>NC_060061.1:50305502-51579905 GCF_020283565.1 Trifolium pratense
GCAATTTTCTGAGTGGACATTTTACGTGGACTTATTGCATAGATATAACTGTAAGTTGTATATATAAGTAACATTTTTCACAAATCTACGTGTAAAAAGTAGTTTTTCTATACTTGAAAACTGTGTTCTTATAGTGCGGTAAATAGGGAATGGATCATCTCCAGTGTGATTTTCACCGGAGGGAATAATGTTTAGATCTTGGCCTTCCATCCCTTTTTTTATACCATAGTCAACTTGCAACAAAAAACAACTTGTGGTCAGGATTTCCCTGGATCCACTTTACAATGGAGAGGATCCTCTCCCGCGGTAAACAATTCCTGAGGAGTTAAATTTTATTTTTTTTGGATGGTAGATGAAATGATAAATAATTGAAAATTCACACACACAATCCTTCATTTTTCATCAAATCAACTTTTAATCCATTTGTGAAGTTTCAAACATTTAAGCAAGACGTTAATTCACATTTCTTCAAATCTTTCATTTATATTTCGCCCTTTTTTGCCCTTTACTTACATACTGTAGTGTTTAAATTTTAAAATTTGAACATTTGGAGTTGGTGAATGTTGTTTTTTCATGATTTCTTTTGTTTTCTCTATGTTTCAACCATGGAGAGAAATGTTGAGAATGTTGGTAGGCTTGGGGGAAATAGAGTCTCAAGCACTGCCTTTGTTCGCCATAAGTTGGAAAGACAACAAATACTTGAAATTTGCCGACCATTTGAGCCACAACCACGCTTTCAGGAACTGCCACAGGAGGAAGAGTCACAAGTTTAACCACAAGGAGGACCCTAGAGTCATATATCTCGAAGGCTCATACGATATGTCTGTGTTGTCTTTGTATGGGAAACACATGGCCAGACACATTTGAAAACAATTAGTGGATTGGCAGATCTTGCCACCATCGGCAACACCTTCTTTGATCACATGTTGTCAACGTTTTTAGAGAGGTAGCACTCCGAGACTAGTAGTTTTCGAAGGGTGAGATGAGAGTGACAATGGATGATGTGTCATGCCTGCTACATCTCCCCCATCACTAGTCAGTTGTTGGACGACATGAGATTGTTCAAATTTGAGAGGGGGTGCATTGATGGTGGAGCTGCTTGGATGTGACCCCGGGGAGACTGATAATGAAGTTCAAAAGACGAGAGGAGTTCATGAAGCATATTGTGGAAGCAAAGAAGTATGATGAGGAGAGTGATGAGGTTTGAAAATATATGCATATGATAGGATGTACGCAATCAGGATGTCTCATGGGCTTGTTATTTGAGTTACTGTCTAGTGGGGCTATACAGAAGAACATCCCTTCTTGGGGTGTTGTGCGTGAGATCCTTGGTAGGAATTGAGGTTGTCTTTCTAGAAGGAGGTTTGAATCAATGTTATTTTTTTCACCCTAAGTTTAATTTAGTTCGGGTCAGTTCTGACATCAAGTGATTCCAACTCTCTCCGATCGCAGTTGCAGGGGATCGAACCGTAATCATCTCTATCAAGTTTAACGTCAATCATCACTGAACCAAGTAATAATTGATATCTTAACCATTTTAAATAGGAAGGATTTGATTTGAAAAGGTGGTGTCATGTATTGGTTTTATTTTACTAAAAGAGTTATGTATTAGTCGGTGTACTTTTTATTATGGGTGTGTTTGGTAACACAAATAAGCTACCTTATAACTTATTATATGAGTTTATAAGCTTGTTACAAAAAATTAGAGGTGTTTGGTAACAAGCTTTTTTTACTAGCTTATAACTTTTTTTCAAATGTTATTTCAAGTAGCGTTTGAGCTTATAACTTTTTACACTTTATTTCATTTTTACCCTTTAATTTAATAACTACCCACTCTAAAAAAGAAACTACCCATTATCAATTATGTCATTTTATATTTATTAACCACTTTAAAAGCTAATTTTACCAAACACTTTAATTTCAATTAGTTAGTTTTTCAGCTATCAGCTATAAGCTAGCTTATTAGCTGTCAGCTATCGGCTAGCTTATAACTTATTTTTTTAAAAAAAAAAAAACCCATGTAACTTTGCAAGCTCTATTATTTTTTACTTGCTTCCCTTGTATTGAACCATCAATAAATTACATAAAAAAATGAACCTTCAGTAAATTTTGCCATTTTTTTTAAAAAGTCCTATTATATCTCCCCAAAAAATTATAATAGTTAGATTTTTAAGCAACTCACAACCCACTTTTATATCTTTTTAATTTGTTTGAAGAAAATGAATATAGGGAGATATTGTTCTAGTCCAAAGAAAAAAACACTTTGAACAAAACAATTCTCACATAGAGACATATATATATGATATTTTTGAAAAAAACACTTTGAACAAAACAATCAATCAATAATACTTACAGTCCGATACGCACAAAGTGGCACTGTAGATCGGCAAATTTGGGTTTTCTGCTCCTGTTCACCATTCCAAATCGCGTGCCATGTCGATTCCCTTTTGCTTCTTTGTTCTGCCGATTCCCTTTTTCTTCTTTGTTCTGTTGCGATTCCCTTTTCCTTCTTTGTTCTGTCGATTCCCTTTTTCTTCTTTGTTCTGTTGCGTTTCTCATTCCTTTTCCTGTTTTGTTTTGATACATTTAATGCCTTTTCGATTTCCTTTTTGATCTCCTTTTCAATTTCCTTTGTCTTCTTTCGCGTTCAATTTGCTACATGGATGGGTTTGGGTAAGCTTTTCGCCCACTTGCTTGTTTTACGTTCGTCTGGATTCAGCGGAAAGGTATTTGTCGGAATACTTTCCATTTTGTGACGGATGCAGGCTGAAAGGGATTTGGCAGAAGGTTTGCTTTTGTGCTTGATTTGTCTCGTTTCCATTTTGTTTTGCCCATATGTATCGGTTTTGATTTCTTTCTCCTTCATTCCGTCTCGCTCTCTCTTTTGTGGTGGTTGTTCTTTTTCGTTTTTGTATTCTCTCAAATGGCTGGTAGGTTTAATTTCTTCATTAATCTAAATCCCAATTGAATATTGATTGTTTTTCCCCTGTTTCATTCTACAGGTTCTTGCCAGATTTGTTTCATCGGTTTGTTATGACCTGATTTGTTCTTCATATTTATTTTATTTCTAATTTTTACAGTTTTATTGTGTGTTCATTACTCTCATATTTCTTCATGTTCGCCCTGTTTTTGCAGAGGAGTTTATGTCCGACCTATTTGTGCATACAAGGTGAGTTTTGCTTAACAACCATTCTCTTTTAAGGTTGCTGTTTTGATTGTTTTTATCATGTGATCAAAGCATTCTTACCATGCTTTAGAATTTGTCAACCCTGTTTTCTTAATTTTCAGACTGCAGTTAACAGTATGTTTCTTAATCATGTTTTCATTTTGTTCATAGTATTCATATTTGTGGAATATTTATTTACTTTCATACATCTTTTGCATGACTTGTTTGTGCAGTTGATTCGAATTTGTTCTTTCTGTAGCCTTTCTATTTTGTGTTGGTTGGTTTGTGTTTCTTTTTTTATTTTTTTCAGTGACAATCGAGTTGTGCTTTTGCCTCCGATGAACGGTTGTGGCAGCGACGAGTCTCTTCCTTCCGGCGACAGCCGATTGTGTATGTGAGTGGATAAACTGATAATTTACTTTCTGAATTTGTTTATAAAAAATCAAGTTTTTGACCCTTGAATGTTTTATTTATTTGTCACCGTTTGGGCTAAAATCAACCAAAATAGTAGGCAATTTTAAAGAATATTGCACACACTAATCAACTGAGGTTATTGTTTCTTCATATTCATCATACATGATTAATATTTTTGTGATACTGTGTTACACTAACTTAAATGCATAGAGCTTGTGGAGAATGAGAAAACAGAAGATTATGAAGCTCTAAATGTTCGTGCTAGAGCGCTTAAAGGGTTGAGTGAACTTGTCAAGGGAGATATTAACTCAGGTAGTGCTAAATTCTAATGGTTTATTTGTTATCAATTTATTGTTGCTTCATGATGAGTTGTTTATTATGCTTTGTTTCAGCTGAATTTACTTTGACGAATCTCTACGCAACAAGCTATGTGAAGGTATCTTTTTTTTTTTTTTTGTAGAAGTGTGAAGGTATCTTTCTTTCTGTGGTACTTATTACTGAATCAGTCATTATTCGACCCTGGATTGAAGTTTTGTAATGTATGTAGGCAATGCTGCTCTATCATATGCGGAGCTCCAACAAACAAGGCAGAACTACACAGTGGCTAAAGAGATTTATCAGCATGTTTTAGAAGGAGCCAGTGAACTTGAAAAGAGTGGCAATGTATACTTAGGAGGTGGTAACTTGAACATGGAGGGTTTAATGATGCAGGCCATGTGTGGTTTAGGACAACTTGGATCACATTTGAGGTAGGCTTAATTTTTCTTTTTATGGTTTTCCTTACCATGTGTTGCTTTTTAAACTTTTCACGTCATCATACTCTATATATCACTAATAAATAATAATTTCTGTTTTAGTAACTTCCGTAAGGCCGAGGAGCATTTGACAAAGGCATTAGCCAAGGCAGAGCTTATCTATGGTGACTTGTTTATTCTTTTGACCTGTTACTGTTACCTTATCTCAATTTAAAAAATTCATACTGCATTATAATTGAGCTTGGTCATGGCGTATTGTTCCTAATATCTTGTGGTTTTGTATTTGTTGAAGGTGAAACACATCCCAAGGTCGGTGTTATCTTAACAGGTATGGCTCTTATGTATAGGCGTAAAGCAATTGAGGAGAAATCAAGTTCGCTTGTGGTTCAAGAGGTTAGAACTCTTTGAATGTTGATTACTTGAGTTTTTAACTAATAGAATTTGTTAATAACATGCAGCGATAGTGAAAGCCCCATTTTGTTTTATGATTTTTTTTCAAAAAAAATATCTAAGAATTACTGATTAGTAATAAGTTGTTATGGTTTGGGAACAAAGGGTCGTGTCTCTTCTCTGAGTAGCTTTGGCTCTGGGGTTACAAGGGTTTACTTCTTTCTGTAATACTTAGCATGTCTCACCTGAACTTTTTAGCATTGCCATGCTTCTTTTGATGCACCTCCTATATAGTGTTTTTCTTGCAAATCAATTAGTAATTGTACCATGAAAATCATTGACAGGGTCTCTACAATAAAGTTGCAAAAATTTTGAAGTTTCCAGCAGCTGAATCTGAAGGTAATATTGTTATGCCGCTTGGTTCCCTTTTGTCCATGTATTATCTATATTTATGAGATATGTACACAATGAATCAGGGTTATCAATTGTATTCTATAGCAGCAGTGCATTATGGCTGCTGGCCGTGGCCGCTTATAGATTTCAGATAGCAGAATGTTATTTATACTGTACTGTTGTAATTCATGGCCACAACCATGTCCATTTTTGCCGCTTTTGTGGCTTTTCAACTCTAATTTTGACATTTTCGCCATTCCCTGGCATTTGGTGTCAGACAATTTGAAACTGTTCTCAACTACACATACTTCTTAGTGCCTTCGTTACTCACATCGATCATACTCCTCTTTTGAAACTTGCTTGTCTTTTTCGTTAACCCTCTATTCTTGCTCTACTACACACTCACTCATTGTTCTGTCTTTCTAGACCAGATTGTTAGTTATGAATATCTTTAATTTTGGGAAACCTTTATTCTTGAGAGCATTTATTTGCATAAAGCATAAAGCATAAACTAATCAATAGGTTTTCATTTGGTTCTGGATCTCTCTTGTTAGTTAGGCCTATAGATCTCTCTTGTTAGTTAGACCTATAGTTTTTATGATTTCTCTGTCTCAAACTACTCGACCATTTTTGTAGCATCTCTAACTATTATGGGTCTTCTTCACACATGTCCACACCACCTAAGATGAGCTTTCCATTTTTTCTACAATGGGAGCTATCTCAACTTTTTCTCTACCATTTATTTCATTCAGGATTGAAACCTAACTTTCTTTGTGTAGGTACTGATGCTGCTGCACCATCGGTTAAGAGAAATGATATAGTGGCTCTTGCAAGCGGTATGATGAATTCTTTGA
This sequence comes from Trifolium pratense, assembly GCF_020283565.1. Classification (NCBI taxonomy): domain Eukaryota; kingdom Viridiplantae; phylum Streptophyta; class Magnoliopsida; order Fabales; family Fabaceae; genus Trifolium; species Trifolium pratense. The sequence continues at coordinate 50,311,475 of NC_060061.1, forward strand.
TCCTTTATAATTTATGATGAATGTGTTATCGACGGGTGATAATTATGCATGTCACAATGAATATACGAATTAAATGGTGATTTCTTAAATAAGTATAACTTCTCTTTCATGAATGTGTTCATCAAATGGTAACAATTATAGCCACTACAGATCAATATATTGCTTATTGTATGTGGTATAGGAGAAATGCTCAAGTCGAAATTGCTTACTATAGGTACTTTCATTTAAATTGAAATCCTGGTGGCTTAATCAGTTCATATTTTGATGCTGCATGATGAATGGAAAATTTTAAATTCATCGCTCTGTGTGTAACATTGTCCATGAAAGTGATTATATTTATGAGGCGTTCAATTTTAAGGCTCATTCTGTGCATGCTGGTAACTTAATCCTGACGAGTCCTATATATTTATATTAATTAGTTGCTCAATATTATAGGTGGATTAGCTGAAGTACTCAATGTCCAAGAAAATAGACGGAGTGAAGGAGAAAAGATGAAGAAGTTGTCCGAGTCCTTATGGAAAAACAGCAGGATGTCTCTGGATGATTTTCTAGGAAATACAGAAGCAAACATAAGTCCAGTTGTTGATGCTCGTATTTCCAGGCTTCTGTAAATTGATTCATCTTCTGCTGCTGTAGGTTTAGGTTGAACTAATGATAAATGAAAAAAATGTTATGATGACAAGACACGTAAAGTGATGATTGTGGTGAAGCATTAGATGAATTCTTTATGGTAGTAACATAACACTATCCATTGTTGGATATATTAGTACTTTAATCAATGGATTAGGTTTAGTATTGGGAACTTATTCAAACTTGAAATTTGAAACTTTCAGATGAAGTTCCTCTTGTTCTAATAATATTGATGCAAAATGACAATTAAGACACTTTGTCCAGTAAAATTGTTAAGATTCTTTTTCTTATTTGTCCAAAGATGTATTGGAGGGTGTTTGCTTCTTAAAATCTATTAAGTCAATTATTTTACTTTTTATCAGGAACTATCTGACTCTAATGGTATTGATAATCTAATGGACAAAAGATCCCTTGGTTATGCATATAGGAGTCGAGAAGGAGATGTCGAACGGACTCTAAAGACGGTCGAAACAGGAGTAGGTGGCAAGTTTGTGGACTAAATGCTGTTTGGTTCTCAATGTAGGCATATTCAGAAATATTTTTGCCTTTTCATTGATCAAAGTTTGCTTTTTATTCGGGAATTAGAAGTCTGGACTAAACCCAATAGTGAAAAATATCACCCAATGTATAGATCTTCTCTAAACTATTTTAAAGAAAATTAGCTCTTCCCATTTTCTTTGGTAACTAGAGTGGCCTTTTTGGTTAAAGCTTCTACACAGTATATGATGGTGCATGCATCTTTTTTTCCGAATATGACATTGTATACTATTGTACTGTTGCACTTTCTATATGACATCATATTTTAAGAGACCGATTAGGTTTATGTTGTGATTACAAAAGGGAAAACATTTAAAATTCAAATAACCAATATATTTGCAACGAAAATTTTACTTCTCAGATCAACTTCTTGAAAAGAAAAAAAAAAAGAAATTATAGGGAAAAAAATTATCTTATATTCACAAACTTAATTATTTTTTTTTATTTTGCTTTATACGAATAACGGGCTACATGTGTCCCATATGGGCTAGCCCGTATTTTAAACTGAATTTTATGATCGGGCTAAAAGCCATAAAAAAGAATCGGGCTAATATTTTAAGGTTCAAACTCTATATATATTCGGGTTTGGCAAGACAGCCAAACAAGTTAGTCCATTTTAACAGCTCTACATCAAAAAACAAAAATTGTGTATTTTTTTAATAAGAAATTGTGTATTTTCTTTATTATAGTTGCAAAACAAATTATAGTCAATAATTATTAAAAAATATTGTGTATTTTCTTTACTACGTGTCTCTTAAATATGATTAGTCAATAAGGATGAAAATTTGACCCATCCACAGTGGGCACCCGGAAAAAATACCCGCAACGAGTAGAGTAAAACCCACATTTGGATACAGGCATTGGTATGAGTAATTACCCATAAAAAATCGGGCTAATATTTTAAGGTTCAAACTCTATATATATTCGGGTTTGGCAAGACAACCAAACAAGTTAGTCCATTTTAACAGCTCTACCTCAAAAGACAAAAATTGTGTATTTTTTTAATAAGAAATTGTGTATTTTCTTTATTATAGTTGCAAAACAAATTATAGGCAATAATTATTAAAAAATATTGTGTATTCTCTTTACTACGTGTCTCTTAAATATGATTAGTCAATAAGGATGAAAATTTGACCCATCCACAGTAGGCACCCGAAAAAAATACCCGCAACGGGTAGAGTAAAACCCACATTTGGATACGAGCATTGGTATGAGTAATTACCCATAAAAATGAGCGGGTATTTATTTTATATCCCACCACATACCCACATAATATATATCTATTTATTTTGTTTATATTATTATATAATAATATATGTATATCAATTTTAAAAAATAAAACTCTATTAAACCTTATACATTTTTAATAAAAATGTTTATTTATAAGATAATGCAAACTCAATGTGAATATATCAACAAATATATGAATTTTAGCATGAGGTTGGTAATGATTTTGTTTATAATTTTCATTAGTCAACATTAAAATCTCTTAATTTTTTTTAATTCTCTTAAAATTATGTGATATTTTATAATTGATCGATGAATTTTTCGTAAAAATGCGGGTAGCGAGTACGATATGGATAGTTAGGTACCCATAGGATATGTGCACGGGTACAAAGGTTGTTACCCAAACAGGTATGAGAATGGATACATGTATTTTTTCAACGTGCGGGTATGGGAATAGGTATCATAGTAATCTTACCATACCTTACCCATTGTCATCCCTAATAATCAAAATATTTATCATAAAATAATTATACAGAAATATTTTCAATGATACATCATAATTTTAGTCTGAGTTTTAATCTCCCAAAATTCTTATCATTGATATTATAAAAATTTAATTTTAAATTTAATCCATGAGTAGAATGTTCTTTCTTGAAAAAAAAAAGAAATTATAGGGAAAAAAGATATAAGATAATGCATTATCTTATATTCAAAAACTTAAATTTTTTTTTTTGTTTTATACGAATAACGGGCTACATGTGTCCCATATGGGCTAGCCCGTATTTTAAACTGAATATTATGATCGGGCTAAAAGCCATAAAAAAGAATCGGGCTAATATTTTAAGGTTCAAACTCTATATATATTCGGGTTTGGCAAGACAACCAAACAAGTTAGTCTATTTTAACAGCTCTACATTAAAAAACAATAATTGTGTATTTTTTTAATAAGAAATTGTGTATTTTCTTTATTATAGTTGCAAAACAAATTATAGTCAATAATTATTAAAAAATATTGTGTATTTTCTTTACTACGTGTCTCTTAAATATGATTAGTCAATAAGGATGAAAATTTGACCCATCCACAGTGGGCACCCGGAAAAAATACCCGCAACGGGTAGAGTAAAACCCACATTTGGATACAGGCATTGGTATGAGTAATTACCCATAAAAATGAGCAGGTATGGGTGCGAGTATGTATATCAATTTATTTTATATCCCACCACATACCCACGTACCCACATAATATATATCTATTTATTTTATTTATATTATTATATAATAATATATGTATATCAATTTTAAAAAATAAAACTCTATTAAACCTTATACATTTTTAATAAAAATGTTTATTTATAAGATAATGCAAACTCAATGTGAATATATCAACAAATATATGAATTTTAGCATGAGGTTGGTAATGATTTTGTTTATAATTTTCATTAGTCGACATTAAAATCTCTTAATTTTTTTAAATTCTCTTAAAATTATGTGATATTTTATAATTGATCGATGAGTTTTTCGTAAAAATGCGGGTAACGGGTATGATATGGATACTTAGGTACCATATGGTATGGGCACGGGCAGGGACGGATCCATAAATCTATAAAACGGGAGGCCGGAATAACTAAATAATAAATATTAAATAAATAATAATTATAATAATATTTAAATATACTCAATAAAAAATACATCACATTGTTTATCTAAATTATACACGACATTGCTCTATATCATAAAATTCATCTACAACCGAATTTGTATTAAATTTTTTAGCAATTCTTCTCTCGGTGTAAGTAATCACATAATTAGTTTGAAATTCATTTTCTATCTTGTTTCTCAACCTATTTTTCACAATCTTCATAGCAGAAAATAATCTCTCACTTGTAGCAAATAATCAGAACTAACTTAATTAAATTTGGACTTTAGTAATGTATAATATATGTTATCAAAATATTTTAAAGTAAATTGTTACAATTACTATGTTGTGGGTACATGTTTTGCACCAAAAGGTAGTTACTAATCTTTAAACACATCTCTCAAATATCAATTTATGTGTATATATGTATCTAGAACAAGTGTATAAAAAAAAAATACGACAAGAGGGGGGGGTCTCAGCCCCTACTTGCCCCCCCTTATGTCCGTCCCTGGACACGGGTACAAAGGTTGTTACCCAAACGGGTATGAGAATGGAGACATGTATTTTTTCAACGTGCGGGTATGAGAATAGAGTTTAATTGATATGCACCGACGGTGTAAAATAGTTTTACACTGTCAATTAAATCCATGAGAATATGTATCATAGTACTCTTACCATACCTTACCCATTGTCATCTCTAATAGTCAAAATATTTATCATAAAATAATTATACAAAAATATTTTCAATGATACATCATAATTTTAGTCTAAGTTTTAATCTCCCAAAATTCTTATCATTGATATTATAAAAATTTAATTTTAAATTTAATCCACCCGTGCGAAGCACGGGTAAAAGTATATCAATCAATATCAATGGGTAAGGTATGGTAAGAGTACTATGATACATATTCTCATACCCGCACGTTGAAAAAATACATGTCTTACTTCTTTTTTATGTTTACAAAGTTTATGAATAGCATACAAGTTTGTTGCTTATTTCTTTCAATTATCTTGTCAATGTTTTTTAAGGCTATGAATTTTACTTTCTATCTGCTGTTTTCAACAACTTCTTCCTAAAATTGGTTTCATTTTTAATCCACCCGTGCGAAGCACGGGTAAAAGCCTAGTTCTCAAAACAATTCTATCACCGTAATCCTTTATCTAAAAATTATATATATGATTTTTTTGACTAAATCTAAAAAATTATATATTAAACTTTTTAAAACAACCTAAAAATATGTACAAAAAAAAAAAAAAAAAAAACCTAAAAATAAAGGGCACGTGATCACATGAAAAAGCAAAGGCACGTGCTTAGTACAAAATAAAAACTGATTTTGGCAGGCTATGAAGAACAGAAAAGCTTTGTGCAACTTGTGTTGTGTTGTGTCTGAACTCTGAAGTGTGACGTTTTCTTTATTTTCCATCCCAAATTCCAAGTTCCAATCTTTTCTCAATTTTTCTATTCTTAAATCCTATCCTCACCACCCCACAACACCGTTTCTCTCTTAATATTATTTGAGTGGCTGCAAAAACCCCACTTTTTTTGCTTCCTCAATTTTTATTGTTACCCCTTTTTTCTTTTTAACCTTTTTTTTCAATCAATAATCACTTTGAGGTTTAGGGTTTTGATCCTTACGCCTCTCTCTCTCTCTCTCTCTCTCTCTCTCTCTCTCTCTCTTCATATTGTTCATTATTTTCCAATTAATTCGCTATGTCAAAGAGGTCAGATTCATTATCATACCTTTTTCTATTGTCAATTTAATTTTTATGTTTTCAATAAGATGATTATTGATTGTTATTATTTGTTTAATATATGGATTGTTGTTAATTCTTCAATATATTTGTATTGTTGGTATTTTCTTAGCAATTTGGTTTTTCTCTCATCTGGGGTGTTTTTTTTTCTTCTTTTGATGATTAGGAATTAGGATTCAGAAATAAGGAATTTAATGTTACAAAGTAGAGTTTTTTTCCCCTTCTTTGGAAAATAGTTATTTGGAATTTTGGATTATTAGATAGCTTATTGAAATAGGAACTCAATCAAGTTCATGTTATAATTTTTAATCCATGATGATTCTAGCTAGAGACTTTTATTTTTGTTGCCTTGTAACCTTGAGGTCAAGGTGTTGAATCCTGGGAATGTCTCAGATTCCACCTGGTGGGAGCCTCGTGCATCCGTGCCCCTTTAATTTTTTTGGTTTTCACCACCGGTATCCGGCCCACTGGACCGCCTAATCTGGTTCAGGGGTCAGTTCTAACATCAATTGGTTGGGTTCGAACCGGGATCCTGCCTACCAAGTCCATCGCCAATCACCATTGGACCAACTAACGATTGGTCGGTGCCCCTTTTTATTGCAAATACTTTTTTACGATCATGACATGGAATTAATGCGGATAGCATTCTTTTTAACAATGAATTCATTTTAATCAAATGTTTTGTTTGCATATGTGGAAACATGGTTAATATGTATTTAACGGTGTACATGATTTTGACACTCGGGAGGAAATTTTTTGCGCGCGGCTTCATCTTTCGCAGTTAATTTGCTATGTGTTTGTTTCATATGCTACTTGTAGATGTTCTTATTTGTGTAATTATTGCCTTTTGAATCTTTCAGGGTTCTTTGTAAGTTCTTTGCTCATGGAGCGTGTCTGAAAGGGGAGCATTGTGAATTTTCTCATGACTGGAAAGCTCCTCCAAATAATGTTGGTGATACAACCTCTTATATGCTGGACATTCCACAAATTTACGGTTAATGAGTTATACATTTATCTGATTGTTTGTTCTTGTTGTCGCAGATATGCACATTTTATCAGAAAGGAGTTTGTGCTTATGGTAGTCGCTGTAGGTATGATCATGTCAAAGCTTCTCGATCACCGTCCTCTACTCCATCTTCTTCAATAATCGAACACCAGCCCCTTGTTTCAGAATCTCTTGTACTTGGTAATACAAGAATTACATCGAACGATGTTGCTACAGCTGCAGAATTTTCTCTTTTCAACAGTCCTTATGTTGTTCCGAGTGAACCAGCCTGGAATCAAGAATCTGCAAATCATGACTTCTTAAGGGAAGATGATGTTGGTCAATTGTTAATTACTTCACCTTCTGATATTCCGATTTGTTCATTTGCTGCTGCTGGAAACTGTCCACGAGGAGAACAATGTCCTCATGTACATGGAGATATATGCCCTTCGTGTGGAAGGCAATGCTTGCATCCTTTCCGTCCTGAAGAAAGAGAAGAGCATATGAAAAGTTGTGAAAATAAGCAAAAGCATCTCGAGGCATTGAAAAAAAGTCAAGAAGTTGAATGCTGTGTTTGCCTGGAACGTGTTCTTTCAAAGCCTACAGCCGCTGAGCGTAAGTTTGGTGTGCTATCTGAATGTGATCATCCCTTCTGCATATCCTGTATTAGAAATTGGCGTAGTAGCAACCCAACATTAGGGATGGATGTGAACAGCACATTGCGGGCTTGTCCCATCTGTCGCAAGCTATCTTACTTTGTCGTTCCAAGTGTTATTTGGTATGCTACAAGTGAAGAAAAACAGGAAATCGTTAATACCTACAAGGCGAAGCTCAAGTAATTTCTCGATCACTCACAACATTTATTTATGTCTTCTTTTCCCCTTTCTGTTCAATTGATCTATAATCTAATTACAAGTTTAGATAATTTTTATGTTTGTGTCACCATACTATGGTGCTTAGTTTATGAGCCGGTGATAGCATCGATAGCGTAACGTCCATTTCCTTTTCCCTTGGTTATAGTGGGTTGCATCTGTAGGGGCTGCTGATGGTGAAACATATGCACACAATATGTATTTCCTAACAAGCAAAGTAATAGTTCAGAGCATTTATAGCAGAAATGCTTATCATATAAGTGCTTATATATAAGCTATTTCTATAACAAAAATAAAATTAAGTCAAACTATTTTCATTAGTTATACTGGAAAGCCTATGAAAATAAGCTGAAACAAGCTGAAACAATCTGTTTTCATAAGCTCTCCAAAACAGTCTGACAAATGCTTATGCTAGTATATAAGCTCAAATAGGCCAATCCAAACTAGCCCTGAATGTGTCTCGGTTTTATTGATATTTTTATTTTGGTATTTGTTCAATACCATTTGTAGGTCAATCGACTGCAAGCATTTTGACTTTGGGGATGGAAACTGCCCTTTTGGAACTAGCTGCTTCTACAAGGTAAATATGTGAATATTAGTTCTATTTATAGCTCTCACTCCTCCATTTTACTTTTCCTGCCAAGACTTTACTTATCTTATATCTCGGAGCACGTAAGATTTTTTTTTTTTTTTCTTCTTATACTATGATGCTTTATGACTTTAGTAAACCATCTTTCATACAGAGACCAAACTGTATTTGATTCAGTTACTGTGACAATTTCACTTGTCTTAATGACTTCAATTTTTCTATACATCCCTGAAGTTAGCGACTGCAACTTATTTCTAGTACTCAACAGTGTTGTCCAATAGCATAGCAGAATTTTAGCAAAACCACTATTGTGTCATGATATTCAATTTAGTGCAAAGTGTTGTCAAACAGTGGCTATAGTAGCGATATAGTAGTGTAGCGAAGCAGAATTTAAATTAACTACTATTTTCTGCGGTCCGTGATTAATAACACTGGTATCCAAGATTTGCAGGCATACAATTTCTATTCCCCTACCTAGCTTTAATTTTTAATATTTAGATAACTGAGGCTTTAAACTGTGTTTGAAATTAGTCCTTACAGAATAACTGGAGCCTAATTTGTTTCTGTTATCTTGGATTGCAGCATGCATATCGAGATGGCCGTCTTGAGGAAGTAACTTTGCGACATCTTGGGGCTGCTGATGGTGACACCATAATTTCCAAAGACATCAGGTTTCTCTTTATCTTTACATGGTTCTTATGCTTGGCATTGTGCACTTTGACTTTTCCAATTTCACTAACTTAATACTTGATGCTATCAGGTTGTCGGATTTCCTTGCTACCTTGCGTTTAAGTTGAAGGTTGCTGTTCACATTTTCTGATGTAAGTTTTAAACTTGTGTTTCTGTTTACTTTTACTTAATTTGAGGATGTCTTCTGTATATCGAATTATATAATAATGATTCTTTTGGATCCTTTGCTTCACCATGGTGCCTGGGATTCAGGATCTTAGACAATCTGTTTTGTGTCTTATCTTCCCATTTTCCTCTGGTTTGAGAAGTCGGTTTTTAAATTCAGTCTGTCTTGTGAAGTTCTTGTGTGTGGTCAGTGGTCACAGTTGTTTGTGTAGCTGTTTGTCTATTCATGGACAATACAATAAGCACACATCTGTAACCTAAAATTAGGAAAATTAACACCACCATAACCATTTCCTCGACCATCACCACGTGAGCACAAACAATAAACTATTCTTCACCATCTTTGAGCTGGTAACCACCACCTCACTGAGGATAATAAATGGGGTTTGGGTGTGGGAGGGAGTATTGCGAGAAAGAGGTAAAAAACAGAAATTACCGTTTTCAATTTTCATATCTTGTCTAGTGTTGGGTTTATTGCATTGCATAGATGTGATTGGTAGTGGGATGGAAGAAGATATTAAGTACGCAATGTCAACACAGTAAAAGCATAATCATCTTGTCTTCCATAGGCCGCCGCTAAGCCATCTGCCATATGGCGAACTTTTGGCTCGCCACATCCGTCATTAACATCACTGGTCAATTACCTACAACTATGGTCTTTGTCAAACCAAAAAATTTAAGTGATTGTGAATGAGGGATGGATACTTGTTTTGACTTTTCAGTATGATACTTGGTTTGTATTTTTAACTTCTTTTGTTGAAGCCTCAATTTTGATAGTTCTTTGGGAAGCTTAACTATCTGTTCTCTTGTCAATAAGTTTAGCGTCTTGGCCAAAATTGTGATATTTACCGCAGCTTGATGATCATGTTAATGGTGACCTGGTTTTATGATTACGTAGAGTCCATGTCATAAAAATGTGTTTTTATGTTCTTATGGTTTGGCATCTGAGAATAAATGGGTTACATTATGTATGATATTGGACATCCTAACTAGGTAGAAGAAAGCACCATTTATTTGGAACCATTTTCAGCAATCTTTTATAGCCTTCAAGAAATCAAGATTGTAGGACATGAAAAAGTTACACTTAAATGATCAAAGAAAGAGAAGATCAATACATGGTGTAAATAGCGTTGTCAACCACAGATAGTGAACAATGGCGGTTGTTCAAATTCCGCTACAGTGCTATAGCACCGCTATTCTACAACACTTTGTACTAAATTGTGTATTGCGGAATCATAGCGATTTGGTCAAATTTTCCTAAGCTATAGCGCTGCTATTTATTACACTTCCAAACTTAGAATGGTCTTCATCCACTAAATCGGTCTTCTATTTGTTGACTCAGAAAACTTCTTATTTACTTTTATGCCCGGATAATTTTGTGAATCGATTATCTTTAAGCTCAGTGCCTCTTTTTTTGTTTTTCTCTCTGAACTGCAGTTGTCTTAATAGCTTCCCTTGTTATTTCTTCAGGATACTTGCATAAAAAATGGAATGCTTCAATGTGAAAAGCTATATTTATATATTGCAAGTGAAGCTCCTCTTCTTGTTTCTATGGTAAGTATTTTTTTAGTAAACCATATGCATTAGCACCGATTTTTTTTTTTGTAATATTAGTTTCAATGGCCTTGATGTCAATTCACAAAAAGCATTAATTATTGCTTCCATTGATTTTCTATCGATTCACAAAAAATCCAATGTCTCACTTTAGTGAGATTGTTTGTGTAAGCAGTATTTGATTCTCCTGGCCCAACCATAACAAATAAACCGAATGTCCTTTCTTTCAGGCGCTGCTGTTTATCTGTGATCATTTTATCAGAGTAAAATGTTTTGTTGCTTGCATTGATTTATTGGTTAAAAAATGATAAAAACTAGATCAGATAAACAATTGAATTAAAATTTTATGGAAGAACCTTGGTTCCCAAGTTCCGGTGCTGCCTATCAATACCCCCCTCCCTTTGCTTTTATTAGGAGAGTATGAGCAGTATTCACATTGAAAATTGCTTCGGAGAAGTTATGAAAACAACTTATGACATGTTCATAAATTGTTTTCGGCTTATTTTCATAAGCTCTCCTAGATAGCTCATGAAAAAAGCTTATATCTTATACAAAAACAATTTGAACTTCATTTTATCTTTTGTTATAGAAATAACTTATACTGTTATACACAAGTGCATATCATCATAACAAGCGCTTATGATATAAGTTGCAAATTAAGTTGTTTATCCAAACATGGCTTAAATCCAACATTGAAAAATTAAAACAAGGGAAGTGATAATTTAAAACTATTTTTAAGTGATAATTTAATGCTCTAAATCATCATTTAATATGATCATGATATATCTTATAAATGTCTTGAACAGTTTGCTTACAATGATTTCTTTCTTATTTTGTTTATACAGTTTCAAAGGTACCAAAGAAAAAGCTGCACTGTGCATTCCATCGTTGTAATAAAAGTGCAAATTATAAAATGGTAGATGGACATATATGCTTTTGTACAATGGAATAATTTTGCAATAAGCTCTAATTTTTAAAGCATACAAAATCAATGGATTGATTGATGATAAACTACAGTGTGCACCATTTTAGCCATATAAAGGGACTTTTTATGTGATGGATTCCATAGTTATTATGTGTAAAGGTTTTTTGGTGCATTAAGGTTTTCTTGTTACCTAAGATATAGTTGTTTATTGTAAACTTGATTTTCTTTGCTTGGTGACATTGCACCAAGAACCTTTGGAACAATGTATGGATTTTGTTTATTATTTACAGGAATTTGAGAGGATACTTTTGGGGGTTTATTCTTATACTAGTAGCTAGTACGTCTTCGTTGTTAAAGTCCCTCTTTCATTATGCCGTTTTCTACCCTTGTTTTTTCCAGAACCTGCTTTACCTTCGTTCCTCTTGCGATCTTAGCTCTCATTCACATGCAAATCTTTGCTGAGTACTTTCCTCTACATTCTGTCTCCTTTGACCATGAGACAATAAGTAGCGAAAAAATTGGAGAAGATCCAAATCCAATAGGGAACGGTGGTCATCAAAGTATGATAAGGTATTGACGTGTTGATAAATTGCATCCTTCCTGCATCTTCAACTCGTATAGTCATTGTTTGCTAACCGGTTGTTCCTTATCGCCTTGGACATATAAATTGGACCATTTTCATATAAAAGTCTAAAATTTTATTATAAATAGTAAGATTCACCTTTAGACGGGATCCATATTAAACAACCTTATAAAAGTGACGGAAGAACAAAAAGTAAAACTCGAAACTCATGGTAGAGCCTCAAGTCCTTTGTTAAACAAAAAGGCAAAAACATCCATTTTACTCTCAGTCAAAGCTAACCCTATCTCAATTCCACCTTCAAAATCTCTACTCTCTAAAAAAGAAACACCTCTTGTAAAATCAATTGAAATCTCCTCTATTTTCTTAGGCTTCCCCCATCCAAAATTCAACTCATAAAGCTTCAATTTTGGTGACCATGTTATATGAACATGTTCCTCTGACCCATGTAACATTTCCCAATCCAAAATCCACTTCTCACCCTCTCCCAAAATTGATGCATCAAGTTTCTTAATTGTGCTTCCAATTTCTTTAGCTGCAATAACAACACCATCTTCTCCTAGTAAATCATTTCTTCTCAATGATACCTTTCCAAATCCAACACAATTACCAAAATAATTTTTTGGTACTTCAAAATCTAACCTTGTTATTCCACCAGCAATGAATCCAAAGTGTGTAACATCTTCATGAATCACATTTTCATTCACAAACTCTTGTTGAGTTTTGAGATAACAAACCCAAAAGAAAGCACTTGTTAACACATAAGAAGATAAATGCAAAGGTTGAGACTTTTTCTTTTCTTTGCAAGATTCAATAATAAAGTTTTTTATTTTCTCCATTTGACTTGCACTCATTATGAATGTAGCTCTAGTCATGTTTGCCAAATCTACTTTGACTTCTTTTCTAACTTTTTCATTGAGTACAAGTCTTCTCTTTCTCCAATCTTTCAAGAAAACTTCACGAAGTCCTTTTGGATCGATAATCACTCTTCGATCGTAAAAGGGTAACGATTTTAGTGATGAAGAGGCTTCAGAGATAGAAGACGAACAATATGACCATGTTTTGATGAAATTATGGATGGTTCTTCCATCGGCAACAACATGATGAAATGCTAGGCCAATAGAAAAGCCGGAATTCGGGAATGATGTTATTTGAATAGCTAACAAAGGAAACTCTTTTACTTCAAATGAATTTATTTGTTGCAAATTTGGTACCAATGGATGGAATTCATTGACATCTCTTGAGTGATTAGAGCATAAGTGTTTAAATTCGCTATTTGACTCTGCGACTATGAATGAAACTGAGTTGTTAAGAGTAAATTTAAGGCATGGCTCGGTTACATCGAGTGATGGAACGAAAGTACCGGCAAATGGGAAGTAATGTTGAAGTGTGAGGGAAAGTGATTCTTTAAGTTTTGGGACAATGGTGGTTGTGAAATAAGAAATTGAGTGAGGGAAGTCATAGAAAAATAGAGGTTGGCTTGGAGAGAAGAGAAGCCAAGGAATGTCCAAGAATGTTAGTGGGAGGGAAGAGATTGTTGAAATTGTGTTGAGTTGGGGAGTGACTTTGCAATGCTCAAGAACCTTCAATGTGAAAGGTGGGGTGGACATATTTTGTAGGAGTAGCTAAGAAGGTAGATTATAGTTGTATAATGTGCTACATATAGTCTTATACCAAACTACTTGATTTACAATATACCTTAATCATCATTTATAATTAAGTTACAATAAAAAAATTATTGTTCCCCCATAATCACATCTTTAACATGTCTAAAAAGAATCATTTGTAATCAAGTAACAATAAAAAATTATTGTTGCTCAAGAACAAAAGTAACCGGCTGCCACTTTCTTAAAATAAAATATAGAACACGTGAATCGTGAGTTAGAATAAGAAATTAAAAAAAAAAAGAAGTAATAAGAATAAGAAATTATTGTGAAAAAATTAGAATAAAAAATTGATGCAAAAAAAAGTTAGAATAAGAAAATCTGAAACATATTTCAAATATAATTACTGAAATAATCTTACGTCCAAATTCAAATAATAACTAGCCATTGTAAGAACTAAAGTAACCATATTCACTTGTCGCTTGATAAATTTCAAGACTAATTCTTAATATTAGACCGCTGTAAAAAAAAAACAACTTAATATTAGAAATTATAGAGCTAAACTCAAATGACTCGACACAACTAGAGAGAATTGCATCCATGACATTCATTGTATCGGTTTCGGATATAACGTTGTGATAACCACGGCGATCCATTTCCTTCATAGCATCAAGTAATTAAAGCTATTGTGTTCCACCCAATATATACAAACCGACCTCTAGAGTCTCAAAGGCACCAGCCCCTGCTTGTTTTTCCTAACTCGCTATAGAAATCAGCATCGACGTTATATTTATACCATCCTTTGCGAGGCCTCTGCCACTGCACATGCATGTTGCTGTCCTATTCGATTTCTAGCATCTTTAGCAAGCTGGAGCCATTCCATTCCATGACATCCATCAATGTGTAACTTTCATTCCTATTTGTTTTTATTTTCCATATATAAATTCCATGCTATTGTAGCCATCATCTTATCCTCAATACTACACACATATTAAGCAACATGTCTTTGGCTGAATTAAAAGAATGCAGATGCTGTGTCACAACTTGATTCAAACCAGCTACAGTCCAAGCATTGCGGCTGTCAAAGCAATCAAAGAGAATGTGCCACCATAAAACGAATTTATACCTTAAACGAATTCTTGTTGGCAAGCGCTCTTCCATTTATGCCCATAACATTGATGCGTCCTTTGTTTTACATGTTGAGCTGATTGAAGCTATGTTTGTTAGTGAAATTGTTTTTGAGAAAGGTTTAACTCATTTTGACTTGAAATTGATTTTCAACTTGTTACTTTGAGACTTCACAATAGGTGGGAGAATTGCTTGCACCTACCTACTCAAATGAACTTTAAGGTTACTCAGGTTTTCGGAGAAGAAAATTGTTGTGCTAATAGAATGACTAAATTTTTTTATCAAGTAGTTTAGTGACCCTTAATGTGAATAAATGAGAAATTTTAGATTTAAACGTCATATATAACACAATATCCTATCAAATGAGTTATATATTCACATCTTAAAAAAAATTCAACATTATTAGGATTAAATCAACATCACCAAACTTCTCAATTTTAAAATTTTCAAACAAATATCACCAAACTAATGAATTACTTAAACAAACGCATTAATTTGGTCCAAAAAGCAAAAAATAAAAACAAACGTCTTAATCTTTAAGAAAAATCGCTTTATTAAAAAAATGTCTTAGCCTATATAAGATCCTCTTTAAATTTTAATATTGTTTTCTTTTAGTCGGCTTTCAGTGTTTCTGTTAGACACTTGTTAGATGTTAATATTTTTTTTGTATGTCTTAAATGAGTATGTTAGAAGGTGTGTTCCTAAAATTACTCTTATGAAAATTACTTCTCTAAATTAATACTCGTATCTTTGTAATTTTTTTTGGGCTTTCATCCTCTTTCTTATAAAAAATTAAAATAAGAACGTCGGTCTTGTTTGGAAAAAAGAAAATTAAAAATCTTTACTAATCATATCATGAGCTGTTTAATTAACAAATCCGAAAAGCACACACTAACTAACAAAGAAAGTAACGTAAACAAACATCTAACGGCACCAACCAGACAGCCAGCCATTCATACGTTAACAAACAACACCGACAACACCTGTTCTGTTTCTCATTTCCAGCTGTCCACGTTTTCTATGGGCCCCACATTCTCCCCTCAATCTCACTATAAATACACTCCCCACTCTCTTCATCACCATAAATCATAAATCTCACAAAATCTTCTCCTTAATTCAAATTTCAATTTCAACTTTTTCTTCTTCATTTCAATTTTACAATGGCATCATCATCAGCTACCACAATGAAGTTTTTCTCCTTCTTCTTTGTCGTCATATTCGCTGCTGCCGTGGCCTCGGCTCAAGACCTCAGTCCCTCGTTAGCTCCGGCACCAGGTCCTGATGCCGGAGCTGCTGGATCTGTTGCAAGTTCGGTCACTATGATTGGAGCTTCAATTGTGCTGTCAATGCTTGCCATCTTCAAGAATTGAGAAGAAGAATATTATATGAGTTGATATGATTGATTCTTTCTCTAGACATATATGATTCTTATTACTGTTTTACAATATAGATCTGATTGTTATGGGTTGATCTATGTATATTGGAGAGTGAGAGTGTTTTTGCATTATTTATTTATTTATGTAATGTAATTTAATTATTTATTGTAGATTTAGTGAAGAATAAAAGACTATTAATTTTTATATCCTTCTTCAGTTTTCTTCTATTATTATTATTATTATTATTATTATTATTATTATTATTGTGAATAATTTTTTTATAATATTTTAAATATGACTGCAAAGAATTATTCAATAAGTTAAAAATTTGAGTGTAATTTTTTTTTTAAATTTGACGATAAATAATTAAATAGTTGTAATAGGAATTCAAAGTACCTGTAGAAATAAGTTATGGAAAATGCTAAACAGTGCCCCCGGGGGCACTGGTTAAGGATATCAAAATGGAAATTTTATCTTGGAAATTGTGAATTCAATACCTTAAAGATGTAAAAAGTTATTATCTCTCATCATTAATTTTATTCTTTCTTTCTTTTTTTAGTATGCTTAACTAGTGTCCCGGGGCACTGTTTAGCATGACCCTACCCATAAGTTATTTCTTTTATGAAGATAAAAAATGAAACTTGGTAACTTTGTAGAAATAAAAACGGATTAAACTTTGTGCTTTAGGGTTTATTAAACTTTATAAAGTCAAATTATTACAAATATCTTGTTGAATATAAATAACTTAATCTCATTAATTCAGTTAGTTTGTTAATATATTTGTGAACGTGAATTTTGCTTGGAACAGAATTGAATTAGATGATTTCGATGGTTCGAAGCAATTATGGTGGTGTCAGGTTTTTGAACTTCAATGTTTAAGTAATTATGTGATAAAGGAGGAGTAAACTGAAAAGTGATTGAATTGTAAACATTTGCGTTAACTGACAACAATTGGCTTAGAGTAAGATGAGTCGTTGAAATGAATCCAATGGTCCTAGTAGCATTGTTGGGACAATATTCACTGCAAGTGAAACACGTGAACAATGGTGTTCGTAACCGATAGCTTACGCCGGTAGCCACCGAGGTGAAGTAGGGTTAGACCATATGTAGAGCATTTGGGCCACATGTATTGTTTTTGGCCCAATCTAGAACAAATCTCATAGACAACAAAAAAATTTCACGTCTTATAAAACTTTTATAAAATTCATAGCAAACCATAAAATACGACTCATACCGGTTAAAAAAAATAAACTTAAGATTAACATTTTCAATATAAACTTACTTGAAATTAAACGTCTAATAACTTTAAGAACCAAACTTATGTACAATGTCTTATACACAGTTTTTACTGTGTTAGATACATGGAGGCGATTGTTATTATTTAAAAACAGTTTTTTTTTTCTTTTTAATTAAAAAATTAAAAAAAATTACCTTTTTGTAAGAGGAACAATAAAAACTGCACCTTAAGCAATGCATATAAATTTTGTCCATCTAATCCTTCAAATATATATGAATTGCTTTATAATTGTTCAACTTTAGCTCTTCTATATATATCAAATATCAAATGTGTGAAACTTTAACTTATACCTAAATATCACAACACTTGATTAATACAACTATGCAAGTGGTATTTTTGTTTATTGAGATGAAAAATTACGGGTGGAATAATTGTTCAAAAGCTGTGCGTTAGTAACAATACCTTGAAAAACCAGATCAGCAAAGACAAGAAAAAGTATTTCCATAATATATTTAGGTATACGTTATTTTCTTGATTCTTTAAAGAGGGAGCTTTCAATTTATAACGGCAACTTCAAAGAAAAGGGCTTTCACATTGATAGCCACAAATTTTGATTTTATGAGAAAAATGTAAAAGACAAAGCAATAAAGTGAACTGGAAAAATCAGATACATTCTCTTTAGTCCAAAGCAGATACATACAGCCCTCTCTAGTCCAAAAGCAAACAACACACGTTAAAGTTAAAACAACACACGTTAAGTTTCTTTCTATTTTTTACAACACACGTTTAGTTGTTGACAACTATTGTTGGTACTCCTCCCACAGTGAAGTCAAAGGTGCTTCTGTAATTATTGGTATTCACTCTATTATTTTTGGACGGTTAAATCTCATCTCAACGGCTCTCTGCATTCGTGGTATTCTGCGGATGCTGTTACAATATAGATACGTCTATCTAAGGGTGAACCACGTTTGTGCCAAAATACGATTTATTCATAGTTCATTTTGCTCTACTTCAATCACATACCGATTTGAGCATTATAGTGATAACTTCTTTTGCAGGTATTTTCGCCATCATTAAGCACCAACTTTGGATCTCTTTTCACTGTTCTAGAATCTTCTTGCGACGTACTCCATCACAAGAGTTATCTCGTTCTAGCCGGCCCGTTCAAAGCAAAATTAAATTTACAAAATTATTCTTTATCTAAACTCAGTTAATTTCTTCCGAATTAATGACTCCGTTTATTTGTGGAACTCATTAATCATTTAAGTCAATATCTTGGTAATAGAACAACGGCTTTTATTTGCTATGAACAAAACCTTCTTTTTTTATTTGCTTATTGATGCTAACTAATACCAATGAATGTATTGTCTAACATGCCCATAGTCTAATATTAGATGACATAAGGTTTAATTTGGACAAAACATTTATAAGTGGAGATAATTTTTATCTTACAAACCGATTTTATAAATCTAAGTTAGGTTTAACACAAAATTTTAAGATTATATCACAATCTAATTCAAGATCCATTTGGCCACTTATCGGTAACTTCTATCGGATCATTCAAGTCACGCTTCAAATCAACATTCTTAGATGTGGGAGGGTGTGATAAGAGTCTCATATTTGGTGAGATAAGATTTGAGTAAATATGATTATAAGTGGGATTAGTATGATCACCTTACAAAATTTTGGGTTGGTATTAATCCAACCTTACAAAAGCATCTTCTAAGGTACTGTAATAAACATTTGTTCAGATCTTATCTCATCCATTCATCACACCCTTCCCATGCCTAGTACCATACATCTAAAGCGTGACCTGAGTGATCTTGGATGGGCATTAATATAATGTTAGAATTTTGCGTCGAACCTATTTCAATCTTACAAAACCAATTTATAAAATAAAAAATGCCTCCACTTATAAATATTTGTTCAAACGAGGGCCGACACAACAATAAATGAGGTCTAACGTGGATTCTAAAGTGAAGTAACAAAAATAATTGCTTAAATTTTTGAAGAATTGCAAAGTTGTGTCAAATTTTATAATTTATTTTTTCAAGAGACTTTTATATTTGTATATAAGACTTTTTCCTACCATAAATTAATGAGCTTACAACTTAAGGGGCCTTTTTTCCTTAATAATTTTTTTTTCGGAGACCTAAAATCCTTACTTGAGTTGTCTTACCCTTGAGCTGGCCCTTATTCAAACCTTATCTCAGTTAATATGAAACTCTTAATGGTTCCCACTAAATGTGTATATAAATTATAACAATAATAAAATAAAGTTAAATTTCAAAATTAGAAAGAAAAAAAAAAACATAGAAATGAATATCAAGACAAAATATATCAATTAAAATAGATTTAAAAAAACTAAAAATCTCATGAAGCTACAACAAACTAACAACCAAAGTTGCTGAAGCATTATTAACACTAATGCTACTAAATTACTAATAGCACCCATCTATCTCTAACCCAATTTATAAGTGTCAAAATACATATAAATCTGAATTTAGATCGCATGCGGTCAAACCTGTATGTAGTTAGAGAAGATCATGACTTTAAAAGGGCATTTTAGGGATGTAAAACAGTAATATTATACTCAACAACAAAATGTTCAGGGGTAGAAATGGAATTAACACTATTAGCAATAACAAATCCTCTAGCAAATCTAAAAACACCAGTTCCACCAACAATAGGCATTTCTCTATTTTGTTCACTAATAGGATTCCTTCCCAACATACTAAGACTACTTCCAGCAAAATTCCCTTCCTTAAAAACAAAATTTGTCAACATAAACATTCCAAGATCATGAAGTGAAGAAAGACCAAATAGCCCTTGAGCTCTTCCAATTTCATTTGAACTTAACTCCGGCCCTTCAGTCATTGCATCATCCATTACAAAAGTTGTACCAAATCCATTAGGCACATTTTTTGGTGCATTAATGATTTGTACTAAGGAAGGGTTTTTATTGTTTCTAATTTCATGGTAGTAGAAATGAACATGTGTTAGTTTCTCTGTTCTTTGTTGTTCTGAGGGTAATATGATGTTGGATTGTTGTGAGAAAACTCCATTTGTAGTTGTTAATCGAGTGGAAATGAGTGTGAGAGAGAAGAGAAAAATGAAAATATGTGAAAGTGACATTGTTGTGTAATGAGACACTTTTTTTGTTCCTTAAAAACACTTTCGTTACTCTAAGACTACTACTAAGAGCAATGTTTTATAGGAGTAATGTTTTTGAAATTAAATATTGTGTTGAATTTTTTATTTACCACGTACTCCACGAGGGAAGGGAAAGTTTAATTGTTTATTTGACTGAGATCTCATTTCATAGCACACGAGGCAACATTTGAGACACTTGTCTTGAGTAAACCTAGGCTCATAGATTTTGCATGACTTCATATTTCAACGGAAAGAGTTAGGCTCTTACTTCATAATGCATTAGAATATATTAAAAATTAGATTTAAATTTAATTTTGGTCCTCCTATTTCGTAAAAATTGTAATTTTGGTTCGTAATTTTTAATTGTGCAATTTTAGTCTTCTATTTTAGAAATTTTGATCAATCCATAATTTTGACCATTTAATTTGATGACGTAGTAATATGTTGTTCACTCCTGGCCCTTTGTATGCTTAGTCACGACTCATTTTAATGCCCTATTTTTGAAGACCCTCTACAATTAGGCATTCATTTTAATGTTAGACCACATAATTTATTATCGTCAGTAAATTGTAAAATCAAAAAACATATAGAGTTATTAATAACATAGCCCTTTAGCAAGCAACTTTCAGTTGCCTTTGATACTAGACGCGTCAATCCTTCCTCTTAATTGATGTTTTCTTGTAGTGTATCATAAGAAAGAGAAATGGTGCCAAAGTATCGCCTTATCATAATCCTATGCTTGCTGAAAACTCATATGTAGGACTACCATTCACAAGAATTGAAATTGATGTTGAACATATGCACTCCATAATCCACATAATCCAAATAGGACTAAACCCCATTCTTTTCATTATATACTTCAAGAAATTTCAATTTACCGAATTATAGGTTCGTTCGATATCCACTTTCAACAGCAAGCATTTTTTTGTAGATCTTTAATCCGGTCAATTACCTTATTCAAGACTAGCACACCATCAAGGATTTGACGATTTGGTAAAAAAGCATTTTGACATTTCGATATCACCTTGCTAAGAGCTTTCTTCAATCTAGCCGCCAAAACCTTAGACACGATTTTGTATAAACACCCATTTCGATAGATTAGTGAAGTAATTAAATATTCAAATGCATTTCTCTTTTTGTTTGTAAATAAAGTGACAAATATCACTCAAACTTAGACAAAATCATAAAATTTAGATAAAAACATCTAAACTAATAATATCAACATGTGACAGTTGAATTAGAATCGATGGACAACATTTAAATTTTTTGGTTAATCTAAAAGTCTCCACCCCTGCATAAGACCTTTTAAAAGGCCCTTGATAAAGTCCTTAAGTAAACAAAAGACATAAATAGTCTCATTCTTGGCTACGTCACATTCTCAACTAGTTTCATATTGATCATGATTCATGACGGCACTGCGACGGTTTCTACAAGAAAGTTTCATAGGAAAATAAACATATAATCATTGAATTATAAGAAAGGTTCAAAAGGAAAGTAAACATAATATACAATAATTAATTTAACTAATTGAGATGCATGTATGCATAAAGATTTGTTTCCCTCAAGCAATTTGATATGAATTTTTTATTATTAAAGTCACTTTGATAATTTCCAATATGAGCAATGAGCATGTTAAAATGAATTAAGTAATATGGATGATGATTTAATTAAGTGATACTAGCATTGTTGCCGATGAATCACGGACACGGACACCGCGACACCGCTAATGTAAAAAATATAGGATACCGACACCGCTACATATTTATAAAACATATAAATTGAGAATCAAAATATATACATGCAAATCTAATTTGACCAAGTTATTTTTAAAAAAAGTTTTAAAACAAGATATGATAGTATTTTACCTTTATTTATCCATCTACGATCGAAAAAACTAAAAATATTGTAATCAAAATATAATGTCTTCAATCCCTCATCGATCAATATTGTTGTTTCTACACATCTTTAACTCTTGTAGATATGTCTAATATGTGCCTAAAGAGAGTATAAGCAAAGAAAAAATAATTATTGTTGGGACACTGATCAAAGGAGTGTCAAACTAAAGAAAAAATTAAATTTTTTCCGACACCGATATGAGCTATCCGACACGTGTCGAACGAGTGTCATACGAGTGTCGGACACCGACACGTGTCGGACACCGTGACACGCCTAATGTAAGTGATTCCTAGATTATTGCTAAGACTTAACTTGTAGAGGAAGTTAATTACTCAGGTGAGACTAGATACAGGGTTCAACCATAAAAGCCGTTTACAAAGTCCATTTTGTTAAGCAAAAATAAATAAAGTCCATAAAAAACAAAAACACATAAATATGTCAAACTAAAGTTTTATTAGTATACTAATTTACGTCTTAGGTCACACACACACATTCTCAACTAGTGTAACTGTGTAAGCTAAACAAAAATCAATAGAGCCTTCATATTAATAATGACGGCTAGCGACGGTTTCTACTAGAATTAAAGGTTCAAAAGAAAATAAATATAACCAATCATTAGTTGATTCAGTGTTGATTGACGCTGAACTTGGTAGGGAGGATTACGGTTCGATCCCCCGTAACTGCGATCGGGAGGCTGGAACCACTTGATGCCAAAACTGACCCCCGAATCAGATTCAACTAGTGATGAAAGCAAAAAAAAATAAATAAATAAACATATAGTAATCAATTGATTAATATTATAAAAAAAATGTTACAATTGAAATGATCCACCCTAGTTATGTATCATGATTTGCTGCCACTATAAAGAAAAAGAAGAAAAAGTATAAAGGTTTGTGATACTATTAATCAATTATAATAATTAATTCCTAAAGTCGCATATGTGTGCAACTGGTGGTAATAATAATTGTGTTTTAAACCATAAAATCAATAATATAATACTATTGATCAATTATGACACAGTCACACATATGCAACTAATATTCACATATATATGGAATTGGTTGTAAAGTGTAAACTTTTAATAACTAAATGATAAATTATCGTAGTAAATTTTACTTAATTGATAAAAACATCACATTAATTTTATATGTAGGAGCATACACACTTATTCATCTAGTGAACTAATTACTATATATCTGACAAAAAAAAAATCATAGTTGTTAAAGGACTCTACACTTTAATAAATAAACATTTTATAATGTTCTAATAAATGTAAATTAAAAGTCTTTTTAAAGTTTAAGAGTTTAAAGATAATAAATTAAAATTGATATTTTTTCTACAAATAATCTAGTAGTTAAAATTTCATCTTAAAATAAATAAATTGAATGTCCAAAATTCGAGTTTTGATTCATGTATATAAAATATAATTTTTTTGTCAACTGAATTAAACTCACATATACAATTAAAATTGATCATAACATAGACCAAAACTATTTGTAGGAAGTAAATTTCAAAGATCCATCTTAAAGACACCAAAAAGATATTTAACCAAATTTAAAAAATACAAATACTACCAAACTTGAGTAAAAGAATTCCACCAAACTTTGAATTGTTAAATGAAATTTCCGAAGACCAATGCAACCAAAATACAAACGTGGTCCAGTTGGCATATGCATGCAGTGGAATTATTTAAATAAAAAGAAAAACCATGCATCATTATTACTTGTTTAACAAAAGATACAAAACCAAATTCACAACATGCAGACAGCTAACAAACATACATACATATATAAACATCCAATGGTTCCAATTTGTCCACGTGTTATGGGACCCACACGCCTAATCTTCCTATAAATACTCCCATTCCATAATCCATCACCATAATATCATCATTAACGTACATAAACAAACTTCTTCATAATTCACATTTTTCTCCTTACTTTTACAATGGCATCTTCATCTACCACATTGAAGTTCTTTTCCTTCTTTTTCGTCTTCGTCGTCTTCGCCACTATGACCTCAGCTCAAGACCTTGGTCTCTCACCGGCTCCAAGTCCCCTTGCCGGAGGTGCTGGATGTGTTACAAATTCTATGGCTATGATTGGAGTTTCAGTTGTGTTCTCAATGCTTGCTATTTTGAAGCACTGAAAATTACATGATGGGGTTTATTTCTTTTCTTACTTCACACAGATTGCAACATATATATGTATTATAGAAAGCGAGAGAATTTTTTTACAGTATTTATTTTTAAGTGATTTATTGTAATGTTGGAGAATAAAGAATAGTTTTAATATATTAATATGTTGAGTTTATTTTTTATTTTTTATTATATATATATATATATATATATATATATATATATATATATATATATATATATATATATATATATATATAATACTCGGGTTTTAGTATAGCATTTTTTTTTCTTTCAACTATACAATTCATTTAAACTAATGTATTTACAATTTTAACATTTTTATAATATTATTTCAATTTTTGATTAAAAAAATTGGTAAAATTTCATTACAATAGAAACAATAGTACTCGATATTTCTTGTTGTCCCTTTAAAATATTATGCAACTCCAAATGCCTCAAATCCACATTGAATTTGAGTATTGTGTTCGACAGACGACAGTAACAATTCTTCTTTTTTTTTTTTTTTTTTTGAATGAATAATTCTTCTTTGTTGTTTTTTTTTTACAATAATTCTTCTTTGTTGTTCATACGACGTACGAATCCAATTTTCTGATTCACCAAATGATGACCCTTTATTATGGCCAAATAAATAAACTATAAGTTTATTGCTTGAAATTTCATTTACAAACATTGATGAAGTACTAAAATGTCGTAAATAAAAAATAAAACATCAAATCGTTATATGAAATTAAGGGACCACAAATGAATTTGGCAAAAAATAATTAAAATCAACCAAGACAAAAGGAATGTTAAATTATTCATATGAGTCCGGAAAACGAAATACCCATGACAAAAGGAATGTTAAATAATTAAAAGTAATTTTTTCAAAATATTCCTTATAAAAAGTAGCGGAAGAAATATTTGGTTACATGACATTATACGCAACTTTCATAAGCTAAAGTAAAATAAAAGCATGTGTCAAAAGAAAAGATCAAAACAGCCTTCATTTTGAAGACAGCACAATGACGAGTTCTACAAGAAAGGTTCATAAGGAGAAAAAAACAATAAACATAAGGTATATAATAAGAAAAATTATGCTCAACACCTTAAGCAATAGAAATAGAACGAGTGGTGTGATAGAATGATACGAAGATTTTCACAAATGAGGTGTGTACTGTGTACAAATATATGAGAGAAAGTATTTGAGTGGGAACAAGATTTTGACACATGCATTTAATTATTTGAAAAAATACATGTTACTTTAATTTTATCTTCTTACATTTTATTTTTTGTTTATTTTTATTAGAATATCCATATTTTATATGTCCAAAATCATATAACTCATACAAGAGTTTCTCATATAAGAGATAAAATAATAAAGGTTCGAATTATGTGTTATGAGAGAGCAAGTGTTTTCCAAGTGGTGACACATATTCTACCTCTTGATAATTTAGGGGTTTTGTCTGACAACCAATGAAAAAAAGTCACATAAGTAGATTTGCATATGATACCCACAACTAATTTGTAATCAATTTTTACATGCATATAGTTTGTTCTTATTGACTGATAGGTAAATAAGGGTAAATTAAAAAAACAATAAAAATCTTTACAAGTTACTTTGATGTATGTCAATCCTCAAATGAAGTTGTGATATTTTCGACTTTACGAAATAAATTGAAAATTCCATTTAAAAAAAGAAATAGATAGACACAAAAAATATACGGTGAAGTTCACCATTATTAAATTTTACATTTTTTTTCTTTTTCTTAAAAGAATTTGGATCAATTTATTTTTGGTTAATTAAATTCTTTTTTGGTTACTCAAAACTATTGAAACCGTAAGAACGTACACCATGCGACCACCTAGGTCATATATCACTGATCCAGGACGATTTCTCTACGGTAGAGGATGATATTACTTGAAAATCATTCAAACCATTAATCATGCTCTTATCGTCCGGTCGTAGTTTATCATCGAGATTTATGCTCCTCTCCTTAGAAATCAAGAACAAAATAGTACAATCCTATAGAACATTGTTCAATTCACAATTACTAACTTAATCCATAATCTTCTTAAAAATAATCAGCCGTTATTTGGAAATTTCATTAAAATATCTTCACCAAACTTTGAATTATTGCTGTTATAATTTCAAAGAGTCCAAATCAATTTAAAATGTAAAACATTGGTTCTTATGAAAGGTGAGTTGTATAAACTTTAAGGGTCCATTTGGTATGATGGAAAAAAAATAAGAAGAAGGAAAATTACGAAAACCGATGAATGAACTTGAATTATAAAGTAGTCCAAATTTATCAATTGAAATACGTAATTTTCTTTTTTTCCTCTTTCTTTCCGCTCAACCATTATGAGCCTTAAGTAAAAGCAAACAGCACATACACACAACATCCCAACCCATTTATAAGACACAAAGTTGGCACAATTATTTCTCAAGCTCCAGTTGTCCACGTTTTATGTGGGTCCCACGTGCTTCTACAAAAAAACTACTCTTATAAATACTCCTACATCCTCTCAATTATCAATATCACCAATTCAACATACACAATTTTCTTTGGATTCACAATTTTCTCTATTCAATAGTTTTGCAATGGCATCTTCAGCTGCTACAATGAAGTTCTTCTCCTTTTTTGTCGTCGTCTTAGCTGCCACCATGGCCTCGGCACAAGATCTTAGTCCCTCATTGGCTCCAGCACCAGGTCCTGATGCTGGAGGAGCTGGAATTGTTACGAATTCAGTGGCTATGATTGGAGCTTCAATTGTATTGTCAATGCTTGCCATTTTCAAGCACTAAAATTATTAAGCTTTCAATTCACTTATTTTCTTGTGGATTTCCCAAAAAACAGTTCTATTGCACAGTTTACATATTTGTTATCGTTATATAGTGATGACTATTATGAGTTGATCTATGTCTGTCAAAAAAAAAATTATGAGTTGATCTATGTATAATTGAGAGGAAAAGAGATTTGTAGAGTACTTTTTTATTTATTTATATATTTCACTATTTATTGTAGGTGTTAAGGAAAAATAAGAAGTATTTTATTACCCCTTTTGTCGAGTAATTGTTATTGTCATGTATTGTTAATACATATATTCATTTTTGTGTTTTTTTTTGACAGAATATTCATTTTTGTGTTATAAATATAATATAAAATACTCCTATATAGTATAAAGGATTATATTTTTACAATCTTTCTTTGCATTAAAGTTGACTGAATATAAATAAAAGTTGACTGAATTAAAGTTAATGTATTTGAACTAAATACATAATTCAATTTTTTCTTAAGTTTGAACTTTGAAGTAAGAGAAAATGTTGTTCGGCCATCTAGTGCCTAAATCAACAGCGGAGTGACCACAAAAAAATAAATAATAATAAGATAAAAGCACTTTTAGAAAAGAGAAAACAAAAAGATGAGTGATCGGTTAGATGTGATTTTTTAGTAGGTTTTTTAGTAATTGTTTCAACTTGGGTTAAATAAGTACTTTTTTTTTTTTGGAAGACTTAAAAATTTGGACCATTTCTCGATTTGTGCGTGTCATCCATGCGCAGGGGCCATGCTAATCTTCTCTGTATCGTTCCAATTTTATCGGATGTCCCCGAAGGGACAATTATCAAATTAATTGTTTTTCATCTCTATAAAAAATTGCATGTTAAAACACATGCAGTTTTTTTTCGTGCTATTTTTTAAAATTGTTGATTATCCTCAAACTTTTAAATTTTTAAATATATTTTTTAAGCTCATTTAAAATACTATAAACAAGTTATTTACAAAACATTAGAATTTTTAAGATAAGATGAATTAAATATAAATTTTTTAAATTTCAAGAAATCAAAATAAAAGTAACGAAAATATCAATCTATATAAATCAATTTTTGATATCCATTTTTAAGGAACTTTTTATAATATGTTAAACATTCTACAAATAAGCATTTAGAAATACATACCAACTATACAACAAGGACTAAAATTGTCTGCATAAAAAAATTTAGCAAAAAAACATGTAAACTTTTTATAGAATAATAAGAATAAAATTTGGTAATTGTTTAAGGATTAAAAATTTATTTAACTTTTTCAACTTCAAAGATTTTAACCTTTCTGCAAAATCAACAAACATATCTCTATCTCTATGCATCATTTCCAAGTCATTCAAAAACAAATCAAAAGAATTAGACATAATCGATAACAACGAAGCTTATAAATATAATGGTAAAGATACTCAAAGTAAATTGCCAAATTGTAAATAGTTTTTTCATACTAGGTGTATAATATCCTATTCATTGCCCTCCCTAATATTGAAGACGAACCACGACTACAAATTTTATAAGAAAGATGTATAACCAAAATATAAACATAAGATTTTATCTTAATATTTAAGTGAAAAATATAAGACATTGTAAGAATATGAATGAGTGATGAACGCGAGTGTTTTTTCCTCGTTGAAAAGAATATTGGATATACAAGATGGTATATGATTTATGAACCTAATATGTGTTAATATTTTGGGTGGAGATATGACGTCTCTTTCTCTTATGGTATTGAAGCATTTGACCCATTATTTTTCTTAACGCTTCTCCGAACTCCCCAACAAATAATATTAGAGTTGTGCATGATTAAATTGACCCGTTGTTTCTTTTGAGATTCTCCGAACTAACCCAACAAGTTGATATATTTATAAATTTTATTACTACATATCAAATCAAAATTATTACATACCTCCATTGAACATATTCCCTATTACTTAATCCCTTACTCCCTAGTTGTTTTTTATTTTTTTCACAAATACTCGTTAGTCTTGAAAACCATTATTATTTGAAAATTTCATACAAATAAATTCACAAAACTTTGAATTATTAATGCATTCTTAGAAGAGTCCAAGTCAATTTCAAAATCATAGACATTGGTTCTTTTGGTGGTTGAGTTCTTCAAAGGAAAAAACAAACTTCATCAATCATTCTATTTTTATATTTTTTTTTTTACTAAATCAATCATTCTAATTGGTTGTTTAACAAAACATAACAGCACACATACACAGCTCAAAAACGTCTAAAAACATCTAACGGACCAACCCATTCATATGATACAACGTCGGCAAATATGCTCCAGCTGTCCACGTTTTTGCGGGCCCCACACGATTCTTCTATGCTTTTCTCCTCTTATAAATACTATCCACACCCTCTTAATTATCAATATCACCAATTCAGCATACACACAGTTAGCACAATTTCTCTTTAAATTCACAATTTTCCATTGTTTTCATTTTCAACTTTCTTTATTTCAATGGCATCATCAGCTACTACAATGAAATTCTTCTCCTTCTTTGTTGTCCTTGTCTTGGCTGCCTCCATGGCCTCAGCTCAAGACCTGAGTCCATCGTTGGCTCCAGCACCAGGTCCTGATGCTGGAGCTGCTGGATCCGTTACAAATTCAGTGGCTATGATTGGAGTTTCAATTGTGTTGTCAATGCTTGCCATCTTCAAACACTAAAAATGTTAAGATTCCACTTTTTTTTCTTCTTTTCGGATTTACCATACAATAACAGTTTTATGGTACGGTTCAGAATCAAACATATTATCGATGTTTTACTTGTGGTGATGATTATTATGAGTTTATCTATGTATACTTGAGAGCTAGAGACATTTTTAGAGTATTTATTTTTATATTCCATTATTTATTGTAGATGTTAAGAAAAAATAAGAAGTATATTATTACGCTTGTCAAGAAATTGTTATTGTTTGTTATGTTAATTTTATATAGGTTTATTCATTTTTTTCATGTAATATTATACTATATATAAACGATGAATTTTGCAATATATTATTATGTTGTCCTATTTATTTTCCACATTTTACTAGTTAGTATTTTTTTCTTTTAATAATTATTTTTACTTTTCTTTTGTCTTTCATCCTCTATAGTAGTATGGACACGAATATTAAACAAAGTTAAACAAACTCATTTAGTATAAATAAAATGTATATAAAATTAATAATTTATTGTGAAAAATATCACGAACCTCATGGATAATGTCTTTCGTGAAAAGCTGCATAAGAAATTGGTAGCACACTCACTTCCTTTGGGAGATCATGGTAGGTCCATAGTGGCGAAGGACGCTAACTTGTCAAACTGAAGTGCTTATTCATGACATGTAAATTTTAGGACTAATAAGTGCTTCTATTGTGGTCCAACAAGCTATATATGTTCTTAGTGATACCTTAGCAAACATGATTGGAGTGTTAGAGCGGGCGACCCCTCCTGTGTCCAAAAATAATTATATAATAAAAATATTTTCATGTGGACTACACTCATTATCTTTTAAACCTGTAATTTCTTTCATTTTTATGTATGAATTTATGATGGTTTAAGGAAAGCTAGTAAATCAAATTTAAATAAATATTTAATCATGGTGATTGCAGGGGGAGAAGTTATTATACATAAGTGTAATCCTTATGCATGGTACATAAGTCAATAACATCCATTAGATTGAGCATCCACATGTAATAATCCTAGCCAATCTCAACTCACACACTCACACATAATCTTACACCCCCCAAATTTCTCACGTACCCCCCAAATTACTCGCGCACCCCCCAAATTTCTCGTGCACCCCCCCCCCAAATTTCTCATGCACCCCCCAATTTCTCGCGCACCCCCCAAATTTCTAGCGCACCCCCCAAAATTTTTCACGCACCCCCCAGATGACTTGTGCGCCCAATTTTTTTTTAACCCCCCATATTTCAAGCCTAAACCATTTTGCTGTGGGAATGGTTTCAAAAATATACACTCCAAAACCATTAAGTGCATAAGATGGTTTTGAAGTACAACCTATAATTAGAATCATAATTGTTTTTTTTTTGTACAATTATAATCATTATTTAAAACCAGTTAAATGGTTTCAGATAGTTATACACTAAAACCATTTGTATTGTAAAATGGTTTTATGTGTGTTTTTATGGTTTCAAAAATTCTGGAAACCATTATGCTGGTTAAATGGTTTCAGATAGTTATACACTGAAACCATTTGTATTGTAAAATGGTTTTATGTGTGTTTTTATGGTTTTAAAAATTCTGGAATCCATTATGTTGGTTAAATGGTTTCAGATAGTTATACACTGAAACCATTTGTATTGTAAAATGGTTTTATGTGTGTTTATATGGTTTTAAAAATTCTGGAAACCATTATGTTGGTTAAATGATTTCAAATCACAATTATTGTTTGTATTCTAATTATAGGGTTGTACTCTAAAACCATCTTATACACTTAATGGTTTTGGAGTGCATATCTCTGAAACCATTCCCACAACAAAATGGTTTAGGCTAGAAATGTGGAGGGGACCAAAAAAATAAAATTGGGGGGCAAAAGTCATATTGGGGGTGTGCGAGAAATTTTGGGGGTGCATGAGAAATTTGGGGGTGCACAAGTAATTTGGGGGGTGCATGAGAAATTTGGGGGTGTGCTAGTAATTTGGGGGGTGCACAAGTAATTTGGGGGGTGCACTAAGTAACTTATGCATGGTGCATAAGAATAGCTTATGTATAATAACCAATCCCGATTGCAGGAGTCTAACAAATTAATAGGTGTGGACTTTCTTGTAGGAAGGATAGTTTTAAAAATATTTTCAAAATAAGATCGAGTTTTAAAGGATAAATTAGTTGAAAAGGAGTGATCTTATGACCAATTGACTCAAAGTAAATGGCTTAAATTTTAAAAACAATTGAAGTTAGAAAAGAAATAGAAGTAAAATCGCGTGAAAGAAAATGTTCAAATTTAAATAAACCTTAAATAAAATGTAGAAAGTGAAAATATTTGAAAGTGAAATTATAAGTTCAACTTCGGAAGAAAGAATAATATTTTTGACTTTCAAGTCTTTTATTTGCAATTCAACGTATGTAAAAAGATTTTAAAAAAAAAAAAAAAACTTATAAAAGAAATCCAAGAAACATGGAAAACATACGTAAATTGAATTTTCATCAAATTACATCGTTGCAAGTAATAGATTTGAAAGTGAAATTGAAAATATAAGTAAATGCTGATAAGAATTAAGTTGCTTGAAGGTTTTTCTTTTTTGAAGCAAAATTGCTTTAACGGTAAAATTTACAAAAAGTTAAAGAAAAATAAAGACATGGAAGACATTGTCTTCTAACTCTTATTTGCCGAGGAAATAAACTAAGTAACTATTGAGATTAAAATCTTATTACATGTTTATGATTTAATAGCTTAAATGCACTTCTCAAGTTTTTTCTTCAATAGAAAGAATCCTTTCTCATAACTATATGACTTAATTAGTTTGTTGGTCCCTTAAAGACATTTTAGGTTTCACAATAGTCCCTTAAAGAAAAAAAGGTCCGGATTGGTCCCTTAAAGAAGAAAAAAAACACGGATTGGTCCCTTAAAGATATATATGTTTGTCATATTGATCATTTTCGTTAAATTTTAACTCTAAATATAACAAAAAAATTCCAATGGTTAAAATTTTAAAAATTAATAAGGTTTTTGGTGGATCACTTACACTTAATGAGATCCATAATTCAATCAACTATAATTAACGTTTTTTGTAAAAAAATTACGGAAAGGACCAATTGAGAAACATATGTGTCTTTAAAGGACCAATCTATACTTTTTTTCTTTAAGGGATCATTGCGAAACCTAATTTTTTTTAAGGGACCAAAAGACTAATTAGACCTATCGTACCACTCTAGCGAGAAACCACAATCATGACACTTATCTTTAGTGAACTATTTTAAAAAAAAAAACATGTTGAGGGGACACACACTTTAGCTTTTTGCATGCATGTTTAAAAAAGTATAAAAAGATCTTTCGCAAAAAAAATAAATCAATTTAATTTCTATGTTCAAATTTTCATTACTTTTTTTTTTGGTAGAGTTGTTACTTTTATCTTAAACGGTTGTTATATGAAAATTTTATACTTAATTCAATGCATGTTAAAAAAAAATTAGTTTAGTAATTAATTTTTTTTATAATGATGTTATAATCATGTAGGCAAAAAAAAATTTCTAAAATTAAAGAGTTTAAGGATAATTAAAAATGGCTTTAACACGACTAAAATTGCATGAAGAAAAATTTCATAGAACTAAAAAAATCATAAAAATAAGTAAGAACTAAATCTTGACAAAAAAAAAAAACTAAATTTAGAAATCTGTATTTTGTAGTAATCAATAACCGGGTGGTCTAATACTTAAATTAATTAGTCTTTAATATTTTTGTGTGACGACAAATTAACCGGACACTTATTTGGGTTATTGTTTTTTAACCATGATTAATTTTCATTGAGTAATTTGTGGTGTTGATGATCAAACTCATGATCACTTGTTTAAGAGATCAAAATTTTTATCACTTAAACCAATTCATTGTTGATTATTTAGCGATTTATTATCATGCTTCAAAATTAACATAACTAATTTGTTTTCAAATATATTAAGGGCTCGTTTGGTGCGCAGGATAGCATAGTAACATGATAGGATATAAAACAGGATAAGGATAGGATATGATAACAGCAGAATAACAGTTATACTCAGTTATCATATCCTATGTTTGGTGCACACAAGATAACAAGCATGATAACTATTATATTTTGTTTTTAATACATATTTGCTCATAATAATATTATAAGATATATAACATATTTAATTGACAAAATTACTCTTGTAAAACAATTATTATTTTTTAAAAATTATTTTGTAATACTTTGAATTTTATAAATAAAAAATATAAATAAGTAATCAAATAACTTTATATAATTTAAAATAAAAATCATGAGAAAATAATCAAGTTTAATTTTTTATATGAATCATGATCAAATAAATAACTCAATAATATATACATGTTAGATAAGCCAAATAAATATATGATATATTTCATACGTAAATAATAAAACTACTATTGCAAAAGAATTATATTTAATTTTTTATAAAATTTAAATTAATATCCCTATTTGTCAATTTTTTAATAATCATTTTACTTTAAAATATTGTAATTTTAGTAAAACTTTGATTTTTTAGAATATATAAATTACAAAATTATCCCTGTGAGAAAATCACATATATATTTAAAAATTAATTATTTTATTATTTATATTTTATTAATTTTATTTTATGTATTTTAAAATATATTTTATAAAATAAATTAGTAATTTTTTTTCTTTTTATCCTATCCTGCTGGTAACCCAGCTCAAATTCAGGATAAGAATTATAACTAGAGAGACAGGATAGGATAAGCTTCAGGATTAACTTATCATATTCTGCTGTATCATCAAACACTGGATTGCGGCAGGATATGATACAGTTATTCAATCCTGTCTCTTATCCTATGCACCAAACATGCCCTAAAATGTCATGGACACATTCACAAAGTTAACATTAGAATGTGGTACTAATAAATTGCATGAAATTTTTTATAAGCATATAACTTAATTGATAGAGAGATTATATATACAACAATAGGAATTTAAATCCTAGTACTAGTAATCTAGTATATCTATTTGTTATGAAATTTCAGACGGTAAAATACTCTTAAAAGAAATTGCATGAATGAATGACTTATCTAACAAACAATAAATTCTTCAATGAGTTAGAAGAATGAAGAGTCCAAGTCAATTTTCAAAACACATAAACGTGGGACTTTTTTTTTTTTTTTTTCATTGGCAATTGAAAATAATGCATAAACGTGGGACTTTAATCATTATGGTGGTTGAAGTTTCTTCAAATAAAAAACCAAATTAAGAAATCATCCTAATTCCTAACCAATCATTATAATTGGTTGTTTAACAAAACTTAACAGCGCATAACGTTACAAAACATCTAGACCGACTCATACAACGTCGGTATAATTGCTTCACTTTCACAAAATCCACCTGTCCACGTTACCTGTGGGCCCCACGCGTTTCCCCGATCTTATAAATACTCCCTCATCCTTCATTCCCTTACAAATTCAACTCAATTTTCATCATAACACCTTCCCCATTCACAATTTCTCACATTTTTCATCTTCAAATTTCTCTATAAACTCCATAATTTCATTATGGCATCATCATCAGTTACAACAATGAAATTCTTCTCCTTCTTTGTCGTCATCGTCTTTGCTGCTGCCGTAGCCTCGGCTCAAGACCTTAGTCCCTCGTTAGCTCCGGCACCAGGTCCTGATGTCGGTGCTGCTGGATCTGTTACAAACTCGGTGGCTATGATTGGAGCTTCAATTGTGTTGTCACTCTTTGCCATCTTCAAGCACTGAGAAGTGAAAACAAGACACGGTTCCACTAATTTTCTTGTGGATCTCTTGGAAACATAACACAACTCATCATATGTTGGTTGTTTTGTTGTTTTACTGTATATGTAGCTATAATATTACGAGTTGATCTATGTACACATGAGAGCGGGGGAGATTTTTACCGTATTTGTTTTTATATTTCATTATTTATTGTAGGTATTGAGGAATAATAAGAAGGATTGTATAATTTCAATATGCTTGTGTGAACCATAGTTTTTGCTAGTTATCATTTCCCTAATTCTTATACGTTGGTTATCTTTAATTTTGTTTGGTATTTAACTCATTAAGAAGATTCTCAAAGAAAATTACTAGTATATCACTATTTCGTTAAAGACAAATTTTTAGCTCTCAATCAAGCTTCTGATTTTCCTCATAAGCGTACACTCGTATTATGCATTTTTCTCGATTTTTAATCTTTTAAAGAGTTGGATACATTGACACACAGAAATAATACAATTAAAATTAGAGTCTTGTTAACAGGTGCTCAAAAATACTATTATTTATTATTTATTTAAAAAGTGAAATATTTTAATTCTTAATAAATTGACTTTATATATTTTCATAAAAAATTTATAGAGACTTACTATTTAAGATGCTTGAAGAATATTTCGGGGACACTCGTTAATATTTAACTTAAAATTATTATACTCCTAATCCACCTTAAAATTGTTAATACTCCTAATCCATTTTTGTACAAATAAAATAAAACAAATTTAGTCTCATAAGTCCTAACTCAGCTGGAAAAAAATGACAAAATTGTTAGGTCGGATGTCGCGATCCGAGTTCAAATACGAAATCTCACAATTATGTGAGTTTAATTTCAATGGATTACCACTTCATTTAAGACAAAAAAAAATACAAATTTACAAATAAAATTGTGTTTATAAAAGTTTCAACTAATCCTGATAGAGTATAGTAAAAGTTGAAATTAATTTAAGTCGCTGAATTTGATCCAACAGTAAACGATTTGTATCGTATGTTATAGATAGTAAATTCAATATCAGCTCTATTGTAAAAATATATATATTATAAAAATAGTATAGACGTGGGTCCTCTGTTGGACTTGGATTTGTTGGATTTTTCAAAGAAAAATGAATTAAGAAAACATAACCAATTTCATCATTACTTATTGGTTTGTTTAACAAAACCCAACACCATTGTAACAAATCCCATACACAGCGCACAAACGTTAAGAAACATCTAAGCAGCCACCTCATTCATACCATGATACAGCAACAACGTCGGTATAATTTGTTTATCAAGCTCCAGCTGTCCACGTTTTTGTGGGTCCCACGCATTTTTCCAATCTTATAAATACTCACTCCTTCACCCTTCCATCACCAATTCAATTCAACATACATACAACATACATAGTACTTGCACAATTTCCTCTTCATTTTTCAATTTTGTCTATAATTTCCCAATATCAGCTACTTCAATGAAGTTTTTCTCTTTCTTTTTGGTTGTAGTCTTTGCCGCTGCCGTGGCCTCGGCTCAAGACCTTAGTCCTTCCTTGGCTCCGGCACCAGGTCCTGATGCCGGAGCTGCAGGATCTGTTACAAGTTCAGTGGCTATAATTGGAACTTCAATTGTGTTGTCAATGCTCGCCATCTTCAAACATTGAGAGAACAAGATGGTTCAACTAAGTTTCCTTTGGATGTTGTGAAAACAGAGGAAACAGAGCACAACTCACACATAGTAGTTATTGTTGTTTTCCTGTTGATGATGATTATTACGAGTTGATTTGTGTGTATACTTGAGAAGATGTTTACAATATTTACTATTTATATTTCATTATTTATTGTAAGTATTAAGGAAAAATAAGAAGGATTATTTATTGTTGAGTTTTATTATTATGAAGTAATTATTTTTCCTATTTCTTACATAAATTTCATAATTCATATGATAATTGAATCATGAATGTAATTCACATGTTAATGGTTGTTGTGTCTTCAATCTGAAATATTTATACTACATAGGATTAACAATTTCACAAATTGCATTTGGATCATGAAAGTGATATCATGGTTCCAAAATTCAAATTGCTGCAAACAGGATTGGTGAATGATTATTTTTGTATGAAATTCACTTCTCTTGCAGATTATGTTTTAGGCTTAGCATAGAGGCTTTATTAGAAAGCTCTGTGAGTGGTATATCTAAGTTGTGTTGTAACATACATTTGATCCATGATGATCATTGTTAAAACAATTTTTGTTAGCTCTTTTGAAGCTTCTTGTTTTGTTGGATCTGATTTTAGGGTGCTGCTATTATTTTGTTACTCCTCCTTGAACTAGACCCCAACCAACTGTAACTTGATTTTTTATCATTGAATGGTCTTAAGGGTTCTAGTGGAGTAGGCTTCCACAAATTCACTGGCCAAATTAGCAGCATCGCAATCCGACTATTGTTGGTCTGACGGAGCTCAGATAATAATTTACAATCAAGGAGGAGCTATACTGTCAATTGCATTTGCGGCAAGTAGTGTCACTGCATTGATTCGCGGAGGGTGGCCGCCTGCATACGCAAAATATAAGTGAGTAGCGGCCGTAGCATCTGCGAATGTGGCTGTTTAAGGCTACAAATTAATACTACTTGTGTACTTATTGCCTATTTTTTATGCAAATTTGATGTTAGGAACTACTTGGCCTTCAACTTTGGGACCTCATGTTGCCAACAACTACTATTTAGGGGATATATCAACACTGTCAACGTAAGACCAATTACATAGCTGTGTTTTGTTGCAACTGGGCTGTGTTTTGTTGAAACTGAATGGTTGGACTAGTTGTAATAAAAAGAGTTGGAGAAGGTCTTATTATGGTTGTTGCTACGTGGAGCTTTGTTGAAACACCAAATTAATGCTTCATAATGCAGAAGTTGTGACAGTGATATCCTTATAAGTAAGTTATATTGTATGATATTTTCTTCTATGGCTGTGTTTAATAAAGATAACCAAAGAGAAGGTTGAATATGAAAAAATGTAGAACTAATTAGTTATTTCCATTTGAAGATTGGATACTGTAAAACCAATGTCAATTGCAGGTTCTTAGAGAGACAAAGATCATGCAAACTGAGAACCTAAAAACTGAAAGGATTGGAATGTTTTCATTAATAATCTACACATAATGACTAACAAACAAGATAAGTTGTTTCTTACAATTAGTTACTTCCTAAGATAATACTTACATTACAATTATCTCTTGAAACAGATGGAGAGTGAAAAAATGAAAAACTAAATAACGGATTAATCGAGAATGATAATTTCTCCTTCTTCCCAATCTCTGTTAAGAAACTTGTCTTCATTCAAATCCGTCACTCTCACAAATTCGTCTTTTAGAACCAATCCAACAAACTTTTTCAATGGATTTAACTTGTAATCTTGCAATGAATGACCACAAAGCCTTTCTAGCTCCTTAAAAGAATCCAAGTTATCATCGATAAATACCGTTTGTACTATGTTTCGTACTGTCAATTCTGCAACTTTCCTTTGTTTCTTCCTTTCCAAGCTAACATCATTGCAACAGCCAAACAACTTACTTTGTGAAGCCAAAATAGAATCCACAACATGTTCCTTCTTAGGCTTGATTGTAGTAGTATCCATAACCACCTTCTTAGCTACAAACTTTGCATCAAAGAATGTTGTTTCTTCAGTAACATGTTGCTTTTTGGCCTTTTTAGCCGATAACTTTGCATCAATATTTGAAGACTTTTTACTTATATCAAGTTCAAATTTCCTTTTATTATTTCTTGCTGTATATGAAACTGATCCACAAATTGTTGTAACAGTTTCTTTTGGCTTTGCCGTCGATTTTTCTTCCTTGTTCTTCTCTTTCTCAGTTTCCCATTTTTCTTCCAAGTATTTCCACTTCATCTCAAACAGCTCACTTAGTTTCATTGCTATTCTTTGAATACTACGGCTCACTCGATGCAACACAATGGCATTGTAAAATACAATTCTAACATCACTTGCAAATTCATCAGTAGTGAGGTATAAACCTTTCTCTAGCTTCAACTTGATACTCTCAAAATCCATCAAGGGTTTACCTGTTTTTAGATCATTCCAAAATCACAATAGAGGAGTTAGCAATGATTCCATGTTAATAATCAATACTTCAAAAATAATCCTCAATAATAGAATTAATTTCTTGAGTGTATTTAGTCAAAAGAAGAAACAATATTCATCATGTGAACACATTTAGTCATAAACCAAAACAATACTCAGTCAAAAGAAAGTTACGAGTACCTAATTTTGTACCTATACACATACCACAATTTTCATCGGCAAACTATGTAAAACAAGAAAAGAAACAATTTTGGTCACAAGACAAGATTTATGTAACAATCAAAAGGGGTTTATCTTTGTTTATATTATGGAAGAACTTGACAAGAAAGAATGGGTGCCGAAACTTCCCTAAGGTTTTTGGGTCACTTTGATAAATAACAAAAAATACCTAAATTAGTGCCATAATGTGATCAAAGAACACTCAGATGTAAAATATAAGTTCAGTTACTGAACCAAAACAAAATTTGAGTATAGAAAAAACATGTATTCTATAAAAATTAGTTCTTTAGACTAACATGGATATGAATAATCAATAAAATTGAGACTAATGGAACATACCTCTTGAATTCATTGCATCTTGAAAATCTTTTCCATCTGGATTCGTTGTTAACCTTTTCAGAGTAACAAAACATTGTTGTTTCTTGAAATTGTCCATTTTGTTGATCACACCCAATGAACTATTTCTTGAATGTTCCATTAGATGCTAATGTGGAAAATCAAAAAACTATTTTTTTTTTTGGAAGTATGTTGGTGTTGTTTGAAGAGTGAAAAATAAAAAATAGTGTGATAAAAATGCGTTTATATCAAGTTAGTTATTGAACAAATCCAGCTGTTAAAAAAAAGATATAGTGTGATAAAAAGATATAGTGTGATAGAAAGATATAGTGCGAGGAGAGAGAAATAACGGATAATTAGATAACAAAATTAGTAGATATTTTTTTTTTACTTAAAAATGAGTAGATATATTACTAATAGATTTGTAAGATGGTTAAATTCAATAAAACACAATTTATATGTTCTTTTGGTTTTTCTTTTTCCTTGAACAAATCCAGCTGTTAAAAAAACGATATAGTGTGATAAAAAGATATAGTGCGAGGAGAGAGAAATAACGGATAATTAGATAACAACATTAGTAGATTTTTTTTTTTTACTTAAAAATTAGTAGATATTACTAATAGATTTGTAAGATGGTTAAATTCAATGAATTTTTTTTAAAAAAACACTTTAAAGGGGTTGATCATTTAATTGATAAAAAGATTGGTCTTGAATTTAAGAGGTTTCGAGTTCAAGTGTCGGTAGGATTTTTCAAAGGAAATAAGATAAGATTTTCTTCAAGTGCTAAATTTCATACCTATGAC
The DNA here is from genome assembly GCF_020283565.1 of Trifolium pratense. Classification (NCBI taxonomy): domain Eukaryota; kingdom Viridiplantae; phylum Streptophyta; class Magnoliopsida; order Fabales; family Fabaceae; genus Trifolium; species Trifolium pratense. Next base: position 50,352,861 of record NC_060061.1, read on the forward strand.
ATAACTAATTTTTGTTTCTTCACTATCGGCATCCGTCCTATTGGACTGTCTCGGAGTCAGTCTGGAATCAAACAGTTTTAGGTCTCTCTCGACGCAGATGCGTGAGATTGAATCGTGGTCCTCCCTATCAAGTTCAGTATCAATCATCACTAGACCAATTAAAAAAATAAAATAGTTCAAAAAATCATTCAAAAAATGTGAAAGTATACACGAGTTGAATGAAAAGTAGAGATTAAAAACAATGACGGAAATAACTGCATGACTAAAAAGTACCAAGTTTTCAAAAAAAAAACAGCAGGACTAAAAAGTGTGGAAAAAATTTCGAGGACTAAAATAAAAATTTTGGGAAACTATAAAGACAAAAAAAACATATTTAACTCTAAAATAAAAAGTACAAAGAGATACAGTAAATATAAAAAGATACAGTAACTTTTTTTTAAGCAAAAACAAAAAGATACAGTATATTATTATAAAAATTAAAAAAACACATAAATATAAATCCACAAAGACCTCAAAAAAAGAAAAAGGGAAGAAAATCACAATTGTTTCTTTCTTCGTGAGATTTTTCTCGTTTGAATCGCCATGGCTGCTCTGCAATACCTTGAATCCCTTCGAAGTTCACATCCTGGACTCGGCGATTGGTCCAATTCTGTCGCGGATTTGTACCAGGAAAAGCTATGGCATCAGCTCACTCACAAGCTCGAAGAGTTCCTCGCTTTTCAGGTCTCACTCTTCGTGCTATCAATTGCTACAATAGTTGAATTCTTAGTTTTATTGTTTCTTATATCACCGTTTTTTAAGATTAGGGTTTGTATTTTTCTGTTTTGTTGCTACGGTTAACTTAATTTGGGAGTTGAGTTGTGACGATTTAGCTGATTTATGTTAGAGTTTGCTAGCGGAAGGTAAGGGAAAGAGTTGAGAGATTGAGCGTCTGTTTGGTTTGGAGTTTCACAACCCCAAACGTGAGTCTTCCTTCTCCAAACGTGATTCTGGCAGTTTCTGGTTTGTTTGGCTAAAAGCAAAATTGATTCTCCTTTACGCGGTTTACTGCCCAGACGTGAGTAATTTGGAAGCCACAATTTGGAGCTTCCACGTCAAAGTAGAATCGAATCCAAGCTATTAATTTTCGGTCACATGTATACTTACCTAACTACCCCTAACTTCTTCTTCTTCAATTTCCTCCTCCACTAAACATCTTCAAGCTTCAATAGTGAGGAAAATAAGCAGATCTGAAGGAAAATAAAAATGAAAGTGGAAGATGAAGAGAAATAGTGAGAAAAACGGTCAATTTCATAGAATCTTCGACAAAAACAAGGGATTTTGCCAACAAGAAAGAGGAAAGAAAAGGTGTTGGTGGGTCTAATGTTGTTGTAGCCAACAAGAAAGTTCTTGAAGAAATACACAGGTTGAGAAATTTCAGAGACAAAGTTGAGAACGAGGGAGATGAAAGATGGAATTTCTAAGTTCTATCATTTCATTGGAATTGGAAAGATTAATTAAAGAGTCCTTTTTATTTTTTTTATTAATCAAAATTTAGGTTCTAGAGAATTCTTTTACGTAAAATAATAAAATCCATGTATTGAAATAATAAATTATATTTACTTATTTAGTTTTAAATATACACATACTGATTGTAAAAAAAATATATACACTTATACCCATTTTTTTTTTGTATTACACTTATATCCATTTTGGTAATTATACATTCAAAATCAATTTTAATTTCAAATATCCAAACAACATGAATTGGTCAGAATCACTTTTGTACTAATACATCCAAACATACATCAATTTACATTCAACTCAATTTTAATCAAAATCAATTCTGTCAAACTCAATTCTATCAAACTCAATTCTGATCACCGCTAAACCAAACACATACTGAGAGAGGATGAGGGAAAGTTGTTAATTGCGTTAATTGAAAGAAGAGTTACATTGTTAGTTATATACAAAATTCTGTTACTTGCACACTAAGTAACAACTAACTAACAGACACAACTACTGTAACCGTAATTAACTCTCCTAAATTAACTTCCCTAACTGTCATAGACAGTTACTAACTGTGAACATCTGAACTGTACAGATGTTACGGCATCTGGTAGAACATCTGGATGTACAGATGTTACAGCATCATCTGGCAGAACATTTGGATTACATTTCAACAATTTAGGTTTTTTTTTAGTTGTGATTGGAATTGTGGTAAAGGTGGGGACTTTTTTTTGTTTTGGGTTTAAGTTTTATTTTTGGATCCGAGGATGTTAGGTAGGCTATAGGGTTGTGGTTTGGATTGACTTGTTTATGGAATTGAATTTTGGGTGTTGGGATATTTAGAATTAGGGTTTGGATGGAAAAAGGTTTTTTTCTTAAAATGGATTTGGAGTTTTGTTGTTCAGTGTTTTATGGGGAAGGATGTGAATGGTGGATGAAGGTTTTAGGGTGACTTTCTTTTTTGTTTGGTATATTTTGTTTTTAACGTAATTCAAGCATTGTAGTATTTGTTTTGAAGTTTATAACTTATGTAGAAAGCTTCACTTTGTATTATATATTATTATGGTTTGAGTTTTTGAAAATGTGATTGATAAGTTAAAGACTGTTAATGATCAGAGTACATTGTAGATGTTTCATTTTTAAAAAGATAGATGGTTTGCAGGATCAAATGTATCATAAATTGGGTTGAGTGGCATTATTTTCAACGAGGATCTTTATCAAAAAGCTTACATCCTTAGTGTGTCTACTTTTATCAACTTCTTTGTTTATGAAGAAATTTAAATTTTCAACTAGAAAATCATTGCTATCTTTGGAAACCATCATTCAATTTTAGTTTAGAATACAATTGAATATTTCATTACAATTGAAAATTGAATATTAAGAATGAAGTCCAAATTGTCATTTGGTTTTAGTACTCAGATGGATACTATGACAGAATTTGCTAAACTTATGTTTAGCTTCATTGTTCGATGTTAGTGATTATTTTACTAATGCTGCCACTCATCTATTAGCCTTCTGTATTTGAAGCATCAATGATGTTACACATTTTGTGCAAATTGTTATTTCTGTTTTTGAATCTAGTATAATTTTCCATTACTTCTACAAAGATAATTTACTCTGCAGTTGATGTATTGTGGTTTATAATTAATTTGTTTGACCATTTATTCTTAGTTTGAATTTTCAGGCTGGTGATGCTGCGATACAATTATATAACAATTTCATCACAGATTTTGAGACCAAAATCAACCTTCTCAAGCTTGCTCATTTAGCTGTGATGGTTTCCCGACAGTATTCTGAGAAAGAAGCTGCCATCTGTTATCTTGAAGGGGTCATTGAGAAACTGCAAGCCACTAGAGAGCAGCGTATAGAAGAGCCTATCCTATATATTAAGATGCAAATCGCCTTATTTAAGCTTGAACAAGGTGACCAAAAGGAATGCAAGAATCTTCTCGAAAATGGAAAGAGTACACTTGACAGCATGACAGATATTGATCCAACTGTCTATGCGAGCTATTACTGGGTATCTTCTCAACATCACAAATCCCGTCAGGAATTTGCCGAGTTCTACAAAAGTGCCCTTCTCTATTTGGCATACACAGCAGTGGAGTCACTCTCCAACTCATTCAAGCTGGTATGTTATTGAACTGTCTGAAATGTAAATGTAATGGTCACATAAAGATCAATTAGGTTCTTCGTATATTGTCCAATACAAAGGTTAACCTAATTGATCTTTATGTGACCATTACATTTACATACATTTTTACGTTGTTCTTACTGAAATCTAATACAGGGTGATGCTTTTATTTTGGTAAAATTGAACTGAATCTGTTCTGCTTTATAGGTTATACAGGAAATAGTATTCTATGGTTTATTTTCTATTTATCATGATATTAGTTAATGCTCCATTTTTGTCATCTGTTAGGATTTGGCATTTGACTTGTCACTTTCTGCCCTCCTGGGAGATAACATCTACAACTTTGGAGAGCTACTTGCCCATCCTATTGTGAGTATCTGCGGATTATTATTTTGGAATGCCTGCTATTTCAAGTTTCTTAACTCCACTCATCTATTTAAGTTATTATGTTGGATAACACAATTTATTATACCTTTGACAGATTAAGAGCCTCCTGGAAACAAAGGTAGAATGGCTCTACTATATTCTGCAGGCATTTAATTCTGGTGATTTAGTTCGATATCAAGAATTATGCCAGGTGCATAATGCTGCTTTAAGGGCTCAACCAGCACTAGTTCAAAATGAACAGAAGCTGTTGGAAAAGATTAACATTCTCTGTCTGATGGAAATTATATTCAGGTATATATTCATTAGATATGTCATCAAAATTTTGTTGATGAATTTGAAGCTGTTTGTTTTATTTCCAACTCAACTGATTGTGGTTATTTGCAGCCGGCCTTCGGAAGATCGAACCATTCCCTTGAGTGTAATTTCCGAGCGCACGAAACTTCCTATTGTGGATGTGGAGCATCTCCTTGTGAAGAGTTTATCTGTAAGTTCAACTTGAAGTTCTTGAATGTTGCTTTTCTTTGTAACCATCTAAAGTGGTTCACTTTCAAGTCATGGGGTTGGATAAATGTGACAGTTTCCTTGTTTCTTTTTGAGTCATTCTTGTTGTTTATCTTTTTCATTTGTCACTTGGCTTATATAATTTTTTAAGACACAGATGTCATGTTTCCACCTGAAGAATTATGTTGTTTCTTGGTTGTTACATACTTGTTTCAAGCAGGCTTCATTCTCTTCTGTTCTTTGCAGTATTACATACTTGTTTCAATTCAAAAAACAAAAATAGTTGTTAGGTTTCTGAGAAAAGCTTTTTGAAGTGTCCTAAAATCTACATATGCGGCGTGCATTTTTATTGTTTGGAAAGATCATATGTTGTCGGGCAATTGTGTTAAATTTTTAATGCTTGTATATGAAAAAAATTGTTGCAGGTTCATCTCATTGAGGGTATAATTGATCAAGTTGACGGCACAGTACACGTTTCCTGGGTGCAACCAAGAGTTCTGGGTATTCAACAGATAAAATCGTTACGGGATAGGCTGGACAGTTGGACGGGAAAAGTACACTCCACATTGTTGTCTATCGAGGCTGAAACACCTGATTTAATTGGATCATGAACCCCGGTCACTCCACTTTGTGTGAGTTTCTAATGACATATGTATTCAAAAAAAAATTCATAGTTAATTGCTAACAAAAAAATTATAAATTGCAAGAAAAAAAATTTAACACTCACAAAATTAAAGACACTTACATGTCAATAGATTATATTTTTCTATGTGTGTTCATATTTTAAAATTGTTTCATGATTTTTTTTTTTTATTTTCGACACCATAAAATATATCATTTTCTATGTATGTAAGATAGTTAAATTCAATAAATTATAAAAGAAAAAAAGAAAAAAAACTCCAAAGCGGGTTGATCATTTGAGTGATAAAAAGATTGGTCTTGAATTTAAGAAGGTTCCGCGTTCAAATCTCGGTAATATTCTTGAAAGGAAATAAATACTCTTTAAGCGATAAGATTTTTTTCATACCTAAATTTCATATCTATAATAAAATTTAAAAAAAACTAGATATTTCACTCGTGCGGGTATTACAGGGTGAATATTGTGGTTTGTGTGGTAGCAACACATTTTTTATTTGATTGAATATTACATATATAAACCTACATATTATATCTAATATACTGATGTAAACAAATAATAGCAAAAGGGAAACTAATTATGAATATACAAACAATTAATAGACAAACATGATATGGAGAAAAATCAACAGCTTAAATCCGTATTATACTTTTTAAATAGTAGTATCAACAACAATGAGATGATGAATAGAGAAGAGATGAAATTAAAATAAATACAAAATAAACACAACTTGAGTTTTTCCAAGACAACTTGAAAATGCACAAAAAAGAAATAAAATGGAATAAGATACATATGAATTCAAACAAAAGGTTAAATAGGTTAATTGTTCTTCGAAAGGAATAGTCTCATTTATGACATAATATTAAATCAATTTAATTTCTCAAAGTATCATAAGAGAAGTAATAATCTATGAAAATTTAACTAAACATCAAGTGATTCATTTTATTCACAATTTATTATGTTCTTCCAATTTATCCCTGAAAATTCTTCTTTTTTTCATCTTAACCTTCTTCATAACTCATTGTCCATTCCAAAGCTGTTGAAGTGACACTCCATCTATCAAGTCATAAAATAATGAAATTGAAATAAAAATTACTCTCATTTGAAGTTAGACAACTTATAAGACAGTTAGAAATAATGTAACTTGTAACAGTTACCTCCCTTTTTTGCACCAGTAGCAATTGTCCACTCCTTACACTTAGCTAAAACGCTACAAAAGTTTTGCATTATGCAGAAAAAACTGCAATAAAAAATAGTCTCCAGTGCAAAAACTTTGTTTTTTCAAACAAAACATCCAAGTTGAAATCAACAAATACATCGAAATCCACAGATTTATAAAAAAGAAGAAATTAACCACTAAATAGAATACATATCCGATCTAAGACTTAAGAAGTTTTCCAATGCAATGTTGGAATTATGGTGTGAGTAATTCAACACTAAATCCACAATTTTATAGAACGCCAAGTGAACTATATATATATAAATTCAAAATTCAGAAGAAAAAAAAGGGTGGAAAATTCAAATTCCAAAAACTTACATTGGTTGAGATGCAAAAAGAATATCTCTCAGCTATCAATTGTTTCCTGCAAATGCAAAACTTCGAGGGAGTCAACAATGGTTGAATAATGAAGACTATATCCAAACTTGAATCTCCAATAGTAGGGACAACATCAATCTAATTGAAGCCTAAAGAAATTAAGAAAACAATTTGTACCCTATAAGTCAAATAAATTAGAATCCTTTTAGACATTGAAATTAGTAACAAATAAAGAAAAATGTCAAAAAGATAAAGCAACATACATCCCAAAAGCAATGAAACCGGTGAGCAAAAACGGCAAGATATTCATGGACGACAGCGAGATAAATGGGGAGGACCGGTGTCACACATACAATCATATGATATATTAGGTATATTTACTTCATCAAGATGAAATTCAACATAATAAGTTTGATACTTGATCCGACAATAATTAACGTACTTCTCCAAATCAGTTATTGGATTTGGATTCCATGGTGCTATGCGTTTAATAACAACAAAAAAAATCATCAATAAATATAAAACAGGGCGAGAATGATTAGTTAGAACATATAAAAGAGAGATGAAAGCAATAAAAACATTTTAAACAACGTAGCGCGAGTTGAGTTTCTCTATTTTGATAATCCATATTGACAATGAAAACTGAAAACACATGAAACTTCATCTATATAATGATGTGTTGTTTTTAATTAATGATTTTTATTGAATAAAAAAAATGTATAAAACGGAAAAAAAAAAACGGGTTTTGTTTAAAAGAAGGTTAAAAAAATGCAGTAACATATTTGATTTTGTAGATGGAAAAAAGTGGTTTTTGTTTTTAAAAAGAAAAATAAAACGTATTAAGCTTAAAAAGTGTGCATTTAAATGATGTTGATTACTTGTTGGTTACAACATTATTTCAACATAATTGATATGACTTAGTGGTAAGTCTATAAAAAAATATAACTAAAAGGTGATATGTAAATATATTAATATATTGAAAAGCTATCGACCAATGGAACGAGCCATGTGCAACCAATCAACCAATATATTGATATATTGACGTATCTACTCTATGATGGTCTAGATATAATAACCTTCATAATTTGAGTATTTATCCATCGACCAATGGGAACAAGTCATGTATCCACATGTAACTCCAAAAAGTTTGTTACAATTTTTATTTTTTTGCGTAAATCGGGTATTTTTTGTGCACAACTGCAGAGACTGATCCCTCGAGCCTTGTGGGACTCAAATGGGGTGGCAAACTCTCCATAAGAGTTTTAACACTACTACATGCCCAAGCCAGGGATCGAACCTGGGACCTTGATTAAGCTAGAAGAGACACACGTCATCTCATCTAAGTGCTCTTGTAGGTACCACGCGCAAATCAATTTATGTGGCTTGTTGTCATTGATTGATGGGTAAATATCCCCACATTATAAGAGGTAGAGCATGCCTCACTTTTTACCATATTTTCTATCAAATTACGCTCTTAAACCCTTTGAGAGTAGAACATGCCAGAGAATGTCTTTTATGAGCTTAGACATAGATATATATGTTCTGTTCGGTAAAAAATAGAGGATATCTGATAAACTAGTTTATAGCGGATAACTTATAAGCTAGCTGATTGAATTTGTAGCGTTTGGTAAAATTAGTGGTTGAACTAACTTATAAGTATGAAATGATATAAAAAAAGATATCTTTAATTAATATTTAATTTTTTTTAAGTAAGATGATACAGTAAAATTGGAAGAAAATATGATAAGCTATAAGTTACTTGAAAACAACGTTTGGAAAATAAGTTATAAGCTAATAAAATAAAGTATAAACTCTTTTTTAAAAATTGTTACCAAACAAAACTTTTAGCTTATAAGCTTGCTTATTTACTTTCTCAAACAAAGTCATCGTTTGAGAAAATGAGACATGCACCACAATAAGCAACCAAACACAACAAATTATTAATCATATTTTTTAAAACCGTAAACATGATGTGAACAACTAAAAAGTTGTGATTAATAGCAAGAGTTTAAAGATGGTAAGTAAACATTGTATAATTTTTTTTGTTGACAATTTAGACATTATATAGCATGTTCACACAAACGACCAATAAAATCTTTTCATTTTGTCATGTAATTATTTTTTAAATTAAAATATTAAAAATTACTCTTCCCACCTTTCAACAACTATCACATGTTTTGTTCATGCCTCTCTCTCCCTCCCTCCTTCCTTCCTTTCACAATCTTCACATCTCTCCTCCATTCTTCTTTGATTTCCTTTGGTTTTTTTTTACTACTTCTTCCTATATTCCACCAAAACAATCAATAAAACCAAAACAAGAAACACAAGTTGCCATTGTTAACCATCAACAGAAATCAAAAGAGACGGCGGGGATTATATGAATATAGCAGAGGATGACGAGAGTCGGGGAGAAGAATGACGCGTGAAGTATGATACTACCTCTGTCCTTAATTATAAAAACATGTTTGACCCTGATATGTACGCCAATACACAATTTTAATCACTAATTTAATTTTATATTAGTTGTGATTAGTAAAAGTATGACCACTAAGAATATAGTAAATAAAAAAAGTTGTGATTAGTATAAAATAATTTTATATTGACGTTGTATATCTATTAAATTTATATTAATATTGATAAAAAATTTATTGTTTTCGATAATTTTGATAATATAAATATGTAATATTAATAAATTATGAAATTTTTAAAACTTAGAATTTTATATTTTACTATTCATAGTTTCTTCTTAAATATTTACCTCTTCATTCAAAAAAAAGTCAAATCCAAGAAGCAAAAGTATGACCACTAAGAATATATTACTATTTATTTCAGTAAAAAAAAAGAAGAAAAAGGGAATATATTAATATTTTTAAGAAAATATATATATTATAGTATTATTACCAAATATTAGCCATCAAATGATCAACGGTCTATATTCAACTCAAGTGTACCCTTCTTTAGAACCTTCCGAGGGCTACCGAATATTGGACGGTGATGGGAGCAATTGTCGATCCAGCATGTACAAATCAAAACACGCCACGTGTAAAATGGAACCCACCAAAATTCACCACTACACAGTGAACCTGTATATATAAATCGAATTTTGCTTCGTTCAAAGCACGCACGCCTCCACACAAATCTCTTCCTGTCTCTCTCTCTTTCTACATCCTTTCGCTAAAACCCTTCGTGAAAGGTAAAACTAACTTCTTCTTCATTTCATAACTGCTTATTTTTCAGATCTGTTCATTTTCTTCAATTATTCTTCGATTTTGTAGATTTACTGATGTATGATGCTATAGATTTGATTCATTTCTGAATTTATTTTTTGTTCTGTTAGGGTTTTTGTGGTTTTACTGTTGTTAAATGGTTGATTCGTAGTTTTTTTTGTTGAAGTTTTTAGTAGTTTTGATTTAGTTTGTAAGAGCATTGTTGATTCGTTGTTAAATCTTCAGATGTGATAGATCTGTTACTGTTTGTTCTAGTTTGCTTGGATCTATTCCGATCTGGTTTGATCTGATCCGATCCAGATTGTTTTTGTGACTCAATTTTAGAGAAATTCGATTTGTGATTTTTTTTTTATATATAAACTTTTCAGTGAAATTCGATCTGTGATTTTTAGTTGATAAGTTTCGATTTGTGTAAATATCAGTGTTTTTGTTTAGATCTATACTTGCTAGTTGTTGCTGATCTGTTTCTTATTTGTGAAACTTTGAAGTTAAGTAGTTTATTTCTGCAATTCTGTTTTGAGTAATCGTTTGTCTTGATTTAATACTCTGTCAATATGATTTGTTATTTTTTTATAAATGAATAAACTTGAATTATGTTTGTCTATTAAATTGATCGGTATCTGATGTTTATGTTTCATTTTCTGATCGGAATTTACGGGTTATAAAAAATTAAGGTTATATTTTTGTGCTGCTGATTAAAGGGTATACTTTATTAGTATGCTACTGAATTTTTGTAGTGCTGATAAGTAGGGTTATTTTTTTTAGCTGTTGATTGTAATTGACAAATTGTTCATCTAGTTTGCTATTTATTTATGAACTCAAAGATGAAAATGAGTTTTTTTTTTTTACTTTGTACATTAGCTTTCAATTGTTGTTCTAAATTTCACTATGGTTTTTTGTCTTATGATTTTGATTGTATTGTATACTTGATTTGAGTTGGTGTACCCTACTTTCATTATTTTAGTAGAATTTTTTTGCAGGGTTATATGTTAATTTTTTGTATGTCTTTAATTGTCTGTGTTCTGATTTTTATTTGCATCCTTTATTGGAGATGTATAATGGATTGATGTTGTTATAGGAGTAAATTATATAATCACATTTGCTAAATTAATGAAACTTTGTTTGACATTAGTTGATTACATTTTTCAGGAAAGCCACTATGGTTGATCAGGTTCAGCAACCTACAATCATGGAGAAGGTCACTGGCCAACTCCATCGTCGATCTGGTCTTTCATCTGGTATTAGGGGTTATGATGCCACCTACCGCAATCCTGCCGTGTTCCAAAAGTACTCCTATGGAAATTACTCAAATGCAGCATTTCAGAATCCATGCAGGGCCACTGTTGATTTATCTGCAGTTGCAACAACCGCTTCACCTGTCTTTGTTGCTGCCCCTGCTGAAAAGAGCCACTTTCTTATTGACTTTCTCATGGGTGGTGTTTCTGCTGCAGTTTCCAAAACTGCTGCTGCTCCCATTGAACGTGTTAAGCTTTTGATCCAAAACCAGGACGAGATGATCAAAACTGGCAGGCTTTCTGAGCCCTACAAGGGTATTGGCGATTGTTTCAAAAGAACAACAGCTGATGAGGGTTTGGTTGCTCTTTGGAGAGGAAACACTGCCAATGTGATCCGTTATTTCCCCACTCAGGTTAGTCATTCTCTATTTTTGATTTTACTTTGTGCTCAACTGTTGTGCTTATTTAATGTTTTTCTGAACCTGCTATTCATGTTTTACTAGGCTTTGAACTTTGCATTCAAAGATTACTTCAAGAGGCTTTTCAATTACAAGAAGGACAGAGATGGTTACTGGAAATGGTTTGCTGGCAACTTGGCATCTGGAGGTGCTGCTGGTGCTTCATCCCTCCTGTTTGTTTACTCTCTTGATTATGCCCGTACTCGTCTTGCCAATGATGCTAAGGCAGCTAAGAAAGGAGGAGAAAGGCAGTTCAATGGTCTTATTGATGTCTACAAGAAGACTTTGGCAACTGATGGAGTTGCTGGGCTTTACCGTGGTTTCAACATCTCCTGTGTTGGAATCATTGTGTACCGTGGTCTTTATTTTGGATTATACGATTCCCTCAAACCAGTTCTTTTGACTGGAAAGTTGCAGGTTTGTTTTTGGCCGTTTTATATAGTGAAATTCAGTTTAGCCAAATTCTTATTTTTGGTGCAAGTGTGCCGCTGCAAGATACCTAATGTTTTATCATTTGCTGAACCCTTTTCTTCTCTTGACATTACAGGATAGCTTTTTCGCCAGCTTTGGGCTTGGATGGCTCATCACCAATGGTGCTGGTCTAGCATCATACCCAATTGACACTGTCAGGAGAAGAATGATGATGACATCTGGAGAAGCTGTCAAGTACAAGAGCTCCTTGGATGCATTCAAACAAATCCTCAAGAACGAGGGTGCCAAGTCATTGTTCAAGGGAGCTGGTGCTAACATCCTCCGTGCCGTTGCTGGTGCTGGTGTGCTCGCTGGTTATGACAAGTTGCAGGTTATTGTGTTCGGCAAGAAATATGGATCTGGTGGTGCCTAAGTATTTAGTGTCTCTTAAGTCAAATTTATTGTTTTTAGATGGCGATGAAAATCATTTAAGTTCCGAGAGTTAGACTAATTGCTGCAGCAAATTTTGTTTAATAAATTTACTCGGGGGGATTCTATCCCAAACTCTTTTAAATTTTGGTCGGAAAGTTGAAATTTATAGCATGATTTGTTGGAGTGGCAGGATAAGTTACTGTCATTTGGAATTTCTTTTTTATGATTCTGAAATATATCACATACAATGTTGTCTTATTTCAAGAATAAAATGCTTTTTTATTTCATGATTATGTTTATTGGTAAAAGATCTTAAAGTAGTGCTTTGATATCTGGATTGATCTTTATTAGATCAATCAAAATACAATATCAGTATGAAAGTTATCTGTCTGGTATTTTTCCCTCTTAATTACAGGTATCTGCTTTTTTACTTGACCAAGTATTCTATAATTTTTTTATTGTCTGTTATTTTTAATTATTATATGTGGATGTTGGGCGGTTCATGCCTTATTCTTGGTGCACATTTTCATAAAATAAAATGCCTTTTTAGACCTTTTATTCGTTTTGGATTTTTCTAAAGCCAATGTCATGAATATATACGATCATTGGTGTTTTTTTATGATAAAGAAGATGGCTGAAAATCATTAGAAAGGCATGGTGCGTGTAATTAGGGGTTTATTTGATATTACTCGAGTGTTGAACTAGCATTGCCACCGTGGAAATATAACTGCTGAATCTGCTTGATGCCTTTGCTTAGATTGTGGCTTCATTTTCTTTAAAAATTGTAAGAAAATCCTGGTATACTTTCGATCATTGACCAAATATGAATTGATATATTTTCATTAATTCGGATTTAGGCAAAGCCTATACATTGTTATGCTTTCAATTTCAAATGATTCTTTTCATGATAAAATGTATGGCTAGGTTGACATATTCAAATTCATGTGATTGTGATGTGGAATGGTAGTTGATTTTTGTGACATGGTATAATCATTCGTGTGATTGTGATGTAATTGATGGATATAGAATAGTAGTTGATTTTTCTGTCAATAGATGCTGATTTGAACCAATAAAATGAAACCTGTGCATTCTTATTTCTTAGGGAGGAGGAGGATCCTTTTGATTGGTTTCTCCAAGTTGAATCAAAATTAGATGGGAGAATGGTATCTCTTGGTATGCAGAGAAGAACTAAAGGAAAAGATGGAATTCATTGATCAATTTGATAAAATGCACAAAAGTAGTGTAACCTATACAGTGGAGTAGTTTATATACATCGGTATTGGTAAAGTAAGCTTAACTAACCAAAGAACAGTTGAGAAATTGTAACTATCTATCTCTAATCTAACCAAACTAGTTAAAGGCTAATTATAGTTAAATACAAGGCGAAAATACATAGTAATATATGTATTTGTATTTTAGATAGTTTCTCAAGAATTAATTCATACACACTTTTGGTGTATTTTTTTGTCCAATTTCCAAGAAAAAATTATTCAATACTATGGTGACATGGTTAGAGCATCTCCGATGGAGATATCTAAAGGAGTTTCATACGCACAATATTCTCAAGTAGTTACTCCACCTCTTCATTAGAATTCTAGATGCATTAAGATGCTTCACAATTTTTAGCATTAAGAGATTCCTTCACTTATTTGGGATTCAGTTACTTCTAATCAACTCAACATATCCAAAACGAAAACATGAGTGAAGATAAAAACAATCAGGAGTAGGGATGACAAAAAACACCATATTGACAAGTATCCGCGGATAAAATCTGCTATGGACACGAGACATGTAACTTAACAGATATCCACAGGTAGTTTAATCTCGATTGATTTATTTTATAAAAATAATATTTGTTATAAAAGATCAATCTCTATTTCAGTTAATTTCATATATTGGTTTATGCGGTCGCACAAGAATGGATAATGTTGAAAGAGATAAATTTTAACAGCAAAAAAAAATCTTTTCTATATTTAAAAAAAATGAAATAACATGTTCCAAGAATATTTTACTATACGAGACTCCATAACATTTTTCTATTTTTATTCATAAAGTAAAAGATTTGTTTTTGTGTCCACAAATCGTAGCTCAACTGACAGAAATATTGAAATTGTTAAGTCGAACGGCATGACTGAGGTTCGAACTTTGACTTTTTAAGTTTGTGTGTGGATTTTAAATGGCTTAACATTTCGTTTATGTAAAAAAAAAAAACTATTTTTTTTTTGTTACGATGATATTGGTACTAAGATTCCACAGCCGTAAGCGATGAGATGACTAATCTCTGCCGGGGTATCTGTGGGACACATAAGGTGGATTCTCCTCTCGCAACCGAATTTTTTCCATACGCGTGAGCCATGAATCGAACACTGAACCACATACTTAAGGGGACCAAAATCCTTATCACTTGCGTCGAGTTAAAAAAAAAAAAAACTGTATTGGTAAAAAAAAGAAAAAATAAGAAGAGTTATAAGATCAAGATCTCCTTCATTACAGAAAGAAAAACCCTCACCTCCAACGGTCAGAACAACGTTCATTCCGTTACTATCAAGTAAAACATAACGGTCACATCTACACTCTCTTTACTACAACACACTTTCTCTCTCTTTCTCTCATCAACCCTTGCTGATTCATTCTTCTTCTTCTCGCCCTCTCTCTGGTCTGATCAATGGAACCCGCGAAAATTGATTGGAAGAATCTAGAATGGAACTTCACTGTTGATGAACTCTACGAACACCTCAACGCACCCAAGTTTGTTGACTTCTTGTCCCTCAATCACAACAACAACAACAACAATGATGATGATGAAGCTTGGTTTTGCAAACCTGGTCAGTTTCTTTTTATTTTTTTTTATCATTTTCTCTCTTTCTTTCAAGTTAATTCTTAATTGGGTTACTCAAAGATTGCATTTTCCTCAATTGGGTTATTCAAAGATTGGATTTTTCTCAACTGGGTTGTTCAAAGATTGCATTTTTCTCAATTGGGTTATTCAAAGATTTGATTTTTCTTAATTGGGTTGTTCAGAGATTGCATTTTTCTCAATTGGGTTATTCAAAGATTGGATTTTTATTAATTGGGTTTGTTAAAGTTTGGATTTTCATTAATGGGTCTTATTAATTTCTTGATTTTGTTGTTGTTGTTGTTGTTGTAGATTGCAACCATCCTAAAACAGCAGAGGATTTTCTCAGATCACCAAGTCCGTTCAAGGTTTCAATTCCTGTCTTTTACATTTCTATTTTTGTAAATCATAGATCCTATTGTTTTTTTGAGATAAAGTTTTCAACTTGAGCTTGATTTGTTGTAAGATTTTATATTTTACCCCAATTTTGTAAATCATGGATCCTATTTTTGGAAATCATGGATCCTATTGTTCATTCATTGTTCTGAGCTTTTAATTATTGTGTTATTCTAGTTATTGTGTTCATTTTGCTAGCTTATAGTTTTAGTCAATTGTCTTATAGGATTCTTTTTTCTCCCTTTTTCTATGTTATGTTACTTTGTATGTTTGTGTTCATTGATTTTAGGTTTTAACCATGGTCTTATTGTACTTAGAATTGTCCATTTTTAATTTTTTGTTTCTATCTTATGAAGGCTAGAAGTCCATTTTATTTATCAGAGAATCTTCCAAGTGGTGACCAAAATAGAAGGTACTTGTATCTAAACAACAAACACTCTTTCTTTTTCCCATTGCAATTTGAGTTTATGCCGAATAATTAAGTCACTAATGAGATTATGCTGAATAATCAAGTCACTAATCAGTGTGTATGTGTTGAATATTTCTATAGAGATGGGAAGATCAAGAGGAGGGTTCCACCCCTTTCATCATCTTCTCCCCAAGATGATAAATTCAGATTCAACCTAGATATGGAAAACCAAAACCCGAATTTGGTTACTCCTCAATTCAAGTCGATGAAGTCTTTGATCAAGTCAAGTGAAGAGAAGAAGAAGCTAGTTGATGAGACATTGCAGGACAATAATAAGGCGGTACCTTCATTGAAATCAACTCTTTCCGCGAAGAACTTGTTTTTGAGACGGCCTATTTTGAATCAAATCACAGAATTCTGCAATGAATTGAAGAGATTGGCATTAAGAGCTAGGGAAAGAGAAGATGCTGAAAATTTGAATCCAATAGAGAGTAAAGAAGAGGTTGTTGTGCATGAGAAGACCCCGCCGGTTAAAGCTTTGGCAGAAAGGAAACCACTGCTTGAAATGGGCAAGGCTGAAAGATCGGAGGGGATGTGTATTAAAGGGAAGCTAAACATAAAGAAGTAAGCATTCTCTCCCTTAGAATCTTTGTGTTTCTTTATGTTTAGTGTGTAGTGAATGTAGTAAAAAAGTTACTTGACCATTGATAATAATCGATCTTCGATCAATGGGGATAATTTGCATAACTGTGCGACTGCAGGGGATTGCTACCGTATGCATCTAGGTCCGTATTAGATGGACAATTTAAAAGTGAAACATTGCAATGTTGGGAATCTGACTTACCTGGTTTTAAATTGTGGTCGCGGTTATAGTTACACTGCGAACCGCAATTTAAAACCATGATAACTACTTATACAAACCGTGGTTATTGTTTTAACTCTTTGATTTGGGTTGTATTTACAACACTAAGAAAATCACACTATTCTGTAATTCTTCTAGAATTTCATTAGTTAATTAATTTTGTATTACTCTTGTATTTTGCAGAAGACCCGATGAGGCAGAAAACATGCCTATAACTCTTGACTTGGAGAATGTAAGACAAAAGAGGGAAAATGGCTTACAACAAATTCGGACAAACCCTCCTTCTCCTCAGTGCTTCTCTGCTGGACTCATCAAAACTAACCCTTCAAAGGGTTCCAAATCCCGGTTAATGGTATGTCTCAAACTATACAATTAAACTATTCATATTGTGTTTTATGACTTACAAGACGAGGCTAACAATAGATTAGACAAAATCAAAGTATACCATCAACACATAAGATAATCAGACTGAAATTGTTTCAAAGGGTCAATAGATTCATCGGCAGATGTCATGAACCGATATCAAGGTAATCAAGAAAACAAGATAGATATACAATGAGTAATGAGGGTTAGGTTGAAAGTTACTATAGTATAAGTCAAATTGATACAATTTTACATCAACCTAAAACTATTTAACGTGTAATTTAGTTACATGAATTTTAATGTCGCAAACACTTCCGAAATGTAATTGAAAGTAAGAACCATTGAGTAATTAAAAGTGTTTTGATGATCACCTTATCATGCAGGAAAGAGGAATACTTGAAGAAGTTGTGCAAAACAAGGAAGTTGCAAAGGACGGACCAGCACAAAACAGCAAAAGTGTTACTATAATTGATGGAAGAGAAACAAAAGCTTTGGACATGTTTTGGTTCTTCAAGCCTTGCACAACAATGTCAAGCTAAATCTCGTTGAAATTAATCAGGCTCAAAAGTGATTAATTATAAATTCATTCATTCTTTCATTTGTTTTCTACATTACTATGTCTATAATGTATTCATTGATACAAGAATCTGAAACTGATGATTCATTACACCTGTACTATTGAACCTAAATTTTGTCAATAAATTGTTACCTTCATTTGCCTGTGACTTACCTGAGGAGTTGTTTTATGTTTCAACATTTAACTCGAGGAAATCAGTATTTTGGTACTTGAAAGTGTAAGAGTCGAACAAAACAAATAGTAACCATGTCTGTCTATTGATAGAACTTGAGAAAAGTCTATCATTTCAACCAGTTGGTCAATGAAGAGAACTAAAAAATATAAGTTACTCTGTTCGTTTTAAAACGAGTGTCGTTTAAAGTTTTTCCACACAAATTAAAAAATTCAATGATGTTGTCAAAATATATGACACTTTTATTAAACTAACCTTATTAAAGCACACCTACACTGAATCAATATTTGGTGCAATCAGTAGGTTTAAAAGACATAATATTTTTTTGTAAGTCATAACCAACTAACAAGTTATGCTGTGAAAAACTCCCAAAGATAACAAGACCTTGAAAAGACCCCTCTTCATAATTATTTTTAAGGACTTTTGCTGATAAGGTAAAGAAGTCTTTCGCTGTTTGTTTATCATATTCATAATTGAGTTAGACCTTCACTAAAACGGTAATTAATCTCTCTTTGTAACTTCAAATTTAGTGGGGTTTAATTATGTAGAAAGCTAACTCGATTGCGGTCATTTCGGTATCCGTTTGGTGAATTATTGATCCAAATTGAGTTGAGTGCGAAGCTTTGAAGTTGTGACTCGAAAGCAGATTTTGTGTAAAATTTTGGGGGATATATCTTCACTAAAACGGTAATTAATCTTTTTCCGTGACTCCAAATTTAGTGGAGTTTGATTATGTGGAAATCTAACTCAATTACGGTTATTTCGGTATTAGTTTGGTGAATTATTGATCCAAATTGAGTTCTGTGCGAAACTTTGAAGTTGAGGCTCGAAAGCAGAATTTTAGGGGGGGCAAAATCCAAAAAATTATAAAACAGGGGGTAAAAGTTCGCATTTTAAAACAAGAGGGTAAAATTCCGATTTAATCAAAACAGGAGGGGTAAAACTGCACAAATTTTTAAAGAGAACTTTTAAACTACAATTCAACCCCTTATTTGTGTTTATTTCATCACTTTCAAATATATCATTATTTTCGATAATTTTCTTATATTTGCATAATGTAATCCTTAAACTAATAGTAATATGCATCACCTAAAAATAAATATTTCATTCAACCATATAGATAAAAACAAAAAAAAACTTTTATAGTTCACAAATCATAGTTCAACTGACAAAAATGTTAAAATTGATAGTTTCGGACGTCAGGACTGAAATTCGAATCTAGGTCACTCCACTTTGTGTTTGTGAGCTTTTAATGACTTTGTCATTTTACCTATCAACAAAAAAGAAAAAAGAATTTATAATTTAGGAACATTACAGAATGGGTTGGTTTGCGGGGTAACTTCGCTTATAGGGTTACTAAATGTATTTCCATTGATCCAAACATACATTATTGCCAATCATGAACTTGAAATCTAACATATGCATGTAGCTATAGTCTAGGAGTCACATGAAGTAAATCTAACACACCATAGTTGGTAATTAACTTTGATCCAACAATACACTCAATTAATATATAATTATGTTATCCAACAAAGTTATATATCTTTTTGTAATTTTTCCTTTCCCATCATGAACGGTTATAAAATAATAGAAATTTAGTAAAAATAATAATAATTTTTTTGAAGAAGAAAATAATAATAATTATTATGATTTCTAAGATTTTTATATGACCTTTTTACTAATTAGTGTGTTAAAAGGACAAACACAACGCATTAACATACTTAAGAGACATTTAATAATTATTCAAATTTTGTGAATGATTTTTTACAATTCCATAAGTGCTAAAAACTATATAATTGATGCACGGAGATAGTGAGTTTTATAAATTGTAAAGTGATAAAATCATTTGTACATGCAAAAAGGAAGAAATATGGGTGAAATTGTCAAATTTGTTTACGTTATGATTATCTTTTTTTCTCTATTTCTTGTTGAAGCGAGTTTTACCCGTAAGCCCTTTTTATCCTCTTCTTTATTTTGTACACTATATTTTATCTCATTTTAGTTACATTTTTATATATATTGTCATTTTTTGTTTCCCATTACAGCTGATGTTAGATGCTCTTCAAATTATAATTGCCCTGCTGGTATGTGCTTGTTTCCATTGAAACCTATTTGTAAATCCACCAAATGTATATGTGTTAAATCATCATCAGTTACCTCATGATTCAGGAGAGTACAAAAACTTCATACTAAAATATTCTATAAGCTGTCATTTAGTTATTATGTATTTTTTTGTACGCAATTTAGTTATTATGTTAGCACTCCAATAATGTGCACTTTTTTCTTTTTAATTTCAAGAACTTTGTAGTTATGATTTTGTACTCTAAGATTAAATAAGGCAGCAAATAATACTAGTATTTAAATTTTCTTCTTCCCTCTTTATTTGGGAGATATCGTCATGGTCTTCAATTCAAGCATATCACACTTTCTTTTCAACCCGACGTCCTATCAAAATATATTTAATAGTTAAGTTGAAAAATAGTTTTTATGTTACTCCTAAGTCAATTATTTTATATATATGTCATTAATTATATTGTATATATATATTGTGATTTTTTACTATTCAATTTATATCTCTCTTACATTTTCTTTTTTAAAAAATCTCAGATACTTTGTTCACTTTTAAAAGATATGAAAAACTACAACTTCACTACAATATTATAAGAGAATGGATCTCACCATTTTTTTTTTTCTCTAAGTTTTTTCAATTTTTACATCTTAACTATTAATCAACTTTTCTCAATTTTTTTTTCTAATTAAAATATTATCACGTTTTATAATTCAATAATCTAGACGCCAAACAATTTTTTTTTTGGTGAAGCCAAATCCATTTGATCCATAACATGCATATCTACATTTCGTATGAAGACACCAATACTTTATTCAGTTGTTTAGATTTCACGGGAATCTAAACACCAAAGTAATTGTCAACCTTATCCATCTTATTCACATATTTTCGAGCTTATTCCATCCCAATTTTGAGGCTCTCATTGTAGCCAACACTAAATTATTGTACTAAATTTTGTTTAAGTTTCTTTTAGAAATTTTTCGATGATTATTTTAGAAAGAAAAAAAATGTAGTGTTTTTCTAAAAAACAGAAATAAAAGAATTAGTCGTAATATCTTTGAGTAAAATTGGGGAGTTGCACTTGTTTTAGGCTTTTGGTATTCCCCATTATTTCAACCCTTAATATCAAACTCTTAGTTGGTCATTTCATTGTGGAATCGGACTCTGAAGTTGTTGTGAAGTGTTTGCAGGGTATTTCTTGTCTGGCAGAGATTGAAAACATCATTCTAGATTGTTCTAATATCATGTCTAATCTTTGTAATTGTATGTTGTTTTTATTAGAAGATGTAAATGCATATATTTGAATGTCAAAAAAAAAAAAATCAAATTCTTAGAATTTCACATATTGAATTGCTAGAAATCGAAACAATCAACCGAGTCCTCTTTTGCTACATGGAATTTGTCTTCTAAAGCTAGGGTAAGGGTGAGAGTAGGATTGATTTTATGAGTAAAATATATTGTGGGATGAATGGAAATTTTCCTTAGTTTCCAAGAGATTCATTTGGAGCTAGGGTAAGGGTAAGAACATCGATTTTATGAGTAAAATAAAGAACGTGTAAACTATAATGAAGATTATTACAATATATGTTAGAAATCGTTGCTTTGGTGTGAATTTAGTAATGCTGAAATGACTTGATATTTGAAGTGCATGTGAATTCTAATGTATGACTACTTTGCTATAGTAAAAATAATGTGTTTACAAACGAACGCTCAAAGAACTAATGTACGGTTAGGATTTTGTGACACGTTAGTTGTGTAAGAGCATACAACCACTGGATAATTAGTCTTGTTCATTCAAAGTGAATACACGATATCAATCATTAGAACCACGTTTCGATCAACCGCAACTGCGATTCAGAGAGGGTTAAAATCGCTTGATAGTAGAATTGACCCGCGAATCAAATTAAACGGTTCAATGAGCCAAATATCAATGATGAAAAAGGAAAACAAAATGAATACACAAAGAATTAAACACTATTAAGAAGAGTCCAAGTCACACCCCGACAATTCACTTGAATGATCCTTAAACTTTGGTTAGTCATGTTGACTATAAACCAACTGCTCAATGGAGGCAACTCTCAATAATTGGAGTATTCATACTCCCAAATCTGGAGAATTTAATGTTTTTGTTTTGGTAATTGTAGAAAAGTTATTACAACTTTCATCGAGGATAGAAATTTACATAGTAATTGTGTTAACCTAATAACTGAACAGAACTATTCAATTTAAAATGAATGGTTGAGATCTTAAATTGTTTAAAATTATCGATAAGTTGATTTGAAAAACATCAGTTGAGATTTGTCAGCGGTCATATTTACATCAATCTATATAAAAAAAAAGTTTATTTTTTATATTCATTATAAAATTGATGTATCTAGACAATATTATAGTTTAAATACATCAATCATTTGATTATTGGTGGCATTATTTTGAGTCCCATCCAAGCAATTATGTGTCACCTAACTCCAGTTGGAGTGGTTCTCAGCCAAACCGACTATAATTAAGATTATAGTATACTGATATCTAATAGCGTTTAGATAAAATAATACATACTCCTTCCGGTCCTTTTTATAAGAAACACTTTGGAATTTTTATTTAGTCCTTTTTATAAGAAACACTTTGACACAATTTCATTTGTACTCTTATTAAATACAATCAAATAATTCATTATAATGCTAGTGCATTAATTAGAGAGACCTATTTCCCATGCTAGTCAAAGGTTAGTTTTGGAATATAACATAAAATGTTAGAATCATTAATGAGAAAATTTACCTTCCTTGGTCTGTGTGATTTTGTCAAAGTGTTTCTTATAATAAGGACCGGAGGAAGTATGTTTCATTTAATTTATTTAACGTCATAAGTTTGATCTTTCACTTAGACAAGAATCAATGTTAAAATTTTGAGAGAGAGTTTAACATTCATATTTAAGTTCCATAAGGCTCGACAAATTAATTTCTAGTTTCTACAATTACTCACGAAAGATAAGTGACCTTAGTAGAATTCGATCTCCTATCTTGTGCACCTTGTATACAATATCTCTATCGACTAAGTACACTCAACTATTAAGAATTATTTATTCTATTCAGCTTAGTACTAGTACTTCATACTATACAAAAAATATTATACAATTCATAAACATTTTTTATTGAATATAATTAATGAACATCGATTCATTTTTTTTTTTTTGTTGATAAATACAGTGAAAGATGGATGCATCGTTCTACCTCATTCGTTCTTATTTGGAATTGGAATGTGAATTGTGAAATATATTTAATTAGATAGATTATTACAGTGAAATATACAAATATACGGTTCTACCTCAGACCTATATAAGGATCAAATTTAATTAGATTATTACCAAATAAAAAAACAAACTTATATTTAGTTTATCATAAAATAATAGCTAACAATGTCCAAAAATAACACAATCCAAATTCAAAGTCTAATCTCCAAATGAAGACATTAAACTTAATTGGTTAATTGCTAAAAAAAAGTACAATCCAGAAGAGTAACAAAGAGACAAAAAACTAAATAGAAAAACAAAAACATATGAAGAAAAAAAAAACATTAAAATTAAGATTATAAATGGTTCAAATTAAACAAAACATATTCTTGAATCTACCTTGCGTTACTAAGTACAAGATCCAAGATCCTAGACCAACCTAGCTGCAATCTTGAATTGAACCTGTTGGTGTATAATCTTGATTCTCTGTTAAATTCTTCAATGGTTTCCACAAAGGTGTTTAAGTTTCTGATTGGTGGAATATAGAGAAGTAGAGGAACAGCAGAGAAAGCCATCGTCAACAAAAATTGAAGCATTATTTTTTTTTTCCTTTGGAATTTTGCAATAGCCACTACCAAGAGAGAAATCACATGAAAAGAGATAAAGATGAAAACTTTGATACAAAATTGAAAAGGGTATGTATGTGGATTTTGTGGTTTTTTTTCTTTCTTGGAAGGGTAAGAAAGAAGTAGAGAAGAGGTTAGAGATGAGTATAAAGAAATATAGCAAAGGGAGAAAGAGAGTCTAGAAAGTTATTTGGAAAACAAATTTATTGTCTAAGATCGTATTTATATACGAATGTTAATACAATTTTTTTTTAACTTTTTTTTTATTACTGTAAAAAACTTGTTTATTTTAAGTTAAATTAATAAATATAAATGATGTATTTATATTTTATACGGTGTTAAATATGTTGTCAATTATCAATATTTTGTTGGTCAAGTGGTGATTGACGCTGAATTTGATAAGGAGAATCACAATTCAATTCTTCGTAATTGCGATTGAGAGGGGGTTGAAATCACTTAATACCAAAACTAATCTCCAAACTAGATTAGACAGTATAGTGAATCGAATACTAATAAAAAATAAAATAAAAATTCTCGACAATTATTTTTTATGTTCAAATGACATCATTGCTTTATAAGACCATGTGCAATGGTGGAGTTGAATCCACTCTCAACACCAAAAAAGTGGTCAATGGTGTGTTGAACAATGTGTTGAAAATGACATGGAGAGGAGAGAAGATGAAAACATTCAACATAGTTGAATCCGAAAAGCTCAGCCATGTGTTGCGTTTTTGCTGGTTAGGGATGGCGCGTGCTACAAACGCGGGGACATGGCGCATCAGCGCGCAGAGGGACGGAGAGAGAAAGATTTTTGCCGACACGTGTGGCTATTTGATTGGCTGGACGGATTTTTATTACAATAATACTTTTAACTCAATTATTTCATCGCAAATTTTTTTTTTTATTTTTTTACCAAAATTCATGATTTTTTTTCTATAAATAGAGACTTGGTTCATTTGATTTGAACACAGGAAAAAAATCAAGTTTTTCACTATCTTAATCTTATTATTATGTTTATATTAGTGTTTATTTTGAAGTTTTAGTCTTTTTGTTTAGTGAAATGGATCTCAATAATCATTTCAACACCCAAAATTATTTGTATCATACTAATTACCTTGTATCGTATAAATTATTTAAAAAAAATTGTTTTTATTTCAAAAAACTAAAAAACAAATCGTTAAGTGTTAACTATTTTAATTTAATTTTAATTGATAATTGTAATTTTATGAAATTATAAAAACAAAAATATAAATTTAAATAAGAATATGAAATAAAATTGGTGGGTTAGAGAAAGTGGTGGGATAGAGTGTTGAATGAAAAAACTATTGGAGAGGATAAAAGTTGAATGAGTAGGTGGAAGAAAGAGAAAATAATGTGAAGTGTTGGGAGTTGAAAAATATGGTGTTGAATGTTAAAACCATTGCTCATGGTCTAAGTAGCAAAATTCAAAAATTTATATAGATACCAGTTTTCTAATTAAAAAGGCACAAATACTAGTAATTCTAATAGAGTAATAGCAAATAAGAGTCAAGACTGTTTTATTCCTTCATAAAAAATTATGAGATCTAATTTTGTACCTAAGAAAAATAAAAACAAAAATCAGTTTTTGAGAAGATGTAACTAGAACACCTTAATCTCTACCTTATTCACACTTTTGTTTGGTTGATGAAGAAAAGATAGAAAGGAACAAAAAAGTGAAAAGAAATTAAAATGAATAAAAAAATAAGATGATTATTTAGTAGTTTGTTATTACTAATTAGAGAAAAGGAAATAAACTAACAATAGAAAAAAAAATTGTATATTTATAAAATAAAGTAATTTTTACCTATAAAAATATTACTTTTTTGGGGTGGGGCTCGATCGTGACCCACCTCAGTCCACCACTAGTACCGTCTATAGTCCGACAATTTTTTTTCCATTCTTTTGAGGTCAAATGTTTTTACTATTATTATTATTATTATTATTATTATTATTATTATATATATATTAAATTTTATAATTTGATTAAAGGAGAATGTTAACTTGTGCCCTTAAGGGCACATGTTAAGAAGATAAATGTGAAAAAAATTTATTGAACTTGTGGTGTATTCAATTATCTAAACAATAAATTATTTGTATCATTAAATGCTATATTTCTATTTTTAGGTAGTTTAACATGTGTCTTTAGGGCACAAGTTAACATGACCATTTTATTTAAATATGTTCATGCAAAATAAACTTTTAAACAGTCTAACAAGTCATATCTTAAATTATCAAAAGATCAAACTCAAACCTAAAAATAAGCCTACTATGACAGGCCACGTGCCTTCAATTTTTAATAGATTAGACTTAGACTTATAAAGTCTAACTCTCGGTCTATTTCCAACCCTAATTGCTATCGATTCAAATTTAGCTTGGTGTATTGATATTGACTTGGGACTTAGGAGTGTGCTCCTCTTAAGGTCTGAGGTTCGATTCTCTCTAATACCAATTTAGGTTGGCTAATTTAACTTCTAAAAAAAACTCTTCTACATGGTGTCTTTGTGCTTGCTCTCTTATGTTAAGAACCAAATAGTAGTATTAAAGAATAAATGATCACATTAAATTAAAAGGCAAAGTACATTAAAATAATGGCGGATGCTAGCATGCGTCAGTGTAACATATCTCTCACTGGTGAGAGAGTATTTTTACCGGTTATCAGAGGTTTTTTTTTTTAGCAATTATTAATTGAGAATATAATATTATAAATTATTATTAGACATTAAAACACATAATAATTAAAAAGAAAATACTTTTCCAGGATACAGATCTGTCATGATACTCATTTATACAAGATATTTGATACTTTCTTCGAAGCAAGCTCAAACGGACAAAGCAACCATATGTGAAGACAACTGGTTTGGGTCGATCGAGAAGCAAAACAAAGCAAAGTGAAGAGTGAAGACAATGGAGCTGTAGATCAACTCATCAACTTATAAACAATACTGAGTCAAACTCAACTCGACGTCATCTCTTTAATTTTTATTTTTTTTTCTTACAAGTTTTTATTTAAAAAATAATAATTCTTGAGTCAACTCAACTCACTCTACTCTCCAATCTCACCGAGTCAGCTCACTGCAACATGAAAACTTCCACCACCTCCTGCAAACAAACACGAACACTAAAAACAACTCATATCCACCGCCTAACCAACACCTGTAGAGAAACAAACAAAGCCCCACCAGAAGAACAGAAAAAACACCCAAATTGAATTATTGCAGTGATTCAAAACAACCCAAAAACTCATATTTTTTTAAGATCCAAAATTCACAAAAATGAAATTACTGGCCAAAACAACCCAGAAACTCTTTTTTTTTTTTTTTCTTTTTCAAGATCCCAATTCACAAAAATGAACTGGCCACCACAAATTTCTTTGTTTATGGATATTGTTTTAGAAAAGAAAGAAGAAAAAAGTTATTAAGAAAACAAAGTTACTGCAACAAACAAGAAGAAAAGGAACGATACTTTAATTATTTTTGCTATGAAACAGAAAAATATTTTAATCACACTCAATTAAACTAAGGGATTTAAAATAAAAGGGAAAAAACCGATACATCACTGTAGCAAGAGGTTGCTGGTGATAGATCCAAACCGTTGATGAATTAGTCAACATATCCAACAACGTTAAATTCATTTTCACAGGTGAGAGACATGACTCACTCGCTCACGCTAGCCTCTGCCTAAAATAATAACTAGCAAAGTGCAAAAGTGACACAATTTAAATTCGAAGTACATTAAAATATTAAACTTAAGTGATTAATGATTTCCTCAATAAAAAAACAAGTGTAGTTTACGAACAACTTGAGGCAAATAATATAGCCGCTGCCGCTCCAATTACAAATTAATAATGCAACTATCATTTTAAATTCCCCTATGTCAGGAAAATTAGCTTCACAAATGGATCTTCATGAAGGAACGGGTCATGCTATGTTGCTGAACTCCAATCTTATAATTAAGAAAAAATTGGACTTTTAATACTACATGCTGTCTCACTGAGTTGAAGTGGTATACGTCATTGGAGGTGCTCTAAGATATCTTCTCCTAAATAAAAAAACAAAAACTTATTAAAAAAAACATTTAAAAATTAAGATTATAAATAGTTCAATTAAACAAAACCATTATATTCTTGAATCTACCTTGTGTTACTATGTACAGAATCCCAGATCCTAGACAAACCTAGCTGCAATCTTGAATTGAACCTGTTGGTATAGAATCTTGATTTCCTGTTAAAATTTTCCATGGTTTCTACAAAGGTGTTTGAGTTTCTGATTGGTGGAATATAGAGAAGTAGAGGAGAAGCAGAGAAAGCCATCATCAAAAAAAATTCAAGCATTTTTTTTTCTTGGATGGGTAAGAAGAAGGAAGATGGTGTTTGATAAAGTTAGAGATGAGTTTGAAAGAAATATAGCAAAGGGAGAGAGAGAGAGAGTGTGTGTGTGTAAACTTATATTAGATGCATACATTATTCTTCAAAGAATTTGAAATATTTATATAACAATTAAAAAGAACAATTCAAATAATACATTTGTATGTTAAGTTTTCAATAGTTTAATGAAATTAGAAATGAAATAATTTATAGTTGACTGATAGTTATTTATGGTATCAAAATAAATAAATTTGAATGTAATACACTCGTACAATTGTCTAATCAATGAAATAACTTATGGTTGACCAAAAAAAGTTCATGCATGAGTTTCTCCAATCTAGCGGTAAAAAATTGACATTATAATACTCCATCCGATCTTTTTTATAAGGAACACTTTGAAAAAATTACAGAGACGAAGCAAACACATTGTAAATGGTTATTTTCATTTAATACTCTTAAAATTTTAAATTTATTCCATATATACCCTTATTTAATTACTCTTAATTCAACTAACTTACTTATTTTTAAATTCTCTCTCATAATAAATAAAGGCATAAGTGAAATTAAACATTTAAAACATTTGAAAATTGGTCAAAGTTTCTTATAAAAAAGACCAAATTTTTTCTCCTAACGTTTGACCTGCTAAAAAATAAGGGACTGGACAGGACAACTTCTGTTGTACTGTGTTTCATTTTAAAACTGTTCCTGGTACTGGACAAACTGGGGGTCAAGGAACAGGACAAAACTTGAAATTCTTGTCTCCTACAGAACCTCGGGACAACTTTTTGTCCTCAGCACAAATTGTCTAAAATACCAACATAACATTTTGTCCACCAAACATCGTACAACACAAAGTTTATTCAATACCTTAAACGTTTGTCTTGTGTTGTTCTGTCTTGTACTGTCTTGTTCAATACCTTAAGGATCCGTTTGATCTGCAAAATATAAATACTTGATAGAACAGTACATCCTTATGCTATGCTTTTTTCTATGTAATTACATCCTTCACTTCATAAATGCGATAATAAGAACTGTTCATATATCATATTGTGCTCTTAGTGAGCATATTAACCGTAGCATTATACACTTTCTTGCTGAAGATGGTTTCTTTATTACAAGAAAAGATTTGCATTTGACATATTTAATTTCCTCTAGTTTCTCTAAGCTGTGATGTTTTTGCTTTTAATCACATGGACTTCTACCGGGCCAGCCTAGGGGAGGTGCAAATAACTCTACAGAGCTGGGCTTCCAAATTTTTGGACCTCGAAACTTTTATTTTTATTTTTTACTTTGTGGGTGCAAACAGCAAGTTAGCATAGTCTAGGGGTGTGGACAGCAAGTCAGCAAATACATCGGTTATATTGTTTTTTTTTGGTACAAAGGTTATATTGGTTTTTTATTCTTTCAATATACTACTTCATCTTTAAAGTAAAAGTTCACTTTTTAGATCAATTGAATAACTGATGTATCTGATTTATATTATAGACTAAATACATCGGTTATTCAATGAATCTAAATATTATATTATATTTTTATAGTTAAGTAGGGCTGGAAATGAGTCGAGCTGAGTCAAACTCGTCTGAGCTCGACTCAATAGGAATTGGTTCAGCTAGAAACTCGGCTCAAGTTCAACACGAACTCTTTTTTTAGCTCGAGTTCGACTCGTTTAAAGTTCACGAACAATTCGATTCAACTCGTTAAGTAAAATCACATGATTTTAAAGTCAACCTTTTTGGTCAAATCTTTAATCTTTTAAACTTTTTTTTAAGGAGGGATGGGGAGGGTATTATAATAGTTAATAGGCTAACATATTGTTTTGCTTTTAAAATGATACTCCATCTGTTGCATTTTATAAGACATTATTTGACTAAATGCATTATTCATATGTATTGTCCGTATTTTTCTAAAAGTATATAAATATAAATATTATCATGTAAGATCTTGTTTGATTTGTTTCGACGAGTATTTTCAAAATACTAAATTTCTATAATTTTTACTAATAGACAATTAAAGATATTTGTAATCAAAGTTATGCATTGATATACGTATAGTGGTCAAGTGGTTCTAATATTTTGGGACCGAGGGAGAATATTAAAAAGTATATAGTGTGAATTCAAAATGTTAGACCTCTTCTTTGGAGTGAATATCCAGCCATAAGGATAAGGGGCATTCATAAAAGATTGCTAGGGATAGATGTTAAAATGCTAGATTTGTTGTATACCAAAATCATAAGACATGTCTGGTCTGAGAAAATATTTGTTTTTTATTGTTTCATTTTTTAACCACGTTACTTGACTAAATAAATGATAAACACGTTTTTGTTTTCACTGTTTTCAGTCATTTAATTAAATAAATATAGAAAAAAAAATGTTGATTTGTAACAAGAAGTAAAAATAGAATATTAGTGTTCATGTTGATTTTATATGTAGCTTAATGTTTTATGTGTAGGAGTCGGAGCTTAAACTCTTAAGAGATTATTTATTCATCCTAATTAAAGATGAATTTTTAGTCACTAGATTTATTGAAAAAAAATACCAATTAAGATTGACACAAATAATTAGATTATTTTTTCTTTCAAAACAAATGTTATTCTCGTGGAAGTTAGTGATTTTTTCTAACCTTGCGTGATGCAACGAAAGCGATATAATTAAAAAAAGACTTTCTTTTATGTATAAAAAGAAGACTTTTTAAATTTGATTACTGTAATTGTTTATTGCGGTGTTTATATTATTTTTTTTGTCAAGTAGTTTAGTGGCTAGAAAATTTATTTTAAAAGTAATCTCAGTTCTTGCACTTATAGTGCGATGTCCCTACCAACTGAGATAAACTCACGCAGACTTGTGGTTTTTAGTTATCATCGGTCAAATATTATTTTAACACGTTGGTAATGTATTTGGTAATCAAACCTAAGACTATACTTTCGTGAAAGAAAAAAAAACCTAAGACTATACTGTATTGTCTTTAGAGTGTTCAGTCATACAACTATTGGGTTAAGATATTCGGATAAAATAGAGAAGACTTTTTGTAGATATATATTTTAAAACAAATGGAGGTTAGTAAAATTTAATAAAATGGTTTCAATCAATTGAGATAAGCTGATAGAGACTCTATTGTTTCAATTTTGTAAGATGTTTTTGAGAGACGGAATTAATTATTTTTTTGGTACAGAGTACGGAAATAAATTTTAAGATAACATAACAATGAAAAGTAAAACAATAAAAAAACTTATTCAAACCCTTCTTCCTTTTTTTTCATTCTCATCCACAAATCAACATCAACATTATCTATAATGGCGAGTTTATTAATATTTATTTGCATGTGGGGTACTTTTTTGACCCAGTCGCCCATATAGGTAGGTAGGTTGGTACCATTTTCATACTATGGTTAACTTAGTTGTCTTTGATGCACGTGTGTTTGCTGATATCAAAGACTTTAAACCTTCAACTTGCAAGTACAAGATAGTGAAACACGAGGATAAATAGGGAATTAGGTTTCTTGCCGGCCCGTAAGTATTGGCAAGAATGTATTATTCAAGTATTTTCTCCCTCTAATATATAAGAGCTATTTTGATTAAATGTATTATTCATTCATTTTGTTTTAACCGTATTTTTTTAATAACATATAAATATAAACATTAACATATAAGATATTGTTTGATTTATTTTAATGAGTATTTTCAAAATATCAAGTTGTTATAATTTTTATAAGTAGACAATTAAAGATATTAGTGATCAAAGTTGTGCATTGACATGCGTGTTATGGTCAACTAAGTCTTATATTTTGGGATGGAGAGAGTATTTTTTTAAGAGGCTAAAATTTATTGGAGAATGTTAACATGTGCCCTTAAAGAAGATAAATGTGGAAAGAATTTATTGAACTTTTGGTATATTCAATTCTCTAAACATTAAATTATTTGTATCATTAAATGCTATATTTCTATTTTTAGGTAGCTTGACTTGTGCCAAGTTAACATAACCCACATTTATTATATGAAATCAATGAAAAAGAATAAGTACAAGATGTACCATATTTCCAAGAAATAAAAGTTACTATTAGACAAGCATTAATTTGGGCGTGACTTGAAGGGTACTCCTTCGTCCCAAGCTATAAGTAAAAGTTGGTCAACAAAAATGAATGTATTTGGTCCAAATTTTTAATCAAATACATTAAGTTTTTTTGACTCACTTTTCCTTATATTTTGGGACGGAGGGAGTAAAAGATATATTCTCTCCGTGACTGCGTCCCAAAACTCTAGTCTTACTTTATTAAGAAAGAGAAAATATATTTAATTAATGTTTTAACTTTTGTAAGGGTGCAAATGATAAAGTATCACTAAATGTGCATTGGTTTCTTAAAAGGACTAAAATTTTGGAAAAAAAAAATTAAAATGCTAAAAAAACTAAAGATTTACGTCTCTAAACAACAACATAATAAGAATAATAAGTAGTAGGTTGGAAGTGCTGAGATATCTTATCACATCTGTTTTAAGGGTGTTCCTCTACATGATTTATCTTTATGAAGCTCTTTGTTTCCGGGTAAGGTCTAGTCCCGGGTAAAAATTTTCGTTGAGGCTAAAAAATGTAGACACTATTGAAAAAAAATTCTTCATTCTGATAATTCAGTTAAACAACAAACAATATATGAGATTACTACTAATACAACATGTATCTATATATATAATTCCTAGATAGTTCTCCTACTATCCATCTTAACCCTAATCCACATCACCCACTTACATCCAATTAAATCACACAATAATGCCACATCACTTCCTTATATTATATCATTCTCATCTCTATTTTTTTTGTTTCCACATCACTTCCTTATATTATATCATTCTCATCTCTATTATTTTTTTTGTTTTTATATTATATCAATCTCATAATAAATAATAAAGAATTATGCTTCTCCAATTATCCAAAAATTGATGTCACAAGATGTTACAGTTTTCTACATTATTATTGAATTATACCTCGCCAATTATCCAAAAATTGATGTCATAAGATGTTACACTTTTCTACATTATTATAACATTCCTTAGTGACAATGAAGATGAGCATAGTTGGATTCTCTTTCAACATTTATCCCATTTAAATGTCAACCGTTTTCATAGAAACAACAAAGAGTTTATAATTTAGTCACACAAAAAAATTACGAAGAGTGTATATATTATTGACTTAATTACATTATAACTGTAGAGAAGAGTGAATGTTATGCAAAAAGTTAGGTTATGGGATTGAAATATATAACCATTATCATTATCATATTTCATTCAATTTTGATGGTCCGTACTCATTCTCTATACATATAGGTATATATATATATATATATATATATATATATATATATATATATATATATATATATATATATATATATATATATATATATATATTGGTTGGAGGAAGTGATAAGTACATCACTTTTATATTATTATTATTATTATTATTATAATTTTCATTTTATAATACTTATTGTTACAATTTATACGAATAATTTTTCAACATTATAATATAAAATACAACATAACACCTGTGCATCGCACGGGTGTGGGACTAGTTTCATAAAAAAGAACAACAACAAACCAAAAAATTTCTATTAAAAAAAAAAACTATATCTAAAAAATCACAAATTTTTCTATTCGAAAAAAAAAGAACAATAACTTATCGAATGTTTGTTAAATCATTCATATCGCTATTGTTTGATGCTTCATAAAATTCTACCTTGGACCAAAATTATACCGTACTAGCTCATAGTTTATTTTGATAACTTAATCCAATTTCACTCGTATTATCTTACTATCAAGTTAAGAAGGAACTCATTCGTGGACTGATTCTGACCCTTTACCAGAAGAAAACAGAGGAGCGGTATGGTTTCATAAGAGGTACTCATTATACAAATATCCTTTTTCGAATTGCCCGATTCACAGTGCCCACCTTATTCTCTCCTCAATCACACAAGAATGCTCGCTTGTCCGCCTACCAATGATGCCTTTTAACTTTCTGATTCTACATATGGTAGAGTAGGTAAGAAAGCTATTGTAAGGTCAGATTATAGGAAGAGCACATGTCAGTCTTCTTCAAAGTTCTTTCCAGTCAGACAGGATAGGGCGAAAGTTGCTTTGTATTAAACTTCGCTTCTTCTTCTGCTCGCTACCGTCGATTAGTTCGACCAGAGGCAGGAAGATTACAGGGTTTAGTCCGAGAATTCTTAAATACTATCAATTAAATATTTTTTTTATGTTATTCTATGTTTATATGCTAGTTCAATTGCTAATTTTATTCAATACTACAAATTCAATTAATTATCCACTATTTTTTAACAAACAAAGTCAAAGTTGATAATTATAAAATTAAACTATACAACTTAAAATAATACAACTATACAACTTAAAATAATAATCTATGTATAACAAAAGAGTTAATAATAAACTCTAAACTAATATTCACATTAATATTTGTACAAATATGTATATAGAATGTCTAAAAATTATTTATAAAATATATTTATTTTTTTAAAAAAAAAACATTGAGCTGGGCTGGTGTGGCTATACCAAGCATTACACATGTCCGCCCCTGACTAGTCCCCCATCCCTTGTACATATTTTTATTATATTATTATGAGATATATAGGCATTAGATGAGAATGACTAGGGATGTAAACATTGTTAGGATGTCTAATTCTTTTATGATGACTAGATGCTCTTGATATAATACCTGAAAAATAGTATCATAGGTACTCACAATAACAAGAAGAAAAAACACCAAGATACATAGAACAAGAGAAATAAACATATGAACCATATGTCAAAGGAACCTAAGACCACCAAGACTCCTCAAAGACAGAACTTGGAGGAAAAAATGAAAATCTTACTCAATGACAAAAACATCCCAAGAAAAACAGCTCAACCAATGCCTCGAAAAACTAGCCTAATAAACAGACCCAAAACACCCTAACAGACTCATCACGAGGAGTTGCATCTCCCACTCATAAGAAGAACAAGGGTTGAACGATTTTTTACCTAAAAACCATTTTTAAAAGATGAATTTCATCTTATAAATTAAAATACTCGAACAAAGAAGACGCATTAATCTAAATACAGTAAAAAAGCTTAAAAGTCGTCTGAGTTGGTGTTTTGAAAATTCAATTTGTGGAATTATAAAAATAAAGACAACAATGAATGTGGAATTATAAAAATAAAGATATCAATGAAATGACCAATTGATATTTGATCAATTGAAAATACAGACCAAGTCCAAAAAAAAAAATTCAAAAATACAGCCGCCTTATTTGTTTAGGTCGGATAGGACTAGTCAACACTCAAGAGGCCACTTAATAATATAGTGTCCCATCCACCTACCACATAAAATATTCTAAGCACGTTATTTGACTATACTTTCCTTTCCTATATAAGAAATCACACATTTGATTCATCTAAAACACAAAACGAAAGCATAATCAACCAAAAAAATAAAAGAAAAAGAAATTCATACACATACACACACAAAAATCAACTTGAAAACATTAAGCAAAGTAATTAATAGATATGGCATTGAATTACCTTCTTTGCCTCATTGCTTTTGTAATCGTGCTTAGCAAATCACATGTTAATTGTGTAGACACACTTGAACTTGCTTCATTGAATAGAAATAGTTTCCCAAAAGGTTTCATCTTTGGGGCAGGATCCTCCTCATACCAGGTAACTAATTACTCTTCTATATATGATGATCAACCTCCAATTTGTTTGGTCTTAAAATTCAAGCTCAAATTTTAAAAAATGTGTTATAATATAAAAAACTTAGAAACTAAAATTAATTTTTTATTTATGATGATTGGTTGGAAGGTGCAACAAATAAAAAAAAATAAAATTATACATATGATTTTGATTATATATTAATTGTTTGTTTCTAACATGTATGTAATTTTTTATTTATGATTAGTTTGAAGGTGCAACAAATGAAGGTGGTAGAACACCAAGTATATGGGATACCTTTACTCACAAATATCCAGGTTTATATATGCAGCACTCTACTTTTATATGTACAATTTGATATTTTCATGAGCATAATTATTTACAATTTGTACAACTTTAATTGACATGCAGATAAGATCAAAGATAGAAGCAATGGAGATGTAGCCATTGACACATATCACCACTACAAGGTATGCTTGATTCAAAGTATATTTGTATTTTCTTAATAAAATATTGTGGAATTTCAAGCTTAAGTAATTGAATAATAACTTATGGAATAAAAACTATATTATATTTTTTAAATTTCTAAAAATAATCATTATGCACACTTATGTTTAAAGCTAATCTTTCTATTTTAATTATGGAGTATAAAGTTATAAAGGAAAAGTAATGGTAAATAAAATTAAATAAATAAATTTTGATTTTAATAAAAAAAAATTTTACTAAATAAATTAATATATTGTTGATCATGTATTTTATAGGAGGATGTGAGATTCATAAAGGATATGAACTTGGATTCATACAGATTCTCCCTATCTTGGTCTAGAATATTGCCAAGTAAGTTTAATGTTGATAGATTACTATTCTTAACTAATGACTCCCATCTTGTTGAATTTTCTTTTGAAAAAATTATGTAAATATTGAAAATTTCACTTTAACTAATCATTTTTCTAAAATTATTTATCCACAATAGAAGGAAAGCTTAGTGGTGGCATAAATCAACAAGGAATCGACTACTACAACAATCTCATCAACGAGCTATTGGCTAATGGTTAGATTTTGAAATCCATTGTTTATTTCAATTTGACTATATTACCGTATAGTTAATTTATTGCTAATGATCATACTATAATTTATTAATAACTATAGGTATACAACCATTTGTGACTCTTTTTCATTGGGACCTCCCCCAAATTTTAGAAGATGAGTATCGTGGCTTCTTAAGCCCTCTCATAGTGTGAGTTTCCAAAACATAGCTTATTGTTTGCTTAGAAAAAAAAATGTATATTAAGATATGATTCTAATTTTTATTGCTATTTTACAGAAAAGATTTTGAAGATTATGCAGAATTTTGTTTTAAGGAGTTTGGTGATAGGGTGAAGTCTTGGGTTACTTTGAATGAGCCATGGAGTTACAGTCAACATGGCTATGCAGATGGACAAATGGCACCAGGTCGTTGTTCTAACTGGTTGAATCCAAATTGTACTGGTGGAAATTCTGCAATAGAACCTTATATAGTCACACACAACCAACTTCTAGCTCATGCCAAAGTCGTCCATGTGTACAAGACTAAGTATCAGGTTCGTTACGTTGTTAAAAAACTTATAGCTCAAACAACGGTTAGATTATGCCATAATATATAGTAGCAATATACTAAAATGTTTGTTATGTGCAGCAAACACAAAAGGGTTTAATAGGAATAACCTTGGTAGCCAATTGGTTTTTGCCACTCTCAGATTCCAAATCTGACCAAAAAGCTGCTGAAAGAGCAATTGACTTCATGTATGGATGGTAAGAGCATCTCTCCCCCTCTCTATTTTTTTTATTTTTATTTATAAAATTGAAAGAAAACAAATTATTATTCATAATCGTGACACTAATAGTCAAACGAGCGGTATTTAAACTTTGTCTTTTAAAAGTTACAAAGTAAAACTCTATCTTATCACTTCAAAAGTTGATTGCTTTCAGGTTCATGGATCCACTAACATCGGGGGACTATCCGAAAAGCATGAGATCTCTTGTTGGGGCAAGATTACCAAAATTCACTACAAAGCAAGCTAAGCTACTCATTGGTTCATTTGATTTCATTGGTCTAAACTATTACTCTTCAACTTATGCCTCCGATGCACCTCTTCTGAGCAATGCTAGACCTAACTACTTAACGGATTCTTTGGTTACTCCTTCATGTAAGGATCACATTTTTTTTCTATAGACTATCTAAGTATTTATATACAT
This sequence comes from Trifolium pratense, assembly GCF_020283565.1. NCBI lineage: Eukaryota > Viridiplantae > Streptophyta > Magnoliopsida > Fabales > Fabaceae > Trifolium > Trifolium pratense. The sequence goes on from NC_060061.1 coordinate 50,391,152, forward strand.
TGAATTCAAAGATTGTTGACAATGACATATGTTTTTCTATTTGCGGTTAATGCAGTTGAACGAAATGGAAAAGACATAGGTATAAAGGTACGTGTACATCGATTTATATATCTTCTAGAAACTTTGTAAGTTTAATTCATTTCTAAAATATAAAACTAACATGTTTTAATAATTATGCAGATTGCTTCTAATTGGTTGTATGTTTATCCAAGAGGAATTTGTGACCTTTTGTTATATACCAAAGAAAAGTACAATAACCCGTTGGTTTATATCACTGAAAATGGTAATAATACTATCTATATATCATATTTAAGTTTGCTTGAACGTAATATTGTACTTTTTTCATATGTAGTTTTTAAAATTTGTTGAATACTTCACTTTATAGGTATAAATGAATATGATGATCCTACACTATCAGTCGAAGAATCTCTCATGGACATATTTAGAATTGATTACCATTTTCGTCATCTATTTTATCTTCGATCTGCAATTGAGTAAGTAGCATTTTACATCTCTAAAAGTTTTTTTTTTCTCAATTCAATTTAATAATTTTCTAAACCATTTTTCTTTAAATGTATATGACAGGCAAGGTGCAAACGTCAAAGGATATTATATATGGTCATTGTTTGACAGTTTTGAGTGGTCATCGGGTTATACCGTGAGATTTGGAATGACTTTTGTAGATCACAAGAATGACTTGAAAAGATACCAAAAAATTTCTGCATTGTGGTTCCAGAATTTTCTCAAAAAGGAAACTAAACTTATGTTTCTAGTGAGAAGGGTTATGGGATTTATTCATTAATTAAAAATTATATATGTAAATAGTTTTTTTAATAGCATATTTGTAAATAGTCTTTATTTATTATTTTGTTCTAAAAGGTCGACTAGGCCGAAAAGGGAATAGAATATAGATCTGTAGATGTACTTATCTTATAAGACTATAAGTTATTACTATTGATCCTATTTTAGAGTGAGATTTTTTGTACTAATTATGATAATTATATGAATTACATATTTCATTAATTTATCATCTTACTATTTTCTCCATATTCTATGAAGTTAAATAGAAATACCTTATTATTTTCTAATGACTAATTTAAAAATAAAAATAAAGGATACAAGGAACTAAAAATAATATATTGCATTGGTATTTGCTTGGGACATGGGAGTGTGCTCCTCTTGAGGTCTGAGGTTCGATTCTCTCTGGCGCCAATTTGGGTGGGCTAATTTACCTTCTTCAACAAAAAAAAAATTCCCTAAATCAAATAACAAAGAAAAATATTAACTAGTGTTCGTAGACACAATAAATACTACCTATAGTTTTGTTGTCACAATTAGATACTATTTTTGATCCAATAGCAACCAAAGAGGGTGCCAAATATGCTCTATGAAGTTAGAAGTTTTGCAAGACTTAGCCTTTGCACAAAAAAGCTAAATTGATAAAAGTCTGCACAGTGGAAGTTTTAGTAATTTAGTAAGAGAGTTGTACATACAAAAACATTAGCGGTAATAATTTAGGGTGTGTTTGGTAAGTCCAATAAGCTAGTTTATAGCTTATTGAACTAGCTTATAAGCTTGTTTGAAAAAAATAAAAGTGTTTGGTAAAAAGCTTTTCTCACGAGCTTATAGCTTCTTTTGAGATGCTATTTCAAGTAGCGTTTGAGCTTATAGCTTATAGCTTTTTACAGTTTTTTCCATTTTTAACCTTTAATTTAATTTTATTATTTTTTATAAAATAAAAAAAAAACTACCCATTACATATAAATGTCCTTTTATGTCTTTTTATATTTATCAATCATTTAAAAAGCTAATTTTACCAAACACTTTAATTTCAATCAGCTAGCTTTTCAGCTATCAGCTATAAGCTAGCTTTTCAGCTATCAGCTATAAGCTAGCTTATAGCTTTATTTTACCAAACAGAGCCTTAAGCGACAATTGGAATGGATGAGATTTTTATCAAAATTAATTAGCTTTTCTTTTTCTGCAAAATCAAATACCCTAAAGCCACTAGGTTTGGTCTAGTGGTGATGAGTTTGGATAGTACGTTATAGGTCATGGGTTCGATCTTCAGCTCATTGTAAACAAAAAAAAATCAAATACCCTAGATAGAGAAACTCTTACTTGGGCACAAGTCCAACACTTGTCATTTGGGCACACATACATGATTTTTAAAATTTTAAATATAAAAGAATTTATTAATAATTGTTGATGTGACTTAATAATTTGTGTTTAAATTTTACTTTTAAATGTGTGTGTGCCTAAATGACAAGTGTTGGGGTTGTGCCCAAATAAGAGTTTCTCCCCTAGATAATACTAGCCTATTAACCCAACAATAAGAACATCTTTGCCTTTGAGATGAACAACTTAGTTGACATATATCAAAGGTAGATGCGATAAAAAGCTATCAACTATGTGAGAACGGAACAAACTCCAAAATATCTGGAGAATTATTTTTGTCATTCTATACTGATTTTCAGACGTGCCTTACGAATTTACCAAAATACTCCCGTCTATTACTTAAGTAGCGAATTTTACGTTTAAAATCGAAAATTTCATGGTAGGAGAGTGTTTTTTATGACGTCTGCTACTTAAGTAAGTAGTAGACATAATCTGCTACTTAAGTAGCAGATGTTATAAAAATGAGAAAAGTTCATGTTAGGGGTTTTTTTCTCTCGAATTTCACATTTTTATAACGTCTGTTACTTAAGTAGATAATTGGTAAAAATCTTGAGTAGGGTGTTTTTTCCTCAAAATTTCTCATTTTTATAAGGTCCGCTGCTTAAGTAGCGGAAGGGTAAAATGAGAAAAAAAACTAACATAACAATTAAGATACTAACATTTCTCATTCAAAAAAAATTAAAAAAAACCTCTTAGAGAGGAATCAATACGATCGTGCTCATTAATCATATGATTTTTTTTTACACGATTAATCATATGAATCAAATTAGCGTGGTTTGTGTAAATTGTTAGATTAGTTTCCATAAAAAACTTGTTATATTAGTAATTTTTTATTTTTTGACTAATTCTCTGTACTATTTTCACTTCTATTATATATATATATATATATATATATATATATATATATATATATATATATATATATATATATATATGGGAGGTTTCAAACGAGAGTACATTTTATTGTGAAAGATGAGAGGGTTAAATCACAATCCTTAGATCAACTCAAATGCTTAAATTTTTTTACATATTATCGCTTTTTGTTCTTCACTCTTGATTATTCAAAAATGACTTTTCCACTTCTTCTTCTTCTCTCACTTTCTTGGTTCTGGAATCCTCTTTTGAATGGTAGATTTTTAGTTTTCTCAAAATCCAATCATCAAATCAAATCCCCTCCATCTCTAACGATTTCACCCATTCTGATAAACACATTTGAATTGAATGGAATGTAAACAGACAATAAGTTGTGCGGTTAACCCTTTTTGAATGGCAAAATTAATCCACTTAAAAACTATATCTAAAGACTTAGAAGACACCACAATGTTATGCATGACTCTTTGAACTCTTTTCAAAATATTCACAACATCTAATGCTAAGAAACAGGGCTGGCCATGAGGGTGTGCAAGGTGAGGCACCTCGCAGGGCCTCAAACATTTAGGGGTCTCTAATTGTTTATATTGGTCTATTAAAAATTTTATATATGTAAAAAAAATTATTGACTTTGTTACTACTATATATATGTATATTAATGTTATTGATTAAAATATGTCGCTTTTAGATATATATATATATATATATATATATATATATATATATATATATATATATATACTTTGATGACTATTTTTGATGTTATTTACAATTTAAATAGATAATGACTTTTTAAAAGAAAACTGTATTTTTATTAAATATCCATTTTTAATTTTCAAACAGGGCCTCTAAATACTCGGGACCGGCCCTGCTAAGAAACCAAAAATGTCAAATGCAAATGGAATAAACTCGTGTTGCTTGTCAGAATACGTTCACTCATGTTTGACCACTTTACTTGAAGCAACTTTTAGGACCGTCCGTCCTATAATAAAATCTCAGTCGTTAATCCCACAAGTAGAGAAACTCCAATCATTGAAGATCCCCAAAGAAATGACTTCTGTCAACCACAATGTCTTCAACCACCCCACGTAACCCTTTATCTAACAAAATAGTTGAATCTTTCATGTAAACTTGTTGACACGTACTTAGAATACACAAAGTCCTAATTATATTAATGATTCTTAAATTCTTCATTATATTAAGATACTAAATTTGGTTTAATGTAAAAGATTTAGATAATATGCATGAGGTCCTCTAATCAATTTTCTTTTACAACTTTATAAAAAAAAATAAAGAAATTTAGTAAATTAGTAATATTTTTTGTAACAAAAAAAAATTTAGTAGTATTTTTCGTTTAAAAATGGAATAATTGGGGAAAATACTTATTTACCCTTCACGTGCTGAAGTTTCATTTTGAGCTACATACATACACCTTTTCAGCCCCATTCAAAGCGAAAACATCACACTTCGTCTCTCACTCCCAAACACAACGCAAGAATCTTCAGAAAACGAAATTAGGGTTTCAAATCGCGGTGATGGCTTTGTTCAGCCGAGTCAAATCAGGGATCTCTCTCTGCAACAAATTAGGGCTTCTCTCTTCTCAGAGATCCACTCTTCAAAGCTCTCTCATTGCTCCTTCCATTTCCCAGGTCAATTAACCGTTCTCAATTTCAATCTCTCATCAAATACTATCGCTTTTCCTTTGATTTTGATTCGATTCGTTAAATCAATGCTTGATACACTCATATATCGTTGGATTTTTCCGATAATTTACATTTTCTTTAACCTTGCGATCAATTAGGTTAGATTTAGGGCTTGATCTTTTCTCAAAATTTAGTTTTTTTTTCCTTCGATTTTTATGAATTGTTCATCCATTTATGCTTATAACCTATTGAATTGGTCATCCATTTTTGTTGGGAAAATGTTTTTTTGTGCACACTGGATTTGGGGGAAATAATTCAGATTTTCATATTGCTGGCTGCAATTTGTATATTTGGGGGAAATAATTTGTTTTGTTTTCATCTTATGATTGTGCAGGCCTCAAGAAATTTTGCTGATGTGCCGGGGCAAAGGGACCCCAAAATTAAGGTAATCAAATATATTTAGTTTTGAATTTTGCATTCTATTTAGTTGTTTTTTACTGATTTTTTTCTTTTCATATATTGTACATTATATTTAGGTCAGATTCAATGTTTTTTAATTTTTTGTTATCATGTAGTTTGTTATTATTGATCAATTGGATTGATTTGTTTTTCATGTTGTCTTGTTGATTTTGCATTTCTGTTTTAGGTCCCCATCGCTATGTTTGGAGGTTCAGGAAACTATGCCTCTGCTTTGTATATTGCAGCAGTGAAAGCTAATGCAATTGAAAAGGTTGATGCCGAGCTTTCTCAATTCGTTGAGTCGGTAAAGAATAGTCCCTTAATTTCACAGTTTATAAAGGATATATCTGTGAAAAAGGATGTCAGAGTAAAAACCATCCAGGAAATTGCCAGCGAAGCTAAGTTTTCTGATGTTACAAAGAGCTTTCTTGGTAAGATAGATTTTACTTGTAATATTGTTTTAATTAATTTAGTGTTTCAATTATGTTGCTAAAGCAAGTTAAAATATTTTACTTATCATGATTTTATAAGCCCGGGTCAGAGAAGTGTTAGCATCGACATTCACTTTTTGATGCTTTCTGATGCAATACAGGGACCAATTGTAAATTTTAAACTTGTTCAAATTGGTTTTTATTTTCCTTAGACAATAGTTTTGGAGTTCTTGTGTATTTTGTTGGGGTTGAGTGGAATGCTCACATTCCAAGTGTAGTGTATGTTATGGGATGAGATGATTAGAGTATTTACAAAGATTGATTAGATGGCTTTATTGCATTTTTAGCCATTTTGGTTTATTATTTGTTAGTGTTTTTATGTTTTAATTGGTGCTCCTCAGGAAATGCCAACAATTTGTTAAAACTTTGAGTTAGTTATTAACTTATTAATCTAATCTAACTCGGATTGTATAACTAGAAAGGTAGCCTTTTCTGGGTTGATTTCTAGTTACAGGTATCACACTAGCTTCAATCTGAAGTTGCAAAATTATCTGTTTTGATATATAATCCATTGGAATAATACAAGTTAATCCCCTCCTGTCTTTAGAACATCAATCCCTGAAATGGCTGTGAATGAATTTTTTTCCTCATAGCCTCTATCACATAGCATTGTGTTGCATTTCTCTTTATCTAATTTTTACTTTTCTAGTTGAAGTTTCCCCTGCCTTCATTTATGTGTCTTAGTTTAGTCATGTTAAGTGAGTGAGTCCATCCTAATTATTGGGGACAATTCTGCTTGTGAAGCACTCCCATATTTCACTTGGTTCTATGTATTTGTTCAATTTACTGTCCTTGCTCCTTATCAACCTTTTACGTCAAATGTTTCGATACAAAAAATTCAATTTTAATATCAACTATTCAACTAAATTATGGATATAAAATGCCGAAAATATTAATTTTCAACAAATTTTCTCATGTTTGTAATTGCTATTGTTTTTTCTAAGTCGCCTAGCACTTATAAAATAAATATACTATGACTTACCTGAAATTTGAGCTCTTGTGGGATTTTGTGTGAATTTTAAATTTATTTTACCACATAGGTTAGTGCCATTAAATAATATACAATCAATCCATTGGAAGCATTACATAAAAAAAGAAAAGAGCTCCTGTCATAGTGCCAACAGAAATGGAATCTCACATTGTAATCCTGTAATACTTTTCTCAATCATAGGACTCAGCTGTGTGTATCAATGGGCTTTATAGATTATGCATTCCTTAATCTGCAAATAGTCTGTATTAAAGCATGCGCATACATGATTAATTCAGATGGCAATTCAGACTTTTGTTTTCTTTTCTGTTTCTTCCACATAGAAAGTATATGGGGTCATTTAATAATAATATAATGTTAGTCAACAATTTGTAATGTCATGGTATTTGAATGTTTTTAACTCGTTGTCTTGGAAGAGTACTAGTTACACAACTATCCTTTCAGCAAGACTTAACTATTTCATTATTATAATAATTAGGTACAATGCTTATGAAAAAAGTAATTTAGCACAATATTATTTTTCTGATACAGTAGTTTGTTGTGTCAGACGATATGAAAATATGTTATAACATCTTGATATATTATCTTAATTTCTCCTATACATTTAGTTTGTTATCTTTGAGTATCTTTATCTCTTAACATTAGTTTTCATATTTATTGTTATTATCATGGTTTTTTCCCTAATTAATTGGATTTGCAGTCTTGTATTATTTTAAGGGTTAGTCTTTAGTCTTTTTTGTATAAAATCATAATTATCAATAATATCATACCATATTCATTTAATATCATAATTATCAATAATATCATAGCATGTTCATAATTCAAAGACTCCATTCTCTATCTTCCTCCGTGACTGTTAAATCCTATAACTTCAACATGGTATAAAAGCCGTACCATCCTTTGTGACTTTATCCTTTCGCTAATTTGTTGGTAGTTCCCCAAAGTCTGAAACTCTACTAAAATTTGAAACTCTATTATCTTGTCAATCGTACACAAACTTTGGCCTTCTCTCTCTTTAAACAAGTTTTTTCCTGTGTTTTGAAGATCTCCACTGTGGTGTCATCCATCTGCCTTGTTTTGAAGATTTCATCCCTCGTGTGATCACATGTTCAAATTCTCTCCTCTGCCTTGTCATCTTTTCTGAAGCGTTCATGTTATATCCTCCCTTGTCATCTCTTTCGGCGGGTTCAAGTTCACCAGTGACCTCTGTTGTATTTTCTTTTCAGCCTATTCAGAATCTCTAAGACATGGTTCAGCATTGGTTTCATCTCAGATGTGGTTTTGCACCAGTTGTTTCAGTTCCTGTTTGATATTGGTTTTGTCTCATTTGGGGTTTCGCACTGGTTTTGTGTTTGCAGCAGTGGTTTGGCTATGGTTACCTTGGCTGCTGTTTGCCATTGTTTTTGTCTCTTTTGCAGTTTTAAATCAGTTTTTGTCACAGCTATAGTTTGTCACTGGTTTTTGTCTCAACTCTCAATGGCAGTTTGATTCTTTTTCCCAATTCCTGTGTGACCTTGGCATTTTTCCTAGCTTCAATTTGGTATTGACTCTTGTTCCCAATGTACCTGTCCCTGACAATCTTCAGCATCGAACTATATTATTTGGTTACTTTTCTCTTTCAAAGGGTAAACTCAAAGTGCTTAGTAAGCTTTAGTTTTAAGGGAACTTTTCTTTCTTAGATTATCTTGGACTATCTCTTAAGATTGGTTTAAACATTTCTTTGTTATTATTATGAATTGTTTCTCTTTTTAATTAGGATTTTGAGTTTTTATTAGCATAAATAAGGGTTAGTGTTTAGGATTCTTTAGAATAATTATCCAATTCATCCTTGAATTTGTAGTATGGTAACATAGTGTCTTTATTCTTTTCCTCTTTATCTGTAACCTATAACTTTAATATGCTGATTCATTTATTTGTTGTGAAGTTCTCCTTGCTGAGAATGGGAGGCTTAAATACGTAGACACCATTGCAAAGAGGTTTGCGGAGTTGGCAATGGCATATAAGGGAGAAGTGAAAGCAATTGTGACCACTGTCCTTGTAAGTTGTGTTTCTTTGATGGCTTCATTATTTCTAAAACTAACAAGATACCCGTGCTATCCCATGGGTCATTTTTGCTTTTGTGTATGTTTAAAAATTTTAAGCAATTTTTGTATATGGTTAATAGATAATATATAGATAGTTCTAAATTCTAAAAAAAATATTTATATTAGATTAAAATAATTGTAGTTATGCTATCTCATCCATTGAAATGAAATAATCAATACACAAAAGTAAAATAAGATTGTGATTTATACCACATGATTAATAAATTATCCAAAAAAGTGGTTAATAGATAGATTGTTCTAATAAATTTATAATATGTTATTACATGTATTTGATTAAATTGTAGTTATGTTGTCTCTCTGTTGAAACAATAATTTAAATTAAATCTTCAAAGCTCAAATTTAAAAAGTAGTAATTATGGTCTCAATTAAAATGTAGTTGCCTTTACATGTATAAGAGGAAAGTAATAAACTGTTAAAATATTGAAATCAGTGAGAGAAAGGGGCTCTCATAGAGCTAGAAACAATTATATAGCATTATGACACTTAAATTTGAATATTAAAGAATAGATAGATAGAACAATAACATAGAATAAAAAAATAAATTGGGAGCAGAGAGAGATGAGACAAATAAATAATAGATTGTTAAATTATTGGTAGGAGAGAGAAAAATTTAAAGGTAAATAATTAAAAAATAGGAGGGAATGAAAGTGTCTAGATTAGTGAGAAGTAGTAGCACAAAATGACGTAAGTTTTGTAATTAGTATAGTAGATTAGTTCATGTTATTAAATGTTTGTAGTCTTGATTAATTGCAGAATTTATTTATGTACATTTTTGCTCAAGGATGATTGCATTTCATATTGTGATGCGAAAGATCTCTGGCTGACATAATACTTGTCTTCATTTCTTTTGTTATTAATAAAGAATGGGAGTGTCACTTTCCCTATGTATAATTTGTCTGAAATATTTCAAGAAAGTACTCATCTCAATCAATTTTTCATTCAAAATAATTCATTGAAATTGTGTATATAAATCGAATGAGAAATTAAATTCAACGAGAGGTAAATCTCGACTATAGTAACTTTTTAACTGATCACGCGACCATTCAATCTTGACCTTCCATGTTATGCTACATAGCCAATATTTACTCCTTTCACTCTTTAGAAATGTATCACTAGAATACATAGCCAATATTTACTCCTTTCACTCTTTAGCCTATATATATATATATATATATATATATATATATATATATATATATATATATATATATATATATATATATATAATTATTTGTTGCTGTAAAACTTGATGGCTGCATTTTTTCTACTGAAGGTGTCCAAAGGCTAACACTCATTTTAATACTTTTGTGATTCATTTTAGCATCATTGCCTTTTGATTGGATATGTGATGATATCATCCCATCAAAAAACAGTGTGAATAATTTTTACATTACCTAACTTTTTTACATTACCTAACTTTCTATATTTTTTTAATACCAGCCTCTTCCTGCTGAAGAAGAGAACGCATTGAAGCAAACTATCCAGGAAATGTTAGGGGCTGGGAAAACAGTTAAGCTTGAACAGAAGGTATATTAACATGATTTGTTTTCTTCCGTGTTTGCCTAACTATCATCATAAATGGTCAAGATTTTTTTACTTAAATCTGATGAAGTTTTGATATATCAATATGTTAAAGCTTAACACTTTGGTTTTGGATTTTTAGATTGATCCAAGCATCCTTGGTGGTCTTGTGCTGGAATTCAACCAAAAGCTCTTTGACATGTCCATAAGGACTAGGGCGCAACAGATGGAGAGGAGCCTCCGAGAACCGGTAAACATTTCCATCTAGAAGACACCAATTTTCTCCTGACAATCTGTGTCCTCATCGTCTGATAAAAGAAATGTTACATTATTGTTTATTATAAATTGTTTGAATATTGGCTTTTACGGGAATGGTAATCTGCCATCATTATGCAAATAAAAAGCTACATTTTCCATTTTTTTGTTATACTTAGCTGCTGTTTCATTTCCCTGAATATATAATTTTTTTGGCCTGTTGAGGCCTTAATTTGCTCTTGTTTTCAATTAACTGAGTTAATCATGCTAAGCATTGTGGAATTTTAACATAGTTTGAGATTTTGTGATGACTTTTGGTTGAGTTATCAACAGTTTGACATCATGTTTTGGAATATATAATCAGATGTCAATTATCTGCGACTCCATAGATCTGTTATTTACATGATCAGTCATTGCGAGCCTTGAAAACATGGACATGTTCAGTATCAAACTATTTTGTTGCTAGAATGTTTCATGATGGGTTCCTTTTGAAACTAAGTAGCTATGAGTATGACTCATGTTTTTCGGGGAGAAGATTAGATGAAACATTTCTGAGAATTAATTATCTTTTCTCATTCTCTATATTTTCACTGTTTCTAAAGTTTTTTTTTAAAAAAAACTTTAATTTCTAAGAAAACTGTTCATGAGATTGAACAAAATGTGTGGTATGAGACCGGATAAAAACATAAGTTTTTGTTGTTCATTAAACCGCAAGATAATTTTTTGTCATAAGTGCAAATTGTTTAAAATACAAACATAATTTTGTCCTATGTTGTTTCCTGCCGTATTATGTTATGTACTTATCTTTTGTTACGAAGTTTTAGCATCAAAAATATAAATGTGATACTATGTAAGTTATAAATATTGTCTACATTTTTTTTTTGTCGATTTCTGTAGCTTTTAAATCACCCATAAACCGTGTTTGTCAAAAAAGAAAAATCACCCTTAAACCGGTAGAGAGAAGAAATGGAGAGAAAATGAAAAGAAAAAAAAAAAATCCATTTTCACAATTTTGCAAGAAAATTAGACTTGCACACTATGGGTGCGTTTGATTTGCTAAAAAATAAGGGGCAAGACAAAAATAATTGTCCGGCGTTTGATTAAAAAAAAGAAGGAAGGACAGCACAAAATAAATGCTGATGGACAGGACAACTAAGTGATTTTTTGTAAGTTACAATGGCAACAGAACCCGTACCCGCGGGTACCCGCCCGAACCCACCCCGAATTTGACGGGGAAAAACCGATTTGACTGGGTTTGGGTTCGGGTTTGGGTTTTCCCCGATTTCAAAACATGGGGATGGGGCGGGTAACGGAGATATTGGTACCCACCCCGAACCCGTCCCCGAACCCGCCCGTTTATATAAAATTACTATATTACGCCTATTTATTTATTTATAATGTCACATATCATATAATTTATCTACTTGAGTTAGGATTTTTAATGAACAATGGTTCTTAGTTATTTGTTTTTTTAGCAATTTCAGTGAACAATGATGTAGAACATTCTTGGTTATGTGGTTGTTTTGATGGTATTTTGGAATATTGGTTTGTACCGGTACTATTTTATGGTTTTGATAATTTTGGTTTGATATTTTGGAATATCATTTCATTTGTATGTTTAATGCATTGAAATTTTGATTTGTACTTTATTATTTGAATTTTTTTGTATTGTATGTATGTCAGTGTTCGGGAAAATTTTGCGTTCGGGTAAGGTTCAGCAGGGCAGGGCAAGGTTCGGGGATACCCGAACCCATTTGGGTATACCCGAACCCATTTGGGACGGGGATTGGGTTCAATTTTTCATCCCCGTCGGGTAATGGGCGGGGAACGGGTATTTATCAATGATTCGGGTATGGGGAACGGGGAAGGTAAAACCCGTACCCGCGGGTACCCATTGCCATGCCTATTTGTAACCCACTAAAGTGGGGGACAACTTTTTGTTCGGTGGACAACGGTTAAAAAATACTCTTTTATCATTTGCTTCTTTTTATTTCTTGCGTCTTCTTCCTCCTTTTGCTACAACTCTGCTACTGCATCCCTCTTCCCTCATCTCTTTCAAGTAGCATCTCTGATGTTCGATGTCGTCGCCATCGCCGTCAACTGCTTTCCTTCTCGGCTGTTAACCCACAGTGTCTCTTTCGACCAATACGTCATGTGGCGACTTGTTCCACTGCTCACACCCTTGTTCTCCCTATCACGCAGCCACTCTCTTCCACCTTGGCCGCCACTCACCACATATTTGTGTCGTGAACCAGGACGACAGAGAGAGATGAACCAAGGGGCAGAAACATCAATTAAAATTATTCAAAGTTCTTCACAACATGAAATATAGAAACTTTGTGGTGGGTATTGAGGAATAGAGTGAAACCATGGAGTGGTAGGTATGAGAGTAGAAGGAATTGCATTGTGATGAGGAGAAGAACCGGAGCGGCGGATAGAGAATTTGGAAATTTTTTTTCTTTCTTTTTGGTTAAAATAGTAATATTTTTTTTAATCAAAACAGTAAAATAATATTTTTTTTACGGTTAAAATAATATTATTTGTACCAAAAAATATATTATTTATTTAAAATTTTAGTATGTGTCTTTTTTTTTTTTGACAAGAATTATTATGTGTCTTTATACAATGTAAAATTAAATCGTAGATCACAAAGGGTATTATGGTACATTTTCTATTATTTTGTTCAGTACATTAACATATCAAACGAGGCACAGTACAAAATTGTTTGTCCTGTGCATTGATCATCAAACACAGTGAAGTACAAACAAATAGTCGTCCTATAACTCAGTCACTTGTCCAGTACTGTTCTGTCCTGTAACCATCTTTTGCAGATCAAACGCACTCTATAAGATTAGTGACAAATTGTTTTGGAATCATACCTGTGTTAATTAGTAAGTAGTTCTGTAGTTTGAGAAAATATTTTTGTAAAAGAAATAACAAAAGCAACTTTGAAAACACAGCGATAATATGAAAGATAGTAAAAATGCGAGGGACAGTTTATAATTAAGAAATTAAACAGAATGCATTCTTTCATACTAAACAAATTAAAGTGTTCATCTTCTTACATGCTTGAGGCTAGTTTATTGTAGAATAATGCTCTATTTCTATATTATTTAGTTACCCACGTTGGTTTGATTAAGATAATTCTCTTCATTTGGAACAATTTTGTTTGATTAAGATAATTTTTTTTGTCGCATAAATCAGACATTCCTGCAATTATAGAGACAAAATTTTCAAATCTTGTGGGATCCAAATAGACGACAAACTCTTCGTAAGAGTTTTAACTGTTGCATACTCAAGTCGGAAATTGAACCAACCTAAGACCCTGATTAAGCTAGAAGAGACTTACACAATATCATCTATGCATTCTTGGGTGATGACATAATTCAAGAAATTCAAGTCATGAATAACGTTTTTCTTAAATTTAGTATCTTAATCAAATAAATATTATTTTGACAAATAATTGATATTTAATATGGTATAGAGTTCAAATTCAAGACCTCACAATCGTGTGTGTGGATTTTAATGATATTTATTACAAGATAAAATGAAAAAAACAATACAATGTTGGGATTTTTCTGTTCAAATAAAATCATTCTATTTGGCATTCTAGTATAAGGGTAAAAGGAAATAAGGGTAGATAATGGTAAACCTCAACCTTGTACTTCCATGTTTGTTCTTTCAAAGTACTGTCACTTTTTTAGCTCTTGATTTTGTTCTAAAGTACAACTACTTTTTGGCATTCTAGTAACAGATTTTCTTACTATAAAAGTGTATACAATAATACAAGGTATAACACATAATCACTAGATGAGTTGTTTTTTCTTGTCTTTGTAACAAAGTAGAATGTTGCTTGAGATACCCTCATAAGCATTAAAAATAATAAAATTTTATTTATTAGTTTTTTATATACCCTTTTCATCTAGGACACCTGTAGATAGGAAAATTGATGCTTTAAAAACATTTGAGTATTTTGAGAGATTTCATATTGTACAAGTCTCTATCAAAATAGAGATTTGGGGAGAAATGATTAATAACTATATTGCCCTTGTAATATTCTATTTTAAAATTGACAAAGACTATTGGAAAATGACTAATATTTTAGGTTCATGATATTTTATTATTTTTGTGCAAAAATAATTTATATGTATATGTATATGTATGTAGGGGAATTAGGTAATGGAAAGGGAATCACTTATGGGGAGATACATAATTTGACAGCTAGGAAGAAAATGATGGATCAAAGAATGTGTCATAGTTTATCCACACAGTTGAAAAATCTTAAGAAATGGATTTACTAATAATCATGGATTTAAACAAGGTCAATTTTAATGAAAGCTGTAATAGATCACTTTGTTTATACGAGTGGTCTTGTTATAAAGCCAAAACTTTTCCATTGTTTTAATTTTTGTTGTAACTATATTATTGATATAAAATATCCACCTATTTTGTTAATGACTAAAATTATTCACTCGAATAAACTTAATATTGGTTTTTTGAGTATTGCAATTATCAAGATATTGCACATAAATGGTTAGATTAATTTTTTATTTGAAAATAAGTTAAGGGTAGGAAAAAAGATACATATATAGTAGAGTAGTTACTATAGATAAGAAATACACGTATAGTCCTTGAATGACAAGCACAAGTCCTTATCAAACCTTGAAGATGGAGTAAAATACCAAAAAAATTAACTACTTGAAGTTTTAGATTTAAATATAACTTTATCACAATTCTTTTACTTACATTTTGGTTCCTCAATTATGAAAATGCAAACAAATGTATTTTCTGTTAAAAAGTATTACATCGGTTGCGAGATAACTCAAATATATGTTTAAAAGTGAGGTTGAATTTGATTACCCCATATTCTGTTTAAAAGTCCCACAAATGTAGTTTTGATCACCACATATTCAGGTCATCTGTTAAAAAGTCCCACAAGCCGATTTTTTAGGATTGGGTTAAACTTAACTCTCAATTCTAAGATTTTCAATTACAATGTTGCTGGCAAAGAGCTCTAAAAGAAGAAACTAAATGATAAAATTCGAAATCATATCATATTTTTATATTAATTTATATTAAAATAAATATCATTTTAAATATATTTTGTCTATGAGTACTGGTATCCAACATGATGGATATCAAAATATTTACCATTATATATTATGGTTATATACAACATTTTAAAACTATAATTACATGTGCTTAATTAGATGATATTTTTAACTAAGGTTTTCAAAATGGAAAACCAAATTTTTTTTGAGGGGACAAACACATAAAACTAGTGCATTAATTGGAGACAAAGCATATTAATTATATGCCAAAGTTATCAGTATATCTCTCAATTCTTAACATCTCACAGGACCAACCTATGTTTTACTTTTTCATTTTTTTAAAACATTTTTAGGCCAACCAGCAGGCAATATATCTTCTGATTGATATTATTAAATCTTCATTCATGCAATCTGTTGCACCCAATTTAACTTTTGAAAAGAAGTACACATTAATTAAAAGAAAGAGAGTGCATAAATGCATTATTGTTCAAAATCAATGATCCCAATTATGTTGACACCTAAAGTATAACAAATCAACCAAAACATTGATCTTAAATGGTTAATGAACTCTCCCTAAAATGAATCGTTTAAGAGTTACTTCGCAGCTGAACTCTAGATTAGTAGCGTTCTCTTCCACCAAATAAAAGACGAATTTGCTACAAATATATAACTACAGCATATAACTACAATTGTCCTCATTGAGATCAATTAAATTCTGAAGGGCAGTAATGAATTTCAAAAAATTAAATGGTAAAAATTTGTGTACTTAAAAAATCTCAAAGTCATAATATCTTGTAATATGTCCTTTTCATCTTTACAGAATGAGAGCCTTAATCTCTAATGTATGGCAATGACAAAATTATGCCATGAAGAGAAAAAGATAATAAAGAGAGCATTGCTTTATTAGGGGGTGTTCATTGTTTGCTTATGAAGTATACCAATAAGTGGTTAGCTCCCTAATGAAACTCATGCAAAAAATGTAATCTTCACACAACTATATATAAAAATAATGTTTTCAATTAACAAACAAATGTATGCTAAAATTGTAAGCTACACACAACATATAAAAATAAATTTCACATTAACAAACAAATGTATCAAGCGTGCTACACTTTTGCCATTAAATTAAAATCCACATGCACTCAAGAATGAGAGATCACTACTTTCAAAAAAAAAAAGAAAAAAAAAGAATGAGAGATCATTCGGATCTTCCATAGCTTGATTCTTTTTAGTGATCGTGCGAATAACTACAAAGACTAATTTCTCGAATCAAATATATAAGATTACAATGGGCTGCAACACTTTTCCTCAAAAGTTTTAACACCACTGCATTTTTAGAACTGAATTCAAATTCAAACCCTTATTTAAGTCGGAAAGACTCGAACTATCTCTTTGGTCTCTCTAGCTTAATTAACACGGTAGTTTCAAATATGAATCCAACCTAATATAAATATATTCCATCAAAACTTTAAATTAAGAATTTTGTTGTATATCTATATAATTTTTTTAACTCGAGAGATTAATCTTCAGAGTAAATATCAGGGATGCACCATGCCAAATAAACAATTGATAGGCGGCAATGGCATAGAGCTCTTTCTATCTCTCTCTCTATAGCCTCAATACACGTGAAATTGAAGTTTAAAACCAAATGAGAAAAGAGAGAGAGAGAGAGAGAGTATATTATGTGAAGTGGAAGCAAAATATACAATTTGTACCACATACAATAAATAAAAGATGAAGAATGATTACCTTGTGAGTGAAGTAAAATGTATCGAAAAAGACAAGAATTGAGTCAAAGACAAGAAGACCAACCATCCCTCTCTTTCTCTCTTTCATCACTCTCTCTTTAGGGTCCCCCTCCAATCCGTTTTCCACTCTACCTATATCAACCAACACAATCCTCTCTCTCTCTCTCTCTCTCTCTCTCCCCAATGCGGCATATTCAAATTTTAAGCAAACCCCACAAACAATCACTACCATCATTACATTTTTCCCACCCCATGAAGCTTTCTTTGTTTGTCTCTTAAAACCATCATTCATCTATATAGCTTTCTCAAAGATCTCTTTCAAAAATCACTTAAAACAAGAAAAAAGCACTTATTTCTTCATAAGAACCACTAGACTTTCTCTCTTTTTTTCTCCCTCTAATGCAAATGAGGAAACCTGATTTGATCATGGCAAAAGAAAACAACAAAATGAACAATAATGTTAACAAGAGCAAGCTAAGGAAAGGGTTATGGTCACCTGAGGAAGATGAGAAGTTGATAAGGTATATGATAACTAAAGGACAAGGTTGTTGGAGTGACATTGCTAGGAATGCAGGTCTTCAAAGGTGTGGCAAAAGTTGCCGTCTTCGTTGGATTAATTACCTGAGACCCGATCTTAAACGCGGTGCATTTTCGCCTCAAGAGGAAGAACTCATCATTCATTTCCACTCTATTCTTGGCAACAGGTACAACATTCTATTTTCATTTTCACTTCAACATTTCATACTTGGTTGGACCGTTGATCATCTAACTAGTCCACATCGTAGTTTTAAATTGAAGTTGCATCCGTAATATAATGTTGTAAAAATCTATGCAAAATAACTAACTACAATTTATAATTGCGTGCACGTGTCTGTCGTGTTTTTATTTTACCACAATGTAAGCGTTAACAACGTAATTAGAACTATAACCACAATCTAAAACCATATTTCAACGTGAGAACGTGACAAGGATACTCTTAATCAAGAGATCTACGTCCGATCTCTCTCTAAAAACAAATTATCTCGAAGGAATGAATGATAGATACATGAAACCTTAACAAAACTATACCTACGAAGAATGAAACCTTTGAGAGATCCAAAATGAATATACAAGAATGATTTTTAAAAAGTATACAAACAATGGATGAAATGTCTTTGAAAGGAATTAGTTATTTAACAATTAAATGGGTATATGAAATTTAATTTTCATGGATATAAATGCATTATTAAAAGAGATCCTAAAATGCACAAAACCTTTTAAAGGGTTTGTCAAACAAAAAAAAACCCTCTAATAAAGGGAAAAATGTGCACATTTGAGATTTTATCCTTTAAAACAACTCTTTTAAATATTTTCTTCTGAAATTAATTTTCCAATACAAGTTTAATTTACATATGCATGTTCTATTATACGTGCGAAACATTTAATTTAATCATAAAAAAGAATTATTTCTACTAAACCATTCTTTTTTGACAAACTAAACCATCCTTTTTTATTATTGGTTTTTGGTTTTAACCATCTGATTTACAGGAGAAAAAAAAAATCTTATTTTGACTAACTGCTGCTAATCTAGACCTTAATATTTTTCCAGTAAATTTAATTGAATATAATTTTATAATTTTTCAAAAAAATAATTGATTGAAAATTTGCTTTAGTTCAATACTCCAATTGGCTGCATTATTATTATAATATATAAAATGACTTAGCATAAAAGCATGTCTGGGTTTGTGGCTGCATTAGGCATTAATGTCTATAGCTTTAAACTTAAGAAATGGTCTGACCCATAAAGGGTTGATTATTAATACTTGTAAAAGACTTTTTAATTACGCCCCTATTTTATTTTTATTCCTTGAATTTATTTTATGGATTTATCTCCATGTAACTTCTTTACCCAAAAAATGTAATCAATAAAAAATTGATAAAAATATATTATATTTCCTAAGTTGTTAAAAAGACTACAATTAATTTTTAAAGTCCATGAATTATGCATATTTACTACTTTTTATTTAATTCATCAACTATATCTATTGAATTATTATACAAAATTCCTTATAGAAGTATCAAATGAATTATAATTGATAAAAAATGAGAGTGCTTCTTCAACTATTAGTATTTCTATTTTAATAATTGTAACATATTTTGGATATAAATGGATTTTGGATTTTTCTTCTTTCGGCTTATTTATTTTTTACTTTGAACAATCTCAGATGGTCTCAGATTGCAGCACGTCTCCCTGGTCGCACCGATAATGAAATAAAGAATTTTTGGAATTCTACATTGAAGAAGAGATTGAAAACCAACAATAACTCCACTCCATCCCCAAACAATAGTGACTCATCAGATCAACCCATATTAGATGTTTTTGATATGAAAAATAATGTGATCATGCCAATTAATGAGCAAGAACTCATGACATTGTGCATGGACTCCTCATCTTCAACTTCATCATCATCCATGCAATCCATGCACATGCATGCTATGGTTTTAGCTGATCAATTTGATCCATTTTCCTTGTTGTCTACTAATACTCGTTATGACATGACAACAAGTTTCCATGATCATGACATGCCAACAAGCTTAACACAACAAGTTGGAATGGTTAATGATATTGGGCTTAGTGATGATTATGGGATTTTAGATGCTAACAAAATGGGGTTATTAGAAAATGATTTTGAACTTCCTCCACTAGAAAGTAGAATTAGCATTGAAAACAAGACTGCACCAATTGATCATAATGGGAAAAACCATATCAACCACTTCAATAATAGTTGCTTCAATAATACTAATCACATTCAAAATTCCAATGTAGAGGACTTGTTTGGGTTTGGAAATCATGGGCAAGGGGAAAATTTAAGAATGGGAGAATGGGACTTAGAGGGTTTAATGCAAGACATATCCTATTTACCTCCCCTTGATTTTCAAGTTTAAGTATCCTTCCATTAATTCTTTGGAATTTCCAATTCCACTATCATCTTTCTCTCCCTTATGTCTTTGTGAAAATGGGATCCTCTACGACCTCTCTCGCTTCTTCCAGAAAATCTCAGCTTTTGGATTAATTGATCATTGATAAATAAAACTATCAACTGTTAGATTAATTCAACAATTGAAATTTGACTGTAAGAAATAGACGAATTGAAGAAGATCCAATTCTCTATATTGAACCAAACACCTTAAGGAATATTAGGCACCCATTCTTTCTTGTCTTTAGTTCTTCCAAAATGTAAACAAAAACAAACCCCTTTTGCTTGATACATATATATATCATGTCTTGTCACACACATTGTTATTTTTCTTTCTTGTTTTACAAAATTGTAACCAAATTGTATTGTAGTAGATCTATATACATAGTTTGACAATGAAAATTGCCATATGTGTATAGGGTAGGATTTTTTTTTTTGTTGCATTCTTTAATTTGTGCCCTTGTGGGTAATTTCTTTGTGAAGCATTTTATATCATTTTTCGGTATTATATAGATTTGTAAAATAATCAAAGGATCACATCTTCAAGAGAAATGTGAATAGAGGTCATTTAGAGATTTCAAAAGAGGCAGAATAAAGCTATATAGCTTAAAAATGTATGTATCATTGTTTATAGCACTAGGAATAATGTGGAGTTGCAAGTTGTTATATGTTAGTGTTAGGTGGTGTACAAGATGCAATTGTAAACAGTATACACACCAATAAATATCAAATTTGAAATTCATTCACTTTGTCTCTCAGTTTATAGTGTGGTTAATTACTCTCCTTTTTTCCCCCACCATATATACAAAGGGTATTGTGAATTAAGGAAAATCAGTTACAAACTAAAGTTGGTAAAAGTTTAGGAAGATTTTGGGCCTATTTAGATAAACAACTTATTTATAGCTTATAATATAAGCGCTTATCATGATAAGTGTTTATATATATAAGCTTACTTATTTCTATAGCAAAATATAAAATAAAGTTAAATAATTTTGTATAGCTATAAATTGCTTACATAAGTTATCTTGAAAAACTAATGATATTAATTTGAAAAAAGTTATGAAAAGTGTTATAAGCTATTTTTATAAGTTCTCTCAAATATACTAACAAAATTTATGTTAGTAGATAAATTGAAATAATTCAACCCAAACAGGTTGATCATCACAAAGGGGTTCTATTAATATATGGTGATTCAGTATTTCACAAATATCAAATATCAAACATAAAAATTGCACTTCATCTATACTATATATATATAAACAGGATACATGAATTTTTGTGTGGACTTTTCATAATACCAACAATACCCTTGATTTTTTTAGTAGTAACAAAAATCTTTTATTAACAAACTCACTATAACATAAGACACATTTTTTAGCAGTAAAATTTTTTTATTAACAAACTTACCATAACATAAGACATTTTTTTTTGGACATAAGTTAGACACAGGCAGAGGCACGGTGTGCCTGGCCCGCTAGTGGATAATAATGAAAACATAGACAACTATTGACAACAGAAGAGAAAAGAAAAATGAAAATGATGATTCAAACTATTTGAGCGTTAAATAGTCTAAAAGTTAAATTTTGAATTTGAAATTTAAGAAAGAAAATACATTATGAAATATTATGATAATGGAAAAGACAATTTTTTGAAAGAAAAAAAAACCCAGTACAAAGAGGGTATATAAGAAACAATGGAAGTGCAAAGCGTAACGAAACTTTTTTCTTTCACAACTAGCCTCAAGTGAATCGACTTTATAAAGCCCAACCTGTTAGCCCAAATAATACAACAAAGCAATCGTAAAACAATTTTGTAATACAAATTAGGCAAATGCTAAATAGTGCCCCCGGGGCACTCTTTAAGCCTTTAAATAGTAAGTTTTTTATAGAATTTTTCTCGGAATGCGTAAAGTCAACGCATTGAAAATTGTAGTGTTTAACTTTTTGAATAAAAAGTTTCTTTAAATAGAATGCTTAAAGAGTGCCCCGGGGGCACTCGTTAGCAAGACCCTACAAATTAATTACAATAAAAAGTAAGACTTATTAACAAAAATTACTCGTTTCTTCAACGTATATTTATTTATTTATTTAAAAAACTTTCATTTGAGACTTGAGAGAGTGAAAAGGTTTGGCGGTTTGTTTTGCGTCAAATCCATCACGGTTTTGCTGGCACCATTACGACAGACAAACATGATTATGAAGCTCAATATCAATAGGACACCGTACGTGGTTTCCATATATACACTTATTAATGGGGCTGTGAAGAGCTAAATGCCATTTTCAAGTGCACATGCAATATAATATTAATATTTCTATATAATAATAATCTCTTCAGATTTTTTTTGTTGATATTTTTCATAAGATGCACTTTTTCTACTAGTATATGATTCTTACTTTTTTTTATTTAAATTTTTTATTTCTTAATAAACACATTTCTAATTATTTTAGGTTTTTAAAAAGATAATCGGTACAATATATCTCATGCGAGTAGGTTATAATACATGATATTATGGTCCATTTTATTGAGAGGATAAGAAAGACAAAATATGATATTTTTTTATACTCAAGAGATAATATACAATGAGTAGCATCTTGCGCTCCGCGCCACCTTGCCTTCATTTTTGCCAGTTTGTATTTGCTGTTTTTAGTTCACTAGTAAGGTTTGACGTGCCCCCTAGTCATTTATAATCCTTTTTATTTTAATCTATCGAGGGTTTGTAGATGTACCATCTTATACGATAATGTGACCATGTTAAACCGAAGAGTGACTCGAAAGTGCATCAAGCATAAAAGGGAGAGAAGATTGAAAAAACTTGAAAATGCATCGAGCAGTTTTGGTATGCTTTTATCAAAGAGCTTAATACACACCGGTAATTTGAATTGTCCTATCTCAAATTTAATTTTGAGATTAACCACTTGTGAACTCGATCGGACTGCAGGCCATCACCATCGAACAGAAAAATTATCAATTAAATATTATTTTTTGGTGACGAATGAGATTGAAAATATGGAAGCATCAATGAGAAATCTAATCTAATCTAATTATGTAAAAGGAGTATGGATGCAGAAACCCTAATCTTAGCCTATTAAATGTTGTTGTCAACTAGCAAATGATGAATTTCTCAACGATGTAGAACTGATTAACTACTTTGTACTTTCTCAACTAATGTCCATTATGAAAGCAATATAGTACGCTAAGAGCAAGTTTTTCCCACCAATCCACTAATTAATCTATGAAAATTAGTGAATATAGTAAGAGTAGTGGAAGCCGGACTACTTCTGTACGTTTCCGCACAATCAACTTATATAATCATTTCTCCATAACTACACAATGCATTTTGTCCATACATATTATGGCAGACAATTGAAAATTATCTGCACCAATTTACATTTCAGAATTTTTATGATGATTATACTTTTTTTTCTTAATGTTTTTCTTTATAAACAAATTTCATTGTCAAAAAAAAAAAAATTATAGTTAAGTTTGAGTAAATTATTATTCAAATTAGTAATCGATTAGAATACTACCAAAATGATTGACATTTCTAAGTTAAAATATAAACTATGAAAATCTACAAATTATTGATGGGTATTTAACCCTCTCACTTCGTGCAGTAGTGTCAACCTGTCTACCATATTGAAAGTATCGAAAAATTAAATCTACTCCGAGTATAACCAAAATTTATCTACATGCCGCTTTCATAGCAATGGCTTTTAGTTGGGGTCGGGATATCTAGTGGTACATATATCATTTATGCCGCTTTCATAGCAAATGACATTGAAATGGATCTTTGGTTATGCTCACTGGTCTACACTACTGCACGAGTTGAGGGATAGACCCATTTATTTTCTTGTAAGTTGAGTTTCTTAATGAGCATGTAGCGAGATATGTACCTTGGGGATGAGCATATACATTATCTCAGTCATTGGAGTGTAACAAAGTGATCTGTTGAAACCGCTCATTTTTACTCGTGTTACACCATCTTGTTCAAAACATCAAAGATAGTTGCAAGTTTTTTCATTCGTTATTGGTATCTTGATGATGATCGAGATTGTTATAGGGTCAGGGCCGGTTCCGATATTTTGGAGGTCCAGAGCAAATAATACAAATAGACCCTAAATAAAAAATATATTTTTTTTTAAAAAAGAACATCATTTATTTAAAATATAAATGACATCAATAATATAAAAATAGTTATATTCTAATCAATAATAAGAAAATACATTTTCAAACTAATATCATTAAAAATTGATATTGTTTTTAATAAAAATTGCAACATAATTTTAGAAATTAATTTTTTATTTTAAAAGAAATAAATTAAATATTTATTTTAAAAGAAATAACAAAATATAGTTTAAGAAAAATAAAGTAGTAAAATTATCTATGGATTATAGAGTGATTGTATTTATAGAAAAAACTTATAATTTTATAAAAAAGAACACAATTTTTTAAATAATTTATGTAAAGTTTAATATGGATGGATACAATTATTTGTTGGTGGTATGGTAGTAGTGGGTTCAATTTCCACGGTCTATTCTCTTACAATAAAAACAAAATGAAACAAAAAACAAACTATGTTGGGAATCAAACACGTTCGCTCACCCCCATGTACAATATGCTGTCCACTAGGCCAATTAGGATTTCTTGAAATTTATCTGCAAAACTACTTGTTCTATTTTTAATATGTTGGGCTTGCAAAAAAAAAAATTTGAGGCCCCAATTTTTTAGAGGGTCAGGGCAAGCAGGGCCCTAGCCCAGGGCCCAAAACCGGGCCTGTGTAGGGCATTTAGGGAAAGTGGCAAAAACACTTGACATTATTTGAGAGTTGGGTCTTGAATTGAATATTAGTAGACTAAGATCTTCTGATCTTCATGTGATGACAATAAAGTTCGTGAGAGGTTGTTTCGTTGGACATTGAGAGGTCTGCTTCAGGGGTGAAATTTTTCGAAGAGGTTGTTAGTCGGGATAAAAGTTTTATCAAGAATTTGGTCATGCAGATAGCTGTCAGAATTTGGTCATGCAGATAGCTGTCATGATTGTTGAGTGAATTTCTTCTACTTCGATCATGCATGAGTATGGTCATACTTTTTTTTGACCTAAAGACATGCCAACCGGTTTACATGAGTAAGACATCTCCAGTTGCGGTTTATTGTAACTCGGCAAGACCCAACCTCTACGGACTCCACTGCATTTCATTCGCACCAGTCCTCGTCACAACAATTTTCTCCACAAAATTATTATTTTGATTGATTAAATTCCAAGTCAGCATGTCAGATAAAAAATTGACCTAAAATTGTTCAAAATTGAGAGTGATGAATTGAGAAACCTAAAAATGCAATCAAGGATATACTAAAAATGCAATCAAGGATATACTATGAGACTTAAATTCATCGTTTCAACATGTAGTGGCATCATATCATATACTCATAATGTCAACATGACAACATCGAACGGACATATGCACTTAATCAGCTCAGTTGCATTATATCTATAACAATATATAAAGGGGATAGGGGAATTTGGGCTGGATTTTTTTTGGTCAATTTTGTCCTTCACTATAATTTGAAATAACACATAACAATAATATCAACAATACCCTTGATTTCTTTAGTAGCAACAAATTTCTTTTTTATCAACAAACTCACAATAACATAAGACATATCTTTTTTTTTTTAAATAAGTTAGAGACAGGCGGACGCGGAACGCGCGTGCCTGGCCCGCTAGTTACTATTAAATAAATAATTGATTAATATAATTTCTCTTCTGCAAATTTTAGTGTTCAATGTCTCACAGCTGTTGCCATTTGGTTTTGAATCTATATATGAATATTCTATACTACTTGTACAGTTGTACTGCATGACCAAAAGTGAGGGTAGCACAATCTTTCAACTTCCGGTGCCAACAAAATTAATGGAAACAACAAAACTAGCTAGTAATATGGTAAGCGGCTTGGTATAGTGGTGAGAGGTTTGGTAGTATATTAGAGATTTTGAGTTTGATCATCAGCTTCATTATAAACAAACAAAAATTAGTAATATGCGCGTTCTCTGCATCCAATAGCATTATAGTTTCGTTTTGTTATATTAGTTACAATAATTGTTAAGTTTTAAATGCAGTTTTGATCACATACACACTTCATATTATATAATGTCAAGTGTGTGGCAATCATCAGACAAGTGTGTATTAATTAGAGTTCGAACTCTAACTTCAACAATTATAATATTCATACTATTTGAGTTATGATCACGTGGACAACATGCACTCCATATATATTTTAAGTTTAGCACACTAAAGAGAAAAAAGGTTTAGCATGCTACTTAAAGTTGAAAAATATACTACGTCTATATTGTTAACTTTATATGATTTCTTCTGGATCTGGTTTTATATGCTTTTTAAAAGAAAAATCGTATATATAATTTATAAATATTTGTCAAAAAGGTATTCCTATTTTTTATTGTTAAAGAAAAGAAGTATTCCTGAAATGTACTATAAACATAGAGGACATGGTGGACAACATCGTCCATTTGAGTATTTTACATAGGAAAGACTACTTTTTGAGAATTTTATATAGCTTGAACGCGTGGCTGACACACGAAAGTGGAAGTACCAAACTTGAGCAATAATTCCACTAAAGAAACACCTTTATGCAATAAAATGTATAAATATATAAGCAGTGTCTCCGGAATTTAGGAGGTCCTGTGTAAAATATAAAAGTGGTTCCTTAACATAAAAAATTTAATTTTTTTTTAAAAAAAAAAAATTGTCGATTTAAATTGCGTATAATATAAAAAAAATAATTTTTATTCTTGTAAACATATAGATTATCAATATTAAACCAATTGCATCAAATCAAATGGGATAAGAAATACAAAATAATTATCTTTGTATATAAGTCAAAAAGGAACCTCATAATCTAAGTTTAAATTTTATGAAAAGATTAAAATGGACTAAAACTATATTTATGAGTATAGATAATTAGTCTATTGATACTCATATGATATTATATGAACATTAACAATATATAACTATTAGTTTAGGGCCTAAAAATTAATCTATTAATAAATATCTGATATTTTATAGGTATAAATAATATATAAGTAATATTATAGGACCTCAAAATTTTGAGATGAGGTCCTCAAAATTTTGAGGCCCGATGCCGTCGCCCAACTTTACACATGTGTGCAAGCCGCCCTGCATATAAGTAATAATAAATGTTCTTTGTAAGTTTTGATCACTGAACTATACTATAAAAACAGATTAAATATGCTTTTCTCTCCATAAAATTATTAAATTTTGTTAATGATATCATTAATCAATATTATTCAATATCATTTAATATGCGAGTGCAATTCATATACTTGTATGTACAATATTCTTAATGATGTCTTCAATGTCATTAACATAATATCCGAAGACATAATATCTTTGTTAATCCTTTCATCAAAGGATCGCAAGATTTATTTCAATAAATTTTAAATATTCAATCAACCACATAGCCAAGTCTTTTACAAACTCGAAAATTTTATATATTAATCAACTATCACAAAATAATGACACTTTTGTCATTTTTTTTTAAAAAAAAATCAAGGTCAACTTTCATTCAAAACGATCAAATTAAGTAGGGCGGGGAGCTTGGCCGGACTGTCCAGGCCTTGGTGCATCATTCCTACGCCTGATGAAACATTGTGGAGGCTAACACTTCCTCCTATCAGTGTGTGATCCGACTCTCACAACATGAGAGTGAATGGCACAAGAAACACAGTACTGCATCTTCACATACAACTTAGGAAGAGTGTATTGATGATAAACACAAGCTTCCTGAACATCTCTAATAGCAGCCTGTTCAACAATGTTCCACACAAGAAAACGCTTAATAACCTTATCCTTAGGGCAGCATTTTTCGCAGTTAGAGCAACAAATGAATATGACATGGCCACAACCATGCTTGTTGCGACCTCCATTCCTACGCTTGAATGTCATTGTGGCCAAAACTGGGAGGTTGTTCGGCGGCAATCTGTAGCACAAGGATTAGGGTTCTGCCAACACTTTTGTCATTTGACCATTGTGTCGTATGCATAAATTTTATATCATTTTTCCCTTTCTATTACATTTTTAATATCCATTTCAATATGAAGTTCCACTACTAAGGAGCACTTAGATGAGATGACGCGAATCCTTTCAAACTTAACCAATGTCTTGGGTTTGATATCTAGTTTAGGCATGCAGCAACGTTAAAACTCTTAGGGAGAATTTGCCGCCCATTTGAATCCTACAAGACTCGATAAATTAATCTATGCCGTTGTGCGTAGAAGATACTTGATTTATGCCAAAAAAAAGTTGTACTCCACTTGAATGTATTAAAGATGTCATAACAAATATGATCATAAAAATTTGTCATGACTAACTTTTATTTCATGGGCCCACACATACAATTCATACACACCACAAAAATTAGATCTAATACTTTAGTATTTATTAAAAAAACCAATTTCATAGCATAACTAATAATTTGATCATTGTGTAAAAAAAAAACTAATAATTTGATCACAACCGTTAAGTATTGATCGAACAGTTCAAATTAATAAAGTAATATAATCACTTAAAATATAAATCATTATAAGTTTTAGCACACATTTTTTTTTTTTTAAATTCAACAGAACATTCTCCAATCGTTATGTGTGTTTATTATCTCTTCCAATATTTTTATTTGTATATACACAATACGTTTTCCTTAACTAACTACTGACAAGAACGTTGTCAAAATGTACCGATCATCTATCTTTAACTTATATATATATATATATATATATATATATATATATATATATATATATATATATATATATATATATATATATATATATATATTCAATTTTGTGTAAAAAAAAAAAACTTATATTAAATTTATAACTTAATTTCATTTTAATTTTAATTTTTAAAAGTTCACATTTCAAATAATTTTTTTTTTTGAAATTAACTTTGCTACTTTAAAATTAACTTATATTCAATTTTATGTTGATTTTAAAATTAACTTTGCTACTTTAAATTTTGCATTTGCAAATTTATAAAAAATTACATAGCATAGCTAGCTTGTATAAAATCAAACTGATTTGCTGCATGTAATTTTGAGAAATCCAATGTTATATCAAACATGTACGGATTTGGAAATTGTTTTTCCAATGAATGGTTATAATAGGTGGCGGCTGGAATATACATAACATATATATAGTGAGAGAGGAAAAAGAAATCCACAACTTGTTTTATATATAGTTTAAGAGATGATGATAATTCAAAACAAGTAGCTAATGTTGCACCATGATTAATGAAAAACAAGCAATCACCCATACGTAATCACAATGTATGTATAATACAAAAACTATACACATATTGAAAAATGAAACAAGATAAAAAAGTTAGGTCCTTAGTACACATTTTTAATTCCCAAGATTTTGTGATATTGGAACTTAATGGGATTCCCACGTTGCGCACAAGAGCACACGCTTTGATCCCCAACGAATGAGAAGCACCACATTTTGTAGCCTAAAGTAAGACATTATTATATATTACTACTATCCTATCAAATACAATAGACCTAAAATGACATGGAAACGTCGACACTACTAATATAAAAAATATAAAATATTCACACCGTTATATATTTATCAAAAATTTAAATTGAGAATCAAAATATATATATGTGCATCTAAATTAAGCAAGTTATATATTTGATCTTTATTTATTTATCTACTATCGAAAAAATAAAAAAACAAAGGATTTTTTTTTAAAACACTTGTCCGACACGTGTTGTACAAGTGTCTTACATGTGTCAAACACTGATTCAAGAGTGTCGAAATAAATGAAAGTGACTTTTTACACCTATTTATGCTACCTGACACATGTCGTACAAGTATCATACGAGTGTCGGACACCAAAGTATGTCGAACACCGGGAAACCCTATTTATATAGAGGTGTCCGTGGCTAATATCCTCTTCTTTTTTTTTTTAAGAATTTTGAACTTATAGCTAACTAATCATAATATATGTGATAGTGGACATCATCTTTGTTTCTAAGACAATTCTATAAACGACAAATATATAATTACCAGATTAATTTACATCTGAAATGTTGTGGGCTATGTTTAAACGTGTCCATCCTATAGCACACTAGAACATTTGTTTTGGTATTTATTTGTTTTTGGTGAATATTTTTTTGGTATTCAATAATTGTATATTTGGGAGCATTATTTGAGCACTTAGAAATATTTATTTTCATAAAAGAAAATGACAATATTTTGTAATAAAATATTAGATCATGCGGCGGCGGTGAATTATATTAAACTTTGTCGTAAAAATGGGTTTGACCTAAATCCATTTAAATTTCAATTTTTTTATGAAAATGTGTCTAAATTTGTGTAACTTCCTATACATGAATGATGTGTAGTTTTTATAAGGAGGGTTTCTATGTGATTTTGTACTTATAATTGTAAGTTAATAATCATCGGTCTTTTTTCTGTTTTAAATAATTATGATTTTCTCAAGGTAAATTAAGAGCATTATGGTCTCATAAGTATAGCTCAAATGGTAGTCACCAGAGATATTATTGGAGTGACCGGGATTCGAACTCCGGATTCTACACTTCTCCACATTTAAATGTACGAGAGTTTAGCAACTAGGCTACTTGACAAAAAAATAAAATTAAGAGCATTATAACATCATAATAACTATAAATTTTAGAGAGATATTTAGTAATGTCTATACATTGATTATTAATGTACAGATTTCACTGCTAAACTTCCTCAGTTGCTGACCTCTCAACTTATGCTTTCTCTATGAAAGATGTTCATAATCTTTTTAGAAACGACACGATGAAAAGCTTCTTACTTAGAGAATAGTTTCTCTTTTTGTTTTTTTTTCTTAGCTTTGTAAAGAAAATGCATACATTTTTTTTGTTGACAATGAATATGAGGATTGGACCCAAATATAATACTCAAACTCTTTACCACTAAATTAAATTTAATGACAAAAAAATGCATACATATAAAAGCGTGATAGTAAAGACTGTTCCACCAATTTAAAAACAAAAATTGTCTACATTTTGGGAAGTGATTGTCTCCCGTGAGAATTTCACCGGAGACAATCCGGTGTTATCCTTGCCTTTCAATATTTTTTTTTTATTGATTGGATTGCTTGCAAAAAAATAATCGATTGCTAAGATTTTATGGAGATAAATTTAATGGGAGAGAATCCCATCCCCAACATTTTCTACATGTGAACCAACCAAGACCACTTAATTTTTTCAACTATTTCTAGCACATATTGTCACCTTTACATTAATGTCATTTCTAATCAACCAACCAAATGAGAGAATGTCTTTCCACATTTACCATTTGCCAAGATGTTAAAAGCAAGAAAGTTTTCCACCCTCCAAATTCCACCTAATAGAAAGTCAATGAAAATGCTATATTAGTACTAACACCTCTTACTGCGTCAAACACTGATGCTTGACACTTTGCTTCCTTTACAAGAGATAGCACTCGCACCGTCTCTAATAATAAGACTTTTTCCTCTTTTGTCTCATAAGAGGTAACGCTGCCTATCATGTACCTTAAGAATATATGTTATCATCGTACTCCTCCCTCTAGTTGTTAATATAAAAAAATATTCATTTTTTAGATATATTGAAACATTAATGTATCTAAACTATATCATAGATTAAATACATCAATGCTCTAATGTATCTAAAAAATGAATGTTTTCTTATATTGACGACCGGAAGGATATATGTTAAAATTCTACAAATAGTAATTATTTATTGGAACAAACAACTTTTTATTTTAAAAATATAAAATACATAAATTTCAATATTGTCGTTAATTCGTCAATAAAATTGCACCAATGAAAACATGATGTGTGGAGCAATAGAACAATAACCAAATAATTAAGCGGAATAAACAATAATATAATAATCGAAAACAAGATAAAGGAGAAGAAAGAACACGGTAATTTGTTTACCCAGTTCGGTTAAATAATGACCTAGTATGGGGGAGAGAGCAGCTCATCCGTTCCACTATATCAAAGAGTAACTTTACAAAGAAATTCCCAATTGGGTTACAAGAAATAATCCTAATTCTACCCAAAACCCGAATCTCTTCCCGTGGCCAAGAGACTAAATTTGATAAGTGTTTCCCAAGGTTTACCACAAAGATAGTTCGCCTACCCTAGAGTTGTACCAAGAGAAAACTTTTTTTCCTCTCTAAAATTCTAGCCCTTGTGTGGTGGCAAACCCTAATCCTTGCCTCTACATCTCTACTCTCTTTCGCTCTCCATCCTCCTTGAACTCTCCCATTCAAGAACACCGGCCAAGTCCAAGTCCCACTTGAACCTTGACCTAGGTACCATCCTCCACCTCCTTCCCGCAAGCTGTACCTCCCCTTCATCCCTCGGAATGCCTTCCACCCTCATGAAGATCTTGTCTCCCACTACCATAGGATGTTTGGCAGCACCCACAATATTCACCGCACCCTCTTCAGACTCTGGAGTGATCAAGTCCGTACCTCCCTGAGAAACGCTTGTTCCCCACTATCATCGACATTTTAGATAGCTCAACAAAATTCACCACCCTTCGACCCCCGGAATGCCTTCCGTCCTCTCGAAGTATTGCTTGGCTCCAAACCAACTCTGGAATTTTAGGCGGTTCCACAAGCTGCAACATCAAACTCTTCTTGTATCCAACTACCTCCAGCAGTCTCACAAGTTACCAAGTCTGATTACCGTTGCTTTCAATTGCCTCCCTGAATATCCTCTCAAGGTCTTGCACTTCTTCAGCCACAATTGAAACATAACCCACAAGGTCTCCATGGTCACACCCCTTTGGTTCAATAATACCACTCTTCTCCCTATCTCCGATTAGATAGCCAAGAGTTAATGTTGACTGTTTACCACTATTGGAAAACTCCACCTCAAACTGAGTTTCCATTAATGTATACCCACCATGATCTCTACTTTGTAACACACAAGACCTCTCCAACTCCTCTGAAACATACTTCAAGCTATTGTTAGTCTACAACAATTCCAGTTCAGTTCGACACATAGTAAACCTTGTTCACTAGTCCAACTAAACCCATGTCACTAACAGGTTCACCCGAAGTCCCACAACTCAACCACATTATGAGAGTCACCACTAGTTATAGATGCATGACCAACTATCTTTGCATCTAAGTTCAGAAACATACCTCATATCGTGTAAAGAAACTCACGATTGTCAAACTTCGTAAGACAAACTGAACGCATACATTGAACCTTCAAGCTTTCCCGTTTTCAAGATGAACAACTCCACCTTCAACTAGCTCTAGAGTCTCAAAGTATTCATTCTTTGAACACATGTGAAAGGAGCATCCAACATCCATGACTCAACACTTCACCGAATCTCAACTTCCACTAGCACCTGAGTATTATTACCACCGCCTCTCCAGGTCGACCTTCTTCTTCACCATCTCCATTAACTTTTTATCTTCGAGGCACCGGGTAACAACACTCCATGTTTTATCCATCATTCTGAACATTAAAATTGCTTCCATCTTCACTTTTCACAATTCCAAATTGCTTTCGGAAAGTCCCTCGATATCCGACTTATAACCCATGGTGCTTGCTTCAAATTATTTCGATTGCCCCACAGTGGGCACCAATTATTGTGAATTCGTCTTAAAAATCACACATCAAGATTATTATTGGTGTGATTTTTAAGACGAATTCACAACAAATATAAATATTTTATCTTTGAGGATATACATTAAGGCACATGTTAGATTTTCTCTCATATAAGATCATGTACAAAACTTCACATATAATAATTTTTTATAAAAATGTTCAAGGCCGGCCCAACACTAAAGAGGGCCTAAAACGAACTTTAAAGGGAGACTTTTTTACTTATTAAAAGAAAGAGTAAAAGTGTAAAAAAAAAAAAATACAAATAGTCTTTTTTTAATACAAAAATCAAATATTTATACCATGCATGGAAACACTAGCTTTTTTTCGAAGGCCTTAGTCTTTACTCTGAGGTCATTTTCTTGTTGTAAACTTATGACTTATGAGAGACCGTTTTCTCTTGATAAATTTTATATATTTTTGGAGGCCTAAATCCCTTGCTTTATTTGCGCCGGCCCTGAAATGTCGACAGCTGGTCAAAGATATATGATAATAATAAATGGATAATAAAATTATATTTATTAAAATTTATTAAAAATAGTATATTAAACAAATAGTATGTATTTTACCAAAAAAAAATAGTATGTAGATAATTATCATTTTTTAAGAGATACTCCATCCGTTTTCTTAAAAGTATTCAGTTCTATCATATTTAACGTTTCCAATGAACTGTCCAGTTTGTGTTTTATGGATACAATTTGTTAATTATACCATTTGTCAATTATTGTTATCTTTTTCAATATATTTTTTTATATATATTTGAAAAACTAAAGTTTTTTTTTTAAAAAAAAAGAAAGTTTGTTCATTTTTATTTACGATAGTAAAGTTTGTTGCTTCTTTGTTATATTCATATTTAAACAGAATTTGTTACATATAATAATGGTTCATTGAAGATTTAAATAAGATGAGTACTAAGGTGCAAAAAAATATGAATTTATTGGTGAACTAAGATGAGAATATAATAGGAAGATAGAGTGCAAAAATCCACTTTCTTAATTTGGTGTTATCATTCTAACCGGA
Source organism: Trifolium pratense (assembly GCF_020283565.1). Lineage (NCBI taxonomy): Eukaryota > Viridiplantae > Streptophyta > Magnoliopsida > Fabales > Fabaceae > Trifolium > Trifolium pratense. The sequence continues at coordinate 50,426,142 of NC_060061.1, forward strand.
CACTTTTAAGAAAACAGATGGAGTAATAAAAAGGAGGGGCTCAAGCTCTTGTAGCATATGGATGCAGGTGGCTCCTCCCCTAGTTGAATAGTCCCTCTTAATATTACCTTTGCTTCTTAGAATAACTAGACCATTTGTTACTTTGTGTCTTTTTCCTTTCTTCTTTAAATTACACCCTCAAAATAATATAACAAACAAAAATGCTTTTCACTCTCAAGCTCATATACCTTTTTTGCGCACTATTTATTGTTATCATATACACATTAATATATATTTTTAATTCAAATACTAGGGAAGATCGAGATAGAGGTTTAGTGGGGCATGCAAAGGGTACTTATAAAAGGGGTGTGGGAGGGCTATGTTTTCTAAGCAAGAAGAGTGTGTGACCTTTGTGAGGGAGAAGACTCTAAGAGGTTCTTTCATTCATCACTCTCTCCCATTTCAAGAATCAAACACTAGGAGCACTGAGGTATGTAAATTCCTTCAATCAGAAACTTTCTTCATGGTTGAGTTTATATAGATTCTAACATGTCTATTGTTGTTAGAAGTTGGTTATTCAACCAACGTCTCACGTAGCAATAAACATACCTAAGAAAAGTTGAAACAAATTTGAGAATGAAAAGATAAAATAAGTTTCTAAATTCAACTAATATAGTACTTGTGTACTTGTAAGGGTTTATTAATTTAAATATTTATCATAAAATATTATCAAGATATATATAAATGAGACAATTGAAATTTATCAATAGAACAACCGGCATATATTATTTTCTTGATATCTATCACTGCTAATGGTTAAATGATAATTAATAATAATAATAATAATAATATAAAAAAAGAGTATAATACTTAAACTCCTTGCAAACAAGTTTAAAGATGCAATTTATTGTCCGTCTATTTTTCATTCATTCATTCATGTATATATTTAATAACTAAATACACAACCTATATAAAACCCAACAATAAGCAAAACCCAAAAGACAACAAAACAATCAAGCAACTAATTAACAACCCAAAAGGCACTAGCTACATTTCTAATTGGCATTGCTTGTGCCTATTAGCTTTAACTTTTAATGAATTTGGCTTTTTTGAAAAAACGAATCTAGGCGCATTTCACATTTGAGAAGGTCTTTGATCAATGTATTTACTTTGCATTAAATTAATTGACACATAATTATTTAGATGGTTAACTTCAACTTCATATATTTTTTTCATTTTCATTCTTCCTTCTTAGTGCATATTTGTACTAGTGATGATATAGTGAAATCATACTAAGTCATTATAACTTTGGTATAAAATATACATTTAAACTTCCACAAAATTACGGTGTCACTATGATTATGTTAAATTCGAGTGCACTTAGTTTAAATTAACATCCATAAACTAAAAAGCCTGACAAACACACTATGATATTAACACTATTGACATGTCAAAATGGGAGTAGTGAATTATTTATTTCCGACAATGATGGGTACTTTTGTTTCACTAATCACTCTCATCATCCATGATCAATTCCGTGCTTAAAAATGTAGTAATTATTCTATGAATCCCACCAAAAAGAAAATATGTTAAAATAATAGTGATGTTTTGTTGTATTCTATTACATCTAATAATTTAAACCTACCTACTATAGCTATTAGCTTTAGTGAATAATCGTGAATAATCATATAAAAGAGAAGTCACTAAGTTTTGATTTAGTGGTGAGAAATTTGTGTAATATATACGAGGTCTGAGTTCGATTATCTGCTTCATTGTAAACAAAAAAAATAGGGAAAAAATTTAGTGCATTATTTTCATGTCATTCTTCAAGTCAAATTAAAATGCATTTTTATAATTTTAACAAATTTAAAAAATTTATGAATTTTAAAAATAATGATGATTAGTAATAACTATTTTAAGTGAAAAAAGACACAAAAAAACACCTCAAGAATGAAGTAAATTTTGTTTTAATGTGTAAGGACACTTTTTTTATATATAATAAATATAAAATTTTTCACATCAGCACACAAAATCCACTTAGTGGCAAAATCCAATAGTTATATCTATCTCAAATGCTTATGCGTGCAACTTGCATGCCACTTAGCTTCCATTTCTAAGTATCACTGCTCATTTTATGCTCATGATTAATTAGTCATATTTGTAACATACTTTTTAAACATCATATAACTTTGTGATTAATAATGTCTTTGTTAGTGTGATCCACATGTACGGATTATCTTAAGAGGCCCACTAATTATTGAATGAAAAAATAGTAAGAAAAAATTTAGTGTGAGTGAGTGATTTTCCTGTAGAAATTAGTGGAGTTTTTAATCTGAAATTTTTAGATTTAGAATCTGTCTTTTTACCACTAAATCAATCTATTAAAATTATTAAATGATAAATTCTTCCAATTTTTATTTTTATTAAAAAAGTCATGCTAACAAGTTTTTAGGTTAAGAAAAGTTGTGTTGGAAAAATAATTCTATATTTTCTTAAAAATCGACTACATATGATTTTAATAAAATGCTACTGTATTAGATTATTAACAAAAGCTCTTACGACAATTGTTAACATTTTATAAAATAAAAAGATGTTCAATGTATCCAAAAAATTTAAAAGGTGTTTTCTTATTTTTCTCACATATTATGGCTATTCAATTTTTTCCATGAATGGCCAAAACTTGTTCCAATTTAGTTCTTTCTTTTCCTTTTCTCATTCCGTAGTTGTTTAAACTTGTTCCACTATATTTACCACATAAATATTTCTAGATTTATAGTAAAATAAATTATATGTATGTTTAAATTCTTTTAAACTTGACTATGCATACCGGTTAATTTCATTATTTAAAAAGTATGAGAAATTTAATTTAATTTTATCGTTAGTAAATTTATTTTTTTTGTTTTATGAGCTTTTAATCATGTCCACAAAATAAAACTTTTAATCTTGATTTGCCATGTACAGATCTTCCTTTATCAATAGTCAATACCTTTATTTTAAGAGTGTTAAAAATGGACTCTATTCAGTATCCACTTTTTTGGAATTCAAATTATTAGAAATTTATATGGCGTCTAAATAATTTAGCATGACTCATTGTCGGATTTTAAGTGTGAGTGATTAAGTCTCACATCAACTATATATATAAATACGAAAAATGTTAAATTTATAAGAGAGATGATCGATTAACCTAATAGCTTAAAGTTTTGGGTGGAGATATGACGTCTCCCTCTTCATTTGAAATTCATAATGAAATTCAAGTTCATATTTTTTTGTAACAATTCTAATATGTATTACTTCTTCATTTGATTTTCATTTGAATCTCTTAAGTTACAATTAAATGGATTTCCACTCCCAACAGCCATGCAACTATAGAACAGATCCGTTCAAAACAACATTATCTATTTTGCAACAGAAATTGGGATATGTTACATCATAGAATTTTTTTAAAAAATTAATATAAAAGAATTATATTGTATCTAGCAATAGATTGTACCCACAAGGAAGATATTCAGTTATAAAGTATTATTTAAGGTATTTTACCCATAATTTGGTTGTGTGTGGTTCTCAATCAAGACATTTTTCTCTCAAATTGAATAAAAACAATTTTGATATATTAAGGTAGGCAATATATAACTAAAATTAGAACTACAAATGAAATATAATATGTTCTTCTGATGTAGAATTGATTTGATTAATACAATTGTTATCATACTAAATATTGTAACCAATATTAGAGCTTATTAGAGAAGGAGGGAGTAATATGTAGATACATTTATAAGTCATATTCAAACTTTTGGCTTTTTCTAGACTTAAAACTAAGATATTAGACTCAGGTGGTTAATCAGCTTTTCTTAGAATGAATTGTTCATGAGAATCCAAGTTCGATTCCTAATGAAAAGATTTATTACTAGATTTTACTTATCTCAGAGCTGAACTCTGAATTTATCGTCTTTTCTTCCCCTAAACGCTAGAGGAGTTAGTTAATACCAAAAAAACAAACAAGCACCCGAGCTACAATTAAGCTAAACTTTTCATTATCATAAAAATTATATAGATTTTCTGTTATGTTTCTATCAGGGGTGTATGGAACTAGGGAAGGTTTTTGAATTACAAGTTGTCACGTTCTTCTAAGTTGTTTCTAGCCATTTTTTAACACTTTCCATCTTATGGGGTTTGCTTATCTTTATTAAAGAATAATAGTTTGGCACTGTTACTTTATAAAGAGTTTCGTAGAACTATAGTAGAGGATGGTTCAATCATAAACATGATATAAACAACATTTATGCAACTATATAGTCTTCTACTCTTGCATTAACACTAGTTATATGCAACATTATAAATAGTTAAATACATCACTTTCTTGTGACCTTTCAATAAAGGTACCACATTATTTAGCTAATTTAGTGTATGTTTTAGTTTCACTTTAAAGGAGGAAAAATTGTTTCTAGAAGTTTAAAATTGATTTTAACATGTTTTGATGTTCTTCGGTATAGCTGATTGCTTTTGAAATTGATTTAACGTCCACTCACTTTAACATAAATCACTGTACATTCAACTTACTGTTAGTCAAAATCAATTTTACATAATTCATTCAAAATTATTTTGTTACCATATCATACTTGTTTCTTCATTTTGATGGTATAAATTATTGATCGAATCGCCTTAAACTTGCAGATTATTAAGATTTGGTTCAACCTCAAGGGACTTTGGTTTGCATAATCCTCTTCTTGTTTGAGTTGTTATCTAAAGATTTAGGATATCATGGACGATAATGGTATCACAAATAATGCAGTCAAGAACAAGTGGATAATGCCTCTATCAGTTTTCTTCAAAGATGCAAGGTACCCTTAATTTATCTAATCAAATTATGACCCTTGTTTCATGGAGGAACAGGATCATGCTAACTAGATTTATATAACATGATGATATATTATAATGCAAAGGTTATCTTCTTGTATATATATTGTTAGAGTCATTATATGTCATTATCTACCTAAAACAAAAATTACATGTCATTATATATTTTAATTTAATCTCACATGTCTCTCTAAAGCTTAGGTAAGGGCATTCATGTAATTTTACCAAATCTTAAATAACATTTTAGTCCTTTAATATATGCAACTATTATGGTTTTAGTCCTATAGATTTTTTTTATTAGTTTTAGTTTTAATACCTAAAGTTAGGAGGGAGTTTTTCTTTTCATGTGTTTTTTAAAAAAACCACACATGTTGTCGGAAATATGCTTTCAGATGAAGAAAAAAAATGTGCTTTCGTCTGAAAGCATATTTCTGAAGCACAAAAACAAAACTCTTTTTTAAGTATACTTGTCACATTTAGGTTGAAAAAAGAAGTTTCCAAAATAGGAAAACTCTCTAGTTAGTTATAGTTCGCACAATATTTGATTCGTGTTGAATTAGTCCTTATAATATGTGAATTTTATTCATTTTTGTCTCTAAAATATGACATCGGTTTTATCTTGCCGCCGAGACTAATAAAACATACACCTAACATTATAGGGACTAAAATCAAACAATGAGGACCAAAAGTATAAAAATTATATTTTAGGGACTAAAATCAACAAATAATTGTTTAGGCACAAAAACCAAAAACACTATATATTACAGGGACTAAAAGGTTCTTGTAAGTCTTTTACAAAGTACTAATAGTTGGTTCTATTAATGTGATTGTAGCCTTGTATTCAAGATGGACTCCCTAGCTAAGGAGATACTTGGGATTGCATTCCCATCTGCACTTGCTGTTGCTGCTGATCCAATTGCTTCTCTTATAGACACAGCATTCATAGGCCACTTGGGTACATTTCTTTCATGTCACTAGATCATGTTGTTAACAAGGATCATTCTAGAGAGCTTCTTTTCCCATTCCCGCGTTTCAGAAAATTGCACCTGTCCGGAAGTATACTTTTGGAGGCCCAAAAAACTGTGGTTTTGTCCAGAAGAAGTATACTTCCGGAAGGAAAAAAAAACTGTTTTTTTCAAAAGTATACTTCTGAAGTGACTTTGAAGGGTGGGAAAAGAAGCTCTCTCATGTTAATGTTGTGGCTTGTTTGAAACTAAACTTTCATTTTCTCATGTGTTTAGGGCCGGTGGAACTTGCGGCTGCAGGAGTTTCGATTGCTGTGTTCAACCAAGCTTCAAGGATTACTATTTTCCCGCTGGTCAGTATTACAACTTCATTTGTAGCTGAAGAAGATACTATTGATAAAATTAATAGCAGAGCAGCAGAAAAGCAATTCAATGAAAGCATTAAGCCAAAGACCAATGAAGTAATGCCTGATGATCATATGCTTCGAGACATAGAAGCTGGTGCAACCAAACAGGATTGTACCTTGAAAAATGAGACAAAAAATGGAGATGGTACTTTCTAACTTTCTCTTTCTATGTTTGTACATAAATGTCGACATGAACACAAATAATAATTTGAGAAAATGGTATAATTACAACGTGTTTGTGTCGAACACCGAACACGCCTTCAATATGAAGCGCCAGTGTTACATAGGATATGAGAGGGAAATGAATGTATTGCAAGTTTTGTTGTTCTAACATTCTAAATTTCCTTATCAGATACAAATTCAAAGATGAGCAAGTCTTCTATTGTTACTGGCAATGGTAACAAGAGTGAGTCAAAACCTATAAGCAAGAAGAGGCACATTGCTTCAGCATCAACGGCATTACTTTTTGGCACAGTCCTTGGTCTTATTCAAGCTGCAACCCTTATATTTGCAGCTAAACCTCTATTAGGTGCAATGGGTTTGAAATATGTAAGTATCTTTATCATTAAAAGTACTATGCTCAAATGTTTATTACTTCACTATCTTAAGTACATTGATGTAAGCTTTTGTTAAGTTGAGATATTTCTCTTTTTTGTAGGATTCTCCTATGTTACCACCAGCTGTTAAGTACTTAAGATTGAGAGCCTTGGGTGCTCCTGCAGTGCTTCTCTCCTTGGCCATGCAAGGAATCTTTAGAGGGTTCAAAGACACAACAACTCCTTTATATGTCATTGGTAGGTTCAAATAATGTATTTGACATGAAATTGAAGCCAAATTAGGACTTTGAGAACATGCAAAAGCATAAATTAAAACCGCAATCGTTAAGGCATGAAAATATGTTTATAAGTGGTGGGTAGTTCTCATCTTACAAGCCGTTTTATAAGGGTCGAGTTAGGCTCAATCTAAATCACAGCCTATCCGAGATTCATTAGGCCACCCCTATCGGGTCACTCGTTATTGGACCAATCGGGTCACATTAGATTAGGATATGGTATGAAATATGTTAATAAATGGTGGTCAATTCTCACCTTACAAGCTTATTTTGTAACGGGTGACTTAACCCAATCGCAATTCAAGAGGCATTTCAAATCTAAAGGAACATAAGAAACACATAAAGAACACCAAATAAAAAGTTAGATGAGAGAAGATTTGTTTTAAAATGTCAGTCTTTTTCCCTAACTCGGTTCATTTCTTTGTTATGTTTCAATTTAGTTTCCGGGTATACATTGAATGTTGCTATGGATCCACTACTTATATTTTACTTCAAATTGGGCATCAGAGGTGCAGCCATTTCACATGTGCTCTCTCAGTAAGTATTACTTTGTTTTATCCTAATAACAATGTTCAAACATTTTTATTCTCATGACTTCAACTTATAAAATGGTGATACTTTTAGGTACATTATGGCAAGTTGCCTCTTGTTGATATTAATGAGAAAAGTGGATCTCCTACCTCCAAGCATGAAGGATTTGCAGATTTTCAGGTTTCTTAAAAATGGTATGATGGAGTACATTAAATAAATATAGTATGTTTGTATTAGAGTCTATATTTTAATTGAAATCTCACTCTACTCTATTAAAAATAAGAAATAGATAAAAAAAAAAAAAAATTCACCATCACAACAAAATATTTTTCCGGTCAAAAGACGACCATTGGTCTTAACCCTCCAGTTCCAAAGAGAAAGGAACTCCGGTAATCAGAGTTTGGCCGGAAGATAAGTAAAATCTGGTCAAAGATTGTTCCAGTTAGAATTAAAACTCGGATACTTCCAACTGATAAAAGATAACCATTTACCTCTGAGACAGGAAAAAAAAATATATATATATAATAATCAAACATACATTGATCACTTATTATGATGCAATAACTTACTTATATGTTGGAATTTGTTTTCAATTTCAATAGGTGGTCTGTTGTTGGCCAGAGTTATAGCAGTGACATTCTGTGTGACCTTATCAGCCTCATTAGCAGCAAGGTTAGGTCCAATTCCAATGGCTGCATTCCAAACTTGCCTTCAGGTTTGGATGACATCATCCCTTCTTGCCGATGGTTTAGCCGTTGCTATACAGGTACATCAACATAACATTTTTATTCTTGTTATTGAGATGTAAGATATACACTTCTTTGTGCAAAAATGTAATGAAAGTTTTTTTTTTTTTTTGACAAGATATAATGAAAGTTAAATAAGCATTAATGTACTTACTGATTAAGTTTCCCTTTCTAACAGGCAATTCTAGCATGTTCATTTGCTGAGAAAGACTATGATAAAGTGACTACTGCAGCAACAAGGACACTGCAAATGAGTTTTGTTTTAGGAGTTGGACTCTCTCTTGTAGTTGGGGGTGGATTGTACTTTGGAGCTGGAGTATTTTCAAAAGACGTTGCTGTTATTCACCTAATCAGACTAGGCATCCCGGTATATTTTCCTAGCACAACACAATGGATTAGTTTGTTATGTTTTATATTAGGTGTAAAAGTTAGTTATACTAGTGAATTACATCTAATTTTTTGTGTTCTAGTTTTATCTAATTTCATTTTAACTCGCCAGTTTGTTGCTGCTACACAACCTATCAATTCATTAGCTTTTGTCTTTGATGGTGTGAACTATGGAGCATCTGATTTTGCTTATTCTGCATACTCCTTGGCAAGTTTTCATGCTCATTTACTTCCTAAATTTTTTCGTATTTTGTCATCTTGATCTATACATATTTATTTATAAATTTTTTTTGCTATTTTTTCAGGTTCTGGTCTCATTAGCCAGTGTTACTTCATTATTTATTCTCTACAAGAGTAAGGGTTTTATTGGGATCTGGATTGCTCTAACCATCTATATGAGTCTTCGTATGTTTGCTGGTGTATGGAGGTAAACTTTCCTTATATTCTTTACAAAACATTCATAAAATTATTTATGGTAACTCTTCTTCTTCAAAGATCTTATAATTCTATTATACAATATTGTTTTACAAACATGTCGAATGCATATGCAGGATGGGAACGAGAACAGGACCCTGGCGTTTTCTCAGAGGCCGCTCATTGTCTTGAGGATATATATTACAAAAATAAATTTCATTGTGTAGCATTACGTTTACATCACTTTTCATCCTTTTAGGATCAATTGTCTGTTTTTTAGGACACGAAGACTTCTCTATACTATAGTGATAGATAGTCTTGGACTGCTCCATTTATACGTGCTAGTGTTGTATCCAGTATCGTCAATGTTGTCAATTGCGGATTGCCGAAAATAGTGGTTCGTTCAAATTCCGCACTGCTAAAGCCACTATTTAACAACACTTTGTACTAAACAGTGTTACGCGGAACAATAGCGATTAATTCAAATTCCGCTACGTTATAGCACTGTAGTACTGCTATAGCCCCTATTTGACAACACTGAGTATTGTTATATCAAGTTTTTTCTCCCTTTTGATGTATCATCATGTGATTATGTTGTTGTACTTTGAAGATTATTCTTCCAGCTGTTAGTATGTAAACTCGAATGCATAATGAAAAATAAATTGCTTTACAATCATTTAAGTTCAATCTCATTCTCTTTGTCTAATAATTGCAAACTAGCAATCATCTTCTGCTTATTTTTTAAGTTATACCTCTCTTAACACGCTACACAATCCAATGTACCTAGCTAAACGCACCCTAGACACTGTTTTAAAATGCAGTCGCAATACAACTTATGCTCATGGAAGCTAAAAATGAAATTGAAGAGAGTTAACAGAATTTGATAAACTACAAGACATTTAATAACTCACCCGTACCAGTTGCAGCTTGAATGAGAAATTCGTCAACCAGGTGCAGCCCAGAAATAATATCTGCATTCTGTTGATACAGAGTTAACTAGAAGACCAATCTCTAATTCCATTATGAACTACAATCAATCTGAATGCATAACACTGCTTGAAGCAACAATCAATCTTGGGTTGAAACTTATGTATGAGTTACAATCTACAATGAAAACAAATACACAAAATTCAGAGCCTGTTTACTTGCATATTTTTATCTGTTCATTAAGATAAAACAAAAATCACTATTGCCTTCACAATTTTCTTTTACAATTTTTGAAAACAAATCCATTAGTTTCATCTTAACTCCATGACATCACTTAGGTATAATGTAGCATGTAGCAAAATCATAGATAGCATTAGGATTTGAAATAGTGGCTGCGGTCCTTACTGTTGTAGAGAATCGCAGTCAAATGTGGCCTCAAAAGCGAACGCGTTGCAGTTTTGGTTACATAAAAAGAAACCTATGAAGCAGAAACACTCCTCGGATTAAGAGTGCCCCAGTGTCCGACACGCATCGGTGTCTGCACCGACACGATACTGACACATGATTATATTGAATTATGTCATTTTCTCAAATTATTATCGGTGTCAATGTATCAGTGTTCGTGTCATATCCGGTATCCGTGTTTGTGCTTCATAGTTTAAAACCCTGGATATCTTGGTATAGCAGCAACACTTCCATATCCCAATTGGGACGAAACCAACCATTAATCAGCAAGGCAAAATGATAAAATAATGGATCTTTACACACTCAAACCCTAAATTACTCCTATAATCTGAAACAATGTTATCAAAATCAAACAAAAAAAATCTATTTTAGCATAAAATCCACCATTAATCATTAATTCAACAAGATAAAATAATGGATTTTTACACATTCAAACCCTAAAATCACTCTCATATTCATATAAACTAAATCATGAATGAGTCAAAAATCAAACGAATAGATCTTTCTTTGTTAATATAAAACCCTAAAACACATGAAATGATGATGAAAATACCTGAACAACAGAAGGAAAACGAAAGATGCAGAAGATTTTCTGGGAAAATCCGAAGGAAAAAAATGGCAAAAAAATTTGGACCATTTCTCGATTTGTGCGTGTCATCCTTGCGCAGGGGCCATGCTAATCTTCTCTGTATCGTTCCAATTTTATCGGATGTCCCCGAAGGGACGAACTATTGAGTGATTTTGCGTTATATAAAGACTTTAATATTTACAAATGTAATCGATGTGGGACTTTTGTTACAAACAAACAAACAACGTATAATGAAGTTCTCTGCTTCGCCTTACTTTTGTTACAATGTCTTTCTTATCAAGAACTTCACTAACTATACTACTTCATATTCTATTTTAGAGTTCCAAATCCTGAAGTTCTTCATAATCAAGGTTCATCCGCCTAATGACTCGAAGATCAAAGAAGTTTTCCGGTACCCTCCTAAGGCCAATTGGATTAAGTGCAATACTAATCGTGCTGCAATAAGTAGCTCGGGTCCTGCTGCTAGTGGTGGTATTTTGAGGAACACTTTTGCTGCATTTTTTGGTTGTTTTGCTCACAATCTAGGTATCACATATGCTTTGCATGCTGAGTTAATTGGTGTAATGCTAGCTATTGAAATTGCCCATAACAAAAGATGACATTATCTTTGGATTGAAAGTGACTCTCAACTTGTTACCTTGTCTTACAAGAATACCAATAGTATACCTTGGAATCTTAGAAACAGATGGAAAATTTGGTACTTTCTCTCAAATGACTTGCATCATAATTCAAACTTATAGAGAAACAATCAATATATGTGGTTCCTCCTCAGCTTATTTATGATTTTATTTGTAATAGCTAGATTGAGGTCTACCTGAATACATGTTTTTGTTAATATTTACAATGACACTGCACTTTTTTCCTTAGCATGGTTATCCCAAGAAAATTTATTTTTATAGGTGAGATTTTTTTATGGGTAAACTATGTTTTCGATCCCTACTTTTATATTGAGTTTTGGTTTTCGTCCCTATACTTTAAAATCACTTGTTTTTGTCCCCAATTAATTTTCAGTTTTGGTTTTAGTCTCAAATGTTAGGTTAACTAGCTGTTGACTAACGAAAGTCCACGTGAAAGGAGATAATGATGAAATTGCATTTTTTTTCTTCTAGAATTAATTTTCAGTTCGTGAAATTGGAGTGAAGAGGTTATGGAGCATGAACAAATTCTTTGTCTGTTGCCAAAATTCCTCGACGTATGAAGAGAGATGAAATTAATTGTTTAGTCGGTGTCACAAAATATTAGAAGTAATAAAGGGTATTATGAGTTATTGAAAACAAGGTAACAACTAGTTGTTGTAGTATAGTGGTAAGCATGCCCGCCTCTCACGTGGGTGACCCGGGTTTGATCCTCGGCAATGGTGAAAATCTTAACATTTTGTGGTTTTCTTAAAAATTTTATTTTGCATTGAGTTGAGTTTGTGTATTAGAAACTTAGTGCGTTTTCGTGATTTTAAAGTACAGGACGAAAATCAAAATTCAAAACTATGAACTTAAAAACAGATTTTACTTTTTTTTTTCTTTTTCAATGAGGCATTTGTTTCTTTTTTTTCCTGTAAGTCTTGGCCTAAGTCCCCTTCCCTCCAAGTTGTATTTTTTATTCTTTTTTAATAGTAATATTTAGACTAAGGTACCAATCTAATTGGGATGCCAATTTGATCTCTTTCATCCACTTAGACCCTTTTTTTGCCAAAAAATTGTGGTATCGAAATATCAATTGTTAGATAAAATTAAATGTTTTCTGGTGGATAAAAGCAAAGAAATATTTGCTTGTAATTGGTCTGTTTGTTGCGTCACATTGGGGTAGTCGGAGATATATTAATAAAATATTTAACCTATATTTTTCTGAGCAATGTAGACTTAGTTTACCTCACTTGCCACAACATTCTCTCTCTCAAGTGTGAGTCATTTAATTCATTGTGCGCTCCCTTAAATGAAAGCTTTTTCATCCACAAACACTTGCATCATCGTTGCCGCTACTCAACGGAACACGTCGACCGTGATCACCTTTGTCAGAAAGACTTTCGATACAAGGAGTCGGTTGAACACTTCGTCAAACCATCAGCTCTAATACCACTTTTGGGTCACAAGGGGCAGCCGTAGGATCAGTGACGGAGCCAGAACTTTTGAGCGGTGGGGGCACTATATATTCCCCACTATATATAAATTTTTCATATTAAATATAAAAATAACTTTTTATTTTTTAATCGTCGTTTATATTGCATAAGTTGTTTTCTACGATGTTTTATATTCTCAAAACGTTCATATTTTTTTCATTATCAATTATCAATAAAAATATTTCTCTCTAACAATGGAGTTTCCACTATTATTAACACAAATTCAAACTCACAAAATATATAATAGGCCGAATGTACCCAAAGATCCATTAAGTTTCGCATTTTTTACAGTTATGTCCCTTGAGCTAATTTTTTAGGTAACAACCGAATCCTTTCAATTTTTTAGGTGACAAATAGGTTCATTACATTTCTAACTTGTTGCATTGTTATCCTTCCAATTAACCTTCTTACCTTGTTGCATTACTATGGCCATTAACGTTGACTTTCACAATGGTGAATATTTTGATGAAAAAGACACATATGTTATAGGAGATTAACGGGAACAGTAACGGTGCGCAACAAGTTTTTGTAACAGAAGATTTAAAGGGTAAAGATGCAACAAATTAAAAATTTAAATGACATATCTATTACCTAAAAAGCTTAAAGAACTTAACTATTACAAATGTGAAAACATGTATTTGACATATATATATATATATATATATATATATATATATATATATATATATATATATATATATATATATATATGTTATTCTATATACTACTTAATTTTTTTTCAAAACTTTGTGAAGGCACATGCCCACACAAGCCATCAAGTGGCTCCGTCCCTGCGTAGGATCATCCACATTGGGCTAAAAACAACTATACAAGTGAGTTGGAAACCACACTTTTACCCAAAACTTTAAGCCTTAGAAATTTTAAGGTGTTAGGTTTATGTGTTAGGTTTGTGGTTTTCAAACAAACGGGGCCTTAGAAATTTAATATTATGATGGGAGATGATTAAAGGTTGGTCAAATCACTGCAGTTTTAAAAAATTAGAGCTAAATAAAAATTTATCCTTAAAAATATAAAGAATTTTGATTCCAGTTCCAAATTTATTATAATATTATTTTTTCACCACCAATTTAATTTGGTTCGAGGGACAGTTCTGACATCAAGTAGTTCTAGACCTCTCCCAATCGCAATCGCAGTTGCGAGGATAGATTATAATATCTTTTTAATCCATATATATTATTTAATAAAGATATTATTTAATTCATCATTTAGTTTTAATAAAGATATTATTTAATAAAAAGGTATAAAATATAGGCTAGGTGTGTATGCAATGTATTATTTTATTTTATTTTCCAAGTAATTCAATAGCCAAACTTACACACTTTTTTTTTTGGTATAAACCTTTGGTTTATAAGAGAATTGGGTAATCTAGAGTTTGACGGCGAAATAAGTAAAATATGACTAAGAATTATTTTCACCATAAATTAAACTCGAGTTCTTTCAAACAATTTATTTTAGGAAGATTTCATTAATCAATTGAGTTCAATGTCTTGGTTGAACTAATACACTTTAAATATTAAGAAAAAAGAAAAGGAAATCTTAGATTTAAATCCTACCTATATGTAAATCAACGTCTCTCGGAGCTATCAATTGAGTTGCACGTTCAAAACTAATTAATTGAGTTTTTTTTTTTCGTCTAGTCTATAGGTTAGAAATTCCACCTTAAAGGTGAATAAGTGAGTTTCCGGGATTCGAATCTCGATTCCTGCATAATATATGCAATGTCCCTACCAACTGAGTTAAACTCATAGTGACAATTAATTGAGTTTTTATATGAAAATCAAGTGAAAATAGGTATTATCTATACTAATATATAAAGGCATAACATTGTTCTGGTGTAGCATTTCTTTAAAAATTCCAAAATACCCTTAAGGGATTTTTTATTTTTTATTCACACTCTTCTTTAATAACTTCGAAAGCCAGCTACTCTTCTTTAGCTTCCAAAACCAACTCCGCCCTAGAAGTTTCTATTCATTTGTTCCATTCTCTTAGTTTACACATCTTCTCCATATTTCTTCAACAAAATTCATAAAAAAGATATATATAAAAAATCTAGAATATAATTTTTTACACAACTTAGCATAATAGAAAAATCGGATCAAACAGACGGGCACTAGCCACTAGTATATACTCCCTCCATCCCTAATTATAAGCACTCTTTCAAAGAAAAAATTTGTCCTTAAATATAATCTCCTTTTCAATTACCTAGACACATTTATTATTACTTTTCCAAACATAACCCTATTTTGCATTGAAATACGTAAAGTTAACTACAAATATATCTTTTCACAAAAGACAATATAGTAATTGTAATATCCAAAAAATACACATTTATTGCATTGCCAATTTTTCTTAATAAGCGTGAAAAATTTCAAAGGGGGGTTATATTAAGGGACGGATGAAGTGTATAATGGAAGTTACTTCCTTTGACCACAATTATAAGCAAAATTACTCTTTTTAGAATAATTGATGTATCTGGACTATAATACAGACAGATACAAAGTTTATTATTTTTTAAATCTAAAAATTCTAAGAAATGTTTATATATTTTTTTATAATATGTTTATATTATCCTTGTTTTTTTTTAAAGGCCTATAAATTATCCTTGTTATTTTTTTGAAATAAAACTATCCTTATCCTTATAAAGTATAACAAAGTTATCCTTAGCTATTAAGAATTATGGATTCACTATTATCATAAATTTAAATTTAAAGTGAAATATAATTTTTAGGTTAAATTTATGAAAATAGTGAATACATAATACTAAAGTGAAATATAATAATGCACATAATATTAATATTACATTTTTATGCCTAATTAATAAATGCACATTTAGTCAAAATAAAATAAATGCACATAATAATCAACAACAAAAAATGCACATAATATTAATTAAATAATATTATATCATTATCCTTGCATTTTTTATTGAGTATATAAGAATAGTGTTGGTGTCAATAATCTTTATCCATTCTCACTAATCTCTTAATTTGTACTCCATTTTCACTCTCTTAATTTGTGACACTTTTCTCACCTCAACAATCTTCCTCTCTCTATATTCCAAAAAAAATAAAAAATAAAAAACATCTCCCTCTCCTCATCACTTATTGTTGTGTTGTTACATCCTTCAGTTGCTTTGTGGTAAAATTCGTTACCATTGTTTCCTTTATATTTTCATTTCTTTTTGTATTATTGGTAATGGTGCTTTACCTAGCTTGATTGTTTTCATTTTAATTTGTAAAAAATTCCCACAGATGGGGTCTCATATTTTTTATTTTTTTAAAATAATTTTTTTTATTTATGCTTTTTTTATTCAAAAAAATGTAGAATTTTTTGTCAAATCTACGTTTAGATCCAAAAGTAAAAATCATATCATTCATGTAGATATAACTTGCACTGTTTTAATTATGTATGCATATAAAACTTGAAAGATTTTGCGAGTCTCAGAGAGTTTAACAGCGAAATACACACGAATAATCGGAGTATTATGGATTTGAACACACACCTTTTTTTTTGTATAAGCAATTTTAGTTGTTAGTATTACAATATTATGTTAATTTTTTCCCCTTTGTCAGGACTTGAACTTTGGACCTCCTGTTCCTTAACCCTTAGTTTTTTAGTTTTTTAAAGTAAAATATTATAAGGAAAATGCTACTTATCTTAAATTACTTTATTATGAGACCATCAGATAGTGCACTGTCTAAATAACCTATCCGATCCACCTCTTTATCTTTAGCCGTCCATGTTTACCAATAAAGACAAGATCTAACCGTTAAACACTATTTGTGGTATAGGTTCGTGAAATTTTCTTTTGCGTTGAATAACACCACTGATATTATTAATTTTCTTCATATTTACAACAATTATAAATTTGTCCTAAATAGAGTGTTACTTTTGTATTGAATTTTTTTATATATAAATAATGTTAATGGTCCGTTTGAGTGAGAAATATGGGATAGAGACATGATAGGATAATCGGTTGAATAAAAATATGATATAATAGTGACATGATAAATATTTACCATCTCGAATTCTCTTTTTTTTTCTTTTTTTTTTTTACTCATTTAGTAAATTATTTAATATGCAGAAGCTAGCAATGGATCCCAAAGTTGATAAGGGCTTTGTCACTGGCCCTTCAAAGGGAGGAGCCTCAAACAATGCAAAAGGAAAAGGAAAGGAAAAAGAAGAAGGTAGTGAGGAAAAAGATTTAAGTATTGAGGAAGTAGAGGAAATGATATGTAAACATAAAAAGCACTTAAGGATGTTGAAGTACAAAAGAAGACGAGGAGAGTGTAGTAAATCGACCCGTAATTCATTGGATCAATTGGAACAATTGAAATTGAAATTGAATAGAAAAACAATGTTTCGTGCACAAGATGGTGTATTAAGGTACATGCTTTACTTTTATTTTCAAATTACATTTTTCTACAATGCTTAGACAAATATTAAGGGTCTGTTTGGCCTAGTTTTTTTTTTGACCTTATGCAATATAAATTAAGTTTTATATTATTTTATAAGTTCACATCAGTGAAAATTATAATTTTATAAGCTATTTTATCATAAATTACCTTTACAAACTTATAATAATATATAAAAATTGGATAAGTTGTTTGCATAAGCTCTAAATAAGACGAAAATAAGTCAGGCCAAACGATACCTAAAGTGTTTTCGTACAATTATTTTCTTAATTAATAACTTAATTATTATTTTTTAAATCAAAGAATTCTATGAAATGTTTATATTTTTTTTTGTAATATGTTTATATTATACTTTAGAAAAAATTCATAAAATTATAAAATTATTTCATTGTCTATAAACATGATACTAATTTTTAAAAAATAAAAAATATATTCAACATTCACTGCGTTGTTAGTAATATCAAAATTTAAAAGTGTTAAATATTACTTTTTCCGTCCTAAAATATAAGGGCAAATTGATAATAAAAAAATTGATGTATCTAGTCCAAATCAGTAACTAGATACATCAACTTTCTTTGACCAATATTCGCTTATATTTTAGGACAAATGGTGCATTTGATTGAATTTTTGGTAAGTAATATTAAATGATATTTATTACAATTTTGAAATAATATTATTTAGTCAAAAAAGTATAATATTATTTAGTCTTTATCATTAAATAATTATTTATTTATCTATCATTTAAAAAACCAATATTACTTAAATATGTTGATTTATTATCATGTCTACAATAAAAATCATTTTTTTTAATTGTGAAACTGAAAAAGTTATTAATTATTATTTACTAAAATGATCCTAATAAATATTTTACTACTATCTTTTCAAAAGTATCTTGACACGTCGTGTGGGCAGATACATTTTAAAAATGATGGAATCATGTGATGCTCGCGGCTTTGTGTATGGAATCGTACTCAAAGATGGAAAAACAATAAGTGGCTCCTCGGAAAGTTTGAGAGCATGGTGGAAAGAGGAAGTAAGGTTTGATAAAAATGCTTCACTTGCAATTTTAAAGTATGATGAAAAAAATGGAAATTCATTCGTGAATGGTATGTTGAATGGGAAAAAAATAACACCTTATTCATTGTATGAAATAGCTGATACAAAATTATCTTCGATTTTATCTTCATTAATACAACAATGCCAACCACCGCAGAGGTATTATCCGTTGGAAAAAGGCATTCCACCACCGTGGTGGCCAACGGGAAAAGAGTCGTGGTGGAGTGAAATAGGAGTTGGTAAAGATCAAGTTCCTGACGCCCCTCCTTACAAGAAGCCTCATGATCTGAAAAAGATTTGGAAGGTTTGCGTCTTGATTGCGGTAATTAAACATTTATCGCCTAACTTGAAGAAAATTAAGGATACGGTAAGAAGGTCAAGAACATTGCAAGACAAGCTTACCGCAAATGAAACAAGTATTTGGGCTGCGGTTATTGATAACGAGGAAAGAATTGCTAGAGAAATGTATCCGGATTTTTTCGCAAATGAAACTTCTTCGCAATGTGTTGATCGTCGAGGGGCTAATTCCAAAAGAGTTGAGAAAACTAGTCTTCCTCATGGAAGTGCTTTTGTTGAAAGAGGTGGAGAATGGAACCAAGTTCAACCAAATTTCAATGGTGTTGATGTGGCTCCAATGAACAATCTTGTTGAGAATGGTGGTAATAAGAGAAAAGTTGATGAACTTGTTGAAAGCACAATTACTACAAAAAACAATGAGGGTTATACTTGTATTAATCCTCAACTTCAATACCATAATCAAGGAGTTGATGTTAACAATTCATCACACTCTAACTTTTCTATCATTCCACCTTTTGAGGTTGCTAACAAGAGAAAATGTGAAGTTGGCAATGGTATGAGATATAGTTCTGATCATTATGAGATTTACTCTTTGCAAGATGATATGAATGTAAGAAACAATCACCACCTTCCAAGCATAATAGGAGGAAGCAGCAGCAACAGCATCAATAACAACAATAACCAATTCCATATGGTTGATGTTGGAGCAAAAACTCATCAACATGTTGCACCTCTTCTTGATCAACATGTGCAAGTTGCACTACCCGTTGCTGCAAATCATACAGGTAAAATCATGGTTATTATCAATATCTTACTATATACATGTGAATAGTATATATCTTGATTTAATGCAAATTAATTACTCCATCGATATGAATCTTTAGTGTGTATCTACATTAGATTATGAATCTCATTTACTTTGTACCCGATTTACTTTCATGAAAGCTAATGAATCACTGTCAAAACTTTGCAATTCTAGTTAGTTTTCATACTTTAACCTTTAAACCTTGAATTGAATACCCTTCGTAAAACTCATGTAGGTCTTTTAGATCACCAACCTAGTTATTTATGCGAAGCAAATATTATATTTTTATATGTTATATATATTTTTATATCTTATATTTTTATATGTTATAAAAACACATCTTCTAATTCAATTTCAATTTGATAACCATGCAGGTAACTACTCTGGAGGAGGAGGAAAAGAAGTGAATTCTGATTTTATGGATACGCATAATTCAGGTATTATGTTGAAGCAAATATTCATAATAAAATTCGATTAACCTTTCAAAAACACATCTTCTAATTCAATTTCAATTTGATAACCATGCAGGTAACTACTCTGGAGGAGGAGGAAAAGAAGTGAATTCTGATTTTATGGATACGCATAATTCATGTATTATGTTGAAGAATAATACCACTATGAATCTTATCATGAATCTTGGTTCTAATTGAATTTGATAACCATGCAGGTAACTACTCTGGAGGAGGAGGAGAAGTGAATTATGATTTTACAGATACGTTTAATTCAGGTATTCTGTTGAAGAATAATACCACTATGAATCTCATCCTGAATCATGGTTCTAATTCAATTTCAATTTGATAACCATGCAGGTAACTACTCTGGAGGAGCAGGAGGAGAAGTGAATTCTGATTTTATCGATACACATAATTCAGGTATTCTGTTGAAGAATAATAGCACTATGAATCTCATCATGAATCATGGTTCTAATTCAATTTCAATTTGATAACCATGCAGGTAACTACTCTAGAGGAGGAGGAGAAGTGAATTCTGATTTTATCAATACATATAATTCAGGTATTTTGTTGAAGAATAATACCACTATAAATCTCATCTTCTTTTTTTTTTTGGTATTCAACGGGGCCTAAGCCCATGTATCTTATTTACTTTGATGAAAGTTGATTTATTCTAATGAATATCACTTTTTAAAACTTAGCGTTGCTAGACACTTTTTTTCATCAAATTTGTATAGTGAGATACTCTTTTTTTTTCATTTGATTTCTTACTTTAATCTTGATTTACTTTGAGATTCGAAGATGATATATTAACTTACAAGTTTTCTATTTTGCTTGTTTTTCACTTAGGTCTTTTAGATCACCAACCGAATTATTTATGCGAAGCAAATGTTATATTTTTATATGTTATATATCTTATTCATAATAAGATTCGATTAACCCTTCAAAAACATATCTTCTAATTCAATCTCAATTGATAATCATGCAGGTAATTACTCTGGAGGAAGAGGAGGAGGAGAAGTGAATTCTAATTTGATAGATATGTATAATTCAGGTATTCTGCTAAGAATAATACCACTATGAATATCATCTTGAATCTGGTTTACTCTAATGTATATGATTTACTTCTTTTTTTTTTCATTTGATTTATTACTTTAATCTTGACTTGTTTTGAGATTCCAAGATCATATATTAACTTACAAGTTTTCTATTTCGCTTAGTGGTTATGGTAATTTTCAAAGTTTGAACTCAAAACACCCTTCTTAAAACTTCTTGAGTGTCTCTTAAATCATCAACCGAGTTATCTATGCAAAGCAAATATTACATTTTTTTTATATCTTATATATTATGTTCATAAAAAGATTCAATTCACCCTTTAAAAAAATTCTTCTAATTCAATCTCAATTTGATAACCATGCAGGTAATTACTCAGGAGGAGTAGGAGGAGGAGTGGATTCTGATTTGATGGATATGTATAATTCAGGAATTCTGCCGGAGAATAATACCACTATGAATCATGTTGTGCCTGTTGGCAACATGACTCCTACTCCTGGTATCAACCAAAACTTTGAGCCTCCAATCTACCCTGCAAGTGATCAAGAGAACAACACCATCATGAGTGACATGATAACTCCAACTCCTGGTGTTAATCCAAACATGCAGCCTCAAATCTACACTTCAAGTGATTCCATGATGGCTACTTCTATGCCAGTTATGAACATGGCTCAAACTTCTGGATTTAACCAAAACATGCAGCCTCAAATGGACAAGAATTTCTATGGTGAACAAGAGGTTGGAAATAGCTCCTATAACTATGAAGTGACTAATGCTGATGTTGAAGCTAATGTTCCAATGCATGGAAATGTGTCAACAACAACCATTGATGATTTGAGGGCATTCAATTCTCTATCTGATGTTGATGCTTACAACAATTATGCATTTGGTTCTTCTTCTTTTGAGGAAACACCAAGTTATGATTTCTCTTGGTTCTACAATAAAGAGAATTAATAACTTAGATTAAGTCTTACCTTTTTATTAAAACTTTCATCAATTTTCAAATAAGCCATCTTTTGGTAGTTTATGATTTTACTTGTGCTTAGGTGATGTATAAACATTGTGTTATGTGTCTTTTGTTAATTTGGTGTTGTCTTATTTTTATTTTGTTTGGATCATGGTGTTGTTTTATTTTTATTTTGTTTGGATTATGGTGTTGTTTTATTTAGTCTATACATAATATGTCTCTTTGTGATGCCTGCATCTATATACATAGTAGTATTAAGCATATATGTGAAAGATTAATGTGAGTGTCTATGTCTAAATATACTACTATATATTTATATATTTATGAAGAATGAATTTCAGTATTACATATTCAATATTATCATAAACTTATAGTAGTATAAAAACAATGCACATAAATTCATCAATAATAATAATGCACATAATACTTAGATATTATAATTGAAAATAATAGTTAATATTAATTAATATTATATTAGAAAAAAGAGTGGGGTAGTTTTCTATTTCCTTTTGGGATAGTTTTCTATTTCCTTTTTGTTAATTAATTATAGAAAAAGTGGTATAGGGATAATATTGTTATAAAAAAATTAAGTAAGAAAAAAACAAATTATTGTAGGTTATAAAATATAAAAAAGTAGAATTTTATAAAGTGGCAAGTCAAACTTTGAATTCAAGATAAAAAAAAATGTGCCTACATTTAACGTCCAACGCGTTTCAAATAAGATTACTCATAGTGAACAAAACTTATAAAAAATAAAATAAAAAAGTAAAGTAAAGTAAAAAATACTACTCTATCTAATCCTTAATATAAAATATAAAATAAATTAAAAAAATATAAAAAATAAATAAAAACTTACTTTTTAAATTCATAGAATAATTAATGTATTTGATCTATAAAATAGACTAGATCCATCAACCATATCATGAATTTAAAAAAAATTATAAAATCTTATTAATGAATCTTAATAATGAGTTAAAGCTCAGCATTTTTCAAATAAGATTACCCATAGTCAACGAAACTTATAAAAAATAAAATAAAAAAGTAAAGTAATAAATACTATTCTATCTAGTCCTTAATATAAAATATAAAATAAATAAAAACTTTTATTTTTGACAAAAAAATAAATAAAAATTTACTTTTTAAATTCGTAAAATTATTAATGTATTTAGTCCAAAAAATAGACTAGGTCCATCAACCCTATCAATCTAAAAAACAAAACAAAAAAGTCTTATTAATGAATCTTAGAGTTAAATTATGTCTATTACTTTCGTAAAATGGAGGAAAATATGAATACTTTACCATACATATATTATTGTGTATATAAAATAGTGTTGGTGTAAGACCAAAAAGAAAAAAATAGTGTTGGTGTCCCTCCTTTGCACTCACAATCTTTATCAATTTAGACAATGAATCCTCTCAAAAAAAAAAATCTCAATTTTTACTTTTCGATCAATTTTACACCATTTTTCTCAATTTAAATATTATTTTATGTTTTGAGTTCAATGACTTGATTCCCACATTATTTTCTCAAATTTTTGTTTCAACAGAGGATCTTCGATCAAAACAAAATCTCAAGTTCTCATCAATTTCTATCATCCATTCCCACAAACCCATTCAACAATCTCAACTCTTTATATTAATTTGACACTCTTTCTCACCTCAACAATCTCACTCTTTATATTCCAAAAAAATAAAAATAAAAATCATCTCCCTCTACTTTCTTATTGTTGTGTTGTTATATTCCTTATCCATTTAAAAGTGAAATTTTTAATCACTAAGCTACTTAACAAATTTTTTTATATTTTTTTTATTTCCAATTACAATGAAAACAATCAACCTAGGTAAGGTAATGCACCAATAATAACAAAAAGGAAATGAAAATTAATATAAAAAAATGACCGAAAAACATTGATAAAGAACTGTACCACAAAACAACTAAAGGATCTAACTAGAGGTGCACAAAATAACTTATATCCTTTAGTTGTTTTATGGTACAATTCTTTATCAATATTTTTCAGTCATTTTTTTTTATTAATCTTCATTTCCTTTTTGTTATTATTGGTGTGTTGCCTTACCTAGTTTGATTGTTTTCATTGTAATTGGAAAGGGAAAAATAAAATATAAAAAATATTTGTCAATTAGCCTAGTAACTAAAAATTTTACCCTTAAAGTGAACAAATGAAGTGTTCGAGATTCGAACCTCAGCCCCTGATATAAAATGTGACGCCTCTAACACGTGAGCTTCACGAGACTAATTGAAAAAAAATTAACCGGTGAAAGACACGTATTAAGTGCGAATACACATTATTTTTAAGTAAAATAATATTACAAAGTTTTGTAATATAGCTTCACAGTCAACAGTCCAAATTATGCAAGAATAACAGAATTTCTAGCTCCTAAATCAAACTATATACATGGTATATAAAGGTACAAAACAATGTTAACTGTTTCAAATCTATTCTTTTTTCCTTGTAATAGCCAGATTTTCTTCAGAAAGAGAATAAACATCGACAAAATTCAACGACAAACAACAGAACAATACATATCTGACAAATTAGTCCATCCCAGAACCATGAGCATATACTGACGGCAGGAGCCATTTGAGGAAACCAACATTAGTTTCTCCTTTTGATCTGCTTGATGAGTACTCAACTAGCATGTTCCATAGGTCTCCAACTGTCCATCTCTGTGACAAAATCCAACACGCAACCTGCCACGACACCAACAAAACTCTCTAGTGAGAAATCAACACTGCGAGGAAAGTCCTAGTTGAGTCAATATGTTCATGGCACTTGGCTAAACAAAGATGATTGATGCACAGATAGTATTGGCACCACTCTCCTCTTATGTTAATCAATGAAGTCATGAAAAGAGTTTAGAAAAAGTGATACTCATCATCTTACAAAACCGGTTTTGTAAGAATACGATATACTCTATAAAAATTTAATATGATATCAGAGCATATTGAGTTGAGTCGTCCACCATATTATCCACATTTCCACATCAAACTCAATAGTGTTGGACATGAGTAGGCATGCTGAGAAAAACTCGAGTCTCACATTAAAAAGAGATCATGCCTGAAAAGAGTTTATAACAAGTGACGCCCTCACCTTACAATGCAATTATGTAAAGATGAGTTAGGTCCACTTTGAAAACACAATAGAGGTAATGTAGATAGTGTGGTTATTCATTTCTAAAACAGACCACAGAAAATGGAAAGTTAGTTTGAATATGGAAATCTATTAGCTGAGCTCAGCCAATCCCGTTGATGTCTCTTTTAATCTGAATGCAAAATTTCAAATAGATTGTACAGATACAACTATTTAATGTATATGTCAAATTACCTTGTCTAACTTCTGCAATTCCCCCAAGCCAAATGTGTAGTATGCTATGAAAGGTCTTTGAGCCTGCAAGGTATGATGAACCAAGACAAAGTTTAAGGTCTACAAGCATGACAGGTCAAATTGTCAAAGGTATAGTATTACAGTAGTTGCTGTCAACAGACCCCCAAAGTTTCCTTTTATTACATGTTGCAAATTCCCATCATGTAGCACCTTTTCTAAAATATTAAAAATTAAAAAAGAGGGCAAGTATTTAGTTTGTTGAGTCAATTTTCAATGTTTCATTATCACCAACCGTGTGCGACCAGTGGTCACATGCTGATTTTTAAAGTCCTCAATCGTCAAACTAAGATGTTTCAATGGCATTATTGACTATTCCCGAAAAAAATCTAAAACTGAAAATATCAAACATGATATGGTTGACTTGATCTCAACACTCAAAACAAGAATGCATAGAAATATCTACGTGCTTTTCCTTGATGTAGGGGTAATCATAAGCATTAATTTCTAATTAATTCGGATAAGTAAGCAGTGACTACAGCTACATATTGATACACTGATAGCTGAAAATATAACATTACCTGAGAAGCTGCAAGCCACTGAATAATGGTCTTCACTTCAGGATCTCCTCCAAATGCACCACATCCCCAATTTCCAGTCGCAACCCCAATATCATTGCTCTTCTCCATCATAACCGAATCATTATGAGAATTTCTTATGTCTTGATATGATTTTTCTCCTTCACTTGTTTCCATAGATGTTGAGGTGACAGCATCAAACTGTGAAGAAACAAATAATGTTAAAAACAGATAACTGAACAACGATCAATGCAGATATAACAGCATGTAAAAACAACAAAAATCACGTTGATTCTAGGTAGCATACATTCTCTTGTGGTATTTTCTTATACTGTTGATATTTAGATTGCTGCAGAAAACCACAGAATGCTTTGTTGATCTCACTGCAGGAATGAGCAGCCTCAGTTTATATAATTATAACTTTAAAAAACGAATAAAAAGAGAAAATATTAACATCAAACTATATTATGTCCCACAACAATCAATACAATAGGATTTCTTTTCTTCACATTCAGATAAAAATGGATGGTTTCCCGATACTCGTGTATCGAAGGGAAGACTGAAGACAAGGGATTCTTCAAAGGGGAAATATCAAGCCCAACTGATTTTAGATTATAAAGTTTATCTTAGTATATCCTCATACTCGCACTATAACAGTGAATCTGCATCCTAAAGAGTGACCACATAAATGAAGGTTAACCAACCGGAGGAGATATTTTTCCCTGTATTGTCTCATCCCTGGGCCACATAATGCATCAATTGCAACAATCCTGGTTTTACGTCTTCCAAGGGCATCTACATCTTTGTCATCCATATAATCCCCAGAAAATCGAAATGATGATGCATATCTAAAGAAATCAGGAGATGTTATCATTGTTAGGTTAGGAACAAAGCACACAATAACATAATGAGACATCACATCACTTTACCAATTATATGCATATTGTTACTGACTTACTGTATAGAAAACACTAATTTGCAATATTCTCCATTCTTAGGAAGATATATAAGTGTCCGTTTAATTTGTAAAAACATTTACTATTTTCATTTCCTAAAATTTGTGTTAATTTTACTTGATAACAAAGATATAAGAGACTCTTGAAATGCACCACGCCTATCTAGCATTTCATCTTCTCTCTATCACAATGGTTCACTTCAAGAATCTCCCATCAAGTTAAAATTAACACAAATTTTAATAAATGAAAATAAAAAATGTTTTCACAAAGTAAACGGACCCTAATTTTGAATTAAAAAAACTGTTCCAACCAAATGTGCAAACATGAAATAGTGAGAAGAAAAATCAGACACATAAATGGTTCAATTTACTGCAAAAAAATTTACACCAACAAATGCAGGAAAAACAAAAGATAAAATTCATCATGCCAGTCATAACAATCAGGAAACATGCTTTTTTTCCAACTTACAAAGAATTAGGAAAAGAACCTACCATCATGTTTAAAGTAAATAATGCCAGTAGTAAGCCCTAAAAATATTCATTTCTAACTGAAAATTAGATCCATTGAGTAACACTAACCCTTTATAACTTGAGAACCTTTCCACACCAACAATATCTATAGCCTCATTATCCGCCATGGACGGCAAGAAAAGCATGCCAGCAATCAACTCTGGACTGATCATGAAGCGAATTTCCTCCTATACCAGAAAATTATGAGCAAATTTACTAAACTCAAGTAAGAAAAATATCGCAATCTGCATAATCTACCCAGGGATGCAAGTTGCTAATACAAACTGCACCCTAGACTACATGGATATGCCTATAAAATATGTTAGGAACTAAGGCCCTGTTTGGATAAACAACTTAGTTAAGCGCTTATCACATAAGTGCTTATGTATAATCTATTTATGCACAAAAGATAAAATAAAACTGTTTTCATATAAGCTATCCTGGAGAGCTTGTGAAATAAGTTGAAAACAGCTTATAGACATGTCATAAGCTGTTTACATAAACTCTCCCAAACAGTCTCGCAAGCTTTTATATCAATAGAAATAAGTCAATCTAATCATGCAGTATGTCCTTAAGAAGCTACACTTGCCTAACATCTAAGCAAAAGAGGCTAAGGATGAAAATATAATTATAAACATATTGCATTGCACCTGTACACAACCCCTACGAAGAGCACCACCACCAAGATATTCATTTGCAAAATCTACTTCAACAGCTTCACTTGAGTGGTCTTCTATGAGTCCTGAACTGTGAACCTATTAAAATGCAAAAGTATCACCTATTACAAACCAAGTGAATCATTAAAATAGATTAATTTTGTTAACAGTTGAAAATAAATCTCCGTCAAATACCTCAAATCTGCATAGAGGCATAACAGAAGTGCTCCAAAAGTTAGCATTTGGGTAAGAAATGTGAAAAGAATCATCTTCCCAGGGAAATACTTTTCGCTCAAATGAGACAACACCCTTAGGCATATCAGAGCTTATCCTTTCAAAATAGTGAATGATGCACCAAATCTTATTTTCCTGTTTTTGACTGTAATCATCATAGAGACTCCTGAAAATGCACAAGCATAGCTGATATAAAGGATTTCAAGAAAATTTTGTAATATCATATGAAACAAGGCATTATGGTCAATTCTTTCTATACTTCTCTTTCATTATTATTGAGTCACTCTCACACACAAACATGCAAATATACCAACGACAGTTTGTCACCACTAGGAAAAAGAAAATGATCAAAATGAAGACGCAATTGAACAAGTGAATAAGAATAATATAGCTTAAGATTTCTTACGCAAACAACTCATCAAAGTTAACTGGTTGAAGTTGTTTCTCATATCTGTCATGGACTGGGAATAGACATAAAAATGAGCATGCAAGAAGAGCAGCAATCAACTCCTGTAAAGAAAGAAGTTGCAATTGTAAATTATAATTATCATACAGCATGCAAGTCACAACCATGTACCATTCAACGGCAGAAGAAGCAGACTCGGTAATGCAAGAGTTTTGACAGTGATAATGGTGACAGTAGTAACCAAGTTGTATTATTTTGAGTAATTGAAGAGCAAGTATACTTTATATTGTTGCAGTACAAAGTAAAAAGGTTTAAGAACTTTAATGTCATAAGTACTTGTAGGCAGAATTCAGTTTCCAAACAATCTTCAACCATAAAAAACAGGTGAAAAAAATGAATGCATATTCTACCAAAAAGAATAAAGCACATAAAGTTTGGTAACAGGCAAACCTGGGTAAGGAACACTGCCCCGGCTTCTTGTGAATCCAGCATGCAAAGACCAGTTCTGACAGTGGCTCCGACTCCATCAATAACCATATCCGCATCTTCATAGTGTGCTTCCAATAAAGAAGGCAACCTCAAAAGCAAATCTCCCAATGCTGGAAGCACCTCGTCAAACCACTTTCTACACTCCTCTCTAGAAATCAGCTGAAAATAACAATCACGATTCTTTGATTTTATTCATAGAACAATTGATCAATCAGCTATAAACAGAAAAGCCCATGTACCCCAAAATGCAAGGAAAACCTGTATTCAAAATTAAAATTTTTGAGGTTTTAAAAAGGTGAAGTTACCTGTGTAGTATATTACCTCGTCGAAGAAGAGGGCATATCCATGTGCAGTGGAAGGGGCTAAAGGTTCAGGGGAGAGAGAAAGAGAGTTCCTGAGTTCAGTAATGAAGATGAATAAGAGCCGGCCCGAGTCAACTCGGCCACATCCAAGCTCTCTGAGAGCTTCCACCACTTGAGACGGCCAAAATAGAGAGGGGGGGCGCATCACCACTGGTAAATATGGTAGAATTGATTTCCAGTCTTCTCTTTTCTCCATCTTTTAATCTCTTCACAAAGGAATAAAAAGAAACTGCTTACAGCTTACCAAAATGTGAAGCAAAGTGAATCTTTCAAAAATGGAATTATTATTTTTGTTCATATTCTCTGAATTTTATTGTATATTTGGGACAATAGTGGCATGTATGAGTATGATTCAGAAACAATATAAAAAAAGCTAACACAATGTATCGAAATCAAACTCAATAAACTTCAAAATATAACATTTTATAACTACTACATCCAACAATAAAATTCAATCCACTACCAGTAGTCTGAACAAGAACAGTTGCCACCATAGAAATGATGAAACCGATATGAATCCCTTACTATGATTTTCCTACCAACAGTTTTACTAACT
The DNA here is from genome assembly GCF_020283565.1 of Trifolium pratense. Taxonomy (NCBI): domain Eukaryota; kingdom Viridiplantae; phylum Streptophyta; class Magnoliopsida; order Fabales; family Fabaceae; genus Trifolium; species Trifolium pratense. Next base: position 50,456,504 of record NC_060061.1, read on the forward strand.
AGCTTGAAAACAGAGTGGCAATCACCACAAACACGAAGATTCTTAAAAATTCTAATAGGTGAGCCTTCGGGACTATTGATCAACCCAAATGCTAGGGCAATTCTCTCACTATGGTTCCAAAGATTGTGCTCCTTTTGTTCATCATCTGTATCTTGCAACGCATAGCTTGTGTCTGGCACGTAGCCTTCGTCTCTAGTCATCTTCCTGAGCTCTTCCAACTTTGCATAGATTTGTGCAGTTTGTGGATGAAACTGGTCTCCCATTCCAAAAGTCGTAACCTTGTTTTTTAACTTGATCCAACTGCAGGCAGGTTTCTTCTTTAAGCTTTGTGATTCCATTTGCTTTCTCACATTCTCTACATCTCCCCACTTTTGGGTAGATGCACAAACATTTGAATAAAGAACATAGGCCGAATCATCAGATGAGTCCAGCTCGAAAAGACGATCAGCGGCTTTCCTCCCGAGCTCCAAATTTCCGTGTATTTTGCAAGAAGCCAACAAGCTACGCCAAACGAGATCATTTGGTTGGACTGGCATCGAATCAACGAAAGCTTCGGCCTCAGCAAGCCTTCCTGATCGGCCAAGAAGATCAATTATGCATACACAATGCTCTATTGCAGTAGGGACACCAAATTCAGTTGTCATTGAAGCAAAGTATGCAAGACCCTCATCCACCAAACCCCCATGGCTGCAGGCAGACAGAAGTGAAACAAATGTGACGTGATCAGGTCTCAGTCCCAGATCGATCATCTCATGAAAGGCCTCCGTAGCCTGGCGGAAAAACCCATGTCTGGCCAAAGCTGATATTAAAATGTTCCAAGACCTCTGTGACCTACTTTTTGGTAGGGGAAGGATTCTAAATACATCATCAATTTCTCCACATTTGCCATACATATCCATTGTAGCATTCAAAACGTATTCGTTTGACTCGAACCCCAGTTTAATAATCCAGCTGTGAAGCTGCTGACCCTCATCCAGTACTGTCAAGTTACCAATAGTAGCAAGAGCAACAGAGAAGCTAAACTGATCTAAATCAACCCCGTCATTTCTCATCCTTGCAATAAATTTTAGTGCTTCCTCTCCAGGCCCATAATGAGCATTTGCAGAAAGAATGGCATTCCAAGTACTAGAATTTTTATTAGCTAATACATCAAAAATATAGTTACTTGCGTTAAGATCACCACATTGTGCATACATTGTAATTAGGGAGCTTTGGACATACGTATTTAATTCAAATCCTGCCACAACTATGTGTGCATGGATTGGCATTCCATGTTTCAAAAGATAATCAGGAGACAAACAAGCACCGAGAAGATTGACAATAGTAATGTAGTTTGAAAGCAAATCTTCTCTTCTCAATAAGTTGAAGGCTTCAATTGCGGCATTTGGATCTTTGTTATCAGCATGGCCACCTATCAGTGCATTCCATGTTACCACATCTCTCTCAGGCATAATTTTGCACACCTTTTGTGCTTCAGCCATCAATCCAAACTTCCCATACATGGTGACCAATGTATTACCTATGATTGCATTGTAATGTACGCCAAAATGAATCACAAAGGCATGAACAATCTTTAGTTTTTCTAAATTATAACAGGCAGATAATGCAGTCGTAAAAGTTATGTAGTTCGTTGCCATTCTTGTTTTGAGCATGTCAACCAAAAGTTGCAGGGCATGTGAATGCTTTCCATCTTCAACATGGCTTGCCATCATGGAATTCCATGAAATTAAATCCCTCTCTGGCATTGTATGAAAAACAAACTCTGCATCCTCACATGATCCAGCCTGAGAGTACATACTTAAAAGACTATTACCTACACAAACATTTGATTCCAGTCCAGATTTTATTATTAGACCATGAAGTCCTCTTCCCCACTTCAAATGTTGTGCAGAACCACATGCCGGTAACAAGGCAGATATAGTAATATAATTTGTTTTTGTGTGAGTACGACGCATCCAAAAGAAGTGTCCTAGAGATTCTTCGAAACGGCCATTATGTGCAGTTGCGGTAATAATTGAATTCCACGAAATTGTGTCTCGTTCCTTCATGTTATTAAACACAACAGATGCCTCCTCTACATTATCGTAATTGCTAAACATGGATATAAGGGAGTTTGCTACAGAGACGCTACTAGTGTCTAATCCAGATTTGACGACATCTCCAAGGATGTGATAACCCAAGGTTTTATCCTCAAACATTCCACAAGTTCTAATAACTGTAGCCATTGTATTTTCATTACAAATTAGCCCATTGTTCCTTAAATGCCGATAAATGTTTAGAACTTCTTTTGTATGCCCATTATCTGCATAGCAAACCATCAAAGAAGTCCAAGAGACTATATTTGGTTCCTCAATCTCCTCAAAGAGTTTGTTAACCTCAAAAACCGAACCATGTGTACCATAAAAGTGAAGCAAACTAGTACCAACAAATACGTTAGACATCAAACCACATTTGACAACATAACCATGAATCTGAAGTGCCCCTTTAGTCATGCACCCTGACCTATCACAGGCAGTCACCAAACTAGCAACTACGTAACTGCTTGGGGTAACACCATATTCAAACATATGGCAAAAGAATTTCATAGCTCCCTGGAACCAACCCACACGAACAAACCCCGACATCATGTTATTCCAAGAAGCATCATTTCTATCCAACATATTATCAAAAACGTGTTGAGCATATTTCATGCTGCCAAACTTGGAGTACATGTTAATCAAAGTATTTGTATAGAATGTGTTGAGTTGAATAACATCTTTCACATAAAGTGCATGCAATGCTTTCCCAACAATTCCTTCAGAAATTTCTGAGAAGCCTTTTTGAAAAAATCGTGAAACTTGGGAGTTAGGGTGGTTTCTGATGAACATATGGATGCCATAGCTCAAGAATTCGTTTTCTTTTACGCATGTTTTTAGCTGATTTTGGCAATTCAAAAGGGGCGAGTATGGAACGGATGGGGCATGCACAACACTAAGAGTACACAGCTTTCTACAATTCCTAGCCAGCTCTAATAATTGAAGGAGGCCGGCCGACAAATACTCGACACTTGTGAATAAGAACTGCAAAGGGCTTACTGCAAAAAAAATTGCGGTCGTCCCATATTCCCAATTAGTGTTTTTCAATCCACAATCCTATTCATTCATTCAACAATATCAGAAAATTTACTCATAACAGAACATAGCTATGTATATGACAACACCACCACATCAGAAATTAACTAAAGAATCCTAGTACATCATCATCATAATATTCAAGTCATACATTACAACACAAGCCATTAATTAGTATATAATTAAATATGTTTTTGGTCCTATAGTTTCCAAGAATTTTCATTTTAGTCCTGAAGATTTTTTCAAACTTTTTAGTCCTGAAGTTTTTTCCGTCAATGTTTTTAGTCCCTGCTTTTCATTTTTTCCGTCAATGTCTTTAGGGACTAAAATGAAAATTTTGGCGGTACTAAAAACATATTTAACCCTAATTATAAAACAATTAAGTTAAGTATCTATCTAAGCATGAAATGTTTATAATACTCACATGGAGGAATATATGTGGCTTTTATTCTCTCTCTGATGTGCGTTTTGACCCTTTTATTTTCTCTCCTTGAACCTTCAGTTAGTTCAGTTCTTGAACAAGTAGAAGAACCCTTCCAAAGCCCTTGTTGCCCTGAGTGCAGGTTTGCTCCAGTCCCCCCTATCTGCTCCCTGTAATAAAAATGATACTTTCAGATTTAATCTAAACTATCGGCCGGCGTAGGAGAGGGACGGCGACGGCAGTGATGAGAGGAGGAGGAAGATTGAAAAAATCTTTTCCTTTTTCTTCTGTATGTATGTATGTATGTATGTATAAATTAATTAGAAAAGTTAATAATTTTAAATTGTTTAATCTAGACCATTGAAAATGTATGTGCCATGTGTCGTGTATCCATTGAAAAAAATACTACAGTCACAAAAACACACACGAAACAAACCCCATCTCCCTCCGCCACTCTCGACCAACCAACTGCCATTTGAGAACAGTTGTCAACTCCGACCACCGCAATCACACCGTCGTTCCCAACTTGTCATGGCAGCACTGCGAGACATTTCTGCAACCTTGCTTTCTCGCTCCAAACCCCACACTTCTCTTTTTCAATGTCTCTTCCTTCGTAGAAAGACTTCCAAGATTTTTGTTAAAGGTACATTTTTTTGGTTGTTTCATGCTCTTTGTTGGTCTCAGACTTTCAAGTTTTATTTTTTATCGTCTTCAAATTTGAGTCACCTTCAATTGCTTCGATTATGAATAATATAAAACTATATTAGATATGTTTAGCTCTTAGACTAAATACTTTTAGCATGTAAAAAAATGAATTAATGGTTTAACCGGACCCTTAGTTTTAGCAGGTGAGTAAACTAAATTTATGGTTTAATTGAACATTTTTGTGGAAAAAACATTTGTGGAAGACAAAATTGTTATTTATTAAAGTGATATTGATGACCTTTTTACAACCGTCTCTGGGAAGATTTGAACTTCATCCCTTGAGGTTATAGGTCAAACTCTTAACACTGAGCTGACACCTGATGAACATTTAATCAAACATCTAGGTTGCACAATCTCTTGCATTGTATAGCCATGAGCATAAGTTGCAATTGAACGTGATTCTCTTTAATATCAAGGATCATGACGTGATTGCAATTGTGATCGCGGTCACGACTAATTCCTTTCTCGTCAGTAAACGAACCATATGTGATCCGTGAGAAACCTGTATCCGATGAAGAGCAAAGAAAATTTTGATTTCAAAAAGAAAATCTGGCATTGCACTCCATTCATGTACACAACCAAAGAATTCATTCAACTTTCCACCCTTTTAATCAAATCAAATTCAGGACTCCATAATGATTATAGTGGAAATCATATACATGCCCATATAATATAAGATAATGGTTATGATCAATGTTGTCAAGATTGAGATCTGGCCTAGGATCGAGAGGGGAGTAGTAAGATCGCAAAACATAAGATCCTATGAAACAATTACCTATGATCGGGAGGGAATTGCAAGATCGTAAAATGAAGGATTGTGTGATTTTACAATGTAAATCGCAGTTTTGATAACCTTGGTTATGATTCTGTTGTTAGCCAATTGATCCGCATACTATCACTTTGATAACCTTAGTTAAGATTGCGGTTTTGATAACTTTGGTTAATATTTCGATTTCTAATGATGAAGCTTAGTTTGTAGAATGCTTTCGAAAGTGTACTTAATGAAACCTTTAGCCTGATGTAAAAACAACTACATGATACTCACTATATCTACACACCATAGAATGCATCGCGAATTGCTTGTGGTCTTAAATGGGATTCATAAAGCCGCTCAAGTCTTACGGTACTTGAAATTGTGACAGGTTTTTTATGTTAGATGATTTCATTTAGGCACCCTTCTATTCTTGCTCCAAAGGGATTCTTTTAGTGGGACTCTTGTAGTGTACTCATCAATTATTGCCTTGATTATTTTGAACATATCTAAGGTTTATTGCTGTTGTATTGTTATCTTGCTGATGCCATGACCTATAAATCTTGATGCAGGTTTAGCATTTTCTACTACAGAAGAGAAATTAGCCGAAGCTTTTTCTCAATACGGAAATGTTCTGAAAGGTATGTGTCTGTATTGTTGTCATCACACGCCCAAAACCTCTCAGATTAAAATTCTCACGAATGCATTATTTCACCTTTTTTTCCAGCTGATGTCGTATTGAATAAAGCCAAGAATAGATCGAAAGGTTTTGGATATGTGACTTTTGCTGAGGAGGAAGGAGCCCACAAGGCACAGATTGGCATGAATGGAAAGGTTGGAATCTAGTAACCTAATTTTCTTTTATTTATGTTAGTTATTCAAACATAGCCTCAACGAAAAACAAAATTCAGAAAATGAATCAACGCTTTCTGCAGATATTACACGGACGTGTCTTATATGTAGACATAGATCCACCTAACAAGGAGAAGAAAACTTAGAGCAGGCAACTAAAAATACAAAGGTTGGTAATGAAGATAAACAGACAGACCTACAAGGTAAAACTGCACCTAACCTAAGGAGGGAAAGAGCCGCAACGCCTCCGAGCGCTTCTGGTTGATAATGTTAGTGTAAAGTTTCATATTTCGATTAACCAATGAATATATGCACGGTACATGGTCACACCAATTATTAATGAGTACTTTTTGCACAAACAGTCTACTTATTATCAATATATTTCATTTATATTTTTGGATTTCAGACTCATTTTCCCAATCAAATGTATATGAAGTCTTTCCAAGACGGAGTATTCAAAATTAATTTTGAATAAACTTGATTTTAGCTAAAAGTAGTTCTAGTTGCTGCTTATCTGATGGCTTTCTCTGTTATGTGTAAAAGTGGGAAACCAGATCTTATAAACTCAAGGAAAGACTGCATATAGCAGTAGTAGAGGTGTTAAGACTGGACCTTTTTCTAGTGCTAGCAAGAATAAAAAAAATAAATGCAATCAATAAATTGAAACTATTAGATCATGAAACTCACATTTTGCCTATACAAATCATGTTCAGAACATGCACTCGAATTGAAATATGAGTTGCCCGATCTTTTATCTAACCATTTTGATTTTACTGCTACTAAACATTTTTATTCTGACATGGAATATTTCCCTAGCAAGTGAAGTAGCTACACATCTTTAGATTGGAGATAGCAATGTGCAAGTGCTTTAATGATTAATATGATAAGAAAAAGGTTAGGAGCTTCAAGCTTGTTTATTTCTAAAAAGCATACACTGCTAACATAGTTTGGAGACAGTCAAGCCTTACACAACAAACACACTCTTTCACATTTTTATGTAAACAAAATATTGTCTCTTTCGAATATTCCCCATTGTGTTCAATGTTGCAGGTTTTTATGATTTTCTGTTACCAATAAGGTCTGCCATAATTGGTAGATGGTTGAGGTCCCTTAAACTAACATGCTTTGGGTGGTTGATTATTGCTGGTATGGTTGGAAATGTCTTGTTGGAAGAGGCAAGACTTATTTCAAAGATGCCTACACTACACCTTAGTGAGAATTATCACTTGTTTGAACTTTCTTCTTTGTCGTGTCCCAAGGCTGTTTTGAACGTGAATTTGGTGAATCTACAAATAGTAGCTTGTGTATGGCCGCACATATAAGTGATTTGTCCTGAGTTCCAAACACACATTTAGTGTATGTTTGGTTTCAATTCAGGAGCAGCCAGAATTGATTATGAACTTGTAGAATGAATTCTGACTTGTTTGGTTCCTCAAAACTAGAATGGATTCTGCCTTCAGAATGGATTCTACTTGAAGCTAGAAATTGTAGCTTCTCATTCTAGAATTGATTTTTACACTCAAATTATTTGTTCAACTCACTTTTGTATGAATATATCCAAACATAAATCAATTCGATCAAACTCAATTCTATCAAAATCAATTCTGTCAAACTCAATTCTATCAAAATCAATTCTGTCAACCGCAGAACCAAACACATACTTAGTGTCTTATTGATGGTTGGGGACGGACACCTTTCATCTAATATACATGGTGCCGAGATGAGATATGGTGTTGAGATAGGTTTCCCGCGGGGCCACTCCTGACTATTTGAGGCCCGGTTTAAAAATTAAAATTGGACCATATATAAAAAAATGTTAAAAAATTAAAAAGATTTATCCTTTATTTAAATTATAAGTAACATAAGAAACATCCGACAATAAATTGGTTCAATTAGTAAGAGTCTTCGTTCCCTTAAACATGTGGTCATGGATTCGATTTCATGGCTCATGCTTATGAAGAAACTTCGGTTGGAGTTAAGAAAATCCCTAATCAAGAATCTTGTAATTATTATAGGGTCTCAAAATTAATATTGGTAATATATAACTATTGTTATAGGGTCTTAAAATTAATCTATTGACTACATCTGTTATTTTATAAATACTAACAATATATGATTATTATTATACGACCTCAAAATTTTGAGTTGAGACTTCCAAAATTTAGAGGTCCGATGTCGTCGCTCACCTTGCAACCCCCTTGGGGCCGGGCCTGGTTTCCCTTTTAAAAATGTGAGGACATGGCGGCGACCTCCCTACCACGGCTGAGATAAAGTGGTGAGTTCGAAAATTTGTTCTTACCTATGGGCGAAAACTTTATGTGAGGGACCGTAATTAACCATGGTTGAAGTGGGGGTGGCAAGATCTAAGTTTTGCTCCAATTCATACTTGGAAACATGATAGGGGACCTCATTTAACCAGAATTATTTGGTTTAAAATTTTAAAACAGTTATGTTCTGTTAATTTAATATTAAAGTATATACACTTGTTCAAGCAATACTCTTCATGTGAATATAAATTTTGATCCGTTGATTATTTTGACAGTATTTTGATCCGTTGATGTACACACCTAATAAGTTTATGTGAATATTAAAACTCATTTTAGATAATTACACCTCCAACAATAATTTTAATAGCATCTATTCAAGCAATACTCTTCATTTTATTGACTTATCCAATCCTGAATCACTTATTTTAACTTACTTATAATAAAAGCTAATTAATTAAAATAAAAGCCGTTTAGATTGACAGTTTTAACATATATGTATTCAAGTTGAGCTTGTAATAAAATTGTAATTTTCCTTTCCACATAGTCACGTGATTTCAATCAATAAATAAATAAAATACTTAAAATCACAGTCCACAAATGTTTGAAAAATGCATAATGCACATGCTGCAAATAATAAGTTACCCCAATTCTGAACTTGAATGGTCCAAACTTTCCCATAGCCTCTCAGGATCATCCTGAGAAATTAATTAATTGAAGTACAACATTGTTTTAAAATTTTCATAAATTCTCAAGTGGACAAAAGAAGAAGCCAAATTCTGATTTTTTTTAGGTCTGAAAATGATTTATGATCCATAATTTGAATGGGACCCCAACATAAATTACAAATGGTAAAATTTTATAAATACACTCGAAGTAACGTCAAAATCTGTATTTGCATTTGTTTCAAAAAAAAAACTGTATTTGCATTCATTCATAGTAAACAACACTTGTATACAACACTTGTATGTGTGTCTTTTAACCAAGCTTTGGTCCCATATATGACAACACAACATTTAATACAATCCTTACTTCCTAACAAGCAACGGTCATATATGGAAATCTAGCTACATGTCCCACACCTGCAACCAAATCTCAACAATGAAAAACTCAACCATTCTTTAATTTTGGCCCAATAAAAATCCACCTACCAACTTTATTGACACTGTATAGGCAAGGGTCGACATGATTAAGACACTGAAATCTTGAATTTCATACAGTATTTTTTTCACCATGACAATTTCTCGTGCACGCTACTAATTTCTTATTTAACAATTCTGTAGCATACTAGTTTTTAACCCGTGCCTTCGCACGGTACGTTAATTTTAATATTTTTTTCGAAAAAAAATAAAAAATACTCTTAAAATAAAAATAGTGATTCTAAATTTATTTATTAAGATACACATAACAATAACCATATTATACATACCAACAATACTAATAACAGATATATTTAATTCAAAAAACACAAAATTATCAAATTTAATCTAAATTTTTTGAAATACTTCAGGATACACAACATTTATGGTTGATGTTTTTGGCTTACCATTATCATCAATTATAAGTATCTTCAAACCAGACCGACTCTTCACTCTTGATATAGCTACATATAACTGACCATGTGTAAAAACAGGTCTAGGGAGATACAAACCAACATGAGACAATGTTTGTCCTTGACTTTTATTAATACTCATAGCAAAACAAACACACAGTGGGAACTGACGTCGTTGAAAACTAATAGAAACATTAGCATCTGATGGAAATAATCTCATTCGAGCAAGATAAACAACATTACCAACATACTTTCCAGTAACAATTCGAGCTCCAATAACACTTTCTCCAAGATATGTCACCGTGAGACGGGTACCATTACAAAGGCCAGCCGAAACATCAACATTCCTTAACAACATAACAGGTACACCAATCTTCAAAATAAGACTATGGTTAGGTAAACCAGAACACTTAATTTCATTCAAGAACTCAGTTGTAATCCAACGATGATCAATAATCGAATCATTGTCACATCTTGACACAGAATCACAACTTAAATACTCCCTATCCTCACCAGGAATTAAAGATAAGACATAATTATTTACTTGTTCAACAACTTCCAGAGTGGGACAAAGAATAGCTCGATCCTCAAAAAAATTTGAGACAAACATATTCTTAAGAAAATCAGGATAAATCGCATCAACAATGTCCCCAATTGGATTAGTGATATTATGAACCAATATATCATGAGGAATTTCTACAATTGATTCACCATCCATAATATCACCAATTTTCCCATCACCAATATCAAGAATCCATTTAGCAAAATTAATAACACTTTCATTTTCAACCTGAATAGATGAATACTGAAGTCGCATGTTAATGAGAAGCCTTAATACCCGACAACTACGCCATAGATAAGAAGAATTAATGGTAGCATGAACAATATCAGCACGATTACCCTTAGGAACAACTGGTAATATTTGACGAAAATCTCCACCCAAAACAACAATTTTTCCACCGAATAATAAATTAGCATTCTTCATATCAATATCACTCATCAGGTCCTTAAGAGTTCTATCAAAAGCCTCGAAAGCAAGTTTATTTATCATTGGAGCTTCGTCCCATATAATCAAACTCGCCATAATTAATAACTGAGCTTTATCGCTATTCTTTACAATTTTACAACAGGATTCTTTCGATAAAGCTAGCGGTAAAGCAAATAGAGAATGGGCAGTTCTACCACCTGGAAGAAGAATAGACGCAATACCGCTGGAAGCAACATTCAATACAATTTTACCCTCAGATCGAAGTTTATATGAAATTGTTTTCCACAAATATGTTTTACCAGTTCCACCATAACCATCAACAAAAAACATTGCACCAACTCCACTATCAACCATGCTAATAATTTCGTGATATGCAGCCATTTGTTGAGTATTCAAATTAGAAATGTGCTCTTCAAATAACAACTTCATTTCATTATAGTCATATTTAAACTCATTTTCAATCAAAATATTGTTAAAACGTCCATTATTTGATGAATGGAGCTTAGGCATGCAATCATAATCATTAAGACATTTTCCGTTATCTCGAAGGAAATTATCAATATCAAGAAGACAAATCTGTTCCAATTCTTCCGAGGATATCACAAGATCTAAATTAAAAAAAAAAATTAATAATACAAAAAAAAAAAAAACCAAAAAAAAAAAAAAAATTAAAACTGAATTTTAAAACGATAAAAAATATAAATAGACTTACCAGGATCATTCAACAATTTGCGTTTTTCAAATAAAATACCATCGACCAGAACATCCTTTAGCTGAGACCATACATTAAAAGGATCACTCATAGTATTAGACATTAGTAACTCTGCAAACATCTGACGAATAGAATACCCCGAACCAAGCAAGGCAACCTCATTAATTGCATGTATGAATTCAAGATCATCATCTAACAAATGCAATGCACCACAAGCTTCTCTAAATGAATCATAAACATGACCATTAACAGTTCTTAAATCCTCATAACTTGTACAACCAACTTTAACATTCAATAGCAATCTCAAATAAAACAAATCTCGATTACTATGAGGTATAAATGTCAAACGACCAATAGAACAACCCTTTTTTCGAGGTTTCCAAAATCGACCATCGGAGTCATAAGTAAACATAGATGGATACTGACCATAAGTCAAATGCCGACCATGAGGATATCTCTTATTAGCTTCCATCCAAGCCAAAAACATAGTAGGTTTATTTCTATTATTGCTCAAAACAGATGTCAAATCCGATGAATCATTAAATACAACCGACTGCTTTCTTTCCTCATGAAAAGTTAATCTCATAACAGAAGGATATCTATTATGAATACTATAACGAAAAATCCTCCAGATAGATTCAGATGGACTAAGGAATCGACAGTCATAATATTGTTGTATCTCATCAACACACTCATCATCACGCAAATTCAGTTTAGCAGTAACCCGATCAACACCTTTATGTATATATTTGAACAAATATTTGATGCAATTCGATTTATTACAATATTCAATATTCACATGAGCTTGATACTTCATCAAAAGCTTTGGATTATAAGGAACAACACTTCGATTATCCAACACTATTTCTTTTTTTATCACAATTTGACCGAAATCCCTTCTTCTATAAACAGGATATCCATTGGCATCGAAAGTTGTTTGAGGTACAAACTTTTTGGGATAAAATTTCGAACAATGCTTATCTTTCATGCAAGGAGAAGCTTCAAATGAACTACCGCATGGTCCATGAACCATAAAATTACAAACGGTTGAATAAAGCTTCGGAAACAAATTCTTATCTGGCAACTCAGCACAAATAACAGAATCAATAGACTCAGCCGAATGAAGCTTATCTCGAGAATCCAACCATAAAAGAATATGAGCATGCGGTAGACCCCTTTTTTGAAATTCAATAGTATACATGCCTGCACAAAATAAATAAACAATATATTTGAGTTTTTTATAGGATAACAATAAATTTAGAATCAAATAATAAAACAAAGAAAACTCACTTGCAATAACTCTACCAAAAAAATTACCCTTCCGAAAATCAATCATCATCTCATTCAATTTTATTTGAAATACTCGACAACTGATGTCAGGTCTATACACAGCATAATTGCGACATTTTTCCATATGACGCTGAATTTCGGGCCATTTAGGATTGCATGTAAAAGTCAAAAACAAATCCGGATAACCAATTTTTTTGCATATAGCCATCGCATCCTGACAATTATTGAACATATAACGCCTTCCTCCAGTAAAAGATGAAGGCAAAACAATTCGAGAACCAATGGAAGATGCAACTACATCACCACGATTTACCGCCTCCTCAATTCCAGACAAAAAATCAGATCGAATCTTGGGCTGATTTTGTCTAATATACGATAATCTCTGGGATTCAATCATTGAATACAAATCAACAACAAATTGCTGAAATAACCTCCTACTTTTAAGAATAACAGTATCCTCTAAATTTCTTTCCATTAATCGATACGCAATGAATGCCCGTAAAGACACGCGAACCAATTTTTTTTCTGAACAGCTTGTAGTTAATAAATTCAAAGGTATATTTTCTTGATATTGATCTTCACCAAAGGGAAATAATAATGGATATTGTAATGGTAAATACTTTGGATGTGTCTCATGAATCCTTTGTAAGAAGCCACCACACTTAGGTACGATTATATCCCTACCATCTTCTTCATCACCAATATCTCCAACAATCAAGGCAGCAACTTCATCAAGATGAGGAACATTATATATCCGAGGGTCATATTGTCTACCACGAAACAAACGCAAAGAAACAGGAATAGCCTGATCAACTTGCAGAAAATCTCGAACCATCCTAAAACCTTCAACCAACAAATTATTCCCATCCATAACTTGCAATAAATCTTGAACCAAAATAGGATCAATAGGATTCTCTAATTCATATGATCTACATATAAAATTTTAACAAACTTTATGAAACACCCTAAAAAAAAAATGAAAAGAATAAAATAAAAAATTCAAAAAATAAATTTAAAATAAACCTGAAATGTGATAAGCGATTGGAAACTTCATTCTCAGTATCATATATATATAATTGAGCAAATTTTGGACGTTGACCAGGCAATGGAACTAAAGATCCAATTTGATGATAATTTTGGCCAGAAATAACAAAATGCGGAGGTCCAGGACTATTATCAGATTCAATTTTTCCACCAATTGATGTGAACGAAAACATATTATTATATGATCTAATATTTAATAAAAAATTCGAACTTTTTGGATGAAGACCATTGAAAAGATTTCGTAACAAAGAAGGAGGTTCAATCATAGGAGGTAATGTTACGTTCCCTTTTTTACAACACAATGAAATTTTAAGATGGGATTTTCCTTTATTTTTATCAGCCCTTTCTTGATACCAAATAAGAGCATTACAATCAACGCAGCAAACATCCATGTCACCAAAATCCATGTAATCTATAATTAAACAACCACCAATAACACAAGTAAGTAAACATACAATAATATTATAACAAACAAAACAGAAGATAAACATAAATTAGACGAAATTTACATGCACACCTACCCTGCGCTTCACTTGATCGAAAAAGTTTACTATTTGACTCATCATACTGAACATGATATAGCTTTTGATACAAATCAATAGTAGAAGCTTCGATAAAATACAAAAATAAAAATCAAAAACCAATTAACAACAAATGTATACACAATAAAACATAAATATATAAAAAAAATAAAGGATTCTATACATGATGATTGATTTTCTGTTAAGTTCAATTTTTTCCCTTTCAAATAAGATGTTCCTGCCTTTGAACGATGCACTGCAACAAAGAAGAAATAAATAAATAATAAATATTATTATTGCTAATAAATTTAATTTAATAAATTACACCATATAAATAAACAACCAAAAAAAAAAAAAAAAGCAAAATCTGAACACAAGCAAACTAATAAAATAAGAAATACACCATAACATAGTGCAAGTCCCAAATAGAATTATGATCTTACGTCCACGTCTAATACTAATCTTTTCCACAGCAACTCGAGGTCTCATACGCTTATTTTTCAATATTTGTTTGCGTAGATATCGCCTTTCTTTGCTAATGCTTGCAGCATACCGTAAATCATCCATTTAATTTATACTAAGTATGGATGCTAAATATTATATATAACGACCAAACCATAAATTACCTAAATCTAAATTTTTCAAACGAAACAACATGATTAACTATGATCTCTTGTTTTTTTACAATGTGTGGAAAGGATCACAACGATCACAATATATATAGCCAGGACTCAAATAAGCAAAAGTAGGACAACACACCATATTTCAAATTAATTTTCATTTTAAATTAAATTTATCCAGAAATAAAATCAAAACTACATAATTAACCATCAAATAAAATTATTGTTTTTATTCCACGAAAAAAGAATCAATAGTTAACTTCTTTACTTGTCAGCACAACATGTTTAACATGTCAGCACAGAATGAAAAGATTCTACACTAATATTACCCTATTAGTATAGGTATCACAACAATAAAACCTAAACATAATCCAATTTTATTTATTATTAAATATATCAAAACTTCAACAATACAATTTTAACATTTTAACAGATGAACAAAACCAACAATAAGTGAAAAATACATGAAAAACCCCTAGGAGCAACTTGACACGAAACCGCCAAAAGCAAATAATAGCACTAACAGTCTAGGTAATAGGCTCAAATAAAAGTAACGCATGCAGATGTACACCACACCACATAGACAGGTGACTATATAAGCTATACAAAAATACCTATAATTTTCAACAAAATAACCCAAGTAGAAGTAATATCTACAACGCAACCCTATGCCATTTACAATCTACAACCTACATCTACAATCTACATCTACATCTACAATCCTATGACATGAAAATACAGACACTCCACGTGAAAGAACCAGAAAACAACACAAAACAACAATTTAACAAATCAACCATTTTAAATATAATTTAATTATTACTTAAAATTTAGGCAAAATTATAATACAGGTCCTTTATCTTATTTTTTTGTAACACTTTGATCCTTTATCTTTTTTTGTAACATTTTAGTCACTTTTTTTGTAACAGTTTGGTCCTTTATTTTGTTTTATTTGTAAGACTTTGATCCTTTATTTTTTATAAATAAATAAGATACGGATCAAAGTGTTACGAAAAAAAAAAGATAAAGGACCAAATTGTTACAAAAAAAATATAAAGACCAAAGTGTTACAAAAAAATAAGATAAAGGACTTGTAGTGTAATTTTGCCAAAAATTTATTTACACAAATAAATAAATACACACATACACATGCATACCAAAAAAATATTGATCAATCAAATCAAATCTCCATGAAATCGAAACAACCTTCCCATCAACGTTTATTAATTAATAAATATCTTCTTCCAAAGTTAATCACACCAGAATCAATTGATTTAATTGACATCTCTATAGAAATAATAATCACACATCTAACTCGATTAAATCACTTTTTTTAATCAGACAAACCAGACCACCTACTAAGCTAAGTAAACGAATCCATAAACATCTTTTAATCTTTTAAAGATAAACACACTGCAAGCAACCTATTTATTTGACAACGCAATAGATAAAACCGACACGTTTAAACAAACACCAGAACATTAATAAATTTCGATTAGCATTAACTCCTCCTAATAAAAATATCTAACAACACGTCTAATCACAAAATAACTTAACACGTATATAAAAGTTTAGACGAATTATTATATTATTATATCATATCATATATCATACATCTATCATATACCATACATCACTAAGATGCACATATATCATTATATATTATATATCATTAAAATAGCAAAAAATTAAATTTAACGATCATGCACAACAAATTCAAACATAATAACTCTCAGTACAATTTAACATCTAATTAAAAATATTAAAAATAAAATAACCAACAGGAACATCTGTTAAAACAATAAACTGATGAAATCAACATCACTTAAGCATAATTTATTAAACAACAACACCAAAATTCGAAAACTAACTTCACTCAACATTAAGATGTGCGACGAACGATCTGCACTTCCAAATAATTGTCTCCTCTCGGTGCATTAAATATGACCTTGTCTTTAAAAAGCAAACATTTTTTCTTAATAAACTTCTTCCATCCAGAATAAATAAACTTATCCTCATCACTCTTTGACGAAGTAAAAATAGGAGATCTAAACACTTTCCCAGAAGCTACATCCAACAAATATATATGCCTGTGAGACTCCAACAAACAATTTCTTGAATATTCTCTTGGAAAATTCTGCACAAAAAAAACAAAATAGAAAAACCACTGAATTTTTTTTTCATTGAGACAAAAACAAAAATAAAAAAACCTTTTAAAACCAAAAAAAATAAAATTAACCAAATACCAGAACATTTCTACCCCTAGCAACAGCAGTAGTAACTTTCATCTCCCAAGAATAACAAACAGGAACTCGTTTCCTGCCACAACAACCAACCCACTCTAATCATAATGATTAACTAAACCAAAAAAAAATATTATATCACCAAACATCAAATAACCAATATACAATCAATAAAATCAAATAGAATAAAATAAAATAAACATAAAAGCAAAACCAAAAAAACCCCAAAAGAGTAAAAAACTCACCTCTGAGCATAATCCATAGCGAAAACAAAAAAAAAAAGGAGATCTAAAAAACCCCAGATATGAATAAGTCCTTCAAAACATTTAAGATGAAGCAAGTAAGGTAGACACATATATATATATATATATATATATATATATATATATCACGAGGATTCCAATTAAAGCTACATAAAAAACAATCAACGCTGACAGTTGCACATTAAAGGTATCCGACAATAAAATAAAGTAAAGAATTTATTCCTTACAAAAAGGAATATATTCTCCATTATTCAAAGCACATACATCCAAAAATATCCACAACAAAAATACACTTTTGGTCCATATGGCCCACCAACAAAAATACAAAAAACAACCCAAAACTTATCCATAAATAGAAACAACAGTAGAAAGGCCCAATAACGTCTAAAACAACACCATGCATCAACGTAAAATTAAAATTGTAACAATTGAACCAGACGTTGAACCAGACAAACCAGATAAAACTCAATAAAACCACAACACATTAATAATCTTATAAAAACAAATTCAACATTCACCATTCAAACAACTGTAACAAATACACCACAATCCACTAAAACCAAGTGGAATGCCATAATATAATACAATACATACCAGCATTTCCAAACCTATTCAAAATAAACTAAAACTTAGGTAATAAGTTACCGCAAAGACATCAATATTACAGACACACATCAAAATAACTAATACCATACATTAACAGAGCAATCCATCAAAATATTAACTTAATACATATCATACAATAAAACACAGAAACATAACATTCCAAATCCATTTCAGTCTCTTGGACGCTTTGAACCAGATGAGGAAGCACGATCGTTGTCCAAGCCAATGGGATAAGCTGCTGACAAATATAGATCCTCAAGATCACTTGTTGTAGTGGTGGATGGAAGCAACTCATTTAATTCCCCAGCAATTACATTACTCAACAATCTCCTCCTAACAATCTGAATCCACACAAAAATGGTATCAATAAAGAAACAGACATCAATACAATCATCTACATCTATATCTATAATCTATAACCTATATTCTATATATTCTTTATATTGTATATTGTATATATACCACATATCTATACATATCTATATCCATATCCATATCTATTACATATATCTATTTATAAATCTATATAACACAAGAAAAAAACATGATCCAAAAACAGAAGATTACCTTAGATGGAGTAGTATAAAGTCCTTTCCCTCTAAAATATTCAATTACAGCTTTATGATTAGACACACGCACCAGATCAAAAGAACAACCAACAAAATCAGGCCCATGAAACGTTTTCTTGACAATCCACATAATACTCTTTCCCATGATAGCAGCAAAAGCGCGATAAAAGTTATCACTATTAATCTCCTACACAGAAGAATAATTTACACGCAACAGAGCAGACTACATCAGAATAAGAACAACTATCACATAATCAAAAAATTTATCTGATCAATAGACCATTACCCGAGCAGAAGTATCATAGACAGCCAGTTTTGCCATTACATGGTCGAAAGAAGTAACCAACGCATATCCAGTTTCATCCTCTACTTCGACAGTTAACTTCACCCTATCCATACCAACACGAATAAAAATCATCAACAAAACATATCAATTGTGAAACACATATTTTAGATCTTCCAAATAATGTACTTACTTAGGAGCTGCTTTAAAATCAGCTGCATTGCATTTTGTACAATGGAATGCCCCAATATACTTATCAAATATTTTATTACACTTGCAGATAGGGTACCACCAAGGATCCATCTTAACAATATCAAGCATTCTTGCATTCACAATAAAGGTACCAAGCTCTGGATCAGATTTCAGCTCACCAATAGTCTTCACAGGATAATCCTTCAGGAAATCAATCATCTCAGAAAGACGTGGTTCAAGAGAGGAACGAAGAAGACCACCATAATTTGCACTCCTACTTAAATATAACACCAATCTACAAAAAGATTTAAAAACAAAATCACTAACATATATAATAAAATTAGTTAATCACTCCTAGAATTCATACTCTCATCATAACACTCACCCACTCTTAAATCTCAGCAGCTCATCCGTGGCTGGATTCACATGAATTTTAGTAACATTTTCAACACCTTGAACTAATGTCCCACCTGCACTACACAAAAAAGGTTTCAATAACTTCGCAAGATACAAATAGCTAACAGAAAAGTATAAATATGAAAACTACTAAATGATAACCTTGAACATAATTGATCCTAACAAACTGCAACACCACTATAGGCAATCCATTGGAACAACTCTTCACAAGATTCTTGAAATCATCCACAAGACTACCATATAGCTCGCAGCAAAAAGATTTCCTGTACCACAAAATCAAAACATCAAAACAAACACATAGCTTACCAACCTCACAAACTACTCAAAATAAAAAACTTCAAACCTTTCATTGTTTAACTTAAAAGTCACAGATCTGATAACTTTTCCATCGGGATAAAAATCCTTATTATGCTGAACTTTAGTAATAACACCAACAACATCTAAAATTATACAAAAAATATTAATCACTTAGGGATAATACCAAAACAAAAACTACAAATTTCATAAAACACACAAACAATAACAAAGAACAACATTCACTCACCAACCAAATACTTATAGCATTCCTTTTTTTCTTTTTTCTTAAGAACATCATCAGCACCAATCAAAGATAACCCGTATGTTGGGATAACAGCACAGTTACTACATGGTTCCACCTTTGTATTCTTGTTAAACTCAAACTTGTACCTGTGAAAAGTTGAAACGGAATGACCAAAATTCAACTTCACAGAAAGTGATGAAATCCTATAAACCCTTCCCTCAACAATCTTTTCGTCGAACACACAGAGAAGATTTTCTGGGATCACCGCTTCAATTTTGTGACCCTGCGAAAGACACAAGTAAAATCATCCAAAAAAAATTAAGAAAAAAAACCCAACAAAAAATCCTAATGTCCAGCTAAAAGCAAATAAAGTCACAATAGATCTAGGCAAAACAACTCACATGTTTGTCAATCAGAACCATTGCAACAGAATCAAACATCTCAGGCTTAAAAAAGTCAGGAACTCTCCATCTTTTGAGAACTCTAACCTCATAAATTCCATCATTTTTTGAGGATCTAACACTCAAGATGTTGTCACAAGAACTCTTTCCTTCGATGCATGCCATGATTCTTCAAATCTCAAGAACTACAACAAACAAAAACCCACCGAAATATTGTAAGAAATAAAAGAAATAAACGCTTCAGCACACATTCCAGGACAAACAAACAAAGAGAGCTACTCTACCCTATGCCAAATATGGAAAACTGAACAAAGCACACGCTCACCTGTCACACTGCAGTGAGCAAATAAACAACACAGCAGCTCTAAACTGAATATATAAGCAAAATGGAAGTATGAATGACAACCATGACATCACTTATAGCAATAAACAGTATAAGTTGAAATTTTGACTTCTAACCAATTTATTAATGTATTTTAAAATATTTTAATACACAACATAGAACCTTCTTTCCACTGATATATAGTAAAAATATAATATTAAGCATTAATATTTGATCCAAATAAATATAAAAAAATATATATATATATATAAATTTTGTATACAAAATTAGCAAAAAAAAAAATAGCATAATTTAACTTAATGAATAATATCATTCTTCATATATCAAATTTCACTCACTTATCTTTACAAAAATTCTTTTAATTTTGAAGCCAAAAAACAATACTCAAAATGTAACACAATAAACATAAAATCCATTTTTTAACTTAATATTTCATTTCTTATAGAAATCTTTTTTGGATGAAAAACACCAATACAAACAAAACGCCACATATATACTGGAAAAATAAAACTAAAACATAAACCAAGATACTAATAGACTGATCATTCTATTAATTTATCCAAACAGACAAAATACAACCACACATTCACAGTAATCGTTCATACTAAAATACCCCCACTTCACGAAATTCATGTTTCCATCGAATTCATTAAAAAATCAAAAAATTACAATAAATAAAAATATAAAAATAAAATCAACAATATGAACTCAAAGGTCGCCCAATCAAAGACACACCTAGATTTTAAATAAACTGCAATATTTCAATCATCTAAAATCATTAATAATACAACTATTAATATATTTATTAATTTCTTAGTTTCTTAATAACCAATAAATTATAAACACTACATAGAATAAAAATAAAAACTCATAAAACAATAGCTAATCAATAAACAACCATTAATAATTAACACTACTTAATTAACTAAATTAATAATTCATTAACAACAAAAGGACATATGTTTATACATATAGTACATAGTACATAATACATAGTACATTACACAAGTGATCACTAGTTAAAAATACCAGAAATACAATTAAAACTTAACCACAACACAACATAACAACATATTTTACACATATTTTACACAAACTAAAACTAAGATCTGGATACAAAACATCCTACTAACAGAACAACATCCATTTATCTTCAAACACAGCAAGCCAAGAACAGCTAACAACCACATCCACAAAAAACACACCAGCTTATTTGTCATCAAATTCACAAATCTTAGAAATCTTGTTCTTGTACACGGCATCAACAACATCATCATCAAATTCCAGCTTTCTTTTAGCAGATATTTTCCTCCTAGCACACATAAATTTCTCAACAACCATTGATCTTCCATTCCTATTTTTTTTTCTCTCAAAATCAACAGGAGCATCAAACATTACAGGACTCAAATTCAGCTTCTGAGAAATAAACTTGTTTGAAGAACTCACCTACAAAACAAAAAATAAAATAAAAATAAATAAATAAATAAAAAATAAAAAACTAAATTCCAACATATCAACTAAAACCCGCAAAAAATAAATAAAAATTGATACTAACTTCTTCATCAACAATTTGCATGGAAACAATACCAAGACCATCATTCTTGGAATCCACGTTCCCTTCAAACAAAGAAGACTTACCAACCTTGCTATCATTAATAAAATTTGACAATGAACTTTTCCCACATGCAATCTGCTACGCCAAAAAAATAAGCACCAAAAAAATAATCCAAAAACACAATAACAAACACAACAAAATTAGATAAAAGCTACTAACATTATTATCAACTTGGGATAGATATTCTTCATCAAACATAGTAACAACATCAGAATCATTGCACAATGAAGTGACTTGGAATGAAGGTAAATTATCAAAATCAGCATCATCCCTCTGTTTAACCTTACAAAGGTAAAAACCACCACAAATAGACTCCAATTCAGCTGGATATAAAGAGCAGCTTTCATTCTGCAAGCATTTAAACAGATCATTAGCAGAAAAAATTAAAAAAAAAATCAACAAAAACACAGCCAAACAACCACAAATACCATGGACAGCAAAATAGGACATGTCTCTACTGCTAATTTTTTAACATCTTCATCGAAAATTGCAAACACAGCCATCTCATCACCATGCTTCACCTTAAGCTTCAACCTAAATCTATCACAAAACAAAGAAAAAAAAAATTATCTCCATGCAGATACTTAAAAAACTTTCAACAACTGTCTACAATATCAATATAAATTAAGTAAAATTTAAAAAAATTAACTAACAAAAAGGAAAACAAACCTTGCCATATTCTTTGATTCATCATCATTAAACCACATATCAACTCCCTCAACAACAGAATCGAAGGAAACAACTACAACAGCAACACCATCAAAATGTGAATCAAACAAATCAGCTAACTTTCTTACCGGAAGCCCAGCGACAAACTCATGCAATCTCCTTGAAAAATGATTTCGATTGAATTCCATCTCTAGCTATGCATGCAAATAACAATTGACTTAGGTGTATGCTATAGAACAGAGCAATACCACTATAAATAGGCAAAATAGTATGACAATAATTAACTTTAAATTTGCATTTAGGAGGGAAAACATTAACTGAAATAATGAAATTGAGCCAAAAAATAAAAATAGACTATAGTCAACGTAAAACAAAATCTTCCAAAGCTCCACAGTAACTAATAAATCACACGACCAATAAAATAAATCAACAATGGGCCCAAAAAAAAAAAAATAACCACTCAAACAAACAACAAAATAAATCAACAATAGGCCGAAAAAAAAAAAACCCTTCACACCAAAAACAAAATGAAACAACAATGGGCCGAAAAAAAAAACGAACCATTCTCTCCAAAATTACTAATTAAGCCCACAACAAAAACAACACACCCCCTAATAACAAAACACAAACCCACACCTTTAACACAAATCATTCTTCAAATATTTTAAAATTAAATTAAACTACAAAATAAAAAATAACATTCCCAAACAACAATCTCTTGACTAAAATTAAACCATTCTTCATTAAAATATCAACAAACTTATCTATACTATTTTTTTCCACAATAATACAATAAAGAATGAGCACCACCAATAAATAGGTACAAATTTTCAATACAAATTCATATAATATAAAACATAAAATATAAAATATAAAATCTATAACAAATAGAATAATAATAATAATAGAACAAAAATCATAAAATTCCTAAATACTACTAAAGATAAAAGCAAAAAACAAAGATCACTTAAACCTCCATCAATTGGGATTGAATATATAAATAAAAGACACACAAAAAAAAAAGTCAAAGTATAGTATTTGGGCCCCACATTTTAACTTGATGTCACATATGTGAATGAAATCTAAAGTGTCCAAAATCTGTATTCTTTGTGTCAAATATACATAGTTATATATATATATATATATATATATATATATATATATATATATATATATATATATATATATATATATATATATATATATATATAATATAATGAACAAATAATTAACAAAAAAATAGTATCAACATATATAATTATCAATGCACTAAAAAAAAAAAAAAAAAAATAAAAAAAAATAAAATAAAATAAAATAAAAAAACACACAAACATTTAAACACAGCCAAACACAATACATCAAAACAATGATTTACTTCCAACCAAACACAAGATTATCACTCCGCCAAAAAAATATATATACCTTATTATCCAATTATTAGACAAAATAAAAAATCAAAATAACTACAAATATTAATATATTATAAATTAATTAATACATTTCGAAGGCAACATAAAGAAAAGCACCAAATAATTGCATATAAAAAGACCACAAGGAACAACTAAAATTAATTAACTAATTAATGGAATAACACAACCAAAAAACTACAAACCAATAGATAAATTGATACTCATAACCTGAAATACATATTGACATTGTTATAGATAGTGATAAATGGATCTGATATATTGATACTGAGCTACATAACAAACAAAATAAATCAAAAATAAACCAAAAATGGAACACACAAAACAATAGAGGAGACCCATAACCAGACCCAACAGATAATTCCATGTGAAACCATATTTCACTCAATTTATCAACTCATGCCATAAACCAAAATGACTGAAGGATACCACAAATTTTTTTTTTCTTTTCAATTGCTCAATTCCAGTTTATTATTTGAAAACAACATCATATATATTACAATAACATATTGTAATAAAGGAACAAAAAATTAAAAATTCAAACCAAATCAAATAAAATTCAATTCAACAATCAAAATTCAACTCAAATTTTCAAATTCAAATTCAATTCAAATATCTATACAACACCAATATAGTTGACATGAATACTTGACATGAATATAATTCTTATTGATATATACACAATACTGGAACTTATTTCCATTAAACTTAATATATATCTTACATATCTTGCATCTTACATATCTTACATCTTACACATCTTACACAAACAAACATAGATATAAATAAACAATATAAACATAGACATATTAAACACAACAACTAACATTTGTAGGACTTATTGATACGTTGATATATATACAATAGGTTCAACATACAAACAAACAACCCTACTATTTCTCAAACATGATTACACATCAATCCTTCTCAATTTTGACTTTTTTTAGACGAATACTACGCTTAGGCTTAGCAGCTCCATCAAATGCTTTGGAGAGATTCCTCTTAACAACAAACGGACCATCACTTTCATCATCAATGTCAACACTTGAAGTAGGTGGAGTAACTATAAGATTGTCAACAAATTGGAGAGCCTCAGAATCATCATCAGCAACATTATCATCACTCAAGCTTTCGGATTCGAAATCAACAACAGGAGACATCACCTAATATAATAATAAAAAAAAAAACACTCAATCTAAACAGCCAAAACAATCAACCAAAAAACTAAGACAACTAAAACGAAATCCACAGCATTCAAACAAAACTCACAAACAAACCTTTGTTGGAGTACAAAAACCTCCTTGAGAACAGAACTTCTCAATAATAACAGGGTCCATACAAATTCTTCTTACCCTATATGAACCATCACCCATAGAAGACTGCTTACCAGACACTGCAACAGCAAACAACATTTTCTTCCCAATCAAACCATCAAACTCAATAGGATGTGGTCCACCATTTCTAGCCTGTAATATCACCAAACAATAAGAAGCCATAAAAAACCAAGCCAAAGATCAAACACAAAATTAATTCCATACTTTACCTTTGATTGAGCAACAAAAAATGCACATGATTTTTCAAGAATATAGCTCATTTCAGAATCAAACACAACTACAATGCAAGATGATTCACCATCCACAATTTCAAACTTTACCCTAAACCTGCAAATAAAAAATCAACTACCATCAACAACTACACTCACAATAAATATCCAACTTAGAATATAAACTACAGCAACATAAAATCATAACAATATATAAAAAAAATAAAAAAAAACTCAAAAAAACAAATTACATTACCTTGGTATAACTTGGAAAACATGTCTGTCACAAGAACTACAGAAGTAAGAACCTGAATCAGGAACTACAGCTTTGTGACATTTGCACGCAGGATACCACCAATTCTGACTATCTACTACACCAACAACTTCACCACAAACAGCAAAAACACCATCCTCAACCAAAACATTCAACTGAGCCACCGTTTTTTTGGGATGCATCTGAAGAAATTCTTCTTCAAGAGAAGGTCTTGGCTGACTACCAATCAATGGAACAATAGTATCGCTCTCAATACCATGCACCGCAATACTGAATACAAACAACCACCAACAACCAAACCCAAAAAACATCAAACAAAACTAAACTAAACCAAATCAAAACAACTAATAAACAAAAACATCAAAAGAACTAATAACCAAAAACATACAATCACAGCATCAATGCAAACAACTAAACATAACACACACATACCTGCTCTTAAATGATTCGAGCTCTGGAATATCAGCATTAACAAAAATCCTAGTAGCATGTAAAACATTTTGAATAGATGCCTTGTCTGCAATAAATCAAATATCATCATAAACTATAAATTAGAAATCACAGATATAAATTAAAAATTAAAAATAACAAATTACAATCAAAAATCAAAAATTAATAATAATCAACCTAACAATAACTCAGTCAAACACAGCAAAATACCTCTAAACATCTTCACCTTTGCAAATTGAACAGCAACAATGGGCAACCCAGAAGTCAATTTCCCCATCTTCTTATTTAAATCATCAACATAGTCACCAAACAAAGCACATTCACACTTACCACTGCATAAAATCAACAAAAAATAAATAACATATAAACAACCACACCAGAACTACAAAAAAAATCACCAAGCTAAACAACACATATCAAACAAACTTACGTGTGATCAGTAAGCTCAATGTTAACCATCTTAGTAATCTTGCCATCCCTTATATACTCTCGCTCAGCAGATATCCCAGTCATAACGCCAACAACATCTGCAATTAAGCTGACTAAATTATTAGCAACAGACCTCATAAAAAAAACATTAAAAATAAATATACCCTTAAACTAACACCCATCCACCACCACTTACCAACCAGAAACTCATAATCATGAGTAAACGAACAAATCTCATCAATGTTTGTGAAGCTAAAACCATATTGCGATATATCAGAACTCTGAGAAGGTTTGACTACAGTCTTACTTTGAAAACCAAGCTTGTATCGATGAAGAGTCGTTCGATACAAACCACTCTCGGGAAAAATAGACAGAGAGGATATCTCATACACTCCGCCCTCTTCCAACTTCGAATCAAACATATTAATAAGTTGCTTCCTAACAGAAGCATGAATTTTCCCCCCCTATCAATAGATAAACCAACAACTCAATCAATACAAACAACACACATGAACAACAAAACAAACACAACAAAATTATATTATATTAAATTAAATTAAATAGAAAACAAATACATACCTTCCCATCACATAGAACCATCTCAAGTGAATTGAACTCCATTGGATTCATAAAAGCAGGTACTTTCCACAGACGAAGAACCCTAACCTTAATAGCCCCAATTTCTTTCCCAGGTAATAAATCAGCAACATCTTCAAACTTACAATCCAACTTCTTGTTTTCGCAAAACACCATATCTTCGGTCTTAACTATACCCTTTAGTAACCAGAACACAAGAAACAACTGTCCACAATCACCAATTTATAGGCAACAAAAATCCAATTAGGAGGGAAAATACCCTACAATTCAAAATTCAAATCACGAATTCATCTTTGGGGGGAAAAACTTAATACCCAATCCCTCCTCCCCCAAATCAACCTACCCAGATAAACCTTCTGACGAGAAGACGATTCCACCTCCACCAAATAAACCCAACCCAAACAAACCTACTCGACGAACCACGAACAACTTCACGGAAGACGACCAGATTCAGCGAAAATACACACTGGCAACCCTAAAACTGCAACCTAGACCTACGCAACCTCTTCCAGGAAAAAAAAATAAAAAAAAATAAAAAAAAATAAAATGCAATATATTGTATTCTATTCAGACACCCTACAAATACTACTCACACACACTAAAAACTTAATCACCTTGGCCCACCAAACATAATCCTACGTGGCATACCTAATATCAATCTACAGTAGCAAAAAAACGTATACCCTGTGTCAAGTATATAGATGTATAAAGAATGTTTTTTTTCTTCAAATTTCTCATTTCTCATTTTCATAACGTCTATTACTTAAGTAAAAGACTTTCTTCAAATTTCTCATTTCTCATTTTCATAACGTCTATTACTTAAGTAAATGACAACCGATATTTTGATAATTTTATAGATGCTGTAGAAAATTGGTAAGGTGGCAAAATAAAATCTTGTAGTAGTAGTAGTGGATCACAAATTAAGTATCCAAACTTCCAAGGTTGTACAAAAAACAACTTGTGACGAATTCTATAGTCTAGATATCAATTTCAAGTTGATTTGATTGCAAATTAAGTATCTAAGTTTGCTTTATACTCAACAATTAGAAAATTCTTAATCATATTGGTACAATTACTAAGCTTCAAGGACTAGATAGACCAATTCTAAAGATGAACCAACAAATTAACCATTACTTCAAATTAATTTCACTTCAGTTTAGCCCACAAAAGGCATCATACCACACAAAACTGCAATAAAATGTCTTCTAGGGTCATCTATAACAAAAATGAAAAAAATAATAATAAACGTGGATTCGAATTATGAATAACAGTAGCTTTGAATTGGAAAATAATCAGTACAACACAGTTTTGAATTGAAAACAATTGGTACAACTCAGCTTATACAACATAAGAACAAAGTAAACTTCACTGTATTCTAAAATATCTGCTTGCAATAAATATTCAATAGCTCAGATCACCACTAATTCCTCAATAAGAAACTCGGTTCAATTTCCTACATATGCAACATAAATTTGATGACAGAATCTTATACACTTGCAGGAAAAGGAACTTATAAACAAATGAAGCTATACTGGTTTTGTTGATTTATAAAAACCATTCAGCTTTCTTTGATAGAGGGGGTTGGAGTAAAATGAGAAAGAGTCCTGTTTTGGAAGAATACCGAACCTCGACAGGATTTTCTTTTCTTTTCTACTGGATAACATTAACAAGCTCAGAGAGAAAGAGTTCTTTATCCCACTCTCTGAAGCTTTTAGGTAAAATATAGAATAATGAATGACAAAAATTAAAGTGAATAAATAAAAAACAATTATCCTTCAGGAACTTTGCAGCCATCCTTCCATGATTCGGGGGGCTCGAATTCACCAAAAGAATATGTACCTGAAGAAATTAAATTAAATATCTATCACAGCAAGATGTAGCAAAAGGGTCAAATATGACTAGACTACAAGTTGATCCAGCTGCATTTGCTCGAGCCAAGCTCCTAAAACTGAATGATCAATAGACTCCACTTGAGGATTGGAATTCGGATCAGTAGATGCAATTGGACCAGAAGCTGCCAGCTTCTCTTTTATCTCAGGCGGGGATTCCTTGACAAGGGAATGAACCCAAGATAGATCAGGCTCCTGCCCATTGTTTCCATGCTCAAAAGAGGTGGATCTTGGTGAACGTCCAAACTCATGTCCATTCACCGACCAATCTGCTTTTCCAGTAGGGGATCCCCACTTGGACCAGGAGTTACCAGGGGACCCAACAGCCGAGACAGGATTGTTAGCACCAAGTTCTCTTGAACTAAGGCTCCGCATCTGTTGCTGCTGCATCTCACGCTGAGCAAATGCTGACAATCGAGAACTCATTGGAGAGAGGGGTTCCATACTTCTTGGTGACATCCTTCCGGGAGAAGAGACACCATATGAAGCCTGGTGGAATAGAGGATGCTCGACATTCTTAGGAGACATGACATTTGTATTAATAGGTGATAAAGAACTTTGGAGCTGTTGAAACTGGTTGAAGACAGCAGATTTGTGTGTTGGAGAAAATACAGAAGCTGCTGCTGGGTCGGAATACCGAGGAGAAGATGAAATTTCAGCACAAAATAGATCTTCGAGATTTGATGGAGTTAGTGCTTTAGACCGACCAGATCGACCCACTGAAATAGCACCAGGACGGGGCTGTGAGAAACAGCTCAAGTCATTTAGTATGTGCTGTTGACCATCAAAGTCTTGCAACATATTGTTGAAGTCGTCAAGTGGCATATCACGGGCACTAAGAGAAGATCTCAAACGACTAGTTTGAACATTGCTTCCTGGTAAATGAAGAGCAGGCACATTTGGCTGTGGCCAAGCATTATTTGAGTGAGACATGCCATTAGCAGATGGAGATAATGGCTGTGCAAAGGGAGATGGAGACATGGACGAGATTGATGATGGTGAACTAGGAAAAAGACTCATTGCAGCAGCCATGTCCATGACATTAGCAGCAGAAGCAGCTGATCGAGGTGAAGGAACAGCAGATCCAGTGGACACATACAACGGACGAAGCTCTTCAGTTATGTGAGCAAAAAAGCACACCCTTCGGTTACAACTAGTACCATCTTTGCAGAGCCTTGTCCTATACTGAGCTGGGTGCAGCCAGCACTCAAATACTCCATGAGCATATTCACACATATCCCCACGTCTACAAGCCCCTTTTCTAAAATCAGGGCATGGCACACAGCTGTAATGAAATTTTCTGGGGTCTCTCCTTCGAGCATTCTCTCCAGGATGAACAAAAGGACACTCGGTCCAATCATGAGAGTATGCCCGAGAACAGGGACGAACCTTGAACGAAAACATGCGGAATTCATCTGTAGCATATATGCTGTTTTTTATATCAGGAAGTGATGGATCAATTGGATACTCTTTCTTTTCTGATGTAAAATTGGCAGCTGTGTCGGTAAACTTGGGAGTAGCCCCAGGAGAGGATGGAGACCCGTTTTCATTTGATGAAAAAGGGGCAGCTGAACGAGGACTTGATGAATTAACAGATGCTGGAAGAGAACAATCATCAACAGACCCATCAGAAGCACTGTCTGAGAGAAGTTCTTCAAGAATTGTTTTCACACCACCAAGCTTAGGAGGAACAACAATAACATCAACTGGACGGTTTCCATTAGCATCCACACAATTGATATCAGCGCCAGCTGATAAAAGCAGTTTCACAGCATCAACCGCATTAACAGAACCCCCTGAAGCAGCACAGTGAAGAGCAGTGCCTTTATCTGTCCCACAGGAGAAATTAACATCAGCCTCTGGACATGAGAGTATAAGCTTTAGAATATCAATACTCCCATAGGAAGCAGCCACCATTAGCGGGGTTCTGTGCTCAAGAACAATTTGTTTAGATCCATTTTGACGGACATACCAGAGGCCAACTTCGTTAATAAGAGAAGCATCACTATCTAAAGCTACCTTAAATTCTTCAAAATCATTGTTAGAAGCAAATTCAAGTAAGCTGGAAAAAGAATCATCAGTACGAACAGTTAGATTTTTCATGTCTTTGACGTTGTTTGAAACTTCTACAGCAGATGATGATGACGATGATGGAGATGACGAAGTTGAAAGAGATTTTGATTTGTCAGGACCACCGCACATCCTTCAATTAGCTGCACAATAATGATCATTAAATTAGTACGTAATCAAAAATGAAATCAACAAACAAAAAGTTGGTTAAATCTAACGAAAGTAAACAAAAAGTTGGTTAAATCTAACGAAAGTAAAGCAAAACAAAAACAAAAGGATGAGTCTAAAGTTTAAACCGCTAGCTGGGTATCCAACAATATATTTACAGATGTCACATACTATAAGTACCTCTTAGATTTTTTTTCAAAAACATGCTACACATATAAAATAATTTAAACTTAAACATAATCTCACGGCCAAAAAAGTAAGATATATCAAATACCCCATGTCATGAAATTAAAATTGAACACCTTCGCTCACACAATCACACCACATTACCAGGATTAGGATAATCAAGTACAACTGAAATTACAGTGTACAGTTTCTTTTACACAATTACAACTTACCAAAAAAAGAAAAGGAAAGTTATTGCATAACACAACAAGACAAGCATACCCTTTTTATAGATGAGATGAAAAACTATGCAAGAGTAAGTATCTAAAAATAGCAGTACCTTAGCATGAACATTACAAGTAAAAAATCACATAGATATTATGAAATTGAAACACAATCACAAAATTAAAATGAAAAATAATACACTCTAAAACATTATAAACAAATAGTTTAAATATGATTTTAGTCCCTACAATATAATATTTTTTTGTTTGGATTTAGTCCCAGCAAATTAAAAAAACATTACTTCTAATCCTAACTTCAGCTTATTGGGCCACATGACACCATGTGGTATGATTATATTGGGTCACTACAAGGACTAAAACTAAAAACATTTATAATTGAAGGACTAAAATGATATACTATAAACCTAAACAAATTATATATACATCAAAACATGATAAAAAGAAAACAAACACAAGTTAGTGGAAGTTTTTCCACCATTAATCATACCTCAAGAATACGTAAAGTTAAACACCATTTAATTTCCCAAACAAAACTAAAAAGTTGTGAACCAAATAAGAACAGAGTCACACACGCACAGTCAATAGCGTAAAAAGAACTAAATATATAAAGAGTTAGGCTAATATTCCAATAAAATCGCATAAACACACACAAGACACATGATTCTTTACGCAAAGAAATAGATCTGAATAAAATCCGGAATCATATCACAAAGAATAATTAAAGTTACTACCTCGTCAATAGAAATATAAAAAAAAAAAAACAAAAATTAAAAAAGTAAAAGAAAACAAATAAGCATGATTCTCTTATTCCCATTTTAACGAAGCAAAAATCGCATCTCTTGTATATATCAAGAATCTACACAATCAGAAAAAATCACAGAATCAAAGTAAAAACATAAAAAAAAAACTAAAAAATCCTTTTATTAATTAAAGAATTAAAGAAATAAAAACAAAAGCACAAATTCACTTCAAAATCTTACATAACACTGATCATGTTTTTCATTTTAAATATAATTTTCCTTCATTTCTATCTCTACTATATTTTAACTAAATTATTATTGTTATCATCATTAAATTAATACAGAAATTTGCAAAAAAAATTATCAACACGATGCAATAGCAATACGAATATAATTCAAAGTATAAAATTAGTGTAAAATGCTATAATGAATGATGATAATTGGAACTAAAAGTTTTCAGATCGAGTAAGAAACTCGATCGGTTGAATTGAAGAGTGAAGACTCACCGCGATTACGAGTGGTTATGATGAAGATCGGGTTGAAAATTCAATGAAGTTGAAAAAACGAGTGGAAAATGAAAATTAATTCATCAATCTGAATGAAAAATGGAGAATGATGAAGAATGAATCCGAAGAAGAAAACGAGATCTGGTTGTTCAGTTCAGAGCTTCCATTGATAGAAACGAGGAAGCATTTTTTCAGAGAGAGAGAAGTAACGTTTTTGAAATTGAATTGAAATGAAATGAAAATGAAAAAGAAACGAATTTAGAGTGAATTTAAAAAAGTTTTGGAGTGAAATGAAATGATACTGAAATGAACGCTAAATGAAGTTGAAATGAAGTGTTAGAGAGTGGGTCCATGGGGAACCGGGAGAGCAGGTAAGAGAGAAAAGTGGGGTGGATAGGATTGAAGAAAGATTGAAGGTGGGTTCAACCGGTTGACTGTGGCGGATTTTATTGAGAGAGAATTAAGTGGAGTGAAATTTTGGATTTGGAATCCGCCAATTACAAAGTAGCATATGGATGAAATTTGGAGCTTAAGGTTAAAAGCTAGTGGTCACTTGTGGAGTCAAATCAAGTGTAGAAAAAGGTAAGATGCATCACTATAATTAATTACGGTATTTTTGCCTAATTAATAAGAAAAATTAGAAAAGTTATCTGTTTTATTTTTATTTTTTTTTGTAAAAATCGGTTTATTTTAAGATTTACTATAAGCTGTGAAGTCTCGATACTTCAAAAATGGCAAAGAATCGTGTCTGATATGTACTCGATATCGATACTCATTTGATATTTTTTGATATACGTATCGGAGAAGTATCGGCAATTAATATTATTTTTTAAAATAAAATATCGATCGAAAATATTGATACTTGTCGGATACTTCTCTGATACGCGTATCAATCGAAAAAGTATTGGGCAACTAATGTTCTTTGATGATAGAAACGTAGGAGAGGTGACTGATATAATTCATATTTTCTCTTAAGTATTGAATGTTAGAGTATGATGTTACCAACTATGTCTTTATTAGTTTTTCTCATTGTCATGACTTGAACTCTGAACCTCCAACTCCTTAACCCTCAGCTCAACTAGCTTAACCAGTTAAGTTCTCACCCCCCTTTTTGTTTTCTTATTTTGAGTAATTTAAATGTTAATTTTTATCATTATCGATTTTAGTTATGTTTATATATTATGCATTTATATATTTAATTTTTAAATACCGTATCCCCGGATGTATTGTATAGTTGAAAATTTTCTCGTATCACCGTATCGGAGTCGTATCGTATCGGTATTGTGTCACGTATCAGGGCTTCATAGACTATAAGTTATCTTCTTTTCTTTTTTTATTTTACCAAAAAAAATATTAATAAGTTATTTGTTAAGTTATTTACTGTAAAAGAAAAAAATTATTGTTTCCTTTAAACAATACTGATTATTTGATAAAATATTAAATATACTCCTATAAGTTATCTTCTCTTCTTTTTCTATTTTTTAAAAAAAAATTAATAAGTTACCTTTATTTACCGTAAGAGAAAGAGTGCTTATTATTTCTTTTAAAAATAGTTATTATTCCTTTTTGTCACTAGGTTTGGTCTAGTGATGAGGGATTTGGGTAGTATGCAGGAGGTCATAGGTTCGATCCTCTCTAGCTCTATTGTAACCAAAAAAAATAGTTATTATTAGATAAAATATTAAATAATAAGTACTCTTCAAAGAAAAAAATAAAATATCTAATTTGGTTTATTTTCTTATGACTCATCTAATTTGTTTTAAAAGATGTTTGATTTGGTTTTCGAAAAGAAATATTGGAATTGAAATGATTTAGAGATGTTTGGTTTGCAAAACGAAATGTTATTGTGAAAAAAAAATGTTAGATGATTAAAAGATATTTGGATTATCTTGTAAATATTTGGAAAAAAATAATATGAATTATCTCTACAAATTGTTCATCTTGGATCGGTACTTTAAATATATTTAAAATTATAATAATGATATATGTTATTGTTTAAAAGTATAAGGTAATATTCATCCTTATTTTGACGATTAAAAGAATGATTTATTGATTTGATTAAATAACAAAATATAAATACGTGACAACAAAATATTACATCATTCAAGTTGATATGTAAACAAGAGTTAACCCTTAAGTTGACAACAAAACAATCAAGGCATGAGACTTTAAAGTCTCTGAACATGCCTTCATAAGAAGAAAGGTTAAGAGTATCATTTGAAACACCATCAGTATTGCACTTAATTAAGGAAGAGATTGGAGATTGACAAATGAACTCTATTGATTAAATGAGCCTTAGGAAGATGAATGGAAACATTACAAGCTTTAAGCACAAAAAAAAAATCCTTTTTTGACAACTTAAGGGTCCGTTTTGGATCGATACTTTAAATATATTTAAAATTATAATAATGATATATGTTATTGTTTAAAAGTATAAGGTACGTAATATTCATCCTTATTTTGACGATTAAAATAATGATTTCATTGATTTGATTAAATAACAAAATATAAATACGTGACAACAAAACATTACACCATTCAAGTCGATATGTAAACACGAGTTAACCCTTAAGTTGACAACAAAACAACCAATGCATGAGGCTTTAAAGTCTTTGAACATGCCTTCATAAGAAGAAATGTCAAGATTATCATTTGAAACACCATCAATATTGCACTTAATTAAAGAAGAGATTGAAGATTGACAAATGAACTCTATTGATTAAATGAGCCTTAGGAAGATGAATGGAAACATTACAAGCTTTAAGCACAAAAAAAATCTCTTTCAGATATTAAGACTCTAGAAATAATGACACTAAAGTTCTTCAAAGGATAAGAAGTTATTTGTATCTTGCTTGATTTATAGCAAACCAAATAGAATTAATTATGAAAACATCAACATCAGTTATATTCAGAATTTCAACCTCTATCACACTAACCGGAAATAAATCAAATATTGAACTGAAAGATGGAGCAATGTTGATTAAGGAAAAGAACCATGTCAAGATGTTGGCTCCATAATAACATTCAAAGAATAAATGAGAGCACTATTGAGCAAACTCTTTGCATTATCTTATCATCAGTGGACAAACTTGTTATTGCCCAAAACAAGCTCTGACATAAGGGAACAATGAATTGGAAAACATCCTTTAACGACAAGGTCCCAGTGTTAGAGGGTTTCCGGAACAAATGATAAAAACTTCAAAAGGGATAATAATTCGGTGCAAAAGCTGATAAAGTTGCGGGGAAATAAGTTGCAGCTCAAGTGGAATGGACCAGTGGCCATAAAAAATAAAATATGAAACCTTAGCCTTTAAAGAATAATGAACATCTTAGAGATTTGCAAAACCAAAGTAAGAGAGTATAACACCAAGAATCTAATCAGGAATTAATCTTGTCACCAACACCAAACTGTCAAGTACAATTAGATAACACTTGGCTTACACAAACCTTTAAACCACTCCACAAAAAGAAAATATGATGCTTAATTAACTTATCATGTTTTAAAATTCTACTACTCATAACTATACCCCAATGTTCAGTAGAACTAAAAAGATTCCAAGATAATTTAAGGTCGGAAGCTTCATTAATCCTAACTAAAGACCTCATACCCAAATCCCCTCGAGAGATATGTTTACAAAAATTATTCTAAGCATCCGTGGCCAACTTTCTCTTATTAACATCTTTACGGTAGGGCTATCTCTCAATCTAGGTTAAATTTCACAGCTAATTTGTTGGGCTTTCATTTAGGCTCTCTTCCTTTCATATACCTTGTTGTTCCTATATTTAAAGAAAAACCTAAATCATTTCACTTTCAACTTTATATACTGACACGTTGAAGGCAAAATTGTCAGCATAGAAGGCTTCTCTACTTTCTATTGTTGGGAGAGTTCAATTAGTTGAGTAAGTAATTCATGAATGTTGATGCATTGTATTTTGAATTATGATTGATCCGTTAGCCTTTTAAATAAGTAGTTAAAATTAGAGATGTCAAAAATAGGCCGGACCATTAGCCTACAAGCTTGGGCCTAAAAAATCCTAGCCCAAATGAAACTGTACCTTTTTTGCCCATGCCCAAATGAAAATTGGCTGGGGCGGGCTATCCCATTGGGCTTCGGGCCAGCCCATTAACGAAAAAATTATGTCATTTTTGTAAAAATAATATTAATTAAAACACATAAACAAATTATTATCTAATTGAAAAGTTATTATAAAAAATTAATATAATTAAATGTGTAAGCATAATAAAAGGGTCATACTTACCTAAAACTTTTAAAAAAATTAAGTTTATAATTTATTAATTTGATTTAATTTCTTTTATAAGAATTAAACTCGAGTTTAATTGATATTTAGTGCTGATGTAAAAATTATTTACACTTGCATACAATTATATAGGGAAAAAATCATGTAAAAAAGATCGAATAAATTAGTAAAAAATAAAATAAAATGGGCCGGGCTATCCCATTAGCCCATAAGGGTCGGGCTCATAAATATATAGCCCAATAAAAATTGGGCTGGGTCAGACTAGTCCATATATAGGCTGGCCCACAAGACTAGGTCGGGTCAGCCCATTTGACAGTTCTAGTTAAAATAAAAATAGAATGTTTTTACTTAAATTTTTTATAGTTTTTACTAGTTTAAGGAAAGAATACTTGGACACAACTTCAAATAATAAACATTTGGGCGCACACACAATTTAAAGTAAAAAAAATAATAAAATATTATTAAATGATGTGATAATTTTTATTTTTTTTTAATTATGTTTGTTCTGAAATATTTATCATTTAGCTAATAAAAGAAAAAAATGATAAAGACATTGCATTATATATGCAAGAGTCTTGATTTAAACTCCAGACACTCTACTTATATTCAGTGAAATTTTTAGCTACTGACTAACGAAAAAACTATTTTTAAGAATATTTTATTTTAAGTTAATCTTTCTTTTTACCGGCTATTTTTTCGTTTAAGCTATTTTATTTTATTTTCACAACAATAAATTATATACGTGATATTACTTAAAATTACTTTCAGTAACCTATATCTATATATAAAGACAAAACATTATTTTGGTGTAGTTTTTTTTTTAAAACACCAAAATACCCTAAACATTTTTTTATTCAAACCCTAATAACTTTCAAAACCAACTACATTTTTCTTTAACTTCCAAAATCAACTACACTTCAACAAATTTCATAAATATATATATATAACTTAGCATAATAGAAAAAATGGATCACACGAACGGGCACGGAACGTGCATGTCTGGCCACTAGTATTTTTATAATGGAAATTAAGTTGGGTGAATTTCCCATAAAATTGATAGATTGTAGTAATCAAGAAGAGCCATTTTAATTCATGGCTTATTATGTAATGAACTCAACATGAATGATAATGGTTACTGTTTTATTCTAAAAAAACACAAACGAGATAACGACTTTATAATTAAAATGAATAATAACTTCACTTAGTATATCTTAATACTATTTTATACTAAATTAATAAAAGCTATTAGTAATGCTTAAGTATAACATTATTAAAAGCTAAGTCTCATTCATAGACTTGGAAGCAATTAAATTGAATGAAAACGACGCATGAAGAAAAGAATAATACACTGTATTTGCATCTTATAATACCGCCAAAATAAGCATCTTTCACTCTTTGCAGGCGGGAAAACGAAAACGAGAAAGCACTAATGAATGAATCATGCTTAATAGTATAATAATAATAATTATAAAGAGATAGACAAAACATAATAATTGTGTCACTATCTAGAATTTGGAATAAATGCTATTATTTTATTTCTACTAGTATTTTCTATAATATAAATGAATTTTTTTAGTACTTGAAACATAATTGAATTAATTAAAAAAAAAATGTCCTAATGAGTACAACTCAGTGGTAGGAATATTGCATGTAATATGTAGAGATTGAGTTCGAACTCTGGTACATATATATTAAATAAGTGAGAGTACCAGGGTTCGAACTCAATACATATAATAATTGCAGTCATGGTTCAATTTTTGAATTCTACATATGTTAAATCACCCTGTCTAATAATCACAAATTCCATAAAAACAATAGTAAAATTTAACAAATAACTATGCAAATCATATTTTAGATAAGATTTTTCTAAACGATTCGTCTTCGCAATATAACCTGGTTTTTCCATGACTCTATCTGGGTGAGGTTTGTTTGTGGGCTCGTGAATGGAAGAAGCATCTCAATGACATTGGAAAACGACCTTAATGTTTTTGGACTATCCCATTTTAGTTTCCTCTAAGGGGTTCTATTCCACTGTGGGGCTATACACCCCCCCACTTATATGACTCCATTATTATCCTTAATGTCTTAATCTATTTAGTGCTTCCAAATGACATAATTGTTTGTATATCTCACTGTTGAAAAAGAGTATTCAAAAATAGACAAAAGTCTGATGAAATTGTGACCGATGAATAATATTTGAATAATTTTTTATATTTTGGTCAAAAAAATAAATAATATTTTATATCAATTTCAAATTAATCATCTGACCGCAAACTTTACAAATGGTCCAGATATAAATTTATCTATAATTATAAATTTTTGTTGACTAGTATAATCATTAATTATATAAATATAAATGTCTTGACTATATATAAATTTCGACTCGGCAATAGTTCAATTTGAACAATCACACATTGAGTTCATATTGCATATATATGAGCAAATTATTATGGTATTATTTACCAATAACTTTTTTATCAACCTCAGATTAGTATTTTTTTGACTAAACCTCAGATTAGTACTTGTTTGTCGTGGATTATGAAAACAATAATTTTAATGTGGACATTGGTGAGGTATTGAGACTTATTGCATACTATGAAACGAATTCAAGATTACAGTTGAAGTTTTTGAATTTCGAGCTTAACTTACGGATTGTTGTAACTAAATTTTATAGCAAGAATAAAGATGATGATGCAAAAAAGAAAAAAGAAAAAAAGAAATAAAAGACCTTCATAATTTGATGAGTTATTAGGTTGATGATGCAAGGTATGCATCTGGACAATATATCTACACACATGTAGTGTGGTCTATTAATGTATCTATCACCTTCACCATACACTTGGCCCTTCAAATTTCTATCATGACCTATATTTTTGTAGAAACTGGTTAGGCTATATGAAAACATGAGAACAGATTCCTTGTCGTTTGTATGGTGTTTTTCATCCTTTCCAGTCCATTGGATTCGGATCAAATCTAAAGCTCTAAAGAGTGCCACATGTCTTTTTTAGGTTCTTTTATTGCTGTGGATATTTTTTTTTATACTGTTTTTTTTAAGGAATTTTTACACCGTTAATCAATCATAATCTATAGATTATTAAAAACATTTGACTCTACACGAAAACGTTTAGGTTCAATGACCATCTCCACACCTAGTCGATAACACAAGGAAAGTCAAGCGAGAAGAGTTTATTTTTCTTTTAACATTTGTGTTAGGATTCCAAAATAGTAGTTGCAAAGACTATTAATAATATAGTGGCCATTCTAACTATATGCTAAAACACTATAGAATAAAGTAGAATATAATTGCTAAGATATTATCTTTGTAAGTGACTTACCAATTGTATTTTTCCATTTGGAAATGATCTTTTCCTAAACATCAAATTTCCATTTGCATCAATCCAACAAGAAAATTGCTTAGTATTACAAACAGTTTCGCTACAAAAGAAATGCACAATAATATAATTGGGCATTCACCACATAGACATGTTTTCTGTCAAACACAAACATCATTTTCTTCCTTTTCTTTTCTATGGGAAAAAAGTTTAAGCG
Organism: Trifolium pratense; assembly: GCF_020283565.1. NCBI lineage: Eukaryota > Viridiplantae > Streptophyta > Magnoliopsida > Fabales > Fabaceae > Trifolium > Trifolium pratense. The sequence goes on from NC_060061.1 coordinate 50,497,788, forward strand.
AGTTTGATTCCAAAAATTCATTAGGGTTAACAAAAGACTCAAGACTCAAAAAACACCTACAAAAGTACCTACATATTAATTGTCCACTAACAAGTAACAAGTCCTAAGACTGATAGCAGAAGTTGAACCTACGTTCTTGCGAGGTATGAATCAACTCCTTACGAACATCATTTCTCATTTTTTTTTTTATAAAAGGAATGCATTAGTATTCCTACATTTCGTAGTCAAGTCTTTTTGCATCTCCTTAATCTCGAAGTATATCTATATAACCACTATGTAATAATACTCTTGAAGAATAATATGAACTTATTTTATAATAAACTCATTCCATAATGTAACATGAATACAATCATGTAAGTCAAAATTTATAAAATCTGTAGTAGAAGAGATAAACCAACAATATAAGCTATTAAAACCATGAATTAGCTAGTACTCCAAACTTCAAATTGTTTTATGATGACAAAGCTTACAAGCAACAATAGTTGAAAACATACTCTGCCAATTTTTTGTCAAATATTTTTAGATTTTAACTAAGTATATAAATAAGAGTACTATATGGTTCAAAATAAGCTGTGAAACAAACACTAACATAAAAAAATACAAAAGTTAGAGAGGGGGCAAAAAGAAAACTGAAAAATAGGCAGAGAATAAGAAAGAACATTTCAATGCTTAGTTAGTAAAATAACTTGCATGCCTTCAGAACAAGGTTGTACTTGTAACACAAATACTAGTATATAGTTGGAGGATTTACTTAGAAGTGTGATTGAATTAAGAAGAAAACGTGAAAGGACTAAATAAATTAAGCAAATATTTACATAGAAGAACAAAGAAAAATCAATCTGAAGTTCAAAGACAGGTACTTTATATTGCTTCTGATTAGAGGAAGGAGCTGACCTCAGTTTTTCAAATCAGCACATGGTTTCATATGGCTCAAGAACATACTCTAATAGAATGGTTATATATATGGCTATTTAGATTCCTAATAATCTTTCAGTAAACTTTTGCCATGACTATAAGAATTTTGAAGGAGCTTGTAACTAAGATAAGAAAGTGATGAAAAAAGGAAGGCACAACTTTGTTTTTCATTATCAAGTAGAGAAGAAAATATTATAAGATTCACTGAGAAAAATCACATAGAGTGAGAATCTATAACCAATTAGAAATTAGAATTCTTTTCAATATAGTACTTATCAAACATGAGCATTACTGGGAATTGAAACAAAATACCAAGTCTTCTTGGAAAGAGAACACTTTTGACATCATAAGGTTTCATTGGCTCAAGGACATACTCTAAGTTATATCACTGATTCTCCAATAGAATGGTTACATATATGGCTATTTAGATTCCTAATAATTGCCTCAGCAATATATCTTCCTTCTTTCAGTAAACTTTTGCCATGACTATAAGATTTTTTTTGAAGTAGCTTGTAACTAAGATAAGAAAGTGATGAAAAAAAGGAAAGACAACTTTGTTTTTCTTTACCGAGTAGAGAAGAAGATATTATAAGATTCATTGCGAAAAATCACAGGGTGAGAATCTATAACCAATTAGAAATTTGAATTGTTTTCAATATACTTATCAAACATGAGCATTACTGATCAATTGAATTTCAACTTTACAGCACCATAGCAATGCATGCAAGTGGTCCACATCAAAATAACATCAACCTTGAGAAAACTCAGGTGAGATCTATGTATATTACTGATCAATTAAGTTTCAACTTCACAGTGCCATAATAATGCAAGTGATCAACATCAAAGCAAAATAATATAACAAACCTTGATTAACCACAACTTGTTTACAAAAGAAACTTGAAGAATCCACTAGAATGCTTATCCGGTAACCCAAATTTCACCTCATTTTAAAGCCATCTTTTCACATGAATATATAATTAGAAAATCATTGCTAAACTAATAGTCTGCAAAAGTAACAATGAAAGAAGATAATAAACAGGCATCAACATTGTTAACTTGCCATGGTGATATATTCATATAATAATTTAATTTTTTCTATTTCCGCAAGTACAAGTCAAAAAGATTATCTAATCCAACAACGGAAACTAAGCACAATAATGCAAGATAACATACTCATTTAGGAAAACAGCATTGGACGATCAACCCCCAAGGTCGCGGCCAAAACAAGTTAAAATATTCAGGACAATCAGACAAAGCCAAAAGCCGACCTTGATCTAAGTGAAAAACACAGTTCCCATAACGGAAGTTATTAAAACCAAAACTAGGGAAAGCATCATCAATAAATATAGTTAAGAAACTTCATAATAAGTCTCTGAAAGCCTCATAAAGAGTTACCAAGAAAAGAACATAATAAACAAGCATCAACATTGTTAAATTAAATCTAGTTAAGAAACTTCATAATAATACTAACTTACCATGGTGATGTTATGCATATATTCATTTAATATTTCAATTTATTTTATTTCTATAATACAAGTCAAAAAGACTATACAATCTAACAACAAAATCTAACCACAATAATGTAATATCACAATCACATTAGAAACCTTTCGGTGCAAGATAACATACTCAACTAGGAATGCAGCTTTTGACAATCCACTCCGGTGGTGGCCAGAACAATTTGAAATATTCGGGATGACGATACAAAGGGGAAAGCTGACGATGTCCTTGATCCAAGTGAAAAATACTCATTCCATACTCCATTTTCATATAAGAAAAGAAAAAAATATTATTCATAAAGATCACACAATTCCCTTTGGGAACACACAAATCCGAAGCAGAAGCAGAAAATGAACATCCATCTCCCAAGAACAAAACCCTATCCCTTAAATTCTTCAACTTCACCCACTTCCTCCCTTTATCATCAAGCATAAACACATCAATCCTTAAATTATCATGATCAATATCCACCAACAACAACTTACCCTCACTCTCCACTAAGTATTTCATGTCCCCACTATCAACCAAAGGTTCAGCCACTAACTGAACACTCGAGTCGTCCTCCTCCTCCTCCAGTCCAACGATAACTGTCCGACCAATTCTATTGACCGCATAAATCCTCTGTTTGAAAAGGCAAATGTCTGCAATGAACGTTGACACATCCGGGAACACGCTACAATGTCCGTCGCTACAACGAACAAGTATCAAACACTGATAACTTCTGATCATGCTGAGAACGAGAGGTTTACTACCATGGAAAGTAGTAGCAACAATGACCTTTTCAGGGTATATACAATCAGTGCGATATTGCGAATCTTCTTCGACTATGAACTCGCATCCCAAATTGAGAACAGAGAGTTTGTTGAAATCAAGCATGTAAGGAAAATGAAAAGCAAGAGAGTTAGTTTTGTGGATTGAGATGAGTGAGGATTGTGATAATTTGGCTTTACCAGATGAGTTTTGAGTAATCTTTATCAACCAAGGACGAATTAGGGTTTGATCTTGTTGTTGTGGTTTGATGAGGAAGATACTGCGTTTGGAGAGGTAGCGGAACGAAGTGTTTTTGTTGATGGAATCAATGGCGAATGGTAGTTTAGGGATTGGAAATTTGAAGGGTAAAATGTTGGTATGGTGAATTGGGATTGAAGAAGAGCGCCAATTGGAACAAATTGATCGGAAGCGAATGAGATCGATTTCATTGTCGATTCGTTCCGATATCAGAATAAGAATATCGGTAGGCAGTTGAGACCAGTCTGGTTCCACCGTCGCCATGGATGATGCAGCCGATTCTCTTGTTTTGTTCTTGGTTTCTATTTTTGAACAAGCCATTCTTGTTGGTTTCTATTTTGGGAACGATGAAATAGAAAACAGAAGTGACGAGCTAAAGAAGAAGAAGAAGAAGAAGAGTGTACAGCGAGGAACGATGGAGCCGGGGTAGATGACGATGGTGAAGAAGAAGATAACGATGATGATGATGAGGTTTTAGGGAGGTTGAAGGTAAAGAGCAAAGCAAGGTTTTTTTTTTTTTGACTTTTATCCAATTCTGTTGGAGTTTGTTTTTTCTTTGAATTTTATCCGATTATAAGAAATTTTTATGTATGATTATAAGTTTGTTAAACTAATTTATGATAAAATGGATTTTTTTTTTAATTTTATCCCATTAGATTTTTGTGATTATGTAAACAGCTTATGCAATTTTTATGTATTATTATATATTTTTTAAGGTAGTTTATGATAAAGTAACTTATAAAAATATAATTTTCACTAATATAAACTCATAAAATAGCATAAAACCCAATTTATATTGCATAACTTCAAAAATACTATGTTAATTCAAACATACTCTTAAATTTTATTTTAATAATAATCTTGTCGATTTTTTTTCTTGCCAAAATACCATATTTTTTCTAAAAATTTGTGTAACGTCCAACTTTCGCCAATGAAAAAAGTGGCGCCATTGAACCCACTTGTGCCCTTAATCATAAGGTAGATACTTGTGTCCCTCAAATCAATCATCCTATACACATCAATATGTAATTGGCATGAAAACAAAAGCATTGTTGGTGCTCCATATGCAATTCAACTCAACTCCCTTTCATGCCGAATTAAATTTGTGACACAAATAGTGTATAGTTGGAAGATTTACTTAGAATTGATGAACAAGTAACATGTAACAAAACAAAACGTGCAAGTACTAAATAAATGATTAATTAAATATATATTTACATATTTTATACGTCAGAATAGAGGAATTAGAATAGTGGCTATCATTGGTTGCACTTTGGAGGTGAACATTGTTGTCAATGAGTCATGTCCGGTTCAAGTTAGCATGTGTTTGGCGTCATAGTGGGTACACCAGAGTCATAGTGATTTATTCACTATGATGCCAAACACATGTTTAGTTACTTGTTGGAAGCTAATGTTATAAGGGTTGAGATCCCTCTGATAATTCAAGTTTAGTTTTTCCTTTGTTTCAGACTTAGGACCCTATTGTACCAACATGAGTGTTAAAGAAGTCCCACATCGATTGCAAAATGACTCGAATATGTGAGGACAATCCTCACCTTACAAACCGATTTGATAAAGACGAGTTAGATTTAATACTCAATTCTAAGTATGAGTAAAAAAGAGTCCTCAGAAAACTTCATGAAGATGAGGCACAATACATAAGATATCGATTTCAAACTAAAAGGAATCTCGAGTACAAGCCAAGGTGTAACTCATAAATTAGCCTACTTTGTATAATAAAGTGATTTTCTGCATCATTAGCTCTTTATTCATTGAGTAAAGTTTTGAAACATGGAAAATAACAATGCACGAACGATTTTGAAGTAGCTTCTAGCAAAGATATGAAATGTAATGACCGGACCGCCCAAGAAAAATATAGAATAAGCCCAAATTACATTAGATAATTTTTAGGTTATGATTTTTAGAATGTTATATTAGGATATCAATGCTATAAATAAAAGCATCGTAAAATGTAATAATCAAGCAAAATGAATGAAAAAAGTTAGTTTGTTATTTTAGTGTATTTTTTAGTACTATATTATGAAAAATTATCTAATGCAACTTGAGCCTATATTTATATTTTCTTTGCCTATATTGGGTCATTAAACAGTGATAATAATAAGATAGATAAGCGAGAACTGTAGTAATGTAACAATGACCAAAAGCCAGAAACCAATAAGAACAATTTTGAAAAACAAAAGTACAAGATCCCTTTCAAATAATGAAAAAAATGAAAGAAAAAAAAGGAACTACAGCTTTTGTTTTTCATTACCAAGTAGAGAAGAAAATATTATAATATTGATTGAAAAAAATCACATAAATAAAGGGTAGCATCAATAACCAATTAGAACTTAGAACTCTTTTCAAAATTTCAATTTTTCTCTCGATTTGTGTCGCCCCTGTATAAAGTAACAAGACTTTCTGTTAGAAACTAAATAAAAGATTTCGGGTTCGTTTGGATTAATTTATTTTTGAGCTTATGAAAAAGCTGAAAAATAAATTAATCCAAACATGCCCTTAAATCGTAACAAACAATGCCAGGGAAAAATTTAAACTAAGTAAATTGATAAATTAGATTTCTAACTCTAAAACTAAGAATTGCGCATTAAGTAGTGCAGACATGATTTATGCATGTAGATTTTGAAATCTTTTAATTAGTAATCTTTAAATGCAAGATAACATACTCTTCTTTCCAGTTTTCCGCATGCAGCTTTTGACAATCCACTTTGGAGGTGGCCAGAACAAGTTGTGATACTCTGGATATTCACTCAAAAGAGAAAGCAGACCTTGATCCAAGTCAAAAACACACATGCCACATATCTTGTTTTTCTTGAAGAAGACATTGTCCATAAAGATGACACAATTCCCTTTGGAAACAGACAAATCCGAAGTAGAGGCAGAAAACGAACATCCATTTCCCACGAACAAAATCCTATCCCCCAAACTCGTTAATTGCACCATTTTCTTATTCTCATCAAGCCTCAATATAAGAATCCATAAAGAATTCTCGAAATACTCGTAAATAATGGCCACTAGCAACAGCTCACCCTCACTCTCTATTAGGAAACCTGAGCGTTCTCCACTAAAGACCTCATGTGACATGTCCAACTGTAAATGTCTCATATCCCTTTCCTTCGACAGTGCAAATATTCCCATCGAAAACACAGAAGTCTCTGATGGACTGGAACCACTTGTCGGGGATCTCTGTCCAACGCCCATCCTTGCAGTGCAATCTTACCAGATGGCCGTTATCGAGTAAGATGGCGAGAACGAGAGGTGTAAGTGTAAGAGCAATGACCTTTTTAGGGTACACGTAGTCATAGCGCAAGCTTTCGTCAAGGATGAAATCAGTTCCTAAATGGCGGACAAATAATTTGTTCAAGTCGAGCTCGAAAGGATAAGGGGAAGGACATTGAAATGGGAAGAGTGAGGATTCATATAGTTTGTTTTTTCCAGATGAATTTTTGGTAACTCTAATCAACCAAGGACGATGAACTAGGGTTTGATCTTGTTGTTGTTGTTGTGGCTTGATGAGGAAGATACTGCGTTTGGTGAGGTAACGGAATGGAATTTTGGTGTTGTTGATAATATTAGAAAATTGAAAGTTGGTGTCATGGAAGATCATGGAATCATAGGAAGTAGAGTGATTGTCGTCGGAATTAACATATTTAAGGAGTGGAAATTTGAAGGGTAAAATGTTGCTATGGTGATGTGGGGTGGAAGAAGAGCGCCATGTGGAACAAATTGATCGGAAGTGAATGAGATCGATTTCGTTGTCGAGTCGTTCCGATATTAGATTTAGAAGATCATTTGGCAGTTCAGACCAGTCTACCTCGGCCGCCATGTCTGCTCCTGCTGCTGTTTCAGCTGACTCTCTTTCATCTTATTTGTGAGTAATAAAGAGCTAAAAAAAACCTTGAAAAAGAGAAAAATATGCTAGACGGTTGAAAAATTACTATCATTAAGGATAATCTAACTCAATATATGCAAGACAGTTTCAATTTTATTTTATTTTGTACTCTAATATTTTTTTTTGAGGTATATTTTTGTACCCTAATATTAATTCTTAAAACACCACTATCATTAATCATTACTCCTTCCTTCCGTCCCAAAACTTTAGTCACGAAGATTAAGAAATAATAAGTAAAGTCATTTTTACCCTTACTTTCATAAGAGTACAAATGGTAAAGTATCACTAAATATGCATTGGTTCATTAAATGGACTAAAGTTTTGGGACAAAACTAAAAAGATAAAAAGATCGACTAAAGATTTGGGACGGAGGGAGTAATATATGCTACAAAATTATCACTTTAAAACAATACACCATTTAAATGCGAGTCTTTAAGTTCATGCACTACAAAATTAGTTTATCAGCTATCCGCTATTTTTTAGCGAACAGAGTCTAACAGGTTTCGAATTTTGCATAAAAAATTGAGTGTTGGATTTCTGAAGGCTAAAGACCTAAGATTCATTTCTCGAAAGCAACATTGAAGACTATACTTCATCCTTATACATTTCTTAACTCATTTGCATTTTTTGTACTTATTTTGTGTAGCTAAACTTTTTTTTTTTGTTTTGGAAAAGCCAAAGAAAGATTTATTAAATAAAAGAGGCATAAGACATGCCAAATAGAAACATTACAAAGTACTGTCAACTTGGGATAAACAGAATTACATTTGAAAACTACGTCCAAGTGCCACTAGTTAAACACTTAAGCTACCCAAGGCTCATCAGGTGCACCCATGTCAGCAAAACAATGGATCAAAATTAGTCTCCCACTACAACAATAATTCCAGTTTTAAACATCAGATAAAGCTGCAGAAAAAATACCAAACTGCAATCCTTAGCCGCTTTGCAGAGAACACCCAAGAGTTCAAACAAACAGAATTTACCAAACCTCAAACATGTCATGGCATTCAGCACCTTTTAATTTAACTATGAGCTAACATGAGAGCTACCAAAGGGAAAACTTTGGACAATAAGGAGAAAGCCGAAAAGCTAAAACACCAATCCGACACTAACTGGACAAGGAGTTTGGGATGCTACCGAGATAACCCCGAATCACAAACAAAATTCCCCAAGAACTCTATTAAGATTACTAATCTTCAAACTAACCGACCACTGCTGTAGATCAGAAGCCCCCTGCTACACCAGGAAATTGATATAGCAGAAGCCAAACACACATCACAGGGAAACGCATCCAGAATTGTCCACCGAAAGTCCGCTACTCACATTATATTCCTAAACAACCTAGACATGCTCTGAGATTCAAAAACCAGCTACTCACATTATATTCCATCTTCCTAAACTTTTAGATTAGGTTAGTAGACGAACCTCTTTAGAGCTACTTGAACTATGTGATGAACGATCAACAATATTGAATCTTATCTAAAAGTCCAGAACAAACAACAATATTGGATCTTACATAAAGATTTGTCAATGATGTTACATGTTTCGGATGCAATAGCAAAGGGAAAAGAGAAAACTAATTTCTTTCTGATGTCTAATACTCCTATGTCCCTAGCTAGCTTTATGGCACATTCCCCTACTCCATTTTCCTTTAATTCTCTCTCTAAATCAACATTTGGAGGCTTTTACTAGGAAAATCTCTAGATGATAGACTAATCCAAGATTAGTTATTATGGCTATATAAATCCTAACTCTGAAGCTAATATAACACCTCTCTATATAACCTAATATCCTGGAACATTGGTTGAAAACTGATAAATGAAACTAATTTTGCACATGAGGATGTTCAACCTTATTATCTCTTCACATTATTTTTATTTTTTATCAATGAATTATTTAAGCAGCTTATCCATAATCAAAAAGATAAATGAATTCTCAGAACCTGATTCATACAAGATAGATAGGAGGGGAACTAATCAAGTGTAACAGCTGTAACTACTAACTGCTGTAACAAAATGTAATCAATAGGCAGAAAAGAGGAAGTTGGAGGTTGTCTAGACAGTTAGTCAAAATTGGAAGAGTTCAAGGCATTTTTTGAGGTCGCTTCTAACTAATAATAACATAACAATGAACAAAAGCCAGAAACAAAATGTACTAACATAGCAACAACCATGAAATAAAAAGGAAAGCCAACATTGTTTTTTCATTGCTAAATATTATAAGATTCATCAGAAAAATGACAGAAATAATGAGAAATTCAATATTTCAAACATGAGCAGTTCAAGGAATTGAAACTTTTACATCCATTTTTTCATCTTCTTCCTCAATTCCTTCATTACTTCCCTTCATCAAAACTCTTTACTTTTCTTCCTCTCCATCTTCTTCATCTTCACTTTCTCCATCTTCTTCATCTTCACATTCTTCATCTTCATCTTCACTTTCTTCATCTTCATCAAATCTTCATAACAAAAAAATTCAAAAAATTCAAAATCAAAATCCAAAACCTAGAAGCAATGAGTCAAAGTTTTTTTCTCAACAATCTACACAAAACATAAACAAACCCATAAAATTATGATCATGAATTAAAAGTAGGGAAATCATTGAGCAGTCACACAATTTTAAGTAATTTAACAGAAAGATTGTAATGGACAAAGAATCAAACAAACATAACTCATATTAGACAAAGAAAGTTTTCTGTCTCTAAAAATTAAATATATTGGGATTTAGGACTTTGTTGGTAAGTTTATAGTCTGCAAAAGTAACAATAAAAGAAGATAATCAAACCCATCAAAATTGTTACATCTAGGTTTTGTGGTTCTTTTACCTGTAGTATGTTATTAAAAGACATGAATGCTTCAATCCCAGCTATATTTATTTTGAAACTTACCAGTACTATTGACTGAAATATGTGCCAAAACCATAGTATTTAGTTCAACAATTCCCCTTTTTAGCCTATTAAGCAACAGCTACCTACCTCTACTCCAAACGTCAGATCATATTGATATTTCTAATTTGTTTCAATATTATTTATGAACTATCAATCACAATTACATTATAAACTTTCAATGCTAGATAACTTACCCATTTTCCCAATGCAGCTCTTCACCATACAATCCAGAAGCAGCAAGTAAGTTGAAATAATCAGGATAATCAGACAAAGGCAACATCTTATTTTCATCGTTTAAATCACAAATTCCACAACCGAGGTCACTCACATTCATATTGATCACACAATTCCCTTTGGCAAAACCCAAATCGGAAGCAGAAGCAGAAAATGAACATTTTTTCCCCAAGAACAAAACCCTATCTCCTAAATTTGACAACTCCACCCACTTTTTCTTCTTCTCATCGAGCCTATACACATCAATCCATGCATCATAATCACCAGAATTCGTATCCACTAACAACAACTCACTCTCAACCACACATAATCTAAGCTGGCCAGGACACAATAGCTCAGCTTCCACCAAATCAACGCTTAAGTCCGGTCCAACCATAACAGTCTCAGCCATCTCTTCTACCCTGTCTACCACACAAGTTCGCCCTTTAAAATTGCAGATGTCTCCAAAGTAGCACTCTGAAAGTGAAACATTAGGGATATTCATCCAACCATCATCCCCAGGCCGGAACATACATGGATCCCGCAAGTAGTCGTATGTGACAATGTGAGGTTGTTGTTCCCCCGGATACGTGGCAGCTACGACTTTATCATATCGATCATTTTGAAATGAGTCGCTGGGTTGGAGCACGAATACTTGTCCGAGATCGACGATCGAGATGTGATTGAAGTCGAAGACGACGACTTCATCAGGGAAATGGAAAGGTAAACGTTGGTCAAGATCGAGTGGATGCCAGAGTTGAATTTTACCCTTTACATTTGGACCTATTCTGATCAACAAGGGTTGGAGAATTTTTCGAGGTTGGTGTTGGATTGGGATTGGGATTGTGGTTGGTTTGATGAGAAAGATGTTGTGTTTTACGAGGTAGCATATGGAATCGTTGTTGTTGCCGTCGGTTCCGAAGGGTTTTGGAAGCTTCAACGGTAAGAAGTGGTTGGGACGGAAGTTTGGGATGGAAGAGCGCCATGTGGAACAGACAGAACGAAAGCGAAGAAGATAGAATTCGCTGTTCAGTTTTTCGGATATTAATTGAAGAAGTTCCGTTGGAAGAAGAGACCAGTCAGGCTTAGCCATGGATGGTGCTGCTTCGGTTTGGGCAAATGGAACATAGGAAGAAGAAGACCGTTCGTGTCAATAAAGGGACAAGGAAATTGATCGTACCTGAATATCAGAAAGATTGACGGCCGGTCCGTTGAGCAAGCTTCCACACCGAATGGGGTTTGTACCTGCAGGCACTCCGATGCTTAAGTCAGCAAGAGAATGAGAGAGATACAAGAGAAGAGAGAGAGTAGAATGCCTAATGATTCTGAATTCCTGACTCTCCTGTCTAGGAGAGTTTATATAGTGCCCCAGCGCTGGGCCAAAGGTTGGTCTATTGGGCCGGGATAACCGGCCTAATAGACTCAACTGCCAAGATAGTCCCTGTATCGTAGGGGAAGGCCGTTATTTGCCTCTATCTTGGTTGGAGCCGTTCCGCTATTCGCGGGTAATGGATAGACTCCGTGACAGATATGCTTGAGTGATTGAGCACGTGTTAAACGTGCTACTTAGCTGTTAAGCTATTATGGAATGGGTCAACGTGCGTGGATGGACGAGGACGTGATTAGCGTGGGGCTAATCCGTTATGTCGAGCAGGACACGCCATTGGCTGACGTGTCGGGGAAGTTCCCCATTATTGGGCTGTGCCCCAAATGTCGGGCATAAGGGATTGGGTCAGCTCTTGGCCCAGTCCAGAACAGGAGCCCCCCCAAGTCGTTGCTCCTAGTCATAGGAGTAATGACTTAAGGTCCAGGCCCACATGTCGAGGAGTTGTTTTCCCCGTCACTCCTAGGAGGAGTTTATGATTCATTGATTATGATTGTTTGCCCGTTTGCGCGAGGAGCACATTTGTATGTTGCTCGTAAATTCCTCTGTGGCACGACGAGGAGGATTTTCCAAGGAGGAAGTTTCCCTTCGCTCGTAACGCGTGCCACGATGTCCGAGGAGGAACTTACGGGGAAGAGATTTTACCTTTGAAATCCTCGACTAACTGTCGAGGAGGTGTTGCGTTAATTGCATCTTATTGATGCTGCCTGTTTTTACGGGCACATTTATTTAGATGTTTGTTCCACTCGTCCGTAATTTGCGCTTGTCCATTACGTCGAGGAGACGTTTTCGTTGGGGATAACGATGAGTCCCTCGAGGATCGTGTCGTCAGTTCGATGGGACATGAAGAGACGAGTTTTTTCGCCTTCCAACGCCACGTGTGTGGGCTAGGAACAGGCGCAATAATTGCTTTGGGAAGACGCGCTTTAATTGCGTTGGTTTACGAGGAGGCTTATTAGCCGTTGGATTGATCGTGTCTTTTCGTTTTCCGCAGAGTGAATCAGAGCCATTTGATGGCTTTTGATCAGGATCGTTGGATCTGGATCAACGGTTATGATGCGGTGAAGTGCATTGGTTCGTGATAGAGGCGCATTGGTGGGGGGTCTATAAATAGAGGAGGAAAGGTTCATTTTGAACTTTTCACTCTCTTTTCTCTTGCGCTGTTGCTGTGTTCTCTGGTTGTTCAAGGTTTAGCATCAAAGTTCTAAAAGAAAGCTTTGATTTTTACTTGCCCAAAGTCTCAATCTTTCACACTTTCACTCTGACAAAAGGTAATGTGCTCTTTTTCTTCGTTACTGTGTTGATTTGAGGGTGTACTTTCCCCTTTTGATTTGGGTTTTCTGTTCTTTCTCGTGTACCCATTTTATGTATGTTGTTTGGGTTTAAATGACCCTTCACCATTGTTTGTTGGTGGTTTATGTGTTCTGGTCTTTTGAGTTTCGCATGTTGTTTTTGAGCATCCTTTCTATCGTTTGTGATTTTGGGTATGTTGTAGTTGTAGCTTAATAGCGGTGAAAACCATTGCCCAATGCCGTTTGTTTTAGTGTTTTTGGCTTGGAATTCTGGGTTATGCGAAGAACACCATGCATTGGATGAGTTTCTGGAAAAAAAACTATGAACATGTGTTGGATGCCCATGCATTTCTGGGAAAAGTATGAAGAACATCATGATGAACACGATGAATCTGATAGTTTTCTGGGGATTTTATGCGTTTCGTGTCGGGGAGAGGAACGTTGTTTCCTCTCCTCGTTACGGCTAGCCTTCTCCCCGTTTAGTATAGCAAAATTTTAGGTTAGTTAGCCTTGTGTCGGGGAACCTCTCCCTGTTTTCGCGTTCGCGAATCTTTTCAGTGTCTTTATGAATCGTATGAATGTCGGGGACCTTCTCCCCGTTTTTCGTTGAGAGGATGAGTTTGTAAAAACTCTGTGTCGGGGACCTTCTCCCCGTTATTTCGCTGGGAAATTTTTGTAGATAAGTTTGTAGAAAACTCTTTGTCGGGGACCTTCTCCCCGTTTTTAACTTTGAGTTTTAATGCGAAACTAAGTTTACTTCTGGGCGTCGAGCAACGTTGTTAGCTTGTGTCGGGGAATGTCTCCCCGTTTTTAGGCTTTCTCCTCGTTTCCTCTGTTGTTTTTATTTGCCATTTTGATAAGGGCTTTTGGTCGGGGACAGCGTCCTCGCCCTATCCTACGCCCTTTCACTTGATCTGCGGTGAAAGGGTGGATTTGATAATTGTCGAATTCATTGTCTTTTCGCTGCTTTTCAGGTATACAAAATGTCGGATACAGAGGAGATTACGGGGAGCCAAGTGGTGTCCAAACACAAGCTGGTCGACACCATAACAGATCCAGAGCTGGACTGGGTCGCGCCCGAGCTGAGGGGCATTGCTTCGACGCTCACTACTGAGGATCCTCGACTTTACACCATCGTCGAGGACGTTAGGAATGAGCCAGTGAATTGGGAAACCTATTTGCCCGAGGAAGGGGAACGTATCTGCTCGACATTCTCCGAGGATGGATTCGCTATGTACGAGCTGGCCTTTAAGGAATTGGGCTTTAAGTTGCCCTTTAGCAATTTTGAGTGCGAAGTTTTTGGCCGGTTGAAGGTGGCTCCGTCACAGCTCCACCCCAACTCGATGGCGTTCATCCGGGCGTATCCAATCCTTTGCCGATATCTAAATGTCGAGGCCACCGTTCCCCTCTTCTTCCACATCTTTAAGATTCAGAAGCAAATAGTCGAGGAGAAGCAAGGTTGGGTGTCTCTAAAGCATTGCTCGGCGAAATTTTTTAAAATGTTCGTGGAGTCTGCCCGGGGTTTCAAGGAGAGATATTATGTTGTGAAGCCCGTGACGCAAGCTGCCCGGGATTCTCTTTACATGGTGAGGGGATTGTTTAATGAGGATGGATCTCCCCGACTTGATGACCAAGGGGTCCCTATGACTGAACGGGTACCCCGGTTCCCTTTGGCTTGGTCTTTCGAACATTTCGAAATGAGGACCGAGGAATACTTGACCGCTGCCGTGGATCTATCCCCGGAGGAACAGGCAGGGTTCTTGAAGCTCAAGACTTATGTCAAGGGCTTCAAGCCTTGTACTTACACTGTCGCTTCGGGCGCTGTTGCCCTCGACAAGAAAGGCAGGCCCAGGGTTGAGCCTCGGTTTGTGAATACCAAGGCTTTGCTGGCATGCAAGAGTGTCGAGGAGGAAAATATGTTGCTCGGTATTTGCTTTTATTTTCCCTGCTCGTATTATACTTGTTTTATTTTTTGATAATGTTTTGTTACTTTGCTCTTCCTCGTGGCACTGACCATTTACTGTTTTGTTGCAGATAATATGGCCGACCTTGCATCAGAGCTCTATAAGTTGGCTGCCGAGCACAAGGGCGACAAGCCGAAGAAGAAAACAAAGAGGGCCAAGGTTGGGTCGAGCAGCACAGTGAATCTGGAGGGAGCTGCTTCTGGAAGTTCGAGCCAGTCTTCCCCGGTGGTGAGCTCCAAGGCGCCCCTGGGTAGTCGGGTTAAGAGGCAGAGGGACGAGGCCCTGACTACTATAGTGGACCTATCGGAGGGGGATGGTGGTTTCGTCCTCCCTCCTTGCCTGAGCAATGGAAGTTTCTTCGACAATAATCCTCCACAAGTGCCTGTTTCGGAGAGGAATCATGTGTTGGGCACTTCTGCAGCTGCTCGTCAACAACAACTAAATCGGGATGTCGCTGCGGTTATTAGGTTGGCGGAGACGGCACTTGTTTTGAATGAGGGTGGCCCGACTCATGAGGTAGAGAAGTTGGCCGCTAAAAACAGGAAGCTGGAGGCTGAGATCACTTTGCTGGAAAATGATCTGCTCGACCTTAGGTCCAAGCAGGAAAATTATTTCAAGAATATGGAGGAGGCCCGACTTGTCGCTGAGCAACTGGAGAAAACGAATAAGGTGCTCGAGGACCTTAAGGTCAGCAATGCCAAGCAGAGGAGTAAGATGCTGGAGGAAATGGCTATGTTGCAAACCAAGTGTGCCCCTCTTGAGGATGAAAAGGAGGAAACCCTCAAGTTTGCGACTCGAGGAGATCTTGTGAAGGAAATCCGGAGGCTTGGGGGCCTGATGCTGGCGAGCATGGTGCATGGATGGAAAAATGCCATTGCCCAACTCAAGATTGTGAATGTCGAGCATGGCCTAATTACTGAAGGCATTCACAAGCTTAAGAAGGTCGAAAATGGGCAGATCGTTATTCCGGAGAAGTATAGGGAGATGGCCCTTGAGGAGGAGAAGGATGAAGAAGAAGAAGATGATGATGATGATGACGAGGAGGAGGAGGCTGAAGGGGAGGCTGTCGAGGAGGACAAGGGTCCTGATGGGGACAAAGAAGGTCACGACGAAAGTCATTGAGTCTCCTCGACCAGTTATTTTTCAGGCCTGCGCGCCATAGTCTTGTACTTTATTTTTGTTTTTCAGTTTCTAACAATTTGGGGGCCTGCGTGCCCGGTTTTGTAATGTTCGAACAAGTGGGTTTTTATGCCCGGTATTTTTATGACAGTGCCCGTTTTGTTAATCCTGCTCGTCTATTTTATGCTCCTCGTTTTTATGTTTAAATTATTGTTTTCGTTTTGCTAAGTTATGCCTGCGTGGAATATGCATGTCTTTATGCTTGCTCGTTTTTAACTTAACAAATTTTTGGTTTTGATATTCGTATACTTGCTCGACATTGTTGTATGCCTGCCCGATAAAACCATTTTTTATATTTGCAAGTTTTTGTTCCGAGCGCGTTTCGTCGAGGAGGTCGTCCTCGGATTTAACTTAGAAAGTTTAGGGAACTATCTAAGCGCCTAGAGTTGTTTTCTGAGGCTAATACGGAGGCCGACACGTTGTTGTGCCCGTCCCCGCGGCTTGAACTTCCCATCGCGAGCTGGGCGTTAAGCCTTGGCACGAAAGACGAGGAGCTTGTCTTAAAGATCATCCTTGTCGGGGAGATGCTCTGCCCTTCCTGAGCCAGAGTATCTCCTTTTCAATGGTTGGATCGAGCACGTGTGCCCGCGTGCTCTCCGTTGTCGTGCTGTCGGGCTCGTTGCTAGAGGATCCGAGCAGCCTTCTTTGAAAGTGTTTTTCGGTTTGGCAATAACTTAGCTGTAATATTGTTTTAGTTTTTGGGCGTTCCAAGGTTGAGGAAGTTTCTTTCCTCGAAGGTCCTCGAGATAATATGCGCCATTTTCTGTTTTGTCGATGACGCGATATGGTCCTTCCCAGTTGGCCGCCAGTTTACCGTCCTGGGAGTCCTTAGCATTTCGTCTTAAGACGAGGCTGCCCACTTCAAATTATCTTTTAATGACTTTAACGTCATGTCGGGCAGCAATTTTTTGTTTAAGGGTGGCTTCTCGAAGAGATGCCCCCGTACGAATTTCTTCGACAAGATCTAGCTCTTCACGGAGAGCTTCGTCGTTCATTTCCTCTTCGAGCGGTTGCTCGGTTCGGCGAGATGGTTCGCCAACCTCCACGGGGATGACTGCTTCTGTTCCATATACCATTCGAAATGGAGTCTCCCCGGTCGTGGAGTGTGGTGTCGTACGATAGGCCCAAAGAACGTTTTCAAGCTCCTCGACCCATTTCTTTTTGTTTTGGTCCAATCTTTGTCGTAAGCCGCGCACGATTACTCTGTTGGCGGCTTCGGCCTGCCCGTTAGTTTGGGGATGTTCCACTGAAGTGAAATGTTGCTTGGTCCCCAGGGCAGCGAGGAAGTCTTGGAATCCTTTGTCCGTGAATTGTGTCCCGTTGTCTGTGACGACGGCTTGTGGTATTCCAAATCGGCAGAGTACGTCGCGTTTGAAGAAACGGAGTATCCTGAACGACGTTATGTCGGAGAGGGGTTCAGCCTCTACCCATTTGGTGAAGTAGTCCACGGCAACTATTAAGAACTTATTTTGGTGAAGTCCCATTGTGAAAGGGCCAAGTATGTCCATCCCCCACCAAGCGAAGGGCCATGGCGATGTCATAGATTTGAGCTCGTGGGGAGGAGCTAGGTGCATGTCCCCGTGTCGTTGACATTTGTCGCATTTTTTCACATGGTCCTTAGCGTCTTGCTGCATGGTGGGCCAGTAGTATCCTGCTCGGAGAGCTTTTCTGGCCAGCGATCTTCCTCCCAGGTACTGGGCGTTGATCCCCTCGTGTACCTCGCGCAGGATGTAGTCGATTGTTTCCTCGTCGACGCATTTCAGGAGTGGGATTGAGAATCCTCTTCTGTATAACTTTCCGTCGAGGATGACATATGCACATGCTCGACGTCTAATTATTGCTGCTTCTTTCTGATCGTCGGGGAGGGTTCCATTCGCGAGGAAGTTATAAACGGGGGTCATCCAGCAATTTTTGTCGCCAATGACATTTATGTCGAGGACGTTGGTCGCCTTCTCGATGCTTGGTCGAGGGAGTACTTCCTGAATGACGGATTTGTTTCCGCCTTTCTTTTTTGTGCTCGCCAGTTTGGACAGGATATCTGCCCGTTTGTTATGCTCGCGTGGAACGTGTTGCACCTCCACGGACTCAAACTTAGTGATTTTTTCCTTCACTAATGCTAGATACTCAGAGAGGTTATCATTTTTTGCCTGATATTCCCCTAATACTTGTGAGGCAACGAGTTGTGAATCTGTGAAGATTTTAACTTCTTTTGCCTCCATGTCCTCGGCCAACCGCAGTCCTGCTAGGAAGGCTTCGTATTCTGCCTGGTTATTCGACGTCGGGAAGGATAGCGCTAGGGATACCTCGATGATGATCCCGTTTTCGTTTTCCAGGATGATACCTGCTCCTGCTCCCGTGGCGCTTGATGCTCCGTCGACGAATATTGTCCATTTGTCTGCCTTGTTTGTCGTGGAGGCTGGACTCGTCATTTCGGCCACAAAGTCTGCTAGGACTTGTGATTTCAGCGCTTTTCTGCTTTCGTAACGAATGTCGAATTCGGAAAGTTCGAGGGACCATTTGAGCATCCTGCCCGCCATATCTGGTCGACCAAGCAATGATTTGATGGGTTGGTCGGTCCGGACTACGATTGTATGTGCTAGGAAGTAGTGACATAGTCTTCTTGCTGCGTTGATCAAGGCGAGGGCCACCTTTTCAATTTGTGTATATCTGAGTTCGGGTCCCTGGAGAGCCTTGCTCGTAAAGTACACTGGTTTTTGTCCTTCCGCTGTTTCTCGGACAAGAGCTGCGCTGACGGCCTCGGATGCGACGGAGAGGTAGATGTATAATACTTCCTCGACATCCGGGCGTGAGAGGACTGGAGGTTCGGACAGGGCCTTTTTAAGATGTTGAAGAGCCTGCTCGCACTCGTCCGTCCATTCGAACACAGCTTCCTTCCTAAGTAGTTTGAAGAGAGGCAATGCGTGTTGAGCAGATTTTGCCACAAAGCGGGATAACGAGGTCAGCATTCCGTTCAGGGTTTGTATGGATTTCTTGTTGCTCGGAGTTGGGAGCTCCGTAAAGGCACGACATTTGTCGGGGTTGGCTTCGATTCCTCGTTCTGTTAGGTAGAATCCGAGGAACTTTCCTGCCCGTACCCCGAAGGTGCACTTTTCTGGGTTGAATCGCATATTGTGTCGTCTGGCCTGCTCGAAGACCTTACGTAAGTGGGCGGTATGGTCGATTTCCTCGTGGGATTTTACGATCATGTCGTCCATGTAGACTTCGAGCATGTCGCCTATTTCTGCTCGGAATACCCTGTTCATCATCCGCTGGTATGTAGCACCAGCGTTTTTTAGACCGAAGGGCATTACGTTGTAGTAATAGTTCCCCGACTCGGTCATGAAAGCTGTTTTTTCCCTGTCGGCCACAGCCATTGGGATTTGGTTGTATCCTGAATATGCATCCATAAAAGACAATAATTTAAATCCAGAAGAATTATCGACTAATTTATCAATGCAAGGTAAAAGATAGGAATCTTTAGGGCAAGCCCTATTGAGATCGGTATAGTCAACACACATTCTCCATTTTCCATTAGATTTTTTAACTAGTACAACGTTTGACAACCAGGTAGTGTATCTGGCTTCAGAAATAAAATTTGCCTCTAGGAGGTCTTTTACAGCTTTTTCAGCAGCCTCCGCTTTTTCGGGAGACTGCCTACGCCTACGTTGCACTACGGCACTAGCAAGTGGGTCGACAGTAAGTTGATGACAAGCAATGTTTGGATCCAGCCCGGGCATGTCGGCGGCGTGCCATGCGAACAAGTCAGCATTTTCTCTAAGGCAGGATTTTAGCTGCTTCCTCGCCAACTCGGGGAGCCCTGTACCAATCTTGACTCCTTTTTCTGGATCCTCGCCAAACTGGACTATCTCGAAGTCTCCATCAGGAATGGGGCGGTAATGCTCTTTGCTCGCCTCGTCGTCCTGCTTTTCTTCTTTCTTCAGCTTTTTCTCCTCCTTATGCTCTTTCTTGGAGGTGCGGCTGTCGAGATCAACTGAACTCACATTTGGGCCGGGCAGACTTGATGGTGCTTCCGGGGAAGGCTTTGGTGACGTTTCCGAGGAAGGTTTTTGCTTCTTTGGCTCAGGAGCTTTGCCAATGAAATTGTTGCCTTTGGACGCTGCGTCGAAGCACCTCCTTGCAGCTTCAATGTCCCCGTGTAGAGTAGCAACCTGCCCTTTGTGGGTGTAATACTTCATCTTTAAGTGGGCAGTGGAGGGGACAGCGATAAGGTCTGCTATGGCCGTCCTGCCAATGATGCACTGGTAGAGGCAGGGGCAGTCCACGACCAAGAATTTTACCCTGATCGACTTGGCAGTGTCTTCGGAGCCAAAGGTGACGATGAGGTCGACATAACCCCAAGGCTTAGTAGTTGCTCCATTGAATCCAGTGAGGTCTGAGCCCAAGTATGGGGTGAGGTGTGTCTCGTCCAGCTGTAATGTCCTGAACAAACTGGCGTACATAATGTCGCATGAGCTCCCCGGATCTATGAGTACCCGACGAACGTCCATGTTAGCCATGTCTGCCCGGACAAGGAGGGGAATTTGAAAGTTGGCTGACCCGCCGGGCAGCTCCTCGAGATAGAAAGCTAAGGGCATTGATCGCCCCTTTGCCTTGTCCAGTGTTGCGTTCATGTTCGAGGACATGTCGATGAGCTCCTCGAATTTTCTTTTGATGGACCCGATGGTGTGCTTGTCCATACGACCACCGGATATGACGAATGAATCTGTGAAATAGTCCCACGTGCTAAGTGTAGGACCAGTATAGATGTCCCCAAAACAGCTGGGGATAGCAAAATCTTCTGGCCGGGAGACGCTCATAGCGATCTGCTTGGTACTGTTCTGCCCGGCAGGTGGGGGAACTACCTCCTCGACGGCGCGAGTCTCCGCGGCCGTCAAACTTTGAGTGAAAGATTGAGACTTTGGGCAAGTAAAAATCAAAGCTTTCTTTTAGAACTTTGATGCTACACCTTGAACAACCAGAGAACACAGCAACAACGCAGGAGAAAAGAGAGTGAAAAGTTCAAAATGAACATTTCCTCCTCTATTTATAGACCCCCCACCAATGCGCCTCTATCACGAACCAATGCACTTCACCGCATCATAACCGTTGATCCAGATCCAACGATCCTGATCAAAAGCCATCAAATGGCTCTGATTCACTCTGCGGAAAACGAAAAGGCACGATCAATCCAACGGCTAATAAGCCTCCTCGTAAACCAACGCAATTAAAGCGCGTCTTCCCAAAGCAATTATTGCGCCTGTTCCTAGCCCACACACGTGGCGTTGGAAGGCGAAAAAACTCGTCTCTTCATGTCCCATCGAACTGACGACACGATCCTCGAGGGACTCATCGTTATCCCCAACGAAAACGTCTCCTCGACGTAATGGACAAGCGCAAATTACGGACGAGTGGAACAAACATCTAAATAAATGTGCCCGTAAAAACAGGCAGCATCAATAAGATGCAATTAACGCAACACCTCCTCGACAGTTAGTCGAGGATTTCAAAGGTAAAATCTCTTCCCCGTAAGTTCCTCCTCGGATATCGTGGCACGCGTTACGAGCGAAGGGAAACTTCCTCCTTGGAAAATCCTCCTCGTCGTGCCACAGAGGAATTTACGAGCAACATACAAATGTGCTCCTCGCGCAAACGGGCAAACAATCATAATCAATGAATCATAAACTCCTCCTAGGAGTGACGGGGAAAACAACTCGACATGTGGGCCTGGACCTTAAGTCATTACTCCTATGACTAGGAGCAACGACTTGGGGGGGCTCCTGTTCTGGACTGGGCCAAGAGCTGACCCAATCCCTTATGCCCGACATTTGGGGCACAGCCCAATAAATGGGAGACTTCCCCGACACGTCAGCCAATGGCGTGTCCTGCTCGACATAATGGGTAAGCAGCACGTTAAACACGTGCTCGTCCATCCACGCACGTTGACCCATTCCATAATAGCTTAACAGCTAAGTAGCATGTTTAACACGTGCTCAATCACTCAAGCATATCTGTCACGGAGTCTATCCATTACCCGCGAATAGCGGAACGGCTCCAACCAAGATAGAGGCAAATAACGGCCTTCCCCTACGATACAGGGACTATCTTGGCAGTTGAGTCTATTGGGCCGGTTATCCCGGCCCAATAGACCAACCTTTGGCCCAGCGCTGGGGGCACTATATAAACTCTCCTAGACAGGAGAGTCAGGTATTCAGAATCATTAGGCATTCTACTCTCTCTCTCTTCTCTTGTATCTCTCTCATTCTCTTGCTGACTTAAGCATCGGAGTGCCTGCAGGTACAAACCCCCCCTTCGGTGTGGAAGCTTGCTCAACGGACCGGCCGTCAATCTTTCTGATCTTCAGGTACGATCAGAAATGTTGTAGCTTTAGGGTTTTTGTGTGGTCCAATGTTCAATGTGAACGACTTATTTATAAGCAAAATTGTTTGGTAAAATATATGTTTAAAAACTTAAATTATTATTTTGACAATCAACCGTATAAATAAATAAATATTTTAAAAATATAAGATAAGTATGAATTTTCCACATTGAAAAAAGAAAATTGTTTTTTTTATAATTAAGAGTTTTATTAAAAAAGTGTTTGGCTGAACTTCTCATTTTAAAGAGAATAAAAAGCTAAAAAAAGTCGGGTCAAACAAGCTCTAAAAAAGAAAAATGTTGTACATGTGAACTTATCTGAGTTGGTAGGGATATCACACTACATGTGTAGGTGCCCGAATTCAAAACAAGGGACACTCCACTTATTTACATATGAGTGGATTTTTTAGTCACCAGACAACTTGAAAAAAAAAAACTAGTATATCTACTTAAATTCCTATCTACTTAAAAGCCTCGGAATACTAGTTAAATGACCCTTAAAAAAGGCTTAATTAATAAAATGGTCCCTTAAAGACATTTTTGGTTTCATATTAGTCCCTTAAAGAAAAAAAGGTCTAAATAGGTCCCTTAAAGAAAAAAAGGTCCGAATAGGTCCCTTAAAGACATATCCGTTAATCAGTTTGGTCCTATTTAGACATCTTTTTAGGGACCAAACTGATTAACAGAGATGTCTTTAAGGGACCTATTCGGACTTTTTTTTCTTTAAGGGACCTATTTGGACCTTTTTTTCTTTAAGGGACCAATCTGAAACCAAAAATGTCTTTAAGGGACCATTTTATTAATTAAACCAAAAATTTATTATTTTTACTAAATTATCCATTATAAAGTTACTTTTGGTAAATGGGCCAAATTTTTGTATTGGCTTTTGCTTATTTTTAAGTTTTTAAGTTTAAAGTTACTTGCATGACCGACCGGAAGAATCTATATGTTTTAAATGTTGTGAACAAAATTCCTTATCGTATAAAAATTATTTATTTATTAGGTTTTATCGAATGTTTGGTGTAATTGATGCAAGAGATTGAATTTGCCTATTCAAAGATGCCAAAAGTCTTCTTTAGTTTGACATTATTTTTTATGGAGAACGGATTTCTTCCGTTGCGCTTTTCACTGGAAATTGTCCGGTTTGTAAGTAAAATTAATGGTTGAAATTGCACAGGAGAAGATAATCTCTCCTTATTATGGAGGGAATCTCCTTTTGTGGCAATTGGCAAGCAACAATGTGCTATGTATCAGCCTCCCTTTTATCACCAGTTTAATGGTAATTGAGAACTTTTCGGGCAGTATTAGGAGATAAAATCGAATCAGCACCATGATTGGCAATCTACCAACACTGCCATTTTTCGTATATGCAACAATAGTAAAACCAGGCCAACCATGATCAGATGATGAATAAATTTGCGCATGATATGCAATTGGATCCTATGCGGCAATACCCTCTTGGCCGAGGATAATTTGGGCATTTCTCGATGGCCCGTGTGTTTCCCTTCTCGTGTTTGATTGTAGTTATTCCTATGTTTGAACTTGCCTTAGCTTGCCTTAATTGAAGTCCATGTGAATTGATTGTTGCAATCAAGTATGATCAGTGAAATATGACAGGTAAAAATATTAATTTCTTGCTTCTGCAGAATCATTACTGTAAAATTGAGGTTGATGTTACTACAAGAGGTTGTTACTTTACTACAAAATTTTCATTTGGCAAATGTGATTTTTGAGGATAAGTAACAATTTAAGTTAGAGTTTGTGATGAATTTCGGTCATAAAAGTGATTTTAGGTTTCTTTAGATCAATTTTAGCTAGAACTTATTTAGTTTTGCTAAGTTTTAGATTTACAAAGATTTTGAGCAGCTTATCCATAATATTTTTCAAATTACATTGTGGGGGAAGCCCATTCTTCTCTTTATTTTTGACCAAGGATGCTTTTTCTTAGCACTGCAATAAGGTAACCTTGTCGAATTAAACTGAGCCCTCATGAGGTATGTTTAACCCAGAAACTGTCAAAAAAGGAGTACTGTGTGATAAGTGCCAAAAAGTAGTTAAATATCTTACTCAATTAAGGCAATTATCGACTGATTTTCAAAGATATTTATAATTAAAACCCCAAAACTTTGTACATTTTAACTAAAGATATTTTTATATCCTAATCCTAACTTTTTAAGCTTGGATGATCAAAAGAGGAGAAAAATTAATTCTTTTTCCAAGAGACTGGTGGCTGAGCGACCAGGTGGTGGCTGAGCGACCAATTTAAAGAAAATCTTGGAAAACAAGCAAAGAATTCTACACGTGTCAAATAACCCCTTCACCAAGCCAAAATGGTGGCTGAGCGACCAGGTGGTGGCTGAGCGACCAATTTAAAGAAAATCTTGGGCATCAAGCTTCAACTTTTATACGTGTCAGAAAGCCCCTTCACCAAGGCAAGGTGGTGGCTGAGCGACCAATTGATGCCTATAAATAGCAATTCACTCTTACAACAACCGGAGGAATTCAGAGAGTTCAAAGACAGAGCAATTAAATGAGGGAATTCAGAGAGTTCAAAGACAGAGCAATTAAATTAGAATTAAGCTTAGGTCATAGGCAAGAGAAGGTGGATCCATCCAACTTGAGAGATCAAGGGATTGATGTGCACTCTTTGTTCCTCTTTCCACATTTGTAAGTTTACCACCATGACAATGAGTGGCTAAATCTTTTGTTGTTGGGATTAGGTGTAGCTCATTCATAAATATGTACAACTCTTAATCATGTTATATATGTTTTAATTTATCATCAACTTAGTGTTATCTTTGATTTGCATGTTTATCTTTAAGATTTGAATTGTTATAGACATATTTCACTTTGAATCAAATGGAAAAGATAATCACTTATTAAAAATCCTAAAACTCTAGACATAGATTTAGGTTTTTAATATTCACTTTTGTATTGAAACTTAATGCTGTTGTGTTATTCAAATGTTTCGAGACATCGGAGTTTAAATAATACAATTTAGCCGTTATATTAATTATTCAATCGAGACATCGAGGATTAATAAGTATAACGTGATTCTTGTCGTTATCTGGACACAGAAACGTCCGTGAGCAATACGTGATATGTTGATGATTAGTTAAAATATATATGAATGTTTTAGAAACGTACATATAAGTGAAAGAGTGAAGTCTAATCCCGACAACCTTTTCTCTCTGAATCTTTAATCACATTTTTATTTGCATTTATATGCTTTTGCAAGTTTTTACAACAAAACAAACTTTAAATACTTCACTTAAAATTATGGTAATTGTTGAACGGTTTTTAATATCACACTAATCCCTGTGAAGACGATAATTCTAAAACTTACTTTTGTACTTCCAACACTGTGATAAGGTAAGCTTATCGAACTAAACTGAGCCCTCATGAGGTATGTTACCAGAAATTTGCCTACTTGTATAATGAAGTGTTTTTTTGGTATAAAATGACTATTGACTATTCTTTCAGTAAAATTTTGAAAAATTGAAAACAATGTATGGACCATTTTCACTAACGTATGAGATGGAAATTTTTTGAGGTTGTTTCTAACTAATAGTAATAGCATAACAATGAACAAAAGACAGAAACAATACATACTAACATAGCCATGGAATAGAAAGGAAAGCCAACTTTGTTTTTTCATTACTAAATATTATCAGATTCAACAGAAAAATGACAGAAATAGTGAGAAATTCAATAACAAAAACCCAAATATTTTCAAAATCCAAAACCCAAATATTACTTCCATTTTTTCATCTTCCTCAAGTCCTTCATTACTTCCCTTCATCAAAACTCTTTACTTTTCTTCCTCTTCACTTTCTTCTTCTTCACTTTCTCCATCTTCTTCCTCTTCACTTTCTTCATCTTCATCTTACTTTCTTCATCTTCATCAAATCTTCATAACAAAAAAATCCAGAAAATTAAAAATCAAAACCCAAATATTTTCAAAATCCAAAACCCAGAAGCAATGACTCAAAGCTGCAACTTTGATATATTTCTCAACAATCTACACAAAACATAAACAAACCCATAAAATTCTGTTCATGAATAAAAAGTTTTTTTTGGATGTTTACCATAAACAAACCCATAAAATTCTTCAAGGTAGTAATAAAGGATGAGCTATCATAACTCATTCTTCTAAGTGAACAAGAAACAAAGAGGACCGATCAAGTCATATTGTAAGTTACTCAGAATTTAATTTTTCACAATGTCAGTTCTAATAAAACAATAAAAAAAAAAAAACAAGACTTTGCACTTTTCCGTCATAGTTACGGAACATGCACTTGAAGACAACAAATGGTAAAAATAGGATTCTAAACAGCATGAGAGGTTTGATTTTGTTACAAAAATCATTTCTTTAAAGGGCATTGTAGGTTTTGTAAACAATGGAGTAGAGAAGCCACTATGTTTGGTCTAGTGGTGAGGGGTTTGGATAGTATGTTATAGGTCTTGGGTTCGATCCCCAGTTCATTGTAAAAAAAAAAAAATTATAAAAAAAAAAAAACAATGGAGTAGAGCATCAAAACTCATAATCGCCCTTCTAAAGTAGGGCAATCATTGAGCAGTAACACAGTTTTAAGTCATTCATTTAATAGAATCAAACAAACATAACTCTTATTAGACTAAGAAGGTTTTCTGCCTCTAAAAATTAAATATATTGGGATTTAGGACTTTGTTGGTAAGTTTATAGTCTGCAAAAGTAACAATAAAAGAAGATAATCAAACCCATCAAAATTGTTACATCTAGGTTTTGTGGTTCTTTTACCTGTAGTATGTTATTAAAAGACATGAATGCCTCTATCCCAGCTATTGAAATTGAAATTGTTACATCAAATTTTTTACATCAATTGAAATTTACTGGCACTATTGACTGAAACATGTTGCCAAAAACCATAGTATTTAGTACAACAATTTTCCTTTTTAGCATATTAAGCAACAGCTACCTCTACCTCTTCTTAATACCATTGCCACAACTACCTCTGATCCAAACCTTTCCCTCAAAATCAGAGCATCTGATCAAAATCCCATTTAGAGAGTCCTCATACAAACTCGATGGTTCTACCTCTTCTTATTACGAGTTCTCTTATGTAACACTTGCACCAGAAAAGTTAAGCATGACTATTTCTTATTCAAACTCACACTTTTGCCTTTATTCTAGTTAACAAATTTTGTACTTTGTAAGTATCTAGGTTTGACTAAATAAGAATGATGAAATTATTCATTTTATTTACAAGTTTATTCTTTAGAAATGTAGTTTTTTTTTTTCGAATTCAAATTTTCTCCCTGAAGAGAATGTGATTTTCTGACCTCTTATTCTCCTTAAGTTGTTGGACTTACTTGTAAATGACACAAAACATGACTGAATTCATATCATCTTATTATCATAGTGAGAAAACTCAATAGTCCAAACGTCAGATCATATTGATATTTCTAATTCGTTTTCTACATTATATATGTACTATCAATCACAATTACATTAGAAACATTCAATGCTAGATAACTTACTCTCTTTCCAAATGCAGCTCGTGACGATCCAATCCAGAAGCCACAAGTAATTTGAAATAATTGGGATAATCAGACAAAGGCAACATCTCATTTTCATCCAAGTTGAAATCACAAATTCCACAACCGAGGTCACTCACATCGATATTGATCACACAATTCCCTCTGGCAAAACCCAAATCGGAAGCAGAAGCAGAAAATGAACATTTTTTCCCCAAGAACAAAACCCTATCTCCTAAATTTGTCAACTCCACCCACTTTCTCTTCTTCTCATCGAGCCTATACACATCAATCGATACATCATAATCACAAGAAGACGTATCCACTAACAACAACTCACTCTCAACCACACATAATCTACTCTGGCCAACACACAATAGCTCAGCTGCCACCAAATCAACGCTTAACTCCGGTCCAACCATAAAAGTCTCAGCCCTATCCTCTTCCTTGTGTAGCACACAAGTCCGCCCTTTAAAATTGCAGATGTCTCCTAAGCTGCAGCTTGAAAGCTTGGGGATCTTCATCCAACCATCGTCCCCAGGCCGGAACATACACGGCTCCCGCCAGTAGTCGTATGTGACAATGTGAGGTTGTTGTTCCCCCGGATACGTGGCAGCTACGACTTTATCATATGGATCATATTGAAGTGAGTCGCTGGGTTGGAACACGAACACTTGTCCGAGATCGACGATGGAGATGTGATTGAAGTCGAAGACGACGACTTCATGAGGGAAATGGAAAGGTAAATGTTCGTCAAGATTGAGGGGATTCCAGAGGCGGGTTTTACCCTTTACATTTGGACCGATTCTGATCAACAAGGGTTGGAGTATTTTTTGAGGTTGGTGTTGGATTGGGATTGGGATTGTGGTTGGTTTGATGAGAAAAATGTTGTGTTTTACGAGGCAACACATGGAATCGTTGTTGTTGTCGTCGATGCCGAAGGGTTTTGGAAGCTTCAAGTGTAAGTGGTGGTTGGTGAAGATAGAATTCACTGTTCAGTTTTTTGGATATGAGTTGAAGAAGTTCCGTTGGAAGCTGAGACCAGTCAGGCTCAGCCATGGATGGTGTTGCTTTGGTTTGGGCAAATGCAAAACAGGAAGAAGAAGACCGTTCGTCAATACAGCGGCAAGGAAATGTTGTAGCTGTAGGGTTTTTGTGTGGTCCAATGTTCTTCAAACACAGTAACAAATGTACCAAGGGCACATATTCATTTTGAATTTAATATATATACAAATTTACTCTACACGAGCATTCAATAATATACCAACACATAACATAATATATCATGTATTGTGTTTAAGAACACATGAAGTGTCAATACATCACTATATAGATGTGTAACAGTGCATACAAATTAAACTCATTAATTTTTGCCTTAAATTAAGAGTTTAATGGATATAGGCAGACAGAGTAAAGAAATTTATTTTACACACTCAACCAATAAAAATGTTTCAACCTTTCATATCATATCAAGAAAGTAGGGTTAAGTAGGATGACGTGGCAAAAAACATGGTTGTAATTTATTGACAGTGTAAAATTATTTTACGTTGTCGATGCATATTCATTTTTCTCTTAAATTAATCATTTAATTTTGTTAGATTACACCGTCAAATTTTTAATAATCATTGTTACAAAAATTTTCATGTGGTTGTTTATTGAATAACTAATAGCCGTTGCAAAAATGCTTACATGACCATTAGCTAGGAGAATTTATATGACTCGATGTTATTCAAATGCAGATCATTTATTGAGCTTCATGAATTGCTTTTTAAAGGAATATTATAGTGATATGATACTTGCAGTCGTTAGTAGTGATCAAAATGATCAAATGGTGCAAATTTCACTACTTTTGGTGATTTGGTGAAGAGTAAGAGTCTTGCTAAAGCTCGTCATGTCATTTGGCTAGCAACCACTTGGAGTATATGGCGAACTCGAAACAACATTATGTTTCGTGGAGATGTGTTTAATTTGGCCTTACTTGTTGATCAGATTATTTTTATTTCTTGGGTTTGGTTTGTAGGTCGAATAGAACTTAATCCTTCATTTGTATTCTCAGACTGGTGTAACGATCCATTAGCTTGCATTCTAAGTATCTAATGGTTTTCGTAATTTTTGTAAGGGTTGAGTGCCCCTTGCACTCTTTTTAATTCAATCCTTTTGCTTATAAAAAAAAAATGAAAATATAAGAAAATTTTCTCAAAACTTCATTTAAACACATCATATCATTATATTTTAGATTAAATATTTGATGATGGAAATAAACCGTAAAATTTTAAAATAAAGAGATTAACTTTGAAAAATGATAAAAATAGAGGGATCAAAACTAAAAGTTTATATAAAGTGCATGAATTTTTAAACATAATGCCACTTTTAACCCACATGAGTTGATGGATTAATATGGTGGTGAAGACTTAAGACTTTGGACTAGAGCGTGTTCTTCCTAGGTGGTAAATTCAAATCCTCATGGTGTCACTTTCTTTGATGGGTTAGTCAAAAGGTTTGACTTCAACTGAACCGGTTAGTGGACGGTGGAATCACTTTCCTTTAGATTAATCGATTCTCAGAGCGGATGTTAATTCTTAAAAAGAAAACATATTGTCAATTTCCAGTCAAACTTTTTTTAGGCCTTTCAAATAATGATTTATTTGTTAGAGTGGACTACTTTGATGCACTAGTTGTTACCCTCTCAAACACATATTCAAACACATATCAAAAGAAGAAGAGCATAGTCGGTGCTGCATATGCAATTAAACTCAACTTTTCTTTCAATAATAATAAGAAAATACCTTTCATGTTGAATAAGACTCCACTCCCTCCGTCCCAAAATATAAGCAAATATGGGTCAAAAAAACTTAATGTATTTGGTTAAAGATTTGGACCAAATACATTCATTTTTGTTGACCGACTTTTGCTTATATTTCGGGACAGATGAAGTACTTGTTAGTTGTGACACAAATAGTGTATAGTTGGAGGATTTAATTTCAAGTAATGAACTAGACTAGAGTAATAAAAGGTGCAAGTATTAAATAAATGATTAATCTAATATTACAAAGAATAGTAGATAAAATCAACATTAAGTTTAACCAAATGTACTTTATATATTGTTTCTAATTAAAAGAAGGAGCTGATTTGAGTTTTTCAACTCAGCAGTAGAGTGAGTACATGGACCCAATAGAAAATTGTTGCTGTAGTGAACCACAAAATGGTTATATTCACTATTTAAGATAATCAATAATTTTTCAAACGTTAGGACAAATTACATTGTTGGGGAAGCATCTTAGTACCATTGTAAGTTATGCTTATCTAAACAAACTGAGCCTTCATGAAATTTGCCTACTTGTACAATAATAAAGTTTTTCTTTTGGTATAAAATGAGTTTCTGCATCATTATCTAAGGCTCTAACTAGTGAAAGAAAATACTATTAAGACATAATAAGAGATTAAATTTGCATATTCTCGCGTTTTATGCATGAACAACGGTGAACCCAGTGTTGTGTCTTATCATCTCATGTCCTCTTTCTTTCTCTTCAACATATAAAGTGACTAGGCTTTCTGTTAGGAACTAGTAAATGAATACTAACTGCTAACTACTAACTGAATACCAAACACGACTACATCTACATCTAATCCATTTCCAAACTATAACTACTAACTGCTGTAACAATATGTAATCAATATTATATTACAAGTCTGCAAACAAATAAATACAAAAGAAAGGATGAAAACAAGAGCATTTCAGCTCAACTTTTTTCTGATCATAAAACCTTTCATGCTGAATGAATAAGGGTGTACTTGTGACACAAATAGTGTATTTGGAGGTAACAAAACGTGCAAGTACTAAATAAATGATTAGCCAAACATTTACCATTTTCTCTAAGGCATCCAGAGATGGAAATTTTTTGAGGTCGTTTCTAACTAATACTCCCTCTAGTACTTAATATACGAAAACATTTACTTTTTATATACATTGATGTATCTAGTCTATATCAATGTTTCAATGTATCTAAAAAATGAATGTTTTCTTATATTAAGGACCGGAGGGACTAGGGAGTAATAACATAACAATGAACAAAAGCCAGAAACAATACATACTAACATAGAAAGAACCATGAAATAAAAAGGAAAGACAACTTGTTTTTTCATTACTAAATACTACTATAAGATTCATTGAGAAAAAAGATAGAAATAAAGAGTGAGGAATTCAATATATCAAACTTGAGCAGTACTAGTAATTGAAACCAAATATCAAGTCTTCTGGGAAATAGAACACATTTAACAATATCACTACCATATTGTCAGCATATTAACATGTTTTACGCACGAACCCAACGTTGTGCCTCATGCCTTTTTTTTTTTCTTTCTTTCTCTTGCTCCTATTTAAAGTGACTAGGCTTTCTATTAGGAACTAAATAAAATGATCTACTTCATCCCAGAAAATTCATTACCTTCATCCCTAAATTTCATCAAACCGAGAAAATCAAAACTCTTTACTTCCATTTTTCCATCTTCTTCCTCAATCCTTTCATTACTTTCCATCGTCAAAACACTTTACTTTTCTTCATCTTCTTCCTCTTCACTTTCTTCATCTTCATCTTCACTTTCTTCATCTTCATAACATCTTAACAACAAATAACCCATAAAATTAAAAATCAAAACCCAAATATTTTCAAAATCCAAGACTTTGAAGTCATAGTTACGGAACATGCACTTGAAGTCATAGAGGTTTGATTTTGTTACAAAAATCATCTCTCTAAATGACATTGTAGGTTTTGTAAACAATGGAGTAGAGCATCAAAACTCATAATCGCCCTTTTAAAGTAGGGCAATCATTGAGCAGTCACACAGTTTTAAGTCATTTAATAGAAAGATTATAATGGACAAAGAATCAAACAAACATAACTCTTATTAGACTAAGAAGATTTTCTGCCTCTAAAAATTAAATATATTGAGATTTAGGACTTTGTTGGTAAGCTCATAGTCTGCAAAAGTAACAATAAAAGAAGATAATCAAACCCATCAAAATTGTTAAATCTAGGTTTTGTGGTTCTTTTACCTGTAGTATTTTATTAAAAGACATGAATGCTTCTATCGCAGCTATATTTATTTTGAAATTTACTGGTACTATTGACTGAAATAGGTTGCCAAAAACCATAGTATTTTAGTTCAACAATTTTCCTTTTTAGCCTATTAAGCAACAGCTACCTCTACCTCTTCTTAATACCATTGCCACAACTACCTCTGATCCAAACCTTTCCCTCAAAATCAGAGCATCTGATCAAAATCCCATTTAGAGAGTCCTCATACAAACTCGATGGTTCTACCTCTTCTTATTACAAGTTCTCTTATGTAACACTTGCACCAGTAAAGTTAAGCATGACTATTTCTTATTCAAACTCAAACTTTTGCCTATATTCTTGTTAATTTTAACATTCTTATTTTGTCAAACCGAGATACTTTAGAAATTATTCATTTTATTTTACAAGTTTATTCTTTAGAAAAAGTAGTTTTTTTCTAATTCAAATTTTCTCCCTGAAGAGAAAGTGGTTTTGTGACCTCTTGTTCTCCTTAAGTGTCTGTTTGGCAACACAAATAAGCTAGCTTATGACTTGTTATATTAGCTTATAAGCTTGTTTCATAAAATTAGAGGTTTTGGTAACAAGTTTTTTTACTAGCTTATAGTTTTTTTTCCATATGCTATTTCAAGTAGCATTTGAGCTTATAGCTTACTACCCACTCATATAAAATAATCATGTACTTTTATGACATTTTGTACATATAACAGCTAAATTTACCAAACACTTTAATTTCATTCTATTATAACTTATTTTTAACAAATAGAACATAAGTTGTTGGACTTACTTGTAAATGACACAAAACATGATAGAATTCATATCATCTTATTATCGCATCCCGTATCATAGTTAGAAAACTCAATAGTCCAAAAGTCAGATCATATTGCTATTTCTAATTCATTTTCTATATTATTTATGAACTATCAATCACAATCACATTAGAAACTTTCAATGCTAGATAACTTACTGTTTTTCCCAATGCAGCTCTTCATTATCCAATCCAGAAGCTTCAAGTAAGTTGAAATAATCGGGATAATCAGACAAAGGTAAAATCTTATCTTTATCCAAGTTTAAATCACACACTCCACAACCAATGCGACTCACGTCCATATTGATAACATAATTCCCATTGGCAAAACCCAAATCGGAAGCAGAAGCAGAAAATGAACATTTTTTCCCCAAGAACAAAACCCTATCTCCTAAATTTGACAACTCCACCCACTTTTTGTTCTTCTCATCAAGCCTATACACATCCATCCATGCACCATTATCACAAGAAGTCGTATCCACTAACAACAACTCACTCTCAACCACACATAATCTAAACCGGCCATACGATAGCTTAGCCACCACAAGATCAACACTTAAGTCCGGTCCAACCATCACAGTTTTACCTGTATGGTCTACCACACAAGTCCGCCCTTTAAAATTGCAGATGTCTCCTAAACCGCAGCATGAGAGATCGGGGATCTCCATCCAACCATCGTCCCCAGGCCGGATCATACACGGCCCCCGAGAGAAGTCGTGTGTGACAAAGTGAGGTTGTTGTTCCCCCGGAAACGTGGCAGCTACGACTTTATCATAATGGATATGGGGATATAGATTATTTTCAAGTGAGTCACTGGTTTTGAGCACGAACACGTGTCCAAGATCGACAATGGAGATGTAATTGAAGTCGAAGACTTTACCAGGGAAATGGAAAGGTAAATTTTCGTTAAGATTGAGGGGATGCCAGATGTGAGTTTTACCGTTTACATTTGGACCGATTCTGAGCAAAAAGGGTTGGAGAATTTGTTGAGGTTGGTTTGGGTGTATGATTGTGGTTGGTTTGATGAAAAAGATGTTGTGTTTTACGAGGTAGCCTATGGAATCGGTGCCGAAGGGTAGTGGAAGCTTTAAGGGTATGTGGTGGTTAGGACGGCAGTTAGGGATGGAAGAGCGCCATGTGGAACAGACAGAACGAAAGCGAAGAAGATAGAAATCACTCTTCAGTTTTTGGGATATCAGTTGCAGAAGTTCCGTCGGAAGAAGAGACCAATCAGCCATGGATGGTGCTGCTTCGGTTTGGGCAAATGCAAAATAGGAAGAAAACCGTTCGTCAATAAGCAAGGAATTGTTGTAGCTGTAGGGTTGTGTGTTCAAAATGGCCAATGGCTAATTTGAAAATGGGGAGTCCTTCATGTATTAAATTTTTGTTTTTTTTGAATTTTTTTTTTTTTTTTTGATATTTTTTAGGGAAAAAAATTTCGGATTTTTTTCGAAAAAAAGATTTTGATTTTTTCTGGAAAAAGTTCCGATGTTTTTCGGAAAAAAGTTCCCGATTTTTTGGGGAAAATAGTTTCGAAATGGTCATCTGAAAAAGTACTGCTGATACAAAAAAGAGTGAAAAAACATAAAATATTTAAAACTTTTTCCGAATAAAATATTAGAACTTTTCCAGAAAAATATCGGAAACTTTTTTCCGAATAAAATATCGGAATTTTTTTCCCGAAAAAAGAACGGAAACTTTTTTGTTCAGACAAAGCCTCCGAAATTGTTTTTATCTAAAATCGAAAATTTCCCCCGAAAATCAGGAACTTTTTTCCGAAAAAAAATCAAAATTTTTTTGCCCAAAAAAGATCGAAAACTTTTTTCCAAAAAAATCAAAAACTTTTTTTAAAAAATAGAAAATAATATAATACTGACAGTACACCATAATATCACGTACATATTCAATCTGATCCACAAAACACATGATTCATTGGTGAGAGACCTATCATGTTCTCCCACCCTAGAATCCGCCTAATTTAGAATGCAAATTCTACAAACGAAATGAATAAATGATATGACATGTTAGTCAGATAAAAGACTGATTTGAGAAAATAAAATATTACTTTTCATACACATTCGGTGTAAAGTAGTTTTACACGCTAAAAAAGTCACAGTCACTCATATGTGGGGGACTAGATATGGTTAAAGTCAAATGTTTTCAATTAACAAAAAGTGTTGAAAACATTTACACTAACAATGGATATAAATTATATCCATAGCATAATATAAAACACCATAAATGTTATGCTCCTATGCCACATTCACATGAAACTGCACAGAATTTTGATAATTATGTACACAATTGTCCTATTTGTAGGACTCAATTAAACAAAACTATTTGAATAAAAAACCAAAAAATGGGGCACAAGTGGTTAATCAGCCCCTCTTAGGACGAATCGTTCAGGAGAACCCGAATTCGATTCCTGATTGGAACAACTCTTGGTCAGACTTTACTTAACTCGCGCCGAATTCTGAATTAACGGAGCCCCCTCTCCTTGTAAATCTCCAGAGTTAATACAAAAAAAAAAGGAGAAAAAACTAATTGAGTAAAAAACTTCACTAATTACTAACGTTTACTTGCCTTAGTTTGCCTTAATTGAAGTTCAAGTGAATTGATTGTTGCAATCAAGTATGATCATTGAAATGAGACAGGTAAAAATATTAATTTCTTGCTACCTCTGCAGAAATATTACTGTAAAATTGAAGTTGATGTTACTCAAAGAAGTTGTTACTTTACTACAAAATTTTCATTTGGCAAATGTGATTTTGGAGGAGAAGTAACAATTTAAATTTGAGGTTGTGATGACTTCAGATCATAAAAGTAATTTTAAGTTTCTTTAGATCAATTTTAGCTAGAACTTATTTAGTTTTAGTAAGTTTTAGATTTACAAAGATTTTGGTGAATTTGTGAAAGAAAAAAAAAAGGGGGTTTTCAAAGATTTTTAGATACTGCTTCATTAGCCTTGCGAGTCTGCCTCATTAGCGAGGCTAATTGGTTCAACAAGAAATGCAGATGAATATCTCTGTCTCGTTACGAGGCACATGGTGAAACTAAGATTCATTTCTTGAAATTCGTCCTTATTTCATGAATACATTTCTTAACTCATTTGCAATTTTTGTAATTATTTTGAGTTGCTAAATTTTTACATTAGGATAGTAGTTGATCCTCTTTAGACCTACTTGGGAACTAGGTGATGAATGATCAACAATATTGAATCATCTATAAGTTCAGAACAAACAACAATGTTGAATCTTAAGATTTGTGAGTTGTGACTGATTTTACAGGTTTTGGATGCAAAAGCAAAGGGAAGAGAGAAAAGTAATTTCTTTCTGATGTCTAATATGTCCCTAGCTAGCTTTATGGAACTCCTTGTAATGCACATTCCCCTACTCCATTTTCCTTTAATTCTCTCTCTGAATCAACATTTTGAGGCTTTTACAGTACTAGTAAAATCTCTATCTGATAGACTAATCCAAGATTAGGTATGAGTATATAAATCCTAACTCCTAAGTCGAAGCTAATGTGAAACCTCTATATTATATAACCACCTAGTATCCTGCAACATTGGTTGAAAACTGACAAAAATGAAACTAATTTTGCACATGATAAGGATGTTCAACCTTATTATCTCTTCACATAATTTTTATTTTTATCAAATCCATATCAAAGAATTATTTCAGCAGCTTATCTATAATAAAAAAAATAAATGAAATTCTCAGAACCTGATTCATAGGCATAGGAGAGTAAATTGGAGGTTGTCTAGAGAGTTAGTTAGAATTGGAAGAGTTCAGAGTTCAAGACACTTTAAAATGTGCCATGAGGATAGTATACTCAATATTATATTACAAATCAGCAAACAAATAAATACAAAAGAAAGGATGAAAACAAGAGCATTTCAGCTCAACTTTTTTCTGATCATAAAACCCTTTCATGCTGAATAAAGGTGTACTTATGACACCAATCATCAGCACTGTGGATTTAATCTACTGGGTTCACCTTTGAACCTCTTCAAGTAAGGTCCATAATAGAGGGATCCCTAGAGTTTCCTCCAAGAAAGTGATGAAAATTAAACAACTTTGTTTTTTCATTACTAAATATTATAAGATTCATTGTGAAAAATGACATTAGCAGAACTAGGAATTGAAACCAAATACCAAGTCTTCTGGGAAATAGAACACTTTTAACAATATCACTACCATATTGTCAGCATATTAACATGTTTTATGCACGAACCCAATGTTGTGCATCATGCTCATGCCTTCTATTTTCTCTTGCCCCTGTTTAAAGTGACAGGCTTTCTATTAGTAACTGAATAAGAAGATCTAAATCCTAATAAATAATGTCGGGAACAATTTATAACAAGTACATGTACATTGATAAATTGATTTTCTATCTCTAATACTGAGAATTATACATTATTAAGTTACATTATTTATGCATAACAAATAAAACCTCCAAACATTTAGTAATAAAGGATGAACTAGCATAACTCATTCTAAGTAAACAAGAAACAAAGAGGACAGTTCAAGTCATATGTAAGTTACTCAGAACTGCATTTTTCGCAATGTCAGTTCTAATAAAACAAGCAAAAAACCAAGACTTTGCAGTCATAGTTACGGAACATACACTTGAAGACAACGGATCGAGAAAATAGGATTCTAAACAACGTGAGAGGTTTGATTTTGTTACAAAAATCATCTCTCTAAATGACATTGTAGGTTTTGTAAACAATGGAGTAGAGCATCTAATCTCATAATGGACCTTCTAAAAGTAGGAAATCTTTGAGCAGTCACACAGTTTGAAGTCATTTAATAGAAAGATTGTAATTGAGAAAGAATCAAAGAACCATAACTCTTATTATTAGACTAAGAAGTTTTTCTGCCTTTAAAAATTAAATATATTGGGATTTAGGACTTTGTTGGTAAGTTTATAGTCTGCAAAAGAAACAATAAAAGAAGATAATCAAACCCATCAAAATTGTTACATCTAGGTTTTGTGGTTCTTTTCCATGTAGCATGTTATTAAAAGACATGAATGCTTCTATCCCAGCTATATATATTTTGAAATTTACAGGTACTATTGACTGAAATATGTTGCCAAAAACCATAGTAGTATTTAGTTCAACAGTTTTCTATTTGAGCCTATTAAGCAACAGCTACCTCTCTACCTCTTCTTAATACCTTTGCCACAACTACATCTGATCCAAACCTTACCTCAAAATCAGAGCATCTAATCAAAATCCCATTTAAAGAGACATCTATAAACTCAATGGTTCTCCCTCTTCTCATTACAAATTCTCTGATGTAACACTTGCAACAGTAAAGTTAAGAATAACTAATTCTCATTCAAACTCACCCTTTTACTTGTATTCTTGTTAACAAATTATGTACTAGTTACGTAGCTAGGTGTGATTAAATAATATATGATAATATATGATTCACATTCTTGGTTTAGGCATAACCTAAGTTTTTTCTTTATTAAAATAGGATAGAATGTTGAAATTATTCATTTTATTCACAAGTAACACACTTGTTTATTTTACATATACTATGTTCTCCTTAAGTTGTTGGACTTACTATGTAAATGAAACAGAACATGATAGAATGCCTATCATCTTATTGCATCCAGTTTCATAGTTAGTTAGAATTTAGAAAAACTCAATAGTAAAAACATAAGATCATAATGATATTTCTATTTCTACATTATATAAGTACTATAAATAACAATCACATTAGAAACTTTCAATGCTAGATAACATACTAATCTTCCCAATGCAGCTGTCCATGATCCAAACCAGATTTTGCAAGTAACTTGAAATAGTCGGGATAATCAGACAAAGGCAAAACCCGACCTTCATCAAAGTTTAAAACACTCATTCCAAACTTCAAGGTAACATCACTCATAGTGATCACACAATTCCCATTGGCAAAACCCAAATCGGAAGCAGAAGCAGAAAACGAACATCGATTCCCCAAGAACAAAACCCTATCGCCTAAGTTTGACAACTTCACCCACTTTTTCTTCTTCTCATCAAGCCTGTACACATCAATCCGTACATTAACACCACCATAGCATGAAACCACTAGATACAACTCACTCTCAACCAAACATAATCTAACCATGCCAGGATCCGATATCTCATCTGCTACAAAATCAACGCTCAAGTCCGGTCCAACCATCACAGTCCGACCGGTTTTGTCTACCAAACAAGTCCGCCCTTTAAAATTGCAAATGTCTTCACAGGCTGAAACATTGGGGATCTTCGTCCAAACATTGTCCCAAGGCCGGAACATACACATCTCATAATAGCGGTTGAATGTGACAATGAGAGGTTGTAGTTCCCCCGGACACGTGGCAGCAACGACATTTTCATAATAAACATATGGATATGGATAATTTTGAAGTGAGTCACTGTCTTTGAGTATGTATAGCAAGAACACATATCCGAGATCAACGATGGAGATATGATTGAAGTCGAAAACAACCTTACTAGTAAAATTGAAAGGTAAACGTTGGTCAAGATCAAGAGGATGCCAAAGATGAATTTTATTACCGTTTAAATTTGGACCAATTCTGATCAACAAGGGTTTGATGAAAATTTGTTGTTGTTGTTGTTGGTTTGGGATTGTGATTGTGGTTGGTTTGATGAGAAAGATATTATGTTTTACAACGTAACATACAGAATCGTTGTCGTTGTTGTCGGGTAGTGGTGGAAGCTTGAACGGTAAGTGGTGGTTGGGAGGGTGGTTTGGGATGGAAGAACGCCATGTGGAACAGACAGAACGAAAGCGAAGAAGATAGAAATCACTGTTCAGTTTTTGGGATATGAGTTGAAGAAGTTCTGTTGGAAGTTGAGACCAATCAGCCATGGATGGTGCTGCTTTGTAGCAAAATACAAAATAGAAAGAAGAAACCGTTTGTCTCGTTGTTATAATACGGTAGCAAGGAATTTTAGGGATGTGTTTCCGGAATTGTAGTTGTAGTTTTTTTTTTTTTTGTCAATGGTCAATGACTAGTTAGTGGTCAATTTTTGAGTTAATTGCGGTAAAGATTTAAAATTTAATG
This sequence comes from Trifolium pratense, assembly GCF_020283565.1. Taxonomy (NCBI): domain Eukaryota; kingdom Viridiplantae; phylum Streptophyta; class Magnoliopsida; order Fabales; family Fabaceae; genus Trifolium; species Trifolium pratense. The sequence goes on from NC_060061.1 coordinate 50,538,880, forward strand.
TGTGTCATAATATATTGATTCTTTAAATTTTTAAGTTTTAAATTGATTTCCTTAAAAAAAAAAAAAGATTTAAATTGATTATGTATTTCCTTCAAAAAAAAAATTAATTATTTAATAAATTATACATTTTACTTTTACCTATTATTTGGTATAAAAATATGGGTCTTGCTAAACACTGCCCCGAGTACTCTTTAAATATTCCATTTAAATAAATAATTTACTCAAATAGTTAAACATTACAATTTTTAATGCATTGACTTCACACATTTTCATAAAATTTAACAAACACTTACTACTAAGATGCTTAAAGAGTGTTCGGGGGAATTATTTAGCATTTTCTTAAAAAAAATTATGTAACCGTTTATTGAATGATATGACATTGTAGGTTTACTTAGTGATTTCGAATGTGCTTATATGGTCGGAAAAATCAATATGTGTCTTGAAGGCTATGCACAAAGTTTCCTAAAATACAAATCATTCATTGAGCTTAATGATTTACTTTACAACTTTATTCAAGTTTTGCAGGGATGACAAACGGGTGACCACGGGGAGTTTTACACTACCCAAACTCACATGAAATCACCACTTGAATCCAAACTCAAACCCAAAAGCTGTTCGGGTGGCAAAACAATACCAACACCCATTGGGTTCAGGTTTTTCCACCAAAACTCATACCCGCAGTGCATTTTGCACTACTTTGCAAATTTAAGCAAAACAAGGTGTGTAAACCCAATCAGTTAGCAAAACATAACGTAAATTTAAGAAAAAACAAGAGAATTTAGTCATATTGTCAATCAGTTAGCAAGAATATATGTTGTAAATTTAAGTAAAACATATTGTATGTGAATTTAAGTAAAACAAGGTCTACCGATTGAAAATGCAAAATATAGATATTATGTTGTTGGTTTGGGATTGTGATTGTGGTTGGTTTGTTGAGAAAGATATTATGTTTTACAACGTAACATACAGAATCATTGTCGTTGTCGTCTGGTAGTGGTGGAAGCTTGAACGGTAAGTGGTGGTTGGGAGGGTGGTTTGGGATGGAAGAACGCCATGTGGAACAGACAGAACGAAAGCGAAAAAGATACAAATCCCTGTTCAGTTTTTGGGATATGAGTTGAAGAAGTTCTGTTGGAAGTTGAGACCAATCAGCCATGGATGGTGATGCTTCGTATTTGTAGCAAAATACAAAATAGGAAGAAGAAACCGTTTGTCTAGTTATTACAATACGATAGCAAGGAATTTTAGAGATGTGTTTCCGGAATTGTAGTTGTAGTTTTTTTGTTGTTGTTGTTGTTGTCAATGGTCAATGGCTAGTTTGTGGTCAATTTTTTAGTTAATTGCGGTAAAGATTTTAAGTTTAATGTGTATCATAATATATTGATTCTTTAAATTTTTAAGTTTTAAATTGATTGCCTTAAAAAAAAGATTTAAATTGATTATGTTTTTCCTTCAAAAAAACATTTGATTATTTAATAAATTATACATTTTACTTTTAACAATTATTTGGTATAAAAATATGGGTTTTGCTAAACAGTGTCCCGATTACTCTTTAAATATTCCATTTAAATAAATAATTTACTCAAATAGTTAAACATTTTAATTTTTAATGCATTGACTTCGCACATTTTCATAAAATTTAACAAACACTTACTACTAAGATGCTTAAAGAGTGTTCGGGGACACTATTTAGCATTTTCTTAAAAATATTTATGTAACCGTTTATTGAATGATATGACATTGTAGGTTTACTTAGTGGTTACGAAAGTGCTTATATGATCGGAAAAATCAATATGTGTCTTGAAGGCTATGCACAAAGTTTCCTAAAATACAAATCATTCATTGAGCTTAATGATTTACTTTACAACTTTATTCAAGTTTTGCAGGGATGACAAACGGGTGACAACGGGGAGTTTTACACTACCCAAACTCACATGAAATCACCACCTGAATCCAAACTCAAACTCAAAGGCTGTTCGGGTGGCAAAATAATACCAACACCCATTGGGTTCAGGTTTTTCCACCAAAACTCAAACCCGCAGTGCATTTTGCACTACTTTGTAAATTTAAGCAAAACAACGTGTGTAGACCCAATCAGTTAGCAAAACATAACGTAAATTTAAGAAAAAACAAGAGAATTTAGACATATTGTCAATCAGTTAGCAAGAATATATGTTGTAAATTTAAGTAAAACATATTGTATGTGAATTAAAGTAAAACAAGGTCTACCGATTGAAAATGCAAAATATATGTATTATGTTGTTGGTTTGGGATTGTGATTGTGGTTGGTTTGTTGAGAAAGATATTATGTTTTACAACGTAACATACAGAATCGTTGTCGTTGTCGTCGGGTAGTGGTGGAAGCTTGAACGGTAAGTGGTGGTTGGGAGGGTGGTTTGGGATGGAAGAACGTCATGTGGAACAGACAGAACGAAAGCGAAGAATATAGAAATCACTGTTCAGTTTTTGGGATATGAGTTGAAAAAGTTCTGTTGGAAGTTGAGACGAATCAGTCATGGATGGTGATGCTTCGTATTCGTAGCAAAATACAAAATAGGAAGAATAAACCATTTGTCTAGTTATTACAATACGGTAGCAAGGAATTTTAGGGATGTGTTTCCGGAATTGTAGTTGTAGGTTTTTTTTTTTTTTGTTGTTGTCAATGGTCAATGGCTAGTTTGTGGTCAATTTTTTAGTTAATTGCGGTAAAGATTTTAAGTTTAATGTGTATCATAATATATTGATTCTTTAAATTTTTAAGTTTTAAATTGTTTGCCTTAAAAAAAAAGATTTAAATTGATTATGTTTTTCCTTCAAAAAAAAAAAATGATTATTTAATAAATTATACATTTTAATTTTAACAATTATTTGGTATAAAAATATGGGTTTTGCTAAACAGTGCCTCGATTACTCTTTAAATATTTGATTTAAATAAATAATTTACTCAAATAGTTAAACATTTTAATTTTTAATGCATTGACTTCGCACATTTTCATAAAATTTAACAAACACTTACTACTAAGATGCTTAAAGAGTGTTCGGGGACAGTGGACACTATTTAGCATTTTCTTAAAAATATTTATGTAATCGTTTATTGAATGATATGACATTGTAGGTTTACTTAGTGGTTACGAAAGTGCTTATATGGTCGGAAAAATCAATATGTGTCTTGAAGGCTATGCACAAAGTTTCCTAAAATACAAATCATTCATTGAGCTTAATGATTTACTTTACAACTTTATTCAAGTTTTGCAGGGATGACAAACGGGTGACCACGGGGAGTTTTAAACTACCCAAACTCACATGAAATCACCACATGAATCCAAACTCAAACCCAAAGGCTCTTCGAGTGGCAAAACAATACCAACACCCATTGGGTTCAGGTTTTTCCACCAAAACTCAAACTCGCAGTGCATTTTGCACTACTTTGCAAATTTAAGCAAAACAAGGTGTGTAGACCCAATCAGTTAGCAAAACATAATGTAAATTTAAGAAAAAACAAGAGAATTTAGACATATTGTCAATCAGTTAGCAAGAATATATGTTGTAAATTTAAGTAAAACATATTGTATGTGAATTAAAGTAAAACAAGGTCTACCGATTGAAAATGCAAAATATAGGTATTATGTTGTTGGTTTGGGATTGTGATTGTGGTTGGTTTGTTGAGAAAGATATTATGTTTTACAACGTAACATACAAAATCGTTGTCGTTGTCGTCGGGTAGTGGTGGAAGCTTGAACGGTAAGTGGTGGTTGGGAGGGTGGTTTGGGATGGAAGAACGCCATGTGGAACAGACAGAACGAAAGCGAAAAAGATAGAAATCCCTGTTCAGTTTTTGGGATATGAGTTGAAGAAGTTCTGTTGGAAGTTGAGACCAATCACCCATGGATGGTGATGCTTCGTATTCGTAGCAAAATACAAAATAGGAAGAAGAAACCGTTTGTCTAGTTATTACAATACGATAGCAAGGAATTTTAGAGATGTGTTTCCGGAATTGTAGTTGTAGTTTTTTTTTTGTTGTTGTTGTCAATGGTCAATGGCTAGTTTGTGGTCAATTTTTTAGTTAATTACGGTAAAAATTTTAAGTTTAATGTGTATCATAATATATTGATTCTTTAAATTTTTAAGTTTTAAATTGATTGCCTTAAAAAAAAAATTTAAATTGATTATGTTTTTCCTTCAAAAAAAAAAAATTGATTATTTAATAAATTATACATTTTACTTTTAACAATTATTTGGTATAAAAATATGGGTTTTGCTAAACAGTGTCCCGATTACTCTTTAAATATTCCATTTAAATAAATAATTTACTCAAATAGTTAAACATTTTAATTTTTAATGCATTGACTTCGCACATTTTCATAAAATTTAACAAACACTTACTACTAAGATGCTTAAAGAGTGTTCGGGGACACTATTTAGCATTTTCTTAAAAATATTTATGTAACCGTTTATTGAATGATATGACATTGTAGGTTTACTTAGTGGTTACGAAAGTGCTTATTTGGTCGGAAAAATCAATATGTGTCTTGAAGGCTATGCACAAAGTTTCCTAAAATACAAATCATTCATTGAGCTTAATGATTTACTTTACAACTTTATTTAAGTTTTGCAGGGATGACAAACGGGTGACCACAAGGAGTTTTACACTACCCAAACTCACCTGAAATCACCACCCGAATCCAAACTCAAACCCAAAGGTTGTTCGGGTGGCAAAACAATACCTACATCCATTGGGTTCAGGTTTTTCCACCAAAACTCAAACCCGCAGTGCATTTTGTACTACTTTGCAAATTCAAGCAAAACAAGGTTTGTAAACCTAATCAGTTAGCAAAACATATCGTAAATTTAAGAAAAAACAAGAGAATTTAAACATATTGTCAATCAGTTAGCAAAAATATATGCTGTAAATTTAAGTAAAACATATTGTATGTGAATTAAAGTAAAACAAGGTTTACCGATTGAAAATGCAAAATATAGGTAATTTAACATATATCCGGGTAGGTGTTCGGGTTTCGGGTGTGAGTTTGAGTGATTCCAAACTCACACCCGTGGTATCAGCTGTCACCCAAACTCGGTCAACTCGGGTTTCGCCCGTTGACTTTGGTTTGAGTTTGTAACGGCATAAGGGTATTCATAGTTGCTGGTCTCAACCATTTCGGGAGGTCTCATAATTAATGGAATTAGTTTTATTTGTGGATCAACTGGTGTGAGCTTTGGTTCATGGTTCAACCGGTTGAACCGCTATTGTACCAGATAATTAAAAAAAAAATAGTGATAAAGAATAAATAATAATTTTAGGCCCAATAACTCGATTTTTTTTTTTGGCAAAATGCAGCCAAAGATTTTAATAGATATGTCCTTCTAAGTTTTTTAAATAATATTTGTCAAAACAAAATGTTTTTTAAATAATAAACAGGTTAAATTTGTAACATCTAATTTCTTTTTGGGTTGGATACATTTTACCTATTTTTTTACATGATAAAAAAGAAAGTTCACTTTATAGAGAACTTCTTTTCCAACTCTCATTTTCTCGTGCCCTACGAATGAATCAAAATACTAATTTTGTCTATCTAAGTAGCGGATGACATATTAAAAATATTTCAAAAATTTATCATTTTATAACGTCCACTACTTAACTACCGAAAAAATAAAAATAAAAATGCGTAGAGTGCACGAGAAAGTCGGTTGGACGGAAAAAAATCTCATTCCTTATCCCTATTAGAATATGAACTACCCAAAAAATCTCTAGAAAATAGACTAATTATCCAAGATTAGGTGTGACACCTCTATAAAACCCAGTATCCTGCAACATTGGTTTAAAAATGATAAAGATGAAATTCATTTTACACATGAGGATGTTCAACCTTATCTCTTCACATATTTTTTTTTTATCAAAGTCAAGTAGATTAAATTTGCATATTACTATCATGTTTTGTGCATGTACGGTTTGTGTCTCGTGTCCTCTTTCTTTGTCTCAACCCTGGATAAAGTGACAAGGTTTTTTTTGTTAAGCTAAATGTGAAGATCCAAATCCAAATAAAGGATGTAGTATCATCCTAATCTAAGTAAACAAGAAACATGATAGATCAATCAAGCCATAGATAAGTTACTTAGAACACTAATATATTTTTCACAATGTCATTTCTAATAAAGCAAACAAGAAATAAAGAGTTTACAATCATATGTAGTATGCACTTGAAGACAACAAATAGAAAAATTGAATTCCAAACACAGAAAGGATTGATTATGTTCCAAAATTTATCTTAATCATGATAAAGATGCACAGGTTCTTTTGAGTTTGGTCATTTTAATTAGGCTTAAATGCAGTTTTGCCCCCCTATTTTGATTAAATCGGAATTTTACCCCCCTGTTTTAAAACGCGGACTTTTACCCCTCCTATTTTTTAATTTTTTGAATTTTGCCTCCCCCCTCTAAAATTCTGCTTTCAAGTCACAACTTCAAAGCTTCGCACACAACTCAATTTGGATCAATAATTCACCAAACGGATATCAAAATGACCGTAATCGAGTTATATTTCCACAGAATCAAATCTCACTAAATTTGGAGTTACAAAAAGAGATTAATTACCGTTTTAGTGAAGGTATGTCCCCCAACATTCTGCACAAAATCTGCTTTCGAGTCACAACTTCAAAGCTTCGCACACAACTCAATTTGGATCAATAATTCACCAAAAGGATACCGAAATGACCATAATCAGGTTAGCTTTCCACAGAATCAAACCCCACTAAATTTGGAGTTACAAAGAGAGATTAATTACCGTTTTAGTGAAGGTCTGTCCAATTACTAATTTTGTAGAAATCTACTTATGACCTTCAAATTCAACATCGTCTACCAAACACATCGTAACTCCAAATTTGACGAACTTTAAATGACAACAAGGGTAATTTCGTTAGCTTTCCGGACATGTAAATACTATTGAAAAATGAGCCACAGGGTGAGAGACATGACAAAAGTACCAGTAGTAGTTCCATACAATAATTGATTTGGACAGACCTTTACTAAAATGATGATTAATCTCTCTCTGTAACTCCAAATTTAGTGGAGTTTGATTATGTGGAAAACTAACTCGATTGCGGTCATTTTGGTACCCGTTTGGTGAATTATGGATCCAAATGGAATTCTGTGCAAAGTTTTGAAGTTGTGACTCGAATGCAGATTTTGTGCAGAATTTTGGGGGACATACCTTTACTAAAACGGTAATTAATCTCTCTTTGTAACTCCAAATTTAGTGAGGTTTGATTCTGTGGAAAGATAACTCGTTTACGGTCATTTCGGTATACGTTTGGTGAATTATTGATCCAAATTGAGTTGTGTGCGACGCTTTGAAGTTGTGACTCAAAAGCAGAATTTTAGGGAGGGCAAAATCCAAAAAATTATAAAACAGAGGGGGTAAAAGTCCGCGTTTTAAAACAGAGGGGGTAAAATTCCGATTTAATCAAAACAGAGGGGTAAAACTGCATTTAAGCCTTTTAATTATTTATTCACTTGGATACTTTCATTGAATCAAGGCCGGTCTCAGGGAGGTGCAAATAGCTCTACGATGCTGGGCCTACAGATTTTTATTTTTTACTTTGGACGTGTAAATCGCAAGTCAGTGTAGCCCAAGTCTAAGTGGGTTGGGCCAGTGGAAGTAGATTACTTACATGTTGTTTACACTTCATACACTACGCTGACTTTATGTTTGCACCCCTTAATTAAATTATTGTATTTTGAATTTATTTACAATTTTAAATAAAAAATTTCTCTTTTATAATTTTTTTATTTGAATTTGTTTACAATTTAAATAGAGAATTGCTCTTTTATAGAAAAAAAAATCACTTTTATTTTATTAGGGGTTCATTTTAAATGTATCTAGGGATTAGTCATTTCAAACTGAATTTTTCCTAGATACACAATACACGTGTCATGCTATTTTATTTCACAATTGAATCCATTTCATTTTAGACCTATTTTGAATATAAGGATTTGTGCTAAAGATTCAAATTCCATATTTGAATACACGAATGAATGAGGTAAAATCCTCGCATCAAAATTATTGTTATTTAGTCTGACCTCTAATTTAATTGGGACAACCCTGCATTGAATATGTTCTAAATATGTTTTAGCTCCAACAAGAGTGATTTGTTACTTTCCCTCTCAATAAAAATATACCAATGGGTACACGTACACTTTCCTTTTTTTTAAATGCTTGGAAGAAAACAGATTGTGTGGTTGTTGACTTGTTGTGTATTGTGTGAGTGTGGGTCTAGCGGGGAATATTTTGATATGTGCAAGTCATGTGATCAAAATGTCAACATATCTAAGTATAGTATAGTATAGTATAGTATAGTATACATACTAAAAAAAATTCTCCAAAATTTAGTGCAAGGACTAGGGATGGCAATTTGACCCATACCCAGAGGGTACCCGCAAAAATTACCCACAACGGGTAGGATAAAAACCCGCATTTTGGGTACGGGCACGGGTATGGGTAATTACCCGCAAAAATGAACGGGTATGGGTGCGGGTGCGGGTACGGGTACATTAGTACCCACCCCGCCCCATACCCGCATAATATATATTTATTTATTTTATTTATATTATTATATTATAATATATATATAAATCAATTTAAAACAATACAACTCTACTAAACTATTACATATTTTTAATAAAAATGTTTATTTATAACATAATATAAAAATAATGTGAATATTTAACATAAATATGAACTTTAACATAAGGTTAGTAATAATTTTGTTTATAATTTTTATTAGTCAATATTAAAATCTTTGAAATTTTTTTAATTCTATTAAAATTATATGATATTTTATAATTGATCAATTTATTTTTAGTAAAAATGCGGGTAACGGGTACGGGTATGGGTACCTAGGTACCCATAGGGTATGGGGACGGGGCAAAAGTTGTTACCCACGAGGGTATGGGGATGGATACGGATATTTTTTCAATCTGCGGGTATGGGGATGGGTACTATAGTACCCTACCCATACCCTACCCATTGCCATCCCTAGCAAGGACATGCCCACATATCCGTCCCTATAAATAAATATGGTCATATTAGAATTTGACTATACTTATATAAAGAGATGGAATGAATTAATATATGCAATAGAATGGAAATGAATGAACCAATGAATTGGTCCAAGTGGTAAGGGTCTTGGTCCCCTTAAGCATGTGGTCAGGGGTTCGATTCATGGCTCATGTGTATGAAGAAAATTCGGTTGGGAGGGGAGAACCCACCTTGTGTGCCCCACAGGTTCCCTAATGGAGATTAGTCATCGCTTATGGCGTTGGAAACTTCGTACCAATATCATGGTAAAAAAAAATGGAAATGAATGAAACGAATTAGTGTTTCACCAATCCATACAATGCATGGTTGTTCCCTTTATAATTTTAGTGGCAAAGAGGGTAGGTTTGACAATTAAAGAATTGATAATATATCTATATCTATCTCCATCTCATTAAAGAGCTGAGGGGTATGTTTGATGCAACTGTGTATGGCTCACATTTACATACGTTCATGGTGTTTACGTTACGAAAGTTGTGTGGAAAAGAAATCAGAAGGATAGACATCTACATTTCCTTCTCAATAAATGATGATATAAATAAATATCTTTATATAAGTATCTAGTATTGAAGCCACTTTGGTCAAGTTGTGAGGGGTTTGAGTAGTATGTTAGAGCATCCACAATGGAAATACTCATTTTTGAGTACTTAACTGGGTCTCACGTGTACACATCACCCATTTATAAATTTTTAATAATAGTACCTAATAAGTACACAATCCCTCCAACCCGACATCTCTTAAAAGTTCTAAATAGACCATACCAATAACACATCTCACCAATAACTATACATCATTATAAATGAGACTCACGAAAATAAAATAGGTACTAATACTTATTGTAGAACTAGTACCTATTAGGTACTCAAATAAGTATTACTCCAATGGTAGTACTTAATAAGTACTATGAGTACATAATAGATATTACATCATTGGAAATGATCTTATAGGTCATGAGTTCGATTCCCACTCATAATCAAAAAAAAACTTACTAATATGGGTTTCATTATATTAAATCTAGAACTTACTAGTATTGGTTTTGTATCCATTAAGACAGTGGTGGTTGTATGTACCAAAAAAAAAAAAAAAAACAGTGGTCAGGGACGGATCCAGAAACTTATTGCACAGGGGGCCGAAAATAAGAACAATTATTTTGAGCCTTAAACATATTTTTTGTTAGTCATTTTGATTTTCAAATTTATCTTTCCTTTGTTAGTTTGGTCCTCAAATATGTTTTATGTTAGTCAGTTTATCCAAAAATTACTAATAATAGACATATTTGATAATATTTTGTAATTTCAATACATTTTATTTGACAATTAATATTTCATATATTTAAGGACCGATATATTTTATGTTAGTCATTTATTTTTACCATAGTATAATTCATAATATTAAACTAAAATGTTATAGATAGATAATTGAGACATAATAATATATATAGTATATACATATATGAGGGGGAGGGGGAGGGGGAGGGGCCTTGGCCACCGCCTGCCCCCCTTTGAATCCGTCCCTGACAGTGGTGGTTGTTGGATTCTTTTATCGGAGGAAACTATCGTCATCATGTGCATGGTCTCTCTAGGCTCTAGCTCATTGATTGCATTTTATCTTTATTTATTTATTTTATTTTGTGGCTTTATGTAGCTTTCCATTTCATGCTAGCTAGTCAGCCATGATTCATGACCCTACTTTGTGTAATTGTATAGTAGTTTCCAACTTTCCATTTCATGCTAGCCATGGCTTTTTTGTGTTGTATATTTTCCCTACGTGTACTGTATACTTTCCATTTCATGGTAGCCATGTTGTTTTAATAATATGATTTAAAAAAATAGAAAATAGAGAAAATATATTGTTTAAGGCTCACCTTAAACAAATATATGAATGTAATTATGAGTTTATTTAAGGATTTCTAATTTAAATTAAAAAAAATATACTTTTGATACAAGTGAGACATGATAAGAGTGGGTATCAGTGTCCACATTATTCATAAGGGAATAAATCCTTAATAAAGAGAAAATGAAAATTCAACGAAAACAAATATTAGACGTAGTTAATAAAAGGTCAAGAATTCACTTGTGCATAACTCTAAAGTCTACAGCCTTGTAGTGTTGTGCACCAAAAAGAAGTGTGATAAGTTGAGAAATATAAACTTCATCCAACAACCACTCAAAATTATAAGATCAACTCCGAAAGAGTATTACAACAATAATAAACCTATACATTATGGAAAATTCTATGGCGCGGCCACTTATTTGAACCGTTTTGGTGCAGTTTTAATCTGACCAATGAGAATGAAGTATTGACTAACTTTAAATTATATGGTACAAACCACTTATATGGTATCTACCATGTATCTTTATATCAAATAATATTTCAACTAAGTCCCTATCATATTAAAAGTTATAAAACTACCCCAATATTTAAATTATTTTTTATTTTAATTGTGATTGTAAAAAAAAACAACAAAGTCAGTTTCTTCTTTTGAAGTTTCATGACTTTCTACGATATCAAAAAAAGGAAAAGAAATTGAAACTTCTCGGTTCATCATCACCTGCTTTCATCTCTAAGTCTCAAAATCACTGAAATTGAAACTTCTCTGTTCATCACATGCATTCATCACCCTCATCATCACTAAAATTGAAACTTCTTTGTTCATCATCTGCGTTCATCATTGTTTTCGCGAACGGAACTCCATTCGATGGCGAGATTGGAAAAGAAGTTTGTGTGTGATCTATCGAAAAGACAATTGCTAAGGTAAATACGAAACTGACATGTTTGTTATATTTATGTGTAATTATTTATTAAGAATCAATTTGATTTTAATTTGGGAATTAGGGTTTATGCTTTAATTTGTTTTCTGTATATAATTTGTTGTCTTTGGGATTTTAATGGAATAAAAGATTCTCTGGAACAGGAAGAAGAAGACACTTCGCCAGATTATAAATCAGAGGTTGCAGCTTATATGGCAGCGTCAACCGTGACATATATGGCAGTTTATCACATATATTATTTAGGGATTTACGCATGATTTTTTTTTTTAATTGAAATATTGATGGTTTTATTTAGGATGATTTTTTTAATTGAAATAAAATTTGTTTTTTGTTTGTAATTTGTAAATGAATATTTACTTGATGGGAGACTTATATGCAATAAATAAAAGTTTGTTAAAAAAAAGAACTCACCATAGACTTGAGTTGATGTGAAAATTAAAATGAATTCTATTGGTTAAAAAAAAAAACTGCACCAAAACAGTCCAAAAAAAGAATGTACCATGGAATATCAATACGCAACCAAACAAAAATATGATAGATAAACTTTAAATGCTAAAGAGACAAATACAAACCAACACTATCAAGTAGCCATCAATATAGCTAGTGAAACATTAATATAAAATTAAACAACTTTTCAATTCAATTCAATTCAATTCAATTCAATCTCTAACTTTAAACATGATAATGAAAAACAGGACAATGCAATGCAATACAACTTATCACTTCAATTCAATCTCTACTTTTCAAAATGGTAACGAAAAACAAGGACAATGCAACACACCACACTTAAATAAATGTTTGATAAATGCAAAGAACTAAACTTTTCATATATCCTCATAGAAGTACTTTTTGAAAAGCTCCAAATGTGCCATCTGAAAATGCAAAGACACAATAACAGAACCATCTCCATCAGGACTAAGAGTAATGTATGCCCTATCATGTGGAGACACACCAGCATAACCAAAGTAAATAGGCTTCCCATATCCAAAATCAGCTTCATAAAAGGGCATTCCTGTCCAACTAGCTACTTGAAAATTTGGATTTCCAAAATATGGTGCTTTTTCAGTTTCATCACCAAGAAACAATTTCATTGCATCATCCATCTTTCTAAAACTTCTAATAACATCAATTTGTGACTTTATAAAATCATCTTTAACTAACTCAGTTCCTTCCCTTATCTTTTGTGCTACATAGCCTAAAGGCTTTGATGTGATTTCTCCAACACATCCTTTTGTTGCAGTTAATGCCAAAGCATTAGCAAAAAAGTTTTGAGGAAGTGGTGGATTAATTCTTCTTCTAATATCAGCATGAAAACGAACAACGCTTTCTTGATCGTCTTCAAGCCCGCGCGCCTTAGATGCACATCTCCATAGATGTGCACCAATTGCTTCAAATTTACTAAAAGGCCTTGAACCTTTTTTCTTCATTGATAAAAAATCATTGGCTTTTTTCTTTAACTTCTCAACTTGATCATATGAGAGTTTCAATAATGTTGCTGTTGTTTTCTTCTTTCTTTCTTCACTTGTGTCTTTTCTTCCTATAATGAGTGGAAGAGGCTTCAATTCGATGTGCTCGAAACGTGGTACTTTCGAGGGTGTGTGTGAAAATTTGATTAATGTTCTATCAAGAAAAGGTAATTCATTAGGCTCTAAGGTTTCGCCACGTGCTATTTTCGCCCATGAGTTGATGAATTTTACGGCTCCAGTGCCATCTGATAAAGAATGGGAAAAGGCAACACCAAGTGCAAAGCCTTGGTTATTTTTGAAACTTGTGAGTTGGACAACAAGAAGTGGCATTTCTTGAAAGGGTTGATTGTAATCGATTATTGGAATAAGCTCTTTGGTTAAATCAGAAGGTGAAAAGTCACCATAATCATGAATTGTTTTTGTGGTTTCAGCTTCAAGCAAAATGGCTCCTTTGGCATTGAGATTCAATTCAACTCTACAACTATCAACTTCTTCATCTGAGTAACACAATCTACCAGCTATAGGATAGTAGTGAACTAGAATTTTGCTTAGAGAGTTTTTCAGTGTTTCTATGACATTTTCTTGGTTCTGATTTGGTTTGTAAATGTAAATGGTGGGTGTGTGATGTTGAGTTGCTACTTGATCTTTGTCAGAGAGCCATAAACGGCCTTGGGGTGTTGGTTCTTCTGGAATCACAGTGTAAGAATTTTTAATGGTAACCATTTTTGTGCTTCTTGCTTTCTAAGGTATTATGGTTTAAGTTAACATGGCTATAACATTATGCATGCGCATATATATAGGGAAAAACAATTATGTGTCCTTACTTCTTAGGCACATGTTAATGACTTCAAAAAAAATCACCACATATCTAATTCACTTTTTAAATTTTTTACAAATTAATTTAACAAAACTAGCTTGCCTTTAAAGAAAGTGTTTTTACTTTTTGATTCTTAACGTGTACTCTTAGAACACGTGTTAGCAAGACTATATATATATATATGGTACATATATGACAAATACTTGTATGTTTTCTTTTATCGATGAGTAGAGTGCAAACTGCAAAAAAAAAAGCTGATGAGTATAATATAGTCGGTAGAAATATTTATTATATATGTAGGAGTCAAAATTCGAACACAAAGTTATCTACTTATTTATTTTAAAGATAAATTTCTAGTCATTATATATACTACTTAATCACTTAATCAATAAAAGAAAGTGCAAAAAAAGATATATTAGGTAATATACTTGGAGACTCAGACTCTTGTATCAAATTAAATGTTAAAACTCGTATGCGCTAAAACAGATATATGTTAGCTTGAATAGTATGCTAGAGATCATTGGTTCAATCTTCAGCTTTGTTGTAAGTCAAAAAAAATCTGGTTTTTCTTTTAATTTAATATTAAAATATAGGCACAATCTTCCAAAATTCTCTCATGCAAAAACCAACTTGCAAACACCCTTCAATAAATTTTCCTTATCAAATATTGATGTATATTACTATAAACACAAAGTAAAAAATAATGATTTTTTTTTTATTGATTTTGAGACAAATTTTTTATTGATAAAAAGTATTGAATAGATAATGGTACACATAATATTAGTAATTAGATGTACAATTGAAAAAATATATAACTAATATCATTTTAGGACACTCCTAGCCATTCAAAAGAAAAAAGGACACTCCTATTAGTTCTTGCTTGATATTTGCTTCGCTAGCTTTAGAGTTATAAATTTGGGTGCGTAGTGATAAAAGATAGCTAACCAATAGTAATGAACAGTAAGAGGTTTGAGCTCTTAAGTTGGTAGTTAGAAATTTGATTTCTACTCAGGTGTACAAAAATTTAAAATTAATTGAGATTTTCAGTGTCATAAAGAAAAATTTAACAATGTTGGCATTTTACGTATAAAAAACAATTGAATTGTAGTATGAATATTTAGATATTAGTAAATAAAAAAAATTAGATATTTGTTGAGAATTTAATTTTTAGCGTGTGTTTTTGCATGTGTAAAAAAACGTGATTTTGCATGCTGACGCGGAAACAAACAGTAACCAAAATTGTAAATTGGTCAATATACCTCAAAAATTTCAAAAAAAAATTGGCCGAGGATTAGTTGTTTGATGATATTGATATCTATTTCTGCTTCTCATTAAAGAGCTGAGGGCAGGTACGAGTATGATACTGTACAAAGTACGTATGGCTCACAAATACATACGTATTCTCTACCCGACGTTAGGTATGATACAATACATATGTCTCGATTTAACTATGGGTCTTGTTAACATGTGCCGGCACATGTTAAGATATACCAAAATAGAAATTCAATATTTAATGATACAAGAAATTTAATGCTTCAAAAGTCAAAATACACAAATTAGCATTTAATAATTTCTATTTTTGTTTTCTTAACATGTACCCTCCTTAAGAGCACACGTTAACATTCTCCTTTAAGTATTCATGGTCCTTCTCATTAAATGTCCATTAGTGTCAGTCAACTATCAACTCGTCCATAAGGGGACATAATTATATGTGGGCTCAGTGTCTTAAAGAACAGAATGACAACAAACAATCCCCAGTCAAATTTCAATTCTAATATTATATTCTTCGTATCTTGTTACTTTGAGAAAAAAATTTACACAACAATATATGTTGATTTATATTACCAATAAAATATTTAATGTCTTTTTTTTATTATATCCTTAACTATTTGTTATTTTTTTTTTTCAATACTTCAATTTACTTTTTCCATATTATAAATAAAAGACAATTTTGTAAATCAATTCATAATCTCTCTTTTTCCTACAACATTAATTATCTTTTTTAATATGTGTAAAAATGTCAAAACGACATATATTGTGGTACGGAGGGAGTAGTACTGTAACAAGCAGTGTTAAACTGTTGGACAAACTTTACTTTTATCGGTGGTATGTAGGCGACAAACATCACTCTAGTCTTAAATTATCATACTTGATAGTCGAGTCTGTTGTGTTGTTTGAGTATCGACTAATTTTATATTTCATGGTGCTTCTCTGAGGCAATTCAGTTAGGATAAAATCTTGTGTAGAATCGCACCTAACAACACATATTTAGTCATAAGCTATCACACAATGACACCTAATTAAATCTAATAAAAACAGAGAAATGCTTATTAGTACGACTAATAACAACAAGAAATGTGGATGGTAGTTGTTTGGGCGCCTCGGGCAGAACCGGTTTTGGAGGTTTAATCTGTAGAGGCGATGGTAGACTTGGGTTTTTTGAGCATCTTGTGTTATTCAGATTTTCAAACGGTCTTGAATCTTATTTTGAAGGGACATAGCATATATCACTACTACGCTGCTGTTATTAGTTATTACTAACATCCGGGATATGCTGAAGTTGAATTGAGACGTTACTCTATCTCATTCTCTCCGGGAAGAAAACTTCAGTGCTGATTGGCTAGCTAAGTTGGGTTCGGCGAGTGATACCAAGATAAAAATTTGGGAGTCCCCTCATGTAATGGTCCGTTTATTTCCATGGAAAGAAAGTGAGAGAAAAGAAAATTACGCAAATCAATGCATAAAAATGGGAGGAAAGTTCATGCATTAATTTGCAAAATTTTCTTTATTTTCACTTTCTTTCCAAAAAAATCAATCGGATCCTTAAAGAGCATTCTTCTGTTTTATGTTTAAGGGTGCTTCATCATATAGCTTAGTTTTCCTTTTTGCCTTTTTTTTCTTCTTTTTAGCCAATGTACCAAAAAAAAAAAAGTAACAAGAAATCTGAAGAATTAATCCTAACCCCCCATTCAATCACTAGCCTCCTGTGTATTCCTGTGTATCCTAACAAGAATTTCATTTCCTTTTCACTTTAAAGATCAATTATTGCATGTACCAAAAAAAAAAATCAATTATTGCCTTTCGTCGCTATCTGCCTCGTACTCTCTCCGATTCTTATTATAAGAAGTTTATTTTTTAGATTCATAAAATATTGAATGTATCTGATTCATATTATTGACTAGATACATCCAACATTCTATGAATCTAAAAAATAAAAACTTATAATAAGGATCGAATGGACTAATAAATAGCATAACACCCATAAAAAAAATTATCTTT
This sequence comes from Trifolium pratense, assembly GCF_020283565.1. Lineage (NCBI taxonomy): Eukaryota > Viridiplantae > Streptophyta > Magnoliopsida > Fabales > Fabaceae > Trifolium > Trifolium pratense. The sequence continues at coordinate 50,556,304 of NC_060061.1, forward strand.
TTGTTAAAGTAAATGAACAAAAATCTAGAAAATAATCTAGAAAAATTATCTTTTTGTTAAAGTAAATCAACATAAATAGCATCACACATTCAAGACTGTGCAGTTACCCCCTTTCTCTGTCAATTGCATTGGTCCACTATCATATTCCAAATTAAAATATTCTCTCATGTAACCAAAAATTTCAAATTAAAATAAAAAAATTGCAAACAAAATAAGAAGCAAGTTTTCTTATTTTATCAACCAAAAAAGTCCAAAACCGTAAAACAAATTATGAGATAATAGCTGTTAAGCTATAAGCTATAAACTATAAGCTCAAACGATACTTGAAATAGCATCTCAAAAAATTATAAGTTAATTAAAAAAAATTTCTACTAAACATATTTATTTTTTTGAACAAGCAAATAAGCTAGTTCAATAAGCTAACACACGCATGATTTTCTTGGTTTTAAGTTTTAACCACGCAACATAAATTCCTGCATGAAAGCATAAATCGATTTGAGAATCTGACACCCATGTTCTCTAAGGTTACTAAAAAACAATATGAATCAATTACACATGTTGTCATCTTTCTATATGGATAGAAGAAAAATTGACATAGAATATAACATTTGTTTCATCCTTCGAGAATTTATTTTTTGGTTATGCTGGTCGGTGTTCCTTGAGCACTTGATAAAAACATAATAATGTAAGTTTTATCATTCGGTGTTCCTTGCAGCTTTTTTTGTTGATTTGGGAAGGACAACTACGAGTGCTTGTTTTCGTAATAGCTCCGGTGAGTTTACTGCTGGATTCACGCAGTGGCAGCAAATGATTTTATCAACGGAGAAGGGTGATTCATGTGCATTATTGCAAGCCATGAATGAAGCTAAGCATAGGGGTTTTGAACGAGTCACATTCGAAAGTGACTCTGAAGTGCTGGTTGAGACATTTGGTACCAAGAGGCGAGGCAACTCAGAGTTTCTTTCAATCGTTAATGAAATTATCTTTGTTATGTTATCTTGTGCAAACTATTTGAAGTTAAGTTTATTATGAAACAGATGAATTTGGTTGCTCATACCCTAGTTAGGTGGCAAATTCTTGGACTAGTTTCCATATAATTGAGATTGTTCCGTCATGTATTGAACTTTTGGTGATTAATGAAATGCATTAAGTTTCTTTCGTTCAAAAAAAGTCAAGAGTCTTGCTAACGAGTGCTCCCGGACACTCTTTAAGCATTCCATTTAAAGAAGGAAAATGTTAAATAGTGCGTTTGGTGCACTAGTTAAACACATAAATAAGAAAATTTTATCTTGAAACTCGTGCATTCAATGCATTGAAAGTGTAAAAAATTGTTTTTATCAACATTAACTTTATGTTTTATTTCTATTTTTGTTATGCTTAATCAGTGCACCGGGTGCACTGTTTAACATGACCCTTTAAAGAAATATTTTAGTCAAAAAATTAAACACTACAATTTTCAATACGTTTGTATATATTCTTTTCTTCTTTTTTAATATAATAAAGAGATATAGACAAAGGATGAAGCCGAAACCTGCTTTGTCCCCTAATGTCTAGATGCTCTTCGCCTTATAAATAAAGGGTCATGCTAACAGTAATTAAATCTTAGAATAAACAATACTTGACTTTTAAAATGATAAAATGCACAATTTTTGACATAAAATTTACTATCTTTAAACACTAACAAGTGTCTTAAGGACATATGTTAACTTTTCTCTAATCAATTTTCAATGAGTTGAGTTTACGTATTCACATAAAAATTATATTACTCGGGAACACTTTTAGCATTTGCCAAAGGTTAATCTTTCATAGATTATAAAACATAAATAAATTAATCTTTGATAGATTTTCATCACGTTTATTAAATTATTTTCAAGTACAATAATTAAAGTTCGTCACAAAAAAGAAAGTAATAATTAAAGTTCGTATCCACATAAATTGAGATTAAATTAAAGCATTAAAATAACGTGACAATTTTTTGGATGCATGAACTGACCCATTTCTTTTTTTCGACTAAAGCTGACCCATTTCTCTAACACACCAATTACGTGACATTTTTTATGTTTACATTTTGATGTATTGATTTGACCCAATCTCAAATTGATGAGGAGGACAAGGTACAATGTCAATACTCAATACAGTGTCAAACTGTCAATACTAGTACCCTCTTGTGAGTTGTGACCCATAAATTGAAGAGGTAGTCTAAAAATGATTATAGAAGAGCAGTAAAAACACTACTTGTATTTTTTATGAGTTTAATCGAGATATACCGACTGTGTAATATAGTTTTACACATTCATCCAATAAAAAATTATCTATTTATCATGTTATATCAAGAAATTGGGATGCAGTGGAAATGATATAGCGAAAAATATAGTTGATATTAGTTGATAGTGTAAAATTATATTACCCCGTTAATAGATATTCATTTTTCTTATCTTTTATAAAAATATAGTTGATATTGGGTTATGATATGGCGAAACTATCTATTTTGTTATGTTCTTTTAATAAAAAAAATCAATTTATTTTGATAAAATTGTTTTTCATATGTATTCTGGAGTTCATCATAAAATATAAATTAAATAACTTCTTATACATTAGAATATATAGAGGATAAAATAGGTTGGGATTTAACAAAAGTACAATATAATCAAGGCTCATCTTATTAACATGCATATATGGTGAAGAAAAAAATAGAGATTAAAAAAGCTTTACCATTATATATAAAAAAGGATAAATATGAATTATAAGTATTTCTCCTTCACACATTCTCTCCAAACCGTTGAAGTAGTACAAAGATTCCAAGGCACATGGTTTCTGAAATGGGGGTTTTGAGTTTCCAAAGATTTTCATCATCATGACATGGTTTGGATTGAATTCAAGAGTTATGTTATGTGAGAATGATTTTTTCAATGTTAATTTTTACTACAACAAATTAAATACTAATGTGAGATGCCAGAAGTTGTTTGATCACAAATTAATCATTTTCAAAATCTTTGTACTAAACCTTGATTTTCGATATTTATATATATAGTTTGTTAGTAACTTAAGGGAGTTAGTTAGGGATAGTTACTAGTTTATTAGTAACTTAACCAACAAGCAACATATTATAAATAGTGGTGTAAAGTGACATTGTGATTAAGTGTGATCAATAACAATAATTTCTCTCTCTCTCTCTCTTAATTCTCTCTCAATTATGTGTGTATGTTCTTGATTTAATTAAGTTCCAACACAATATTCTTTGGTCTCTTTTTTTTTTTTTTTGGATTTAAACATTACCAACTAGAATGTATGAATATGCTACTCTGTTTCATGTGGTGTGTCCATATCAACATGAATTCTGATTAAAAACAGAGGGATATACATAGTTTCATGATATCGGTAACTTAAGCAAGATTTTTCAGTCTGAGATTTGAGATTAGTGGGTGTTTCACTTAGTACTTAATTACTCAGTAGAAGTTCTCGTGTCTTGTGTTGTGTGTGTAGACTAAACACTTCATTTTAACTTCATCATTCTTATTCATTTGTTCTTTGTTGCATGCTGCACCGGGCCTTACATGTGTTGGATTTTGTTAATAGAAAATGTTAGGGTTGTTTCTATGCCTTACATGGGTCGTACTATTCTATTTTATTATGTAAATAATGTATTTAAGTCATTGTTACTGTCAATAATATTTATTATTCTTATTGTTTTCTCCTATTCTTTCATCTAAAACCAACAAATTCAACAAATTTTTTCTATAGGATCAACAAATAGAACTTCTGTTGCAACTACGGGTCCTAATCTTAACAAAACCAATATTTCAACCATATTGCATCATTTCAGACTCTAGGTTCCGAATTTAACCGATTTCAGTTAATTTCATTTCGGATGCCATGATATAAGAGTGATGTATAGCCCCATTCATCCAAATGGCTACATGGTACACTCTTACAACCTGCTGAATTTTACTACGGTAAGCAATATGTATGGAGTGGAACATTAATTTTCAAAGCATTGGATACCATTTTTTCTTCTTCACTTCAATGTTCTTTAACTAAAACTTTCATCCTTTCTTTATTTCTTTTATATCACGGCAGTGTTCTTTTTTATCATAGCATTGGCACGTGAATTGACATGAATGACATGAGAAATTTAATATATAGGGAATTTTTATTTTTCGAAAAAGAAGTGAATTGAGATGGTGATGGATCATGGAGTCCAAGTTGAAAAGAGTTTGTATTAGTGACAAAAAATGCATGTTATAAATTGTAATTAAGCTTGATGAGTATCAACATATAGGAAAATTCTAGCATGGTCCATGGGAATTAGTATTTAGAAAATATCTAAAATATTATCGAAAAAATATGTTGATGTTAAAAAAAATAATTTAAATGGTCATTCTAATTAATTGTTGTGTCTTTTAGTACTCCTTTTTATTCTACAAGCTAGAATGTCATATTCAAAATGAAATCATGAAATTAAAGTGATGTAGCCACATTCATAGAAATGGCTATCTGGGATACCACTCTTACAATAGCTGAATTTTACTACTGTAAGCAATATGTATGGAGCCTCAAATTTCAAAGCATTGAATACAATTTTTTCTTCTTCACTTCAATGTTTTTAACTCAAAACTTTTACCTTTTCTTTATTTCTTTTATATCATGACAATGTTCTTTTTTTATCATAGCATTGGCACGTGAATTGACATGAATGACATGGAAAATTTAATATATAGGGTATTTTTATTTTTTGAAAAAGAAGTGAATTGAGATGGTGTCGGTGATGGATCATGGAGTCCAAGTTGGAAAGAGTTTGTATATTGAAAAAAAAAAATTGATGACTTTTAAACCGTTGATGTGTCCTGTATTATATTTTCTCTTATACTAATTAAAAATAATTAAAAAAATTGTTGAGTAAATTCTAATTGGTTAAATAGTTAAAGTAAATGTCCATTTCCAACCTCACTATTTACACACACATGTTCATTTTTATCTGGCCGGTCGTGAGTTTATGAAGGCCTTATGCAAATATAAAAAGTGGCTCTTTAATAAATAAAAATGCAATTTTTTTTTTCAAAAAATTATTCTTGATTTAAATTACAAATAGCAAAAAAAAAAAAAATAATCATCTCTGTAATTAACGTAAAAAGAGTCATAATCTAATCAATAATAATAAAATATTTTCTAACTCTTAAAACGAGTCATTTTTGGAACATTTTTTGAAGGAAATTCGTCAATTAAGTAATGTATTAAATTTTACACTCCATAGTTTATTAAAACTACAACTCCATAAAAGAGATTATGGACCTAACAATGGTACTTTTGCAGTTTGTTGTATAATATATTAATTTTTACACCCCTAATTTACTAATATTAGTATACTTAAAAATATTGAGGCCTTTATTTTTAGGAGGCCCGATGCCACAGCACATGTTGCACATGTGTCTGGGCCTTTATTATTTTTTTAGTGTAAAATCGAGTTTGAAAATCTCTAGAAGATAGAATAATCCAAGATAGATGATGTGCACTTGAAGACAACAAATGGAGAAAATAGGATTCCAAACACATGTGTTCCAAAAATTAATTATGTTCCAAAAATTATCTTATATAAAGATCCACAAGTTGTTTTGATTTTGGTCATTTTAATTATTTATATATAAACCATGATAAAGATTGCATTACCTAGCTAAGCCAACTACTTTCTTAGAGGTACGTACCAGCATTTTTTATTATGAGCCCCCAAATAACTAAATATTGTTCATGCATGCCTATGAGCACAATAGCAGAGTGCACTCTGTTACTGAAACAACATATAAATAAACGGTGAAGGATAACATGAATTTTGAACAGGAGGGAAATCAAATATATAAATTTCCAGCATAATATAATCATATTTGTTCTCTACGAGAATTTATATTTTGAAAATATTGAATGATTTTTTTATTTTCAATTCCAATAAAAGTATATTTCTCTATAAACAATTAGACATTCATATCCATTCAACCATTGATCTCTCATGCGATTTTACAACCGATTCTTAATAGCAGATAAAGCTCTTCCAAGTTCCAACGATTGATTCTAAAAAAATAATTCTAAAAACAAATATACCAATGAGTGCATTATGTTTTCTTGTCTCCAGTAGCTTTATATGCAAAGATCATTGATTCCTCCTAGTTCTGAAAATTTATCTTCATAGCATATTATTTCTATAATTTTATGATATCCACTTTTGCTACGTCAAATTTTTCCAATGGATAGAAAAATAATAAATCAGTTTATTCTTCTATAAAATTCATTTAGATACCTTCATTGAATATGCTCTAAATATCTTTTTAGCTCCAACAAATGAGCAATTTGTTACCTTTGCTCTTAATAAAAATATGGATCATGCTATAGTGTGTTCGAGACATTTGTTAAGCATGCCAACAAAGAAAATAAAAAATAAAATTAATATTAAAAAGATAACTTTTAATACTTTTAAGGCTTAATTAGTCTTTTGGTCCCTTAAAGACATTTTAGGTTTTACAATGGTCCCTTAAAGAAAAAAAAGGTCCGGATTGGTCCCTTAAAGACACATATGTTTCTCAATTGGTCCTTTCCGTCAATTTTTTACAAAAAACGTTAGTTTTAGTTGACTGGATTGTGGATGCCATTAAGTGTAAGTGGTCTACCAAAAACCTTATTAATTTTTAAACTTTTAACCATTGGAATTTTTTGTTATATTTGAAGTTAAAATTTAACGGAAAGGACCAATATGACAAACATATATGTTTTTAAGGGACCAATCCGGATCTTTTTTTCTTTAAGGACCGATCTGAGAAACCGATCTATTTGCTACAATTGAAATTCACACAGATTTCACACTATTTTAAATCTGAACCATTAACTATAGATTAAACGATTCAAACGATTTCACACTATTTTTATTATGAAATCACACAGATTTCACACTATTTCACAGAGATTTTACACTATTTTAAATCTGAACCACACAGATTTCACACTATTTTTATTATGAAATCACTTCAAACGATTTCCACCATACAAATAGAATATATTTCCGAAGCAAACAGGTTGTGTGGTTGTTGTTGTTGTGTACTGTGTACTGTGTGATGATGATGTGGCCGTAGAGAGACACACGTCATGTGATCAAAATGACAAGATATATTTATACTATACTCACTCCGATCCTTAATATAAGAGGAAGTTTTCTTATTAAATTCATTGGAAATATAATGTATCTAGTCTATATTACATACCAGAAACATTAGATTCTCAATGAATCTAAAAAGCAAATTTCCTCTTATATTAAGGATCGGAGGGAATAGTATACAGTACATCCTAAAAAAATTCTCCTAAATTTAATTTTGTGTAGGCACATGCACATGCACATCCCATCAGAGAATGGATTCCCTCCTGGAGGTGGTCCAGTTACATCATCACAGTCATCAATATCTTTTTTGAAAAACATTAAAATTGTAAATGGAATAAAAATTAAAAAAAAAAAAAAAAAAAAAAAAAAAAAAATGGAATAAAAATTGAAGGTCCACACTACCTCAACATCGTACATCCGTTCCTGCATAACAAACTAGGAGTAATATAGGGTCATGTCCTCTAACCTTTTGTTAAGCATATAATAAAAAAAACAAAATATTTGAAAATAAATTTTTACACTTTTAATTTATTTAATGCATAAATTTCAAGACAAAATTTCTTTATTAATATGTTTAATTAGTACACCAGTCGGGAGTCTTGTTTAACATTTTCTTAAGGTCATTATGAGAATTGAGAGACTCATACTTGATAGTTGATAGAAAGAGATAGAATTAATTAATGTTCCATTCTATTAATAGAATGAAAAGAAATGAAATGAATTAATGTTCCATCGTTTGAATTTTAAGATAACAATGGAATAAAATAGGTTGGAGTAGATTTCATCACAATTTAGGAACCAAGACATAAAATGTAAAATATATTCTTTTTTTTGGTTACATAAATGTAAAATATATTGAACTCCATATTAAAATATCTAAACAATAGAATGAAAATTTTATTTTATTCCACTTCACTCCCTTCAATTATATTTAAACAAGTCAGAGTATTTCCTTTATAATTTTATTGGCAAAAAAGAATTTTTGAAATGGTTGTCGGTTGAGAGTAGGTTTGACAATCAATGAAATGGTTGAGGGTAGGTTTGACAATCAAAATAGTTGATGATATGTATATCTCCTTATCATTAAAGAGCTGAGGGTATGTATGGCTCACAATTCCATACGTGGTGTTAATTTATGTTACAAAAGTTGTGTGGAAAATAAATGAGAAGGATGAATCTCTATCTATATCTCCTCATTAGGTGAAGACAGGGACGGATATAGATGGGGAAGACAGTGGCCAAGGCCCCCTCCCTCTCACGTATCATTTATATGTATACATTCCTCCGCTCTAATTATATATATATGGAAAATAATGATATTGTGAATATACATATGTAAGCTCTATATTAGCATAGATTATATACATTAATTAAGTAAAGACAGTTTTATTTTGGTTTGAACTCTAAACTTTGCGATTATGTGTAAATTTCGGTAGCGTTTATTATTTTGTCTAGTGTCTAAAAGGATATGATTATTTGTATTTGATTGACAAAAAAAAATTTACACCAACATCCAATGAAAATAAAAAAAGAAATTGTTTAAAGTGGGGTGTAGTAGAGTGATTTGGCAAAATAAACGGTTGTTATTGTATGTCGGTTCATATCCTATTTTCTCTTAATTTTATTATATATTACTACTATTTTTGGCCCCGGTACGATAACTTTCTGAATCCGTCCCTGGGTGAAGATATTAATTTAACAGTTCTGGCGAAGAAGTCCATAACAGTTTTTAAGAAATAAAACAAATTTTATGATGAGGCTTTTTTAAAGATTATAACAAAAAAAAATCATAACATTATTATTTTTTATTTAAATTAAATTTTTAGACTTTTCAAAACGAAAAATACATTTATAAAATTGTTTTTTTACTAGATTATTAAGTTGTAATTAAAGGCTTGTTTACTTATTGAAAATCAAATATGAAATTAAAATAAACTCAAGCATTCAAATACTTAATTTCGAAAAAAAACACATAGGCTCTTTTTGGCAAAAAGAACGGTTAGCTGATAAGCTAGCTTATAGCTGATGGCTGATGGTTGGTAGCTTATAGCTGATGGCTGATGACTGGTAAGCTAATTGAAGTGTTTGGTAAAGTTAGCGGTTTCAACTAACTGATAAATGTAAAATGACATAAAATGACATCTTTAATTCAATAATATTTAAGATACTTAGAAATTTATTAATTTAATTAAATATTTTAAATTTATTAATTTAATAAATATATCTTTCATATGTTATTATTAAATTAATTTTTATATGCTATTTATCAAAAAATAAATTTATATGCTAAATTTTTATTAAATTTTTAATTCAGTTTATATACTTTATAAAAACTAAAATTAGCAATAAAATATATATATATTCACAATATAGCATAGTGAATGTAAATTATAATAAGCTACCTATAAATTGATAAAAAAAATAAAATAATAATAATAATAGGCGCTAGATATATAGCATAATAGCAGCAATTAACCTCTATAAAAAAAAATATAGCAACAACCTTATATTATACTGTATGGATAACAAGGTTAAATTATACTGTATTAAACTACTTATTATAGGCGAGGCGTGATATATATATATATATATATATATATATATATATATATATATATATATATATATATATATATATATATATATATATATATATATGGGGAGGGATCAAATTACACCGGTGTAACATTTGAGTAATGTTACACCGCTCAATAACGCTTTAACGAATACAAATTTTACAAAATCCACCGTTGGATTGAAAGTTTATATCGTATAGATCATCCATATTAATTTTTACAAAAATCTAAAATCGTTTGGTATGTTATTGAGACCAATCAAGATTAATGGTTTATGCGTTTTTATTGAATACCGTTCATCTTGATCGATCTCAATAACATATCAAACGATTTTAGATTTTTATAAATTCTAACATTGATGATCTATGTGATATAAACTTTCAATCCAACGGTGGATTTTGTAAAATTTGTATTCGTTAAAGCGTTATTGAGCGGTGTAACATTACTCAAATGTTACACCGGTGTAATTTGATCCCTCCCCTATATATATATATATAGCAGCAATCTTAAAACATATATTTACCGAGTTTATTTTAAATTATAATGATAATAAATTACAAAGGGTAAATGTGAATTTTCATTAAAATTATAAGGGTAAAACTTGAAGAAAAAATGATAAGCTAGAAGCTAAGAAGCTACTTGAAATAGCTTCAGTAAAATAAGCTATAAGTCAATAAAATAAGTTATAGACTATTTCTGAAAAGACTGTTACTAAACAAGTCTTTTAGCTTATAAGCCATAAAACATAAGCTATAAGCTAGTTTTTTGGCTTGCCAAATAGACCCATAAATTATGCCCCTTTTTGTTTTTTTAGCTTTGAGATAGTTTAACAATTAATTTTCAAATATTTAATTTATTGAATTGAGAGACTCAAATATTTAATTTTCTATCATTGTCCACTGGTTTACTTGAATCTTGTCCTGAAGGTTCAAATATAAGTATGAAGGTTTACGAGTTGGTCGAATGTAAGCCGGCCCAATTAAATTGTATTGGAAAGAGACTTGAGGCATTGTTGAAGAGAATTTCTTTTGTCACCCATCCATCTTCTCGCGCGCCCTACGAATTTACCAAAATACTTTTGTCCGCTATTTAGGTAGTGGATACACCCAAAGATACCCTACCATATTTTTTTATAACGTCTGCTACTTAAATAGCAGACGGCATATTCAACAAATTTTCAAGTTTTCTCACTTTTATAACTTCCGCTACTTAAGTAGCGGAAAGGTAAAAATGAAAATGTGTAGGGTGCGCGAAAAGTAGGTAGGGCGACAAAAGAAATTCACATTCTTGAATATATTTTTTTGTTTACAATTGAATATATTATATATATCATATGATTATAATTTTTGTTTTTTTTTTCTTATTTTGAAAAAAGAAGTTGTTGAACGTATTTCCGAACAAAATTGGCCCAATAATCTTTAAGTCCAAATCAGGACGTCCATTCAATAAAATCTGAGTCCAATGCACATAGAATGCTTCCAATGGGATTGTAGTTGGCCCATAAGATTCTATATTCGAAGAGAATTACGTTTGTCATTTTACTGCATTTCTTGCGCGCCTTACGAATTTATCAAAATACCTCCGTCTGCTACTTAAATAGCAGATTCTACATTTAAAATCTTGAAATTTTCATGGTAGGAGAGTGTGTTTTTCTCAAAAATCTCATTTTTACTAGTTCTTTACTTAAGTAGTGAATGTTATAAAAATGAGAAAATTTCATGTTAGGTTTTTTTTTTCCTCAAATTTCACATTTTTATAACGTCCGCTACTTAAGTAGCAGATGTTATAAAAATGAATTTTCATGTAGGTGTTTTTTTTCTCAAAATTTCTCATTCTTACAACGACTGCTACTTAAGTAGCGAAAGGATAAAATGAGAAACGCGTAGGGCGGACGAGTAACGGGTAGGATGACAAAAATAAATCTCATATATAAATTCTTGTTTTGCGCATGGAAGTAGGTGTGACAACAATTAAGTATAGTTTAATAGTTTATTTTAAATAAATAGTTTATATTATGTCAATTTATCTTTTTAGTCTTCGTGGTTGTATTTAAGAAGGATTTAGCCTCATTTGAGAATCAATCAAATATTTTATCAAACAACTTTCATCTCTCTAAAGCCTTCGTGGTTGTATTTAAGAAGGCTTTAGCCTCATTTGAGAATCAATCAAATATTTTATCAAACAACTTTCTTCTCTCTAAAAACTCGGAGTCAATACTATGCATACTATGTTTGCATATATAATCTCTCCTTGGTAATAGATTTTATTCCAAATCATTAATTAGAATCCCTACTATATATTGGGACTTTGATTTTATCGGTTCGTCCCTAGAACCCACTTTATCCGTTACAATTGGTATCTAGAGCCCGAAATTTGGCGCGCACCATGGCTGCTACGCACCATGGCTGCTAAACACAAATTGGTGAAAATTTTGAATGCACTTGATGTGGAAGACAAGATGGAGATGGGTTTAAAACGTTTATGCGGAATTTCCTGCCAAAAATAGAACAAATCCGCACCAAACTTTCCTGATAACAATCCGCAGGTAAGTCTGCAGTAATACCGGCATGTAATTCTGCAGGAAACATGTTTCCACAGATAAATCCATAGACTTCCGCAGGAAACATGATTCCACATAAATATCCGCAGGAACTTCCCATTTTGTTTTGGTCAAGAGTGATATTTTGATTTTTTTTTTTACAAAATCAAAATGAACATTAAAAAACTATCAAAATGACATTAAATCACATCAAAACAAAACAGAATAGAGAAATTATTACATTTACATAATCTTGTTATTACTACATTCCATGAACTACACAATAATAGTTGTAAATGAAGCCAAATTTTCGCCCTCAAGACTTGCTGATAGCTTCACATCTATTTCCTTAACCTACAAGTCAAATAGAAAATTATTGAATGCGAGGATAAGACTACCTTCCAGCACCAATAACGCAAATTATAATGTAAGAACTGAAATTCCTACATTGTGTGGATGAATACAAACAATTAAAACAACAGTTTCATCCTAGGATTTGTGTGAATGTCCTTTCGATCAATCAACTAATTTTTAAGTATAATAGTGCACACATGGACAGTTTATTAGGTAGCATGACATGTAGTTTAAAATCATTCCAAACTATGATTTCACATTAAATTTTTTTTTAAGGGACTCAACTACCAACTATGAAATACATAAGGTCCAATCAAAGAAGTACCATGAAATACAAAATTAGTCGATACTCAAACAATACAACGGACTCAACTACCAACTATGATAATTTGATACTAGAGTGATGTTTATCGTCTTCAACCATCGATAAGAGTAAAGTTTGTCCAAGAGTTTAACATTGCTTGTTATAATTAGAATTGAAATTTGACTGCGAGTTGTTTGTTGTCTTTCTCTTCTTTATGACACTGAGCCCACGTACAATTCTGTCCCCGGTTATGGACATCGAAGGAAAATAATGGACAATAGACATTTAATGAGAAGGAACATCAGTAGTTAAATTGATGCATCATCATTTATAATAAGAAGTCCTTTCATCTTGATCTCAAAGTCAATAACAATAACTCACTCCTCTAAAAGTAGAAACAGTTTTTTAATCATTAACATATGCCTAAGAACAGATTATAGTTTTTCCCTATATATAATGTTATAGCCATGTTAACTTAAACCATAATACCTTAGAGAGTAAGAAGCACAAAAATGGTTACCATTAAAAGTTCTTACACTGTGATTCCAGAAGAACCAACACCCCAAGGCCGTTTATGGCTCTCTGACAAAGATCAAGTAGCAACTCAACATCACACACCCACCATTTACATTTACAAACCAAATCAGAACCAAGAAAATGTCATAGAAACACTGAAAAACTCTCTAAGCAAAATTCTAGTTCACTACTATCCTATAGCTGGTAGATTGTGTTACTCAGATGAAGAAGTTGATAGTTGTAGAGTTGAATTGAATCTCAATGCCAAAGGAGCCATTTTGCTTGAAGCTGAAACCACAAAAACAATTCATGATTATGGTGACTTTTCACCTTCTGATTCAACCAAAGAGCTTATTCCAATAATCGATTACAATCAACCCTTTCAAGAAATGCCACTTCTTGTTGTGCAAGTCACAAGTTTCAAAAATAACCAAGGCTTTGCAATTGGTGTTGCTTTATCCCACTCTTTAACAGATGGAATTGGAGCTGGTGGATTCATCACCTCATGGGCGAAAATATCACGCGGCGAAACACTAGAACCTAATGAATTACCCTTTCTTGATAGAACAATAATAAAATTTTCACACACACCATCGAAAGTACCGCGTTTTGAGCACTTGGAATTGAAGCCTCTTCCACTCATTATAGGAAGAAAAGACACAAGTGAAGAAAGAAAGAAGAAAACGACAGCAACATTATTGAAACTCTCACCTGAACATGTTGAGAAATTGAAGAAAAAAGCTAATGATTTTTTATCAATGAAGAAAAAAGAAGGGTCAAGACCTTTTAGTAAATTTGAAGCAATTGGTGCACATCTATGGAGATGTGCATCTAAGGCGCGCGAGCTTGAAGACGATCAAGAAAGCGTTGTTAGATTTCATGCTGATATTAGAAAAAGAATTATTCCACCACTTCCTCAAAACTTTTTTGGTAATGCTTTGGCATTAACTGCAACAAAAGGATATATTGGAGAAATCACATCAAAGCCTTTAGGCTATGTAGCACAAAAGATAAGGGAAGCATCTGAGTTAGTTAAAGATGATTTTATAAAGTCACAAATTGATGTTATTAGAAGTTTTAGAAAAGTGGAAGATGCAACGAATTTGTTTCTTGGTGATGAAACTGAAAAAGCACCATATTTTGGGAATCCAAATTTTCAAGTAGCTAGTTGGACAGGAATGCCATTTCATGAAGTTGATTTTGGATGGGGGAAGCCTATTCACTTTGGATATGCTGGTGTGTCTCCACATGATAGGGCATACATTACTCTTAGTCCTGATGGAGATGGTTCTGTTATTGTGTCTTTGCATTTTCAGATTGCACATTTGGAGCTTTTCAAAAAGTTCTTCTATGAGGATATATGAAATATTTAGTTCTTTCCATTTATCAAGCATTTAGTTGAGTGTGGTGTGTTGCATTTTCCTTGTTTCAGCAGCTGTTTTGATGGTGACTTGCACGGTTTTTTCAATAAATTCAAGATTTGTTATTTACATTGTACTAGCTACTTGATACTGTTGGTTTATATTTGTATCTTTTGCATTTGAGTTTATCTATCAGATTTTCGTTTGGTTGTGTCTTTTATAACATTTATGTATAGGATGGTTATTGTTGTAATACTCTTTTAGAGTTGATCTTATAATTCTCAACTTCGAGGACCCGTTGGTCAAAGGAGGGGGGGTCCTTCTTTTGAGACGGAGCCGTATGACGCGAGAGTCTCACGTACGGTTCCTTTGAGATATCGCACTTCTTCAATATTTAATATATTTTCTTTGCATAAAAAATTTATACTACTCACTAAATATTTACTTGTATATATATATTTTTCATTACATGTCTTATTAATTTTTTTTTGAAGAATATGTATCTTGTTCAAAAATCGACTTATTAGGACCCTAACATTAGTGGTGGCCATTTGAAGACACAGTTTTGCTCTATATGGACGACCCAACACAAGAAATAGCTCTGGGAGAAATTAAACTTAAACCTTAAAAGGAGCGCATTCTAAAGTTTCAAATTTTCACCACCAAACCAACGCTTGTTGGTCACATGGACTACAGTTTAAAAGTTGAAACTGGATTTTTATCATTGAAGCCATTTAAAGCCGATACCAAGAAATGTGCATTATTGAATGTCAAACCAGTTACTAAAACCAGTTTTTACCTTAACTAGTTTCAAAAACTGGTATTTTCCAACAGTTTAAAAACACAGGATCTAAACAAAAACCCGATTTTTAAAACCAGTTTAAAAATTCCTGCATTGAAATTTGAAATTGTTCTGATGACATACCTATAAAGCTGAAACTTTACATTAAAAAAGAAATATATTCAATAAATTCAAACGAAAAAGAAAAGCTTAACATCACCTAATGTTGTATAATTGTATTGTAATAAGAAGAATGATGGAGTTATTATCTTGTTAATTGACTGGGCCTATACATCAATACTATACAAGAAAATAAATAAATAAAAACAGAAGCATTCTCCGATGTCTATGGACACAATCATCTGCAGTATTGCCGAAAGTTGCATCAAAGGGCTCCTTCACAGCCTACAATTAAAATAAATTCAAATACAATATTAAGAAAAAATCAAGAAAGAGTATTTCTTCAAAAACCTGTCTTCCACGGACAAAAGCATACTATAATAAGCATGAAAGTTAAACACCAATATGCCTCCCACCACCAGAACTTTTATGAACTCCCTCTTAAACAATTCAGGTTAAAGTGCATCAACCCTCAAATTAAACATCACATCAAACATGTAACCATTTTATATTTTAACCTAAATATTATCCTAATTATCTATAAAATCATAGATAACTGTGACATGTCTTGTGTAAGTCAAACAAATTGGGACATCAACAACCAAATTTCAGCATATTCAACTATCAATTATTAGCATTAGATCAAAATATACATATATTAGATTATAACATAAAATAGTATCCCTAATGGAGGGAGTTTACCCATTAAGAAATGCAACAATTAAGTACCCCATTGTGGCCTAAGTCCCAGGCACAAGTACCTGCACATGTACTCTTTCTCTTAATCATACGGTAGAGCTTATTGTTCCATTGACAGAAACATGGAAAAAAGGAGTTTTTTCTGGCTTACGTGGAAAATGGATAAGTAGCAGAAATCATATGCGCTTAGACAACCTTAATCCCTCACAACCATGAACTAAATTTCTTAGTATGAACCTGCTCAATGCAAGAAAAATAATGAAATAATGAGTTATTAGAAGAAACAAAAGGCCTTTGTTTCTGTCAAAAGTAAACGAGTTCTAACACAGAATGCACTTTGGCTTACATATAGTGCACAAAACAAGGACACTATCATACTCTCAAGGTATTCGGCTACTGAAAAGATACAAACAGGATCAAGCATCTATGTCATATACCAGAAAAAGATTGAAAGTGAGCCATGACGCAACAAAACCTTAGGCCATTACCTACACATGCAAAGCGGTCATCGTCTCTCGATCACTACCAAGCATATAAGCCTTTATTCACCTTATACTTAAAGTAATTGCGAGCTGCGTGTTTATTGGGATTAGGCTACTGTGGATATAAACTTTGTATATGTCAACTCTTCTAACTGATGCAGCATTAGTTGCAAAGCCATTTTATGAGAAAAATGGCAAAAAATGGCTTTAAACAAGATTATTCCTAATACCTTATACAGAAACTAAGTGAAGTCTCCCAACTCAAGGCAATATATTTATGGAAAATTGTAAGATGGAAGTCAGCCCAGTATCCCGGATGTGTAACAAAAAAGAGCATTTTGGACTTGTGATATCTTGTTTGATTTTGGGCCAATGCATTGTGGTTCTGTTTCTGTATTCTTTATCTATTAAGCTAAAGCTATTTGACTGCGACTCTACGAGGGTGTGAAATGTATTTTAGCCCACGTAACTAAATCTCATTATAGTTGCTGTCTCTCTCTTGCAATTAGTCTCTATTCAACTATCTACTTTTATATGACTATACAGTAGTCAATAATAGGAAACAACAATTGAAAGAGAGCATAAAATACCCAGCACCCAGAAAATGCATTTTTAATTGAGTATGAAATTCTAATTGTTAATTACAAGAAAAAAACGTTCATCATAGCATATAGAATTCACGCTTTCAAAATTGGAGAAAATACACAATATTTCTAGTATTGCTGATAACTAAATAGAACAAAGAATTATAGCAGAGAATGAGAAACATGACAGCAAAGATGACAACAATTCACAAGGAATAATATTGATTTCTAGAAACATCAAGTTGAAACGGGAAGAATCATGCAATTATCGACACTGATGCCTAAAGTCCTTACAGTAAATTTTATGTGATACTTATCAATCCTTCGCTTACTTATAAGTTATAAGTAAGGGAGTCATAAGGGTGGTTGGGAGAGAGAGATAAAGGAAAAGGGTTCATATCCCACTCTCCACTAACATCTAACAATTTATTAGCATTTGCCTTTCCAAAAAAAAAAAAACCCTATAATAAGTAGTATGGCTCAGTTTAGGTTAGTTTACATCTTATAGGAACTTCTCAAGTGAGTTAAGCATTTAGTTCCTAAAGAAAAAGCTGTCATATGTGTATAGTTGCTTATGAACAAGTTAGATAGGACAGTTTCAATTTATACAAAAAAAAATCATTTAAAAGACCAAGAGACATTGTAAGAACATTCCAACATTTCTTTTTTACAAGTTCTTGTTGAAAAACTTATCCACTATAGCAACAGAAACAAAGTTGATGTGTACATTAACAACAACAATAATATAATACAATTTGGAGTTTTTGTAGAAATGCATCTACAACAGTTTGAAATCACACACCTTTCAATCCAAGATTAATGCTCTGTTGTTGTCGACACGCAACCCAACCCATTCCGGAGGTGGCCAAAACAACTTGGAATAACAAGGGAAATCAGACAAAGGTGAGATCCGACGTTGATCCAAGTGAAAAACACTAATCCCAAACTCAGTTGAATGACAATTGCGATCCATAAATATCACACAATTCCCATTGCCATTACATTTAGAAGAAAAAACACAATCTTCCCCCAAAAACAAAACCCTATCCCCCAAATTTCTCACCTCCACCCACTTCTTCTCCTTCTCATCAAGCCTAAACACATCAAATTTCACAGCTCTCTCTGCTACAATATCATTACCTGTTTCTCCATCATCCAAACTATAATTCCCAAGACAAGATAAATATTTATCCACCAGTAACAATTCACCATCACTCTCCACTAAAAATTTCTTATCTCCCCCAAACACAGCCTCAGCCTCCGCCACCAAATCCAAACTTAAATCCGGTTCCACTGCAACAGTCCGACCAGTACCATCAACTGCAATAGGCCGCCCATTAAAAACACAGACATCGTCATAAAACATCGTCGGCATTTCAGGAATTATCGTCCACTGCTCATCACCACATCGGAAAATAGCAAGTTTCCCGGAAACATGAATAGTGAGGAGAACAGAACAAGGATCATTTTCATTTCCGCTATGACACGTGTCATAAACAACGAGTTTTTCCATGTAGAGTGAGGTGTTGTCGTTGATAAAGAGAGGAGATTGAGAAGGGAATTGACCGATGACGAATTCGCGACCGAGATCGATGACAGAGAGATGGTTGAAATCGATCACGTGAGGGGAATGAAGAGGGAATTGTTTGTCACGTGAGAGAGGATGCCAGAGATGAATTAGGTCATGTGAATCTGGACCAATTTTGATTAACCAAGGTTGTAGGGTT
Organism: Trifolium pratense; assembly: GCF_020283565.1. Taxonomy (NCBI): domain Eukaryota; kingdom Viridiplantae; phylum Streptophyta; class Magnoliopsida; order Fabales; family Fabaceae; genus Trifolium; species Trifolium pratense. The sequence goes on from NC_060061.1 coordinate 50,575,482, forward strand.
TGTTGATTTGGGGGTGGAGTGATGAGGAATAAGGTTCGTTTGGAGAGAGGGAATGTGGAAGCGTTGTTGTTGTTGGAATTGGAATTGGAATGATCATCGATGTTGTTGGAATTGGAAGGGGTTGGGAATTTGGAAGGTAAATTGAGATGGTGATGATGATTTTTGGGAACGGAAGAACGCCATGATGAACAAACGGAACGAAATCGGAGTTGATAGAATTCGCTGTTGAGTTTTTCGGATATGAATTGTAGAAGATCTTTAGGGAGTTGAGTCCAGTCTGCCGCCATGAATGGTGGTGGTGACGGTGGTGGCGGTTGTTTGCCTCTGGAAATTGGAAAGTAGAAGACGGTGATGATGATTGACAAAACAAGGAAGGCAAAAGCTAACATTTGCTCCGACATTTGTTTCTCTCCCTCCTATTCCAAGAAATTTTATATAGAAACACTTTCAAAAAGGGAAAATGTTAAACAGTGCTCTCAGTATACTCTTTAAGCATCTAAGTTTTTGTTAAAATTTTATGAAAATGTGTGAATTCAATTTATTGGAAATCGAAATGTTTCACTTTTTGGATGAATTATTTCTTTGAATGAAATGCTTAAAGAGTGTCCGGTGACACTATTTAGCAAGACCCTTAAAAAAATTAAGCAACCAGAAAAATGCTTCTTTTCGTCCTTTTTATAAGGAATATTTTGGGAAAAAATATTAGTTATTTTTATAAAAACTTTGACCAATTTTCCACTTATGTCCTTATTTTTTTATGAGAGAGAATTTAAAAATAAGTAAGTTAGTTGAATCAAGAGTAATTAAATAAAGGTATATATAGAATAAATTTAAATTTTTATGAGTATTAAATGAAAATAATCATTTACGATGTGTTTCTTATAAAAATAACTGGAGGGAGTACTGATCTTACCTGATCAGAAGAGTGATCGCGTCTGACGTTGCTTCGTTCAAGCCTCTGGAGGGGGTTATGTATTTGCAGGTGCTCCGACGCTCAAGTCAGTGAGAGTGAAACAAAGATTTTCTATGCGTGAATGAATACGTACTTTGTGAGGATTGTAAAAGTTGTATGTATAACCCTCAACGCTGGGCCAAGGCCCTTGACCATCAAGTGGCTGCCGGAAAATGGCTGAAGAACTATGATGAGCAGTTAATGCTCATCATTCCGGTGGTCAAGCGTTATAGTGCGTGGAGACACTGTCACCGTTGACCAGAGTTGGTCTTTGTGGGATGTTCCAGATAGTTTACGAAGAGAAGACAGATGCGAGACAACAGAGGATGTGGGAGCTTGCTATGCCAACTATCTTCCCCTTGCTTCACCTGACAAAATGAATCTAAAGACCACTAAATTGAAAAGTATGCTTAAATCATATATATATATATATATATATATATATATATTGAACAAAACTTAAACTATAAAGGGGAATGAAACTCAATAGGATAGAATATGCTTAATCATACATATGGAACAAACCTTAAAGATGTCCCTCGAATATTTTTCACATGCTTGAGGTTACATACATTGTAGGGATTCCTTCTATTTATGGGACATATGCATAGTTTCTTATCTCTATACTTCATTTTGGTTGTGGTATGATCTTAGGTGTTGTGGTAGGTTGTTTTGTGCTCGATAGATTTAGGATGCTTCAAATATTTTGAAAACCATTTCAAACAATCTTCTTACAGAATTAAATTTAAATCTATTATATAATTGAAGGGAACTCAAAATATTTTACACTTTCATTCAGTGTATACTTTTTGATACTACAACTGTATAGTAATTTGATGATGTTTCAAATTCCATATCTTCATACACACATACATAACCAAGTGTTAGACGATGCAGAAGTTACTTGTGTTATTGAAACAACAATAACAAAATATTTAAGATAGCAGAAATGTATACAAGGATGTGTGGTATGAATAGTTTAATAACAATAAATAACTTGTCCCAAAAAAGGGGAGGTATGTTCAAAATAATAATTATACAAAGAATAACAACCTTAAAAATAATTTGATTCTAATTTGTTCTCTTCTATATAATCCATCAACTGCACAATAATTTAAACGTGCATGAACAAATATCAAAAACTGTAGCATGTAAACAAAAGAATTACATTACAATCAATCACAACAACACAGTTGAGTGGAAACTGACAAGTCATCCAATCTACCAGATTTTATTTTCTCTAGCAGTTGATTCCACACACCTCAGAATCAGGACCGGTGACTCTTGTCGTAAAAGGGTCTATTCGTACCCACAAAAGTGAAAAAATGGAAGCAAGAAGAATAGACCAAACAACCACAATGGTTGGAGTTCGGTTCTGACGTCCCATGAGACCTTTGAGGAAAGGGTAAAGATGGATGATCACCCAAAATGCGAAGAAAAGTTTACCGAAGAGTGGTCCCCATGATTGGTAGCCACTGTTAACTGCATACGAGATTCCTGCAACAACTCCAACTAAGTTTATAATGAGAAGAGTTGTGGGTGGAATGAGAAGTGTTGTCCATTTAAACATGTATAGTTCTGCAGAGTCTCCGTCTTCATCTGATGCCTTCGAGGTAACAGTGAAGTTTGTGTCAATTCCAGCAAGTACTTTGAGTAAACCTTGGAACACAGCAAAAAGATGAGCTGAAACACCACCAATAACCCAAAATTGTTCATTTCTCCACCATTCATCAATTCCAACACCACTCCACCTCATCTCCAGGATACCAGTTGCAAAGATAGAAAGAAAGAGAGATATGAACCATATACTTGCAATGTTACTAATCTGCAAGCAAAATGAAAAAAAGAAGTTATAATATTACCAAAAATAGGCAGAATACTGTGACACAAGATCAAATTGAGAGGTTATACATTTGCATATGAGATTAGACATTTCAAATAAGGACAGTATACAAATTAAGACTACAGAAGAAACAAGCTATATACTATATTTAGTTTAAGAAGAAATCACAAACCTGTGGAATAATGAACTTGTTAGTCAAGAGACAGACAGCAGGTAAGGTACAGTACATGAGAAGGGGAATGGAAGTGATTGGATAGATTGTGGTGTTAATATAGGCAAACCTTTCGAGCCACTTTAGCCTTCCACTATAACCATACCATATGGGGCAATGTCGACTAACTAGAATTTCCACTGAACCTAAAGCCCACCGAAGCACTTGGTTCAAACGATCGGAAAGATTGATAGGAGCTGAACCTTTAAATGCTGCAAGTTTAGGCATGCAGTATATAGACCTCCATCCGCGGGCATGCATCTTAAATCCAGTAAGAATATCTTCTGTGACAGAACCATAGATCCATCCAATCTGTGGAATATAAGACAGATAATGATTATCTTCAAAGATAATTGGATAAATAAGCTGAAAATGAGATGATTGTGGTGTTTTATACCTCCTGTCCCCATTCTGATTTATCTTCGTAACCACAACTGATAACATGAATTGCCTCCTTGAGGAGAGTTTCTGGAGTTGCAGACTGAGGAACACCTCCATTTTCCATAAGTGTGGAGGCAACAAAAACAGCAGACTGACCAAACCTTTTCTCAAGGCTCATTTGTGACATGAGTAGTGATTTCTCATCATCAAATCCAGCACCTGAAAATAATGGTTATTTTAGAAAATTTTATGTACAAAGTATACACCAACGAATTTATAAATAATCAAGAAAAATAGCAGGGTTAATAAAAATATTCAAATTTCATAGTTATACCTTCCACCCCTTCTTCTATATCCTCTAGACTAAAGATGGGGACAGTTGGATCAGCATGCTTGCTAGATTTCTTGTTTTTTGAGCCTTTCTTGCTAGATTTTGAGCTATTTTTTCGATCTCCACAGCAAAGTGACGAAATAATTCCAGCCTTTTTATGCTTGGGTTTAATAGGAGGCTCATAACCATATAAAGCAGTTCTATTGAAGACACATCCAGTACCCACATAAACAGGGCCTTGAATGCCATCCAATCCTCGCAAATTTATCTGTACAAATAGAGACAAGATGGCAAAAATAAGTATTATATATAAAACCATTCATGAATAATGTATTCACCTAATGGCTTAAGCTTTGGGAAAACTTTGTTCATGACAAAGCTCCAAACCAACAAAAAGATAAATTTTCTGAAAAACTTTGTGGAGCAATTTTTCCCAAAAGTGTACTTCCTGGCGGCATAAAAATATTCACATTTTTTCTGGATACGTACATCCAAAGTGATATTGGTAGGTGTAGAAAGTTCCTCCCCATGCTTTGAGCCCAAAGGGCTCTTGCATGAGGGGATAATATTGATATAAAACTATTTGTGTGTCTTTACCTAATAGCTTAAACTTTTGGGATAGAAGGTTCCTTACAACGAGGGTTGACTCATTCAGCAAGAAACTGGATATCATTATGAAAAATCTTTAACCTAAAACATAACAGAAATCAGATGAATATCCTGGAAGACACTTACATCGAAGAAAACCGTATTACGATTGGCATATCGATCATTCCTATCAATACCATCAAATCTCTGTGGAAACTGAACATAGCAAACATTTTTTCCAAGGTTGGGATCCATCATAAAACACATAGCTTCTCTCAAGGCTTTGCTGTTGTTTATGTAATGATCACAATCAAGATTCAATAAGAAAGGTCCATTAGTAAGGACAGCTGAAACACGAACCTGAAACCAATATATTGAACACCAATTGTTAGATAAGTAAGACATGTAGAGAAAAGCAAGGGCCTATTTACTAATAAAAAACATTTTCATTTTAAAAATGTATGTTCATTTTAAATTGCTAACAAGAAAATGTTAGATCTATGTTGTGAATAATTGCGATAGAGAGAAGATAGATGGTTAGCAAGGAAAAGGCAAATTTCAGAAACAATGAAAACAGTATTTTGGCATTTTCAAATTTATTTGAAGATGATAAATCTATTTATGAAAATTGTAAAAGAAGGTGAGGGAAGCATAGGATTTATATTCTAGATTTATATTCTATCAAGTTTATTAGTTGAACTAAAAATGAACAGAAAACATGGAAAATAAAATGGCCCTAAGTTTTTAGAACTTTCTAAGGTTACTCACAAGTGCATTCATGGCACCGGCCTTCTTGTGATGTTGAAACCCTGGACGCTTTTCACGAGAAACATAGACTAAACGCGGAAGTTCGTTACCATCGGTATCAAGTCCTCCACTTTGGCCCAAGAAAACCTGCAGATAGAGAAAGGAATTTAGTAAATGAAATGCTTAAAACTTCCTCAAACTCCCAACTTAAATTTAATAAACTCATAGCATAAAACTTGCTATTTGTCAAAAAGTTGAAAATATACATAAATATTATTTACAAGAGTAAACTCTTTTTTATCCGAAAATCACAAGTGCAAACACTAGAATCGATAGGTAATATACCAAGGTTGACCCCTCTAAAAATTTAATACATTTAGGTTGATGAAATTTTGAGAAAAAAAAAAACAGTTAATTAAGCAGAGAACGGCATTTTAATGATTTTATCTTTGTCATGAGAATTCAACCAAATACATATATAAATAAGTAAACTAACTACCTGGATCATTCCTGGATGGTCCCTGGTGTTGTTTCCAGGCCAAGGTGTACCATCTTGCATCACCCATCCTTCTTCAGGAACTTTTACTGCTTTTGCAACAAGTCCATTGATACGAATTTTGAATTCTTCATATTCTCTCTGTGAAACAAAAAGGAATGATCATTAAAACATTATGGTAAGTGCTGAGAAGCATGGCTTACGGTATCACACACACACACACACATGCCAAGACAAAAGAATAAATATAATCAATTTGCAAGTCAATCTTCTTTACCTTCATTGCTCTACGATCTTTGACAAATGATGGTTGGACCTTATCTTTCAAGTAGTCAATTTTCTTTGAAAAGTACCACTCAGGTGCTCGTGGTTCAATGGCATATTTCTTAGCGAAAGGAACCCATTTCCTTGCAAACTCTGACGTCTCGGCAAGAGATTCAAATGTCAACATAGCAGCACCATCATCAGAGACATAACAGGAAACCTTATCCACTGGGTAGTCAACAGATAGAATTGATAGTACAGTATTGGCTGTCACAAGTGGGGGCTCCTTTAACGGATCAACAGTACTGACGAAAATGTCAACTGCTGCTAGCTGTGACGGTTCCCCTTCCCGATCATATCTGCAACTCACATCAATTATGGCACAGTTTAGATCGGTTTCTAGTATATGAAAGCTTCTCAGATGAAAAAAAAATTGTAAAGGTATTCCCCAAAAAAAAAGTTTATTATAAAGGTAAATGAGAAAGCTTATGAACAAATTGAGATGAAGAAACAAAGTTTAACTTGTGCGATATGAAAAATACTCATAGTGATTACAAAGATTCTCTTAATGTTTATATTTCTGCAAGTGCTTGCTTGTTGAGAAGTTTACCTAAACTAGCTCTATTAAATAAAAGAAATATTATCATAACAAAAGAAAAAGTATAAACATGATTTCCTTATAATATAGAAAAGAGGCTAAAAAATCAAGGCTTTACCTTAGTGAAAGCCTGTCAAGATATGTTTCACGGTTCACAGGAAGCCATTTGGGAAATTGATCCAATATCCAAGAAAATGCAAACCAAATTTCACAAATCACTGATATTAACCACAATGCATAAGCATTGCGTACAGGATTTGTGATTCGGTAGTGCAAGAAAATGCAGAGGATAACAAGCCGTAGAACAATAACCATACGGTATGGATTTATCCTAGATGATGGAATAGAAACCTTCCTGGAGAGAGGTTGCCGAGCTTCATCATTCCTGTATAATGAAAACAAAGTGTTCAGCACTGAAACTAGAAAACAAGGGACATACATTGTGCTCATATAAATACAAAAAGATACAAGTTAATGAATTTGTTAATTTAGCACAAAGCAATAAAAGATACTTTTAGCACAAAGTACTCACAACAAGGAATCATCGAATAGCACATCAGTACTGGCATCAATATCTCCTATTCCTCTTTCAGAAGTAGCCTGGCCCGTGCTCATTGGAGCAGTATTCTTATTATCGTGTTTCATTTTCCAGCCATCAACTCTTTCTTTCCATGCTACATTGCCCAATCCCGGTTCAACAACCCTGATATTTGCTGCACAAGAAATAAAAAGAAACGCCTAAAATCAATATCAGATAGCAAAGACACTATGTGAAAATGTGCATAGTTTGAGAGGGAGAGGAATTACGTGATTGATTAAGATCAGATGAATATGATGGATTATTGTGAACTCGTTTCCCACGAGTATTTACAGGAGATGCCATTGACAACCTCTCAGGTGAGGCTGCAGATAATTCTCCAGATACCTGAAAATGAAGATATAGCAAATAATGTTTAATTCAAAATCTGTTGGGAAATATTTGTCCAAGTTGATATTATGTATAAAATATATTATAGAGGAAACTAGTTGAACAACCTCTTGTGCACCGGTTAGCCGAGGAATGTGATTGTGAGAAACTTCCTTATCATAATTTGGAGCATCAACCTCCTCACCTCGCCCATATGCCATTTGCCAGCTCAACATGCGCTCTGCAATCTTTTGCTTTTGGCTCTGAGTTTCTGAATTGTACTTGAAGTCATTGGTATCATTATCAGCACCACCATCCTCTTCCCGATCTCCAAGAATTGCAGGACTACCTGAAATCAATTAAATAAGCATGGTAATTACCAGTTACATTAGAAATGGTAGAGGATAACAGCAGACGTGATACCATAGAAATATGTTTTGTACATTAATAATATTTATCATGCAGGTATACAATCTTAGTGATTAAACAAAAGGGAAAATAAAAGTATCAGCTTATATTAATCTAATTATTGAGTCACGTATTATAGATCAAGCAGTTGAAATAGGTAATCAAATACACATAAATTTGTCTTTGAACTATCCATGGACTTCAGAGATTTGTCTCGAGTCAAAGGTATTTCACAAAAATAAGAACCTATCGTCTTTCTCACCCATATGTCATGTCATATCATATCATATCAAATAGGTTAATTATGAAGCTTTAACTATATACTTTAAGAAAATTAATATTACATTATGATAAACAATAGATTTTACCTTTATGCTTATTGTACCGAGTTTTGCACTGGGGGCACGACTGATTCCCATCTTTCCTTTCATACTCATAACACGGCCTACAGACAGGGAAGGCACAAACACCGCAAGCAATAAATGGATCACCATTAACAGCGCTACCGATATTATCACCACAAATCTGGCAGATTTGGCTACCCAACGCCTTCATCGGCTTGTCCTGAGTATTGCAAGTAATACCAAAATTCATCAGTAAGAATCAATGATTAAATAGTTTCAAGTCATCCCAATCAACAACTTCTTAAACTATTGAAGTGAAATCACATAAAAAAATTAAACTCACCCCAGCTTCTCCTTCTGAGTCCATCATAGTCAACTACTTAGCTCTTAACAGATCCCAATAAGGAATCAAATAGAGTAATTCAAACTCAACACGTTACACACATCACTTCAAATACTATTACACTTTCTAATCGCCAAGAAAATCGATTTCAAAGATTACTAATCCCACTTCACAAGAAACTCCAGTAAAAGTTCAGATCTGTATTAAGAAAACAATGAATCAGATCACTAGATTCCAATTCAAGTAAGCATTATCAACAATTTGCAAAAACGAGAAAAAAAAAATTAGATCGTAAATTGTAAAATCTTCAACTTCAAATCAATGATACAATTTAGCCAATTAAACAAAACCAAAACAAACATGCATAGAATTACCTCAAATAAGAGCAACACGAAACAGTAATGAATTTTGATGAGAAAAAAATGGGAGAAGATAGAGAGTGTAATGAAAAGAGACTTGGATCCAATATAAATTGACCGACGGAAAGAGAAAAGAGTCGCAACAAAAGAACAAAAATATTGTTTTTCTCTCTCTCTCTCTAGATTCAAGGGATTTTGTTTGATTTTATAGTTCACTATTATGTGTATAGCTGTAAATGAATAGATAAAAGAAAAATACAGAAATGACATGTAAAAGTGATAATGCAACTACCAAACTTATAATAATGGACTAAAATGCTGCACCGACAGGAGGAGAGTGAGAATTGAGAACAAGGGGGGTGTGATGTTGATGCCTCAATAATTATTTAACTTAATTCAACAACAATGCATTGATTTAGAACTATAATAATGATGATTTATACATCATATATTCCTTTGTTGATCTCTAAATTTTATTTTATGGAAAAAAAATAAGATGAGGTGATTGTATCAGAGTTCAAAGTAAATAAAATAATTCGAAAAAATTAACTTATTTTTAAGGAAAATAGCGAAATTTGAATATCGAACATTAGACTTTTAATTCTGTTTTTTTATTATTAGACTAAGCTTTTCGAATTTTGATCGGTAAATTTTTTTATTTTTTATAAAATTGATCCTTAAATATTTAAACATCATCACATTCTTAATAAAAAGTATTCAAAAAAAATTATTATTATTATTTATTATTTTCATAAGGGGGTGGAGAATTTGTCAACAAAAAAAAAAAGAGACTGAGAAGGAAATGGGTGGACAGTGGACTCACTCCAAGTAGACAACAGCTGGAGTTGGAACATAAAATTTGAGACACGGATGCTAACTCAGTAAATGGATGTTCTTTAACTAAAGAGATACTTTGTCTTCAAAAAAACTAAAGAGTTACTGAAAATGGATGTTTTTATTGGGGTGGTAAAGCGGTCAAATTCGTTAATTTTAGGCTTAATTATTAAAATGGTCCCTTAAAGATATTTTTGGTTTCAGATTGGTCCCTTAAAGAAAAAAAGGTCCAAATAGGTCCTTAAAGAAAAAAAAGTCCGAATAGGTCTTTTAAAGACATCTCCGTTAATCAGTTTGGTCCCTAAAAAGAGGTCTAAATAGAACCAAACTGATTAACGGAGATGTCTTTAAGGGACCTATTCGGACTTTTTTTTCTTTAAGGAACCTATTTGGACCTTTTTTTCTTTAAGGGACCAATATAAAACCAAAAATATCTTTAAGGGACCATTTTACTAATTAAGCCTTAATTTTAGTAGATGAAAAGTGTAATTTTTTGTTAAGTTAGATTTAAATAAGTTAATCAAAACGAGCTTTGTCCGTTAATTTTAGATAAAAGAGTGTTTTCGTTTTAAAGAAAATAATGTTTTGTTAATTTACGCAAATGTATGAAAAGTTTTATTTCGTGTTGCAATTTGAAAGTGTGAAATTTTATTTGACCGATTATAATATTCTCAATTATAAGGGCTCAAAGTCCTCCTAATCAACGTAATGTTTTCAATCAGCATTGAATCGAAAAGCAATGATAAGAATTTTATGACTAATAAAAGACGAAAATGCAGTCTTTTGCCCACGAATTTTTGAAAAGAATTGACAAGAAGAAAGTTGCAAGAACAAATAAGATAGTTGAAACTTGAGAGAAGAGAGGATGAGAGTGTGAATGATTCAAAAAATGAAGAGATATTTATATACGAGAACAAACCAACTGATTCGTCGGATAAAATATGACAGCTCTACAAAGTCAATCAAGAAAGTTCACCATCCAAGGGTCAAGACTCCTTGACCACCGACCATCATCGACCCTATTCATATTCTTGGTCACAAGCAACAAGAAATGTGCTTCAAGTTTTAAAACTCGAGCAATATATTTATGTATATTTATGAAAATTAGAGAGTGCAAGAGGCTTAGGGGAGGAAAAAGTCAAAAGATATTAAAGAGGAAAAAATGTCAAACCAAATATAAATAGACTTCCTATTAAAGGTGAGTGTAAGTATTCCAATTGCCGTCGTATTGACAAAAAAAAGAGTAAAATTAATGTTGGTATACAATAACTAAAAAATTACATGAATTCATAAAAAAAAAATTGGAAAAACAAATAATGTGGTATGGATTCGATCGCCGACCGTATGGATTCGATCTTCCTTATCAAGTTTCGATTTTTATTAATGGGTTTACTTTGTTTTTCATACTCATTATTGTTTCCACAACTGGGTCTTTTTCTTATTTGTGTAATTCTGTAATATTGTTTACTATATAGAGTAGAATTTTAGCTCTGTAATTGCATTTGAACTATTAGTTAGATAATTAAGGTTGTGTTTCATCGGATTATGAATGAAAAGGTAAAGGAGAGAAATAGTTTTGTTTTTTAGTGTAGAAAGTTGTGCATTGTGTATAATATTATAATCATAAAAACTAGAATTAGGAATTAGTATTATCAACTTTATTATAAAAGGGTTTAAGGGCTAAGGGTTTATTAAGAGTTTGGGCGTAAAAGGTCCCGGGTTTGAGCTAAGGGTTTAAGAAGGTCCCGGGTTCAAGTCCTGGTGAAGGTGAAAATTACTAATATTAACTGTTAATTACTGACTTTGGCCGTTTCAAAAAAAGAATTAGGAATTAGTATAATAAAGTGAGTATTATTAACTATTGATCGACAAATAAAAAACGAATATTAATGGTATATCTAAACAAGGCTGGTTCTATGGTACACAAGTGAGATAAGTGTTTTACCATGCACGAGTTTGTTTTCCGCCATTAAAACCAGGGAGATATTGTGCGGACTTATTGTTTCTGTGGAGGAAAACAAATTTGTGCATTGTAGGTACAATATTATCTTACTTGTGTATCATAGACTTAGCCTTAAAACAAATCATAAGTTTTTTGAAATAACACCCTTTAAATTTCCGTTGGTTTAAAAATTACTTAAGTTATTGAATATTTAGTTCAAATGACTTTGCCTTACAAAAAACCCTTCATCCAAAACCATTCAAGCACGTAGGTTATGTAGGGTATTTGGAAGATTAAGGGGACCTGTTACTGTTTTATTCTTTACCGTTTCTCTACATGTCCTTGCTTGTTCTGAGGAACTTTTTTTTAGTAGTAAACTGTGTAGGTGATATGGAATTAGAGACTGTAAGTAGTGTATGTAGATTGTAGGCATTAAAGTTATGTATGTGTGAAAAGGTTTATGTCCTTTCCTTTCTTCCCTCTCTTTAACTTGAAAAGGTTGATGAGAATATGCGATACTTCGGTGTGTATTAATAGTTTAGACATGTTATGTAAGATGTCTTAGTCTTGTGTTTGATAGGCTGCTAGAGTTGTATATAATTTATATGCATAAGTTTTAGTATTGAAGTTCATATTTTCCTATGAGGTGCAGACTCGTGGAATGAATTTGACTATTGTCCATTTGGGCCAAATTATGAATTATTCTGAGTTCTTGACAATCAATAACATTATGTGAAAACTCTGTTGGCTGTCTCAATGTTTGTCGCAGTTGATAATGTTTTCAGACTTTTAATTGATATAGATCTACCGATGAGTCACAAATTTGTTGAAGAATCTTGGAAACCATGCAACCTTCCCTCTTGATTGAAAGGGAAATAAAACTACTGTAGTTAGTTATAGTTTTCAAATGATGTTCTGGTTCAAATTATGAATCTTTTCAGATAATGTGATTTGATGAGTTTTTCGGTTGGATTTGATTATTTTCTATTGTGAGAATGTTTATGAAATGCTTCATAATGAAGTGAATTTATAAACTATCTAATATTTCGAGAAGTTCTCAAGCTTTCTGATTACTTTTGTGCCAACTAGTTTTAAACGAACGGTTGAATGGTTTGTTTGGAATAGATTGCATTGAGTTTTACATAGTTTAATGCATGTCTATTGAACTTATGGCTTATTTGTAGAGATAGAAGGTTTGGATTAGTTACTTGAATGCATCATTTGATTATGATTTTGATTGTCAATTTAGTATCAAATATTAACCTCTCCAATTTAGTCCCTTAAGTATATAAAAATAATAAGTGATCCATAAAGTTATGAAAACCATCATTATAGTCCCTATGAAAATCTCTCAGGTTAGTCCCTAATATCATAGCAGGGACGAAAGTGCTAGATTTCACATACTTCAGGGACCACTTTTTTATTTTTATTTTAGGGACTAAATTGTAGTGATACTTTAGAGACTAAATTGGTGATTTATTCATCTACATAATGCTTATTAGATAATTAGATCATCCATGGGTTGTAATATGATATGATTTTTGCTATCTTTTCAGGGTTACAGAAGAACTACAATCAAAGGTTCTTCCAAAAGACATACCTAAGAAGGATAACCACTAGTGTTTATGCTGGGGAATAGGATGTTTAGCAATGAAATTTTCTTTTTATATGGGTTTCTCTTGCACTGTATTTGAAGTTTTGAACACAGTGCTTTTGTTTTTATCTAAAATAAATTTTCCATTGATGTATTATGTTCATATAAAGTAGTTTTTTTTTTTGGGTTTCTCTTTGTTTTCGAAAACCTTTATATTCGGATTAATATCTATGAATAAAAAGGAAATTATGGTTATTCCACATTCTTATCATATAGCATATTTGCATGATTTGCTTGAATCCACTCATTACAACAATAGATTGAACTCTGATGATCCTGTTTCATTCTCTTGTATGGCTTCTTTTGTTATGATTGTTGCATTTTCATTTGCTTAAATTGTTTTTCATCTTATACAAGCTTTTGTGGTCTTGCACTATTAGACTGTCAAGTTTTACTACTTAGCACACAACTTTTTATAGAACTAGGCTAAATTAAACCAGTTTTCCGGAATTCGACAAATTCATAATTTAAACAGATTGAGGGCCCGTTTGAATTGACTTATTATTGAACTTATGAAAAATACTTTATGCAAACAAAGTTTTTATGTTAATTCATAAGTTTTCACTAATGAAAATTATATCTTCATAGTTATTTTTTTTTATGGTAGAGAGGGCCTAAGCCCCGAAAGGAAAGATTACACGGAAATCGTTCTTGGGGTGGTTAACCCCAATTCATCAGCTAACAATAACTCCCTAATTGGAGTAGGACAAAAATAATAAAATATTATTTCGCGATCTAAATGACAGCCAATACTTTGCCAACACGTTTGCACACTTGTTTGATTCTCTGTAATCATGCTCAATTTTGATCTCCCAATCTGATTCTAGCATTCGCCTAATGTGTTTCACCAACAGTAACCCAACCGGGCTACTAACTCTGCAAGTCTTGATTGCCTGAGCCACTACAATAGAATCAAACATTATGCTCGACAGCCATAAAACCCAACCTCTTCGCATAACTAAGAAGAGGTTGGGACCAGTTGTTAACTAATCTTTGGATTGATTAACTAATCTCCACATGTTAAAAACTGCCTCTAAAGTCTGAACTAGTTTTAAATCGAGTCACAATTAAAATCCAATAATTCATTATTTGTGATAAATTCTATCATTAAATATTCACCAAAGGCACAAGCTTTCTAAACGATTCGTCCTGTCAAAATGCAGACGATCCAGGCGTTTGATGATATCTTGGTGCATGGTTTGATCCACTTTTAGAGGAGAAAATAAGTATGGAGGTATTAAATTAATTTTGACATGTTTAATTATTTTCTCCATAAATGATAATTGATTCTACTTTGAAGCTAAAAATTTGAACTTGAATTGATTTTTACACTGAAATGTATTGATCAACTTATTTCACATTAATGTATTTAAACATAAGTCTCTTTACCTTCAACTGACTTTTAGACATAATCAACTTTACAAAATTAATTCATTCAAAATCAGTTTTCGTAAGCCATAACGAAACACACTCAAAAGACAAACAACACTCCACATATGTGATTTAATTTCTGGCAAATGCTACAAAGATAGATCAGTCAACTCCATAACATCAACATGTTATCAAATATAGATGTCAAAAATTGATAATATTTAGAAAAAAATAAACAGACAGCTTACATAACAAGTAAAAAGTATTATCCATACCGATGATAAAATTTAAGTTACAAAATGTATTATCCAACCGATGATAAAATTTAAGTTACTGATTCAAGAAACATCAAACTACACTCAAACAAAATTTAAAACTCTGAAGAACGATCTGATCCAATTAAACAATTGCCTGGGACTTATTTAAAATAACTCCTTCGTATTTAACTTGGAACCATTTCATTGCATCGTCCTTTGTGACACGGTGCTGGATTCAACCACGTGCCTTGCAACGGCGACGACGTCCAACACGGTAACCAGGGCGCTCCAAGACAACAAAGAAATCCATACCATAAATACCAGTAGAAGGATCATACCTGAAGCACATTTTTAAACATGAATATGGTAAATAAATCATCATTTGAATAAGAGAACAGAGATGCAGAGGAAAAGGAATCGATAAACAAAGACAACCATAGATTGAATTCCTTTTTTAAGAGGAAAAAGGTATAATGAGAAGAACCATAAAATCAAACTGAGTTAGAGATGGTTCGGATAAAACATTTCAAACTATTTATACAAAACAATTTGTTGGATATAAATTTGGTATTTATCAATTAAATATAATTGGTGGGTCCAATATTTATTTGGGGGTAATATTGTTAAAATAAAACCTTCAAAGGTGGCGTCGAAAGCCATCTAGGTCGAAGCCAAAAGCGCCTCGAAAGATATGGATAACGCGTCCAATTTTGGTCTTGCCAGGAAGTTATCGAAAGCGCGAAATCGAACCGATGGAGAGTTGGGCCAGGCCCAAAGAAGGAACAACGAATGGCCCAAGAGGTCTTGGCGCGCGCTGAAGGAATGAAAGATGAAAGTGGAAAACGTGGTCGACGTGGCAAATGGAGGAGCGTCCAGATGATCGAAGAACAGTTACCACTTTGTAGTAGTATTTATAGTAGTTTTTCATTCAGAACAAAGGTCACAAAATTTATACAAACATTCTCTCTAAAAATTCTAAGTACTCAGCGATCGAACGAACGGAATTCGAAGGAGAAATGTATGTTTTGTGAACCATCTTTATTTGTAATTGTTTTTCATTCAATGCAATGCAATTTGTTTTCCAGTAATTTTTTCTAAGTCTGAATCCAGATACTTGCTTGAGAAACTGCTACTTCGAGGCGATTCGAATTAGTTTCTCTTGTATGCTTTAAAATATTTTAATTCCTAAATGTTCGTTTCCTTATTCAAACGAACCTTCAAACAGTTTTCTTGAAACGAATAAACACAAAATTGTCCTGAGATTTACTAGTTGATCTCGCGAGTTTAAATACTTAAACTAGCGGTTGTTTACCAAATTCCAACGTAAACAAATTGGCACGCCCAGTGGGACGGGTTTTGTGTTTGTTAAAGTTGTGTTTATTTTTATATTGTGGAATAAAAAAACTTGTTACTTGCATATAACTCATGATAAGTTAGGTTATGGTTAAAACTACTCAGAGATCTAATCCTAGTAAAACTCCAAGTTCTAGTGCGATGAGTAGTGAAGCAAGTTCGAGTGGTGGAGTCGATCCACCTCCACAAAGTTTGGTAACATCTGAGTTAGTGAATGTTCCAATATTCTCCAGTCCAACCATTTCGACTGTGCATGATGTTATTCCAACTTTGCCAATTCCAACTATGGCAATTCCGTCCGTAACTGCTGGTTTTGGACGTTCGAAACCACCATCAGGTCAGAGTTTTATGTATGGGCCTCCCCCTACACTTGGTTTAGGGATGCCAAGTTTCGAACCTGATAGGTATACTTCGTCAAGGGTAACTCCCACACCCTTAACGACTGCATCTGTGTTGTCTTTGAGACAACAAATGGATGAGAGCAACCATGAAATGGTTAATCTCTTAACACAACAAATGGGTACTGTGTTTAATCCATTAATTCAGAATACCAACGAGAGTTATCAAATGTTGGCATTTCAAATGAGTCGAATTGCAGATTTTTTTGGGACACCCCCACCACCTCCTAGAGTAAATCCCATTACTCCACAAGTAATACTACCTGCAATGTCTTCGACTCCAGTGCAGCAAAGGCCAACCTATGTGGCTACTGAAACAGTTCCTAACCCAACACCTACACCAGTTGTACAAGAGGAAACCTATTATCCTCACGAGGTTAATCAAATGCCTCAATTAGTAAATCAAAACCCTCCTGTTATGAACCCAAATCCACAAGTGGTACATCAGAACCCTCCAGTGGTAATGGTTAGGAGGAACCAGGATCCTGACGAGGTAGTGCGAGAGGTGCAAAACAATAATTTGCTTGGCCAACACAATTTGGCTAACATGGTCGAAACGATTTTGGCCCAAAACGGCCTAAACACGGGTTGTCGAAGGCCAAACTTTGTCTCTGCCTTCACTGAATATGTGCTGCAAACCGAGTTACCAAGAGGTTGGAAAGTCCCAAAATATACTAAGTTTGCCGGGGACACTAATGAGTCAACCGTAGAACATATTGCCAGGTATCTAGCTGAGTCTGGGAATTTGGCGAATAATGAAAATTTGCGAATGAAGTATTTTCCTAATTCGCTTACCAAGAATGCATTTACTTGGTTTACAACTTTGCCTCCCAATTCGATCAATAGTTGGGCCCAATTGGAAAGGATTTTCCACGAGCAATTTTATATGGGCCAAACCAAGATAAGTCTGAAAGAGTTAGCCAGTGTAAAAAGGAAAAACCAAGAGTCAATTGATGACTATTTAAATAGGTTTCGTTTGCTGAAATCCAGGTGCTTTACTCAAGTGCCTGAACACGAGCTAGTGGAAATGGCTGCTGGTGGGTTAGATTATTCAATTCGAAAGAAATTGGATACCCAATACCTTCGAGACATGTCACAGTTGGCTGACAGAGTGAGACAAATCGAAAGGTTAAAAGCTGAAAAAGTTAGAAATTCTAAGTTTCAGAAAAAGAAAGAAATAGGTTTTGTCGATTCCTATGATAATGAAATTGATTATGAAATGAGTGATGAATACTTAGATTTCGATGATAGTGATATTAATGTGGCTGAATTAAAGCCTGGGCCTCCTTACACTTGCAAATTGTTGAGGCCGTCGAATGGAAAAAATCCTATCGAACCAAAAAATGATAAGTTTGTTACGAAGACTTATACTTTCGACATCACTAAATGTGATGAGATTTTTGATTTATTGGTGACTGACGGCCAAATTATTGTGCCAAAAGATATGAAAATACCACCAATAGAACAAAGAAAGAAAAGAGGTTATTGTAAGTTTCATAATTATTTGGGACATAAAACTTATCAATGTGTTGTTTTCAGGGATTTGGTGCAAAAAGCGCTGAATGAAGGAAGGCTGAAGTATGCTGATAAGGCAAAGCCTCCAATGAAGGTAGATTCAGATCCCTTGCCACCTGCAGACGCTACCTATGTCGAAGTCTATGACTGCAACATGGTTGAAGTGATAGACGCTGCTGCTCCAATCAAGGCTGTGCCTGAAGAGGAGTATGAAAAGAGGGTACGTGAGGTGTACCCCAATGCTGAGGAAGAATTGGTGGACTTCCTAAATAGGTGCAAGCTGAAGAATGCTGAAGTGATGCTTTGCCCTAGATGCAGTGCTGTGTGTGACAAAGAGGCTACTGCAGGCCTTCAAAGTGTTGTACCTTATGCTGAAAACAAGAGAAAATGGCCAAAATCTAGGCCAAATCAAAAAGCTTGGCCTTACAAAGGGGCCAACTGGGGAAAGCCTATTACCAAAGGCCTTTCGATCCATCAGAGGCTAGGCCCCCAAAACACTTTCAAACCATCTGGGAGAGCACCTGTTAACCAATGGGTGAGTGGACAGTATGTCACTTTTAATCGAAGGATGATGGAAAATGGAAGCTCTAGCAATGTTAATGTGAACATTGTATCTGAACCCAAGGGTTCAAAAGTGGTAGCTGGGAAGGAAACAGTGAATGCTGCCACTGAAGTCAACAAATACTCTTATAGGAATAACTATAAGGGAAAGAATCCTATGACCCGCACTCAGTGGCGAAGGTTCCAGAGGAAACAAAAGTTGACAGCAAAAGAGGCTGAGGCTGGGGGCAAGGCTGTAGCAACCCAGAAGGCTGAAAAGGTTGAAATGGCCAAGAGGCCAGTAAAGGAGAGGCTCTCCATAATATTGGAAGAGCCCATAGCTGAAAATGCCCAAGGAGGGGCAGAAGATGAGGATGACATGGAAGATGATGATCTCCTGGATGAGGGGTCTGATTTTGATGTCATGGTCAATGTGGTGTCGATTCTGCCACTGGAATATGATATACCTACTGAAGTCAATGAATTGGAAGAGGACTTCGAAGCCCTTAATTTGGCTGATCATAAGCCAATGTGTTATTATGTTATGCAAAATGGTTGTGTTGAAGAGCAAAAAGCTGTCTTCGAAAAGCCAGATCTGGGAATGCAGAACCACTTGAAGGCTTTGTTCATTAGGGCAAAAGTCAATAATGTGGGAATCAATAAAGTCTTAGTGGATGGAGGAGCCGTGGTGAATATCATGCCTCACTTCATGTTGAAGAAATTAGGTCTCTATGACACAGACCTTCATTCCCACAATGTGGTGTTGGCCAACTATGAAGGAAAAACTGGTCATTCCCTGGGGGCAGTGCAGTTGGAAGTTTGTGTTGGTAGTACAGTTCGAAAGACCTTGTTTATGGTCATAGCTGCCAAACCTAATTACAATTTGTTATTAGGTAGAGAATGGATACATGGTGTTGGAGCTGTTCCCTCAACCATGCACCAAAGATTAATCATCTGGAGAGAAGATGGTTTAGTCGAGAACGTAGAAGCAGATCAGAGTGCATATGTTTCAGAGACAGGCACCGTGACTTTACAGAATTTCGACAAAAACCTGGCCTCGATTGCTCCTTGTGGTGAGCAAGATGCTGCCTTCGATCCAAATGAAGTGGTATCAAAAAATGTATACCACTCAGTTAAGTTGCATCCAACCCATGGTTTTTGTTGGGAGAGGGAAGACATAGAGAAACCCTTGTGTGAGGATGCATACCCACCAGTGTCTGGATGGGTCAACCATGATGAGTTTGATGATTGAGTCCCCAGCATGGGATCGAATTACGGCTTACGCAGCCGAGAATAGAATCAAAATGGCTCTTGAGGCCATTAATGTTCAAGAAAATATGGCTGTCGAAGCCAATGATAACTTAAGGGACAAACTGGCCTTGGAGGTTAGTGAAGTAAATGATGGAGAGAAGCAAAGGTTAGATTGCATCTATGATGATGAGCCTTTGGGTTTTGAGAAAGATCCACATAGTTCGATTCAGAGAATGCAAGCCCAAGATCCTTTGCAGGAGGTTGATATTGGAGATGGCTCTGTTAAAAGGCCAACTTACATTAGTGCCAATATAGACCCAGCCCTAAAAGAAAAAATGGTCGAGTTGCTTAAGAAATACAGAGACTGCTTTGCATGGGACTATAACGAAATGCCTGGGTTAAGCAGAAATCTTGTGGAGCATAGGCTACCCCTTCGACCAGATAAGAAACCTGTAAAGCAGCTTCCAAGGAGGTTTGCACCGGAAATCATGACAAAGATCAAAGCAGAAATTGAAAGGTTGCTCAAATGCAAGTTCATTCGAACAACCAGGTTTATATTGATGATATTGTTGTGAAATCCGCTTCCCAGGATGAACATATCGAACATCTTAAAAAATCGTTCGAAAGAATGAGAAAATGTGGATTAAAAATGAATCCACTGAAATGTGCTTTTTGTGTACATGCAGGAGATTTCCTTGGCTTTGTTGTGCATAAGAAGGGCATAGAAATTAACCAAAATAAGACAAAGGCTATCATGGAGACAGAACCTCCAGGAACGAAGAAACAGCTTCAATCTTTGCTAGGAAAGGTCAATTTCTTGAGAAGGTTTATATCAAACCTAAGTGGTAAAGCTCAACCTTTTTCTCCACTGCTGAGGCTCAAGAAAGGTGATGTATTTGAATGGGGAATGGAACAACAAAAGGCATTTGATGATATTAAGGCATACTTGTCGAAGCCTCCAACTTTAATGCCTCCTATTCGAAACAAAGCAATGAAGTTGTACATCGCAGCATCAGATTCGACTATTGGAAGCATGCTCGCACAAGAGGATGAAAATGGCGTAGAAAAGGCTATTTATTATCTAAGTAGAATCTTGAATGATGCTGAGACTAGATATAGTCCAATTGAAAAGCTTTGTCTATGTTTGTATTTCTCTT
The DNA here is from genome assembly GCF_020283565.1 of Trifolium pratense. Taxonomy (NCBI): domain Eukaryota; kingdom Viridiplantae; phylum Streptophyta; class Magnoliopsida; order Fabales; family Fabaceae; genus Trifolium; species Trifolium pratense. The sequence goes on from NC_060061.1 coordinate 50,596,526, forward strand.
GTACCAAACTTAAGCAATATATCAAACCAGTTCATGTTTATGTTTATTCTCATTTTGACATCATTAAGCATATGTTGTTAAAACCAATTTTGCATAGTCGAATTGGGAAATGGGCTTTAGCTTTAACTGAATATTCATTGACTTACCAACCCCTGAGGGCTGTAAAGGGTCAAGTAGTGGCTGATTTTCTTGTTGACCACTCGGTGACTGAGACCCCAATAACATATGTAGAACATGAACCTTGGATGTTGTACTTTGATGGCTCGAAGCACAAACATGGTACAGGAGTTGGAATCTTAATCATTTCTCCTTTAAAGATTCCAACAAAATTTAAGTACAAGATTAATGGAACATGCTCCAATAATGAAGCCGAGTACGAGGCTTTAATTGTAGGTCTAAAGATTATTTTGGACTTGGGGGCAAAACATGTTAAAATCAGAGGAGATTCTGAGTTAGTAATAAAACAATTGACAAAGGAATACAAATGCATTCAAGAACATTTGATGAAATACTTTGTCATTGCCTTCTCGTTACTAAAACGATTTGATTCGTGTGACATTCAACACGTGCCTCGGATCGAAAACCAAGAAGCAAATGACTTAGCCCAAATAGCTTCTGGTTATAAAGTAACAGGGAAAAAATTAGATGAGATAGTTGAAATTAAAGAGAAACTAATCTCAAGTGAGGTAATACCCCATCAGCTGGGGGCAAATGAACCAAATGGCGAAAGGGAGTCCGAAATGGCTGATGCACACTTTGATGAAGTAATGACTGAAGTCTTTGTGATTGACAATTTGGCTGACACGGATTGGAGACAACCCATTGTTAAATATATAGAAAATCCAACAGGTACAGCCGATAGGAAGGTTAAGTATAGAGCTTTGAATTACACAATCATGGGAAATGAACTATTTAAGAAGACTCCTGAAGGGGTTTTGTTGAAATGCCTAAATGAAAACGAAGCGTATGTAGCAGTTTCAAATGCCCATAGTGGAGCCTGTGGTGCCCATCAAGCAGGCCACAAGATGAAATGGCTTTTGTTTCGACAGGGTTTGTATTGGCCTTCCATGCTTAAGGACTGCATAGAATATGCGAAAGGTTGTCAAGAGTGTCAAAAACACGCGGGGATACAACACGTCCCTGCCAGTGAGTTGCATTCGATTATCAAACCTTGGCCTTTTAGAGGCTGGGCTTTAGATTTAATTGGTGAGATAAGGCCCGCGTCATCCAAGAACCAGCGCTATATACTAGTTGGGATTGATTATTTTACCAAATGGATAGAGGCTGTGGCCCTAACAAACGTGGATCAGGAAACAATGATCAGTTTTATCCAAGACCATATTATTTATAGGTTTGGGCTTCCTGAGACGATCACTACTGACCAAGGAACGGTGTTTGTTGGTCGAAAGATGCAAGATTTTGCTGAACAATCAGGTTTTAAGCTAATGACTTCGACGCCTTATTATGCTCAAGCAAATGGCCAAGTTGAAGCAGCCAACAAGGTTATAATTAGTTTAATTAAAAAGCACGTTGCCCAAAAACCAAAGAATTGGCATAAGACCCTGGACCAAGTCCTATGGGCATGTAGGAATTCTCCTAAAGAGTCAACAGGTTCGACACCTTTTCGACTAACATATGGTCACGATGCCGTGTTACCTGTTGAAATAATGATGCAGTCGATTCGAGTACAAAGGCAATGGGAACTACCTCCTGATCACTATGAGAACATAATGTTAGATGAATTAACAGACGTGGATGAGGAAAGGTTGCAGGCGTTAGATGCTTTGATTCGACAAAAAGAACGAATTGCTAGAGCATATAACAAAAGGGTTAAATCCAAACTCTTTGACGTAGGAGACTTAGTTTGGAAAGTCATCCTCCCCATGGACAGACGAGATCGAGTCTTTGGAAAATGGTCACCCAATTGGGAAGGACCATTTAAGATTTCTCAAGTTTTGTCAAATGGAGCTTATGAGATTGAAGAGTTAACTCCTGAGAAACGTTCAGTCAACATGAATGGCAAATATTTAAAGAAATACAAGCCAATGTTGCAAGAAATAACCATAAAAAATGAATAACGCAAGAATAAAATTTGCGAAATGGTAAAAGGAAATGCCAATAATCAAGTTTTATTTCATATAAAATCAACAATACAACCAATCATTCAAGAATGTTCAAGAAAATACAAGAAATGGTTGAATGTTGAAAGATAAACACTTAGGGTTTACCCTGAACCCGAGTTCCCTCATCCTTTGAATCAGAATTGGAAAGTTCTGAGATCTGAGAGTCTTCATCCTCAGAAGAAGGAGTTGGAGTTCCTGGGTATTCTTCATCAGGCTCTAGGGTACTGAGGAACTTGAGGTAGTCTTCATCTTCATCATCTGAACTAGAGCTTGAAGAATCAGAAGAGAGAATGATGGTTTCTACTACCTTGGCGGGTGCCGGCCTAGGGCGAAGGATTCTAGTGCGTGGAGGTTTGGAAGCTGGAATCTTGATTCGTCCCCTTCCAAGAGGACGTGGTGTGCTTGAGCCCGAGATAAATGGAAAGAAGGATATCCATTAATATTTTCAAAAACGCCACTTCCTCTTGCGATAGACACAGTCGAAAATGGCTTTTTTGGGGGGCAATTTGTTGGATATAAATTTGGTATTTATCAATTAAATATAATTGGTGGGTCCAATATTTATTTGGGGGTAATATTGTTAAAATAAAACCTTCAAAGGTGGCGTCGAAAGCCATCTAGGTCGAAGCCAAAAGCGCCTCGAAAGATATGGATAACGCGTCCAATTTTGGTCTTGCCAGGAAGTTATCGAAAGCGCGAAATCGAACCGATGGAGAGTTGGGCCAGGCCCAAAGAAGGAACAACGAATGGCCCAAGAGGTCTTGGCGCGCGCTGAAGGAATGAAAGATGAAAGTGGAAAACGTGGTCGACGTGGCAAATGGAGGAGCGTCCAGATGATCGAAGAACAGTTACCACTTTGTAGTAGTATTTATAGTAGTTTTTCATTCAGAACAAAGGTCACAAAATTTATACAAACATTCTCTCTAAAAATTCTAAGTACTCAGCGATCGAACGAACGGAATTCGAAGGAGAAATGTATGTTTTGTGAACCATCTTTATTTGTAATTGTTTTTCATTCAATGCAATGCAATTTGTTTTCCAGTAATTTTTTCTAAGTCTGAATCCAGATACTTGCTTGAGAAACTGCTACTTCGAGGCGATTCGAATTAGTTTCTCTTGTATGCTTTAAAATATTTTAATTCCTAAATGTTCGTTTCCTTATTCAAACGAACCTTCAAACAGTTTTCTTGAAACGAATAAACACAAAATTGTCCTGAGATTTACTAGTTGATCTCGCGAGTTTAAATACTTAAACTAGCGGTTGTTTACCAAATTCCAACGTAAACACAATTTAAAGAAACTAAACCACAACAGAAACCTAAACCCAATTAGTGTTGGTACTTTCTGTTGTGGAACTAAATATGGCTTAAACTTTCACATAACACTGTGATGTCGCAGCAAAATCTCTGCTACTGCAGCCGCCACCAGAAACGGATACGGCCATATCAGATCATAAACAACCACAATAACCGTATTACAAATTCAAGTTGTCATCATATCAGAATATACAATCTCTACATATCAACAAATCAAATATGTATATCAATCAAATAAGAAGTCTCTTTCAGCATAAAATAGAAGTGTTTTTTCAGCTTACTTGATTCCCAAATCAATATGTTCCTGAATGCCAAAGCCAAAACAACCAGTATCACTGAAGTTTCTCCTCAACAGCTCATATTCCTTGACCTTCAAACCGCTCTCCAAAAGCTGCATTGCCTTGTCGCCTCTAACAGTGACGTAGCAAGCAATTTTTTCGTTCCTTACCAAAGGAACGGACGGTGTACCTAGCTGTCAATAAGAAAAGAGTGAAAGAAGAAACAATCAGAACACAAACACAGCCAAAAATGTCCAGTACACGTGCAAACTATGTCATGAACTTGTGACTGTTCACTGTCGTGGTTAAGCTAGTCTACTAACAATTTATCATGTATCTCACACGCATCAATTTTTATTATAAATCTGTCATAAAAAAGTTAGTTTAGAGTATTCAGAAACAAGGCTGGAAAAAGAAAGAAAAACATGTAAACAACTGTCCGATTTTTTTCAAACCTAAAACATAATAACTTAAGCAACCATTTCATCGGAATTATTATGTTTCTCGCGCTCTTTGATTTCCAATTATCAAACTGTCCTTAACAAATCAGATAAGAATATTTATAAAAATGTAAAATAACTGGTGAGAAGATAAAGGCCAAATAATAGAAAAATTACCTTTAGAGAAAACAGGAGTTTGGCCACTAAGCTGTTCAAGAACCTTGGCAGCCCTGGTGAGACGATCTCCACTTTCACCGACTGAGATGTTCAGTACAAGCTTTTGCACTTTGATTTCCCTCATTGGATTTGAAAGTTTCTTCTCGGAAGCCTATATCATTTTCATCATTGATTATTATATTTTAAACAAACAGGTTGAAAGAAATTCATTTGTTCATATGGATGTTATCATACAACATTATGATTAAGCATCAAAATTCAATTTGCAATCATTGTTTTCAAATTGAACATTATCTACAAAGTCAGAAACATAGAATATCATATCAAACATTCAAAATATCAAGGAACATGATAGATACCAAAGCAGATTAGCTACTCCTAGACATTGGCCTTGCCATGGATTTAGTTGATGATGTCAAAGCTCGGTTGGCCACATTGAGAGAGAGTGGTTGGGATGATTTATTTGATAATGTCCAAAAATTTTGTATTGCTAAAGGTATTCCGGTGCTAGATATGAATCAAGAAATACCGGTTCGGGGTCGTTCAAGGTTAGAAGGAAAGACTGTCACTAATCTTCATCATTACCGTGCAGAGATTTTTTATGTTGCTATTGACAAAATATGTGTGGAGATGGATCACCGCTTTAGTGAACGAAGTAACATTGTGCTTAGTTCTTTCTCATGTCTTGACCCCAAGAATTCTTTCTCCAAGTTTGATGTTGATAAACTTGCTCGTCTTGCTGATATTTATCATGAAGACTTTTCTAATAATGACCGTGGAACAATAAGGGAGCAACTTGAGACATATATAGTTCATGTTAGAAGACATGTATCATTTTCTACTTGCGAAGATGTTCAAAAGTTTGGCTTTGAAGATGGTTCAAACTGATAAACGTTTCGTATTTCCATTGGTCTACAAACTTATTGAGCTGGCTTTGATATTACCGGTGTCGACAGCATCCGTTGAAAGGGCTTTTTCAGCAATGTCGATTATTAAGAATAAATTGCGCAACAAGATCAATGATGAGTGGTTCAATGACTTGATGATATGTTATACCGAGCGGGAGATATTCAAGTCACTTGATGATATTGATATTATCCGATCCTTCACCGCAAAGAAGTCTCGGAAAGGGCATTTACCTCCTAATTTTATGTAGTATACTATTGGTATGTTATATTTTATCCCTCTTATTTGACTCATGTTTTGTTGGTTTTTTCTAGTTTTTTTTTTGTTTTAACTCATGCTATCCAAAAAAATATTGTGGTTAAAATTGTGCCCAAGCTCCGCTATAATCCTGGCTCCGCCACTGGTCATAGTGATATTGCATTATTGTGTTTAGTTTCAACTGCTATTAGATATGATAAATTTTTCAACTACCGCTTATAGAAATGAGTAAATACCAAGAATGCTTATATTCTTTGCTTTGTCTCTTGAATCAATTTAGTACCTTGCATTAGAGACACTCCAAAATGCTTGCTTGATGTAATTTTAGAGTGATTATAAACTTGGTTGCACTTGTACATTCATTTGTTTACCAAACCTTATGATGCCATTTAAGAGAGACGATTTTTGGAACAAAATCAACCTCTCCTAGTGTTTGAATTTGAAATGCTATTTTCTTTATCTGTTGTCTTAAAGCACAAGCTACGAAACTATGATTGCAAACTCTTTTTTTTCTTGTTTGCTTTATTAGAACTGACATTGTGAAAAATGTTGTTCTGATTTACTTAACTAGGCTTGATCTATCCTCGCTAGGCTATGATAGCTCATCCTTCATCTGTATCTATTTCGAAATTTTCTTCGTTGTGCATAACTCATGTCTGCATTACTTTATTTGTAATTCTCAGTTTTAGAGGTAGAAAATTGATATATTAATTTAATTATATAAAATTTTCCTTGAAATTTATTTATTACAATTTGGTCTTTCATTTAGTTCTTAACAGAAAGCCTTGTCACTTTATGCAGGGGGGAAGCAAAGAAAGAGGACGTGAGTCATGAGACACAACATATGCTCAAAATGCGGCAGTATGCAACAATTTTCTTTTAATTTTTTTCATTGATGTGTGTGTGCCTAAGTTTTGTGCCTATATCATTGTGCCGAGTTAAGAGTGCCTCAAGAGCCTCCACAGGTCTGTTCTTTTTGCAAACCTCTGTAGAAATGTCAATCTCGCAACTCTGACATACTTGCGTATTGATTATACTGTCTACACAACACAACCTCCAACTCGGCCTTCTGCATATTGATTATATTGTTTGCATCAGTTAGTAGTTACAGTCTGTTACCCGCTCGTCAATCTTTTAAGAACCAAGTTTTCTCAGAGTTTCAGTTATTGACAAGGTGCTGAAATAATTCTTTGATATGGGCTTCATAATATTTTGGTTGCGAAGAGATAAGGTTTGATATCTTCATGTGCAAAATGAATTTGATCTTCATTTTTGAACAAATGATAGGTTTTATAGAGGTGTCTTGTTGGACTGGATTTCTCATTTCTGATGCCGTTTGTTATAGCTTATTTTTAAAAAAAATCATTTTTTTATAAAAATAATCACTTTTAATTGTTTTGCATCTGTTTGTTACAGATTTTTAAAATAATCAGAAGCTAAAAATAATCAGAAAACAGCTAAAAATGAGAAGCTACTAAGAGTAGCTTATAAAATAATAGATTTTTTTAGAGGAGAGAGAAAAGAAATATTAAAAGAAAAAAATTATTTATAATTAAAAAAATCACTTTTATAAGTTCTATCCAAACAAACTAAAGATTATTTTATTTTAAAAAAGTGATTTTTATTATAATAAACAAACACAAAGTAAATTCAACTTTTCTAAAAATCTCTAAAAATTAATCTCTAAATTATTTTACATCAAAATCACTATTTTTATTACGACTCTCCTACACTTTCTTAGTAAAAAAGTATCCAAATGTTAGAGTCACAGAGATATGAAAGGAAAATAGATGAAGGGGTTACAAGGAGTTATATATCACTTCTTTGTAAAATCTATCACACATCTTTAATTAGGATCCAATCTTGCTCTTTGTTCGGAGACATGCAAGTTACTAAACATTGACATGCTCTTTCTTATTCTCTAGCTATTTTTCTCTGTTCTTTTAATCCATTCTCTAACTACTTGTATATTTTTATATGTTAAGAGTTTCTTTCATGGTTTAAGGTCCGTTTGGATTAACTTATTTTTGAGTTTATGCAAATAAATAATCTTAGTCGGTCAGCACTAAATTTAAGGTGAATAAAATGGCTATAAAACTAATGCCGGATCAGTTAGAACAGTTTTATAGTTAGAATGATTATGTTCAGATAGATACACAAATACTTAGGTGTAAGGTGAATAAAGCTTAGATTCATGACTGATTTGCCTCACTTGCCTAACTATATACATCATTTTGAGATGGGTCAGGCTGCTACTGCATATTGCCTGCTAAGCTTAAGCTCATGATAAGGGCAGGTTTCAAGGGAAAGTATTGTCCTTCATTTTGATGGTGGGAGACCTATGTTTTGAATCCTAAATCCTAATTGATTCACCCTAAAGTTCTTTCTTAGAAATTTTCACTTCATGTATATGATATATGATATTTTTGTTTCAAAATTTCATCTACAGTTTTTGTAGTGAGAGAATCTTTAGGCAAATTTTTTTTATTTTTTTTATTTTTTTATATTGTAAAAATCTTAACTCATTTTATTCATCAACATAGTTTCAATAATGGATGATATATAATCAAATTCTTGGCAACTAGTAAAAGACAAGCCGCTCTTTGCTAACAAGTGAGCAATATTGTTGACTTGTCTCATAATAAAGCTTATCCTAAAGTTTGATAATGAACTTAGAAGCTTTGCACGTGAATAACATAGTGCCAAATTTCCTAGGAAAATCTAGTTTACCTCTAATGTCATCAATCACTAGCTTGCAATCTAGTTCTATAACAATGTTAGAAAATCCTAAATTTCGTAACCGAGAAATAATGATTTTAAGGCCCCACACCTATGCTTCTCGTGGAAAGAGATTGCCATGATTCCACGTTGTTTGAACACGAATGAATTTTTCTTTAGCATCCCTTTTTCTCCACCATATTTCAAAGAATCATCATTGAATCTTCGACTACGCGTACCATGCCTAAATATTAACATACAAAATAAAAAAAACTAACATTACTAAAAAACAAAAAAAGAAAAGAAAAAGAGAAGTATATGAGACCTCGGCCTCTGAGGCCGCCCTTTTATATGGGGTCATTGATATGGTCCAAAGCCTAATGATTCGTTTGGTTGGTTTTATAGAAAGAAAGTAAGAGAAAAGAAAATTACGCAAATCAATTTCATATATTGATTTGTTTATTTTTCTTTCTCCAATTTCTTTCCATAATACCGAACGAAATGGTCATCACTATATTACTCTTAACAAATTTAATTTTCTTTACAGTAAAAAAAATAATTAATTTTTTTTTCCTCTACTCACAAGAAACAAAAACAACTAGTAGAAGAAAAAAAGAGAATCATGGCGGCGGCAGCGGCGGCAGACTGGTCCAAACTCCCAAAAGATGTTCTGAATCTGATATCGGAACGACTCCCCCACGATATCGATCAGTTTGTTCCCATTGGCGCAATTCCTCGATAAATCGCCATAACACTTTACACTACTTCAAACTCCCAATCTCCAAATACGATATCGATCTCTGGAAGTGTATGTATCACTTTACGCATCAACAACACCGTTTTGGCCACCTCCAGAGTGGATCGTCAAGAGCCACATGGGTAAACCTAAAAAAAGTATGTTATCTTGCATTCAAAGATTTCTAATGTGATAGTGATATTGCATTATTGGTTTCCGTTGTTAGATTTCATAATCTTTTCAACTACTTATAGAAATTAGTAAATACCAAAAATGCTTATATTAGTTGCTTTGTCTCTTGAATCAATTTAGTACCTTGATTAGAGACACTCCAAAATGCTTGCTTGAGGTAATTTTAGAGAGATTGTAAACTTAGATGCACTTCTCTATTCATTTGTTTACCAAACCTTATGATGTCATTTAAAAGAGATGATTTTCGGAACAAAATTAACCTCCCCCAGTGTTTTAAATGTTATTTTCTTCATCTGTTGTCTTCAAGGACATGTTACATAACTATGATTGCAAACTCTTTTTTTTCTTTCTTTCTTGTTTGCTTTATTAGAACTGGCATTGTGAAACATGTTGTTCTGATTTACATAACTAGGCTTTATCTATCCTTGCTGTTTCTTGTTTATTTAGATTAGGCTATGATAGCTCATCCTTTATTTGTATCTATTTCAAAATTTTCCTTGACATTATTTATTACAATTTGGTCTTTCATTTAGTTCGTAACAGAAAGCCTTGTCACTTTATGCAGGGGTGAAGCGAAGAAAGAGGACGTGAGTCGTGAGGTCCAACATTGGGTTCATGCGCAAAACGCGGCAGTATGCATCTTTAATCTTTTAATATTATATCTTGTCAATATGGCAGTGAAATTGCCAAAAGTGTTCTATATATTTCCCACAAGACATCAGTATTTTGTTTCAGCTCATGTTTGATATTTGAAAAGAGTTATAATTTATAATTGGTTATTGATTTTCACCCTTTATTCATGTGATTTTGGTCAATAAATCTTATTATATTTTCTTCTGTACTTTAAAATTTACCGAATGAATGAACGGTCAATGACGCAGAAAATCACTTTAAACGAAAAATATACTTTATTATACAAGTAGGCTAACTTCTGAATTACACTCATAACTCATGAAGGCTAAGTTTAATTAGAAAAGCATAGCTTATCTTGGTACTATAAGGCCCTTTTTCAAATTATTAGATATTAGATGCATTTGTTGCTACTTTTCAAACAAACTCTTATTTAATATCACTAAGTGCTTTGAAATATAAGAAGTCAAAATTAATTATATACATATTCAAAAGATATTTTAGATATATAGATAGTATAAAATACACTATTAACTTTTCTTTTTTTGACTCAAACTAGTAACTTTTCTTTGAGAGTGAAATATGCAAAAAGTAGTTATATTTAAGAGACAATGGAGTAAATCGTATACAATAAACCTGAACCTCACGAGAATCGTCATCTTCTTCACCGACATCTCCGTCATCGTCTTCCCTTCAGATCCATTGTGTTCTCGCCTGGCCCCAGCTCCATCCTTCTCTTCTTCTTCTTTAGTTTCTCATTTCTCCAAACAAGAAGAGAATTGGCAACATCATCCATGGCGGCAGAGGTAGACTGGTCTGAACTCCCAAAAGAGCTTCTCAATCTCATATCCCAACGCTTCGACGTCGATGTCGATCTCATTCGCTTCCGATCTATTTGTTCCAATTGGCGGCGCTCTTCCATCTCAAATCACCATACCAACATTTTACCCTTCAAGATTCCAGTCCCTAAATTATCATTCTACGTTGATCCCATCAACAACAACAGCGACACTTCACCATTATGTTACTTCTCCAAACAAAGTATCTTCCTCATCAAACCACCACAGCAACAGCAACAAGATCAAACCCTACTTCGTCCTTGGTTGATAAGAACTCGCCAAAACTCAATTGGCAAACCCAAACTCATGCACCCATTCCTCCTAGATTCCAATCCTGTTCGTTTCCCTTACGTGCTCGATTTCAACAAATTCTCCGTCCTCCATTTGAGAACCAACTTTATCCCTGACACCGACATCTCAATGTACAGTCAACCCAATGACAGTTACTACCATTTCCCTGAAAAGGTTGTTGTTGTCACGTGTCATGGACAACAACCTCTAGTTCTCGGAACGTTCCCCTTTCATACCCCTGAACCTGTACTGTTCAAATGTGGCGATGAGAATTGGAAGGGCATTCCCAACATGTTGTCTACCTTGAAAGACATATGCCTTTTCAAAGGGCAGCCTTATGCGGTTGACAATATTGGACGGACAGTTAGGGTCGGATGGGACTCAAGTGTCCAATTAGTGGCTGAACCTTTGGTTGGTGGTGGTGGACACATAAAATTCTTAGCGGAGAGTGAGGGCGATTTGTTGTTAGCAGACGTTTATAACTGGTTATATACTGGATTCTCTAATCATTGTCCTGTAAGGATTGATTTGTTTAAGCTCAATGGGAAGGAGGAGAAGTGGGTCAGGTTGACGAGTTTAGGGGATAGGGTTTTGATACTGGGGGAGGGTTGTTCTTTTTCTGCTTCTGCTTCTGATTTGCATATTGCTCATGGGAATTGCGTCATCTTTATGGATAATATTTTCCACCAGTTTTCATTCTTGCCACCTAAGACTTGTATTTTGCACTTGGATGAAGGTCGGCTTTCGCCTTTGTCCGATTATCCTGAATATGACAACTTGTTCTGGCCACCTCCAGAGTGGATCCTCCAAAGTTGAATTTGTTATTGAGTATGTTATCTTGCATCGAGAGATTTCTAATGTGATATAGATTATCGTGCTTACTTTATGTTGTTAGATTGGAATAAACTTTTCAACTAGTACTTGTAGATAAAGAAAAAATTGAAATGTTGTTACATTGACTATGGGTATTCTAACTAATATCTTTGTAAATAAAATTTTCATTTAATTTTGTTTTCCATATGCAACTAGCTTTTACTAAAATCTGGATATGTTTTATGCATTTTGTTTTGACTCATTGGTGGGATGACTTATATTATATATATATATATATATATATATATATATATATATTCGGGACATCACCATGGCAAGTTATTATTATGATGTTTCTAAACTAGATGTAACAATCTTGATGGGTTTGATTTTCTTCTTTTATTGTTCTTTTTGCAGACTAGCTATATGTTTACCAGCAAACTCCTAATTCGTAATTACATATTCAGATGCTGGAAAATGAGGTGGAATTTGGATTGCCGGATAAGCGTTCTAATGGTTTCTTCAACTATCCTATGTAAGAAAGTTGTGGTTATTCAGGGTTTGTTATGTTATTTTGATGTGATGTTGACCACTTGCATTATTATGGTCATGTAAAATCGAAACTTGATTGGTCAGTTACATATATATCTAAGCTTAGCTTACTTAAGGTTGGTCTTGGTTATGTTATTTTGTCGTTGAACGCCTGCATTGTTATGGTGCTGTATAATGTTTAAACTCAATTCATCAGTTATAGTTATGTCTCAATTGAGTTTACTTAATGTTGATCTTCTGTTATGATTTTACAAGTTCTTCGTTTCTATCAAATGACTAAAAACTGTGTGACTTTCTCAATGGATATGGACCAAAAGTAATTGGCTTATTAAGTAATTTTCAGTTTCCACCATACATGGTTGATATATTGAAAGATATAATTTCTAAACGATTATTCTCGCACATTATTTTCTTGACTTTTCTCAGTGAATCTTCTAATATTTTCTCTGCTTGCTAATGTAAATCAAAGCTGACTTTCTTTTACCGTACATTGGTTCTTTAAATTATTCTTGCTTTGTTAGTATGTGGTTTCTGGATTTCATTCATTGTTATGTTATTATTACTACCTATCATTTTCGAAGTTGAACCCAGTAGATATAACCCACACAGCCGACTAATTAATTTTTTACGACAGCACACTGCTGACAAAGATTAATCAAATGAAATTTAACTATCATATTATATTTCAAAAGTTAAAGATATATAATATGATGGAACTAGACACCGCCACCTATAATGTAATGCATGCAGACGAAGGAATAAATACTTCTGTCAATTTTGCTGCAAGTCTTTACCTATGGTACATTTTGATCTGTTTTTAGCTGTCAAGTCTTGATTTTACTGTAGCTATCTAATTACAATATTTTGTGATGGCATGATCTCGTGTTTTGTTATCTAGGACAAGCAAAGAGCCTCCACAAGTGTTGTCACTGTCACTGCTTGAAACTGAGTATTTTATGTTGAAGCAATTTTTTCTTAGGCACAGTCATAAATTACAGGTGTTAGGCACACGTACATAATCAAAATAAAATTAAAGAAACAATGATTAAAATTATTTAAATTGATGTAACTATTTTATTTTTTTCATTGATGTGTGTGTCTAAGTTTTGTGCCTATATCATTGTACCTAGTTAAGAGTGCCTCAAGAGCCTCCACAAGTGTTGTTACTGTCACTGCATGAAACTGAGTGTTTGATGTTGAAGTAATCTCCTCTCTGTATGTCTTAGTTTCCTTTGATTGAAAATATGAAGCAATTTTCTGTTTTTCTTGACAATTTTCAACTGTGTGTCTAGTTAGAAGCCACTTTAACAATTTTCCCTCTGTAGATACCTTAGCCGAAATGATACATGTCTCTGTGTTCGATTTTTCAAAATCTTGGTATTCACAATGTAATTGTTCTTTTAGATAAGGCTAGGTCTGTTCTTTTTGCAAACCTCCGCAGAAATGTCAATCTGACCAAAATATATCGGTGAATTGCATATGCAGCACCGACAATGCTTTTGTTTTCATGCCTTCTTTTTGTATTTGTTTGCAGACATGCAATAAGTTAATGAGTATACAATTCTCATTGCACTTCTAGAGTGCCTTGAACTCTCGTAACTCTGATATACTCGCGTATTGATTATACTGTCCACACAACCTCCAACTTGGCCTTCTGCATATTGATTATATTGTTTGCATCTGTTAGTAGTTACAGTCTGTTGCACGTGCTTGATTAGTTTCCCTCTCGTCAATCTTTTAAGAACCAAGTTTTCTCAGAGTTTCAGTTATTGACAAGGTGCTGAAATAATTCTTTGATATGGGTTTCATAATATTTTGGTTGCGAAGAGATAAGGTTTGATATCTTCATGTGCAAAATGAATTTGATCTTCATTTTTGAACCAATGTTACAGTTTATTTGGTTTTATAGAGGTGTCTTATTAGAATGGATTTCTCATTTCTGTCTCCTACAGACTTTCTTAGTAAAAGTATCCAAATGTTAGTCACAGAGATATGAAAGGAAAATAGATGAAGGGGTTACAAGGAGTTACATTTCACTTCTTTGTAAAATCTATCACACATCTTTAGATAGGATCCAATCTTGCTGTTTGTTCTGCAGACATGCAAGTTACTAAACATTTTTTTGATACATACAAGTTACTAAACATTGAAATGCTCCTTCTTATTCTCTAGCTATTTTTCTCTGTTCTTTTCATCCCTTCTCTAACTACTTGTATTTTTATAAGTTCTCAAACAAAAATTGTATTTTATAAGTTGTTTTTTCATAAACTACCTTGACAAACTTATGAATAATACGAAAAAACTTATTTATTTGCATAAACTCAAAAATAAGTCAATCTTAGCAGGGTCTGTAATGATATTGGTGCAAATCGCACAACACGGACCCAAGAGGAATGTAGAATAAGCAGTCACTTGTATAGACAACATAGAATTAGTTTTGTACTTTGTTGAGTATGAAGTAAAATGGCTGGAAAGTTGAAAACTACTAAAAAATCGTTGCCTAGGTGCGGCTACAGTACCGGTACCTGATCGGGGTACGACATTTTTAGAAAAACTGATATACGTGTATAGACAACATAGAATTAGTTTTGTACTTTGTTGAGTATGAAGTAAAATGGCTGGAAAGTTGAAAACTACTAAAAAATCGTTGCCTAGGTGCGGCTACAGTACCGGTACCTGATCGGGGTACGACATTTTTAGAAAAACTGATATACGTGTATGAGCTTAAATTAAGGTATGGGTATGTACCCGGTATTGGTACGGATACGTACCCGCTAATAGTACTCTTCATCAAATGGAGTACCCGTGCATCAAAGCCAAAAATATTTCTTTTTCTCTAGACTTTCCTCTCTTTACTGGGATTCAATTCTCTTGCTTCACTTCTAATCAAAGGTTGGTTGTGTTTGTGTCTGCTATCATTTCCAATTTCTGCATGTCCCGTTCATCATCCGTTTAGTCATTATTATAATAATCTTATTGTCAAAGTAGGAACCTTATTGTCATGTTTTAGTGATTATAACCAAGCAAACATTTGAACATCACTTTAGTGATTATAACCTTATTGTCAGCCAAAGTAGTCCATATCATAGTCAGTCACCCACTAAACTTAAGGTACATGGAAATAATCTTGTTTATAGTATATTGTTAAAATGGCTAAAACTAAGGCTGGATCAATTAGAACAGATTATCTATACAATGATTAGGTGTAAGGTGAATAAAGGCTAAGATTGATGGTAGTGGTTTAAAGACAATGACTGATTTGCTTCACTTGCCTGGCTATATGCCTTATTTTGAGATGGGTCAGGCTGCTAGCCTGCTACTGCATCCTGCTAAACTTAAGCAGTATTGATGGTGTTGTCCTTCATATTGATGGTGTGAGACCTATGTTTTGAATCCTAAATCCTGATTGACTCACACCGTTAAGTCGTTTCTTACAAATTTTCAAACCATGTATATGATATTTTTGTTTCAAAATTTCATCTACAGCAAATTCTTAAAATGTAATTGTCCATCCAACAAACTCACCAATTTGGTCTACCGATTTAATTTCCTATCATATAAAATAAATTGATGTGAAATAAATTGATGTGACACATGAAGTGACTCCTTAACTTTCAAAATAACACTTTTGACTCATAAATTTACAAATTTGCGATTTTTACCCCTAATCAAATCAACATACATATGACAAGTGACTCACATGACATATCAACATGTTTTGTTAAGTAGACAATGACTCACATTCCACACCAGCATGACTTGCTGCTACATATAAAAAGAATATTTAAGTTTTTTTTTTTTAATGAAAGAATCTTTTAGGTAATTTTAATAGGTTTTTTTTTAATTTATAATAAGAGGATTTTATTAAGGAACTAGGTGGGGAATGGAATAACCACTACAATCCAACAAAAAGTAAAGCACGTAAAAAATCACAAGCAATATCAAATAAAGCAGAAGAAAAAGAAATTTTGTGGCCTTTCTTGGTTAAAAATAGTAAAAGTTATTTTAAATTCATTTTTTTATAAGAAAAAAAGTCACTTTGACATTCAATAACTTAAATATTCATGCTAAAGATTTTAATTTAATAAAAATCACAATTTTTTTAAAAAAATGTATCTCTCAAAAATAATTTTTATGAAAAGATGCCGGAGAATGAGATAAAATATATAACAAAATAATAAAATTCTTAGAACGACATTTTAAAATAAACTATTTGAATCAATTTTCATACGAACCTTCTATAAAAAAATTATTTATTAAATTTACTCCATTTAATCTTAAATATAAGAGAAATTTTGATTTTTAGATTTATTGAAAATTTAATGTATTTGGTCCATAATATATATATTAAGATTTATAAAAAAAATCATTTTAAAAAAGCTAAACAAACTTGCCCTAAATAGTTTGGAGAAAATAATTAGGAGGTTGCAGTTGATTTTTATATATATTGTTTTCTGCAAACCATTGACATCCAAAAAACCTCCAGACCATCATCCACCATGGCGGTGCCAAACTGGTCAGAACTTCCATATGAGCTTCTTAATTTGATATCACAGCGCTTCGACATCGAAATTGATCTCATTCGTTTCCGATCAGTTTGTTCCAGTTGGCGCTCTTCCTCTATCCAAAATCATCATCATCATCAATGCGGTTGCGGTCGTGGATGCGGTTGCGGTTGCAGGTATTGCGATTGCGGCTAATGCGGACACTACGATGCAATTGCGGCTTGCGACGTGAAATAATTTTTTATCCGCACAAACACAGAAAAAATACTATAATTATTGTAATTCCTTATATATCTTTTACTTATAATTCTATATAAATTTTAATTCATTTTTAAGTCATCGAGACATAAGAAGACATAAACTCTAAAATGAAAGGACATAAAGGAAAAAATAAAGGTGAGATTCTCTGAATTTTTACGAAAAGGAATATTGGATTGAACCGTTGCGGCCGTTGCAGTCAAAACTCCGTTGTGTTGCGGTGAAATGCTGTTGCATTGCGGTTGCGTTGCGGCATCACATGTGATTTGAGTTCACACCGCAATTGCGGTCCGATGCGGTTGTAGTGCCTACCGCATCCGCAATATTGCGGCCGCATCAGGTGATGCGGTCCGCAATTTAAAACCTTAAGTCCCTCACTTCCAATTCCCATTGGAGGACAACAACATCACTTCATTGTTTTACCTCTCCAAGCAAAATATCTACCTCATCAAACCACCACCACAACAGCAACAAACCCTACCTAATCGTTCTTGGTTGATCAAAACTTACATCCACGACCACAACTCAACCGGCAAAACCCAACTCTTACATCCACTCTTCCCAACTTACTCACCTTTACCTTTCCACCACGTCATTGACTTCAACAGATTCTCCACCCTCCATTTGGGAACCAACTTCACATTCCCAATAGACAATCCATCCTATGGTGGTGAGGTGATCACTACATTTATCCTAAAAAGGTCGTTATCGCCACGTCTACTTTTGTACTTGGATGGATGAAGGTCTACTTTCGCTTTTGTCTGATGATCCCGAATATTCCAATTTGTTCTGGCCACCTCCAGAGTGGATTTTCAAAAGCTGCTGAATTCGTAATTGAGTATGTTATCTTGCATGGAAAGTTTGCTCACTATATTTGTTAATTAGATTGGAATAAACTTTTCAACTTATACTTGTAGAAAAGAAAAATTGAAATGTTGTTACATTGACTATGAGTTTTCTAACTAATATATTCTTTGTAAGTAAATTTTCACCAGCTCTTTTGTTTATTTATTTTTTCATTTTCAACTCGCATTTACTAAAATATGGATATGTTTGATACATTTCGTTTTGACTCTTTTGTGAGATGACTTATATATGATAAAATGTACGTATGAATATATGCATGACATCACCATGCCAAGTTATTAAAAATTATGTACTTCAAGTTCAACCTTTAACTTTTATCAAAAGTTTGTTAACCTTCAATGGATGTGAGCGAGAGAAGTGAATAGATTGGAAGATTAAAATATAAGATTTGTATTTAGTTTGAGAGTAAGGGCAATTTAGGTATTATGATAAAATAACAATGACTTATTGGGTGTAATCGGATGTTTTAAGGGTGTAACTAGAAAAAATCTTCTTCTTTTTTTTTGACAAAAGCAAACTTAATTCATATCATTCATCAAATAGTTTTCAATACAACGAGGAATCGACTCAAAAATATAGCGACTAGACTTAGAATAGGCCACTCTCGCTAAAGAATGGGCAACCATATTCGCTTTGTCGCTTGACAAACTTGACCTCAAAGCTTGGATTTAAAAGTAGTAATCACTTAATGCAAGAAATCAACATACTAAACTCAGATATTCCTATTCGTCTAGATGAGATAGCATCAACAACAATTTTTGAGTCACTTTCAAAAATGACATGGGATAGACCTCTTTGTATCATTTCCTCCATTGCTTCCTTGATGGCCATGACTTCTCCCTCTATTGTGTTGAGCTTAGTATACATAATATTGGTCCCTGCTATTATGAACCTTCCTTGATGATCACGTGCGCACAATCCCCATTCCGTCGCTTTCACCGTATCATAAAAACTCGCATCAACATTGCACTTAACTAATCCGGGAGGTGGGTTTCTCCACTGCTGCACTGTATGAGCTGTTTGTTGATGCTGAGCACGTGTAAATTGCTGCTGTGTATGCAAGGACTGCTGCTGTTCATTTGATAGCTGCTGCTGGCCATGCCTTTGGTGCCTCTGCTCATGTTGTGACTGATATATATGCTGCTGTGGGGTAGAGTATTGCTGCGGCCTGTGCATTTGTTGCCGCTGTTCCTGAGTTTGTTGTTCTTCAAAGAGGCCTTGTACCATCGCCCATTCGTTCCACATGTGTGCCGCTTGCATACCAATTTGTTGAGAGAGGTGGGAACAGGCCAGGCCGGCCTACATGGCCTTAAGGCCTAGCCTACATAGGCTCAGGCCAGGCTAGCCTATTTCTTTAAATAGAGCAGGCCAATGCTTTTTTATAAGCCTATTTAGCTAAAAAGGCCAGGCCGCAGGCCATTAAAAAAGCCTTTGAGGCCTACTAGGCCGGCCTATTTAAGTTAACATGAATAATATTTTTATTACGATTATTATTTATATATTAAAATTTATACTTTGATTAAATTATAAATCTATTAACTTTTTAAGTAATTTAAGTTTATTAATCTACATTAGTTTTTAACATATATAAATGTATTATTATAAACTAGAATTGAAATATGATGACATATATAGTCAAATTCTCTAAAATATCAAATGGAACATTATTTTATTAGTTCATAAGTATATTTCAAAATAAATATAATTATTTATTTAAATATGTTCATATGAAATAGGCTTTTAAACAGGCTAACAGGTCACATCAGACTTTCAAAAGGTCAGGCTCAGGCCTAGAATTTAAGCCTATGATAGGCCACAGGCCAGGCTCAGACCTTCGATTTTTTGACAGGCCAGGCTCAGGCTTGGCAAAGCCTAGCTCGGCCTAGCCTATTCCCACCTCTTGAGCACTTGATTTGTTATTGTTCCATACATAATTGTTGTGATTTTGCCATATATTCCATAGCAAAACAGCCACTCTCCCAGCCACCTGTGTACTTTCATTCCTGCAAATATCAAAGATTAAATCTTTAAAAGTATGACAGTGATTCAGCCTTGTTTGCATAATATGGTACAACCCCATGACATTCCAAGCATCTTTGATTCCTTCACAACTAAATAACGAATGCCACTCTTCTTCCGGTTCCCTTAAGCATATTGGACACTCTTCCGAACACATAACAAAGCGACTTCTCAATCGCATACGGGTCGGTAGACATTCCTTACAAATTCGCCATAACAAGTGCTTGGCTTTTGGTGGAGCTTGGATCTTCCACAAACTCCCCCATGTATTTCTGTTGGAACAAGTTAACAACTTGTATGATGAACTTGATATTGAAATAAACACAAGTGAAAGAGCTGGAGTGTGTGAATTTGAAAAAGGTACACAATCAATAATTATGGTGAAAGAAGACACGTGTCATCACGTTATTGGCTAGCTACGCCACCCAAGCATTATGTTAAAAAAAATTAACGGCAAAGACCAATTTTGATAACGAAAAAAATGTAGGATTTTTTTCACCATAAAAAAATGTAGGGACTATTCTTAATTATAAAACAAAATGTAGAAACTAAAAACATATTTAAGCCTAAATTTTTAGGCTAAAGAAACACTTACAAACTGAATAAAAAAGTTCTGTCAAAAAACTAAAAAAAGTAAAAGCGCACTCTACAAAGATAAATCATATACTTCATAAATTTTTCAATAATTTAAACATACAGATATAAATAGAAAATAGCAATTAAAATATAGTTTCCATTAATCCGAAAATATTGATATTGTTAAGTTGAACAACTTTACTAGGTTCCAATCCGAGACCTCTCAATGAGTGTGAATTTTAGTGGTATATGCTATTTTGGTTACAAAAATAAAATAATTAAAGGGTTTTCAGTGTGATTGGTTAAGTCTCACATCGACTATGTATGAGAAGAATATTGAATTTAAGTGATCCATTAACCTAATGCCTTAAGTTTTGGGTGTAGTTGTGGTGTCTCTCTCTTGTGGGCCTGGAGCACTGACACCATTGTTACTCCGGAACTCCCTTGGACTCCCCAACACGTGGTATCATAGCCATGGTTCGCTTGGTGGGGATGCGGGAGGGGACTCTGGTACTAGATCAACTAAAGGATGTGGGAACTCACGTTTTGGGGGGAGAATGTTGAGTTTCAACTGTGAATGGTTAAGTCTCACATCGACTATGTATAAGAAGAATGTTGAATTTATAAGACAGGTGACTCATTAACCTTATTATATCTTAAGGTTTTGGAGGAGATATGACGTCTTCCCCTCTCGTGATCCTGGAGCATTGACCCAATTATTTCTCCTGAACTCCCCCGTACTCCCAAACAAAGTGTTTAAGTAAATTGAAGGACTTAAAATCCTGACCAAAAAAAATAAAAAAAAATTGAAGGACTTAAAAGACCAACAAGTGTTGCTTAGTGGAAGACTGGACGATCATAATGTAAAGAATCAAAATTCGAATCTCACAACCAAAAATAATTGTTATATTTAGTATTAGGGGTGGCAAACAGGCGCACCGATCGAACCCCGACTCCTGCACAATGTCTCTACCAACTTAACTAAGCTCACAAGTACAGCTACCCACAAGCTTTATAACCCTTATTTAGCATCTGACACACCTCAAACAAGAAGAAAGAAGAGAATGAGATCAGCGCGAAGAGAAAAATAAGAAAAAAGAGCAGAATCACCATCATCATCCATGGCGGTGGTGGCAGATTGGTCTCAACTGCCGAAAGATCTTCTGAATCTAATATCGGAACGAATCGACAACAAATTCGATTTCATTCGCTTCCGATCAGTTTGTTCCAGTTGGCGTTCTTTTTCCATCCCAAATCACCATCACATATCTTTACCCTTCAAATTCCCAAACCTCAAATACAAACGAAATATCTTTCTCATCAAAGCACCACAACAACAAGATGAAACCCTAATTCGTCCTTGGTTGATTAGAGTTACTCAAAATTCATCTGGAAAAATCAAACTATACGAATCCCCACTCATCTCATTTGAATTGCCTTCCACTTTTTCTTTCTCGATCGATTTGTACAAATCCTCCGTCCACAATCTAGGAACTGATTTCATCTTCGACGAACCCTACATTCAACCTGAAAAGGTCCTTGCTGTTACGCCTCTCACTCTCGCCATATTGCTCGATAACGGCCATCTAGTACTGTCGCGTTGTGGCGATGATTGTTGGACAGGTATCCCCGACGTATCATCGTTCATCGGAGACATCGGAGACATCTGCATTTTCAAAGAGCGGATTTATGCCGTCGAAGAAAAGAGTAGTAAGACAGTTACAATTGGTCCAGAAGACTTGAGTGTCAAGTTAGTGGCTAAAGATGTACATGGAGGACGTCCGGACATACAATTCATGGTAGAGAGTGAGGGTGAGTTGTTGCTAGTAGACGTCTTTGAGTCTTTTACTGATCTCGGCTTTCAGTTGCAAGTAGACGTCGATGTGTTCAGGATTGACGAGAAGGAAAAGGAATGGGTGAAATTGAAGAGTTTAGGGGATAGGGTTTTGTTCTGGGGAAATGGATGTTCGTTTTCTGCTTCTGCTTCTGATTTGTCTGTTGCCAAAGGGAATTGTGTCATCTTTATGGAGAATGTCTTCTTCAAGAAAAACAAGATATGTGATAGTAGCATGTGTGTTTTTGACTTGGATCAAGGTCGGCTTTTGCCTTTGCGTGATTATCCCGACTATCTCAACTTATTCTGGCCACCTCCACCGTCGATAGTCAAAAGCATGCATAAAACTAAAAAGAGTATGTTATCTTGCATTAAAAGATTTCTAATGTGATAGTGATATTGTATTATTGTGTTTAGTTTCCGGTTGTTAGATATGATAGACTTTTCAACTATTACTTATAGAAATGAGTGAGTACCAAAAATGCTTATATTAGTTGTTGTCTCTTGAATCAACAGTCCCTTGCATTAGAGATAATCCAAAATGCTTGTATTGTTAACTAAACCTTATCTTGTCATTTAAGAGCGATGATTTTAGAGAGATAATGAACTTGGGTAAACTACTCCATTCATTGTTTACTAAACCTTATGATGTCATTTAAGAGAGGTGGTTTTTGGAACATAATCAACCTCTCCAAGTGTTTGAAATCATATTTTCTCCATCTGTTGTTGTTAAGCGCATGCATGTTACATAACTATGATTGCAAACTCTTTGTTTCCTGTTTGCTTGATTAGAACTAACAATGTGAAAAATGTTGTTCTGATTTACTTATCTATGGCTTGATCTGTCTTCATTCTTTCTTGTTTATGTAGATTAGATTAGGTTGTGATAGCTCATCCTTCACTTCTATCTATTTCAAAGTTTTCTTTGTTGTGCATAAATCATGTACACATTACTTAAAGTGTAATTCTCAGTGTTGGATATATAAAACCATTTTATCAATTGAGTTTTATAAATTTTCCTGGACATGATTTATTAGAATTTGGATCTTCTCATTATTTCTTAACAGAAACTTTTGTCACTTTATACAGGGGCGAAGGAAAGGAATAGGACATGAAACACAACATTGAGTTCACGCACAAAACATGGGAATATGAAAAGTTAGCCTTTAGGTATTATATCCTTACAAAATGGCAGTGAAATTGGCAAAAGTGTTTCATATCTTAGTTAGAATGTACTTAATTTTTTTGCATATTTAGATATCTTAGCATAAATGGTTCATACATTGTTATTTTCGATTTATAAAATTTTTACCGAAAGAAGGACGCCAATGGTTCATATATTGTTATTCATAGCATGAAAGGGTTTTATTATTATCTAAACAATTATCAAAAACAAGCTGAGTTGAATTGCGTATCTGCACAGGTCAATCTGAATAAGGTTGAATAAGTTATTATTATAGAACCCAATGTAAGGTGCTGCACCAATAATCTTTTAAGAATCAGGTTCTCAGAATTTCAGTTATTTTTCTTATTATGGATAAGGTGTTGATGCTGAATAATACTTTGATATGGGTTCTATAATATTGTGGGTGAAGAGATAAGGTTGAATATCTTCATGTGCAAAATGAATTTCATCTTCATTTTTGAACAAATGTTGCAGGTTATTGGGTTTTATAAAGGTGTCATATTAGCTTCGACTTGGTGTGTGTGTGTATGTGCGTGTGTACTATTTATATAATGAATCATGGATTTCTGTTTCCTAGAGACTTTCTTAATAAAAGTATCCAAATGTTACTATGTTAGAGTCAGAGAGATATGAAAGGAAAATAGAAGGGATGTGAAACAAGCCCCCCTAGTTTTGTAGCCCGAACATGCACAATCTATCACACATCGAGTCCCTCTGGTTTTGTATTCTCTACCTTTTTTTGTTTTCATTCCTTCTCTAACAGAGAGATATATAAGGAGTTACTTTCATCATTTAGTAGGGTCTGTATTGATATTGTTGCAAATAGCACTAACAGATAGACCCAAAGAGGAAAATAGATTTGGCAGTCACTTGTAAAGACAACATCTTAATCAGTCTCTTTGCTATACTATATACATATAGAGTTGTTGGTTGGACCAGACGACTCTGTATTCTGTTAGTGGTTGAACCTTTGGTTGGTGGTGGAAACAGAAAATTCTTAGTGGAGAGCTAGAGTGATTTATTGTTAGTTGATCTATATGAGTGTTTATGTGTTCAGTTCCCTGGTCATGATCATGTAAGGATTGATGTGTTTAATGTTATATTTCCTATTATACTCTTAACTATTTATTACTCTCTTCTTTCAATTCTCCAATTTATTTTTTTCATACCATAAATGAAGGACAATTCTGTAAATCAATTCATAATCTCTCTTTTTTATACAACATTAATTATCTTTCTTAATATGTGTAAAAGTATTAAAGCGACATATATTGTGGTACAGACGGAGTACATTATATGGGTCAATATGTGCTCATTGATTACTGTTTTCATAAGTTACAGTGCAAATGCACATACTAGTTTTTCAAATTTTCTTTATATTGTTGTGTACTTTAATATAGCCTATCAGTCAACTTTATCAAAATTCAAAAGATCTCTTAGAGTATCTATCTTGTTCAAAAACAGCTATAAACTTGTGATAGTTCATATCATTGGTAACTAAATTCTTAACTCACTTGAGAAGCTCCCGTACTTGATTTTCTGTCGAGATTATTACACACTTTACTCTCTAGTGTCTGCACACTTTTCTCAACCCATGATGAAAAAATAACTTTTTTGTTACTTCTGTACTGACTTTTTTGCCCCATAAAAATATGAAATGAATGAGAGAGTACCATGGTAGTGGCAGTACCTGATGGCAAGTTTGAGGGGTGACTTCAGCTGAAGGTTTGGCATGTTTTGGCTGAGAGATGCTGGCATGCTGCTTTGATTGGTCCTTCTGAGAGGAATTGATCCTTCAGAACACCTTCCATTTTTGTGCCAAAGCTGATGATTTATAGATTTGGAATTTGAAGAGACTTTGTTCTCTCCAAAAGTGTGCACTTATGGATGAAAATTTAGCCTCATCTGCATCACAAAATGAACCACAAAATGAAGATATAACAAATGCAAGTTAAGCTAATCAAGTTGAGAATTTTGAATAGTAAAGCCTTAGATGATGATAAAGCGAAGTAGTAAAGTTCACCTGAATTTTGTGATTTTTGAGGTCAGGGTGTTAAAAATTGGTTGGTGTGAAACGCAAACACAATAATCCGTCGTGATTTTGCACAAGTTACTGAGTATAGTTTTTGAAAAATGACGATGAATCACCGTAATTTTGATATATTCACTGTGATACCAAAGATACACTTCCCAATAAACTTAGATTAAATTCTTAGCGTTTTTTAAAAAGTTTAAAGTATCTCAAATCTACCAAACACAGAAGAACCTATCACAACACTTGTATCATTCCCATACAACCAGAATGAAGTAGATTATGGTATACCTCAGATTATTGTCTTCTAAGTAATTCAATCAAAATTGTCTTCTAAATAACCCGAACAAAATTTAAGTTAAAGTTGGTTATAACTCATCTTAATCTATCTCTTACTCTATGTAAAATATGATTGATGGAAAGTAGAAATGTTTTTTTTTTTCTCTTATAATTTGAGACAAAAAAAATGAGTCTTTTTGTTTTAATTTAAACTGTCCAATATAAAATTGATGGTTGAGATTAAACAGTGTCAACTCGTGCAACATAAATCCTATGCGTTTGATTCGTAAAATGATAGGGACTAGACAAGACTATACAGGACAAAACAAGATAATACAGGACAAGACAAAATTGTATTGGAGAGAGATAAGACGATAATATTTTTATATTAAAAAATAAAATGAGTATTTTCGTATTTTTTATAGTTGTACCGTGGACAAAAAGTTATCTTGTTTTTGTCCTGTCCCTTACTTACTACTTAATTTGTCTATTCCCATAACCAATTTCAAATTAAACAGGGTACAACAAAAAATTGTCAATTCCAATTACTTATTTTTTTAACATGTGAAATGCACGATTGATTAGGGTGGATAAACTTCACACACGATTTGGGCGGGAATACATTTTCTTTTTTTTGACAAGGGCGGGAATACATTTACAAATTACAACTACAAACTGTAGTTATGATACATTTTCATTTTCATTCCTTGCGTTGCGTGCTTCATCTTCTTCTCAAATCACAACAGCATCTCTCTGACTGAGTTCCTCTTTCATGGCGGCTGACTGGTCTCAACTCCCTAAAGATCTCCTCCAATTAATATACAAAAAATTGAACAACCAATTCTATCAACTTCGTTTTCGATCTGTCTGTTCACCATGGCGCTCTTCCATTTCCAAAAACCATCTCAACAATTTACCTTCCAAACTCCCATCCTCCTCCAACTCCAACAACACTTCCAGAAAATTTCCTCTCTCCAAAAGATCCATCTTCCTCATCACTCCACCCCCAAATCAACAAACCCTAAACCCTTGGTTAATCAAAATCGGTCCAGATTCCAATAACCAAACTCATCTCTGGCATCCTCTATCACGTGACACACAGTTCCCTCTTCATTACCCCATTATTGATTTCAATCAACTCTCCGTCCAAGATCTCGGACACGAATTCGTCATCGGTAACTTCCCTTCCCGGCGTCCCTTTTATATCAACCGCAACAACTCACTCGATCCGGGAAAGGTCGTTGTTTGTGACACGTGGCATAACGGAATAAATGATTGTTCTCTTCTCCTTACTATTCATGTTAACGGTGACCTTGCAATTTTCCGATGCGGTGATGAGCGGTGGACATTGATTCCTAGCATTAGCGAGTTTTCTTACAGTGATGTATGTGTCTTCAATGGGCGGCCTATGGCGATTGATATTTCTGGTCAGATTGTTGAGGTGAGACCGGACTTAAGCTTGGATTTGGTGATGGAGAGTGGGTTTGGTGAAGAAAAAATGTTCTTGGTGGAGAGTGATGGTGAGTTGTTGCTAGTCAGTGGCCATCTGTCTTATGATTGTGATGACAGTGTTTTGGATGATGATGGTGAAGGAATTTACGATGGGGCTGTGCAATTTGATGTGTTTAGGCTTGATGAGAAGGAGAAAAAGTGGTTGCATGTAAAAAATTTGGGGAATAGGGTTTTGTTTTTGGGGGAAGATTGTGCATTTTCTGCTTCCTTCATTGGCAACGGGAATTGTGTAATATTTAGTGATACTGTTTTTCACAGTGTTCATTCGGCTGAGCTTGGGATTAGTGTTTTTCACTTGGATGGACGTCGTACTTCGCCTTTGTCTGATTTTCCTTGTTATTCTAACTTGTTTTGGCCAGCTCCAGAATGGGTCGAGCTGCTTACTGACAACAGCAGAGTTTGTGTCTTGGATTGAAAGGTTTGTAGTTCTACGAAACACCAAATGATATTAATTTTTATCAATTTTATGTTAATGCTGAAAGGATGAAAATGATGGTGCTGGTGGTGCTACTTAATTTTAGTATTTCCCAAGGAATTGTCCAAAAGTTGAAATTAACACCGCAAGACACTTCAATGTATTTGGTTAAATTAGGAGACCTTAATGCTAAAGAAGTTTGCAAGTAGGGACTGCATGATCACTAGGATTTCTAGAATAGTTGAAATGTTCTTAAATTGACCTAGTTTTTTTCCAATTTATATAATATAGATATATCAGGTTCTTGGATTATTAGGGTACTAGGGGTATGTAAGTCTTATTCAAGTTATATGACTGCCCACAAACATGTTTTGAGCCTACTTGTGTTTGCTACGTCATGTCTCACCTTCAAAACATTTTCTAGTATGTTTGCAGTAGCCGTATATCTTGCATGTAAGACAGTTGCCTTGTTATGTACACTCTAAAGTGCATTTGTGTTGATCCCTTTTACTTTTGCAGAAACAAACTTGTTTCTTTTAATAGCTCATTATTTCATTACTAATAAATTTAGTTCAGTTAATGTTTGAACATGGTTGTGAGGGATTTAGGTTGTGTAAGTTCTTCTACTAATCCATTTTCCATATAAGCCCAAAAACCTTTGCAATTTCTTCATGCTTCTGTCAATGGAGCAGGCTCTTTGATGGGAAACAAAGAATATGTAGTGAGCAACAAATGCGATATGTACTAACATATTTGTTATGAAGCCACTGCTTCTGCTCATAATGTTTGTTGAGTTGCTTAGAACATCTTCACCACAACTACTCTTATATTGCTGAGGTACTTGTTACTTGTTAGGAATCTTAAACAGCCATATAACCGTTCTATTGGTCCTGACAGCAACAATTTGCTATTGGGATCAGTTGCTATATGTTTTTGAATATAGGTTAAGAACTTCATATAATCTTACTACCAAAACTTTTAGAGTATACAAATCTACAGAGTTGAGTCAGATGTTTTGTAATATTTTATCAGTCTTTATCATCATTTTTCTTTGATGTGTGTTGAGTTAAACAAGCAATTGGTAGAAACAATTCTTCCATGTCTTTCTGATCTAGAATCTCTATCTTGTTACTTATTTAGCTGTCTATTCAATCCCTTGTCTTTGGATGAATGATTCAATTATGGAAGTTGATTAGGAACTAAATACTTAACTCAGTTGAGAAGCTCAAGCTCCGATAAGATAGAAAAATGAACCAAACTGGGACATATTACTTCTAAATAAGGGATTAACAAGTATTGCATAAGAACTTAGGTCTTTGTCATAGTTCATTCATTTAAACTTGAAACATGGAATGACCTAAAAAATTATTGTGCAATTTACCTTTACAATGATTATTTTTTGTTCCAATTGAAATGAGGTTGATTTATTCTGAATAAGAATCAACTATCAATAGTACCTCCTGCTACTAAGAAAACGATGTCAATACTTCATAAACATTGATTATTTTTTATTTCAATTGCTTTCAAATCATAGATGTATAATGTATTGAATCATCAGCTCTTAATTTTCCGTCGAGATTATTGCACACTTTACTCTCTAGTGTCTGCACACTTTTCTCAACCCTTGATGAAAAAATAACTTTTTGTTGCTTCTGTAGTAACTTTTTTTCTGCACCATAAAAATATGAAATGAGAGTACCATGCTAGTGGCAGTAACTGATAGCCAGTCTGAGGGATGATTTCAGCTGAAGGTTTGGCATGTTTTGGCCGAGGGATGCTTGTTTGATTGTTGTTTCTGAAATTTTGGATATAGCCAGCCCTTAATATGTCATCCTTTTTTGGTCCTTCTGAGAGGAAGTGCTCCTTCA
The DNA here is from genome assembly GCF_020283565.1 of Trifolium pratense. Lineage (NCBI taxonomy): Eukaryota > Viridiplantae > Streptophyta > Magnoliopsida > Fabales > Fabaceae > Trifolium > Trifolium pratense. The sequence continues at coordinate 50,626,146 of NC_060061.1, forward strand.
GAGCACCTTCCATTTTTGTGCCAAAACTGGTTTATAGGCTTGGAATTTGAAGAGACTTTGCTCTCTCCAAAAGTGTGCCCTTCTGGATGAAAATTTAGCCTCATCTGCATCACAAATGAACCACAAAATGAAGATATAACAAATGCAAGTTAAGCTAATCAGCTTGAGAATTAGATGAGATAAAGCGAAGTAGTAATGTTCACATGAATCTTGTGATTTTTGAGGTGAGGGTGATCAAAAATTGGTTGGTGTGAAACACAAGTTGTTCACGTATATAAACACAAGATTAATACAAAGGGTGAATTGTCCTAGAAAATTCTAGGACACTTTAGAAAATGATTATTACAATACACCGTTTTATCCTAGAATGGATACACATTCAATAATATTACTATAAGGACTGTGCATTCACAAACCCACAAAGTTACAACACTATCAAAAATGAACTATTTTTATGAGTGGCCCCAAGAATCTTAGATTAACACTGGCTTCAAAAGTTTGAAGTATCCCAAATCTACAAATCATAAAAGAAAGAAAGAACCTATCACAACACCTATATCATTCCGGTATACCAGAATGAAGTAGATGATGGTAGACCGTACATGATAGTATTGATTAGCCGTGAGTACGCTATACAAATGAAATGAAAAATCATTCATGTCCCATTAAACAAACTTTTACTTTGTCCAAAAATTAGTTGAAACTTGAAATGATTTCAATTTCAATGGTTAAATTAGCGCTCTTATTAATATCAGTAGAGTGGATTCATTTAATAAGAGTATGTCAGTGGTAAAATAATACTAGTACCACTACTAAAGTTGCATTGATATTGAACAAATTAATATGCTGGTTTTTGAGCGTAACTCGTTGTGTCATTGGTCCTTTAATATATTTAAATTGCAAATATATTTACAAGTCATTTTAGATGCTATAACAAAACTTTGTAAGAAAATCTCTCGAGAAATCTATGAAGATTAAATTAATTATCAATGACATAATATGTGTTTTACTACCAACCACAAATTTAATGTTGAACGCATTGTCTTTTTTATTAGTCTTTTTGATGTTAAAATATATATTTTAGATAATCAAATTAATGCTCAAATGTGTGTTTTGTTTGCCAATGTAGCTTATTACTAACTAAAGATGCAATAGGATGCGTTTGCAGTTTCAATAATTCACAAACAAATTATTGTCTTCTTAGTAATCCAATCAAAATTGTCTTCTAAACAACCCGATAAAAATTTAAGTTAAAGTTGGTTATAACTCATCTTTATCTTTTGCTCACCCATAAACAAATTACTAGTACCGTGTAAAAATGATCGTAGGAAAAGAGAAATGTTGGTCTTTTTCCTCTTATAATTTGGGACAAAAAAATAAGTCTTTTTTTCTTATGATTCGGAACAAAGAGAGTACCACTTAAATGATAATGTAGGATAATAGTATGTGCTATCAGGGGAAAAATGATTTCTTTCTCTAATAGCATGACACATTAATAAATCTGAATCATTTGATATTGTTTTAATCTAATTAACGATTGATATTGAAAACCCTGTATAACTACTTGTAACACAATTCCTAAATACTTTATTCGTCCCAAAATAGAAGGGAAAATTTGTTAAATAAAGTTGATGTATTTAGTTCAAATTTTTAATCAAATACATCAATTTTCTTTAAATTTTCCGCCTATATTTTGAGACGGAGCTTCACACAATTTGGGCGGGAGACAGGGGCGGGAATACATTTTTGGTCTTACTTATATAGATAGATAGATACATTTTCTTTTTCATTGCTTACTTCATCTTCTTCTGAAATGAGCGGCACCCTCTGACCGAGTTCATCTTTCATGGCCGCAGACTGGTCTCAACTCCCTGAGGATCTCCTCCAACAAATATACCAAAAATTGAACAACCAATTTTATCAACTTCGTTTTCGATCTGTCTGTTCACCATGGCGCTCTTCCATTTGCAAAAATCATCTCAACAACTTACCTACCAAACTCCCATCCTCCTGCTCCAATTCAAACAACACTTCCATAACATTATCTATCTCCAAAAGATCCATCTTCCTCATCACTCCACCCCCAAATCAACAAACCCTAAACCCTTGGTTAATCAAAATTGGTCCAGATTCGAATAACCAAACTCATCTCTGGCATCCTCTATCACGTGACACACAATTCCCTCTTTATCACCCCATTATTATTGATTTCAATCAAATCTCCGTCCGAGATCTCGGACGTGAATTCGTCATCGGTAACTTCCCTTCCCGACGTCCCCTTTATATCGACTGCAACAACTCACTTGACCCGGGAAAGGTCGTTGTTTGTGACACGTGGCATAATGGAATAGATCGTTGTTCTCTTCTCCTCACTATTCATGGTACCGGGGAACTTGCAATTTTCCGATGTGGCGATGAGCAGTGGACGTTAATTCCTAGCATTAGCGAGTTTCCTTACACTGATGTCTGTATGTTCAATGGGCGGCCTATTGCGGTTGATATTTTCGGTGAGGTTGTTGAGGTGAGACCAGACTTAAGCTTGGATTTGGTGGTGGAGCATGGGATGTATGGTGGAAAGAAAAAGGTCTTGGTGGAGAGTGATGGTGAGTTGTTGTTGTTAGTCAGTGGGCATTTGTCTTATGATTATGATGACAGTGTTTTGGATGATGATGGCGAAGGAATTTACGATGGGGCTGTGCAAATTGATGTGTTTAGGCTTGATGAGAAGGAGAAAAAGTGGTTGCATGTAACAGATTTGGGGAATAGGGTTTTGTTTTGGGGGGAAGATTGTGCATTTTCTGCTTCGTTCATTGGCAACGGGAATTGTGTGATATTTAGTGATGCTGTTTTTCGCAGTGTTCATTCCGCTGAGCTTGGGATTAGTGTTTTTCACTTGGATGGACGTTGTACTTCGCCTTTGTCTGATTTTCCTTGTTATTCTAACTTGTTTTGGCCAGCTCCAGAATGGGTCAAGCTGAATATTGACAACAGCAGAGTTTGTGTCTTGGATTGAAAGGTTTGTTGTTCTACAAAACACCAAATGATATTAATTTTTATCAATTTTATGTTAATGCTGAAAGGATGAACGTGATGGTGCTGGTGGGGCTACTTAATTTTAGTATTTCCCAAGTTGAAATTAACACCGCAAGACACTTCAATGTATTTGGTTAAATTAGGAGACCTTAATGATAAAGAAGTTTGCAAGTAGGGACTGCATGTTCACTAGGATTTCTAGAAAAGTTGACATATATGATGTATATGCTTGATGATCCTGATAGTATGTTTGCAGTAGCCGTATATCTTGCATGTAAGACAGTTGCCTTGTTATGTACACTCATTAGTTCATTTGTGTTGATCCCTTTTACTTTTGCAGAAACAAACTTGTTTCTTTTAATAGCTCATTATTTCATTACTAAGAAATTTAGTTCAGTTAATCTTTGAACATGGTTGTGAGGGATTAAAGTTGTGTAAGTTCTGCTACTAATCCATTTTCCATATAACTTATAAGCCCAAAAACCTTTGCAATTTCTTCATGCTTCTGTCAATGAAGCAGGCTCATTGATGGGAAACCTAGAATATGTAGTGAGCAACAAATGCGATATGTACTCACATGCTTGTTATGAAGCCACTGCTTCTGCTTATTATGTTTGTTGAGTTGCTTAGAGCATCTTCACCACAACTACTCTTATATGGGTTATTAAGTAGGTTTCACTTGCACACATAGCTAATAATTTCTTATGTTTACTTTTTCTTTAAGTTTAAGTGTCTAATAAGAACCTCATCCCTGGAACTCAACACATCCAATAAATTTACTAAATGGACCACACTAATAACTCATCAATAGAAAGATTACCTACTTAGGTTCGGTACCAATTAGGCTACAATGGGGTATTTATATGGTACTATTTCTCATTGTGTAAGCAGAAGTCTTGTGTGGACACGGAACTTAGGCACGCCTTTTAGGTTCACACACAAAAAAGAAAAAATGTAGATGAAGAAAGTACTTTTTTGTGCATGCGCCCAAATAATTTTTATTTGTGATTGTGACCACCCACATATTTCTTTTGAGTAAGCTCCCTCCATTGAGGATAGTCTTATAAGTTATAAAGTCTGTTTGAATTGTCTTATTTGAGCTTATCTTTCTGACATAAGTAGCTATGAAGATGTTTGGGAGATCTTATGGAAATAGGTTGAGTGTCCATAAGATGTTTTCAACTTATTTCTATAAACTGTTCTGGATATCTTATAAAAACAAATTGTATCTTATATAAAAATAGCTTGACATTACATACACTTGTATGATAAGCTTTTATCCTATAATCGCATAATTTAGTTGTTTATCCAAACAGGACCATAATCATGTGTCTTTTGATCTAATGTTAATAAGCCAACTGTTTCTGCTCACCAGAGTAAGTTAGCCAAGTCAACTTGGTTGTTGATGACCTACTTTTCTTGACTTACACAGAGAATGCCACAGTTCTTTTATGATTTTATAGATATTAAAAATCATATGGATAACATTCAGGTTATAACATATTGATGTGTATAAGATGTTAATGTTAATTTGAGAATTGATGCACTTGAACCAGGGAGTCCATGTTTATTCCTTTCTTAAAAGTTTTGCTGATGTGAATATTGGGGTTTAACTTTTATGCTTATCACAATGTAGTATATTTTGTCCGTGGCAGATATATGTATTTAGGAAGAAATACTTTTTCTTGATTATTTTATTCCTTTCTTAAAAGTTTTGCTGATTGTGGTTTAACTTTTATACTTTTTTTAGTGTATCTGTTGCCATCAGTGTATCCTAATTCCTACAGAAGTTATCTTGCAATTAAAATAAAGAAAATTCTATCGAGTGTCCCCGAACACTCTTTAAGGTGCTTAAAGAGTGTCCCGAGGGCACTCGTTAGCAAGACTCACTTAACTTTTAAACGTAAGATTTCAGTTTTGCTAGTATGTCATAATCATAACACTTTAAGTTTTTAAAGATGTTTATGTAAAAAAAATGGTTTTCAAAGTTTGCAGTTTATAAACTGAAACTGATTTTATAAAATGGGTCGATATTTATAAAATTTTATAAATATCAGATGTACTCCATAGATTAATTTTGCCTCAACTCAAAATTTTAAGATCCTATAATAATAGTTATATATTGTCGATATTTATAAAATATCAGATGTACTCCATAGATTAATTTTGATGCTCTATAATAATAGTTATATATTACCAATGTTCATAATATATCATATGTTTAGTAAAAAAAAAATCTAATCAGGTAAAAAAATATAGGCAAAATTACACTACAGGTCCTTTATCTTATTTTTTTTGTAACAATTTGGTCCTTTATCTTTTTTTTTTGTAACAATTTGGTCCTTTATCTTTTTTTTTTGTAACACTTTGGTCCTTATCTTATTTATTTATAAAAAATAAAAACCAACGTGTTACAAATTAAAAAAGATAAAGGACCAAACTGTTACAAAAAAGGGGACTAAAGTGTTACAAATAAAAAAAAATAAAGGACTAAAGTGTTACAAATAAAAGATAAAGGACTAAAGTGTTACAAAAAAAAAAAGATAAAGGACCAAAGTGTTACAAAAAATAAGATAAAGGACTTGTAGTGTAATTTTGCCAAAAATATAATTACATATTTCTTGATTAAGAATTTTCTTTCTTCCAACCGAAGTTTCTCCATATGCATGAACCATGAAATCGAATTCATGATCACATATTTAAGGGAACCAAAACTATTACCATTTGGACCAATTCATTGTTTTTGCTTCTTATGTTACTTATAATTTAAATAGATGATAGATGATGATTCTTTTTAATTTTTTAACATTTTAATATCAGGGTTCATTTCTAATATTGGCTGCCTCCAGACTCCGGCCATGGGTGTGTGATGTGTAATGTTAATGCAAGTTTCTATGGTTCAACTTATGCAACGGATTCGGGGTGATGCATATGACAGGATCACTGCGGTTAGATTCATTCTTGCATGTTCTAATTTCCCCCCCAATAGAGATTTAAAATAATTGAAGGAGAAATTATGATCATAAAAAAGCTATTTGCGAAGTGATTCAAAGATGCATTTCTCATATTTATCAACAAAAATAAAGAGGCATTTCTTGAAGTAATTCTAAAATTGTAGTTGATGCAATTTACTCTAGGAGTGTCGAAATTTTTGAGTTTAACATTTTAACTTCTCATATTAATTTGTTGTTATTGTTCCTTTCCAAGTTTGTTAAAGTTAAACATCGAGTGAATATAGTTGTTCATACCTTAACTAGGGTGACCTATTCTAGGACTAGTTGTTATCTTTATGATTTGATTCTTCTTTGTATTGAGACTATTTTGATTAATAAAATGAATTAAGTTTGCTATTTTTTTAAAAATAAAATAAAACAATTTATACTTTTTCTAAAAATCTCTAAATTATTTAATATCAAAAAAGAAAATAGAATATGCACATAATGTATAAATTAAGTTTGCACTAATGATTGTTGTCAAAAAAGTTTGCGCTCATAATTTTAGGAAAAATTCTCTTTAGGTCCTCAATGCTCTAAGGCCTCTCAACGTACTTTAAAAATTTGAGGGGTCTTAAAGCATATCAAGAGACTTAAAGATGATTTTTCTAATTTTAGAGAACATTTGTTCTGGATTGGGCCAAAGTCCAACTCAAATGGCCCATTTTTTTTATAGATCTGGTCCATATTTTATATCAACGTATCTGTATCTTAAATTTTCTAAAAATATCGTACCGTGTACCAGTACTCGTACCGGATACCGGTACCGTACCCGTATCCGAATATCATGCCAACGGTTACAAATGTCCTTCCTATATAAGGATGAAGACTTTCATGCCAATATACGATTGATTCACTTTTTACTTTACCTTGATCATATATTGACTTGATCATCGTCGAAGAATACTAACATGTTCTTTGCTGGCAGTTTCACAATCATGAACCATATCTAAGGACCTGCAACCAACCTAATTGCTTGAAATCTCACCGTCAAAGTCAATTTCCGTTTGTGCATATTATAATTTTTTTTATACATTTGATCTTTAATATACATTTGATTGATATTATAAACTGGATCCAATTTTTGTTTTTGTTTTCACTATTCGGTCAATTAACTACTCTGATTCGGAGGTCAGTTCTAACATAAAGTGGTTTCAGTCCTCCTAATCGCAGTTGCGGGAAATCAAATGATGATTTTCCCTACCAAATACAACGTCGATCACCACTAGACTAACTAATGATTGATACTTAAATACATCAAACATTCTATAAATTTACAATTATTTTTTTTGACTTTCCCATCAGTTTAATTCGATTCGAGTGTCAGTGCTGATATGCTCGTTCCTAACGTCAACAAGTAAGGTAAAAAATAATTTTTTTCTTATAAAACTAAGAGAGTATATAACAAACTCCCGCTAAAGGAGTAAAAAGTTTTGAATGGCACCGATAGACGACTGTTCACTTCATATATAACCACCGTGTGTCCTTCATCTTCTTCATCACAACCACCCCTCAATCCAGTTCTTTGATTCATGGCGCCGCCAGATTGGTCTCAACTCCATAGAGATATTCTTCAACACATATCCAAAACACTCAACAGCGAATTCTATCAAATCCGATTTCGATCCGTTTGTTCATCATGGCGTTCTTCCATTCCCAAAAATCATCATCATCATTTCAATTTACCTCTCAAATTCCCAATCCCTTCCGATGATGATTCCAATTCCAATTCCAATTTTCATCTCTCGAAACGAAACGTATTTCTCATCACTCCACCCCCAAATCAAAAACAAACCCTACACCCTTGGTTGATCAAAATCGGTCCAGACTCAAAACAACAAACTCATCTATGGCATCCTCTATCACGTGACAAAAAACTTCCTTTTCATTTCCATGACGTCATCGATTTCAATCAACACCGCGTTATTCATCTCGGAACCGAATTCGTCTTCGGTGATTTACCTTCTTCTCTTTACCGTAACAACATTGAAAAGATCGTTGTCTTTGACGCTGACACGTGGCATATCGGAAAAGGTAAAGTTTCTTATTCTGTTCTTCTCACTATTCATGTTTCCGGGAAACTTGCTATTTGCCGATGTGGTGATGAGCGTTGGACTGTAATCCCTGGAATGGCAACGCCTTATGATGACGTTTGTGTCTTCAATGGGCGGCCTTTTGCGGTTGATAGTAATGGCCAGACTGTCGCGGTGGGACTTGATTTAAGTTTGGAGTTTGTGGCGGAGCCGGTGTTTGGGGGGAATAAGAAATTCTTGGTGGAGAGTAATGGTGAATTGTTGCTAGTTGATAAGTATATGATTAGTGTTCAGCATGAAGGTTTTTTGGATGATCATGGAGATGGTGTGGGAAATTATGAGATTGGATTTGGAAGGAAGAGGGCTGTGAAATTTGATGTGTTTAGGCTTGATAGTATGAGGAAGAAGTGGGTGGAAGTGAGAAATTTGAAGGATAGGGTTTTGGTTTTGGGAGAAGGTTGTGCTTTTTCTGTTTTGGCTTTGGATTTAGGTATGAAAAATGGGAATTGTGTGATATATAAGGATGAAGCATTTCGCCATGTTCATGTCACCGGGCTTGGGGTACGTGTTTTTTGCTTGGATAAACATCGGATTTCACCTTTGGTTGATGTTCCTCATTATAATAAGTTGTTTTGGCCACCTCCAGAATGGCTCAAGTTGCGATGGTAACAACAAATATCTTGGATTGAAAGGTTTGTGATTTGAAATTGCTGAATTTTGCACTTATTGGTTAGTACTACGCGCTGAATTGTGCTGGAAATAATCAACACTTGCACTTTGTTTCTAGTTGATAAAATTTTAACATGGGAATTGTAGAAAAAGAAATATCAAAATGTTCTTACAATGTCTTTTGGTCTTTTAACTGATTACTATTTGTTCATTAGCAACTTTAAACTTATGAGAGCTTTTTCATTAGGAGCTATATGCTTAACTCACTTGAGAAGTTCCTATACGTTGTAAAGTGTAAACTAACCAAAAACTGAGTCATACTACTCATAAAAAGGGATTTTTTTTGGTTTGGAAAGGCAAATGTTAGTAAATTGTCAGATTTGTTAGATGTTTGTGGCGAGTGGGATTTTAACCCTGCTCCTATATCTCACTCTCCCAAATCAGACCAACCTTATGATTCCTTAGGGATTGACAAGTATTGCATAAGATTTATTTTACTTTTAAGAACCATAGGTCTTTGTCATAGTTCATTCATTATTAACTTAGAAGGGATATACAGGGTAATATTACAGACCTGAAATATGGAATGCCATAGAAAAGCATTATGCAGTTTAACTTTACAATGATTTGTTTTTCTCCAAGTGAAATGAGATTGATTTATTCTAAATAAGAATCAACTATCTGCTTTAAAATGCCTTTTGACATTGAGCTTAATCTGGAATTGATAGTACCTCCTGCTACTAAGGCATTGGTGTCACATACTTGCATGTTTCTGGAATTAAATATTCTTCCTTGTAAATTCTGTCTTTTTTACTGTCATGTTTCTCATTCTCTGCAATTATTCTTTGTTCTATTTGGTTGTCAGCAATACTGCAGCTCATCATGTTTGTTGAGTTGCTTAGAGCATCTCCACCCCAACTTATCTCACACAATAACTGTGCATTCTTATATTTCATCAATAATTTATTTATTAAATTATATAATAACTGCAGCTCATCCCTTAAACCTGCCATGCTGACCCCGCAAAAAACATGAAAAAGAGTACCCAAGCAGGTACTTGTGCCGGTTAGGTACCATTGTGAATTATGCCACAATGGGGTACTTAGTTGGTACCATTTCTTAACGGGTAAACTCCCTCCATTAGTGATAAAATTATAAGTTATATTCTAATATATTTTGATCTAATGTTAATAAGCCCACAGTTTCTGCTGACAAGAGTAAGCTAGCTAAGCCGATTAACAAATTGTTGGTTGAATATGCTGAAATTTCGTTGTTGATGGCTTAATTTTCTTGACTTACACAGGGTATTCCATTGTTTTCTATGATTTTATAGATAAAAATAGGATAACATTTAGGTTAAATATAAACTGGTAACATATTTGATGTGATGATTAATTTGAGGGCTGATGCACTTAGACGTGAATTGTTTAAGAGGGAGTCCATGTTTCTTCCTTTCTTACAATACATTGATCATTTCTTCTAGTTCATAAAAGTTCTGCTGGTGGGATATTTGGGTTTAAGTTTTGCGTTATCACAAGATAATATGATTTTGTCCGTCATAGATAGATTTCTTGAAGAAGATATACTCTTTCTTGATTATATATTAATATCGCATTTGAATTCATTTTAATTGTAGGTTGTAAAGGAGCCCTTTGATGCAACTTTCGGCAATGCTGCAGATGATTTTTGCCCATAGACATTGGGGAATTGCTTCTGGTTTTTTCCCCCTAGTATTTTCTTGTAAAGTTTTAAATTATGATGTATAGGGGACTTAATTTGGAACAATGTGATTTAGTCAATAACCCATATACTGTCTCCATCATTTTCTTGCTAGTACAAAGCAAGTCGTTTTGCAATTCTTACTTTTGAAGCAGCCGTACATTAAAATAAACTTGTTTTTAAATCTAAGAGTCTGTTTTGGAATGTCAGTTTTTAAAACTAGTTTCGAAAAATCAGTTGAAAACTGATTTTGATAATTGGTTAGTCACAAGTCATTTGGTGTTTGTAAGTTTGCATAATCGGAGCTTCCCCGCCACTTTTGTTCCCCCGATACTTTTGTTCCATTTGGTGTTTGTAAGTTTGCAACTCTATGCCTTAACAAAATGAAAACATCAGAGCCTTATTTTGCAAAGTGACCAGCAAGTGAATGGGGGAAGTGTAGCGTATAGATGATGGAAGATGAGATGCATATGAAAATTAATTCACTGTGTTGAGTAATCTACCCGGTGTAAGAAGAACATCTACCCGGTGTTTATTGAAATTCTGTCGAACAAAAGGTGTTTATTAAATTTCAAATAGATTATTGAAATTGAAAATAACATAATAGTAACACTAGTTTGAAATTTCAATTCGCTTTCGAACTCGACAGCGAATGAGCTTCTTTCATTTGACTTTTTTAGCGAGCGCCTGTAAACCTATGAAGGTGAAAAGTGAAACTACCATCTACATAACTCCATCTACATAACTCACTTGATAAGTTACCATGTGATAGAAGCTAAATCAATTTGTGGCAAATTCTTCAACCTTGATTGACCCTAACTACTATATATTATGGGATTGAGTTCCTAGTCAGTATCTAGTTTGTGCATAGACTTGTTTGGTTTCAGTTTTGGGGGTAGAAACAAGTATTTCATTGGCATGTTTCTCAGTTACCATTGACGATTAATTTTCTATATTTAGTCCTCGTAAGATTGAGCAGATATTATTTATAAAATGCCCTGAATGCATCTGTTCCAATGGAATAACTTGGAACACAAGCTCCAGAAGGACTTGAACAGAATAGGGGAATTTAAAATAAAAAAATAGAGAAAAGGGAACAGTTATATGTGCATGTGGAAGTGGCATCGTGTGTAGAGTGGGGATAGCCCAGTATTTTTTCCACAAAAAACTGATTCCATTCTTATCCTTGGACTCCCCCTAGGAAACAAACACACTCTTAGTAATGCGATTTTTCTTCCTGAAACTTTTTTCACAGCAAACATGGTAGACTGGTCTAACCTCCCAGGAGAACTAGTCATACTAATATCAGAAAAGCTCGACAGCGAATTTTACATCCTTCGCTTTCGATCTGTTTGTACTACATGGCGTGGTTTGGTCCCTAAACCTCACAATTTACCTTACAACTTCCCAAAAAACACCGTAATCTCAATCCCTAGTTGCATCTCCAAACGCAGTTTCTTCCTCATCAAGCCACACAATCAATTTCCATGGTTGATCAAAAGCAGCCAAGATTCACGTCCCAAAACCCGTCTCTGGAATCCTGTATCATTTGACTCATGTTTCCATTCTCTGTTTTTTAACTACCTCAACTTCACACAATTCAATGTCCTTGATCTAGGTCATTACTTTGTCCACCATTATTATTTTTATCCGGTGAAGTTAGTTGTTGCAACATGGCAAAGGAAAGAACAACCTCCATCTCTTCTCACTTTTAACCCTACTGGTCAGCTTGCCATGTTCCGAAGCGGAGATCACCAGTTGACGTTGATCCCTGACGGAACGGGCTACATTGACATATGTGTTTCCAAAGGACGGCCTTATGCTGTGGCTAGTGATGGTCGGATGGTCACAATTGGACCGGACTACAGTGTGTGCTTGGCTGCGGAACCAATACTTGGTGGAAACAACTTCAAATTCTTGGTGGAGTGTGATGGTGAGTTGTTGCTAGTTCAGTTTGGTGGTGGGGCTTGCTCGCTCAGTTTTTGGGAGCACGAAAATGATGTTGATGACAATGACTGTAAAAATGCGGATCCGAAGATTGATGTGTTTAGGCTTGATAAGAAGAAGAAGAAGTGGGTGGAGTTGACAAGTTTAGGGGATAAGGTTTTGTTCTTGGGAGATAAGTGTGGCTTTGCTGTTTCTGCTTCGGATTTGTGTGTTGCCAAAGGGAACTGTGTGATCTTTGAGACTAAGGAAGATATCCTCAAGCCATTAGAGTGCGAGATGAGTGTTTATCACTTGGATCATAAAGGTTGGATTCAGCCTTTGTCTGATTATCTTGGTTATTCCAATTTGTTTTGGCCACCCCCAGATTGGACCGGGTTTCGTGACTTTCAGAAGCAATTGCTTTCATTGAAAGGTTTGTGTTGTGAATAATCCTCAATGACATCTTGGGATAGTTGTAGATGTATTTCTACAAAAATTCAATGATATTATTATTTTGTATTGCTTGATTGGATAAACGTAGTTTTACAAACAAATAACTTAACTAACCTTTGAGTTTTCTTATGAAAATAGATCCTAGTTCAGAATCTCTCTCTCAGTCAAAGTTTGCTTTTGATCCACTGTCTTCAGGTATCAACATGTTTTTCGATAATTTGATTCATCGGTAGTTGTAACTTGTATGCTATGTTCATATTTTTTTTCCTCAATACTTCTGTATTTTATGAATGCTAATTTTTATGCATAAATTCCAGTAGTTCTTGAATTTCACATACCGTTTTGCAGTCTGTCCCCTCTCACTGTGTTGATTCGTTGTCTGTTTTTCTGGGATAAAAACGAACGGAAAGGAAATCTATGTATAGTAGTTCAACCAAATCTTCCGAAAGTTCATTTACCTCACATGTCTTGCTTTTTTGTCTATGCAAAGAAACAGTGTGAAGTTTTGCTGTGTTGAAGATTATTTTTATATTTTATAAAGAGATGTACAAGGAAATGGATATGTTGGAATGGTTTAGTACAAATTAATTGTTCATCCAATTTGTTATATATTTTTCATCTAATTTAAGGTTAGTTGAAGTTTCATAAGTGCATATAGAACAGCATTTTATTGTGGCAGCTGAAAATGCACTGTTACATTTATTGATGTTGATCTTCAGAGTTTTTCCTATATGTTTTGGCATGTTAATTGAATTCATTACCATATTTCAACTAGCTTATATGCAGTTAAAACAATTATTTATTAGTATTAGAGATAGAAAATCAATTTATCACTACTTTTATAATTTTTCCCTAATAGAAAGCCTTCTCGCATTACGCAGGAGTTAGAGCAAGAAAGAGGCCGTGAGACGCAACATTGGCTTCACCAGCAAAATATGGGAATATGCAAATTTAATCTTTTATTTTTATTATTATTATTATTATTGTGACAATATTGCAGTGAAATTACCAGAAGTTGCTGTATATGTTTTATATTACACCCTTTGTTCAATTACTGCTTCCCTATAAGTTGCTGTAGAAAATGCACATTGCTTACACCCATGGTATGTGCATTTTTAGACATACTCTTGAAAATGCAGATTAAATGACTTTTTTAGTGTTAGATGAGTGCTTTGTGGTGATTTGGTGGCAAGTTGAGATTATAGGGAATCTTTTATTTTCATTGAGTGATTTTATTGTTGTTGTTTGTATGAAAAAACTAAAAAAGAGTACATCCGTTTACAGTCAAACTTTAATTTAACACTAAATCTCAACCGTCTATTTTTTCTAATCATAGACTAATAATAGTTTCCTATATTAACATAAATGAGTATCTATCTAGGAGATCCCTTATTTTTTGTGAAAATTTGTTGTTGTTCAATATCCACCGGCATCATTACTATTTTTCCGTCTTCGTTCCCTTATTTTTTGAAATAAATTTCATGGAAAGATGTAAAAGCATTTTTATTGGTTATTGATTATTGTGAAAAGAAGAGAAAGTAAATTCAATGCAATTTGCATTTAATTTTATGAGAATAAGTAAAAATAAATCTTGAAAATGATAAAAATTTAATTTTTTTTAGCTTATAATTTGGGACATGAAAAAATGATTTTTTTTGCTTATAATATGGGACGGAGGGAGTATCATAAATGGTTTTTTTTGTTTGTTACAATATCATAATGGTTGAAACTATTTAAAAGATTTATCTTATACAAAAAAGATTTATTGAAAAAATAAAATAAAATTTGCTATTTAAGAAATAGTAGTTCAAGTTTCAACCGTCTAGCATTATTTTATTCTAGGTTTTTTCCCTCCTTATACCGTCACGACATAACAAAGAAGAAGAATAAAAGAATCAGTAACACAGACGAATTTCCACCAAAGGATCTTCCATGGCGGCGGAGTCAAACTGGTCTGAACTACCAAAGGATCTTCTATATCTGATATGGCAACAAATCGACAACGAAACCGATCTCATTCGCTTTCGATCAATTTGTTCCCATTGGCGCTCTTCTTCCATCCCCCCAATTCAGCATTCCAATATTTTACTCTCTAAATTCCCACACCTCTCTAAATTCCCATTCAACTTCTCCAAATGCAGTTACTTCCTCATCAAGCAACCACCACAGCAGCAACAAATAGCCCTATTTCGTCCTTGGTTGATTAGAGTTACCCAAAACTTATCTGGCAAAACCAAACTATCCGAATTCCCACTCCTCCCATTTAACTTAACTTCCCCTTTTCAATCCTCCCTCGACTTGAACAGATTCTCCCTCCTCCATTTGGGAACTAATTTCATCATTGACTTCAAAGAACTAACTCTCTATAGATACATGTTCCCTAAAAAGGTCGTTACTGTTACACCTCTCATT
The DNA here is from genome assembly GCF_020283565.1 of Trifolium pratense. Taxonomy (NCBI): domain Eukaryota; kingdom Viridiplantae; phylum Streptophyta; class Magnoliopsida; order Fabales; family Fabaceae; genus Trifolium; species Trifolium pratense. Next base: position 50,641,384 of record NC_060061.1, read on the forward strand.
CTCGCCATATTGCTCGATAACAACCATCTGGTACTGTTGCGTTCTGGTGATGAGTGTTGGACGGACTTGTTATCGTCCATCCAAGACATCTGTGTTTTCAATGGGTGGATTTACGCCGTTGAAGTTGGTGGTACGACGGCTAAAATTGGACCGGAGGACTTAAGTGTCCAGTTAGTGGTTAATCGTGTTCTTGGAAGATCGGGAGACATAAAATTCCTGGTGGAGAATGAGGGTGAGTTGTTGCTAGTGGACATCGAAGAGAACTTTTATTTTGATTCATCCCTTGAGTATACCTTTGAGGATGCTTTAACAATTCATGTGTTCAGGATTGATGAGAAGGAAAAGGAATGGGTGGAATTGACGAGTTTGAGGGATAAGATTTTGTTCTTGGGTTATGGATGTTCGTTTTCTGTTTCTGCTTCGGATATTTCTGCTGTCAAAGGAAATTGTGTCATCTTTATGGACGATGTCTTTGAAAACAGCAGGATATGTGACAATGGCATGTGTGTTTTTGACTTGGATCAAGATCAACTTTCACCTTTGAGTGATTATCCTGACTATCTCAAATTGTTCCGGCCACCTCCAAATTGATTGTCAAAAGTTGCAAGCCTAAAATTTAAAAGAGTATGCTATCTTCCATTGAAAGATTTCTAATGTGATAATGATATTCCACTATTATGCTCAGTTTCTGATGTTAGATTTGATAAACCTTTCAGCTAGTACTTATAGAAATCAGTAAATACAAACAAAACAAAAAAATTTATATTAGTTGCATTATCTCGTCTCTTGAATCAATTTATATCCTTGTATTAATAGAGACATTCGAAAATGCTTTGTTGAGGTAATTTTAGTGAGATAATAAATTTGGATTCACTAATCCATTCATTGTTTACCAAACCTTATGTAGTCATTTAAGAGAGATGATTTTTTGAACAAAATTAACCCTCTCCCATTGTTTGAAATTCTATTCTCTGCACTTGTTGTCTTCAACCATATGTTACGTAACAATGATTGCAAACTCTTCGGTTTTTTGTATGCTTTATTAGAACTGACATTGTGGAAAATGTTGTTCTTATTTACTTATCTATGACTAGATCTGCCCTCGATGGTTCTTGTTTATTTAGATTAGGTTATGATAGCTCATCCTTTATTTGTATCTATTTTGAAGTTTTTTTCGTTGTGCATAAATCATGTCCACATTACTTACTGTGTAATTCTCAGTTTTAGTGGTAGAAAACCAATTTATCAAATTGCTTTATATTTAGTTCCTAACAGAAAGATTTGCCACTTTATACAGGGATGATGCGAAGAAAGAGAAAACGTGAGACACAACGTTGGGTTCACGTCCAAAATCTGCAACTTTAATGAGTATACAATTCTCCAACTCTACTGCCCCCCAAGTAAAAGCGTTGTCAATATGGCTGTGAAATTGCCAAAAGTGTTCTAAGACATGATATTTTGTTTCAGTTCCCAGTATTGTGCATGTTTGATATATTGTAAAGAGTTCGAATGTCTAATTGGTTATTGATTCTCACCCTTTATTTATTCTATTACTGTTCTTGCTTACCTATCTTATTGTTATTATCACTGCTAAATATCTAATATCTTAGTTAAAAGCTACTTCAAAATGGTCCATGCATTGTTGTTTTTTATATTCCAAAATTTTACTGAATGAAGAACCAATTAAATCCTCCAACTATACACTATTTGCGTCACAAGTATAACTTCATTCAGCATGAAAGGGAGTTGAGTTGAATTGCATATGCAGCACCAATAATGCTTTTGTTTTCATGCCTTCTTTTTGTATTTGTTTGTAGAGAATGTAATAGGTTAATGAGTGCAGATTAGTTTCCCTGCCTATCAATCTTTTAAGAATCAGGTTTCTCAGAATTTCAGTTATTTCACTTATTGTTAATGATGGATCAGTTACAAAATGCCGACCTATACAAAGATTACGTTAATAGCAAGTAACCTAATCCCAATAAACACACAAGTGCTTAGGTGCAAGGTGAATAAAGGCTAAGGTGTTTGGTAATGGTGGGATGACAGGGTCCTATTTGCCTCATCACTTGCCTGGCTATGTACATTTTATTGAGATTGATCTGGCTACTATTGCATATTCATTGTAATGCTTAAGCTATGATAAGGGATGGCTCTACCGCTCTTGAAGGGGAAGTGATGTCCTTCATATCCTAGTTGAGTCGCCGTAGAGAACACACGCGTTTTCAATCCACTACGATGCATAACCTGTATGAGGTTGTTGTAATAGAATTTCAAAATCAGCTGTATGTGTTTCAAATAGAAAACATTATGCTTTCAACTTGAGATTTAAGTATCAGCTGACACTGATAATATTGCTTTTTTAATTGCTGATGACTGATATCTAAGCAGTTTATGATAAAGTATATCTAGGAGGAACAAACAGAATGAGAGGTAGAAAAAGAACTTATAGGTTTTATGTAATTCTTATTCTAGTTATGTGGCTGTTCACAAGCAATTTTTTGTATGATAGTTGCCTTGTATCTGTGTGAGATCCCTCCTACTTTTGACATAACTGAGCTTTTGTCACTCGCATTATTTCATTTTTTTTTTGGGTTTACAATGGAACCAATGAAGATCGATGGATACCACCCAAATCCCTCACCGTTGAACAAATCCTAATGGCTTCATTATTTCATTATGTTGTTTGCATTTGAGCAGGTTTGTACTAGAAATAGTTCAATTAATGGTTGTTTGCATGAAGAGGACATTCAAATTATTCGCAAGATGGAACAAAAAAAATAATTATTTGCAAGTTATTGTATCAATAACTTCACTGTTTCTGCTCATAATGTTTGTTGAGTTGCTTAGAGCATCTCCACCCAAACTTCTCTCACAGATGGGCGTTAATTAAGTAGGTTTCACTTCTGTACACAATAACTTATTTTTACTTGTTCAACTTAAGTGCCTAATAAGCATCTCATCCATTAAGCCTGCAAAAAGCAAGAGAAAGAGTACTTGTGCTGAATAGGTACCATTGGGAATTAGGCCACAATGGGTTACTTATTTGGTATCAATTGGACTTAGCAAAAACAAATTTATTTTTTATTTAATATTCAAATACTCATGCAAAATAATTAATAAATTCACTAATAAAATGAATTTACTTATAAAAATGCTCACATGTGGTGTTGTGTTATACTTAGATCGGTGATTATTAAAGTTTTGAAAACTCCAACGATGGTGATATTGATGATGAAATAGTAAAAAAAATTAGATTTTTTTTTGGTTTATTTTATTCTTTAATTTTGAATTCATGTTTAGTAATATTGTCGTCCCTATGAACTTACTAGTGGGTAGAAGATGAGTTTACACGTCTCGTTAACTTAGTTCAATTGGTAATGACATTGAATAATAGATGCAAGAGTCGAGGGGTCGAACCCAGTTACAACACCCTGCTGTAATCGTAAGTCGTAACAATGGTCTAGTAAAAAAATTTGTTTCAGCAGTTTAGCATTAGTTTTTGTTAGGGTTCTATTTCTCTCTTATCGTTACTAAAGTTCAAAGAAGAACAAACTTTCTTAACTTAGTTAACTTAGTTAGTACGACATTGCATTATATACGCAAGAGATACGCAAGAGGTTGAAATTTCTCGGTGCACTTAGCACTTTATAGTAATTAGACTATTTGAAAAATAAATTAAAGAAGAAAAAACTGTACCAAGTTATAAAATTTCAAAGAAGAAAAAGAATCAGCGCGAAACAGCAGGAGGAGCAGAATCATCCATGGCGGCAGACTGGTCTGAACTCCCAACTGATCTTCTGAATCTGATATCGGAATGCATTGACAACGAAATCGATCTTATTCGCTTCCGATCAATTTGTTCCACATGGCGCTCTTCCTCAATCCCAAATCACCATACCAACATTTTACCATTCAACTTCCCACTCCTTAAATACGTCCGTAGTTCCGACTCTGTTTCCGACGACGACGTCTCCGATTCCATCGACGACTACGAATTCTCTGATTCCATCAACATCAATGACACTAAATTTCCATTTTCATACCTCTCCAAACGCAGTATCTTCCTTATCAAACCACAACAACAACAACAAGATCAAACCCTAATTCTTCGTCCTTGGTTGGTACGAATTACTCAAAACTCAACCGGCAAAACCAAAATCTTCCAACCAGATACTGTATTTGATTCACTTTTTCCTTCTTTTCATTATTCCAACATGCTTGACTTCAACGAACTCTCCGTCCTTCATATAGGAACCAATTTCTTCATCGATAACGACGACTTCACATTCCCCGATCAATGCTATGACTACTTGAACCCTGATACGGTCCTTGCTGTGACGTGCCATGAGAAAAAACCTCTGGTACTTGCCGCATTGTGTTTTGTTACCCACCGGCCGTTGCTTTTTCGTGGCCTTGACGAGCTTTGGACGCCGATCCCCTTGTCAACTTTCTATGGAGACATCTGCGTGTTTAAAGGGCGGATTTACGCAGTCAACTTATTCGGCCGGACAGTTGTGGTAGGACCGGAGTCGAGCGTCCAGTTAGTGGCTCAACCTATTGTTTCTAGTGTGACCCAAAAACTGCTGGTGGAGAGTGAGGGTAAGTTATTGTTAGTGAACATGTGTGAGTCTTATCCCGATTTCTTCGGTATTGATTTATTTGAGCTTGATGAGAAGGAGAATAAGTGGGTGAGGTTGATGGATTTTGATGAGAAGAAGAATGAGTGGGTGAAGTTGAAGGATATAGGGGATAGGGTTCTGTTCTTGGCGAGTGGATGTTCGTTTTCTGCATATGCTTCGGAATTGGGTCTTCCCAAAGGAAACTGTGTTGTGTTTTTTGACGATTCTGTTCTCTGTGTTGGCAATTTGAATCATGGGAATTGTGTTTTTCACTTGGATCAAGATCGGCTTTCACCTGTGTCTGAATATCCGGAATATTTGAACTTGTTCCAGCCACCTGAGTGGATCCTCAAAAGCTAAATTTGTAACACGGTATGTTAACTTGTATTGTATTGAAAGGTTTCTAATGTGATAGTGCATTATTGTGCTCAATTTATGTTGTTAGATTGGATAAACTTTTTGACTAATACATTTACTATAAGTATCTACACTACTGATTTTTCAGGACATTCATTTTTTATAAATGCAGCTAGCTATTACATTGGAAAATATGTAATACATCACCATGTCAAGTTTTATTATTGGTATGATGTTTCTATACTAAAGTAACAATGTTGACAGGCTTCATTGTCTTCTTTTATTGTTACTTTTGAAGACTATATGTTTACCAACAAACTCCTAATTCCTAATTACATGTTCATATGAAATGATGCTGAAAAATGAGGTGGAATTTGAGTTGACTGATAAGTGTTCCGGCGGATTCTTTAAGTCTACTTCTTAAGCAATTTGTGATTATTCAAGGTTTGTTATGTTATTTTGATTTTATGTTGACAACTTGCATTATTAGCGTTGTATGTAAAGTTGAAACCTAATTGGTAAGTTACACTTGTATCTCAAGTCTCAACAAATTTTACCTTCTCTGGTGTTTTGGGATTTTAATGCCAATGTTACATTATTAGATACAAATAATTATAAGACCTTTGGTTCTTTCTCCAGTACAATCTTTCTATCAAATGACCTAAAACTGTGAGTACTGAATGGCTATTAACTCTTCCCTATTTTTAAAAGGCCATTATAAACTTGGATTGGGTGTACAGTACACCGTGTACTGCTCCGTTGTTTACCAAACCTTTTGTCTTTATTTAAGAGAGATAGTTTTGGAATATAACTAATCCTTTCGCAGTGTTTGAAATCCAATTTATCGATCTGTTGTCTTAAAGTGCCCTATGTGTTTTACTTGCCTTGTTACCTAATTATGACAGAAAACTCTTTGGTTTCTTGCTTGCTTTTTTTCTATAAATAACACATATAAGACTTACTTGATCTGTCCGCTTTTCTTGTTTACTTATATTAGGTATTGAATATTGATAGTTCACCCTTTTTATTTGTAGCTATTTTGAGATATTCTTCGTTGTGCATTCATAGGGTTTTTGGTATTATGGGGTGTCCAAGTCTCAAATTGAGTGGCATGAGATGCTTGATGGAGTAATTAAGTGGTTTGGTTTGTTTTCCATTGATAGCTAGCTTTTAATGTAGAGTTCCTTAAGTGCTTGAATACTTATCATGCATAAATAATATACTAGAGATAGAAAGAGAACTAGGGACACAACATCTTTACTCGGATCTTTTACTGGTATGACCAGAAAATCTGACATTTATATTGCCGAAATTATTCAAAGATTTTTAGTTGCCACTGCACGTATTTTTCTGATGGGTTTATGAGTCTCTACTTTGGAATAGACATTGTGAAAAATCAAGTTCTAAACAACTTATCTATGACTGGTTCTGACCTCTTTGTTTCTTGTTTACTCTTAGATTAGGTTCTGATAGTTTATCCTTTTTAGTAGTATATCTAGCTATTTGGAGGTTTTCTTCATTGTGCATTGTTAGGGAATTGGCTATTGGGTGGGAGTGCCAAAATCTCACATCACATTGAATTGCATTGAATGTTTAGTGGAGTATTTGTGTGGCTTGGTTCTTTTCTCTTGATAAGCCAGCTTTGAACAGAGGATTCCTCAAGTGCTTGGATACTGATCTTGCATAGATCATGCGTAAATTTGCCTAGACATTATTTATTAGGATTTTGAACTGGTCTAACAAAAAGCCTTGTCATTTTGAACTGGTCGTACGCACGGGTTTTACCCTAGTTTATACTAAAATAAAATAAAATAGAGATCTAAAGAATAAACAAAATACTGTCAAAATTATAAAAAACAATATTATAAAAAATAAAAAACAAATTAAAGCATTTATTTAGGTGTATCAATAAAAAAAAGTTGAGCTGAGTAAAAAAAAAAGGAAGTTGAGCAATTCTGTCAAAATTTAAAAGATTATTTAGCAATATTATTGTCTAGCATTAGTTTTTGTAGCAATATTACCGTCATTAAAATACAACAAATATATTTGTTAAGATATGCCAAAATTAAATAATCATTTAAAAAATTGAAAATTAATAAAAAAAATAAAATAAATAGTTGACATGTGGTATAACTACTTATTTTCAAGTAGTATAATTTTTATTTTTTTTTCCTTCAAAAAAAGTAGTATAAAATAAAATAAAAGTTTGTTTCCAAATATCGATTCAATTTCTTTTTTTATTTGGAATCAATATCGATTCAATTTCGTTACTATTATTTACTAGACTAGATGTGTATTGAATGATCGTAGAAATTAACTACTTGAAAAAGTTTGTTTTTAGCTGTCTAGCATTAGTTTTTGTTAGGGTTCTGTATCTCCCTTACCGTTACTAAAGTTCAAAGAAGAGAAAATAAAAGAGAATGAGCGCGCGAAACGGCAAGAGGAGCAGAATCATATCCACGGCGGCAAATTGGTCTGATCTGCCGAGGGATCTTCTGTATCTGATATCTCAACGCATCGACAATGAAATCGATCTGATTCGCTTCCGATCAATTTGTTCCAATTGGCGCTCTTCTTCAATCCCAATTCACCATACCAACATTTTACCTTTCAAGTTCCCACTCCTTAAATATGTTCTTAATACCGAATCTGATTCAGATGATGACTTCTCCGATTGTATCAACGACTACGAATTCTCTGATTCAATGAATATCAACGATTCAAACTTTCCATTTTTATACCTCTCCAAACGCAGTATCTTCCTCATCAAACCACCACAACAACAACAACAAGATACAACCCTAGTTCGTCGTCCTTGGTTGGTACGAATTACTCAAAACTCTTTTGGAAAAACCAAAATCTCCCAACCAGACACCTCATTGGAGCCAATTTTCCCTTCTATTGATTATTCCAACATGCTTGACTTCAACGAATTATCAGTCCTTCATTTGGGAACTGCTTTCATAATGGAGGACGACAGAGACCTCTGGGATCCATACTATGACTACTTGCACCCTAGAACAGTCCATGCTGTCACGTGCCATGGGAAAAAACCTCTGGTAGTTGGGGCAATGTGTTTTGTTACTCCTCGTCCGATGCTTTTCCGTGACAATGATGAGCGTTGGAGGCCGATCTCCTCGTCAACTTACTATGGAGACATCTGTGTGTTCAATGGGCGGATTTACTCAGTCAACGTATTCGGCCGGATAGTTGTGGTAGGACCGGAGTCGACCGTCCAGTTAGTGGCTCAACCTTTAGTTGATGGTGGGAGCCATAAACTGCTGGTGGAGAGTGAGGGTAAGTTATTGTTAGTGAACGTGTATCAGTCTTATCCCGATTTCTTCGGTATTGATTTATTTCAGCTTGATGAGAAGGAGAATAAGTGGGTGAAGTTGAAGGATATAGGGGATAGGGTTTTGTTCTTGGCGTGTGGATGTTCGTTTTCTGCATATGCTTCCGAATTGGGTCTTCCCAAAGGAAATTGTGTCGTCTTTTTTGACAATTCCGTCCTCTGTATTGGCAATGTGGAAGATGGGAACCGTGTTTTTCACTTGGATCAAGATCGGCTTTCACCTGTGTCTGAATATCCCGAATATTTAAACTTGTTCTTGCCACCGGAGTGGATCCTCAAAAGCTGAATTCGTAACAGAGTATGTTATCTTGTATAAGGTTTCTAATGTGATGGTGATTGATAGGGCATTATTGTGCTTAGTTTATGTTGTTAGATTGGATAAACTTTTTGACTAATACATTTACCACAAGTATCTACACTACTGATTTTTGAGGACATTCATTTTTTATAAATGCAGCTATCTATTACATTGGAAAATATGCAGTACATCACTATGTCAAGTTATTACTCCCTCCGGTCCTAAATATAAGAGAAAATCCACTTTTTAGATTCATTGACAATCTAATGTATTTGGTCTATATTATAGGCTAGATACATGAAATTATCAATGAATCTAAAAATAGATTGTTTCTTATATTTAGGACCGGAGGGAGTATTATTGTTATGATGTTTCTATACTAGAAGTAATAATGTTGACAGACTTCATTATTTCCTTCGATTGTTACTTTTGAAGACCATATGCTTACCAACAAACTCCTAATTCCTAATTACATGTTCATATGAAAATATTTCGAAAATTGAGGTGGAATTTGAGGTACCAGGAAAGTGTTATGTTATTTTGATTTAATTTTGACAACTTGCATTATTGGTGTTGTATATGTATAGTTGACACTTAATTGGTCAGTTACACTTGTATCTCAAGTCTCAACTATTTTACCTTCTCTGGTGGTTTGGGATTTAATGTCAATGTTACCTTCTTAGATCAAAAAAGAGAAATAATATTTTCTATCAAATGAGCTAAAATTGTGAGTGCATTATTTGGAATGAACATAGTGAAAAATGAAGAAACAACTTATCTATGACTGGTTCTGGCCTCTTTATTTCTTGTCTACTTTTACTTAGATTAGGTTCTGATAGTTTATCTTTATCCTTTTTATTTTTGTAGCTATTTGGAGGTTTTCTTCGGTGTGCATTGTTAGAGGATTGGCTATTGGGTGGGGAGTTCCAAAATCACATTGAATAGTATGGAATGTTTAGTGGAGTGTATTTAGGTAGGTGGCTTGGTTCCTTTCTCTTGATGAGCTAGCTTTGAAAGCAGGATTCCTCAAGTGCTTGGATACTTATCTTGCATAGATCACGCGTAACTGGTTGTTTAGTTTCTAACAAAAGCCTTATCATTTTATGCAGGGGCGAGTAGAGACACAACATTTTGGGTTAATTAACTCACTGCATTTTCTTGACTTTTTCTCGCCCTTTATTTTCTTGACTTTTCTCGGTGAATCTTATATTTTCTCAGTGAGAATTTGGAACTAGACATCACAACCAGTACTTTAATGCTTATAGTTAAGGAATAAGCTCTATTATTAGTTCAGGTGCAAGTCTTTTGGTTATCCATCTTCTTTTTAGCTGTCAAGTGTTGATTTTAGTGTCTGTATCTGATTATAGTAATTGGCGACGGCTTGATCTGATATACTATGTTATCTATTAGAACGAGTAGACTCTCCGCACGTGTTGTTACTGTCACAGTGTCACTGCTTGAGTTAAAAAGAATCATATGATCCCTGGATTAAGTGGGAATCGAGCATTAGGAACTTAATTAGCTCTTCTAGGTAAGTGGTGATGGGGATTGAAGTCTGAGTCAGATTCTGTGGGAATTGTTCCTTATGCTTAAACGTGGTCACAATTTGGAGTCTATTGCGAGTTTACTGGGGAGGGGTGGGTGGGCGGGTTTGACGAAAATTAAAATTTAGTGAATGAAATTGGAGATGGGCTAGGTTCTGGTTGGATCTGTGGGTAGTCATTTTGCATCACCATATATATTTCACACACCCTTTTCTATTGTACTAATTTTTGGTATAAATCCTTGCTTCGGAAACACTCTATTTAAGAGGGAAAATCTCTCCTGCCACCTCGAACTCGAGACATTATTTGAGGGGAATCAAACTCATTACCAATTAGACCAACGCATCTAGCAAATAATAGTAACGAAATTGAATCGATCTTCCTTGCAAATTGAAATATTCATTATATTGTTTGTACAAATGACAGAAAAAGAAAACCAGAACCATTTGTCCATCAATAGAGTACACATTCCTTGATTGTGTAGGAGATGAGTTCAATTCAAGGAAATAATTTTGATCCTACGTTCTGAGGAATATGATTGATAACCCAATGGCCAAGTCCAACCTTTCTCTAGATCAATGCTATCAACTAATTCATCTGGCATCTCAGCAAATACAAGGAATTGAAAGTTTTTCAAGTTTTTTAGGTCTTGAGGTATGACCTTCAATTGAGGGTTGTTTTTAAACCTGAAGTGTTCTAGACCAAGATTCTCTAGAGATTCAAGGTTGTTTATATCTTGTATTGCAACACATGATGCAATTCCATATTGTCGCTGCACGTGTGAACCGTTCAATCAAGATCGTACAACCTAAATCTATTGACCGCATACTTCACCTACTATTGGATTCACTGAATTTAGGTCCCTATTCGACACATAGTTTTATAATGACTTAATTACACTTTTGGTTCGTTATCTTTATTTTAGGTTTTAAGTTGGTCTCTTATTTTTTAAAAGTGTCAAGTTGGTCTCGTATCTTTTTTGTCATTCAATTAGTTAGTCCTCCCGTCAAATTTTTTACTATTAGCGTTAAATTTGGACACATGTCATCTGACCAAGTGTGGTTTCCGTTTGCCACGTGACCAATGTTAACGGTAATCGTAAAAAATTAGTGAGAGAGAAAAATCTTCCTAGTGTGCCCCACAGAATCTTCAAATAGATTATTCATGATTAACTGCAGTTGATGATATCAATAAAGTGTATGCCAACAAATCAACAAAAACTAAAAAAAAAAAAAAAAAAAAAAAAACTAAAAAAAGATACATATTTATTTTGTTAAGATAATTTATTTGATAAAAAAAATACAAATATTTATTGAAATATTTATGCCAAATTAAATCATCATGTAGAGATAATAAAAAAAAACAAATATTTGTTAAGATATGTATGCCAAAATTAAATAATCATTTAAAAAATTGAAAAAAATAAAAAAAATAACAATAAATAGTTGACATGTGACATAAAAAAACATTACTTCATAGTAGTCTCTATACACGCAATTTATTGAATGATCGTAGAAATTAACTACTTGAAAAAGAAGTCTAGCATTAGTTTTTGTTAGGGTCATGTTTCTCCCTTACCGTTACTAAAGTTCAAAGAAGAGAAAATAAAAGAGAATGAGCGCGCGAAATGGCAAGAGGAGCAGAATCATATCCACGGCGGCAAATTGGTCTGATCTGCCGAGGGATCTTCTGTATCTGATATCTCGATGCATCGACAATGAAATTGATCTCATTCGCTTCCGATCAATTTGTTCCAATTGGCGCTCTTCATCAATCCCAACTCACCATACCAACATTTTACCCTTTAAATTCCCACTCCTTAAATATGTTTTTAGTTCCTATCGCGAATCTGAGTCAGACGATGACTTCTCCGATTGTATCAACGACTACAAATTCTCTGATTCAATGAACATCAACGACACAAACTTTCCATTTGAATACCTCTCCAAACGCAGTATCTTCCTCATCAAACCACCACAACAACAACAAACAACCCTAACTCGTCCATGGTTGATTAGATTTATCCAAAACTCTTTTGGAAAAACCAAAATCTTCCAACCACAAGACACATTTGATTCACTTTTCCCTTCTTTTGATTATTCCAACGTGCTTGACTTCAACGAATTATCAGTCCTTCATTTAGGAACTGATTTCATCATCGAAGACGAGGATGACAAACACTCCGATCCACACTATCACTACTTGCACCCTAGAACGGTCCTTGCTGTCACGTGCCACGGGAGAAAACCTCTTGTACTCGGGGCAATGTGTTTTATTACCCCTCGTCCGATGCTTTTGCGTGACTATGATGAGCGTTGGACGCCGATCTCCTCGTCAACTTACTATGGAGACATCTGTGTGTTCAAAGGGCGGATTTATGCAGTCAACATATTCGGCCGGACAGTTGTGGTAGGACCATCGGAGTTGACCGTCCAGTTACCTGCTCAACCTTCCGATCCTGTGAGCAATAAACTACTGGTGGAGAGTGAGGGTAAGTTATTGTTAGTGGAGTTGTGTGAGTCTTTTCCTGATTTCTTCGGTATTGATTTATTTCAGCTTGATGAGAAGGAGATTAAGTGGGTGAGGTTGATGGATTTTGATGAGAAGAAGAATGAGTGGGTGAAGTTGAGGGATATAGGGGATAGGGTTTTGTTCTTAGGGAGTGGATGTTCGTTTTCTGCATATGCTTCGGAACTGGGTCTTCCCAAAGGAAACTGTGTTGTGTTTTTTGACGATTCTGTCCTCTGTGTTGGCAATTTGAATTGTGGGAATTGTGTTTTTCACTTGGATCAAGACCGACTTTCCCCTGCATCTGAATATCCCGAATATTTGAACCTGTTCTTGCCACCTGAGTGGATCCTCAAAAGCTAAATTTGTAACATGGTATGTTACCTTGTATAAGGTTTCTAATGTGATAGTGATCGATAGTGCATTATTGTGCTTAGTTTATGTTGTTAAATTGGATAAATATTTTGACAGATACATTGACTATAAGTATCTACACTACTGTTTTTCAGAAACTCGTTCATTTTTTATAAATGCATGAATAATTACTGTTGTTATGATGTTTCTACTAGAATTAACAATGTTGACATTCTTCATTATCTTCTTTTATTGTTACTTTTGAAGACTATATGTTTGCCAACAAACTTCTAAATTAATCATATCTGCTGCAATGTTGACATTCTTGCATTATTCGGATCCTCTGCAGCTATAGTTTCTGCTGCAACAGATAAGCGGTTAGATTTTTGTTATCATGCCTTACACACACCTGAATCTTTTTACTGAGTTAACACTTCCCCTTCCCAGCGTATTTCTTACTTCTTAGCCAAGCTCACTATCGTAAACGTCATGCACCAAGTGACCGAGTCAATTGGGATAATAAGCACCGACTCTCTGTAAGCAAAACAATTTGGGGTTTCGTATGTTTTTATCCCAATTTTTTATATCTTATACCCTAGTCGTTGGATAAATCCAACAGATTATATACGTGCAGCAGAAGTTGCAGCAGAGTAATTTGCTGCCGAGGATCCAAATGCATGGCCGCGCCTTACGAAGTATTTCTCCAAAAATAAACAACTTTGAAATGTACAAACTCAAATGACATGACATGGCACAATTGAAACAACAATGATATTTGAATACTCCATCTTTCAGAATACCTATCCAACAATTCGTTTTATCTTTATTTGTATCTTTGTATCACATCACCAACCTATCATATATATATATTTGATAATTCTCTATCATTTTCTCTCCTCAAGGTATATACACCCATAAGAGGTGTCCACCAAAATGATGATAAATGCCGTCTTTTGGATCTAGAATTAATGATCTTCATAATTTTTCTAACCTAAAAAATGACTTAATTAATATCAGCCTGATTAAAACAACGAAAAATACTACGCACATGGTATTGAACTGTCATCAATTAGGTCCCGTTTAAACAGTAAAAAGTAAAAAATATAATATCATTAATTTTGATTTTTAAATAATATCATCAGGTGATGTTTATTAAGAAAATTTATAATTTTTTTTACACTTATACACGGTCGATTATTCATGTGGTCATCTTGCCTTGTTTCAACTGTTAGCATTATTTTGTTAACATTACTTTACAGTTACTACAAAACAAAGAAGAAAACAATAGAATCTGGCAATCATCAATGGCGCTGGGGGCAGACTGGTCTCAACTGCTGAAAGATTCTGAATTTCATATCGAAACGAATGGACAATGAAATCGATCTCATTCGCTTCCTTCAATTTGTTCCAATTGGCACTCTTCCTCCATCCGAAATCACCATCATACCAACATTTTACCCTTCAAATTCACACTCCTAAAATATGTTGCTGCAACAAATTCCATCAGCACGAACGACACTGTATTCTCTGATTCCATCAACATGAACGACACCAACTTTCCATTTTCATACCTCTCCAAACGCAGTCTCTTCCTCATCAAACCACCACCACAACAACAACAACAAGATAAAACTCTAATTCGTCCTTGGTTGGTACGAATTACTCAAAACTCAACTTATGAAACACATTTTCCTTCTATTCTTCGTGACTTCAACGAAGCTCTCCGTTTTCCATTTAGGAACCGATTTCATCATTGACAACGATGACAAACTCCCTGATCAACACTCTGACTACATGGACCCTAAAACAGTCCTTGCTGTTACATGCCATGGGGAAAAACCTATGGACTCTCTACATTAGGTTGTGTTTCCCTCCGGTCTTTGCTTTTCTGAGGCCGCGATGAACTTTGGAGGTCGTTCTTTAAAATGTCAACTTTCTATGGAGACATTTACGTGTTTAAAGGGCAGTTTTACACAATTATTTTAAATGGTAAGACAGTTTCAGTTGGAGCGGATTCCAGCATGCAGTTAGCAGCTCAAGCTTTGATTGGTAGTAATAGGACTAAGACTCAATGGCGTAGAAAGCTGCTAGTGGAGAGCGAGGGTGAGTTGTGGTTAGTGGACTTTATGGAGTTTTTCCTGTTTCCGGTATTGATTTATTTCATCTCGATGTGAAAGAGAAGAAGTGGGTAATGTTGAAGGATATAGGGGATAGGGTTTTATTCTTGGGGAGTGGATGTTCTTTTTCCGCTTCTGCATCGGAGCTGGGTCTTCCAAAAGGAAATTGTCTCGTCTTTATCGATCATTGTGAGATCTCGAGTTCGAACCCGAATCATGACGTTCGGACTAACAATTTTGACATTTTTTTGTCGGCTAAGATTTATGGGACCAAAGTAGACACAATTACACTAATGAATTTCATAAATCTTTTATTTATGTCTATTTATAAATGAAGAGAGTGAATACAAGAAACCAGATCTGAAAAATATTTAATCTTTACAAAAAATGTAATTAGATTTACTTCATTAAGTGATGCTCCATTTACAATCTATGAGTTTACTAAACTAGTTCAGAACCACTCCATTACTTTATGTGATCTCCAATAAATATTTTAGTTTTTCCTATGATCGTAAAAAGTGATTTTTAGTGACAGGAGAGAGTATCGATGCTTGTCCCATTTTTACTTAAAAACAAAACCCCGACGGTAACGCACAGAAACCCCACTCACTACTAGTACTCCCGTATATGATGTTGCAAAGTGAGGCCGGCCGGTGAATGGCGAACTTGCTAACATCACCGCCACACAACAACATTCACTCCATTCGTGTACCGTCATTCACCACCGCACTCCTAAACCCTAATTCCTCTTTCACGTTCTCCGAACTAACTATCATCAAGCAATGGCAGATTGGTCTCAGCTTCCAAGCGAACTTCTGCAACAAATATCCCAAAAACATAATTATAGTGAACTCTACCTTCTTCGCTTTCGTTCCGTTTGTTCTTCATGGCACGAATCTTCTTCTCTCCCAAACTGGCATCACAACCACTTACCCTCCAAGCTTCCGCATTTCTCCTACGAAATTGATTATATTAGCAGCCTCCCTAAACAACCAAATATCCCTGTCACTATCATGAAACCACACCCAAGCTGGAACCGATCTTGCGGCCCATACTGTAATCACAACCACTCACCTTTGAAAATTCCGCAATTTCAAGACCCCTATGATCGTTGTCTCTTCAAACAAAACATCTTTCTCATCAAACCACCTACAACCCTAACAACACACCATTATAGCCCCCGGTTGATCAGAATCGGTCCATATGTATACGACAAAACTCAAATATGCCACCCCTTAGAGATTCACCTAAGATATCCTTTGTTTTTCGCTCCTTGCTATTACCTTCATCATCTTACCGACTTCAATCAACTTCCATTCATTGATATAGGACATATGTTCTACATCTACGACCCAAGTTTACATTTTGGAAAGGTTGTTGTTGCGACTTGTGAGATGGGACAACCTCTTGCCATTTTCACATATGATGTGCCCAAGATTTTCCAACGTGAGGAGAATTCTTGGATGTATATCCCCCCCATGCCTTAGTCCTTGTGGGGAAACATCTGTCTTTTCAAGGGGCGGCCTTGTGTGGTAGACAGCGATAGTCGCACTGTCATGATTGGGCCGGAGGATTCCAGTGTCATCTTGCTGGCCAACCCGGGGTTTGGTGGTCCTATTAAATTCTTGGTGGAGAGTGAATGTGAGTCGTTGTTGCTAGTGGATTCTCATGGAATTGATACTGGTGCTGATGATAAGGATATGAAGTTTGATGTATTCAAACAAGATCCTAAGATGAGAAAACCATGTTGAAGGGTGAAAACGTGCGTTTAAGGGATGCAAACGCCAAACCAAACCTACACATAGGCGTTTATATATAAATTATTGTATAAGTTGTAAGCTTTTTTATTTTTCCTTTATAAATTTCATAAATTATTATGAAAAAACTTATTGAAATTGGAACATTTTATACTTAACACGGATGCTTATGATATTAGTGTAGTTAATGTGCTATTTGCAAATATGAGTCAAAATATTATATGGGGGCAAAACAAAAAAAAATTATAAATAGGAGGGTTAAAATTTATTAATTTTAAAATAGAGGATAGTTTTTTTCTTTATTTACAATGAGCTAATGAACATATTACCAAAACTCTTTACCACTAGATCAAACTCAGTGACTTCATATAAATTCTTTTTTTTTTTGTCATAGTGGCTAGAAAATCCACCTTAAAGGTGAATAAATGGAGTGTCTCGGGTTCGAATCCAGACTTTGCACATATAATGCGATGTCCCTACCAACTAAGCTAAGCTCACGCGGGACGGTATAAATTCTAATTCAACAAAATATTGGATAAAACTTCAGATAAGCCTATTAATTAATAAATAAATAAAGAAAAATGAAGAACTCAATACAAATTATCAACAAAAAAAAATAAAATAATTCAGCCGTCAAACAAATTTTTAGGGTTTCTTTTGCTATATTACCGTTAATGAAAAAGGAAAGAAAAAAATATAAGAAAAGAAAAGAAGCTCGCAGCGCTAGCTATGCCGCTATCCATGGCGGTGGCAACAAACTGGTCAGAACTTCCAAAGGATCTTCTTGATCAGATATGGGAACGACTCGACAACGAAATTGATCTGATTCGCTTCCGATCAATTTGTTCGCATTGGCGCTCTTCCTCCATCCCAAATCGCCACTCCATTGTAATCGTCAAGTTTCCACTCCCCAAAAATATTCTTCCTGATCTCAACATCAAAACTTCATTCTGTCACCTCTCCAAACGCAAAACCTTCCTCATCAAACCACCACCACAACAAACCCTAGCTCGTCCATGGTTGATGAGATTCACTCAAATTTCAAGGGGCAAAAACAAACTCATTCATCCACTTTTCTCATATGACTCACCTTCAACCAATTTTCATTTGCCTCAACTTATTGATTTCAACAAACTCTCTGTCCTACATTTAGTTACTGATTTCATCTTGGACGATGAATTTTGCTCTAAATTTGATCTTGATCTCCCTAAAAAGGTGATTTCCGTTGAAAAACAATCTCTAGTTCTTGGTGTATCACAAAAGTCGGTGCTGTTCCGTTCCAGAAATCAGCGTTGGAGGAAGATCTTGAATTTCTCAATCACTGATGGAGACATCTGTGTGTTTAAAGAGAGGTTTTACGCGGTTGATAGATTTGGTAGGACATTTACGGTTAGACCGGATTCAACAGTTGAATTAGTGGCTGAACTTGATGATTTTGGTGGGAATAGAAAATTGTTTGTGGAGAGCGAGGGTGAGTTGTTGTTAGTGGACATGCACATGCACGAGTCTTCTCGTTTAAGGATCGAGGTGTTCAAGCTTTGTGAGAAGGAGAAGAAGTGGATTAAGCTGAAGAATTTAGCGCGGAAGGTTTTGTTCTTGGGGCATGGGTGTTCGTTTTCTGCGTCTACTTTAGATTTGGGTGTTTCCAAAGGAAATTGTGTCATCTTTATTGATGATGCCTTCCTCTCCTTTATGGATTTACATGGTGGGAAATGTGTTTTCCATTTGGATCAAGGCCGGCTTTCGCCCATGTCTCATTATCCCGAATATTTCGACTTGTTCTGGCCACCTCCGGATTGGATCTTCAAAAGTTGAGGATGTTATCTTGCATTGAAAGGTTTTTAATGTGATTGTCTCTTTTTTTTCGGACATATTTAATGTGATTGTCATGTTGGACTATTGTGCTTAGTTTAATTGTTACATTGGATAAGCTTTTTCACTAGTACTTTCATAAATTTAGAATAATTGAAATGTTGTTACTAAACTATGTGTAACAATGTTTATGGATTTGATTATCTTATTTTGCCGTTACTTTTGCAGACTATATCTTTAGCAATAGAAGTTATGTTATTTTGTTTTGATCTTGACCCACTTGCATTATTTTGGTGCTATGAAGTTGAATTTTAATTGATGATCATATACACATAGTTATATCTCAACTGATTGTTCCAATCTATTTGTTTAGAGGAAGCATCTTTCTTAGATCCTAAAAGACAGGTAATCTTTCTTAGTCATCTTTCTTAGAGGTATTATTCTAAACTTGGCTGTACTGCCTTAGTTTTCTTTGATTGAAATATTGGAGCAATTTTCTTGACAATTTTTAGTTAGAAGCTACTTTAACAATTTTCCATCTCTTGTTGTTTTAAATTTTTCAGAATTTTGGTATTTTCAATTTAAGTCTTTATTTAGGGAGCAGTGCTAAGGTCGCACCCTCTAACAGATTCTTTTAACACACACTAATCACAATTGGACACGTCATTCCATTTTAATTTCCCTTTATTTGTTAACCAGTAGTACAAATTGCTCAACAACAAAAAAGTTGTCTTACTTTTTTGTTATTTCTTTCAAAATAAATGCAAATTGTCGGTTCTTCTTCTCCACAAGGGTTCCATGGTTTCTTCCTTCTAATTTGTCCATGGCTCCTTCCCTTTCGATCTTTCCATGGCTCTTTGACTCTTTCTGATTTGTATTGTGCAAGCTCGTCGTCTTTCTCACAAAGTTCAACTTGACCCATCTCATTTTTGTTAGCCGCCACCATATCGTCTTTGTTGTAAGCTCTGGTGACCAATAATGTCTTGGTCAAAGTTCATGTTAAGAATATAGTTTGTTAGTTATAGCTTCCATTGAATTTTCATTAGTTTGTTAGAGTTGGTTATTAGTTGGTTAATCCCCAAAATTGCTCTATACAAGAGCCACCATTATACTATTTTCATAATTCTTTTATCAATCTATATTCATTCAATATGAATTCTTATGAGTATTTTTCTCATGAATACTCCTATGCTCTCTACCTTATGAATATAATCTTCACCTCTATGTTTTCATGATTCTTAATAGTTCATGTGGTCGTTGATGAGATGGATTCTGTTTTTTTTTTTGCAATATTTTCAAATCTAGTTGGGGATTTATCATAACTTGCACATTGATTTCATGATTCTTAGTAGTTCACGTGGTTGTTGACGAGATGGATTCTGTTTTTGTTGCAATATTTTCAAATCTAGTTGGGGATTCTGATTTCATGATTCTTAATATGAATTCTTATGAGTATTTTTCTCATGAATACTCCTATGCTCTCTACCTTATGAATATAATCTTCACCCCTATGTTTTCATGATTCTTAATAGTTCATGTGGTCATTGATGAGATGGATTCTGTTTTTTTTTTTTTGCAATATTTTCAAATCTAGTTGGGGATTTATCATAACTTGCACATTGATTTCATGATTCTTAGTAGTTCATGTGGTCGTTGATGAGATGGATTCTGTTTTTGTTGCAATATTTTCAAATCTAGTGGGGGATTCTGATTTCATGATTCTTAATATGAATTCTTACGAGTATTTTTCTCATGAATACTCCTATGCTCTCTACCTTATGAATATAATCTTCACCCCTATGTTTTCATGATTCTTAATAGTTCATGTGGTCGTTGATGAGATGGATTCTGTTTTTTTTGCAATATTTTCAAATCTAGTCGGGCATTTATCATAACTTGCACATTGATTTCATGATTCTTAATAGTTCATGTGGTCGTTGATGAGATGGATTCTGTTTTTGTTGCAATATTTTCAAATCTAGTTGGGGATTCTGATTTCATGATTCTTAATATGAATTCTTATGAGTATTTTTCTCATGAATACTCCTATGCTCTCTACCTTATGAATATAATCTTCACCCTTATGATTTCATGATTCTTAATAGTTCATGTGGTCCTTGATGAGATGGATTCTGTTTTTGTTGCAATATTTTCAAATCTAGTTGGGGATTCTGATTTCATGATTCTTAATAGGAATTCTTATGAGTATTTTTCTCATGAATACTCCTATGCTCTCTACCTTATTAATATAATCTTCACCCTTATGATTTCATGATTCTTAATAGTTCATGTGGTCCTTGATGAGATGGATTCTGTTTTTGTTGCAATATTTTCAAATATAGTTGGGGATTTATCATAACTTGCACATTTTGGAAAGTAAATTTTTTTATGTTTGAATCAATGATGGATATGGCAGAGACGAAAGGAATTGAGGATATGCAAATCTAAACAAGGTACATGAATATAGCTCCATGTATGATGGATGCATCACCCAATCCAATTATCTCAATGCTTTCGATCTGAATGCAACAAGTTGCATCACTTGGTTCAATTTGTTATTTTAGTCATTAAGCAACCTTTGTGTTACATTTGGTTCAATTTTTGTGAAAATATAAAATGGTTTCCATAATGAATCCGGTAACAGGTAAAAGAAAATTAAAATGGAATGATATGGCTAATTGTGATTGGTGTGTGTTAAAGAGTGTATCCTTAGCATTACTCTTATTTAGGTAGGTAAGGGACAATGACACTGTTTTGTCGCACCCCATTTGGGTCTTTCAAAAGTTGTTTGTTCTATTAGAAAAGATACAAAATCGAATGAGACCTACTAACATGTAATCACTCTCATGATAATAGAGGCTCTTAAAGTAAGGATTAAGTTGTATGCATGTAGCAACAGATCTTGGTGAGGCAGTATGTATAGTAACTGTCATTATAAAGGTACTTATTATTGCATTCAAGGTAACATGTTTTAAATGGGAGGCTTCAATGGAATCTAAATGGTAGCATGATACTGTTTTTGTGAGGCATTACAGCTAAAGCATTGGATTGAGCTTTTGCTTGCTTACTAATGTGGAGGTTTTGTGCATGTCAAATGGTCATATATGTGTTCACTGTTGTGTAATATATGTAAAGCATGATACTGTTTGAATTGGCTTATTTAAATTTATTTACTAACATAACTTATGAAAATCATAAGTTTTTTAAGTTTATTTTCATAAATTCTCCGATATAGTTTATGAAAACAACTCGTAGCATATAGCTTTCAACTAGCTTACAGCTTAACTTTAACAAACAGAGCTTAATTTGATCCACTAGAGCTTTGCTTTTGATTTGCAAAAAAAATCTTGAGGATTTTAAAAGACTTTTTGAGATTTTTTTGAAAGACAAAGATTTTAACACAAAAATTTGTGAGATTTTATAACACAGACTTTTGAGATTTCAAGGTAACTTTATATACTCTTAGGATTTTAATTACTCAATAAATTCGATACAAATTTCTTTTAAATAATCAATCAATAATTAATAATCAATGAAAATAAATCATTCCTTAAGAAAATCAATGAATCAAACAAAAAAAAGGAAAAAAAACTACGAATCATAAAAGAAAAAGAAAAAACAACGATGAAGAAATTGCAATTCTTAAGATAAAATCAACTAATCAATATACTATGAAAAAAAAAAACAACGAAGACTTTTTTTTATGAGAAATTTGTATCGAATTATTCTTTTGGTTGCTAGCAAATTATATTACAGAAATTTTCCAGTGGCATAGATTGAAACGAAACATATATAGTTTTTGCTTGTTTATTTTTGCGTATGGATATGATAAACTGGAATTGTATATGATAGTCATTCAAGAAGACGATTGAACAGTATAGGAGGTTGTAAAAGAAAGAACGTGAACTCCAATCTTGTTGGCAGAAAAAAGTCTACAGAAGAGAAGAAAAGTCTCGAGGGTTTGAGTGAGATTGTTGGATGACAAAAATATTTATATTTTCAACAAAAAAAGTCTGTCAAAACCATTCCACAAACAGTTATAATTTGGCTTTTTTTTTTTTGGTAAATAGACGAAATGACAAAGATATTATAAAGTCATACACAAGTATAATTTTTTTAAGCAGCAAAAATTCAAGATAAAAGTAATAAAAATCATGACCTAAAAATTAAATTTTGAGCTCATTTTTTGTGAAAAAACTTTCTTTGATGTTCTAAACATAATTTACAAGGAACTAAAAATATAATAAAAATTAAATAAGAAGTAAACTTAAAAGTATTATTTTATAGGGAACAAAAATATTTTTAACTCTTCTATTTTTAACGTGAGGTCAAATTAATGCTGAAAATTATGTCACCTATATATAAGTACATTATAGTTTACAAGTACATCATAATTTCAAAAGTCATATTGGTGTTCACTTTTGCTACTTTATTTGTTTGACTTTAGATCAACTCTCACCATCACTTAATTAGTGACTATGCTCAATATTAATAAGATAGCAACCTTTACCAATTTATTTGACTAATTCACATAAACAACCTTTGCTAGAAGGAACCATATAGTTTACTTCCACACTGATTTTCTTGTTAATCAATTCTACTTTGTTAGCATCATCTAGAACCAAAGAAGAATCATCATACATACATGGCTGCTGCTTTTGTAGGAGAAGCATTTCTTTCAGCTTCTGTAGAGGTACTCTTAAACAAGATCATATCTCATGAATTTCTAGATTTCTTTCATACCAAGGATCTTGATGTTTCACTTCTCAAAAAGCTGAAAATAACACTGTTGAGTCTTCAAGCTGTGTTGAATGATGCTGAGGAGAAGCAGATCAACAATTCTGCTGTCAAACACCGATGCTTTGCGGTGCAAAATCGAAGGTAGTTCTCAAAGTCAAACTGTCACTGATCAGGTCATGAATTATCCCTCTACTCATTTTAAATGGTATTCGAAATCGATCAATTCAAGAATGAATGAATTATTTGAAAGATTAGAGCATTTTGTATTGCAAAAAAATATCCTTCAACTTAAACAAGGTGTTTCTAATAGTGTTTGGCATGGAACTCCTACGAGTTCTGTTGTGGTTGATGAATCTTCTATTTATGGTAGAGACAATGATAAAAAGAAACTAAAAGAGTTTTTGCTGTTAGAAGATGGTGGTGGAAGTAAAATAGGAGTGATTTCCATTGTTGGTATGGGAGGGATTGGAAAAACAACACTAGCTAAACTTCTTTACAATGATCATGAAGTAGAAGATAATTTTGATCTAAAAGCTTGGGTATATATTTCAAAAGATTTTGATGTTTGCAGGGTTACTAAAGTAATTCTTGAATCTGTTACTTTCAAATCTGTAGACACAAATAACTTGAACATTCTTCAAGTGGAATTGCAACAAAGCTTAAGAAATAGAAGATTTTTACTTGTACTTGATGATATTTGGGATGGAAGCTATGTTGATTGGAATAATCTAATGGACATTTTTAGTGCCGGCGAAATAGGAAGTAGAATCATCGTCACCACACGTGATGAAAGTGTTGCAAAGGCCATGCAAACTTCTTTTCCTATCTACCATTTGATGCCTTTGGCGAGTGAAGATTGCTGGTCTTTAATTTCAAAACATGCATTTGGAGGATATAATTGTAGCAATCAGTCGAAACTCGAAGTTATTGGCAAAGAAATTGTGAAAAAGTGTGATGGATTACCGTTAGCTGCAGTGGCACTTGGAGGTCTTCTTCGAGCTGAGTTATTAGAAAATTGCTGGAACAAGATATTAAAAAGTAACATTTGGGATTTACCAAATGTTAAGGTACTTCCAGCTTTGCTATTGAGCTATCATCATCTACCTTCTCCTTTAAAGCAATGTTTCGCTTATTGTTCTATTTTTCCGAAGAACTACGTCTTAGAAAAAAAGACGGTAGTTCGACTATGGATTGCAGAAGGCTTTGTACATCCGTCAAAAAGTGAAAAGACTATGGAAGAATTGGCTGATGAGTACTTTGATGAACTAGTATCAAGGTCGCTGATACATCGATGGTTGGTCAATGATCTTGCACGCTACAAAATGCATGACCTCATTAATGATTTAGCTACAATGGTTTCATCTTCATACTGTATCAGGTACGAGGACCGAAAATTACAAGAAAGTGTTGAAAGAGTGCGTCATTTGTCGTACAATAAAGGCAAGTATGACTCTCTTAATAAATTTGACAGCCTCTACGGATTGAAAAGTCTGCGTACATTCATATCCTTACCATTAAGACTAGAGTGGTTGTCAGAAAATCAATATGCTAGATTTGTCTTATCAAACAAGGTAGTACATGACATGTTACCTGCAATACGACCACTACGTGTGTTATGTTTGTCACACTACAATAATATCACAGGTATGCCTCAAAATCTTGGAAACTTGATTCACCTGCGGTATTTGGATCTTTCTAACACTAGAATTCAAAGCTTACCATATGACACATGCAAGCTCTACAATCTGCAGACCTTGTTGTTGTCCAAATGTTGGTTACTCACTGAATTGCCTGAGGATTTAGGAAATTTGATTAATCTAAGACACCTTGATATTAGTGGCACAAACTTGAAGTTCTTACCTGCAGAAATCGGCAAACTGCAAAATCTTCAAACTTTGTCTTCCTTTATTGTCAGCAAACCGAAGGACGGTTTGGAGGTTGGAGAGCTTAAAAAATTTCCTCATCTACAAGGGAAACTTTCCATTTCAAAGCTACAAAACGTTACCGACCCCTTTGAAGCTTTTCAAGCCGATTTGAAAAGCAAAGAGAAAGTTGATGAGTTATCATTAGAATGGGATTATGGTACTACTTTTGATACACAAATTGAAAGACTTGTACTTGAACAACTACAACCCCCCACAAGTTTGAAGATACTAACCATAAAATCATATGGTGGAACTAGCTTTCCAAATTGGTTTTGTAGTTCCTCATTTACTAACATGGTATACTTGTGCATAAGTAATTGTGATCATTGTTGGTCACTTCCACCGGTTGGACAATTACTTAGTCTTAGAGAAGTCAACATTTCTGGTATGAAATCAGTGAAGATTGTTGGTGCTGAATTCTATGGTAGTAGTTCTAGTTCCTCTTCATTTCAACCATTTCCCTCGTTGCAAATTTTGCGCTTCGAGGATATGCAAGAGTGGGAGGAATGGAACTTGATTGGAGATACAATTACAGATTTTCCAAGTTTGTTGCATCTATCTCTAAAGGATTGTCCTAAGCTCAAAGGAACTTTGCCTATAAAACAATCTTCCTCAACTTTTGAATTATCTGGCTGTCCTCTATTGTTTCCAAACCCAATGCTTAAACTCATAGAAAACTTATCAATAAACCTTCATTCATCACTTCGGCTAAACTGCACCAACTTCATCCTAGACTTAACCCTATCAGGAATTCCTTCATCAGCTTCCTTTCCAAGAGACGGTCTACCTACAACGTTGCGATCTCTAACTTTACGCGATTGTGAGAATCTAGAATTCCTTACTCGGGACTCCTTATGCAATTACACGTCACTTGAGGAATTGGAAATACACAATAGTTGTCATTCACTGACATCTTTTATTTTAGGCTCTCTTCCTGTGCTCAAAAGTCTTAGAATTAGGCGTTGCGAACATCTGAAACTCATTTCAGTTGCAGAAAATGCAACACAAAGTCTCTTGTTTCTTCAGTTATTTAGCATACATTCATGTCCTCAACTTGAGTTGTTTTCCATGAATGGATTTTCCACTCCTAACCTCACATATTTAGCTGTGTCAATGTGTGACAAGCTTAATTCACTTCCAGAACCAATCAACATTTTCACTGGCCTAAAAGGATTAACTATTCAAAATCTTCCAAATCTCGAGTCTTTTGCAAATGAAGGTTTACCTGTCAATTTAAAAAGTTTTACCCTCTGCAGTCCCGGAAGTTCTTGGTTAAGAGCTATCAGTGAGTGGAGTTTGCAAAGGCTCACTTGCCTTACAACTTTGCGCATTGGAGGTGATGATCTTTTGAATGCACTTATGAAAATGAAAGTTCCGCTGCTTCCAAATTCTCTTGTGTCACTAAAAATATATAATCTTTCGGATGTAAAATGCTTGGATGGAAAGTGGATGCAGCATCTCACATCTCTTGAAAATCTTGAGATTGCATCCTGTCGAAAACTTGAATCTTTGCCGGAAGAGGGACTTCCTTCATCTCTTTCTGTATTGACCATCAATAGGTGTCCTTCATTGGAAGCAAGTTGCAACAACAATGGAGGCAAAGAGTGGCCTAAGATTGCTCATATTCCATGTTTGATTATTAATAGAAAAGTGATCATATGAGTGTCGAGGTGAGTCCTTGTTTGTTTCTTTTCCATCATCAGATATTTACTTATAAAAAATATTTTTCTACAACAATAAAAATCTAACAATCATGTTTTCAGGAGATGAAGGCCTAAGTGGATGAAAATATGAATTGAAGACAAAAGTGAGGCATGTTAGTATTGTAATGATTCTTCTTTAAACTTGTTTTAGAAGAGCCAAATGCATATGGTTCACTCTCACTGCATTGACCTCTACAAGATTGGATTTACTTATCATTTTTACTGCATATTTGTATATACTGCATAACCTGCATGAGCAAGGCCCCGTTTGGATTAACTTATGCAAAACAACTTGTGCAAATAAATAAATTTTTATGTATTATTATAGGTTTGTCAAGGTAGTTTATGATAAAATAGATTATAAAAATACAATTTTCGTTAGTGGAACTTATAAATTAACATAAAACATTATTTATTTGCATAAGTTGTTTTGCATAAGCTCAAAAATAAGCTAATCCAAACGGGGCCAAGTCATGTCTATGCAGTATGATTCAGTGTTTGTAACATGAGGCACAAATAAATGGAACAAGTTGAAGAATCCATGTTTTTATTGGTTGGACCGGGATTTGCTGCAGTGCAAAAATACAGTGTTTTGCATCTTAGCTGTTGATTATCAAATCGGACGGATCAAATTAACTCATTTACAAAATTCTTAAAAGTGATCCTAACCATATGAATCTGATCGAACGGCCCTTAGCTGTTACAACAGGAAATCCGTTTCCTTATTGGTTCTAAATATTGGCAACTTATTTGTGTAACATAATAAAGATTGAACTTGAAGTAATGTATATTAGATACCAAGTACTTATCTTATTTTCAAACTTTCGTGAAGAACCATGTCCGTACAATTCAAAAACGCATCAATATGGTTCACAAATTTGCATGTGAAAATGAAGTTAGGCAAAAATGAATGGACTTTTCAATGGTCTAATTATAATAATTGGCAGCAATCTAAACAGATAAGATTGGCTTAAAATTATATATGGGATGGTATGGCATGGTGCTGATTAAAATTTGGTGCATTTTAACCAAATTTTCGTGCATTTATATGCAAAATTGTATGTACATTATGATCCATTCAAGAGCCTAAAACATTGAAAATTCGAAAACATTAACTACAGTTGATTTCTATAAAAAAAAAATAATATAAAGGTAATGATAACTAGTGCTCTAAACTAGGGCTCTAGACTAAAGCAATTAGTTAAATAACTAAAAAAATTATATTTTTAAAAGTTTGACTACGTAAATCTTAAGATATTTTTACTATATTTGTTTTTTTTAACTAGTGTTCAGAGACATTAGTTAACTATTTTGCTTATCAAAAAAACGAGGCATTAGTTAATATTTTTCAAAAAATAATACTAAGATTCTGGAGAATTATTCACGAAAAAAGTAAAATAAGAATTATTCATATCATAACCGAAGATTTTAAACAATAACATTTTGTTTTATGTCAACTTTTTTAAAATATTTTTTCCTATCGTTTAAGGTTTTTACACAGATTTAAAAGACAACATTTGTATCTACTCTCTTGTCTTTTTCATAACAATAACAATTGTTTTACATATTTCCATGCAAGTTATTTCAAGAAAAATAAAAAAAAATTCAAATTATTATGTTTTGATTTTTCTTAATAAACATGTTTGTTAATGGAACAAAAGTTTAATATAACCCTTATAAACCTATTTTAATTGGAAATAACCTATGAACTACAAGTTAATCTTATAGCTTGAATTAAGTTTATTAGAAAGAAGAAGAAAAAAGAAGTTAAAGTTTGAGAGACAATCCGAAACTGAGAAGCAAACCGAAAGCCCCATCCCTATGTATGCATCATTTCTTATTTGATAATTAAGCATTACATCAAATATTTTAGGTCATAGACAATGTGTTGCTTCAATTTTCTTCCCTAAATAATTAACACACGCAAATCCCATTCTCTTATAGCTATAGCCACACAATCTTAACATTCTCTATTGCCTTTTCAGCAACACATTTGCCTCAACCAAAACCACTTCCAACTTTCCTCCGTATCTACTTTTACCAAACTTATCCTTAGTTAATCCCATACACTAACTAATTGCAAATGCTAAACAAAAAACTTACTAATAGTGTTAATGAAATACTAATAGTGTTAATGAAATACTTCTCTGTCTCATATTATAAGCAAAAAAAGTTTTTTTTTTTGTCCCAAATTATAAACAAAAGTAACTTACTTTTAGCATTTTCAAAATTTACTTTTACTTATTATCATAAAATTTAATGCAAATTGCATTTAATTTACTCTCTCTCTTCTATTTCTTATAATCAATAACCAGTAAAAATTCTTTTTACATCTTCCTATGAATCTTATTTTAAGAAAAACATAAAAAGTCATACTTCATATTATCAAATTCTACTTTTCTTAATAAGTATGAAAACTATTTTTAAGGTAGTTTAGTGGTTAGAATTTCATATTTCAATATGAATAAGTTGAATGTCCGAGTATCAGAATTCAAATTTCAACTCTTGTACTCCCTCCGGTCCTTTTTATAAGGAACATTTTGGAAAAAAAATTTGGTCCTTTTTATAAGAAACTTTGACAAATTTTCAAATGTTTTAAATGTTCAATTTCACTTATGCCCTTATTTATTATGAGAGAGAATTTAAAAATAAGTAAGTTAAAGAGTAATTAATTAAGGGTATACATGGAATAAATTTAAATTTGTAAGAGTATTAAATTAAAATAACTATGTTAAATGTGTTTCCTTGGTCCGTGTGATTTTTTCAAAGTGTTCCTTATAAAAAGGGAGCGAGTATATAAAATGTGATGCCTCAAGTTTACAAGTAAAGAGACAAAATGTACTATTTTAATTACACTAAAAACGTGTGTGTAGTAAAAGAATATCAAGTAATTTAAAAGTCAAAGACCGGAGTAAAAAAGACGAAGAGAAACACTAGCAAGGTCGTTGTTCCTTATTTATAGAATATGTATCCCTAAGAGTGGATACCTACCAGTTCCATTTTTGCCAAAAAGAATAAGTCAAAACTAAGACCGATGTGAAATAGTATGTATTAACGCACTATACATGGAAACGACTATGAACACTAAAGTTATACTAAAATATTTAATTTATACAGTATACACTCACAATATAATTCAACAAAAGAAGTTTAATAATGCATTCAGCAAGTTATACTTTTTCACATTTTTTTTTTATAATCCTCTGGTTCATAGGAGAAATGGACCCTAATAGTCTAGAATTCGGCCGCGGGTTAAGTAAAGTCTGGCCAAGAAATTGTTCCACCCAAGAATCGAATCCGGGTTTTTTCGAAATCCGTTCTTTTTGGTGAAGTTCATTAACCACTTGAGCTCAATAAGTAACGACTTATATGTTGCAAGAATATAGTTATTTATCTTAAGTAGGTCCTTTAAGTCCTATTAACTATTAAGTACACGTTATATGTTTTCTACACATTATGCTACAAAATTACTTATGTTTTGGCTATGTTATTGACATCACATGAATGAGGTGGGCCACTTATATTATCAATACCTTACGTGTATTATAGCTTGTTAATTTGATGCAAGCAGTCCACAAAATACATATGTATTATTGGCTACATTGTTGTCAGTGTTGCATGTCATGATCGGAGTTCGAATCACAATACTCAATTATATGTGTGAGTTTTTAATGACTTACCATTTCGTCTATCTATAAAAAAAATTGATACAAGCAAATAAACTAAGATGTTAAGGGTCGACATATTGATGACCATCGATTAGGGTTCAAGGAAGAAGACATTTGTTTAGCAAATGATAAGACATTGTCCATGGGTATAGTGTCTATTGACAATGCACTAAATTAAATAATATGGAGATACATAACAAAATTAATAATACTAACATTAGCTATTTTTTTTATAAAAAAAAACAACAGCCACATCGAGTTTGTGGCCATCTTTAGAGATTGCCTTTATCCAAAATGGTTAAGATCACATTTCTAATGGTCAATTGTAATTCAACTTACAACTATATCTCAAAAAACCCAATGTTGAACATCTTCGTTATAAAAAATGTGATTTTAATTAAATATTAAACTTAAATATACTTTTTATTTGTGGTCTTCCTGTTTATTTTTAGGAATTGATCACCATACATTATTAATTATTTTCTACAATATTTGTCCTACGCTTTTTTTAATTCATCTGTTGGTCCTTCAATTTTATAAAGAGTGATTTAAAATTTTTGGTCTCCAAGATAACAATTTTTTAGAACCAAAAGATATTAAAAAAATCAACAATAGAGGTATTTTTGGTTTTATGTTCTTAGAGAAATGAGTTCCAGTAATCCAGAGTTCGGCTGTGAAGTAAATAAAGTCTTACCTCAAATTGTTCTAGCAGGAGTCAAACTCGGATTCTCCGAATAATCTGTCATAGGGAGCTTATTAATCACTTGAGCTCAATATTTTAGGCATAATTGGAAGCATGATGTAAGCCAACTCCAAAATCTTTTTGATAAAATTTTCTTAAAAAATATTTTAATGTACCTCATACAATTACATGAAGACAAGATAAACAATTAAATATTCTTTTTGTAAAAAAAGTAAATAAATACCCTCATTATTAGCAAAATGAGAAGCAACAACACTCCAAAATCAAGGCCTGCAGAGAGAAACCACAAAAGGCCAAAACATGAGACCAAAACTTCAATTAATAATATGTGGGGTTATAGTTTCTCTAAAAATAATTTGATAAAAAAAAAAATTCTCTAAAAATAATGAAAAGGGAAACCAAAAATCCCGAATTTGAGAAAATAGCTGGCAAAATTATATTTGAGCCAGTATATTTATATGTATATTAACCGCGACACGAGATCGACACGGATATAATGACACCGCTAATATAAAAAACATATGACACGGACACCGCTACATATTTATAAAA
The DNA here is from genome assembly GCF_020283565.1 of Trifolium pratense. Taxonomy (NCBI): domain Eukaryota; kingdom Viridiplantae; phylum Streptophyta; class Magnoliopsida; order Fabales; family Fabaceae; genus Trifolium; species Trifolium pratense. The sequence goes on from NC_060061.1 coordinate 50,673,396, forward strand.
AATATAAATTGAGAGTCAAAATATATACATATAAATCTAAGTTGAACAAGTTATTTCTTGAAAAAAGTTTTAAAACAAGATATGATAATATTTTATCTTTATTTATTCATCTACTATCGAAAAAATTAAAAATATTGTAATAAAAAAGTAATGTCTTCAATCTCTCATTGATCAAAATTTTTGTTTCGACACATCTTTAACACTTGTAGATATGTCTGATATGTGCCTAATGATAATATAAACAAAGAAAAAACAATTTTTTGGTGACACTTGTCCGACACGTGTTGTACGAGTGTTTTATAGGTGCCGGACACCGATCAAGAAGTGTCCATGTAAAGGAAAAATTGAGTTTTTTTACACTAATCTGAGCTATCCGACACGTGTTGTACGAGTGTCATACGAGTGTCGGACACTGTCACACGCCTAATCATAGAGGTATCGGTGTTTCATAGTATGTACATCCTTTAAAGATGAATAATCAGTCTCCACATATTACATACTCCATCCGAACACAAATATAAGCAAAATTGCACTTTTTAGATTAATTGAATAATGAATATATCTGAATTATAATATTGTCCAGATACATTCATTATTCAATAAATCTAGAAAATGCATTTTTTCTTATATTTGTGTTCGGATGGAGTACATACAATGTTCCAACCAATTTTTTTTACCCAAATATGGACATTAAAATTAAACCATGTATCAAACTATGTTCACGTGAACTAAATATGGACATTCTATTAGCTATAATTCGAATCTATTATTGGTATTTTAAGTATGAGTTGAGTCCACACATTAGATGAAACTATGAATGTTGAATCGTTTATAAGTGAGAATATTTATAAACCTAACACGTTAAATTTTGGCTTAAAGTGTGGTGTTCAACTCACTTATTCAATGACCGATGTGATGATCCCCGGACCCTCTCATCACCCAACACTTATATATATTAACATTTGAAATTTGAGATACTGTTAAATATTAAATGAAATGCCCTCCTAGCCATGATTTAAACCAATTCCAGTTGGTCGAATAAATTAAATTATGTATCAATATTTGATTGATTTCTTTACTTAAAATTAATTTTAATTATTTACTTCTTCAACAGTCAGATTATAGATTAAAATGTGTTCCGCTTATATACAGCGCCTCTGATTTTGTAATTCCATTTATCTCGGTCTCTGTTTGTCTTATATGGAGACCGGTTATTATTAATAATAATATATTTTGCCATTAAAAAATTTTTTAAAATGTGATATGGTTCTACGTTTCAAGGTTATTTTAAGGACTGCATTTCAAAGTTAGTTTCTATTTTCTACCCTTCACCAGATTATATATCCAAATTTTGATTATGTATGTTGGGAAAATAAATGCCTGAGTTACTTAATTTGCAAATGTCGTTACCTTAATAAACACAAAATTGATGTGATGTAAGTAAGTTAGTTTTTCCCAAATTAATAATATCTTATAAACGAATGATTCAATTCAATGTTACCAAATTCGACCTTTATCTACTTTTTCTGACCGGAAAAAAGAATCTCCGTTAAGCAAATGGAGTATTAAACTTTTTAAATAAAAGTTAATATAGTGTAAAGACCAATAGAATGTCCATAGAAGTGGAGATATCCCATAGTTGGGGATGTCAAGTTTCTACGACAGATGTCTTTACACTATTTTTTTTTTCCATTGAAATGAGTAAGTGGAGTACTTCGGATTATGGGATATCCCTACCAATTGAATTATACTCATAGAAGTACTTAATTAAATTATATGTAAATGTTCAGTAATAGTTTTTTTCTTTAATATCATGATAAGTACATACTTACTACGACCACTTAGTAGTCAATAATCTTATTTTTGGAGTATTTGTTGGCCACACAAGATAGTTTTCCTCTTTAAACAATACGTAAGAGTGACACATCAAACATCGAACCATTTACTTAAGAGATTATAAATATCATTATCACTTAAATCAATTTATTCCCGACGTAATAATTTTTTGACAAAAAAAGAAACAAAATAAAATAATAATATTGAAGTAACAGTCCTATACTGCATACGTACAAAATACCTTCCTTTAGTCAATGGGTGTAGACACACACACACACATGAACAAATAACAACAATGTTTCAATTCATAAAATGCTTGTATTGTTGGTAAACAAGCACATAACATAGCACCAGAAAATAACTAACCCCAAATTGATTTTTTTCCTAAATTCTGGTAACACCCCATCATTAGTTTTTCGTCCAAGTCTCTAGAATTCCAATCCTAAGAAAACTTTGCTTCTATTTCACAATCAATTTTCTCTCTCTCTCTCTCTCTTTCTCTTTCTCCCTATTCAATTCTCATTATTTCTCTTTAGTAACCAAGCTCCAAACATTCCTATAAATATATGATAACTCTACATTTGTCATTTACCTCACCTCAAATATCTCTATCATCATCTTTACAACTTTTTCATTCCTTCAATTCATATTGAGCTTGTTCTTTTTTTTTTCTTTTTCCTATAAAGTGAAAACATAGGAATAATGTATTCACAAAGTTTAGTTCTTTCACTTTTCATCATTTTTGTCTCATTTGGCTTGTGTTTTGGATCTTACTTACAAGAAACAAATCATCAACATTACAATGAGAGGATGATGAAGAAAGCTCATCATCGATCTATCACACCTTCGCGGTCTCAAAATACGGTTAATGTAAAGAACTATGGAGCCATAGCTAACGATGGACGAGTTGATAATGAGGTAACTTAACAAAAATAATACAAAGTATATATATTCATATGTATGTGATCAATGTTTAGTGCCACAATGCGATCACATTAAGATTGCATCATGACATTTCATATTGTGATCACAATTTGCGGTTTAATACAATTTTTTGTTAAAACAGTCAATATTAATACTATTAGTTAACCGTTATAATTGCAATTGTGGTGAAAAAACTTGACATTGCGGCTTGTACCAAAAAAAATTGACATTGCGGAATTTTAAAATCTTGTATGTGATATTTAAGTCCATTTGGATTGAGTTCTCAATTTTTTGTTTTGCCTTAATTTTTCAATTTAGGCATTTGAAAAGGCATGGGATAAGGCATGTTCTGAAGGGGCTACTCTTGTGGTACCTGAAAATAGTGTCTATCATCTAAAGCCTATAATATTTTCAGGTCCATGCCAACCCAAAACTGCATTTAAGGTAACGTTTTAGTGTAAAATTAAAGTGATTTACTAATATTTCAATATGCACTTAAATGTATATAATATTTCATTGTAACGGTTTTATATTTAATCAATGTTTCATTATGTTAGATTTATGGAACAATAAAAGCATGGCCTAAAAGATCAGCATATGGAGAAGATACAAGGCTATGGATTAAGTTTGATAATCTCACAAATTTTAAAGTTGATGGTGGTGGAACCATAAATGGCAATGGAAAAATTTGGTGGAAGAATTCTTGCAAAGTCAATGAAAGCCTTGTAAGATATTGACTCAAACTCCTATAGTAGTTTATTTATTTAATTTTATTCCATGGGTTGATTTTGGATTTGTTTAATTAAAGACAAATATTTTATGTCTCCATTTTTTTTCTTGTTAACTTTTTAGTAATTACAAAAAATCATATGCTATTATACACTTTTCTTTTTAAAAATTTATATGGATATTTTTGTTGAAACAATTATGTATATTTTTTTTAACAAAAATATGTGTATATATATATATATATATATATATATATATATATATGTAAAAATAGAAACAAAAATTTAGGGTCCTCGTGAGCTTAGCTCATTTTGTAGGGACATCACACTATATGTACAGGAGCCCGAGTTCGAACTCGTGACACTCCACTTATTCACCTTTAAGGTGAAATTTATAGGCACTAGGCTACTTGACCAAAACAAAAAACAAAAATTTAGGTTAGAAAATAACTTATAATTGATCTCAATATTTTTTTTTAATCTTTAAAAATAGAAACAAAAATTTAATTGAAGAGACCCCTATTTCATCTACATTAGAGAATATTGTATACATCAATAACCATTTATTATTAGTTTATTTTCAATTAGTGATTTAAGTTTTAATGAATTAATATATGGTTTTTTTATCCTCATTTTTTTTATCCTCATTTTAATTTGGTTGGGATTCTTAATACTAACCTGAATTTCTTTACTCTCCTTTTGTTTTACAGCCATGCATAGGAGCACCAACTGTAAGTTAAATTTGCATTTTTGTAACCTTAATTTATTACTTGCTCTGGTCTGTTTTCATACTAACTTTAATTTATTTATTTTTCTTATGGAAAATTTGTTACATATAATAGGCTGTGACTTTCAGTGATTGCAACAACTTGAAAGTGGTTAACCTAAGGTTCAAAAATGCACAACAAATGCATGTAGTGATTCAAAGTTGCAACAATGTTTTGGCTTCAAAGTTAATAGTCAGAGCACCAGGGCACAGCCCCAATACTGATGGAATTCATGTCACCCATTCACAAAATGTTGTCATAAGTAACTGCATCATTGGGACAGGTAAAAAAAAATTAAATGAAAAAATAATACTCCTTCTTATTTTTATTATAAGACAAAAAATCACTTTTTGGGTTTTATTGGCATAAAGATAAAAAAAAATAAAAATACACCAATTATTCAATCAACCTAATAGAGACCGAAAGAAGTAGCATCGAATAATTTTTTATAAAATATTTCATATTATAAATATTACAAAGTTCTTTTACAGTGAACATCTCTATATTTCAGAGTTTGGTTGAGTATATATTTATCATCAAATTATTCAAAACTATGTGATATTTTAATCATTAAATTGAAGATTTTTATAACTAATAGTTAGACAAAAAAAAAATCATATCATATTTGTAGTGTTAATAAAAAAAATATCTAACCTAATCCAATAAATAAATAAAAAGATACTTGAATTTTAAAATTTCTAATTTTCTATCTCACTATTTTAATGAAGGTGATGATTGCATTTCAATTGTAAGTGGGTCCAAAAATATTCGTGCTACAGATATCATTTGTGGACCAGGACATGGAATAAGGTAGGTTTATTTATGATTCTCTTAGTTGAAGTTTTTATTCTTGTCTCATTGAATTTTCTATTAATTGGCTAAAAACGTTGATTTGGTAATATATTGTTTTGTAGTATTGGAAGCTTAGGAAAAGGTAACTCAGAAGCTGAAGTGACCAATGTGGAAGTGAATAGAGCCACACTAAAAGGAACCACTAATGGAGTTAGAATAAAGACTTGGCAGGTAAATTAATTAAGCACTTAGTTTAATTTGTTGTTGTTTTACTAAAATTACCTCAAGGCCTTCTTCAAGAATACTTTTTTTTTGTTGTTGTTAAACTTTGTTAATTAGGGTTAAATTGACCCAAATCCAAACTCAATCATTTTAGGTTTGCTCGTTAAAACAGGTATAGTTTAGGCGGATATCTGCGAGTATGAGTTTTATTTTCATGTCTAGGAGCAATATAAGTGCATTATATAATCTAACATTATTATATATTGGAAACTTGACCAATTGATAAATTGGGCAATGGTATATCCCCAAAGTTTGCAAAACCTCCACTTTGCTAATGCTAGCTCTTGACTATATTATAAAATTAAAATTTGAGTTACAAAGGACCATGTGTAAATAAGTTTAATTTGGTTGATTATCATATCTAACTAACAAAGTTTGAATTGAGAAACTTTAACTAAACAAGTTTGGCAAGTTTATAGTCTACCAATTCCTGACTTTATTACTTCAAACAAGTCAACAATATTTTTTACTTAAAAAACTTTGTTGTTCAACTTTCTTTAGACCTTCTTCTTAACTAATTTGAACCAACAAAGAGTTTTATTTATCATATTTTTTTCGTGGAAGTGGCATGACAATTGGGTTGGTAAAATTTTATATGAACAATTGGAGAAAATTCATTTGACATTTATTATAATATATTGCCTACATCCTTTTTAATATTGTATATCGTTCATGTTAGAGATTCATTCATATAATGATGCATGGTGTCAAATTGTAAATATATGAGCTATAAGTCATAAAGGGTTGATTTATTTGACTATAGTAGTAGTATCTTTAGATAGTTCAAAAGTTTTTTTATTTATAATGTTTTATATTTTTGACAAAATTTTAATAAATATGTACATATACTCGATGAACAAACTTTGATTTGACTAGACTATAAAAATTTATTTAAAATATTTAGATAAAATATAGAAATATATTCAATGATTAAAAAAAAAGAAAAGAAATATATTTTAGATAAAAGTTGGTTACAACTTAGTTGTGGGTCTTGTAAAAAAAAGAGACTTATTTATAGGTACCACCTGCAAATATATTTATAGTTTGTTTTCGTTGGTTGATAGAAAAATACCTCTAAATTATGAAGAGGTGGGCTAATCCCCACCTTAATTGTTAGATAAATTTTCTTTATTATTTATTTTGGAACTCAGGACTTCCAACTTTTTTACTTTAACTTAACCCAGTATAGCTACCTTAACTTGTTACCTTAGTATTTATCTTGAAAGATAAGAAATGTTTTTGTGCTAATATCATATTTTTCACATTCTATATATTTATATCAACGCAGGGAGGTTCTGGCTATGCAAAAAACATCAAATTTCACAACATAGTTATGCGAAATGTGACAAATCCCATTATCATAGATCAAAACTATTGTGACCAAAAAGAGGAATGTCAAGAGAAGGTGAATATTGTTTTTAAATGTCTTAACTACTTTTTATCTTTATTATTACTAGAAAAAAATAATGAACAAAATTAGAGATCTAAAAGCAAGACGGTTCAAAGACCAAAAAATCTAAATTAAGATTTTCGGTCAAAATTTTTTTTTTGAGATTTGTTCTCCTCCTTCTATGTTGTTCACACATCTTACCAAAAGGTACCGCTCGATAGTATATTTTGCAAAAGAAAAAAAAAATAGACAAAATAAATTATCAGAAACTATTTTTCAGTAAAGTATATGAACAACTCGAAGAAGGAGACTAAAACTCAAAAATATATCAAAATAGAAAGGCCTCCAATTCCCGAAGCCCATCTTATTTTTGCAATAAGGGCTCCAAGCCCATCTCTTCATTCCTTTTAATACACCCCACCCCCAATTAATTTTTATGTGTTGTTGGAATTAAGTACTTTTATTTTAATTTTATAGTCTCTTTTTTTCTTGATTTTATATGGTCTATTTTATTTGAACTTTATAGGTTATCCTTTTCTTGATTTATAAATTATTTAGTCTTAATACTTAATTTTCAATGTTTTTTTTTTACAATATATAAAATGTCAAATCTTAAACTTTAAATTGGATTACTAGAATATAAAGGTCTTGTCATTTCGTGTTCACTTTAAATCTGATTTAGTGATTAGTTATAAATTGACCCTGCTGGTAAGATGAATTTTTTCTCTAATTATTTAGTCACTAAATTTAGGTAGAGAATTATATGTGTATTTCATATTTTGTCTAAGTTTTAGTTTACTTTTTTTATCGTAATTATTATAATTAATCAAAAGCATCATGGTTAAATTGCAGGACTCAGCAGTGCAAGTAAGCAACATTTTGTACCAAAACATAAAAGGAACAAGTGCCTCAGAAGTGGCAATCAAACTTGAATGCAGCAAAGCTATCCCATGCAAAGGAATTCACTTGCAAGATGTGATTTTAACACCAGAAGACAATGATCACACCATTGCAAAATGTGACAATGTTAGATATTCACACAGTGGAATGTTAAATCCTAAATGCCATCCATGAAGAAAGAAGAATCAAATTAATTAGGATTTGTGTATATACAAAATCAGTTATCAGTTATTCAGGATTAGGCACAAAGGCATACCACATGTTAGACAAAAACTATTGAAAAAACAATTAAAGAATAATTTAAACATAATATTGTTTACACTGATTTTTGACAAACAATAAAAAAAATAAAATTTAGGGTAATTGTGTGAGATCATATTGTTGATTTACTCTTGATTTTTCTTTCTTTTGGTAGAACAAATTGCAATCAAAACTCATTCATTTGATCACTTGATTTTCTTTTTTTTTAATGAAACTCTCGCATTAGTAGAGTGACTGAGCTCAAGTGATTAAAAAGTTTCCCGTTAAGGAATAATTGTTCAGGAAAACTTGAGTTATTAATAGAAGCAACAATTATTGATCAGAATTTTATCTTAATCGACATTCATTAGTCACATTTAATATTTTAATTAATCTTAGAATAGTAAAAAAAAGCAGGGTTTCCCTCTTTTCTCTCTTCCCTGCTCTCTTTCCTTTCCACTACAGTCAATCAACCATATACTAGAAATTGTCAACAAACCATAATCTTCAAGTTCATCTCCATACATTTCATGTGCACACAACAGAGCGAAAATACCTTACAAAAATGGAGACATTCTGGGATTTCTCTTGAGCTTGGGAAATGGGGGTGGAAAAGCCAAGCTAGCGCAAATTTTGGTTGGGTCTTGTTATCCCCTGAGATTTTCATTTGGGTTTAGCGTTGGGCGCGCATAGATACACACACATAGGGAGAGAAGGGTGGAAATCTAAGATCGAACACATGCATCATTCATCATTAAACTTCCTCACAAGCCACAACCAATCACTAGCTATAACAATGAAGGCAGTTGTGTCGGTACTTTGGTGGCTTCTTAGTTGGTATATAGGATGCAAATTTAAAATGGAGCTTAATGTGAAGGGGTGAATTTCATAATCTGAAGGGCTTAATTGTTGAAGTTTTCATTCAATGTGTTAAAAGTGTACTTTTCTGGGTTTTTCTTTTTCTTTTCTCTCCAAATGTTTGAGTATTTTGTTTCCTTCATGGTTTGCAACGATATTGTGAAGGAGGATACTTGGTGATAACTGGTGAGGTTGGGTTGGGAAAATTAGTGGTTTTGAGACTGTCATAATCTCACAAACACATGACAAGGAAAAAGATTTGATGGCAGAGGTATAACACTGCAGGGAAGAGAGAATGAAGGAAACCTAACTTTTTTTAAAAACTAAATAAGGATGCATAAAAAACAAGGGTTTGGAGTCGACAACTTTTGTTATACCCTATTTGATTTAAAAATTAGTCATGGGACTAGACTAAATATGTAATAAGTGACTCGACAAAAATAAGAATTTTCGTCCCACTCTGAACCGCATGACAACTTTTCATTTATAGAACTATAAAAAATACCAAAATATCTATTTTATTTTCGAATATAAAAAATATTATCGCTATATTTCTCTTCGGTACAGTTTTGTCATGACATGTACTATTATGTTCAGTCCAATATTTACTGTTTTACCAATCAAACACACCTAAAAAGTATAAAATAATGATTAAGATGCCACACTAAATCACTAGTCCGTGTAGGCATGTCAAAAATAGAAATATAAAGAAGTATAAAATAATGATTTTGCAAAGACGAAATGAAAAGAAAAAAAAAAACAAAATTGATCTGGAAGATTTGTATTCAAAGAATACTTTTCGACACCTTACCAAAAAAGAGAATACTTTTCGACAATATGAACTAAACATATTTTAAAACATTGGTTTAATACCATTCTCATTTAAAATGAAAATAATAACATTAAAAACGTATATTTACAATCTGTTAGTATATAATAGTTTTAAAAAAAATAAAAACTTCATTCCATTTCATGTCTAAGTTCTATTCATATAAGATATATATATAAACATAGGAAGAAAGCAGATTTACAAGTCCAGTACACTGGCATATAGACACCACCTCATTGTATATTTTTATGCGGTTTTGAAATTCTGTAACTATTTTTTTAAGGCAAATTCTGTAACCTCATGTTAGTAGCTTTTAAAATATCATCTGATTAAATAATGTTTCAACCAAGCACAATAAATTACAAACAAAAAGTGCATGTCAGCAGTAAAATAGTAAAAACTGTGCAAGTAGATGTCGGAGGACCAAACTTAATCTCTTGCAGGCTCTACTCATTACAAGATAACTTAGGTACCTTACATGTTTTTATGATACTTTTCAAACCCTAACTTTACTGAAATCATCTAGATTTGGTGTCTAAACACTGGTACACGGAAATATAATCGGAGTTTAATTAATGGAGATCCACTATATAATTTTTAAAATCATACAAATACCTGGACATCTAGCAAGACTAGCATTTAGAATCTGAAGTCAAATGAAGGCCTACCACATGTTCTAACACATGTGTAAAGGAACCGGCAGTTTCAGGATATCCTTCAGAAGCATTTCCGGTGAACAATGGAAGGCCCGTTTTCATCATAGTCTGCCTTAGTTACATGCTGATTTTGAGGAAAAACTACTTTGGCAAGTATGGCACCTCCCACCCATGCAGAATATGTAGTTAAATTTTCCGGCATATATTCTGGAGGCTGCAATCAACCAGAGATTGATTATCCACCAGAAAAAACATAATTAGAAGATGAAAAATGATAAAGATCATGCACAGAGAAGTATAGGACAATAATGAATAATTACAATTTTACAAAGACTATAAATGCCTAATAATATGCCTATGAGACATGTTGCATGATTTACTTTACAGGACTACAAGTCACTTTAGATAAACTTCTTCATAAGCATTTATGAAAAAAATTAAAATTAAAATATTGCAATAATTTCTAATTTGTTGAACAATGGCTTCTTGTATAAGGTGAAATTAACTTCTGCATCTTGACTTTTTCGTATGTGAAAAACCTTAAACTTATTTTAATTGAAATGTTCTCACAGTCACAGGGTAGAAGCTAATTGAAACTAGACCAAATTACCTTAACCAAGGTAGGTCGAACAGCAGATGAACTTAGCAAAGATTCCTTCTGAAATCTCTCTTCAAATCCTACAGAAAGAAAAAACATTAGCATGTAAGAATCTACAAGAAAAACAACAGCATCATAAAGAAAGAGGTCAAATTGCTACAAGATGACCCTCATCTTATCATGAACATAATGAGTCAAATGATGAACAAGACAATAGGGATTAACTTTCTAGCCAGGAAAGCCTAAATACTATACGAAACTATATGTGAATAAATCACTGACAGAAGAATAGTAAATTCTGTCTATCTGAGATATGAGTAGTATCACTCGGCAAGCAGGGCATCTCAGTTATACACAAACTAGAAGACACATTCAATTTGCTTCGAAGTCTAAACATGACCAGACAGATCACCACAACATTCCACATTCAAATACAGATTGACTTTGTATGTAAGTGGTCCTAAAAATTAATAGTGAATAAAACAACTGAAATGCTGTATTTTCAGACTAAAATTAAATGTAACCTAATAATGGCCCAATATTCAGCTATATTGCACTGTAATTAACAAAGCATATGACCTATACTAAGCATAAATTTTTGTGATTCCATTTAGTAAAAATTAAATGCAGAGGTAAAATATGTTTATTATTCTTTAAATACAAAAAAAATAAAAATTAACAGAATAGAATTGAAGCTTTGATCAAACTTGTACTTGATTCACCAGAGCTAACAAAAATAATAGTTTACCAGTCATAGAAGAAGTGCCACCACAAACCACAGTATTTTCCAGAAGTTGCCGGTGATTATCAGATGTAACAGTTGAAATAGTACGGACAAGCTGCTCTACAATGCCATGAGCCTCTAAACCCAATAGACTTGGCTGGAATAAAGCTTCACCAACTGTATATCTTTCTCTTCCAATTGTTATCACCTGCACGAGAAAGTTGGTTAAAGGTCCATGGCCTTCCAGATCAACTCTATGATCATACCATTCAACTTCAACATACAGGACTGATAACTTACTAACATTGATCAAACAAAGAAAATTACATGTTTCAGGTCGGATTAATCAAATTTTTCCTCTGGAATGATATGGTGACAAATCTACTAGTGCCCATCAAATCATTACGAACTATGATATAACTATGCATCCATATTAATTACTTCCATATAAAGAAGAAACAGATTGACGAACCGATTTTCAGATCTAGGGGAACACAAACTAGATTGGCGAACTGAACATGCATAAGATTAGGAACATGTAAATGTGCAATTCCAATTGTTAGGAACCTAAGAATTAGATTAAAAGGAAAGAACACTATTATTAATAAATAGGAAAGAATACAAGAGGAATCTCTCCTCTAAGTGTTTTCCTTTCACAATAGAGTCCCTACTCTATTCACAACAAACTTTACAAATATTCAAGGATGATCTCTAATCTATCAATGTATTCCCCCCTTTATACAAAAAATTTCTAACTAAACAAATAACTAACTAATTTTCCTAACTAATATCAAAACTAAGCATGAACGGGAAACCATTGGGTGAGAGATTTACTCCTATTCTTTCTGATTTTCTTAATTCAATTGTTCTTTCTATTCCATTCAATGCTCGGGTTCCTAACAATATTAAGTCGTAACTATTAATAGAAGAATAAAAAAGCAGACCTGTCCATCAGGAAGGGTATGTGTCTCCACAGGACAAGAATTTCCGGTCTTCTGATATGCTAAGTCGTCTTCAGCACAACACGAGTATTGCTGTTTTATTTTCTCAACATCCGACATGCTGATATTCACTAGCGGATTGGATTTGCCAAGTTCTTGAGCCAGGAAATTAGTTAGATCAGTACCTCCAAACTCAAATCTTCTTGAGGCAATGTGGTTAACAGCACCCTCAATTACTGGAGCAATATCTAGTTACAAAATCAAAAATAAGAAAGTCATTATTTTGAAAAGGCCAAAAAATATATCCAAAAACTATTAAACGTACAAAGGGGTATGGTGAATAACAAAAGTATAAAGAATAGATAGAGCAAACGATAAAGTTACATAGAACAACCAATAATATCAAGAGTAAAGTCAAACTGAAAGAAAAACACAAGTCATCTATATAATTTGCATTACAACTTCATTAGAATGGCTATCTTGAACAGTTGAACCACGATATAAAGCAAGCACATCAGAACTGTTTGCCTTCCAAGTTACCACCATGTGAAAGATAATTTCAAATCATAGACAATACCTTTGATAATAGTATTCTAACTGTTACTTAGTTTGATACGATAGAAACTACCCGAAAAAATGCAATTAAAATATGAACCTTAAATGAATTTGCTTTTCCTTTCTGTATAACTTTGTGACCATAACTTTCTTGTCTACTTAACAATCTCCAACTGCATTTTACAATCAAAAGTTACTAATTTACACGGCTGAAAGTTAAATTCATAGTAAACTAAACTCTCTCATCTTTGCAGGGAATAAAAAGTGGGAAAGAAACTTGTCATAAGACCTGTTGATACTATTTGACTTGCTTATATATTAGAATGGGAATCAGAATACCCACATTCTGTACATAGATATTATAATTACAGGTATTGATCATTAGAGTATTAAAGGTGTAGAAGTAGAACAGCACATATTCTAGCATTTACTAAAGAAGTATCTTAATGGAAAAAATTGAGATGATGGATTGTGTTAGGTTCCTTGGTTGCCACCTTTCCTCCTATGATCCACATGAAGGATTTTATCCTTTGGTAAAGGATTGTCCTGGGATCTAACAGGTTGTGAGTCAAAAAATACTCCTATGGACCTGAACATTAAGTGCATGCCAAAGCAGGGAGATTCATATTCAGAACCAGTAAGATATTGAAGAATGGTTTAAAAGTAGAATAATCTCACCATAACCAAACCAAATACAAACTGTGTGGTAGTTTCTCAACTCTTATTTTGAGATCCATTGGGATATAGTAATTTGAATTTTAAAATGTATTATATGACCTCCAAGAATAGGGTTGATTAATGAAAATAGAGGCTATACATTACAGATATTGTTGCTTGGGCAAATGCAAATTGGGAAGGATCTCTTAATAATAAAAAGTCAATTTTTGGATAATGTATTCTGGTTGGAGGGGGGGGGATCTCATTTTATGGAGAGAAAAAAAAAAGTTCAGTCGCAAAATAAGGTGTGGAAGTGGGCTAGCAAGTGATGGCTCTTTCTAAACTTGAACAGTTCAAATAAAATAAAAACTATAAAATGTGAACTTTCCAAACTATATCAGACTTGAATGCAAGAGCTAACCGAACATGTAGCGATTGAATGCCATTTCATCGAAGAAAATGTCATACAAGGAATTTTTGTTTTTTTTTAAAGGGAGGAAATTATTATTTACTACCTTGTTAATTCCAAATATAAACTAGTAAACATCTTAAGTTTCTTTGGGTTCCAAGTTAATAATAAATATGTAACAAGCTTCATGCATACATTTATGCACCAGCTTTCGGTGAAGTGTTGATATTCTTTGATTTGTTTGATGTTTTATGTCATAACATTAGAATACGAAACCAAATGTGTACTTCCTGAAGACAGATATGTGAATCTCTAAATTGAGGAATTTGAAACTATATGTAGTCTATGTCTAGTCTATGAATATAAATCCACGGAGGCTGAGAGGATTTCTTTCAAGTAAACTATTTAATTCAATTACATTAACCAATACAGATCCCAAGCATGAAGCATTTGATTCTTTTCACATTGTTATGAAGATAATGGAAAAACGGATAAACAAACAAATAAATAATTAAAAAAAGGGGTCATGCTAACGAGTGCCCTAAGGGAGTCAAAAATAGTTGTTTTACATTGGAAACAACGATTTTTGAACTTCTAAAGGTTGAATTTACCACTTTCCAATAGAACAATTCTATGACTATATTTGTTTCCTTTACCAATGCCCTAAGGGCACTCTTTAGCATTTGACTTGAAAAAAAATGGGGTATACAATATGCAATTGCACGCATTGGGCCAATTTTATGGCCTTTGACATATAGAAAGCACATCAAATAAACCATCAGTTAAATGCAAAACTTATTCATAAATTCTAACAAATCTTGAAATCCCTATTCAAATATAGATACCTATTTTTCCATGACCAATATCAACCGTGCATCCAGAGATCCTTCCCACGGCATAGAGCGACAGCACTGCCTGTTCCGATGCATAAAACCCTGATATGTTGAATGTTTCAAACATTAGTTGCACTAGCTGTTCTTTGTTAGCCTGGAAAACAATAACAAATACATCTGTTAAAAGAAAAATCTGTATAATAATACATCAAAAAAAAAATATTTCCACCCCCTATTTCATTGTCAAGAAAATACTGCAGGAGTATATAAAAACAAACAACTCAGTGCCTGGTTGGATAAATCATAAACAGGAAATATAAAGATTCCCAAGAAGAAAAAGTTCACATAAATGATGTCAATTTTATCTAGGATCATCATATAATAAAATCAGTTAACCTAGGAGACAAATGTTATAATGCACAAGCTAACAAACACAACCCCATGATACATTAAAACCCGGTTTGGATAAAAGGTATAAATAATTACTGATTTGAATAAAGTTTGTTCATTTTAGTCAGAAATTATCATAATTATAAAAAATAAATAACTATACACCAACTATGTAAACAGATTTAACATGGACACATGCAATAACATTTCACAATCCGATCACAATATAGATAAATAGTAAGTAACAAGATGTTGATGTAATCAGATACGTGTGTAATATTATCATGTTACAAGATGGTGAAACGCGATCAACAGCGTCTGTTTACAGTTTGAGCCTATAAAAACAGTAACCACGATGACTTATTTTCACAGCCTTAAATTGGTAGCATTTGACATTAAAGGCTAAATAAGCTCATCAAATCAAAGCAGAAAAAAAACAGTTTGCAAGTTCGCATTGTAGTAAACAACAGATTTAAAGGCTATACACGTCCTAGTTTACACTAACATCAATTAAAATCATCTCACTGGATGTCAACTGGTTTAGGGGGGATGGGTAGCTCAACTCGTTTGAACTAAGGGTTAAAGGTATTAAGGTATAAAAGGACCCGGATTCAAGTCCTGGTGAAGGAGAAAATACTAACATTAACAACTAATTACTAGCTTTGGTCGTTTCAATAAAAATTACACTACATTTATCTCCATTAAACTCACAAACAAAATACAAACAAGCTGAACAATAACATAAGATAATAAAAATTGAGCCTTTCAAAAACATTAAATAAAAATAGATAAAAACTCCTGAAATCAAATACCTTTGGGGTACAAAGTGGATCTGTAAACAATATTTGTCCTTCATTACCAATTTCCCATCCAAGACCAGAATACAAAACATAATTCAACAAATCCTCCATAGCATCCCAATCTCTAACATAACCTCGAACCACCGGTTCAACAGCAACATCATCCACCACCAACTGACCATTACCATTATCATCTGCTGATCCCTTATCATCAGCCATTCGTTTCATCTGACTAGGAATTATCTAAACCCACACACATACACAAACATAAAAAATTAGAGACACGCATTGCTGTTTTCGAGAAATGAGAAATGAGAATCGTAAGGATTTATTACCATGGCGGGAGTTTGATCGGGAATTGCAAAACCAGCTTTGAGGAGGCTGGAACCGGCGTCGATTACTGCGGCTTCCATGGCTGTGTAGCGGAGGAACTAAAACCCTAACCCTAGTTTCTGAAAGGGGATCGAGTGTGAAGTGGCACTTGTGAGGAGCTGCAACTCGAGGAAATGAAGAAGAAGAAGATTGCAGTTAAATTATTTAGCGGGATTCGATTTGAATTGTGATGTTTTCGTGGTTCGTTTTTGTGTATTTCCCTTTTGTTTTCTAAAGGTAGATGTGAATTTAGTCAAAAAAAAAAAAGGTAGATGTGAATTTTGCTCCAATATTTCATTTTTTTATTAAAACATATTATTTTAAAAATAGTAGTAAAATACTAAAATTTATTCAAAACATAAATAAAAATAGTAAAATAGTCACACCCAAAAAAATTAATGTACCTAAAAATATCTTCGCATTAACTTCTAGGTCACATGGTAAAATATTGCGGGAATATTTATTATGTTGAGGTGAAATTTTAATCTAGTAAATATTTGTTTTCTTATGATACGATAAGGATTTTTTGTAGTTTCATCAGAAATCCTAAGTTCGAATATAATCTAAGAATGCAACGGTGTTTTTGTCACCTTTTATGATTCTACCCAATTCAAAAGATTAATTTCTACAATTCCGTCTCCTCCACATAATTATGTGACATGACATACTATGTTAATGCAAAAACGTGTATTATCGGATAAATAAATTGAGTTATTGAGTTATTTCTCCTGCTCTTGATCCAACGGTGGATAAATAAATTGATTAAAAGAAACAATTTTAGAGAGAGAGAACATGAATGGATGGTTGAGACGATTGCAGCAGAGATAGTCAGAGATAATTGGCTAAAGAGGATCCAGATCCATATGATTGCTTCACGTGAATAATTTTTAGGTTACATTAATACCATATGGCCAACTTTTTATATTTTGATTTGTCGTCTACCAGTTGACAAGCTAAACATCAAGTAAGTGGCTTGACGAGGATAACTAAGCTGACGCGCCGAAGTTGGCTGCTTACACAACAGGGTGGTGCCTACCGCAGTGCAGGCAGCTAATTGAAATATATATGAGATTATGAGAATGAATTCAGTTAACATGCCAAAGCAAATTAGAAATACTGAAAGATCAACAATCCATTTGCAGTAAATTCAATGTTTGTAAGAAACATAGAGAATGTAACTATTTTAAAAACTTATGTTTTTAGTTAGCAAATTTAACCATTAAATCATGACTCTGAATCAAAGCTTGTTTCAAACATAAGGATATTGAAGAGAATTTAGTTTGGATTAGAACCATAGTTTAGGATAACTGGATAAAAATATAAAATCAGCCATAAATATCAATTTAGTTTGGATATTGAATATAATGTAGAGTAAATTACTTTCAAATGTTAGAATTCAATATACTAAATGAAGTTCTTCTGTGCACTTTGAAACTGCAATATTCCACTATTCATATTCCTTGTATATATCTCTTTATAAATAAAAACACCATACCACAAATAAATAAACACAAAAATCATCTTTAACACAAGAAAGTTCCACATTGGTTTTTCTATTACACAACCAAGATATATAACCTAGGATGACGGTTGACAATGCAAGTTTAGTTCATAACTATTGAATAAGTCGGACAGTTTTAAGTCTCTTTTTTCTGACTCGGGTTCGAGGGTCTGGCCGCCTTGGCTATTGGCTTTATGGTGCGAGCACTATTTAGTGCCACCGATGGGGTGCTCTCCATCGGGAGCAGCGTGATTCCTCACGGGGCTGCCGCTGGAGGAATTCTTTCTGTCCGCTGGTCAGGGGATGCTACGAAGGTATGTTGTCTAAGAAGGTATGTTGTCTTGCCTCTAAACAACTAAACAGATTTGAACCTGTAAATTAAAACCCTAACCACCAAAGAAGATCAACCTCAAGTAAAATCAGTTGAGATATAAGTGTATCCGATCAATTAAGAGTTAATACTCAACTGATCTACAGCGCCATAATAATCCAAGTGGTCATGATCAAATCAAAATAGCATAACTTCTACCGCTAAACACATAGGTGCAGCAAAAGTAACAGTAAAAAAAAAGATAATATAACTCATCAACATTGTTACAACTAGTTTAGAATGTGTATCTATTCGGTATATACTCTCTCTCATTTACTGTAAATTCCAATTCTATCAGAAATTTGAAACCATGATAGTAGTAAGCAAACTAGAAATTCTTAACATTTTCACCGTCAAGGTTGTCAGAATCAAGATTTTGCATAAGATTGGGAGAGGGGAGCAAAATCGTAACTAAGATTGGAAGATTCTACCCAATTAAATTTGTAGAATCGAGAGGGGGTAGCAAGGTCATAAGATTTTACCAAAACGAAAATAATAATATATACTATAGTGCATAAGTTTCACATCTTAAGCATAAAAAAAGCCAAGTCCACAAAATAAGATATTTAAAGCCTAGAGTAGAGACTACATAATATGACGAACACGCCAGATCATCTCTTATAATATCAACGCTTTCATCTTTCATTAATCTCTTCATTTCATCTTCAATCATCATCATCATCATCATCATCATCATCATTAAATTGATATGTAGGTGTAGTAACAACATTATATATACCTAAGGGTGGCAAAAATAATTGAACATAGGGTGTCATATAACGTATATATCACATCACATGGTTATTATGCTAACTTCATTTACCTTTTCATATATTTCTAGAACTATGCTTATAAATTTCTTCATTTAACTATATTATATAATATAAGCTTCCTCATTTAACAGTAATTTGATAACCATGATTCTAGCTGTATATGAAAAGGTTAAATTAAAGAGCTTCCAAAAGAAAATTGAATTTCAAATACCAATTAATTTCAACTTATCCAAGACGGCATTAGTTAGAAAAACTAAGTAAATATTCAAGATCCTTTCAATATTCATACTAGTATTTCCATAAGTACAAGTTGCAAATTAAGTTTATCCAATCTAATGCAAGAGAACATACCCGAGTTATGCAGCTCGAGGATCCACTTTGGAGGCGGCCAAAATAACTTAATGTACTCGGGATAATCAGACAAACATGAAACCTGACCTTGATCCAAGTGAAAAATACGCATTTCAGATTGTATATTTTTAAGACTCTGGGAGATATAATTCATACAAAAGATGATACAGTTTCCCTTTGCAACATGCAAATCTGAAGCTGAAGCAGAGAATGAACCCTCTTGCTGCACAAACAGAACCCTGTCACCTAAAGTGGTCAACTTGACCCACTTCTTCTCCTTCTCATCAAGCCTGTATACATCAAACTTTACATCCTTATCAGCAACACTAGTATAAACTTCATGACCATCCACTAACAACAAATCACATTCACTCTCCACCAAGAATTTCACATCGCCACCAGACACCGGGTTGGCCAGCAAGAGGACACTAAAATTCTCTCCAATCATCAAAGTGCGACCGTTTTTGTCTGCAACACAAGTTCGCCCTTTAAAAATGCAGATGTCTCCCCCATATAACATGGGCGGCACGGTGGGGATAGTAGTCCAAGAATTGTCCTCGCATCGAAAGATGTTCAGTATATTATCCATGTCGTATGTCAGGACAACAAGAGGTTGTCCAACCTCACAAGTTGCAGCAACGACCTTATGATAATGGTCGTGGATATAGAACTGGTGTCCAAGATGGATGACAGGAATTTGGTTGAAGTCGATGATGGGTTGATGGAAAGGACATAGGAGGAAAAGGTCGAAGGGGTGCCACATTTGTGGTTTGCCGGATACATCTGGACCAATTCTGATCAACCAGGGGCGGTGATGGGTTGATGTTAGGGTTTCCGGTGGTTTGATGAGAAAGATGTTTTGTTTTGACCAGCTACGAAGAAAATTGATTTTGTCGGAGTGGAGGAATTGAGGAAGCTTGGAGGGTACGTGATTGTGGTGGCAATTTTGGACGGAAGCTCGCCTCCACGAAGAACAGACAGAACGAAAGCGAAGAAGGTATAGTTCACTGTTGTTGAGTTTCAAAATTGGTTTCAAAATACAGAGTATTAGCACATCACCATCTCCACCTTCAACCCACATTCCTCACCCATCATCACTGTTCTTTCTCAATCTTCAACAAACCAAAAAAGAAAAAAGAAAAAATTCAAACCCAGAAAAAACAAAAATTGAATTTTTAGGTTTTTTTATCTCTTTAGTATATTTTTTTTTTTTGTCAAGTCTCTTTAGTATATTTAACTAAGAACATAACTGTTTTCTCACCAGGTTTAGAAATGTTGCAAGAAGATTCTACTAACTTCAACACCAAAATAAAAGGCAGGAGGAGGTTTGTGATTATCGTATCTACAAGGACTTGGTAATTGTTTTACTGTTCAAATTTCAGTGATTATCGTATCTATAGGGACTTGGTAATTGGTTGAAATGTTGTTTTCAAGTAACAATTTCAAATTGTGGCGGGATTAGATGTCGTTAAATATTCATCTAGTGCATTCTCTTAATCGATTATATACTTTCACTATTTCAATTATATCTGCACATGTCGCTCATCATACGTTTTTGTGTACCGAAAATGGCTAGAGATTCTTTCTACCTATTAACTTCCGATGAGTTAATAAATATAATGTCATTAAGATACAATAGTATACATGACCGTAAACCTAGCCCTATGTCCAACAACTAGAACCCACATATGAATTTATTTCATATCTTTAGCTAAAAAGTTTATGTCTAACACTTTTTAAATTAAAATATCAATTTCGGAGTTTAACAATGGAAATTAAACCTACTCTTCCATGGCAGATTGGTCTCAACTTTCAAAGGAACTTGTGCTCAATTAATATCCGAAAAGCTCGACACTGAAATCTACCTCATTCGCTTTCGTTCAGTCTATTCTGAGTGGCGATGTTCCATTCCAAACTAATCAACCAAACTGAATGATCCATCATACAGAACAACAGATGAGAATGCTTAATTTGTAAATCCATTAGTTATCTGTCTTATTATGCTAATGACTTCAAATATGTAATCCATTCTATTCTATGTAGAAAGTTTAAGTAAAAAAAATTAGAGGATTACTATTTAATCCTTTTTTGTTTGGCCAAATTAATATGGTATTTTCTGTTCAGAAGAATGTTGAGTGGCTTATATTACTCTATATCAGATAAGCCTGGCCCTACCTCCATATATATTTATATATTCATTCTTCCATCCAAGTCCAACCACTTGCACATCATAGAAGATAACATAGAGAGACTAGTTCACATTTACAATCACATACTAAAAATGGCATCAATCACCATGACAGCTTCAATCCTTGGTTGTCCGGCCGTAAGCAACCGCTCAACCGTCGCAACACCGAGGAGACTTGTTGTCAAAGCTATCCGAGCAGTCGAAGGAGAAAAGATGGTGAGGTATGAAAATGACAAAGAGGGTAACAATGGAAGAAGAAACTTGATGTTTGCTGCAGCAGCAGCGGCTGTTTGCTCTGTTGCTGGTGTTGCAATGGCAGATGATGAACCAAAAAGAGGTACTCCAGAAGCCAAGAAAAAGTATGCACCTGTTTGTGTCACTATGCCAACAGCTAGAATCTGTCGCAATTGAGTGTCTTGGTTTATTTTTCTTGATTGGTAATGTACAATAAGGTTGTTCGTTACTGTACTATTATACTAGTTGTTCATATCATCATAATAAAGTTTATCTTATCTTATCTCTTTGGTGTGTCACTAGTTTATATTACTCAACTAAGGGCTTAGTTAATTAAATCTCATTCATAAAAAATATTTATTAACTTTTTAGATTTTGTCACTATTTATTTGATTTTCCTTACTTAATTAGACCAAGTTATTATAAAAAAAATATAAAGACTAACTTGTTCTGAAAGTTGATGCAGTTCCAAAGACTAACTTGTTAGAAACATCTAACTTAAATGACGAGAAGGTATATTTGGCCAAAAAATCAATTCGAGAATGAAAACCAAACCTAGTTGAAAATCGAACGATCAAAAAGTGCATTTTGAGTCATTTTCTCTTTACCAAATTGAGCTGCACAAAGAGCATAATTCGACCAAGGAATTTCAAATCGAATCACTAAGAAACCTCCAGTTTATAGTACTATTTAATTTACTTCTAAACCACCAATTAGTATAGGATGTTACATTAAACAAGACAACTTTGAAGAGAACAATTCGACCCATAAATATTTTTTATTAGTGGTTTAAACATAGAGGTTTTGAGACATTTCAACCGTGTCAATTAAATTCCTATCTGCTCATTGTCATATAAGTTGTTACGAAGTCTCACATCGATTAAGACATATATCCGAATATATATTTATAAGTGAGGATAATCCTTCATTATAGCATGCACTTGTTACAACGGGGGTGCATGTGACATTGGGGCTTACCTTTGTTCTCAACAGATCAAAATATTAAATATATCACATACTTTTATTGAAAGGAAAAAAAAATGATACGTTAAATCTGTATAAGTTGCTCCATTTTATCTTTCTAGACAAATCTTGTTCTTACCCTAAAAAAGCATGGTTAAACATGATAATTAATTAATTCCTTGGTTGAGCATTAAACTGGTGACACCACCAAAGAGATAAGGCAAAGTTTATGCTTTTATGAACAACTAGCATAGTAGTACAATAACGATTAAAATGAAATATAAACACAACAGCTCCATTGTACATTACAAATCATCAAAGCCACTCAATAGCGACAGATCCTAGCTGTTGGGTTTGTGACACAAACAGGGCCATACTTTTTCTTGGCTTCAGGGGTACCTCTTCTTGGTTCATCATCTGCCATTGCAACACCAGCAGCAGAGCAAAGAGCGGCAGCTGCTGCAGCAAACATCAAGTCCCTTCTTCCATTGCTACCCTCTTTGTCATTGTCAGAGCTGACAATCTTTTCCCCTTCAACTGCACGGACAGCGTTGACAACAAATCTCCTCTGTGTTGCGACGGTTGAGCGTTTGGTTACAGCTGGGCAGCCAAGGATTGAAGATGTCATGGTGATTGATGCCATTTTGAATCAGTGTCTCTGTGTTATCTTCTATTGTGTGCAAGTAGTTGTTGAATGGAAGAATGAATATATGGTTTGTAAATCATACAAAAAAAGGACCTTTTGTTTTAGGACCATGCAATATCTTATCTCATAAACGAAATGGCTAATAAGGTATTGCCACGTTGAATAGTTGATAATATTGGAACTTGGAGATATTAGGGGGCATGTGAGATGCTCATTAAGAAATGTGAATTTGAAGGATTAGGAAAACTATCTAATTGGTATGTTTTGACAGTAAAAATTGTGTACAATGTCAGTAAAAAATTTGTATTAGGGGAAAACGACAGTAAAAATATGACCTACATCATATCATATCTATCTTAAAAGTTGCCTTAAAAGTCATACAAAAGATTACTTGTGATTTGTTGATCGTGCAAAACAATTTTACACTGACAATGCATTAAAATTAATCTGCCACGAAAATTAAGAATATACTTGTTGTAACATTTTTGTTTCCTTTTAATGGGGTGGGGTCAGGCTTATCTGATATGGAGTAAAATAAGCCACCCACCACTCTTAAAAGATAACACAATACTACTTTGGTTAAAACCAACGGTAAAAGCAGAAGCCAAAAAGAATAGTAATCCCCTAATATTTTTACTTAACTTTCTACATAGTAAAAGATTACATTTTTAAAGTCATTTGCATATAACAGATACCTAATGGATTATACAGCATCTTCATCTCTTGTTCTGTATGGTGGAGGCATTAAACTGCCAATGTTAGCAAAAATATCTTCACGGCCAAGTGGTGCTTTCGCAAACGACGAATCCAAGACCGAATCTGGAATTGCTACAAGAGTTTCTTCAAGAAATGATTTTATTGTCTGCATGGTTCAAGAATTTTGTTAAGTGTTTGAAGAAACTAATGCAGTTACTTGAGTATAAAATGACGGTTAAGTCATCAACAAAGGAGAAATATGTACATATTATGCCAAAGGATAGCTACAAACTGGTCAAATGGTATCTGCAAAGCCATAAAATTGACCTAACAAACCCCGTAACATTTTAATAATCCCCTTGTCCCCTTGTATATAAAAGAGAAAGAAAGTAACAATAACAGTACGCACACATCCCTAATTCCCATTAATACCGACGACAAGGTTCTGACTAATCTGAATATTATGGATTGATAAATCACAGTTTATAGGGTTTTTAATACATAGAACATTAAACAAATTAGCTCATGAGACAAAAGAAGAAAAAATAAAGCATGAAAAATATTCTATCCTAAAATAGTGTCATTTACAACTCATTTCAACCAAATTAGCTCACAAATGATGAGTAATGGCAAGGCATTCAACTTCAGGGCAACATCCAAACACAACAATTTATTTCTTGCACTTCCAAGGTAATACGAAGTGAAATTTCACCTTGAGGATAGAGGACAAGGTGAAACCTACTGACAAACTATTTCCTTATTAGCTGTCTTAATTGGTTCATCAATGTGCTATTAACAGTTGAGTGCTGACTAATTAATTCCCAACTTGTAAGCACTAACTCTGTTAATTACATAATTAACAAATGCCAAGCCACCTTATTATCCATGAATGGAAATTAGGGAAAATTACACAAAATTAAGAAGACTAGTAAGATTATCTTGATGATTTAAGTATGTCTATCTGGCTGTTTGACAAATTCAACTGATCACATTTGATGCAAGTGAAATACCATACATCATAGTACTTAAATAATTAGGTGTTTCATAGTAAGTATACCGTGCAAGTGTGGAAAGCGGAATCTGCTTTGCGCTTCCAAAGTCCATTCCCAGGCTCACCATGGAAAAAACCAAGTAAAGGCTGCAGCAAAATAAACAAGGGTCATGTGATTAACAGAAGATTAATATCACTGATATATGTAGGGAGAAGGAAAAAAGTGAAAAAACTTTCCAGTGCATGTTCAAAGTTTTAACCCAAAATATAAAACAGAAAACCTTATTTAGTTGATGCTTTGAACATAAAACAGGAAAGTTTATTTAGTCGATGCTTTGAACCACAATACCAAAACAAAATACTCGAGTTTGTTAAATTAACGAGGACATCAAATGTATAATTAAAGTGACATCAAATGTATATTTGAAACAATATAGGTTTATTATGTCTTTACTTTTTACAGCTTAGCTGCCTATTAGAAATGATGTAATAGGGTAATTATGGGCAGCTTGTGTTTCGTATTATTATGCATAATATCGTCCAATGTATAATTCAAGCACATGGATTCACTCATGTTTTTCATTTTGCAATATGTCAAGACTAAGGAAGACCTTTCATTGAATAGAAGAAATAGTATGAAGTTTGCAAATCAAATAACGAGTTCTATTTGTCTGTTCACACCTTCACAATGTCTCGCACAGTCGGTCGAAGTCCATATTGTAGCAACACAGAGTCTCCATATACTTGATATTTCTCAATGACCTTGATTAAACAAATAATAATAATAATAATAATAATAATCAAAACAAAATAAATATTAGCAAATTCTAAGGAATGGCAAAAATGAAATAAGGAATTTGAGCAACTTAGTACATTCAAATTCAAATAGTATGTAACTGAACCTGACGACGTGTAAGACCAATGCTTGGTACACCATAAATTGCAGAATCAACATTTCCCAAAAGATGCCAAGGGCTGTTGAAATTATAAAAATGGTTACTTGAGCTATCAAGTATCAGTTTATATAAACAACATAAAAAATGTTCAATCAACCGTGAAAACATTGAGATAGACCGAATCATTTATGGACTTCAACCTAACAATTTATGGTTTAAGAAATTAGGACCATTGGTTCTTCACATGGTAACATAACCACAACAGCTAACTAGCCAATAGTTGTATCCTTATCGGTCCTTATTTCTGAATTTCGGCATAAAATATGTTACGCCTGTACTTTGTCTAATTGTTTAATCCAAAGGACCTTCACATTAAAAGACAGGATAGATACATGGATCTCCACCTTACAGCTTGTTCCTTTAGCTATCATTCAATCTAGACCACTGATCTAAAAACTGTGAATATCCAATGGTTTTATGTTTATGTCGATAGATCTTTGAGATGGCGCATGTCATACATTCCCATGTTTGATATTTGAAAAACTTCTGTTATCAAAAGTTGTTTATCAATGATAGACTCCTTATCCAGACCGTGAGAGGATGGATTGAACTTTGTAACAAACTAGCCACACAGCAGTTAGTTAGAATGGGAATATGTTAGACTTATAAATAGTGGGAAAGAAGAGAGAAGGGTAGGCAATTTGTTGGGTAAAGATTTGGAGCCATTCGGCTTGGGAGGTTGCAGACCCTTTAGGGTCTGTTTCAAAAAATGAGTGAAGTGTGATTGAATTGTTATATGGTCATATTATCATCGTATTCTTTCAATTTGTTAAAATCTCAAATATATATTAAAATACAGACTTTGCATCCAAACCTCCCTTCCCAAACAGACCCTTAAGTTCATGTTTCTTTTCTTCTAGTTTTTTAGCTTAATTTAAAATTGTACGGAGTTGTACTCTATATTTTGTATCAATCAAATAGATAAATTTCAAAGTAAAAATAAAGGAAAATTCCATAAAATATTTTAGGTGGTAATTGACTTCCAATTCTTGTCCAACTTTCAATTTAAAATATAAATTCCAGCCATTTCAAAAAATATATATATAAATTCTGACATGAAGTAATTCCTATCCAAAAATGGGAGACAATTTAATTCTGAGAAACTGGAAATGATATAGAGGAAAAGAGCAGAAAACTCTCATCTATAGAGGATCTCACCTAGCCCTAGCTTTAAGCTCAAAGAAAAGGCAGAAGAAAATCACCCCATTTTCATCAGACTTGACTTTTTCATCAGACTCTCCTTCTCTCTCTCCTCTAGCCCCTTTCCACCCCATTTTTCTTAAGTAAATCACATTCAGTTCTCCAGTCTTAGCTCTACACTGACCTTTGTTTTAGGCTTTAGCTAATTGTGAGTATTAAATCCCATCACATTCTACAATTTTTTTATGTAATCACGTGATCATTTATGAGTCAAAGGGAAAACTTGTTCCTCTAGTATTGAAATGCAGATTCTTATTGTTTGAAAGCATTTAACACTTACTTATGATAAGCAGCACGTCCAACCATAACACCATGAGCACCAGTCTTTAGAGCTGCATTGATCTACAATCAAAATCTACGTGTAAGGATATCACAGAGGAGGCATCAGATCAATGTGTATCTTTTATAATAACAACAAATACAATAATTCCTATACATTCGCTAAACTCATGACTACACCAAACCATGTCCGAAGTCACAAAGAAAGGGAAGAATTGATTTAATACTGAACAACACAAACAACAGATGTATCAGTAAAATTTTAGAACCCATTCACTGGAATTTTGAGTGCAAAAAAGTGCAGTCCAATCTCATGAAGAAGCGAAATGATATCTTGAACATTATAGATATCATGACATAGAATCAAAGACGTTATGATCAAATGTCTAAACTTCTATTATTGTTTCTTCCGTTCTCCGAATAAAAGTTAAATTTTAACATATGGTGTGTGGACCTGTCTAAGTCCACATTTTCAGTGTGAAGTGATCTTGCTTAGAAGGGCATGTTAGAGAGATACAACCATTCATGTTTCTTCACCTAAAACACTAGTAAGATCCAAGACATGGAACTTAATTTAAACAAGACAATGGATGTTATTGAGAAAGCTTGAGCCAAAACAACATTATTAATTATGCATTCACCATATTCAGTAAATATATAAGAGCCTCAATTAATCAGCATTCCAATACTTCGACTGTGAATAAACATCTAGAACCATGTGAGGTCTTGATTAGAATCTAAACCAAGGATTTACCAAATCAGTTTATTGATTTCCAAAAACTCCCAGGAGTATATCAGTTATGGAGTTGCTCCTCATTCCAAGAAATGGAGAAAGTTTCCAGCTTTATTGTTGCCTGAACCAAAAATATACTGATCCATCAACTAGGACTATATTTGGCAAATTCCCAGTAAAAATGTGGAAAATCTACTCAATCTCATTCAAGCACTCCCAATCAAAAGATTATTAATTTCCCAATCAAATGAAAAAGGGGAAAAACAGAAGAAAAAAAATCCAAGCCCCTAGTTGCCAAAGCAACGCATAAATAAAACTCCTCATCTCTAGATATCTACATCCGGAGACAGACCAAAATGAAAAAAGAGAATTCCATATGAAGATGTATGATAAACCTATATAGCCCATTTTAAAAAATCAACAAAGTTTGAATATGCAGCAGCTCAGTGACAAAACAAAATGACTGTAAAAACACTGAATTGGTTTTATTGCACATATAAGTAGGTAATATACCAATAAAGCATGAACACCCCATTTTGTGATGTGTCTTCATGTATGACTCACCTCTTTCTTTGTGTGTGTGTGTGTGTGCGCGTGTGTGTATTACAATTCGTAGAATTTGGTATATCCCCATGCTGGAGTCCATGTCTACTATACACTTCCTATACATTTGTACTTAAAATATACAGTAACATATTTTGTGTGATCATAAAATCATAGTGAAAAATTTTGGTCGCCAAATATCTCTCTATAATGAATACCAAGTCCCCAATTACACAGAATAATCAGTGTGACTGCAACTCACCTCATCAATACCAGTAATGCCACCATTGATTGTAAATGTTAAGTCAGGAAAGTCGCGCAAGAGGCCATAAAAATATTCGTATCTGCGGTAAGGAATGTGTTATCTCCAATCCTAAATATAAATAATATAAATAAAAATCAAATTTTATCGGGACATACTTCAGTGGAGGAATACTCCGATTTTCAGCAGGACTGAGGCCATTCAGCAGTGCCTTTCTGGAGTGAATAATGAAATGCCGAGCAGGTGATTGAGAAGAAACCTTGTAAATGAAATCACCTGACAGACAAACAATAAGAGTTCCACATAAAGATCAACGTGAATTCTCAACAACCAAAGGCACAAATATTTTAAAGAAGTTGTGCTCTTGGGTTTCTAAATTATATTAAGAACAATAAGATTTACGAAAGTTGTTTCATAAAAAGTGCCCATCTTATTATGCCCAATCCCAAATTCTAAGGAGTATCAAACCAGCATCTAAAGTTTGAGAGCCATTTGCTACAAAATACAGTTATATATTGCTTTTCAAAAGGTTTATAAAACGAAAAAAAATGGGCAATGGAAGGTCGTGGTCAGTGGCCTATAGTCGGTAATCCAGATATCCTTGGAAATATAACACACATAACAAAATTAGATCAGATATTCTTTCAAGTTTTGCCTAAAAAACAGAGGTCTTAATGAGAGTTGAATCTTGAGATGAGGCTCCAAGACTTATTTTTATCCATATGGAGGACTGGACAACAATTAAGAATAAACCAAGGAGAGAAAGCGCTATAGTATCGATAGAAATCACACTCCCCAGGTGCCACCTTCATTATGTTATACTGCAACCCGTTTTGAGTGAATATTTTCAATATTCCCCCATCATGCCCGCCTAGCATTCATTGGTCAAGTAACTTATAAGCCCTAGTTAAGGATTGTAGTATGCCTTGACCTTGGAATGGAGCAACCTTCCTCCCTTAGTTAAGAAGTACCGAATACAAAAAATCCTAACTCTACATCCTTCTAACATTGATAGACAAAAAATGTTGTTAAGAAAAGGCCTTACATAGTTCATTGTATGAATCATGATCATCCACACCGATTCGACATTTGACACTGACAGGTACATTTGTATTGGCAGCAATTACTGAAACAGCCTCAGCAACGAACTTTCCTTGTATAAATTAGAGTACTATTAATACACAATGATGAAGAAAACAAATCTCCAATTTCTTCTCATGTAATATTTAACTACACGTAGTTTTCTAACCTTTGGTTCAAGCATAAGGCGTGCACCAAAGCATCCACGTCCTGCTACTTTAGGACTAGGGCACCCACAACTGTTATATGTTGAAAAATAAATAAATGGATCTGTCAGCGATCAATATAACAATGGCATCTCAATACTTAACGTAAGAAACAAACTAACTTGAGGTTTATCTCATCATAGCCGTAAGCATCAGCCAGTTCAGTTGCTTTCGCCAAATTCTCTAAATTACTGCCTCCAATTTGAAGCACAATAGGATGTTGGTCTGGAGAAAATGCTAAGAATCTGTCCTGAGCATAAGTAACAAAAAAAAAAATCAATGATTTTTCACAAACCATTCATCCCAAAATGATGCTTTTATATACAGTTTTCGCTCTAAATCTTCTTTTTCACATGTTATGCTACTATTGATTAATTGAAACTTGCAAACAATAAATTGCAATCGCAAACCTCGTTATTCACACATTTCCTTCCTAGCTTTTTTTTTCCTATTTCTTATTTTACAGCTTAGTAAAAGCAGAATTATGATTATAAACTTACCAGATTACCCTTTTGATAAACAATTGTTTCAGCAGCAAGCATCTCAGTATAAAGCCAAGCATGTTTCGACATGAGGCGTGCAAGAGTTCTATAATGATTGTCTGTCCAATCCATCATTGGAGCCACACTGAAATCCAATCAACAACAAAAAAAATGTCAAATCATAACATCATGCCTATAGATAACACAAGCATAAAGTATGAAAAAAAAGAAAGCGTAGATACCTAAACCAAGGAGGAAAATAGTCATTTTCAACCATTGCAGCTACACTGTGTGTTTCTTCAAGTAACCCTAACCTTGAAAAATTCCTCTAAAGATGTATCTAACTACCACAAATCTGCAACAAAAAAAGGTATTAGAAAATGATATAGTAAGAAATGAATCATATCATTAATTGAAGAGAAATTAGATTAAGGAGAGTGAGTGAGAAAGTGGCGGAAGGAACTTACCGTTGTTGACAGAATCCGGCGGCAAATTGGTAAGTTTTTGTGTTTTCTTCTCTGTTGTTTTCTCTAGTTTGCCAGTTTCCTCTCGAACCAAATGTGACCTGCTTCTAAGTTCTATTTACTTTACAGTTACACCCCCAATTTTCTGATTATATCCCTCAAACCCAATACATTTAACAATAATACTAAAAATACCCCTATCCTCTTTTTTTTTTTTTTTTTTTTTACTAAAAAAATAACGATATTCATTCGTTTCAATAATCAATAGAGTACATCTGATACAAATATAAATTCAACATCAAACTCACATCATTTAAGTTAATAGCATACAACGGCAAAATGCCTACAAATAATATGATAAAATTAAAGTCACCAGAATGTCCATGCTTTCGGAACTGCAACGTTGATACACAAATTATTGATTGAATCTGCAATTGATTGAAGATGATCTGCAAATGTTTGATTTCCCGTTCTCGTATTTAATTTTAAAATCTAATTTTGGGTTTGTTTAGATTAGCTATTCAGATAAAATTTATAAGGTTGTTTGAGATAATTTATCAAAACATAACTTATACAAAAATAATTTAATTTTTATTAACAATTTGATAAGTGTTTGTGCTATAATAATTTTTTTATTATTTTGATGTAATTTTTTATTTTTACACATACTATAAATTGAAAATAAGTTGTTTATACTAACAAGACATTTGTATCACTTTTTTTTTTTACAATATCATTTGTATCATTTAATAATATCTACCGCTGCACTAATAAAATTAGTGACTACTGACTACCAAAAAAAAATTAGTGACTACCAAAATTCCTAATTTGTTCTAACAAATTTTAAGCAAGTCCTAAATCTTTTACTCTTATGTGTCAAAGTCAAATCACTTATAATTGTTTAATTTTATTTAATTTTATTATTTTATTATTGGTTGTGAATAAAGAAAACAATTAATGTGTTACAACTTTCAACACCTAAAATATTGGAGTGTGAATCTTTTCTCTCTATTTTTTTTTATTTTTTTCTACACCTGACTATTTGTTTCCTCTTCTTTTTTACAACTTTCTATTCTTCTATTTCTTCTGCTATATAATCATTCTGTCTCTTACAACTTTCTTTAAATTGTGTTTCACTTAAGTGTTTCTAGTTTCTACCCAAACCATTAAGGAAAGTTTTTTGTGTATTTTTATTTGTCATTCACATTTTCTACCCAAATCATTCATAAAATGGATTTTTTTTTTATTCTTATTTGATTTCTCATATTGATCACTTGTTACTTATAATAATACATAATCATGTCAACTATTGATTTTATCAAAGTTAACAACGAATCTAAGGAAACATGGAAGCTTCATATATTGTTGATATATGGACTGTTGTCAACACTGCTAGGGGAACTGAGCATATTGAGATGATTGTGATGGATTCAAATGTAACTACTTAATTTTTTCATCTGCACTACTGTATTCTCTGTCTAAATGTTCATCAACAATATTGTTTTCCTTTTTAAAATGTTACATTTGAATCAATAACCTTTAAAGAAGGAAACCATTTGTTATTGCACTAATAGTTTCCTTCTTTAAAGGTTATTGATTCAAATGTAACATTTTAAAAAGGAAAACAATATTGCAGATGAACATTTAAACACAGAATATAGTAGTGCAGATGAAAAATTAAAGTGATTAACTTTGAATCCATCTCAACCATCTCAATATGCTCAGTCCCCCTAACAGTGTTGACAACGGTTCATATATCAACAATATGCATATGAAGCTTTCATGTTTCCTTAAATTCATTGATATCTTTGACAAAATCAATAGCTGACATGATTTTGTATTATTATGAGTGACAAATGGTCAATATGATAAATCAAATAAGAATAAAAAAAAAAACCATTTTCATAATGGTTTGGGTAGAAACTGTGTGTGAATGACAAATAAGAATACACAAAAAAAAAAATCCTTAATGGCTTGGGTAGAAACAGTTAAGTGAAGCAAAAATGAAAGAAAGTTGGAAGAGACAAAATGATTATACAACTGAAGAAATAGAAGAATAGAAAGTTGTAAAAAAAGAAGAGGAAACAAATAGTCACTGTGCAGAAAAGAAAAGAAAAAATAGAGAGAAAAGATCCACACTCCAATATTTTAGGTGTTGGAATTTTAACACATTAATTGTTTTCTTTTTGCTTCATTCATAACCAATAATAAAATAAAACAAAATTATAAGCGATTTGACACATAAGGGTAAGAGATTCAGGGGAATTAGGCACATAACAATTTTTTTTCACCCAATTCAGGGGGCCAACACTAACATCACTGCTGAAAATGATGGAAGTGGACGGTGTGAAGGGATGGACAATGATTCCGAGGATGCATCGCAACAACCACAGGTAATGTTATTATTATTTTTTATTAATCTTCCGGTGGCAAGTAAGGCACAGAACAAATTTAACATATTTTTATATAATATAATTAATTTTTTTGCTTATATTTTTTGTGGATTTGGCATTCTTTTGTTTGCAATTTCACTAGGCACATAACAGTTTTTTTTTACCCAATTCAGGGGCGCGACACTGACAGTGCTGGAAATAATGTGAATGATGGCAAAGGGATGGACAATGATTCTGAGGATGCCATTGCTGGAAATGGAGATGAAGAGATGTGCGACACTGACACTGCTGGAAATAATGTGAATGATGGCAAAGGGATGGACAATGATTCTGAGGATGCCATTGCTGGAAATGGAGAGGATGAAGAGAGGTCTTCACGGCCACCTGCATCGCAAAAACCACAGGTAATGTTATTATTATTTTTTATTAAATTTAGGGAGCCGGTAGGGGAACTAGGCACATAACAGTTTTTTTTTTACCCAAATTCAGGGGGGCGAAACTGACACTGCTGGAAATAATGTGAATGATGGCAATGGACCTACGCTCAGAAACAGAGAAGCCATTAGAAGGCCTAAAAGGTATATATCACCAACTCCTATAAAAAAACAGTGGCGAAAAAAGTAAGGTAGAGTATTAGCTATATGTTAGTTGAGCAATTTTAACTCAGATATTTTAGTCAAGTTCTTTCATCTGTCAGATCCATGTATGGATATTTTTCTGTCATTTTGTCATTTTTTTGGTGTAATGATGATATGTTTGGTTTGTTGATTTATCTTCTGAGATGTTGTTTTAGGGTAAAACTTATGTACAATACCTTAGGTGCTGGTCTTACTGTTTGCCAATCATAGGTGAACACATGGATTAAAACCCAATACTCAACGCTAATTATAAAAAAATAGGATAAAAACATTCACGTCTCTGTTAACATAATTTTTTACGTTAACTACGCTCTCAATCAGTGCTATCTCAACGCTTCATTTTTTGCCATGGCTAAGGCCAAGAAATCATGATGGCCGAGAAATCAAGATTATTTAGAGCATGATCCCAATTATTCCAATTTCAGGGGATCAAGGCTCCATACTGAGTTAGAGAGGGGGATCAGTCCTAATGTGCCAAAACCAAAACGAATGCGAGGTATTGCTACGCCTGGTACTATTCAACTAGTACCAAGAGCGATAAAAACACCGCGTG
The DNA here is from genome assembly GCF_020283565.1 of Trifolium pratense. NCBI lineage: Eukaryota > Viridiplantae > Streptophyta > Magnoliopsida > Fabales > Fabaceae > Trifolium > Trifolium pratense. The sequence continues at coordinate 50,708,379 of NC_060061.1, forward strand.
GATATAAAGAACATAAGGTATGTTTTGGTATTTCATTCCCTCGTTTTTTTTTATTTATAGTTCAGGCACAACACCATGAAGTGTTTTAAATGATCAGAAATGATATGTAATTTTTTCTTCTGATTTACAGTCGTGGCGAAACAATGAAAGTCTTTTTCTTTTTATCCCTCTTACACCAGAGGAAGAAAGTGCTGTTACCGCTGCATTTGAGAAGGATATCATTGTTAAGCACGAGAAGTCAAACATTCAGATCCCATCAGAGAAACTTCAGTGCCTTAAACCGGGTGGATGGTTAAATGATGAGGTGATCATGTTTATTTAACAATGATATCCTTCTCAAATGCTGCGGTAACAGCACTTTCTTCCTCCGGTGTAAGAGGGATAAAAAGAAAAAGACTTTCATTGTTTCGCCACGACTGTAAATCAGAAGAAAGAATTACATATCATTTCTGATCATTTAAAACACTTCATGGTGTTGTGCCTGAACTATAAATAAAAAAAAAACGAGGGAATGAAATACCAAAACATACCTTATGTTCTTTATATCCACGCGGTGTTTTTATCGCTCTTGGTACTAGTTGAATAGTACCAGGCGTAGCAATACCTCGCATTCGTTTTGGTTTTGGCACATTAGGACTGATCCCCCTCTCTAACTCAGTATGGAGCCTTGATCCCCTGAAATTGGAATAATTGGGATCATGCTCTAAATAATCTTGATTTCTCGGCCATCATGATTTCTTGGCCTTAGCCATGGCAAAAAATGAAGCGTTGAGATAGCACTGATTGAGAGCGTAGTTAACGTAAAAAATTATGTTAACAGAGACGTGAATGTTTTTATCCTATTTTTTTATAATTAGCGTTGAATATTGGGGTTTTAATCCATGTGTTCACCTATGATTGGCAAACAGTAAGACCAGCACCTAAGGTATTGTACATAAGTTTTACCCTAAAACAACATCTCAGAAGATAAATCAACAAACCAAACATATCATCATTACACCAAAAAAATGACAAAATGACAGAAAAATATCCATACATGGATCTGACAGATGAAAGAACTTGACTAAAATATCTGAGTTAAAATTGCTCAACTAACATATAGCTAATACTCTACCTTACTTTTTTCGCCACTGTTTTTTTATAGGAGTTGGTGATATATACCTTTTAGGCCTTCCAATGGCTTCTCTGTTTCTGAGCGTAGGTCCATTGCCATCATTCACATTATTTCCAGCAGTGTCAGTTTCGCCCCCCTGAATTTGGGTAAAAAAAAACTGTTATGTGCCTAGTTCCCCTACCGGCTCCCTAAATTTAATAAAAAATAATAATAACATTACCTGTGGTTTTTGCGATGCAGGTGGCCGTGAAGACCTCTCTTCATCCTCTCCATTTCCAGCAATGGCATCCTCAGAATCATTGTCCATCCCTTTGCCATCATTCACATTATTTCCAGCAGTGTCAGTGTCGCACCTCTCTTCATCTCCATTTCCAGCAATGGCATCCTCAGAATCATTGTCCATCCCTTTGCCATCATTCACATTATTTCCAGCACTGTCAGTGTCGCGCCCCTGAATTGGGTAAAAAAAAACTGTTATGTGCCTAGTGAAATTGCAAACAAAAGAATGCCAAATCCACAAAAAATATAAGCAAAAAAATTAATTATATTATATAAAAATATGTTAAATTTGTTCTGTGCCTTACTTGCCACCGGAAGATTAATAAAAAATAATAATAACATTACCTGTGGTTGTTGCGATGCATCCTCGGAATCATTGTCCATCCCTTCACACCGTCCACTTCCATCATTTTCAGCAGTGATGTTAGTGTTGGCCCCCTGAATTGGGTGAAAAAAAATTGTTATGTGCCTAATTCCCCTAAGAGTGTATGTAATGTAAAATAAACATATGCAAATAGTGTGTGTAATGTAACTTCACAACATATGCAATGAAGCATCAATCAACCTGATCCATCTCAGAACCAGAGTGGCTTATGATTGACAGCTCATATATGAAATTGCAAACAAAAGAATGCCAAATCCAAGGATAAAAAGGGAAGGCATATGCAGCGGCAGAGTGGAGAAATGAAAATCAAATGGTAGTCACTAATTTTATTAGTGTAGTAGTAGATAATTTTCTTCTTTAAAGGTTATTGATTCAAGGATTTGGATTGCATGACTGCATTGACTGCATGCAATCCAGATCCTTGGTTCAAATATAAACATCTAACTTTTCATCCGCACTACTGTTTTCATATGTACTATATTGTTTCATCTGCACTAATTTATCATGTTCATTAACGTTTCCCTATTTTTTTTAGTACTTTCTTTCATCTGTACTACTGTTTGCGTATCAACTATTGTTTCATCTGCACTACTATTCATCTTCATGGTTTTTTTAATTGTTGATTCCTTCGTAACATAATTTTTTTAACTTAACTTTTGTCATATAGGGTGATAGGATTCAAGTTTTGATTCGGAATGATCACACACCCAAATGGAAATCAAAGTTGCAAGAGAACATGACATGTGTTATCCAACAACGCTAATGTGTATGACAATGATTTTTCATGGAAGTTATGTGACCACCCTAAAAAGTTTGTCTTTCTTTGTGGTACAACTGCGAAAGTACAAGATATCAAAGATTTACCACCAAAACAATACTTTTTTTACGGATTTTGATGACATTCTAAAAGGCAAATGCAAGTTAGAAAGATTTGAAAGGGGTAACTTAAACATTTATTTTTACTTTCGTTAAATCTTTATTCACAATTTCGGTTTTGATATATCTTTGTGTGCATTTTAAGGCTTGAAGGGAGTAACTTAAACATTTATTTTAAGGCAAATGCAAGTTAGAAAGACCTGAAGGGAGTAACTTAAACATTTATTTTAATTACTTTCGTTAAATTTTCAATGTATTTGTTTCACAATTTCCGTTTTGATATATCATTGGATAATGTTGGATTATATTTGCCTAGAAGTGTCTTTAGTCATGGTCAATTTTAATCCAGGGTAAAGAGAAAAAAAAGATTTAAAAATTTAATCCATGACAAAGGAAATCAAGCATTAAAGTCCACCACTAATGTTGTTTTCAAAAAGTTTTTGAAAATTTATAAAATGTAAGTATTTAAGTCAATTTTTTCCAGTATAATGATGTTGCAGGTCTTTAGTTGGTCAGGAGCTGAGTTTTGGTGTTGCAGTGGTGTGCTTTTGATGGAATGGATCAAGAGATTGGTGTATTTTAGCGGCATATAATCATAGATGGTGATAGTTGTTAGCTTGAGATTTGGTGTTGCTACTATCACATTTAGCCTGTAGGTAGTAGTGATAATAGTAGTGTTAGATTGGTTTTTGGTGTGGATTTAATTGCTTTGTTTTTATATTGTGGATTTAATTGCTTTTGTTAAATTCAAAAAAAAAATACACTACAAAGTACAAGGATTCGGAGCAAATTCAAGAGAAAATGGTGGGTGGAAACCCAATGGACAATAGGACCCGACCCAATGTAAAGTATGGAATAACCCGGGTTACTACGGTTTGACCCGAGAAAAAGAAAAACATGTGGCAGTAGATAACTACCTCACCCACACACCCAAATCAGTTACACAGAGCCATAACCATGGCTACTCTAAGCTTCAACTCCACAAGAATCAAAACCCCATCTTTCAACTACACCAACCCAATACTCACCAAACTCACCTCTTCAAAACCCATAATCAAGTTCCCATTTTTCACTTCCTCCAACAAAAAACACTTCCTTAAATTTCAAACATGTTCTGTCTCAGATACCTCAGTAACAACAACGCAGAAAGAATTTGAAGAAGAAGAAGACAAAGAAGACCCAACTGCTGAAACATGTTATCTTGATCCAGAAACTGATCCTGATAACTTATTAAGCTGGGAATTGGATTTTTGTTCTAGACCCATTCTTGATATTAGAGGAAAGAAACTTTGGGAGCTTGTTGTTTGTGATAAATCTCTTTCACTTCAATATACTAAGTATTTTCCTAATAATGTTATTAATAGTATTACTCTTAAGGATTCTATTGTTGCTATTTGTGATGAGTTGGATATACCTGTGCCTAGAAACATTCGCTTCTTTAGGTAAATTGCTTAAACTATATCATTCAGTTATGACCGTTTTAGTAGTTATTGTTTCTTTTACTTGCATACTAGCAGTAACTATATATGTGGATAAACTTTTCACCTAAATTCCCCAATTTCACCTAAAAAAAATATATGTGGATAAACAGTTTAATTAAGCGCTTATAGCATAAGTGTTTATCATGTAAGTGCTTATGTATAAACTTATTTGAGCTTATCAACTGGTATAAGTTTTGTGAGACTGTTTTAAAGAACTTATGGAAACAACTTAGACAATTTTCATAAGTTCTCCAATATAGTTTATGAAAATAGCTAGTAGCATATATAAAAATAATTTATTTTTATTTTAGCTTTTGCTATAAAATAGCTTATGTAAGGTTCTACATAAGCACTTATTATGAAAAGTGCTTGTGCTATAAGCTGCAAATAAGCTGTTTATCCAAACAGACCCTATTTCTTTCTATAACAAAAGATAAAATAAAATTGTTTTCATATATTGTATAAGCTATTTTCATAAGTTGGAGAGCTTATGGAGATAAGCTGAAAACAAATATGGACATGTCATAAGTTGTTTCCATAAGCTCTGCTAAACAGTCTCACTCATGCTAGTAGATAAGCTCAAATGAGCCCATCCAAACATGCCATTGGACTATTCGAGTGGGAATGAACCCCCATTTTCAATCCTAAAATATCACACACTCTCTCTCCATCTTAGTACCTAAAGTATATAAAATCAATTTGTCCTAAGAATATTGGGAGAAAGCGATTTGTAAATTATATTTACTATTGTATCATGTTATAGCGAATATAAGTGTATTATTATTGCTTTATAGGTCACAGATGCAGACAATTATTACAAAAGCATGTAAGGAGCTTGGCATAAGAGCTCTTCCCAGTAAACGGGTGAGTACGGTTTTAGATTTTTCTGTCGATGTAAATTTGTAAAACTATATAGGTTTCCTTGCTGATAGAAATAAGTTAGTTTGCTGAACGATTGATAGTCTGAGACACTTCTTGGAAATAAACCTAACTGGTCTTGTAATGTGGCGTGGCCGACAAAACTTGGATAAAAACAGTTGTCCATTAAGACGAAGGTTCCAAAAATAGGTTCCATGTGTATTGATTTGTGTGGAATGTCTGTATGACTTCCCTCTAGTTAGCTTATGAAAGGGAAGGATTTTATAAATATTCAATGAGTTTAATGGCCATGTAAATCAATTTAACACCGACATCCAATGAGAAGCGTCCATTTTTTCATGTCATACCATAAATTTAAAAATGCAGTTACAAAAGTGGGTGATACAAAATAATAGATTTTTATTGGATATCAGTGTAAAATTGGTCAACAATGGCAAGGGGGAACAATGGAAAATAGTCAATACTTGTAGGCTTATTTGGATTTGACGTTGGAAAAGGCCAATCACATGTTGAGTCAACAACAATCGTTGTTTTGGCGTTAACATGCTTTGGAAAATTGATAGTAGTGTGCTAGCAATAAAGCAAACACAATTTCAAACACTGTCGATGACCTCAAATTTTCCTATGAAGTAATAAGAATATGGGAGGAATTTTCTCTACTCCAAATATGACTTCAGATGTTTACATTTGAAAAAATTGTAAATTTGTGGCATATGGAAGTACACTTCCAGACAAAATATATCGTCCAAAAGTACACTTCCGGGAATATGTGTGAATTTTTAGTATGAGGGGTGGAAAAAGTTCCTCCTTAAGAATACGCAACAGCTTTTACATGTTTCAAGAGACATTTGTTGCACAAAAGTAAATGATAAAAAATTGAGAATCTTTTGGTGACTGTATTTCATTTGGCGATTCTATTTCCTTTTCAGAGATGCACCGGTGTATATTTTATGAGCTTCATTTGATCCTTTTCAGTGTTTGTCATTACTTTTATGGCTAGAGGAACGCTACGAAACTGTATATACAAAACATCCTGGATTTCAAAAGGGATCCAAGCCTCTTTTGCCATTAGACAATCCCTTTCCCACGAAACTTCCAGAAGATCTTTTTGGTGAAAGATGGGCATTTGTTCAGTTACCTTACTCAGGTATAGATTCATCGGCCTTTATGTCATTTGTTTCACAATTGCATGACATGGTTTTTCATGTATAACATAGGCAGCTGTCACATGTTTTTATGGTATCGACACATCCTCCATGTATATAGAGTCTCATGCTCATGCTTATTCATCATTTGCTTTGCTTATACTAGTTTAAAGTTTAGATTTGTTACATTACATAGATTATAATTGAAAGGTTCTGATTATTTGTTAATACTTTTATACATCTCTTACTTTTAATAACCTATTTTAAAGCTGTTCGAGAGGAGGCCTCGGCATCAGAGGAAAGATTTGGCTATGGTTCTGGGCTAGATCTTGATTTATTGGGTATTGAAATCGACGACAAGACGTTGATCCCAGGACTGGCTGTTGCATCTTCTCGTGCAAAAATATTATCAGGTAAAGAACTTCATTTTTCATATACACTTGGTTTCTTTCCAAGCACCATAATTGTAGGTTTTTGGATATTTTCATGCTGAAAAGCTTTTGCGTACACTGTATTCAGATGAACTTTTTTACAGCTTATTTTGGTTTGTCGTATGACATATACACTTTTGTAAGTGTTTCATACGACTTATGAAATATCCATTCAATACTCTCTAAAAAGTTAACTTTTGAAAAAACTTATAATTTATATGAAAATAGTTTATCCACATTCCTCCTTCTATAATAGAGACATAGTATATACATAACCACTTAATTAAGGTGTTTACTCTACGCACTTTTGATATGTGCTATATCATAACCAAGTATAGTTCTCGTATTGTCATTTTCTTTATATCCAAGAAAAAGTGTAACGCTTGCCATTTTACTGCGACAGCTTTTATGAATGGATTGGAGCTCTGTGCTATTGAAGCAGACACTGCTCGCGGTAACCTGACTCTTTCAGTTGGAATTTCGACTCGGTATGTATACGCGACCTATAAGAAAAGTCCTACCACAACTAAAGAAGCTGATGCTTGGGAAGCAGCTAAGAAAGCTTCTGGAGGCTTGCATTTCCTTGCAATCCAAGATGAGTTAGATTCTGAAAATTGTGTTGGCTTCTGGCTTTTGCTAGACTTGCCACCTCCACCTGTATAATCATACAAATTATTATGACTGAATATTTTAAAAGAAATAAATTCTTATAATAGAATCATTACTAGCTAAAATTCTCTTTTAGACCCCTCAAAATTCTCTTTTTACCCTCTTCACTATTGTGTCTGGTTAACAGTGATGGACAAAGATGATGAACAGTGATTCGGAAACTAAATTACGAACTAAGTTGAAGAGGGAAAAAATGGAATTTTGGGGTTTTAATAGAAATATGGGGGCTTAAAGAGAGACTTTCTGATTATACACCTTTTACAATTGACTAGTACTTTTTTACATTGTTCTAGTCTAATCATCTATCCACTCAGATTTGGCTTCAATGTGGATAATTTCTCTCCCGACCCCTGTGATTCTTTTCTACCCTTGGATTTCCATTTTTGCCGTTATATAAATAATTCGGTTTCTATTAACCGAATTTGCACTAAGAAAAAATTCGGTTTTTTTTAATCGAAATTTTCTGCAACGGCAAAATTGGAATTTCAGAGGATAGAAAAGAATCACGGGGTCGGAAGAGAAGTTATCTTCAATGTATGTGTCACATGGGCCGTTGCGTAGGGCTTCATAGTTAAAAAAAATGTGTAAAATAGTAGCAAGGTTGTCAAAACCGGACCCGACCGGCCGGTCGGACCGTGAACCGGTGAGCAATCCGGTTCGGTTGGGCCTGAAAACCGGACAGCGAAGGAATCGGGAAAAAAACGTTTGAACCGGCGCAGAACCGGAAAAACCAGTAAACCGGCCGGGTCAGACCGTTTAGTGGTTCTGCCAGTCCGATCAGTTAAACCTTGAACCAGTAAGCTTGCCGGTTCGATGTCCGGTCCGGTTCTGATAATCTTGAATAGTAGTATTGGTAAATTGTGTTACAATGCAAAACTAGTTAAATAAGATGATGAGTTTATTTTTATTAAATAAGTTTTTTGTCTTTAAAAATATATTAAATTTTTATTTTAGTTCATAAAAATAAAAAAGCGATATTTTCATCCCCTCAAAATTTTCTATTTAAATTTTGGTCAAAAAAGGAAATAATTTTGGCCTGCCATTGGTATTTATTTAACATAATACGAACATACATTTTCAAAATTTCCTATTTAATTTTTAGTCCTTAATGGACATAATTTTGACATGTCATTGGTATTTCTTTAACATAATATGGACATACCGCGAGGGAAGTGGTGGTGGTTGAAGCAAAACTGAAACCAACATCTACCTGAAGCATCTCCGGCAATAACCCAAAACAGAGGAGCAGTGCCGACGAAACATCCGGAACAACCACCCACAGACACGACATCAGAAAATGACAAAGCACAAACTACCACTGCAAAACCAGAAGGTCAAGCGGTGGCAAGTTTGAATGAAGACAAACCAGAAGGTCGAAGAACAAATTTTTTAAATTAAAAGTAAAATTCTTAATTTTAGTTTAACCTCAAAATTAAATTTTCAATCAAGAGTATTCAAGTCGTAACGTCAACTCTAAAAAGGTTTTGGAGAATAGTTGGTTCCCTTTGCAAAACGGGTTTAAAATGCTAGCTCAAAACGATAGAAATTCTAATGTTTTCTTGGCTATGAATGGGACCCATCTAACTACCGAAGTCATGTAATATGCTCACAGGCCCCATGTTTTCCTTACGTAGCATTACTTCGGGTTGTAGGATACGAAGTAACTGCATTTCAGGTCGCATGTACCAAAGTGGTTTATAAAGACAAACATGGGGCCTGGGAGCATAATAGGGGGTCTAAAAAGCAATTTTCATCCCGTTAGAATCAAAGCTCTATAGATGGCATCAACTACTTGGAAGCTGAAGGAGTTTTCTAATCCTACCATGGCAAAGGTACTCTTCCTAACATTGTCATTTGGCAAATGATTGTTGTTTTCGTCGGATAGTGTTCGAAAAATAGGAGGGAGAATTATGTACAAATTATGTCCCAAAAAAATTAACATGTTATGTATAAAAAAAATAAAAACTTTAATTTTTTAAATATATAGTATTAATTAGTTTTATTAAAAAAGATAAGAGTAATTAAAAATGAGTATAATCGACAAATGTAACCTTAAAACATCAAAAAGACAATTAAATATGAACGTTAAATCCGACATTAATGGCCACTTAAAAAGAAACGGAGGGAGTAATATATTTAGTTTATTGAGATATTTTTGCTACACAAAAATTAATGAATAAAATATATTGGAAATTTAAAAGATATATTTATACTATACATGAGTTTTGGTGTGGAATTTTCATAATACTAATAATACCCTTTTTTTTTTTGTAACACCAATAGTCTTTTATTAACAAACTCACCCTAACATAAGACACATTTTTTTAATACCAAATTATTTTATTAATAAACTCACCATAATGGGGGATTCTAGAAATTTAAGCGATTTTAAATACTGGGGAATTCAATTGATTCAATTGAATTCTCTTGATTTTCAAATTTCATTGTTTGGATAAAGCAGTGAAATTCCATCAATTGTAAAATTCTTTGTTAGGGTAATGTAGTTAAATTTTTTTCAAACTGTAAACTCTAAAATCAGCCAAAAACACAAAAAATCAGTCGAAAACCAAAAAGTCGGCCATAAACCCAAAAAATCGGCCGAAAACCCAAAAAATAACTATAAACCCTAAAATCGACTGAAAACCCAAAAATCAACTATAAACACTAAAATCGGTAGTAAAGTGGATTATAGTTGATTTTTGGGTTTTCGGCCGAGTTTTTTTTTTCGGTTTAGGGACGATTTTAGATTTTTTCGGGCGATTCTTTGGGTTTTCTGACGATTTTATGGTTTATAGTCGATTTCAAGGTTTTTGGCCGATTTTTAGTTTTTCGGTCGATTTTTTGAGTTTTCAGTCAATTTTAGGTTTTTCGGATGATTGTAAGGTTCATAGCCAATTTATGAGATTTTGGCCGATTTTTTGGGTTTATAGTCTAGTTTTGGGATTTTGGCCGATTTTAGGTTTTATAGTCGATTTTAGGGTTTATAGCCGATTTTATGTTTTCGGCCGATTTTTTTGGGTTTAGGGACGATTTTAGATCTTTCGGCCGGTTTTAGGGTTTATAGTCAATTTTAAGGTTTTTGGCCGATTTTAAGTTTTTCGATTGATTTTTTGGATTTTTTGTCGATTTTAGGTTTTTCGGCCGATTTTAAGGTTTACGGTCAATTTTTGAGATTTTGGCCGATTTTTTGGGTTTATAGTCGATTTTTGGGATTTTGGTCAATTTTAGGTTTTCGCCCGAGTTTTTTAGGTTTAAGGTCGACTTTTGGTTTTTCAGCATATTTTTTTGTTTTTCGGCTGAGTTTTTGGGTTTTCGGTCGATTTTAAGTTTTCAGCCGATTTTTTGGGTTTTCGGCTGATTTTTAGGGTTTATAGTCGATTTTTGAGTTTTCTGCCGATTTTTTGGGTTTTCGGCCGATTTTAGGGGTTATAGTCGATTTTTGGGATTTTGACCGATTTTAGGTTTTTTTGCCGATTTTTTGGGTTTTCGGCTGATTTTAGGATTTATAGTCGATTTTTGGGTTTTTTGCTGTTTTAGGTCTTTTCTGCCAATTTTTTGTATTTTCGACCGATTTTAGTTTTTCGATCAATTAGTAATTTTTAAAAGTTTAGCAAGATTTTTTTTTATACGTGGAAAATAAATATAGGGATACCAAAAAAAAAATCCATATCAAGAAAATAATAATACAGACTATAAAATATAGGCCACACGATGTTCGGTAATCGGTGGGGCTTAGGACTAGGAGAATCTAGAAACGTGCAATCCAAGATTAAATCTATCTAAAATCAAATAATAAAAAAAAGATATGAATCTAAAATCAAATAAAAAAGAAAAGATATGAATTAAATACAAAATCTTAATCACTTGATCAACAAGATATATATATAGACACGAGTTATACCAATTACCAATCAATATCAAAGCTTTTCTCTTTCTTTGCTACTTTTTATAAAATTCATCATGGAAGAATATCGTTGTAAGGCATGGCTAGGTTTGTCCGATTCCAATAGACAAACTATTTCATCTGATGACAACAAGTATTTCAACATTCAATTTGATTACACAACTAGGTATGTTCCAATTAATACAATGTTTCATCAATCTTCTTTTGGAAATTTCCGACAATACACTCTTCGAAACGTCTCGATGGATAACATGATGGATGGAACTACCTTTGTGTCATGGTTTTCTCATATAAATGTTCCTCAAGATGCTTTCACATTGGTGCAAGATGAAATCATGAAAGTCGCTTCTGATATAGTTTTTCATGAGACTTATAAGAATACTATTCGAGTCGATTTTTCTGTTACAAGGGCTTTTGAAGAAGAAGAAGAAGAAGAAGAAGAGGAGGAGGAGAAGAATAGTTTGCAAGAGGATGTGAAGATAATAGATGTTGAAGAAGAAGAAGAAGAAGAAGTTAGAAGGGTTCTTGAATGTGGTGAATATGATTGTAAAGCACGGCTGCTACATTTGACAGATTCCAACACACAAACTATTTCATGTGATGACAACAAGTATTTCAACATTCAATTTTATTACAAAACTATATATGTTTCAACTCTTCAATCTTCTTTCGAAGACATTCGACGCTACACTATGTATAGCGTCTCAATGGATAAAATGATGGATGAAAATACTTTTGTGTCATGGTTTTCTGATATAAATGTTCCTCAAGATGCTTTTAGATTGGTGCTAAAAGAAATCATGCAATCTGCTTCTAGTATAGTTCATGATGAGACTTATAAGAACCTAAAGGTTCTTACTATTCGAGTCGATTTTGCTGTCGCAAAGGCTATTGAAGAAGAAGAGGAAGAAGAAGAAGAGGAGGAAGAAGAAGAGAGTAATAGTTTGGAAGAGGATGTCGAGATAATAGATGTTGAAGAAGAAGAAGAAGATAATGGGTTTGTTGATGATGTTACAAGGGTTATTGAAATTGAAATTGATGAAGGTGATTATGAAGTTGATTATGATTTAGAAGAGGATGAAGAGCTAATGATGTTCGAGGAAGAACATACGAGATTTATTCCTGCAACCAAATCATGTATTGAAGAATTGAAGATGGTAAAAGTAGAAGATGTAACAAAATGTACCATTTGTCTTGAAGATGTTAACATTGGTGTTGCATTGCCATGTTCCCACATATTTCATACGAATTGCATTCGCGATTGGTTGGTGATAGGTCATTGCTGTCCTTTGTGTCGATTTCAGTTGCCAACCAGCAACATGATGAGTGAATAAATAGTGAAATTATTAGTTATTATGTAATAAAACAGAGGTTTTTTAGAATTTGTAGATGAATGTTGATCTCTTTGTTCATAGTAATTGTCTCAATTTAATTTCTTATATTTCTTGGTCATGTATGAAGGATTTAAATATAAATAAGCCATGAATCATTTTATACAAGTTATAGCATATTATGGTATTATAGAAGATCATGACGCGTACATGTTAGAATTTTAGAGAGCGGTGACATAACAATCATGAGAAGCGGAACTACCCTCATTACTGTCGGTGTTTCAGAGTTAGGTTTTCACCCTATGTCTTAACGTTTGATGGGATAATGTTAATGTAGCTAACTGCTGAGCGCAAAGACCTCTCATTAGGCTTACCTAAATGGTCTAATCCATAACAGACAAGAGTCCAATTATATAATTCATCATTTTTAAGTGCTTAATAACAATAAACCATAATTTATATTAATAATAATTTCTAATGTTGGAACAAATAACACATTATGTGTGAATTGAAAATAAAATATTTGAGTCTCACATCGGGTATTAGAACATATTAATATGTATTATATACTAGTGTGTATTTTGAGAATAAAAAAAATAATGAATATAGATTATGTTGTAGAAACTTACTTGAGTTACTAAATAATAGGAATGGTAGTAGAAAAAGTAAAAGCATGTGTTCCTATTTTTAATGACCACCTCACTAGTTTTATTGAGTCATGAGCATAATCCACTTATTTATATAAAATTAAATCCTAGCCACCAGCATATCATAGATGATGATATATAGCACTTGTTGTTACTCGGAGAAAGCAAGTTACATATCTCACAGTAAAATATCTATCTCGTGGGTGGCTCTCTCAATGGTGGCTCTCTCATCAAATATATGACAATACTCCAATTGTTGTTCAAAGAATTATAGCTTATCAATTGTACAAGCACCCATAGCACTATGTTGGTGCTTGATGGTTTTGCTCATTAAAACCTGCGGCAACGGTAAGTCCTATTTTCTTTTATGGAACAAATAATCATATCCACTGACTTTAGAGATTATTTGATGTTCTTGGTTTGTAAGTGATTATGAATCAATGGTTTACATATTCATTTGAAATATTTAGTTGATTGAAATGAGCCATATTAAAGTTAGAATGAATGAATTATTCATATCAATTGGTTTCATTATTCGGTTATGCAAATTAATTAGAAAGATTTGTATTAGGATGTGTTACTAATAACTTAGAGAATAATTAGAGAATAATATTGAAGTTTATTCTATTTGTTCTGATATACTAGTATTAGTATTATTATTGTGTTTTAAGAGTGATTCTAGTATCACAGTGAGTTCCTTCAAATTTAAGAATGGTCATAGCGCCATATTCCCTATGATTTGAATGGTCTTAATTACCATATAAGAATGGTCATGGTACCATATTAGAACGGTCATAGTACCGTATGAGAATGGACTTAAAATCATAGCGCAATGGTTTTAGTACCATATTTGAGGGTGTAATTCTTGCCCGATATCTACAGTGCAGTATTTATCGGTATCAGTAGAGAACTGGGCTGTTTTATCCTGGAGACTTCGTGGTTGATCGTCTGCCTTGCACAATTTTGGGCAGTGCCGCGAAACGTCTTAAAGAAAGCGTATTCACCCGCGACTCAATCCAGTAATCTCTTCGGTGGTTGAAAATTATATTTAACAATTTTGAACCTCGGAAACAACATCTAATAATCGATTATTCTCAATCCATAATTCACCAAACTCTCATCTTCAAAACCCACAATCAAGTTCCCATTTTTCACTTCCTCCAACAAAAAACACTTCCTTAAATTTCAAACATGTTCTGTCTCAGATACCTCAGTAACAACAATGCAGAAAGAATTTGAAGAAGAAGAAGAAGACAAAGAAGACCCAACTGCTGAAACATGTTATCTTGATCCAGAAACTGATCCTGATAACTTATTAAGCTGGGAATTGGATTTTTGTTCTAGACCCATTCTTGATATTAATGGAAAGAAACTTTGGGAGCTTGTTGTTTGTGATAAATCTCTTTCACTTCAATATACTAAGTATTTTCCTAATAATGTTATTAATAGTATTACTCTTAAGGATTCTATTGTTGCTATTTGTGATGAGTTGGATATACCTGTGCTTAGAAACATTCGCTTCTTTAGGTAAATTGCTTAAATTATATCATTCAGTTATGACAGTTTCAGTAGTTATTGTTTCTTTTACTTGCATACTAGCAGTTACTATTCTTTCTGTTAGCACATAGGCCATATTTGGATAAATAGTTTAATTAAGCGCTTATATAGCATAAGTGTTTATCATGTAAGTGCTTATGTATAAACTTATTTGAGCTTATCAACTGGTATAAGTTTTGTGAGACTGGTTGAGAGAACTTATGAAAACAACTTACGACAATTTTCATAAGTCGTTCTTAACTTATTTTCATTAGTTCTCCTACATAGGTTATGTAAGCTTATGCATAAGCACTTATTATGAAAAGTGTTTGTTCTATAAGCTATAAATAAGCTGTTTATCCAAACATACACTATTTCTATAATAAAAGATAAAATAAACTTGTTTTCATATATGCTATAAACTAATTTCATAAGTTGGAGAGCTTATGGAGATAAGCTGAAAACAAATATGGACATGTCATAAGTTGTTTCCATAAGCTCTGCTAAACAGTCTCACTCATGCTTATGCTAGTAGATAAGCTCAAATGAGCCCATCCAAACATGCCATTGGACTATTCGAGTGGGAATGAACCCCCATTTTAATTCCTAAAATATCACACACACACACACTCTCTCTCTCTATCTTAGTCCCTAAAGTATAGAAAATTAATTTGTCCTAAGAATATTGTTAGAAAGCGATTTGTAAATTATATTTACTATTGTATCATATGTTATAGCTTATGTACCAAATGCTACGTTAAGACATTGCTTTATTCAGTGTTCATACTGGAGTAAGGAATTTTGAAGTGTATTATTATTGCTTTGTAGGTCACAGATGCAGACAATTATTACAAAAGCATGTAAGGAGCTTGGCATAAGAGCTCTTCCCAGTAAACGGGTGAGTCTGATTTTAAATTTTGCTGTGGATGTGAAATTTCATTGCTCAACAGAAAACTATATAGGTTTCCTTGCTGATAGAAATAAGTTAGTTTGCTGAACGATTGATAGTCTGAGACACTTCTTGGAAATAAACCTAACTGGTCTTGTAATTTGGCCGACAAAACATGGATGAAAAAACTTAACTTGTCCATTAGACGAAGGTTCAAAAAATTGGTTCCGTATGTATTGATTTGTGTGGAATGGCTGTATGACCTCTAATTAACTTATGAAGTAATAAGAATATGGGAGGAATTTTCTCTACTCCAAATATGAATTGTCTGTATATATTTGAAAAAATTGTAAGTTTGTGGCGTATGGAAGTACACTTCCAGACAAAATATTATCGTCCAAAAGTACACTTCCGAAAATATGTATGAATTTTTAGTATGAGGGGTAAAAAAGTTCCTCCCTGAGAATATGTATCAGCTTTTACATGTTTCAAGAGACATTTGTTGCACAAAAGTAAAAGATAAAAATTGAAATCTTTTGGTGACTGTATTTCATTTGGCGATTCTATTTCCTTTTCAGAGATGCACCGGTGTATATTTTATGCGCTTCATTTGATCCTTTTCAGTGCTTGTCATTACTTTTATGGCTAGAGGAACGCTATGAAACTGTATATACAAAACATCCTGGATTTCAAAAGGGATCCCAGCCTCTTTTGCCATTAGACAATCCCTTTCCCACGAAACATCCAGAAGATCTTTTTGGCGAAAGATGGGCATTTGTTCAGTTACCTTACTCAGGTATAGATTCATCAGCATTTGTTAATACTTTAAATTGTTTTCCTAAGATATACATCTCTTACTTTTAATAACCTATTTTAAAGCTGTTCGAGAGGAGGCCTCGACATCAGAGGAAAGGTTTGGCTATGGTTCTGGGCTAGATCTTGATTTATTGGGTATTGAAATTGAGGACAAGACGTTGATCCCAGGACTGGCTGTTGCATCTTCTCGTGCTAAAATATTATCAGGTAAAGAACTTCATTTTCATATTTTATTTGAACTTCATTTTTCATATACACTTGGTTTCTTTCCGAGCAATGTAATAGTAGGTTTTTGGTTATTTTCATGCTGAAAACCTTGTGCGTACTCTTTGTGTATTCGGATGAGCTTATTTACAGCTTATTTTGGTTTGTCGTATGACATATACACTTTTGTCAGTATTTTATATAACCGATGAAAATAACTTATGACATATTTAACTTTCGAAACATTCCTCCACTGATTACATGAAAACACTCAGACGCACTTTTGATGTGCGTTATCATAACTAAGTATACTTCTCATAACTGTTATTTTCTTTTGCCACTTTACTGCGACAGCTTTTATGAATGGATTGGAGCTCTGTGCTATTGAAGCAGACACTGCTCGCGGTAACCTGACTCTTTCAGTTGGAATTTCGACTCGTTATGTATACGCGACCTATAAGAAAAGTCCTACCACAACTAAAGAAGCTGATGCTTGGGAAGCAGCTAAGAAAGCTTCTGGAGGCTTGCATTTCCTTGCAATCCAAGATGAGTTAGATTCTGAAAATTGTGTTGGCTTCTGGCTTTTGCTAGACTTGCCACCTCCACCTGTATAATCATACAAATTATTATGATTGAATATTTTAAAAGAACAAAATTCTTATAATAGAATCATTAGATTTCAGATGTTTTACCTAAGGTTATAATAAAATTATTAAGACTATCAATTTATCTTTGGTGATAAAAACCGGAACATTAATTATATTTCTAACTTTTCTTAATATATATGTGAAAATTGCTTAAAGTTTTCTTAAAAATATAGTAAATTTTAGTTCAGAAAAATAAAAAAGGGACATTTTTATCCTCTCAAAATTTTCTATTTCATTTTTGGTCCATAATGGACATAATCTTGACATTGGTACAAGACAATGAGCTTTTATATAAGAATTATTTCAACGATCATAACAGTAAAATAAGTCATCTAAGTCAAGGAATAAATTATGAAAAGAGAACATTCTTTTTAAAGTCATTTTAAGGAATCCAAAATCATATCTCATGTCAAGGTTTTTGTAGTCCACAAGATAACTATTGAGATTTTATTTAGACTAATGATAAAGCAACAATAATGTTCATAACAACTTGCAAAGCACCGGCCGTTTTCTTGACCGATTCCATATGAATGCATATTCGATTAATTGGTATGAGGTTATCCGCAAAAAAAAATTGTCCAAGTCACTTTGTTTCTTTTTTTCCAAGTTTCTTCTTTTTTTTCTTTGTGGTACAAATATGATTGACAAATTTTCTCCAGATGAGAGAACATTCTCCTAGGTTCAGAGAATTACCTCCCAAATTGTTGCACATAAATTGCAAAGTCATCATGAGGCGTCTCAATCTTATTTACACTTAACCACAACGGCTATATGTTGCTTATCAAAAAAAAAAAAAAAAAAAAAAAAAAAAACAACGGCTATATGTTATGTAAAAAAATAATAATAATATTAAAAAAAAATCTTTATTTTTACTTATTTTTTAATACCACATCATAAATTTTAATTTTTGTAAGAAAATTTGAAAATTGAAAATTAAAATAAAGAAATTGAAAATTGGCAAGAACCCAGAACCTTCATTGTTCTTCATTATTCTCTTTCTTGTTTTTAACATTGTTGTTTGGTTTTAAACGAGGTTGAAGATGGAAACAATCTAGAAACTAAATCAGTAAGGTTTCCAACACAAGCTCTTCTTTTAGGAACGAGTGGAATAGAAGAGGAATCGTCCGAGTCAAAGCGAGGAATGATTTCTGTTACTTGAAGAAGTGGATGACGGTGCTCCACCATAACGAAAGCGAAAGATTCGTGTAAAATAGTTGCTGAAATTCGCGTTACAGTATTCGTGTTGAGGATGATGACGGTGGAAGCGGTTTTTGATGCGGCGGTTACGAAGTGGAAGATGGTGGTTTTTTGTTGGAAGAAATAAAAAAGTTTAATTTTAGAAAATAATAATGAAAAATAAAATTAAAATGCCAAGTGGAATTAAAGTAAATGAATAATAAAATAAAAATTCAAGTCAGCGTGCCACATCACCTATTATATTCAGTCATGTGCCAAGTAGCCCAACCATGGGAAAAGAGAAAAATCTTGACATCACGGAGGACAATTGCAAAAAAAATAATATAAAAAATAAGACGTGATAAGTCAAAATTTGCTAACATTACAGGGGTATAGATCTATTAACCCTAAAAAAAAATTATACTATATAAAGATGTGAGTTTTGAAAAATAATTATAATATTTGGATAAACAAAAAGGATCATAATAATAATAACAAAGACCGAAAAAAAAAATAACCGGTAAAAAAAAGCTAATTATCCTAATAACTAGGGGTCAGGTTGTGTCTAACTTATGTAAAAAAAAAACATGTCTTATGTTTTATGCTAATTTATGGTTTATAGTTAATTTTAGGTTTTTCATCCGTTTTTATGGTTTATAGTTGATTTTAGGTTTTTCGGTCGATTTTATGGTTTTTTGCCGATTTTATGGTTTATAGTTGATTTTAGGTTTTTCTTCGATTTAATGTTTTTTGGCCGATTTTAAGGTGTTCGGGCGATTTTTTCGATTTTTCGGCCGATTTTATGGTTTAGAGTCGATTTTAGGTTTTTCGGCCGATTTTATGGTTTAGAGTCGATTTTAGGTTTTTCGATCAATTTTATAGTTTTTGGCCGATTTTAGGTTTTTCGGCCGATTTTTCCGGTTAGCGGCCGATTTTAGGGTTTATAGTCGTTTTTATAGTTTTTTGCCGATTTTAGGTTTTGCAGCCGATTTTTCGGGTTTCAGGTTGATTTTATGTTTTTCGGCCAATTTTATGGTTTATAGTCGATTTTAGGTTGTTCGGACGATTTTTTCGGTTTTTCGGCCGATTTTATGGTTTATGGTCGATTTTAGGTTTTTCGATCGATTTTATGGTTTTTTGCCAATTTTAGGTTTTTCGTCCGATTTTTCCGATTAGCGGCCGATTTTAGGGTTTATAGTCGTTTTTACGGTTTCAGATCGATTTAAGGATTTTCGGCCGATTTTTTAGATTTTTAGCCGAGTTTAGGGTTTATATTCGATTTTAGGGTTTTTCGGCTGATTTTTTTGTGTCTATGGTCGATTTTAGGTTTTTTGATCGGTTTTAAGGTCCAGGTCTGGTTTAGGGTCGATTTTAGTATTCTAGGTTGATTTTAAATTTTTCTACTGATTTTAGGGATTTCGACGATTTTTGGAGCTCTGGCATTGGCTTTTTTTAAAATATAGTTTTAAAAAAAAAAAACTTCTTTTTTGACAAAAAAAAAACAAGTTGAGAAGTAGAAAATTAGTAGGGTCAAATTTTTGTAAAAAAAAAGTAGGGTCAAACTTAACCTAAGTATTTAAGAGTTTATATTTTTTTTTGGTAATATATTTTTATTTTTTATTCGTGGATTCGAAAATATTGACATATAACGGTACAATCTGTGGGAGAATCTAGAAACGCGGCAGTGAAGATAAAATCAAATCTAATATCAAAAAAGATAAAACCAGCTAAAATCAAATCTTTTTTCAAAAAAGATATAGAAATTAAAATCAAATCTTTTTTAGAAAAAGATATATAAATTAAAATCAAATCTTTTTTAGAAAAAGATATCTAACTTGATCACCAAGATTATAATATCTATATATACACGACACGAGTGACAGTTACCTATCAATATCAAGAATTAGTAGTTTCCTTTGTGATATATCATATATCTTTATCAACTTTGCTACTACTGTTTCTTAAATTCATCATGGATGAATATCGGTGTAAGGCATGGCTACGTTTGTGTGATTCCAGCACACAGAGTATTTCAGGTGATGGCAACAAATTTTTCAAGGTTCAATTTGTTTACAAAACTACATATGTTCCAACTGATACGTCTCAATCTTCGTTCGAAGACATCCAATGTCACGCTCTTCATAACATCTCAATGGATAAGATGATGGATGAAAATACCTTCGTGTCATGGCTTTCTCAAGTAAATGTTCCTCAAGATGCTTTCACAATGGTGGTAGAAGCAATTATGCAATGTGCTTCTGATATAGTTGATGATGAGACTTATAAGAACCTAAAGTTTCTTACTATTCGAGTCGATTTTTCTGTTAAAAGGGCTATTGAATATGTTGATTGTGAAGAAGAAGAAGAAGAGGAGAACAATAGTTTGGAAGAGGATGTCGAGATAATAGATGTTGAAGAAGAAGAAGATAATGGGTTGGTTGATGATGTTACAATTATTGAAATTGAAAGTGATGAAGATGAACACGGTTTGGAAGAGGATGAAGAAGAGCCAATGATGCTTGAAGAAGAAGCTGCTAGGTTTATACCTGCTAACGAATATCATTGTAAGGCATGGCTACGTAAGTCCGATTCCAACACACAACGTATTTCATGTGATGATAAGAAGTATTTCGACATTCAATTCGAATACAAAACTAGGCATGTTTCGACAGATATGTTTCAATCTTCTGTTGAACACATTCAACGTGATGCTCTTCGCAACATCTCAATGGATAAGATGATGGATGAAAATACCTTTGTGTCATGGCTTTCTCTAATAAATGTTCCTCAAGATGCTTTTACATTGGTGATAGAAGAAATCATGCAAGTTGCTTCTGATGCAGTTGATGATGAGCGAAAGCATCTTACTATTCGAGTCGATTTTTCTGTTACAATGGCTATTGAGGATGAGGAAGAAGAAATTATGGTTGAAGAAGAATATACTAGATTTATTCCTGCAGATAAGTCATGTATTGAAGAATTGAAGATGGTAAAAGTAGAAGAAGTAACAAAATGTACTATTTGTCTTGAGGGTGTTAATGTTGGTGTCCCATTACCATGTTCCCACATGTTTCATAAGAACTGTATTGAAGATTGGTTAGTGATAGGTCATTGTTGCCCTTTGTGTAGGTTTGAATTACCTACCAGCAACACTAGAGAATAAGTTGTTTGTTATTATGTTTCATTAGTTGTGGTATATACTAGAGATTGTATATGATGATTACATTCGTGATATTCAATGAATTTTTATTAAGGTTTGAGATTTTTGTTAAAGTACTTTATATAGATCATTGGTGTTTGTTGTTTTTGTCCCTTTTATGTGCCTTATTTTTATAATCTGATTGAGTTCAACCCTTCTGGCTTTAATTTTTCTGCAAGAGTGTTTTTTACCCCTGATCACTTGTATTACAGGGCTGCTAGATTTCTTATGTTGTCATAGCACTACTAGAAATATGACATTTGGTTAAGGGATTTCACTTCAGGTATTGGTATATCTGAAGTGGAAAAAATTAGGCAAGTGAAAAATTCATTGATAATTGATAAAGATTCCACTACGGTTTTTTTGTATAACTAAAGTGGAAAAAGATACGGTGGCATTCTGGTAATTACCATGAAATTTTGTTTTAACGATTCCACTTCCGTGTTTGGTTCCACCGTAGTGAAATCTCTCCCTTGAAAATTTGTATACGCGTACTCATTGCCCTAACTCTCATATTCTCTGAATCTCTCTCTCATTCTCTGAATCATCGTTTTCTCTGGTGGTGTTCGTGAATCTCAGTGAATCCCTCACTGATTCTCTCTCGTCGTGAACTGTTCTTCGTTTTAGCCGTACATCAAAATCGCTCGTGAATCTCACTGAAACCCTAACTCAGCAATATCTCTCCTGTTCGTGAACTGTTCTTCGTTTTCGCGATTGAACGAAGTTTCTTTTCTGTTTGCGATTGAACGAAGTTTTGTCCCGGTATGCTGATTTTTGATGTTTCGTGTTCTGTTCTTCGTTCTATTTAGTTTAAGCATTCATTTTTTTTTTCCCTTTGATTGTGATATGTTTAGAGTCTTTGGTTTATGTCATTTTTAGGGTTTTTGTTAAACAACGCTTATGTTGGTTGATTGTAATCTGATTTTTGTCTTTGATTATGATTATTTATGGGTAAATCTGAACTTATCAAGTTTGAAAACAGTACCCCAAATTGGTTTATGAATTTGCTGTGAAAGTTAATTTGCAAAGTCTGCAATTTTATTGTTGTTTGCAGATTTTTGAGAAATATGTTAAGAATTGGATTGCAATTGCTGCACCATTCCAGGGTAAGTAATTCTATTCTATATATTTAATCAGAATTATAAATTAAGGATATTTGAAGATGTTTTTTCTAGCACTTCAATGCAATTTGTAAAGTTAGGACTGTTGAAAATTTGCTTTCCTTGTTTAATCATCTGTGTTTACAGCCTAATTACCATTGGAAACTATTTCTAATAATTTCATTTTAGAAAGTCTTTGGATTCTTTATGGAAGCAAAGGATTGAAGATAGGAAACCTTTTTAGTATATAGTGGGATGCGAGCATTGGAAGGATTTGGTTTTGAGTGTTGAAGAAGGGGTTTTGATTCCTAAACCTGAGACTGAACTTATTGTTGATTTGGTATATGTTGTTTTGTCAAAGAATGATGATTTGAAAAGAGGGGTTTGGGCTGATTTATGGACTGGAAGTGGTGCTCTTGCTATATGTATTAGTAGGATTTTATGAAATGGTGGAAAGGTTATTGCATCGGATTAAAACCCCGTGGCTGTGGTGGAAAGATTAAATTCCCTTTGCTGCCCCATTTTCTCGTCCGAGAATTTTACCAAAGTTGATTTTTTTGCTAAGGAACAAGGGGAGAGTATGATGGATAAAGATGATATTCTTAGTAGTGATAGTGAGGATGAAGAGGATGATGATGACGATGATGCTGGGAAGAATAGCAAGTCTGATGCCAAAATGAAGGGTTGGTTTTCATCTATGTTTCAGAGGTAATATTGCTGAATTAGATTCTTTTATTGTTATATATTTTGTCAAGTTTGTTTACATCATTGGCTTCATTCAGATTTATATTAAGCAGCTAACCGTGTAGTTTAGGATTGATTTTGTGTTGCTTGAAATAGTGAAATTGGTATATACATGTGAATTGGATTATGTGAAGAATATTATTATTTTTTGAATGCATGTGAAGATTTTGTTGTCTGTTTCATTGTTTCTAATCCATGATACCTTGACAATTTGACTGTTCTTTCTAATTCTAATGGCGATTTTCGGCAATTTGGTGGTAGTAATAACATTACATTGTCAACTTCCTTTGATTGAAATTTGAAACCTTATTGATATTTCCTTTCCATATAATACATATGGTATCATCTGCTGTCCTTTGCTTTTGCTTTTAAGGTATATGTGCATCATTGAGATGCTAAGATTTAATTTGTAATGATATTAGGTATTCAGAAATTGATATTCTTTATATATACAATTTCATCTTATTAATACCGATGCTATTTTTCAAAAAATGCAGACGGCAATGGAAGAAGCACTTGTTCGGATTTTAACTCCTAGGCATTATATTGGCAACATATTGAGGGATGTTCATGCTGCTAAAGAGCAAAGGAAACCATATATTGTTGTATTTGTTGGAGTTGGAGTTGGAAATCTATTGATCTTGCTAAGGTGAAGGAAATTCATATATTGTTTCTCCTATTTATATAAATTTCATATGTTTGGCTTGCTTTTTAACTGGAAGGTGATATTCCATTTTATTTGCAAATGTGCAGGTTGCTTACTGGCTTCTGGAACACGATGTTAAAGTCATGATAGCTGCTTGTGATACATTTCGATTAGGAGCTGTTGAGCAGTTGCGGACACATGCACGTAGACTTGAGGTGTATATTGATTTTAATGCTTAAAGATTATTAGATATATTAATAGTTAATAATCAGTTACCGGGAGTTGTTGTAGCAAGAGTTTATTGATTCTATGAGGGTGTACTATATACTAAATGACTTGTATTATTGATTATTCTCAGTTTCTAGGCTTTTGCAGTTAAGAGATAGTATTGAAAAACAAACCTTGCATTTATTTTATGTAAATTGCAATAGAGGATGACTTGCAATTACATAATTTTCTTATTAGTTATGGATTGTAATGTAAGAATGATAGTGGAGGTTCTATCCTTATTTCTGTTAGTCATTCCAAGAGACTCAAGTAATTTGTTTTGAATTATGAGTTGTGTATGATTTTGGAGTATTTTGTTTTTTTGTATAGCAGGAAAAAAATGGTTTTTTAAAGCAGCAGCAAAAAAACTTTTTTTTTTAATAGTAATAGATTTCACGTCGGTTATAATATAAAACTGACGTGCAATCCCCATTTTTCACTTCGGGTAATACATAAAACCGACGTGGAATCCCCATTATTATTAATAAAAATTAATTGAAAAACCAGGATACCACTTCGGTTATAAACCGAACCGACGTGGAATCCCCGGACTTACAACGACGATGGTCTTTACGTCGGGTCAGAAATCGACGTGGAAAGTGGTTTCTGCCAGACGTGGAATCCTCATTCTGTACTAGTTTAGATTTGTATTACAGGGCTACTAGATTACTTGTATTTAGTTTAAATTTTTAGTGTAATTGTTATATTTGACTCAAAACATCCTTCAATGTGTTTGGAAGGTTGTTGGTTTTTCTTTTCAATTGTAATTGTAAGTCACAAATTTGCTTATTCAATTGTCTTTAGTGGCTCTATTGGAGACTCATAATTTAACACATGATTAAGAAAGTTAATTTTAAGTAAGCAGTTGTTAATAAATATTTTAATAATTTTATACTAGAATTTTTAAAAAGCAAGTTTTTTCATAATATAAAAAGCTAGTTTTTTTTTAAAATTTTTTTTATATTTATTTCTTCATTAACAATAGTATTTTTCTATCCAAAGTTTTACTAATTGACGAATAGCCAATAAGGCATATTGTTTAAGCCACGTGGATTTTGTTTTTAATTACTTAAAGACATTATTGTTTACAAGTATGTATGAATTAGTGATAGGGATGAAGTCTAACATTTGTGATTTATCCATATTTTTCGTTTTATAACTTTCCACACACTGTCTCAAAAATGTACTATCACATTATAAGTCTTTGTTGTCCTAAGAGTGCTCCTCTATTGTCTCCTTAAACAAAGCTAAGAAATAACAACCACTTGCTTTCACAAAAACATTTTGTGACAAATATTCATTAGCTAAACAAAAGTTACAAGAAAAAAAAAATACAATGTTGTCCTTAGTGTTTGAAACTTCAAAGAAGAAGAAGAAAAAAAACAAGATAATCTAGACAAAGAAAGATTGATTGATTTTGGCTTGTCAATATGGTGAGAATTGGCTTGCCAAAGTCAGCCTTATTTTGTGGTGACAAGTTGGGTAATCTCATTTGGGGAGTAGCACAAAACTTTTTTCTATTTGTTGCAATGGTGATTATGACCAATGGTTTACACTATTTTCTAAAGCCTTATTCACAACCTCGAATCACTTCCGACATATTTGTAAGTTTCTCTATCTCTTTTCGTTTTTAGATGTCAACCTAGTTGGTATATGTCTCTCATAACGATCTCTTTCCATTGCTATAAAAAATTGGTTTATTAGACAAAAGTTCAAAATGAAAGATTTTGTAATGCTTATAAAAAATAATTTTTCTCTTCTATATGAATGCAGGTAGGAGTAATTTTTGGAAACTTAGGTTATGTACGTGATCTATTTACAGAATTCAACAAGACATTTGGATTTATAATTGATTTTGGTATGATGGGTTACATGTTTGCATTAGGAGTAGAAATGGACCCATATGTACTATTACAAAAACCACCAAGACATGTTAGAGTTGCTTATTCAGGAGTTGGCATAACATTCATGCTAGCAGCTATTGTATCCCCTTTTAATAGGTTCTTCCCACACTTACAAAGACTATTAGAGTACACCACAGCTCTCTCCATCCTTCTAGCTAGCACGGATTCGCCTGCATTGACGCGTTTATTAACACAGCTCAAAATCGGAAAATCAGATATTGGGAAGCTTGTAATCGCATCCGCAATGCACTCGGATTTTGTGTGCTATTGTGTACTTTCGGTTGGTTACATGTTTTCTCCACTCCCCGAACTTTGCGATGATTTGAACAAACCTTATCTTTCAAAAACAAGCAAAATGGGTTTGGCAGTTTTGGGAGAAGTTTTATTCACACTAATGTTTTCGCCGTTTTTCATGAGTTGGGTTGATGAAGAAAATCCAGATGGTAGACCTATGAAAGGTCCACATTTGATACTTTCAATTGCATTTGTGGTGTTAATGTGTTCCTCTTCTGTTTTAGCTGGTTTTACTCCAATTTTAAGTGCATTTCTAGTAGGTGTTTGTTTCCCTAGAGAAGGTAGGGTTTCAAGATGGGTTATCACAAAAATCAATTACTTGTTGAATACAATTTTTTTTCCAATTTTTTTCTTGTGGGTTGGGTTTGAAGCTGATTTGAGCCAATTTGAAGCTACAAGGTATCGTACATGGATAAATATAGTGGTGCTTATCACTGTGTCAATAACTGGAAAAATTTCTGGAGCACTTGTTTCTGGGGCAGTACAAGGATTTCATTGGCCAGAAGCAACTGCAATAGGATTACTTCTTACGACAAAGGGACATGTGCATATCTACTTGGCTGTCAAAGTGATGAATTGTGTAGCAACAAGTAAGTCCAATGGCATTGGGATGATAATTGCAATATTTTTTACAGTTATATACACACCATCAGTTGTAGCACAAATCATAAGACGTGCAAAAAAACGGGTACCTACTCGTCACATGGTCATTCAATCGCTCGACCCATTGAGCGAACTAAGGATCCTCTTATGTGTTCATGGACCTCACAATGCTCCTGCTTCCATAAACTTCGCGGAGATTTCAAAAGGAGCAGCTGATCCTGGTATTCTAGTATATGTCACTGACATGATTGAACTAACCAATGATATATCTCCAACTTTAGAGACGGAGGAAGGATTGCACACAACAACTGTGAAAGACAGGGAAATATTGGACATGAGAGAAAAAATAACAAACGCATTCCAGGCACATATTTTAGATAGTGGTGAAGGTATTACATTGAAAAGAACCCTGGCACTGTCAACAATTACTAACATGCCGCACGACATTTGTGTTTTAGCAGAGGACATGATGGTTGCCCTTGTCGTATTACCATTCCATAGGGTTCAGCGTCAGGACGGAACATTGGATGGTGGTAATCAAGGGTTCAGATATGTCAACAGAAAGGTAATATCTTTAAAACTAGAGTTGACTTTCTTGAAAAATAATTCGGCAATAATTTGGATGCTTAACGTAGTTTTGAATTCGTGGAGCAGTTATTTATGTTAAGTTCACAGCTAATGAATAAAAACAAGTATCGCAACTCGGTAATCAGTCAATGAACATAATTAACCACAATTTTAAACATCACTATTCATGATTTTCAAAGTTGATTTGAACACATGAAAATCATGTATATTGAACATATTTTATATCAACAATAGTTAGACAGACTTATATATGTTTAATATGGTAGCATTTTAATAGCTAACCCTATAGATAATATTGTTTTGAGCAGGTCCTGAGAAGTGCTCCTTGTTCTGTCGGAATTCTAGTAGATAGAGGCCTTGGATCATTTGAACGTTTATCAAGATCTCAAACAAAAATGAATGTGGCAGTCATATTCATTGGTGGGAAAGATGATAGAGAAGCACTTGCCTATGCTAGCCGTGTCTCGCAACATCCAGGAGTAAAGCTATCTGTATTAAGATTCCTAGTAGATACAAGTGCAGAATCCTCTAGATTAGCTGGATACAGAATCATCCTACCAGATCAAGAAAAAGAAATGCAGTTAGATGATGAATGTTTTGCAGAGTTCTATGAGAAGCATGTGATTGGAGGGAAAATTGCATACGCGGAGAAGCATCTTGCAAATGCTGCTGAGACATTCTCTATTCTCAAATCATTTGAAGGACAATATTCATTGGTTATTTTAGGAAGAGAAGGAGGGATAAACTCTATTTTAACAAGGGGGATGAATGATTGGCAACAGTGTCCTGAACTAGGACCAATAGGGGATGTTCTTTCAGGACCAGACTTCTCAAGGACTATCTCAGTTTTGATCATACAGCAACACAAAGTTACAGGACAAATAGATGGATTAGATGATGACTTTTCTATCATGTCATATAATAAGTATGGTTAGATAGTAGCCATATCGAAGAAAAGAAAAAAAAAATAGACAGCTGGATAGGTGGTAGTGTAGATGTAGACACAATTGTATGTAGCAAAACAGAAATAGAAAAACTCGAGTCGAAAATTTGAAAATTGTGATATACATAGCTACGGGTAATGATGATTCAGAAAAGTTAAAAAGATGCATAATTAGTAATTGATAATCCACTCATGAGAATAATGCCAGAAAATATAAATAAGAAATCCTAAAAATATATAAAAACAAACTTGTGAATAATACAATTCAAATGTGAATAGAAGATTTTTATTGGTTAAAGTAATAAATCTGATTCAGTCATTCAAACTCATTGAGTTCAGAGTCATCACACAAAGAAAAGAAAATCTGCAAGAGACAGATCGAAGTTTTACTAAACGGTGCAGCCCAGCCCTCATCTAGTTGTACTAAAGCATAAAATTTCAGGTACACTGTAATGCAATATTTAAAGGAATAGTCTAGTCATCATCTTCTTCAAAATCAGATAATTCGGCATCGTCATCAGAATCATCATCAATCTCAGGTTCAGATTCACTCACAACATATTTCTTTTGAGTACGATTGGCCCTCTGAGGTCTAGCCCTTGATGGCTGTGGTGGAATCTCAACCACCTCCTCCTCTGCAATAGGAGAGTTAGAAGTAGAACCTTCAGACAAATCAGCAAGTGGACTTATATCCTTGTTAGCATCCCTTCCCAGTATAGAACCACTTTTCTTGTTAAATGGAGACTCCCTCATCTTCCTCACTTTCTTCTCTGGTGATTCAGCTGGCTGCAACATATCAGTCAATATTTTTTGACCTGATAATTGCTTGGTTCCTACATTTCGTTTCTTGGGGGCAGCAGGTGCCTTTGCAGGTGCCTTCTTGGCATTTTGAGCAGCAGGCTTTCTCCCTCCCTTCTTAACTGGGGCAGCCTTCTCATGTACTTCGAAGTCGTCATCATCATCAACATCATTAACTTCATTATCACTATCCAACACTATAGTACTTGACTTCTTTTTTGCACCACCCCCTCTGTTAATCTGTTTCTTCATAGCAGGCACAGGTTCTTCACTTTCCATGGCTGTGGAAGAAAACACCAACTTTAGTAACAAGCATGTGTAACCATATGTGCTATGTACTATATATATATTAGCATGGCAAATGAATTGATGATTTGAGAACATATTTGTACTTCATCTCAAAAAAATTACCTTGCGACTTTTCACCAGATGATTCAATGTTATATGCAGCTAGACGTTCTTGAAGAGATAGCATTTCTTCATCAGGTTCCTGATGATAGGCACATGAAAGTGTAAGGGCTAAACATGATTGGAAGGAAAAGAAACATACAATACAGGAAATTGGCAACTGGTATACCTTGGGAGTATTCTTCTTAGAACCTGCTCGCCCTTTTGGTTTTGCAATATCAACAGCATTCTCTGACAATGCAAATCGAGAAAGTTCATACCCAAATGGATATTAAAATTCAAAATATTTCACATAATATTAAAATTAAAAATTAATAATAAAACAATTCGGCTTACCAACTTCCATTGAAGAATTATCATTCTCTGGCTCAACATTTTGGGTTTTCTTAGTGTTCTTTCGTGGTTGTGGTGGCTTCTTACCAACAGCATTCTCTGATGATGGAAATCAAGAAAGTTCATAACCGAATGGATATTAAAATTAAAATTCCCAAGTCATGTGATATTAAAATTAAATTTATAAATTAATAATAAAACAACTCAGACTTACCAATTTCCATTGGAGAATTATCATTATCTGGCTCAACATTTTGTGTCTTCTTAGTATTCTTTCGTGGTTGTGGCGGCTTCTTTGCAGGTTTGGAAACAAAACCATTATTTTTTTTTGCTTGGCTTGATCTCTTTCGACCCGCTTCTGCGTCTTTGCTATCTAGCTCCTGAAACACAGTAAAACACAATAATGAATAAACGATAATAATACAGACCATCATTATTTCAAATACAACTAACAAAATTAAGTAACTGTCTCTTACATCAAGTTTCTTTTCAAACTCATCCAGATCCTTCAACCACAATGACTTTGATGGGGTTCCCATCAAAATTTCAAACTCCTTTTCCTTTTCAGCCTTTTCATCAAGCAGCTTCTGAACACTTTCAAGGGTCAAAGTTCCAATAGATAAGGATAAAAGATACTCATAGTCACCCCAAGTTGCTTCTTCAACCCTGACAGTCCCAGTTTCCTGCTCGCCATCTTCCCTCTCTTCTGAATTGTCATCATTTGCCCCTGCAACTTGTGGTTCTGAGGATTTACCTTTCCTTGGCATGGGAGTAAAACCTTTCTGCTTCAGCTCTTTCAACAATTCAGCTTTTTTCCGGTTACTCACGATAATTTCTCCATTCACAACCCCTAATATAAACCTGACTTTGTTGTCCAAAATCAACAAAAGTCTTTCAAGGTTGCCCAGTATATATTTCTGCATTTGTGCACAACTTGCATTTCAGTTCACATTAATTAATAGGTACAAAATATAGAGACGGATCTATGCAATTACCATAATAACTCACCTTTCTTTTTTCATAATACTCCAGCCGAAGTGGATAGAACTCTTCAAGAACTACATAAGAAAGGACACAGAAAGTGAGTAGTGTTAAAAACATTACATGATATTGTACTTCAAAACAATATGCGTAGAGAAGGGTATACTTTGTTCTGGATTGTCAAATTTCTTAATATTTCCCTCTGCGTCAAAAAGATGCATGTTGCTTGTGCTAATAGTGCCAGTCAATTTAAATTTCTTGAATAATCCCTCTTGCATTATTGTAGCTATTTTGTCTGCCTTCATCTTGACTTCAATGTCTACAATTTCATCATCCCCATTTTGCCTAAAATCCTGCAACAAAGGAAATTTACATATGAAAAAGGCACAAATTAACCTATTGTGTAAATGGATAGTAAATGTATAGGTCATGTTACCTCAATGAGAGGATCCTTGACATTAGGAGTCCCATCAGTTATGGATTCCAGGAACTGCTTATAATCTTGAGTCCACTTCCGTACTGGAAGCTCTGTGATTCTGAAAGTTTGTTCATCTATTTCCACTACTGAGCCATTGACTATGTAGCCTCCTTCCTTGGCGCTTTTCTCAATGGTTCCTCTGAATCCTCTGTACCATGGATCCATTGGCACCATTTCCTCACCATTCAACAAACGTCTAACATTGGCACTAATTTCTCGTGGATTATAGTTGGGAATGTAAGAACTCCATCCCGTCCCAATTCCCTCACTACCATTGACAAGAACCAGAGGAATAATTGGTATGTACCTGAGTTGTAACAAGCAGTATTTGAATCAGTTACAAATTACTAATCACAAACAAAATAGCCTTTAGAAACAAAGGAGAAACAAAATACCAGGTTGGTTCAATGGACCTCCCATCCTCATTCAAGTATTCAAGAAGCTTATCATCATCCTCATGGAAGAGGCTTCGAGTAACCGTATTTAGCTCAGTGTAAATGTATCTGGAACTTGCATGGTCTTTACCGCCCTGGAAAGAGAAAATTATCAAGGACAAATTTAAAAAAGAAAATGATGAATAATGCAACAACGAAGCAGGATCAACTCACCAAGTTTCGAGTACCAAATTGACCATTTGGTTTGAGAAGATTGATGTTGTTACTGCCGACAAAGTCCTGTGCCATTCCAATAATTGTGCTAGCAAGACTTTGCTCACCATGGTGGTAAGCAGAGTGCTCAGACACATAACCTATGAATTGCCCAACTTTAATTTCTTTGACCAACTTTTTCTTAAATGAACAGAAAAGAATTTTCCTTTGACCAGGTTTAAGGCCATCAACCATGGAGGGAATGGACCTTTGGAGATCTGCCATTGAGAACAATATAAGCTCTTTGTTAACAAAGTCCTTGTAGTTTATAAGTTTGGCTTCATGATCACGACAAGTGCCAGGCTGCAACAACAGAGAATGGTAAAATATATGTTAGCTATATACACCCTAGAAAAGTAAGCTTCTGTTCGCAGAATCGCATATTGGTAAAAGTCAAACCTCAAAATTACGAATCCAGATCTTCCGGTCTTCAGCTTTTTTCTTACTGAATGCCAGCTCAATTGCATTTCCATCGAGTTCATCATCCCAAACGAAGTCTTTTTTGTGCTTATCAAGATCTCGAAAGTACTCTCGCCCTTCTTGGGGAGTACTTGTACCCAACCCCTAAAGAAACAACAAAAACAAAATAAGCAAACACTGAAAGGAACAATTATAAACGCAAAAATTATTTTGGTTTGACAGATTCTGTGCCCAGCAAAAATCCTTTCGCGGGATGTGCAGCTATGGCGGAAATAAAAGAAAAATGAAATAAAAGTGATAAGGGAAGAAGGGGTTGCTAATGTGACCTAACCCATAAGGGTTGTTAATGCTTACAACAACAAACCTTATAGTATTTTATCTGCCAACCACTTGCATTCCCCAATGTTTCTTTCCACGCTTCATATTCCGGCATCGAATAAAATGATAGTTTGGTCCCGTTTGAATGAGTAGCCTGCAGAGAAAGATAAATGTATCTCAAAAAAAACAAGACAAAAAGATAAATGTAGATAATAGAAATGATATCCAAAAGGGATCCTTTACTCAACAATATGTAAAGTTCAGAGTTTTCTTCATCAAAACAAATATAAAGCATACAGCATTAATAATACTAACCCTTATAATGGGAGTAGTAAACTCAACCATGAAAGATGGAACTTTAAGCAGTGATGGCCAGAATGAATGAATGAAATTTATCAGCAGCCCTTTGATGTGGGAGCCATCATGATCCTGAATCACACATAAGGTTGGGCTATTATTATAATTATGGGGATTAAGAAAATCATACATAATACATACTTGTGCCTCATCATATCCTACTGAAACTGAACATAAAAGTCAAAACATTAATAAACAGATCTTTAAGTAATTCTCACCTGATCAGCCATAATCATCAAATGACCATATCTCAAAGACTTCACATTTGTGTACTCTTTGTTTTGCTGCAGTCCAAGAATCTTCTTTATATTTTGAATTTCTTCGTTCTCCATTATCTGTTTACTACTAGCTTCCCGCACATTGAGCAATTTGCCTCTCAATGGAAACACACCATAGTGGTCTCGACCCACAACAGAGAGCCCAGCCATCTACACACCAAAAAATAAGTCAAATTAAGTCAAGTTTTCCTCATTCTTTGTGGTTTACTTTAAATTTAAATGACTACATGCTTCAACCATTTCCTCTTTTACTTAAATGACAATATTCACACCAAAATTTGAAATATAAATTTTTCTATGAGTTTACTTGAGGGAGAAGTGTGGATCACAATCCTTAAAATTCTGTTTCTTAATTTTTTATTTTCAATCCAAAGCCTGTGGTTGCACTTGCACTGGAGGGTTATGTCACGGGAGTGAATCGAACTTGAATATAGACAATAGCAAACAATGTATAACCACTTACCGCAAGGGCCTTAGCAGAATCTCCCTCTGTCAATATCAAGGTACACTTTTCAGAGTTCCTTCCACCAGCATCATTGGCATCCTCAAGCTTTACAATCCCACGGATCCTCTGGGTCTTAGTTCCATCAGTTTTCTTCAAATCTTTACTTTGTTTAAAATCTGCCCATGATAGGAGGGTGTCCACTATTCCAGATTTTTCAACTGCAGAAGTTTACAACATGTGAGTGTAAATATGAGCACAATTTGCGGTTAATTCATCACATTACAGCTAACCAATGAAGCTCTACTAACCATCCTTCAGCATTGATTCTGGAACATCACATTTAGAACCAAAACTAGCTTGTCTTGTAGTGAGAGTCTCCTTAGTTTGAGAATCAAAAGCAGGGTTGTCAATAAGAGCATTGACGAAAACCCACAAATGATTCTTCACAGTGTGAGCTTTCACATTGGCATCCTTCTTTTTCTTATTTACTTTATTCATTACATGGGCGGTAATCTGATTGGTGATGTAATCAACGTGAGTCCCACCCTTGATTGTAGCAATGGAGTTAACAAAGCTGACCTGGTAAAAAATTAAATTAAGGTGTGTAAGACAAAAAGTTAACACCAAAGAACCTCAAAGTTAGTATACTTCAAAAGTCACTAGTCACCTGTTGAAATTGCCCCTCACTTAGACTCACGCAAATCTCCCACCTATCACCTACTTTGGCATGAATCCTAATAACAACCAAATCAAGTTATATAACAACAGGAAAAACACACCCACACATACACAATTGAGTTCTCAAACTATATATCAATAGAAATAAACCTTGGCAGGGGCATGGGTTTGGACTTCTCCGCAGATTTCAGGAAGAGATCAGCATAATCACGGAACGACTTAAAACGAATCAAGGTGCCATTGAGTTCAACTTTAACAGTCTTTCCAAGGCACCCTGCCATGTCCAGCACACGCTTTTTCATCAAAGCAACAACGTCCTCTTCAAGATAGGTCATTTTGAACTTCTCCAAGTCAGGCTTAAAGGTCACCTTTGTCCAGTTCTCACTAGCTTTGCATTTGGTTATGACTGGTTCGGACTTCTTCCCCATATTGTTTGAGAACACCTTAGTAACACAAACAATCAACCCAATCATCAATAGCCATATAAATAACCACAAACAGCTTCATAAATGGCCCATAAACTTAACTAATATATAGAAGATGAGCTTCAACTAACAAAAAATTAGGTTTAATGAGTAACAAAAAAATAAGGAGAACCATACAAATGAAAGCCAAAACTAAAACAAACATTCCAATGATTCTGCAATGTTAGCAGTATAAAAGAAAGCACTGACTGAGCATATACCTAAGAACTGTCAAATACACCCGAACTTCAGCTAATCAGTTAATCATCAGCAATTAAAATAAAATAAAAGGAACTGGCAGAAGCAATGAAAGCAACAAAATCAAAGACCAAAAAGAAAAAAACACAGATAAAAAATTAAAAATCAACCTAACAACAGTCAAATACACCAAACTTCAGTTCATTTCCTTTAAAATTTGAAACCATAACAGGATTCTAAATCCACAATTAATACACCTAAATTTACACATAAACTGCAATGAATCTAAAGCGTATTCCCCAAAATGTAGTCACCGATTGAGAACATACCAAAATATAATCAATCAAACAAACAAAAACTTAAGTTCATTTCACCATGCATCAAAACCCTAGCAAGAGCCCAAATCAACAAACTCAATTTCAGTTAATTATTCCATACATTAAAAACCCTAGCATGGTCCTATATCAACAACTTCAACAGTTCATTACATCAAACAATCAAAACCATAGCAAATCCTAAATCCACAAATTGAAAATCAATTAATTTCAGTTCATAACACCAAAGATTCAAAACGGCAACGCTAGCACAATCCTATATCCACAGCTTCAATTTCAGTTCATTATACCAAACATTCAAAACCCTAGCAAATCCTAAATCCACAAGTTCAAAATCAATTTCAGTTCATAACACCAAACATTCAAAACGCTAGCACAATCCTATATCCACAACTTCAATTTTAGTTCATAACACCAAACAAATTAAACAAATCAACGAATTAAAAAGCAATTTCTAAATCAACAAATTAAAAATCAATTTCAGTTCATAACATCAAATATTCAAAACCCTAGGCGAATCCTAAATCAAAAAAATCCAATCAAATTCAACAAATCAACGAATCACTACCTGCTTATACTTCTTCAGACGACGTCCATCAGCAGTCTCAATGATAAACTCAGTCGAGAAAATATTCGTGAGCTTAGCACCATAACCGTTACGTCCACCAGTAGTTTTCTTCACATTATCATCATAGTTACTACTAGTAAGAAGATGACCAAAAATCAACTCAGGAACATAAACCTTCTCTTCTTGATGAATCTCAACCGGAACACCGTCACCGTTATTATAAACAGAAACGGTATTTGCTTCCGGATCGATCGTAACTTTGAGTGAATCCATGGACGGATCTCGCTGTTTGTTATCGGCAGCGTTAACAAGAATCTCATCGAAGATCTTGTAAAGTCCAGGAACGTATGAAATTGAACGGTTAACCATTTCGTCGTTTTCGTAAACCCATAGATTTTGAGTGTGTTTTTCAATTGAACCTACGTAGGTATCAGGACGGAGGAGAATGTGTTCGAGCTGTGTTTTCTTTTGGTACATTTCTTCGATTGTTTTCGAAGGAATGTTCGCGGCGTTGCTGGTTTGGAGAGGTCGTTTTTCCATGGTGGCGTGGTGGTGGTTGACACGGAGGTAGTGTCGTCGGAGAGAGAAATGAGAGAGAGAGTGTGAATGTGGTGATGGAAATGAATGTAAGAAGGGTTTGATTTTAATTTGAAGAGAAAGGGGTGAAAGAATCTAACGGTTGGTTTTGGAGTTTGAAATTTGAATGAAGAGTATAGAGCGGGAGTTTGAAATTTTGAGTTTTGACTAGGGTTTGTGTATTTGGATTCAGGTTCTCGGGTTTGGGTGATTCGTCTGAGTGATGAAAGAGAAGGGACGTTTGTTTTGTGGGAACTTGGAAAGTAAGATTACGGGTGTGGGTCGGGTTATGTATTGGATCCGGGTGACTACATGTTACATGTGGCCTGTGTGGGTCAAAAGAAGATACTAGATGTATCGGAAGTGTGTCTTGGACTCTTGGTTGAAAATTTTTAAAATGGGATACTTCTTTTTATCAAGAAAATGGGATACTTCAAAAATTGATCTACCGTGGATTATTATTCATAAAATATTTAAATTTAACGACAAATTTTAATGTAGTATGAGAATATAATTTAATGGTCGTTCTTTTTTTTTTACTATTGAAATTGATACTAATTTGATTAGAATAATGAAAAATAAATATATAATTCGTATGAATTAACGTCAATCATGTCATTATTTTAACCGTAAAGATTAGAAGAACCGTGATTTTTTACTTTTAAGGAATATCATTGATAGTCGCTTGAATTTTTCATAATTTTAAGAATTGATTCATAGTGAACCACTTATGACAATGGTCCACCATAGTAGTAGTCGTTGGTTCTATATTAACAAAAAGTTCTTTTTATTGAATTGATTTTATTGTTATGGTTACCTTTACCTTACCCGTATACATTAATGATTTTAAAATTGAGAAAACTCGTATATATTAATGATTTTAAAATTGAGAAATTTTGTATTAAAAAAAATTTAATTTACACAGACAATATTTTTATATTTTTTTCCTCAACTTTATAAGGTTGATGTTGGTTTAAGAAATTTTATGATTGGATGTTTAAAAATTATCAATTTAAATTTGGATAGTACTAAAAAAAATTATGTTAGATGGATAACTTTATCAAAATTACTTTTATATGTTTGTGTGTATATAAATGCAAGAAATTATTTCATATTATCACAAAATTAGAAATATGAGTACGTCAAATTTGTCCGGTCATCGTTGTCGGTTTATTTTTTTCCTTCTTTAAGACTCCCGTAGTATCATTATATCCATTGAGTCTCTGTTTAAATCTTTTTATGGGTGGGAGTGAGGATATTAGGAAGACTAATTGCATAAAATGGGACAAAGAGTGTCTAGTTCATGAGTTGGAGGTTTGAGAGTGCATAGGTCAGAGAATTTAATTTATCTCTTTTAAGGATGTGGAGCTTGTGGTTATTAGTGGACAAAGAAGGTTTGTGGTTCAATGTCTTGGTTGCTAAATATGGTGTGGTAGATGGGAGAGTAGGGTGAGAAAGACTTCTTTATTGTTGAAAGATGTGTGATGTTAGAGAAGAGGTTGGGTTGAATGTAGGTTGATGGTTTGCAGATAATATTAGTAGAAAGGTGGGGAATAGAGAGCAAACACTATTTTGGACGGATAGATGGATGGGTGAGGAAGCTCTTTGCATTAGATTTAATATAATTTTTTATTTAACCGTAGACAAAAAATATTATGGTGGCGGATATGCGGATGTTGGGGGTAAGGGTTGGAGATGGCGACATAGTTTTCTATGTGTGGGAGGATGAGTTGTATGAGGGGTGTTGTGCAGGTTTGGATCGGTTTTACTTGCAAGCTGATGTACCGGAAAAATGGATGCGGCATCCTGATATAGGGTATTTAGTTCGATGAACTTATCAGTTGT
This sequence comes from Trifolium pratense, assembly GCF_020283565.1. Classification (NCBI taxonomy): domain Eukaryota; kingdom Viridiplantae; phylum Streptophyta; class Magnoliopsida; order Fabales; family Fabaceae; genus Trifolium; species Trifolium pratense. Next base: position 50,747,203 of record NC_060061.1, read on the forward strand.
TAACTCATCTAGTTTCGGTTGCGATGGCTGCCCACAAGGATGTTATTTGGAACACGATTATCTCGCTCAAGGTATCCCTCTTTGCTTGGAGACTACTAAATAATATATTACCGTCAAAGGACAATTTTGGTGCGGCGTAGAATGATTCTTTAGGATTTGTTATTGTATGCATGTGGTTGCAAAGTCGATGAAACCTCCAATCACTTGTTTCTAGATTGTGATTTCTCTAAATCGGTATGGAGTAAAATTTTAAGCTGGTTAGGTGTCTTATGCCCTTTAGCCAATGTCGTTGATGATCATGATTTGCAATTTTTTAATTCTAATGTTTTTGCTAAGGATGTACAATCTGGTTTATGAATGATTTGGTTGGCATGTTTTTGGATTCTTTGGAAAGAAAGAAATAATAGGTCATTTGCACACAAAGAGTCTTCGGTTGAAAATTGTGGTTGATAGGGTGAATATTGTATCTTGGTAGTGGATGAAGTCTCGAAAGAAAAGCTTTTCGTATGACTTGAATTTGTAGTGGTATAACCCTTTGAATCGTTTGGGGGCTTAGTAGTGGATAACTGACATTATTTATATTTTTTTCTTTTTTAACTTGTATTTTTTTTTCTTCTTATTAACAAATCTTATACTTAATTTTAATATGTTCTTTTGGTTTCTTAAAAAAATAATAATATCTTCTTTTTATTTAAGCTTTATCGTGAGTCTAATCACTAAACTACTAAAAAATTAAAAAGTGACTCATTTTATAATATTCGCCACATAATTTTATGTGGAGGTCATGTCACTATACATAATTTTTCTTTTAAAAAATAAAAATCAAGTTGATTTTGAAGAATCTCTGTAATGCAACTGGCATCTCAATCACTAACCAATTGAATACCAAACTATTGTCTACCTAATAGTTTATATAAAATGTTATTTTAACATCACAATTTCTTTTCTACGATCACAAACAGGCAAAATATATTTATATACCAAATCAAGAGGAAGAGTTTAAGCAACAGCTCTCAATAAAAATAGCGCGCACTAAGACCAAAACCCTGCCCACTATCTAAGAATACAATCCATTGTGCACTGTGCACCTATTATTTTAAAGATGAATTTCATACATTTTCTGTACTTAATTTATGATCAAATCAAAATGAAAACATTTTTTTTATATTTTATAAATTTTAATTACAAAAAATTTAATGTAATTTCACTATATTAAATTGTTCTGGTACCTCGAAAATACTATTTAACACTTAAAGTTGAAGATAAAAACTATGATTGTATTTTTAGCATGTAATATGATAATTCCTTGTATTATTTGGGGACGAGGGATGTGCATTAGGGGTTTGTATACATCTTGTGCCAAATTAGAGTTAGTACTTAGTAGTACCAAATTAGAGTTTTGATTTATATTATTTGGCTGTTTGGTTGATTAAACTAAAAAAAATAAGGCAAATACTAAATAGTGTTCTCGGGATACTTTTTAAACTCTTAAATAATAAGTTTTTTATAAAATTTTATGGAAATACGTAAAATCAACGCATTGAAAATTGGAGTGTTTAATTTTTTGAATAAAAAATTTCTTTTAATAGAATGCTTAAAAAATGCCCCGAGACACTCAAAACCCAAAAAATAAAACTACTAGTACTTCATAAACCACACCCAATTAGACACTTGATGGGGACCACCATTTTCCAATTAAATAAGTGGGGTCTTGGTATTATGCTTTCATATTGCTCTTTGGAATTGGAGGATGAATGAATAAATTAATGCCGATTATGAATGGGAAATGGATCAAAGTCTAGATCCTAAACACTAACATCAATTTTTGAAGCATCGAAATTCGAACTCCGATTATAATACAAATTTATATTTTCAAATCAATAAGTCTTATCATTAAATCAAATAAAATATGATGCGACATGTTAATTTAATGATAAAAAATTAATTTTGTAATAACTTTTTTAAAATACTCAAATATCTGACAAACGTAGGCACACAAGTAAGTCCGTCCCTGCTTACTACCTCTCAAATAAGTTTTATAGTTTTTGTGTATGTCACTATGCAATTATTTTAGATTACACAAAGAATATCCCCCTAAGGAATGAAAAGCATCATAGTGAATAAAATACAATAAGCTATTTGTTTGTTCCAATTGTTTTTTTATTCAAATGAAGAAAGTTGTTTGCAAGTAGCTATAAGCTGATGGAATAAACGATTAAGAATCTTACCTAAAAAGAAAGGAGTACTATTATAAATATATGCATGACATGTAAATTAATTCAGAAACATAGTGAGAATTAAAATGGATACAATTTATTTAGGATGGTTTGGTCTAGTAATTGGGTTTGTGTTATGGTGGTGGAATGAGTATTGGTATGTTTTTCCTCTCAAGTATCAATGCTCAAAATCAGCTACAAAATTGCCACCAGGTCACATGGGATTTCCTTTCATTGGAGAAATGATTAGTTTTCTTTGGTATTTCAAAATTGTTCGACGTCCAGATGATTTCATTAATGCTAAGAGACGCAAGTAAGTTTTAGGTTTTAGCCCTGTGTCAAGGGGATATCTTCTAATTTAAAATGAATTACTAAAAAAAATTCCCTCTAATTATAGGTAACCTTTTTTCTATGGAAAAACCTTGTTAGTTTCTAAAATTAATAATAAAATTATTTGTAACTGAGATACGTTAAGATTAACTAACTTCTTATATAAATTTGTTAAGTATTTTAAAATAATAATCATTTTTGAATATTAATTTATTGTTGTTAAAAATTAGAGTTATCAAAACATACTACCTAATTTTAGATGGACCAGCTATAACATGCTTTAAGTTTTATCAAAAGAACAAATATTCGATTAAATATTACCATACTAGTTTAGGCATGTTTAGAATTAATCTAAGTCGTGTCATGTGAGTTTAATTAAATTGGTAGGGACATTATATTTTATATGTATGAGTTGAAGTTTTAATTTCAAATACTTCATTTATTCGCTTTAAATGTGAAATTCTAGTCAATAGGTTTTCTGACAAAAAAAAATCTAGTTGATATTTCATGATTTTAGTGATCATTATACAATTTTAAGGTTTAATTAGATTTTTTTTTGTCCATAATAGTCTTTTTGAATGGCTTTGCTCACTAATTTAATGGTTAGAGTCATTCATTTTAAGTGCGGAGAAGTCGAAAATTTGAAGTTTGAAGGAAATCAAAGCCTTAATATATGAGGCGGTCTATTGACACCAATCATATATGTTTCCAACTTAGCGCGATGATATCTAGACTAATTTTGTGTAGAATGTGAATTTTAGTGATCAAAGTGTTGAATCATGTTTTGAGAAATATTTCAATTTCAATAACTATGCATTCAAAAAATTTGCTTATAAAAAAAAATACATTAAAAAATTTAAGACAACTTCAACATTTATATAACCTAACCATATAATTCAATATCACACATTCACAACATAAAATTTGTAAAAAAAAAAACATAAAATTTAAATAACCCATCGATGGAATTTCATATTGTTATGTTCATTCATTGTACTCATGTTAACCCATGTTTGTTGATAAACAATGAAACAGATATGGTGATGGAGATGGCATGTTTAGAACACACCTCTTTGGGGTACCATCAATCATAGTATACAATGCAAGCGTTCACAAATATGTGCTACATAAAGAGGACATATTCAAAGCAGATTGGCCCACTATTGAACTTATGGGCCGAACTTCAATGGCGGCTGTCCACGGAAAAGCCCATACACGAGTCCGTAGCTTTGTTACCAACGCCATCAATCGCCCTGAGGCCCTAAACCGCATTGCTGCTCATGTCCAACCACGCATGGTCATAGCTCTTCAATCATGGGCACAGTCGGGTAAAATCAATGCCCGGTTTGAAACTCAAAAGGTATTTATTTATATCTTAATCTATATAAAATCCGTCATTTTAGTGTCTGCTATTAAAATATCAAAGACTAAATTGATAATTTTTTTATAACTAGTTTAGGAACTACTATTGAAAAGGAAGTGATACCATGTTTTTTTTTTCCCCATTATTTTCTTGTCATTGATGTGGTCAGAAGTGATTTCTTCTCATTATTAAGCACTCAAGATGCTTATAAATATTAAATGCAGTTGACATTTGACAACATTGGGAAATTATTCATGAGCATGGAGCCAGGCCCTTTACTACAATCTATGGATAAGCTCTATCAAGCCTTGCTTTTAGGAGTGAGAGCTTATCCAATTAACATTCCTGGTTTTGCATACCACCGTGCTCTTCAGGTACATATCTTAATTAACCTATAATATTGGACTTTATCTAGACCAAAAATATATATATTGGACTTTATAACTAACATGTGTTCTTTAAATTATAGTGTAGAAAAAAGCTTGAGCACATTTTTTGGATGGAATTAGACAAGAGAAAAAATAAAAATAAGGTGGAAACAATTGATATAATGGATGGGTTGATACAAATTGAAGATGGTGAAAGTGACAAATTAAGTGACAAAGAAGTTGTAGAAAACATTGTCTCTCTAGTGGCTGCTGGATATATCTCTACTTCCCTTGTATCAATGTGGGCTATATATCTTCTTGACAAGTATCCAATTGTGTTAAAAAAGCTAAGGGTATGCTAAATTTTGATTATTATAGTTTTGTTTATATGCAATTGTGGCAAAAATTACGGTTGCATTTGTCTCGATTTTATTAAAAAAAGTTGAAATAACGATAAAAATGAGACAAAAAATAAGTCTATCTCTAACATTTTTGTTAAATGTTAGAGTTGCAATTTTTCTCTAATTTGTTGATTATATATGTTTTTTAGCCTAAAATTGCATTCGTCTAAAGATCGCAACGACGATTTTAAGCTTTGTTATAACATCGGTTATTAAGTTTAACTTTCTTTATTTTTGTTTGCAATTGTAGGAAGAGAACATGGCTTTGAAAAAGAAAAGTCCAGAGGATTTTATTACACCTAAAGATATTTCCAATTTAAAATACACAAACAAGGTATTTCATTTGTTAAGTACTAAGGTTTTGCAAAACTTTTGTATGTAGTGCAAAACTTTAGTTTCATTATAAATTAATTTGAACACAGGTCGTTGAAGAAGTGATAAGAATGGCCAATGTTGCTGCTTGTGCTTTCAGAAAATCTGACACTGAAGTCAATTATAAAGGTAAATAGTTGTAGTTTTTGAGAAAGTTCTCTTGTCTCATTTTTTTTCATTTAAGATTATACATTTTTTTTCCAGATTATTTATACTCATTATTTAAAAAGGGTCATGCTAACATGTGTCATTAAGACACATGTTAAGACTACTTTAAATAGTAATTTTATCTTGAAAAATACAATGTTTGACTTTTAAAAGTATGAAATGCACAAGTTTCAATACCAAATTCCTTTTAATGGTACACTAACAAGTTTTCCTATATTTATACCACAATTGTTTTTTTAGGTTACAAGATACCAAAGGGATGGAATGTAATTCTCATGTTTCGTTATCTCCATACAAATTCAGAAAACTTCAAGGATCCAACGTGTTTTAATCCTGATCGATGGGATGTGCGTATCGTGACTCTTTAATTTGTTTTCATTTTTTGTATTTTATTATCTTCTTTCATAAGAAAGTGATTTCAATCAGAAGATTAATAAATTTAGACAATAATTATTTTAATCAGCACGATTTTTAACTCAAATTCTTTCAAATAATTTATTTCTAACTGAAGATCACCATAATATTAATGTCATATATGCTAGTTAATTTTTTTTTCCCAAACTATTTTCTTGTGATAATAATGTTTATATATGAATTCTTAATTAGGAGCCAGCAAAGGCCGGATCATACCAACCATTTGGTGGTGGACAAAGACTATGCCCCGGAAACACACTTGCAAGAATGCAACTTGCACTTCTGCTTCATCATCTGTCTATAGGATACAAGTAATGTTTGATCAGTGTCTTATAACTTTGTTACATTCAAGGTAGAAAACTTCAAGCTACGATCTAATTTTTTTTATATTTAAATTTAATGCAGGTGGGAGCTCATTAATCCAGATGCAAATATAGGTTATCTTTCACATCCTGCTCCGATTGATGGGGTCGAGGTTAAGTTCAGCACATTGTGAAGAAAAATTATGAAATATGGATTGTTTGCCAATTTGACCATATGTACTCAAACAATCATTTTTCCTTTCTATTTGTAGAATTGTAGACAATGAACATGCTGATATTAAGCCTTTATATTTGTTAGTTTTTTTGTCATCAGTATCCGACCTACTGAATCGCATAATCTAGTTCGATGGTCAGTTTTGACATCAAATGATTTCAACCCCTTCGATCGCAATCGTGGAAGATCGAATTGTGATCCTTATGTTTGTTATAGTAGTTGCTACTATTGTTCTTACTATTTTACTTACGACTAGTGCGAAATTAGGGAGACACGTGTTTGTCCTCATTTCTGTTACGCTTAATGTATTGTGCTTTATCACTTATTGTATTTATTGTGTGATTTTCGTTTCAATTTAAAATATAACATAAAATCAAATATTATTAATATTGTTTTGTGATCTTGATTTGTCTTAATAAGGAAAAACAAATATAAAAATAAAACCTGTATATTTTGGTCTTGCAGTTGAAATGAATCTGCTAACAAAACAATGGAGTGCATATTATCAACTTTTCCATATAATTTGTAATTTCAAGTAAGTGTAAAATTTAAAGTGAGATTTTTTTTTTTTATTAGTTTGGAAACAAAGTAGCAACTCTATCCACCACTAAAGCAGAGTTTATTGCAGTTGCATTGCATCTTGTGTTTGTCAAGGACTTTTTCTCATAAAGAACTATTGATAAGTTTGGAAACTCACATGAAATGTACATCTATTGTGGTGTATTGTGATAATATAGTTCTTCATGGTAGAAATAAATATATAGATGTGGGATTTTATTTTCTACATAACCTTATAAGAGAGGGAGTAAATCACAAATTTTTGAAGTGGGATAAATTGGGCCCTACATAAATTGATAAACTGTCTTCAAGCTCGAAGTTTAGTGAAGGGATGATTTGTTGGGTTTATTGTCTTATTGTAATGTAGTAAATGATTAGGAGATTTTCTTCTGTTACTCTACTTATTTTCTCGCGCGCTTTACAAAATTATCAAAATACTCTCGTATGCTAGCTATTTAAGTATCAGACGTTATAAAAATGAGAAAATTTCTTTTTAGGAGGGTGTTTTTCTCAATGTGAACGCCAAAGCACTTTAGCGTCAAAATTAGTGTCTAAAAATTTGAGGACAGTAAAAGCTTTGATGCTAAACACTAGCGTCCATGTTGACGTTAATTGGTGTTTACTGTTATGGACGCTAAAACCGAAGCTACAATATACTAACGCTAATTAGCATTAGTAGTTGCTGATGCTAAAAAATTAAATATGAAATCGGTTAAAACTTCAACCAATTTAAAAGGTCAATGCGTGGATGTTCATGTTGTAAATGAAGGTAATTTCCTCTCTTGATCACCAATGAGAGGAGAGCTCTATTTATATAGATAAAAGTCAATACAATCGAATGAATGCAATGAGATAATTCCTATATAGTTACATCAATGCTAATCAAAACAAATCCCTAATTGTAGCTCATATAATTACAACACAGTAAGCAATCACTTGATTATAGGTATTACAATAAATTGACAAAATCAAATTAATGTGAGATGGCTGGTCTAAACACATGTTAGGTAGATGTTTTTTTTTTCTCTCAAATTTCACGATTTTTATAATGTCTGCTACTTAAGTAGCGGATGTCCTAAAAATCTTGAATTTCATGTAGGGTGCTTTTTTTCTCAAAATTTTTCATTTTTATAACGTCCGTTGCTTAAATAGCGGAAGGGTAAAAATGAAAACTTGTAGGACGCGCAAGAAATTGGTAAGGTGACAAAAGAAAATCTCTATAGTTAGTGAGTTAGAAGGAATTATATTAGCTTAGGGAAAAAAAATTCTCCTTATATATTCTTAAAAACCCTCAATTTGTTTTGCCAAATTTACACTCTTAGTGTATGTTTGGTTTCAATTCTGGAGCATCCAGAATTGATTCTGGACGTGTAGAATTGATTCTGACTTGTTTGGTTTCTCAAAAGTAGAATTGATTCTGCCTCCAGAATTAATTCTACTTGAAGCTAGAAATCGTAGCTTCTGATTCTAGAATTGATTTTTACACTCAAATTTTTTGTTCAACTCACTTTTTCATGAATATATCCAAACATAAACCACTTCAGCTTAAAATCAATTTTGGCCAGAATCAATTTTACAGAATCAATTCTGCCAAAATCAATTCTCTCCGCCGCAGAACCAAACACACGCTTAGAGATTACACAATTTGAACAAGGTTTATTTTGATTATCCAAGACGTGTAAAACAAATTTTTTAAAAAAGTTCAAGTCAAATACACTTTTAGATTGACTAATTAGAAAGTGTTAAGACTCTTAATTAAAATGTACATTAAGGTTGCTAATCTAGAGGCACTGTGTATAAGAATAAATCACACATTCATTTTCAATCACAACTCGTTGTATCCACGCATTGATGAAGGATGAAGAGCGCTTTGCAGTCTTTTTTCTTTAATTCTTTGAATGCAAATCTTTGTGCATCTATCGTCGCATTGTTGCCAAAGTTTTCGAGAGTTCGGTTGTGATGATCTCCCATACATACTGATATCCAAAAATACCTTCATTTGAGTACAAAGTTTTTCGGAATTCTTCCCATTGACACATCCAAAACATTTTGTTTTCTCAGGATCAGAACCTAGCTCGCCCTCTGATGCCAATTCTATTGCATTATGATCAAGAGTTCACACACTTGAGAAAAATAATGAATGAAATGTGAAGAAAAGGAGAGAGTAAAATTCAATGATTCAATGCTTGTTTATTTCACACTAATCAAGGAGCTTTTATATATACAAGCAATACACACGAGTCCTTTTGTTTTTAACGGCAAAAATATTATTATTAATAACCGATCTCTTCTCAAGACAAACAGAGGTTGAAAAAAGCGGAACTATAAAACAAAGACGTCATATATAAGCAGAACACCAATGAAAAAAGCCAAAAACAGACACCACCTAATTGAGGTACACTTCTAATCCCATTTTTAGAAGGACATTTCTCATCCTCCAGAGCACCAAAAAAGACCATCAACCCAACCCATAAAAATGTCACTAGACTCTAACTCAACATCAATAAACACTCAAAAAAAGAATCCTACAAATCTCAACAAATTTATAAACGGTCAGAGAATCCCGTATTGTAGAAAACCAATCACACACTAACTCTATGAAAGTCCCATGCATATTGGTTAGCTCACTAAAACAATTTTAACTAACAAAACTAACTTGTTAACTAACTCTATGAAACTAACTTTTGAATTAGCTAGATGGATTGTGTTAGGGTTCAAAAGCAGAACTGATTAAGGGGAAGAATCTATGGAAATTATATCATAATTGATATAGGTTTTTTACCCATACCTGGGTAGGTTTTTACCTTACTTGATATGGATATTTTTTGCGGATACTTATTAAATATGAGTCCAATTGTCATCCTTTTCTGCAATTTAATTAACTTTTAATTTAAGATATAATAATGTCCACCCTTAATAATGATAATGAAAGCATTTTTTTTTACTAATGTCCTCCCTCAGTAATGTCCTCCCTTAGTAAAGCATTATTGTGGATAGAATACAATAAGATAATAAGATATTTGTTTGTTTCCAATTGTCTTTTTGTCAAATAAAGAAAGTAGGTTCAATATATTTGTTTGCAAGTAACCCTAGGCTAAACGAATAAACGATTAAGAATCTTACCTAAAACAAATGAGTACTATTGTTATAAATATATTCATGACATGTAAATTAATTCATAAACACAGTGAGAATTATATTACAATGGATGTAATTTATATAGGATGGTTTGGTCTAGTAATTGGGTTTGTGTTATGGTGGTGGAATGAGTATTGGTATGTTGTTCCTCTCAAGTTTAAATGCTCAAAATCAGCTACAAAATTGCCACCAGGTCACTTGGGATTCCCTTTCATTGGAGAAATGATTCTTTTTCTTTGGTATTTCAAAATTGTTCGACGTCCAGATGATTTCATTAATTCTAAGAGACGCAAGTAAGTTTACCCCATGTCTAAGGTGTGAAGCGTCGATTTAGTTTAGTTTTTTTGAAAATAAATTCGAACCATGAAACATAGTTGGTTTAATTTTTTTTAATGTCAAATTGTTAGTATATTACAATGTTACGTTAGTTTTTTTTCCACTTTGTCAGGACTTGAACCCTGAACCTCCAATTCTTTAACCCCTTAGCTCAACTAGCTTAACCAATTGAGCTACCTATCCCATCATATAGTTGGTCTAATTTGTATAATTTATTTTTGCGAAATCCGTACTAAATCAAACCAATAAAGATAGGTTAACATTTTTAAACATTTAAAAATCAAAAAAATAATTAATTTTAATCAAACACTATATATTTGATACATTTGTTATTTATACTCAATATCATCATGACACACAATTGTTGATAAACAATGAAACAGATATGGAGATGGAGTAGGCATGTTTAGGACACACCTCTTTGGAAAGCCATCTATCATAGTATACACTCCGGCTGTTAACAAATTTGTGCTATTCTCAGACACCAACTTCAAACTAGAATGGCCTAGTGTTGAACTTTTGGGCCAAACTTCAATAGCGGCCGTCCATGGGAAGGCCCATACAAGGGTCCGCAACTGTATCACCAATGCCATTAATCGTCCTGATGCCCTAACCCGCATTGCTGCTCTTGTCCAACCTCGACAAGTCGCTGCTCTTCGATCTTGGGCACAAATGGGTAAAATCAATGCCAAGGTTGAAACCGAAAAGGTATTAGCCGATATATATAGTTGTTAGTAAAACTCTCTTGTGCTTCTATTCGCACACATTATTGTTTGTTGAATATAATTTACTTAGATACCACTATCATCGTTGATGCATAAAATTAATCTCTAAATTATATAGTATATGCACTAATTCTGTAAAAACTTCATGTAAAATTAATATACACAGTTTTAATTTTATCTCAAACGTGCAATGATATATCAAACATGCATATAGTAATGTGGAATTTCTTATTAAGCAATTTGTGAGCTAAATTATTAAATATTTAATGCAGCTAACCCTTGAGAACATTGGGAAATTATTCTTGGGCAAGGAGTCAGGCCCTTTTATAAATTCTTTGGATAAGCTCTATCAAGGTGTGCTTCCTGGAGTGAGAGCCTATCCAATTAACTTTCCTGGTTTTGCATACCATCATGCTCTTAAGGTTAATACGTTATTTAAATTCTCAATTCAATCATCAATAGTTAAGTTTGCTTCAATTAATTCCTTGATTCTGTAATATGGACTACTAAAAAAAATTAGCTACGAAAACTAGCGATGGAAAAATGAAATGACTTTCTAATTATCTCCTCGCAAAATTTAGTTACAAAATTAGCGATTTCACGTTTTTCTTCTCTAAATGAAATTAGTGTATTGATAGTTCTACTTTTATAATTAACTCATGTGTGCTCCTTAAAATTATAGTGTAGAAGAAAGCTTGAGGACATTTTTTTGATGGAGTTAGATAAGAGAAAGAATAATGAAAATAATGTGGAAACATTAATAGATCTAATGGACGGGTTGATACAAATTGAAGATAGTGATGGTGACAAATTAAGTGACAAAGAAGTTATAGACAATATTGTCTCTCTAGTGTTTGGTGGATATATCTCTACATCTGTTGTATCAATGTGGGCTATTTACCTTCTTGCCAAGAATCCAATTGTGCTACAAAAGCTAAGGGTATATATATATATTAACTTTGTTTCTTATATTCATTCATGATTTTAAATTGCGGTATACAAAAAGAATTTGAATGAATGATAACAATTAGTGATAAAAAAAAGTAGGTTCTCTAAATGTTAAAATTTCAAAATTAAGTGTTGATATATTTTGCATCCTAAAATTATTTGTCTCTAATTTTCTTGCTAGTTGATAATAATTTTTCTCTAAAATTGCATATTTGTTCCTTCGTCCTGGGTTATAAGAAAAACCAAGTCAATAAAAGTTAATATATTTTACATAAATTTTTGTTGGCTCATTTTTTCTTATAATTAAATATAGATCGATCGCAACGACGATTTTAAGCTTATAGTTATAACAATAATTTGTTTAACTTTGTTTACTAATTTCTGTTTGCAATTGTAGGAAGAGAACATGGCTTTCCAAAAGGGAAGTCCAGAGGATTTTATTACAACTAAAGATGTTTCAAATTTAAAATACACAAACAAGGTCGTTGAAGAAGTTATAAGAATAACTAATGTTACACCTTTTATTTTCAGAAAAGCCGTAAATGAAGTCGACTATAAAGGTATACATGGTTGCTAGAACTAATTATGTATTTAAATAATGTTATGTTTATGTTTTCACCAAAAAATATCATGTTTATGTGTGTATAGATTTTACAACTAATTATGTGATCATAAAAACACTATTTTTGTAGGTTATAAGATACCAAAGGGATGGAATGTAATTCTCCTCATTCGTTATATTCATACAAATCCAGAGAACTATAAAGATCCTCTATATTTCAATCCTGATAGATGGAATGTACGAATGGTGACTCTTCCATAATTAGTGTTTTGATATTATTATTTTTTTGTTAGTTAACTTTAATTTCCTAAATTGATAATTATTTTATGAAGCCGGTGAGTGACCATTTTATTATCCATAAATTCTTAGGAGCCAGCAAAGCCGGGAACATACCAAGTGTTTGGTGGCGGACAAAGACTATGCCCTGGAAACATGCTTGCAAGAATTCAACTAACACTTATGCTTCATCATTTGTCCATAGGATACAAGTAATGTTTGATATATAACATGTTTTTGGTTTTATTACTTTGATAATAGGGCAGAATGACTAAATTGATTTTTTGATATTTTAAAGTGTGAGACGGTATCAATGTCGAATTTGAATGTATTTAAATTTCAAAAAAGTCTTATATATTAGTAATTTTGTAAATTAAATTGACTATCTTACACATTTGTTGCAGGTGGGAGCTCATTAATCCGAACGCAAATATAATTTATCTTTCGCATCCTTCTCCTATTGACGGGGTCGAGGTCAAGTTCAGCAAATTGTGAAGGAAAAAAAAATGGAAAACAAATGAAAAAAATATGTAAAGTTGTAAACTAAGAAGATGCTAGCTTTGAACTTTGATGTATGTTTGAAAATGTAAAATTGAAGTGTTTTATGAATAAAAGTGTTGAATAAGAGATAGTCGAATTGGTTGTGTGGTAGAATTGTATCCTATAAATAGTTAGCATTTTCCTTAACATTTGTATGTGTAGTGGAATAGTGATAACTGTAACAAGTTGTTTAGATTTCTTATACTATAAATAAATAAATTTGTGTAACTTGTTCTAGCTTCTAAGAATTTCACTCACATAATACCTAAATAGTGAAGAACTAATATATATCTATGTCGTGGGTAATTCATCACTAATTCAATGTTACCCAAGACTTTGGTCAATTACAGACGGCTTTTTTTGTGAGTAATAACAAAATTTCTTGCAGTGTGATAGATCTATTTATTATAGTTAGTATATATAACATTTTTTACATCACTAATCCCAACTGGTTCCTATCTATTACTTGTTAAGATTCAATCATGTTAGGATCCTAGAAGTGAAGAGCACAAGCATATATGTGGATCAGTTTTCACATAAAATAGCGATTTGTACGCCATAGCTTCGTTGTAGAGATTTGTTGCGGTTAGAAAATAGACACGTTCACATATGGTCATCCTCTCTTGTGAGTGGGAGATGCAATCCCTCTTGTGCTGGGCTCGCTAGGGTGTGGTGGGACTTTTTTATCAAGCTTTTCATGGCACTGATTGAGCTGTCTTTTCGGGGTGTTTTTATCTTTGAATCAGATTCTTTTTTTTTTCCTCCAAGTACCATCTTTGGGGAGTTTTTGGTGGTCTTAGGATATTTAATAGGTGGTTATTATATTTCTTTCTCTTATTCTCTATCTCTATGTTTTTTCTTCCTTTTTATTTATGTTGTTTAGTTCTCTCTAAATATGTTTTTTTTTGGTAGAGGGGTTAAATATGTTTTTAATTTCTATAAAATTACCAAATTTTGCTTTTTGTTCCTATAAAAATAATTAAAAGCATTGAATTGGTTTTTTGTCCTATAAAAAAGTGACATGTTTTAATCCCCGTAAAAAATTTATGTATGCAGTTTTATTCCCTCCTAATTTTACCTCAGATAGACCTAAACTAGACTCAGTCCGAGCTTCTATAAGAGAGTCCAAAGTAGAGTGGCACGAAATCAGCCGGAAAATTATATTTAGTTGTCCTTAAACTTTTAAATTTTTTGAATAATTTTTTTCGAGACATATTTAGATAGAATAGTTACTATAAAAAGTTTCTTTACAAAACTTTCAAAAAAAAATTAAAATGAGAAAAATTAATTATAAATTTTTAAAATTTTAAAAGATAAAGATAAAAGTAACGAAAATTTTGACTTATAAATCAAATTTTGAGTTTTTTTTTTTCGAGTAAATTTTTACAATGTTCTAAACATATCTGTGAAATAATCATTCAAAAATACGCATTGGTTTAATATTAAGGACTAAAATCGCGTGCATAATAATTTTATAAGGACCAAAACATGTCACTTTTTTATAGAGAATAAAAATAAAATTTGGTAATTTTATAGGAAAAAAGATATTTAACTCATATAGATATATTATATAATATTGAATGCAGCTGACACTTGAGTTGAGAACATTGTGAAATTATTCTTGGGCAAGGAGCCATGCCCTTTTATAAATTCTTTGGATAAGCTCTATCAAGGTGTGCTTCCAGGAGTGAGAGCCTATCCAACTAATATTCCTGGTTTTGCATACAACCATGCTCTTCAGGTTGATGTTTAATTAAATTCCCATTTCAATTGTCAACAAGTTTGCTTCAATTAATTCCTTGATTCTATAATACTATATATTTAATCTGACCCGTTTGATTTCAAATTGGCGGTTAACATTGTTTTTCAGTATAAAATTGAGCTTATATTATGAGTCGTTCGAATTAAAATTAATAGCTGAACAACGTGAAACTGCGTACAATCTCTTCGACGAAAAATCTTGATCCATAATTAATTAGTCATTAGTGTATAGTGATTGTATTTTCATAATTAATAACTCATGTTGTCCTTAACATTTTAGTGTAGAAGAAATCTTGAGGACATTTTTTGGGTGGAGTTAAGTAAGAGAAAGCATGAAAATAGGGTGGAAACAATAGATCTAATGGAAACAATAGATCTAATGAAAATAGGGTGGATTTTGTTTTCACTGTCACCCAATTCAATGGGGTTTGGGTATTCACGTATTCATCCTGATTTCAGTTCCATACCTCAAAGGGAATTAGGTATCCCCGCGTGAACTTGGAATACATTTTACTATTTTTTTATATAAAAAAAATAAAATAAAAAACTCAAACTATTTAAGTAGGGATATTTTGGGTGGATATCCGTGTCCACATTACATATTCCCCGTCTTTTAAAATCAATGAAAAATCCAAACTAAAACATTTTGGTTTCTTCATTCAAAGTCGGGGCGGGTTCTAATGAGACCGCACGGATAAAAATTATTTTGTCATGTCTTGGCAGAAGTCACTCAACAATTATATATGTTACTTAGACAAATGGCTCGGAAATGCTTCAAGCAAAAGAGGGAGATAAGAAAGGTGAGAAATGAGTTCAACTTTGTGTACTTTTCACAAAAGATTGAACACTCTTTATATAATGGTTGATAGCTATCTAATGTGTGAAGAATAACCACCATGAGACTTTAGTATTTATAGAGTTAAAAGCTAATTACCAATGTGTCCAATGTAATGTGGGTTCTAAACTTTTTCAATTCAGACACTTAGATATGAAGCTCCAACTGAAAATAAAACAACATTGTACTAAAACGATGAACAAAATAACGATGCAGTTAGATATTTTCCAACCGTCAATATACTGATGTGCAATTTGTCAAAAAAATATGTGCAAGAATTAATTATTATTTAAATAATGTCATGTTTACTAATATAGAGTTTATAACTAATATATTTTTATGATGAAACCAATTTTTTTTGTAGGTTATAAGATACCAAAAGATGGAATGTAATTCTCGTCCTTCGTTATTTCAATCCTGATAGATGGAATGTATGTATTGTGACTTTTCCTTAATTTGGATTTCAATGATTTTTTTCTTTTTTTTTTTTGTATTTATTCTCCACTTTTAAGGAAAAATGGTTTTAGTCCGAAGATAAGTAAAAGTGTGTGTGAATTTAATGGTTATTCTCCATTTTCAACCGAAGATAAGTAAAGTCCAAAGATAGTTATTCTCCATTTTCTTCGATCTAATGGTTGTGTGTTGTGTGTGTGTGAATTTAATGTAGGTGGGAGCTCATTAATCCAAACACGGATATAACTTATCTTCCACATCCTGCTCCTATTGATGGGGTTGAGGTCAAGTTCAGCGAATTGTGAAGGGAAATTCATGGGAAATAGATCGTGCTCAATAAAACGGTAGCATTGAACATTGATGTTTGCTTGTTGCTACCATTGTTCTGAATAGTTTCCGTGTTATGACTATTTTACCCGGGGCCTAAAAATGTGTTAGGACGACCCTGTATGTACAATAGACATTTGGAATAAGTTTGTAACACATGCTAACTTGAGGAAAATTGAAGTTTTCTTTGAAAAGTAAAAGTGTTGAAGAAGAGATAGTTGAATTATAGTTGTTATTGATGCTTTCTTAATTATAACTAGTGTTTATCGTGGTTCATAGTTGTTAAAATCTCAAATCAACTCAAGAAACAATACAATTGAAAGAGCCTAGACAACAGTTTCAAGTTGACTCGACCGTAAATTTGAATTTTAATAAACTAAAAAATATGAGAATTTAATCGATTGGACTCGTTGTAAACTCTTGATAAAGTTTCGACAAAGTTTTTTAATTTTTTTTATCTCTTATGGCAGTTTTCACGTTCCGTTCATTTTTGTCTTTGTTAGTTTAATTTTGTTCATGCAAAAAATTTTTTTTTCATCAAATTGCAATATACTACTACATCTTTTCTTATCATTAAAAATAATTTTATAAAATAAATATTTAAAAAGAGAAAAATAAATAAACTTATTGAAAATACACATTAAAAATAATTTTATATAAATAAAAGCATGTACTTTAAGAAAAGTCTTGTGTAGCTGGCACTTATAAATAACCGTTAAGCTTTTTTGTTCACAATTAGATTTTTAGGTTAACGTTTCTTTTGGCTTAAAATATAAGCAGAGTAAACTATAACTCTATAAGTAGTGAAGTGAAACCCTTGACTATGTTTTTGGGATTCTCTCCGATCACCGCCATCTTAATCCCTCTTCCCATTCCAAACCCTAGTCCTTCTACACCGTCCGATCTTCCCAAATCCACAATCTTCCATTTCTTGTACGACGACGACGATGAT
The DNA here is from genome assembly GCF_020283565.1 of Trifolium pratense. Classification (NCBI taxonomy): domain Eukaryota; kingdom Viridiplantae; phylum Streptophyta; class Magnoliopsida; order Fabales; family Fabaceae; genus Trifolium; species Trifolium pratense. Next base: position 50,764,783 of record NC_060061.1, read on the forward strand.
GATGAATTCGCGAATCCCTTCAAATCACTTTCCAATTCTTCCCCTTATTTCATTTCATTGCTTTCGTCGGAATCGCAATTCAAAATTGTTTCTACATATCGGAATCTGCACGGAGAAAGTTCACTCGAACGGTAATCGCTTTTTCATGCGTTATCCTGTAATCGCTTTTGGTGAATTTTGAAACTGTTGCGTTTGATTTTTGAATTTGGCGTTTGATTTCACTTTTTTATTTGATACTTCAGGATTCGTGTTTGCAATCAATTAAGAAAATGAAAAGGAGATTTCTTTTTCTCCATCTGGATTCGTGTTTGGCGTCAATGTTCTTGAAGAATCTTCAAACCCTAGAAATGTGTTTTGAATTCGTGCAGAAAAAAATGCGAATAAAAGACATAGAGATAGTTTCTTGATTTGACATTCAACGAATCTTTGGTCTCTCAAGGTAACCTTTGCTTTGTAACTCTTCTGAATTTGATTTTGGTTCATTCCTCTCTTTTCTATTTTTTTATTCATCATAGCTTTAGTTTTGTGCAATATCTAATGTTCTAGAAAATCGGATTCTTCTTATGGTGTTGAGGTTTTAGTAGAGAAAGTATGGGAATAGGAATCAAAGGTCAGAGTTTTTCATTTTCCATTTTCTCCCATCGCACCAAAGGTCAGAATTTTTTGGTGATTTGGTCATATGTGGAGAGGATTCATAGAAACAGTTGGAGGATAGTGGTTTTGTTATGGGGTGGGGTTTTATGCCATCCTTTGTGATTGGGGATTTTTGATAGATGAGTTATGAACACGTACAAACCTATGATAAATAGTGGATTTATTGAATTCAAATTTCAAATGTTTAAACTGTAAACTGTTTTCTCCAATTTCATTGTTTGCTTTTAAACTTGCTAAACTGAATTGACTGTACTGTGTTTTGTAGTGATGCTCGTCAGAATTTGATTTATTTAATCAATTGTTCAATCCTCTTTTTTACGGTTGTTTGATATTCTCTTTCAGATGGGAAATACAAATAAAAGAGAGCGATGTAATTGGTGTAAAATAAATATTTAATCAATTGTTTTCCACTTTTGATTCGATAAATTAGAATGATTGTATTGTGCCTTGTCGGAAATTTGATATTTGAGACTATATGGTTCAAAATTCGATAAATTGGAAAGATGATCATGGTATTGTGCCCAAATGATATTGGATACGAAATTTGATATTTAGATTATGTGGTCCTAAATTCGATACACTGAATTGACGGAGAATGACAATGGATGCAAAATTTGATATTTGGATTATGTGATTCGAAATTTGATAAATTGAATTGACGGAGAATGACATTGGATGCGAAATTTGATCTTTGGATTAAGTGGTTCCAAATTCGATAAATTGAATTGACGGAGATGGATTATGTGGCCCTAAATTTGATATACTGAATTGACGGAGGAGATGGATTATGTGGCCATAAATTGAATTGATGGAGATGGATTATATGTTTCCCTAAATTTGATATACTGAATTGACGGAGATGGATTATGTAGCCCTAAATTGAATTGACGGAGATGGATTATATGGCCCTAAATTGAATTGACGGAGATGGATTATATGTGCCCCTAAATTTGATATACTGAATTGACGGAGATGGATTATATGTGGCGCTAAATTTGATATACTGAATTGACGGAGAATGACATTAGATACGGAACTTGATATTTAGATTATGTGGTTCGAAAGTTGATAAACTGAATTGACGTTGAATGACATTGGATACAAAATTTGATATTTGGATCATACGTAATTGACAGTACCATGTCTTACAAAGATTGTCATCTTAATATAAAACATTTTGATTGAACTTTCAATAAGTCTGCAGTCCCTTATAGGTGGTATGCTTTGTAACTATTCTGGATTTGATTTCTTTCCATCTTTTGTTGGACTTATCTAGTTTTGTATACCTTGTTTTTTGATTGGGTGTTCAATGAATCTGAAGTCCTTTTAAGTTTACCTGATAGTTTGTCTGAATTTGATTTCTTAGTCTGTTGTTCGTCTATCTCTTTTTCCATTGGTGATTATATGTGCCTAACTAGCACTTTAATAGTTGGACAAATGCAATCTTTAAAATAAGTGGGAAGTTATGATATGATGCCACTAAATTTAATAAATCAAATTGGATATTTCCCATTTTTGACCCGTTGTCCTTGGGATTTTTTTATTTATCAAGTTGTCTTTGGCTGACAAACATACTCTGTTTTGATTGGACTTTCAATGAATCTGCAGTCCTCTCAAACATATTGATAACATGAAATGCATGTTATGACACGACCTTTAATGGAATTACAATAGAAACACAGTTATCTATGGTGATAAATTAAGATAAATAATTTTGGGTGCCAAATTTGACATTCCTACATGGTTTTAATTCGATAATTGAAAATAATTGCATTGTGTTGTGCCTTGTTGGAAATATGATATTTGAGGCTATATGGTTCAAAATTCGATAAAATGGAAAGATGATGATATTGTGCCCGAATGATATTGGATACGAAATTTAGATTATGTGGTCCTAAATTTGATAAACGGAATTGACGGAAAATGACAATGGATGCGGAATTTGATATTTGGATTATGTGGTTCGGAATTTGAAAATTTGAATTGACGGCAAATTACATTGGATACAGAATTTGATATTTGGATTATGGTGTCTAAATTTGATAAACGGAATTGACGGAGATGGATTATGTGGTCCTAAATTTGAAGTCCTTTTAAGTTTACCTGATAGTTTGTCTTAATTTGATTTTTTAGTCGTTGCTCAACTCTTTCTTTTTCCATGGTTTCTTATTTGTGCCTAAATAGCACACAGTGATAGCTGGACGGATGCATTGTCTACCAAGTTTTGTCTTTGGTTGACAAACATTCTCCGTTTTGATTGGACCTTTTACTGAATTTGCAGTCCTTTCAATCATATTTATAACATGAAATGCATGTTATGATGATCCTTAATGGAATGACAATAGAAACACTTTTATCCATGTCGATAAATTGAGATGACTAATTTTGGTTGTGAAATTTAACATTTAAGTCTACATGATTTTAAATTTGATAAAGTAGAATGGTCGTATTGTGCCTCTTTGGATGGAAAATATTATATTTGAAGTTATATGGTTCAAAATTCGATAGATTGGTAGGATGATGATATTGTGTGCAAATGAGATTGGATACAAAACTTGATATTTGTATTATGCTGTCCTAAATTTGATAAACTGAATTGATGGAGAATGACATCGTATATGAAATTTGATATTGGAATTACGTGGTCCTAAATTTGATAAACTGGATTGATGGAAAATGTTATTATATACTGTTCTGGGCGAGATTCAAGATTTTATAAGTCGGCTTGGTACATCCGGAGAGATGGGCCTGAAGGTCTGCTGATCATTTCAAAGGGCTTAATCCACCTAAGCTAGTAGAACACTTGGAAAGTATAATCACCTTTAATAAGTTGGCTAAGTTACTGATAAGATAGGCCGATCAAGCCCTTTGTATTGGCAACGATGCCTTTAATAAGCCGAATTATAGTTACTGGATTAGAAACTTTCCTAAGAATTGGATGCCTTTTTATTTGTTTTTCTCAAACCTGGCATGATGCTTTTGAATTTTGATGATATTTTATTTTGATTTTTTATTTGTGTAAACCAAAATGATGGCCACCTAAGTGTTGACGAACTGAAATGTATACTCGGGTTTAGCAAAATGTTGTGATCTAGAAGAGAGAAAGTTTCAAATCCCCTTCCCCACTCATGAGGCTCTTCACACGATTCAAACCACCTGTAAGCACATGAGTACAATAAGTCTGCTGTCCCTTAAAGGTATGCTTTGTAACTATTCTGAATTTGATTTCTTTCCATCATTTGGAATTATCTAGTATTGTGTTTCTTTTAGCAAACATACATTGTTTTTGGAATGGGTCTTCAATGAATTTGAAGTCCTTTTAAGTTTACCTGATAGTTTGTGTGAATTTGATTTCTTAGTCTGTTGTTCGCCTATCTCTTTTTCCATTGGTGATTATATGTGCCTAAGTAGCACTTTAATAGTTGAACAAATGCAATCTTTAAAATAAGTGGCAAGTTATGATGTGATGTAACTAAATTTAATAAATCAATTGGATTTTTTTTCCTTCCATTTTTGACCCGTTGTCCTTGGGATTTTTTTATTTATCAAGTTTTGTCTTTGGCCGAGAAACATTGTTTTGATTGGACTTTCAATGAATCTGCAGTCCTCTGAAACATATTGATAACATGAAATGCATGTTATGACACAGCCTTTATTGGAGTTACAATAGAAACACATTTATCTATTGTGATAAATTAAGATAAATAATTTTGGGTGCAAAATTTTGACATTTAATCCTACATGGCTTTAATTCGCTAAATGAAAATGATTGCATTGTGTTATGCCTTGTTGGAAATATGATATTTGAGGCTATATGGTTAAAAATTCGATAAATTGGAAAGATGATGGTATTGTGCCGAATGAAATTGGATACGAAATTTGATATTTAGATTATGTGGTCCTAAATTTGATAAATCGAATTGACGGAGAATGACAATAGCTGCGGAATTTGATATTTGGATTATGTGGTTCGAAATTTGAAAAACTGAATTGACGGCGAATTATTATATTGGATACAGTTTTTGATATTTGGATTATGTGGTCTAAATTTGATAAATTGAATTGACGGAGATGGATTATGTGGTCCTAAATTTGATTTATTGAATTGACGGAGATGGATTATGTGGTACTAATTTGATTTACTGAATTGACGGAGAGTGACATTAGACACCGAATTTATATTTGGATTATGTGGTTCGGAATTTGATAAATTGAGTTGACGGCGAATGACATTGGATACAAAATTTGATATTTGGTTCATACGGAATTGATAGTACTGTGTCTTATAATGATTGTCATCTGAATTTGATTTATTTGATCTATTGTTCATCTCTGTTTTAGTGTTTGATATTCTCCTTCAGATGCGAAATATTAATAAAAGGAGAGATATAGTTTGAGTAACAGAAATGTAAAACGTTTTGGTTGAACCTTCAATAAGTCTGCTGTCCCTTAAAGGTATGCTTTGTAACTATTCTGAATTTGATTTCTTTCCATCTTTTGGAATTATCTAGTATTGTGTTTCTTTTAGCAAACATACATTGTTTTTAGATTGGGTCTTCAATGAATTTGATGTCCTTTTAAGTTTACCTGATAGTTTGTCTTAATTTGATTTTTTAGTCGTTGCTCAACTCTTTCTTTTTCCATGGTTTCTTATTTGTGCCTAAATAGCACACAGTGATAGCTGGACGGATGCATTGTCTACCAAGTTTTGTCGTTGGTTGACAAACCTTCTCCGTTTTGATTGGACCTTTTACTGAATCTGCAGTCATTTCAAACATATTTATAAAATGAAATGCATGTTATGATGATCCTTAGGGTCTGTTTGGTTCAACATAGGGGGAGGGGAGGGGAGGTATTTTAATGAAGGGGAAGGGAGGTGAGGGGAGGGGAGGTGAAATTTGTACTTACACATATGTTTGGTTCAAAAGAAGGAAGGGGAGGGGAGGTGAGGGATTTTAAGATATATGTTTGGTTCAAGAGGGTGAGGGGATAGATTTTAAAATTAATTTACTTTTTTATCCTTATAATTTTCATGTAGTCTGACAATTTTATAGCTACTTGGTGTGAATTAACCTATATATCCGCAATATTTTCTCAATTTTTATGATTGATCTAACCCAAAAATAATATTTATAAGTTTAAATTACCTATAAATATATTTAAAAGAATTTTTTGATAATTATTAACAAAAAAAAAAACCTTGTACTGATACTAATATTGTACAAAAAAAGTAATATTTATTTATAAGTATAAAGATCTTGTACTAATACTAATATTGTAAAAAAAAAAAAACTCTTGTATTATAAGTTATAACGTAACAAAGTTAATGATATTTTAAAAAATATAATAGTGCATATAAATACTAACTAATATGATGGAGGTACAAAGTAAGTAACAACGTTGATTTTCTATAAAAAAAATATAACAACGTTGATTCAAAAAATTATATGAACTTTACAAGATAACAATGTAATACAAAAAAAATTAGCACAACAGTTTATGAATATAAAAAGACATGTGTAACAATAAAAAAAAGTTTGAAAAAAAAATTAGAACTAAAAAATGGATAATTTTGGCATTTTAAAATAATTATGAGGACAATTATGTCAAAATAATTAAAATGATAATGATATCTTTCTCCTTCCCTCCCCTCCAAATCCCCCCAATTTGGGGGGAAGCAAAAATTGGGATTTGGAGGTATTTTGCTCACCTCCTCTCACCTCCCCTCCCCTCCTAAAAATTGAACCAAACACAATTAATTTAAAATATCCCCTCACCTCCCCTCCCCTCCCCTCCAAAACCCCCGAACCAAACAGACCCTTAATGGAATGACAACAGAAACACTTTAATCTATGCCGATAAATTGAGATGACTAATTTTGGTTGTGAAATTTGACATTTAAGTCTACATGATTTTAAATTTGATAAATTAGAATGATCGTATTGTGCCTCTTTGGATGGAAAATATGATATTTGAAGTTATATGGTTCAAAATTGGTAGGATGATGATATTGTGCGCAAATGAGATTGGATACGAAATTTAATATTTGTATTATGCCGTCCTAAATTTGATAAACTGAATTGATGGAGAATGGCATTGTATTTGAAATTTGATATTGGAATTATGTGGTCCTAAATTTGATAAACTGAATTGACGGGGAATATTATTATATACTGTTCTGGGCAAGATTCAAGATTTTATAAGTCGGCTTGTTCCATCCGGAGAGATGGGCCCGAATTGCTGCTGATCATTTCAAATAAGAGAGTAAAACACTTGGAAAGTATAATCGCCTTTAATAAGTCGGCTAAGATGCTGATAAGATAGGCCGATCAAGCCCTTTGTATCGGCAACGATGCCTTTAATAAGCCGACTTATAGTTACTAGATTAGAAACCTTCCGAAGAATTGGATGCCTTTTTAGTTGTTTTTCTCAAACTTGGCATGATGCTTTTGAATTTTGATGATATTTTATTTGAATAGTATGGTTTTTTATTTGTTTAAGTTTAAACCAAAGTGATGGCCACCTAAGTGTTGACGAACTGAAATGTATACTCGGGCTTAGCAAAATGTTGTGATCTAGAAGAGAGAAAGTTTCAAATCCCCTTTCCCACTCATGAGGCTCTTCACACGATTCAAACCACCTGTAGACAAGCACATGAGTGCAATCATAAAGGGAAGACAAATGTCAAAGAAGACAGGTGTGAAACGAACAATGAGCAAAATCGGGAAAATAAACTAAGTTACCAAGTGAAGAGGCAGCAGCAAATGTGTCATCAATCAAACTTTTCTCGATGCCATCATACGAAGAGCAATACTTTTCACTTTCAAAGGCTTCAATTTTTGCTCTGTGTTTCAAAAATCCAGTCCTCTAGCATTCAGTCTTCTATGGTAGGTGACTCGGCGGCGGTGACGCCAGCTTAGTTGACTAAGATGTGAAGGCTTCAATGGCGGAATCGAAGAGAAACTTTACACCGACTGGATTGGAGATGTCGTCGCAGACATTTATTATGGCTTGTAGTTGGAAAAGTAGTTGATGATGAGTCTGGCACTGAGTGAAGTTAGGTGGAGTGTGATGTCTTCGCTGATTACATGGGAGGAGCCTAGACGATTGCGACTCTGTCTTGGAGCGGTTATGAAGTAGCCCTGGTGGTGTGAACCAATTTCGTTCAGGTGCCTTCAATCCTTTATTATTTTTTTCCCGATATCTTAGAAGTTAGAACTATTCTGACAAATGTTTGGATGTGTTTGACCTCAATTAGAACTATTCTGACAAATGTTTGGATGTGTTTGACCTCAATTAGAACTATTCTGACAAATGTTTGGATTTGTTTGACCTCAATTTATGATTTTGATCAAGGGAATGATGATAATCTGAAATGCAAATCATCAGACTGCTGATGAACATCTAATGATCCATTTACTTTAGATTGATATTTATTTATTATTTGAATAAGAGGTGTACAATGAATGTCACAATGTCCAAAAGTTTGCATGGGAATTGAAATTATATGTTATAATCTATCAGTGAGGACAAGTAGTTGAATTGAGTTAGATACTGTAGAGATAAGGAAAATAAATTTGAACATTTATAGACACTATTTGGTAGAAATTGAATTAGTTGGTATGATATGTTTGTTGTTTCTGTCATCAACTGATTAAAGAAAATTTGTCGAGAAACGTAAATAAAGCTGATGAATGATACAAATGTGAAGTGTGTTTGATTGATTACTCTCTTTGTCATTGGCTGAATACATACTGTATATGTTATGTTTTCTTACTCTTAGGACATGATTGAGTGTTCCACTTTTCTCACTCTTAGTACAATATATGATTGAGTGTTCTTACTCTCTTTTCAAATGTCACAAAATAAGCTTTATGCTCAGGTGCTGCATTTTGTATTTGATGAGATATGAAGTGACTTTTCATGCTCTTAATTGAATGTGTCATTTCTGCTAGACTGTTTCTCCCCACAAATCTGCACAATCGAGCCTTTTATACACACTAAGAAGCATAAGTTTGATAGAAAATTTATTTTGTGTAATATCTGATTTGATTTCATGTGCAGTCTTTCAGTTGAATTCACAGTGATTGGATTACATAGTGTATATACTTGTGGGAATCTATACCAAATTGTCAATTTTGGAACAGTCAGTGGGCAGATGTCACAGCCTATGCTGTAAAAAATTACCACAATGTTGATTGGGAGGAATTGTTTCCTTTGCTGCTTGTTCAATACTTGAATATGTTTGAGGAAGGTTATATTCTTAGAGGTAGAAAAGATGCTTTTCAAAATGCACTTGCAGGACCTTTGGGTTGTGAACTGAAAGCTAGAGCAATGATTACTTAAATGGGTGGTGGTTGTGATGAAGTAGTATCAGCTAACTATGTCTAGACTAGAGAGCACAACAAAGCTCTATCAGTAGAATTGAAGAAATTAGAAAGATGCACCTGTTCTTACCTTTCAGATTTTTGTGCTTAGCACCACCTTTGACTTATATTTTTGTTTGAAGAAATCATCCTTTTATTAAAGATGTTTTACTTTGGTTTGCATTGCTTATCTATCATAGATTGATGGTTCTGTTTTGAACCTTCAGCAATTTTAAGTAATAAAAAGAATTGAATACACGTGAAATTAATAATCATAGGGAATGCCTTCATAAGATTTGGTCATGTGATAAATTTGTGTTATTCTTTTTGTTTGTGTTTAACATAGCAAAAACGGTTAAAGTAAGTGTTAGCACATGTACTTCAAAGTTACTCTTCCTGTGCTGTAGAAAATTTTGTTCGCTGATTTCTTCATGACAATGTGACAAGTTTAAGAATATATTCAATTGATCTATTCTACTGCATTTTATTTTATGAGAAATCACAAATACCTCCTCTCTTCTAGTTGTGCTACCAAGTCAATCCTACCTATGATTTATTCTTATTTCTATTTTCTAATATCTCTGATTTGTTTTGTTGACGAGTATTAGTATTAATAATGCATTGACATCTGGTTCAGTCGTCTTTGAACTGTCTACTGGGAAGTATATGATCTGTTCTTCATGGTTCAAATAAAACCAAATTGGATTGGAGTAAAAGGTATAAAGTTGCTTTTGGAATAGCTTGTGGACTTCTCTATCTGCATGAGAATTGTGAAAGGTGAATAATTCAGAGATATGAAGGCAGGGAAGAAAGAAAAATCAAAATTATTGAAACAATAATATGTGGAATTCTTTTATCGTTTGACTAAATTTGTGGAGAAGCTTGGTGGAGACCTGGAATCATTTGTACCAGCACCCAACAAAGGATTCTATCTTCAAGAAATTGAGGTATTCTATTTAAATCCCAATTGCTTTTTATGTTGACAAGCAAAATAAGGAACAAGAAAACATAATATTAATAACAAAAGGTGATTGTCCTTTAACATCCTAGTTCTTAATAATTAATAATTTGATGGAGTGGTTTGCATATTGATCGAGTTATCTGCATAAGAAATGCTCAAAAGAGTAGACATAGAACACAAATCTCCACTGTAAGATCTGCTGATAAAATTAACCCCGGAAAGAGTTTGAGCTAATTGATTGAACTACCATGCATTTTATTAGCCTACCATAGAGTTTGCATCTTGTATACTCCATATGTGAATTTTAAGAAATTCTGGATTTCTTTTTTTTTTTTGAAACAATTAATATCTCTCACATATTAGTATTTTAACTTGATTCATAATAGAAAATATAATAGTTGCATAGTAAGTATCTAGTATAATAACAGGATGTCTCAGTATGTATGTAGAATTCTCATGAATTTTTTTTTCCTTCAGTTTGAGTACTTTGTTTCTGTCCAATATTAGCATCTCAATTGAGACATAGTAATCTAAAACACCAGCCAACACTTACTAGTAGTATAGTATGTTTGAAGTTCTTACTTCCTAATATTAGTTGTTAACATGTCACCAAACATGCTTGTATGTACTTGATCGGTACTCCTCTCCATTGTGATACAATATCAGCCAATATGAATATTTTGTTTGAAGATACATATGCAATAGGAGAAGAAAACAGACTAGTACTAGATTGAATGATACCTTGTTGTAACATCTCATGTACCATCTTTTCTATTTGCTCTTTTTGATTAGAAACTGCGATATCTTCATCATTCACTTGCATGGTTAATACTTGCATGTACCCTCAACAATCATCTTTTGTCCATTCCCCACTAATACTTGACACTGTTGATCGGCTCGGCCTCATCGGGAAGTTCCAAGTAATGAATGATGCGAGGTTGCATAAAATTGTCTAAAATAAACCACTTAAAAAGCCAATGCTGCCCTTAAATTTGGTTATGCCCAAACACCCCCTCCTTTCATGGCATTCAGGGATAAGTGATGTTCAGTTGTATTTGGAAATTCTGTGGATGTAATTGAATTAGTGGGTCAAGGTCTGGTTCAGTTGGCAAGTCTTCATCATAAAATTGGAGCACTTGTTGGGGGCACTTGTGAGAAAAAGAGAATTTATTGTTAAGAATAATGGTGATTAGCTAATATCTTCCATTAGTTAGTTTTTTTTTTGACAAACACTTCCATTAGTTAGTTATTAGGTTGGTTAGTTAGTTAACCCCTAAATTGCTCTATATAAGAGCCACTATTGTACTATTTTCACTATCTTGTATCAAATATGAATCCTTATGATTTTTACTATCTTGAAGACTTTCTAAAGTTTTCTCCATTTTCTCCAAACCATGGAAATCTTAACATGGTATCATTGCCTCGGTTTCGATCACCGAGAATCCGTCCCGCTTCCGCCATTGTACCGATACCGGAGAATCCCTCCATTGCTTACCACAAAGAAATTTACACTGTACTTTTTGATCCACCTTCATTTCTAATGGTTCACTCCATTTTTTGTCACTTATGGAAGAAATCGAAGATGGAGAAGAAATTCTTGCCACTTCCACCACTTCGAAAATCACCACAAGAATCTTCGATTCATGTTCAAGAACTTTTGAGTGTTTCAATTCCAGAGGCAGAGGGGGAGATTTCATCACCATCTACCTCTGTTCTTGTTTCATCTACAGCAAAAGATCACTACAATTTCAGGTTTGGTAATTTTCATTCGGAAATTGTTTCGATCAAATCGATTGAGTTTGTGAAACCAGAGATCAAAGACCGCACTGTCAAGATCGGGGAAATAACATGCATTCTCGTTATTTCAAGCTGCAGCATCGAATCTGCGTTTTCCGCTTCAGAAGAAAATGAGAAATTGAAGAATCTTGATCTGTTGAATCAAGAGGCAAAGGTAGAAGAAAAATTGCATAAATTCAAGACACAAACATCGAATCATAACGTGTTATCTGAAAATTCTTTTTCTGCAATTGATCGTTTCATTGACGTCTTCATCGAACAAGATCCGATTTCGTCAAGATTGGAATCAATCGAACAAAGTCTTGCCATCATTGTAGAGGTATTGGAATCTCACAATTCAATTTTTTCTGTTTCTGCTGCAAATCACTTTGAGCATCTCGATCTCTATGGTATTCTCGACACTGTTTTTGATCCCGGCGGTGTAGTTACGCCTTTCTTTGTAACGCTACTTTATGGCGCGATGATATTCGTCTCACCGTCAACCTTTGGTTTGCTCATCGTGTTAGTTGTTGAATTTTCCGGTGAATTTGCCGTCCTTGTTTTCGATCCCGGCGGGAATCGTCACCAATCGCAGTTAAAGTCTCTAACTACTATCCTCACTTCAGAAGAAAAGCACACACAAGTCAGTGATTCAGAATCTCCATCGTTCTTCATTGACTCTGAACTCAATCTGGATTCTGAACTCATGTTTGCTTCAGAACTCAATCTGGCCTCTGGTATACCTTCTGATACAACTTCAAACTTTTGTATCCATCATCTGTTATTGGATTTTATTACAGTCTTGAGTTTGCAATTTCATCCTTGTTTTGGAATTTTTTTTGGAGCAACTCTAAGAATTGAAATAGTTGATGATATTTGTTGAAGTTGATTGATCCGTTTTGGTTCTGTTTGGTCTTTGTTTTCCAAACTCATACTGAGAATTCTCTTACTATGAGTTTGAGGGAGACTATTACAATATAGAAGTTAGTTCTACAACATTGTTCAAGTTTGATTCTGAAGGTTTATAGAGTCTGAAGCGTTATCAGGTTTTGAATGTATTAGGTTCTGAATGTTTTTCGTCAATCAAATGGCTGTTGAAGGTTTGGCTTTTGTATCACTGTTATTGATACTTTTGGTTGCATACAAGTGGCAGCATCAATTGTAGAGTAAAGTTGGTTTGAATTTACTACTTTCCAATGTGGATTTTAGCTTACTGGTGTTGGATTGTTAGATGTGTTTGAAAGGAATTCAATTTGGAGCAGCAGATATTAGTGATTGGCGTTTTAATTTGAAGCCTCAAACTCTCTGTTTCGTTGCTTGAGGGCATTACAGATATTATTGGAATGAAGTGCTCTTGGTTAGAGTTTGTTGATTATTTTGTAATGATCTCAAGCTTGTTCTAGAGGCAAATTCATATTATGATGGAATGCCCGTACTACTACTTTAAGGTTTAGGAGAATGACGAAACTTGGATTCTTTTCATGTTTGAGCCCTGGATCGCATGGTTGGATTCCTATTGGATGTGGGTCTCATGTTGTTTGCTGCAATAGAATTTTAGTTTGTATTTTCATTGTGATTCAAACTCAAATTGAAAATTTTCCAATGTTGAGTTTGAGGGAGGATGTTAAGAATAATGGTGATTAGCTAATATCTTCCATTAGTTAGTTTTTTTTTTGACAAACACTTCCATTAGTTAGTTATTAGGTTGGTTAGTTAGTTAACCCCTAAATTGCTCTATATAAGAGCCACTATTATACTATTTTCACTATCTTTTATCAAATATGAATCCTTATGATTTTTACTATCTTGAAGACTTTCTAAAGTTTTCTCCATTTTCTCCAAACCATGGAAATCTTAACATTTATCATCACAAAAATAACATAATCCTTTTTTCTTTCCTCAATTGCATTTCAGCTGAGGATATTCTTTTGATGTTTTGATTTTTCTAGTTTAAGTGCATCGGTCGTCGCTGGGTGGGGTAAGTAAAAAAGTTTTAGAAAGAAAAAATTGACAAGTTTCTAATTTGTTTTAGGATCAAAATTTGGAAAAAAAATTCCAAAAAACTTGTTAATGGAAATGAGGCTTGAAGGCACTCGTTTGTTACAACGGAAAGAAAGTAGGAGGAAAGAAAATTACGCAAACCAATGCATGAACTTGGACTAACTTTAGTCTAAATTAATGCATTGATTTGCGTAATTTTCTTTCCGTTGTATCAAACGGATCCGCCAAAAAAAATAGGGGGTAGTGGAATTCGTCCGTCAGTTAAATAACGGATGCGTTCTTTCTTTATGGATCAGTTGAACGCACGACCTACTAGATGCCCTATGGGAAATTTACGTTTTGCACGTTAAACATTTATATAATGTTCAGAGCTATCTAATGTGGGCTAATGCTACGCTAGACGGCCTTCACAAGTGGTTCACCGTGAACAAGTGATCTACCGAACACGAATTTTATAAAATTTACCGTTAGATTGAAAGTATAATGTTCCAAGTGATCTGCCGAATACGAATTTTATAAAAACTACTTGTTTTAACAAAACTGGAACATCATACCTTTATAAGGGATAAGTCTGTGCATACGACTAGAACCGCAACACCCTCGAAGGCCTTTTCAATGATGTGCAATTTGTCAAAAAAATATGTGCAAGAATAAATTATTATTTAAATAATGTGTTTTTTTTTTGCCACCAATGGTTCGGGGTCAGTTCTAGTATCAAGTGATTCCAGCTCCCTCTTGATCGCAGTTGCGAGAGATCAAACCGTGATCCTCCCTATCAACTTTAGCGCTAATCACCACTAAACCAACTAACAACCGGTAATAATGACATGTTTACTAATATAGAGTTTATAACTATAACTAATATCTCTTTGTGATGAACCCACTTTCTTTCTTTTTCTGTAGTTTATAATATACCAAAAGGATGGAATGTAATTCTCCTTCTTCGTTATCTTCACACCAATTTAGAGAATTTTAACAATCCAATGTATTTCAATCCTGATAGATCGTGACTCTTTCTTAATTTGTGTTTCAGTGTTTTCTTTCTTTTGTATTTTATTTTCCACTTCCAAGAAAAAATAGTTTGAGTCCGAAGATGAGTAAAATCTGGCTAATAAATATTTTAGTAATGATTTAAACTCTGAGTTCACTCAAATTATTTGTTTTCAACAAAAGAAGAAGCAAAACAGAAATCTAAAATGATAACTGAATAATAGTTGAGAAAATATTATATTTAATATTCATGCAATTATACAAAAAACACAGCTCAAAAGACTTGCAAAAATCTCAATTACCATACCTTACATTAAAACTCTATAACTTAAATTCATATTTAGGCCAAAGGGGAGACTATAACCTGATCAAGAACAGGACCACAAAGAGATCCAAAATCATCAATTCTAGTATGATAGAAAGAGCTGTAGAATGTAAGTCTAGTCCTTGGTGCAATAGCTTTAAACTTGAAACTCACAGTTACGAATTTACCCTTCCCTTCCGATTTAAACGGAACTTTAAAAGTATCTTTTGCAGCGAATGCTTCAACCATCATTGATCCATGACAGCCATTTTTCGCATCTCCAACCGAGAATGTCATTTTGTAGACTTTGTTAGTTTCTGTTCTGAGGATTTGAGCGATGGCGCTTTCTCGGCCGGCAACGAGCTCAATTGCTCCTAGTCCAAATGGGACGTTGAAATGCTTTGAGTCGATGAATTTCACTGCTTTGAGAGACTCGACGATCCAACCAGGAAGTGGTGAAAAGAGATCTTCTTGTTGCGGTGGGAGTAAAACGCCATTGGTTGAGTTGAAAATTGGGAATGGACCTTCCTCAAAGCTAGGATTTTTCACCAAATTAGCTGCAAGAATAAACCATATTTTGATCAGAGATTGAGAGTTTCAATCACTATACAGCAAAAGAATAGTACCGAAACTTTATATTGAAAGTGTGTCCGGTGTCTGACACGACGCCAACACATAAGGGTGCATTCATTTTCTCATTATAATTGGTGTGAACATGCCGGATATATGTGTCTGTGTCGATGTTTCATAGGTAGGGATCCAATTTCCTTCTACTGCATAAATGTAACTTAATTTTGTAAAGGTGAATGCAAAACAAACACTTTCAGTGCATTAAATAAGAAATTGACAAAAATGATAAGATTCATTAAAAAGTGCAGGGTTTTTAAGTGTGTTTGGTATTGCAGTTGCAAAAAACATACATTTGGGGTATAAATAAATATTTGAAGTTGATATGCCAACCGAATAAACAGTTGGTTATCAATGCATTAACTGCTGCACTTTTCAAACAATAATATTCATTTTTTGTTCCTTGACTAAGAAACTCCTTAGCAATTTAATAACTAAGGAACTCCTAACCAAATAACATGGATATAATCTCACATATCATACCTAAGTAGTGGAGAATTGATAGTCATAAGATTTTTTACATTCTCAATCTTAAACTAGTTCCTAACTTCCTATCAAGTACTTGTTCGAATTTAATTATGTTAGGATCCTAGCCGTGAAGAGCACAGGCATACCGTGTGGATCAGTGTTTTCAATCATAGAAAATAGCGATTTGTTCCAATACCACTAAGCAACACTGATATAGTACCGCTACAGCCAGTATTAACATTTTGCTCAAACTCCGCTACGCCATAGCTCAGTTGTATATATGGATTTGTTGCAATCAGCAAATCCACGCATTCACACAGTCACCGCATTGGTAGCCATTGTTTGATCTCGATACAAGGGCTCCCGATGTAGTAACTGTATGAATGTGTCGATGGCTGACTGCGGCAAATCTAAATCCCTATTGTAATCATGATTTAACAACAATAATCTAGAGAAGTTTCATTACCTCTTGTAGGCATTGGAGGATAAAACTCTCTAATGGCAATTGCATCAAGAAGTGGACCACAAGCAGGATCTTCTTGAACACCAGGGTTATGAAAAGTCACTTTAGCAACATTAGACGTAGCTTTAAATCCCCAAGCAATAACATCGCCATCGAGACTATACAATGTTTGCAAAGGAACATCACCGGTTTGTGGAGGGACAGAGATTCTCAAAACTTCATCTTGTGCACAAGTCCTTGATGCGCCGAGAATTAGAGCATAACGTTGACCAGGTTTGACCTTAATTGTTTGAGAAATTGAAGCATCATTTCCAAGCCTAATAGCATGTATTCCATGAGACACTGGGAAAAACATGCCTCCTGGTTGTGGACCTCCAGAAACATACTCAACCAAACCATTGATTTCCCATTTTGGCAGTGAGTATTTTCCTATGAGTTTTGTATTTTTCAGGTCTTTTGGGTTTGGCTTCTCCTCAAAGTTTCCATTTTGAAGATAAACTGCAAAGAAAAGAAAAAAGTTTCACAAAAGTAACTTTAGATTAGGTCTATTAACATATATAGCACCGCCACTTCAGATTAAAGGCATCTTATGTGTGTGATATATTTATGTTCAATCACTTCAATTTTCTCAAATTATTACATGTATCGATGTGTCAGTATTAATGTCGTGTCCAGAATCCTTGTCTATGTTAGCGCTTCAAAGGTAAAAAAACATTACACCAAAACAAACTTTAGATTTTGTTCCGATACATAAAAATGTCTTTCCATTGAGATTAAAAGTGGTTTTTTTTTTTTGACACCGAGATTAAAAGTGGTTTATAAACATCCACTTACCTGAATTCACAGAGACACCTTAACAAAGGACAAACCAGACAATACCTTAGAAAACGATGCTATGAACCGAACAAATTCAACGCACACCTAGATAGTGACTCATGTCTTGCCACATATGTTGTTCACGTGTGCGTTAATTTGGTCAAAATCAATACGGGGCTTTTTTGCAAACGAGACTAAAATTAGAAGGTAAAAAATGCTATTATAACGGTTAGGGGGCCAAAAGTGCAAGTTGGTTAAAGTTATAGGGCCAAAAATGTAATTTAGCCTATAAACAATCAGATCCAAGCAGTCAAGCACAATATGTATCTGTCTTTTCTACTCACTCAAGCTTCACCATAAATGACAGATCTTAAGGCTACCCACAAATTTTTTAGATGAAATGAACCAATAAAATGACTCCAACAATCACATTCACATCAAAGTATAGTGAAAAATGACTAACATTGATTATTTTTATTTTAAAAAAATAAACTTATCTAAATGAACGCACATGAAATGCAATAAATGTATGAAACATAATTTAGTCCTCTAACAAAATGTACCCAATCCAACAAAAGAATATATATGAAAGTAAAAAATGTAACATCGATTCAACTTAATATAAAAATAAAGCATAAGCAAAATGTTTTTTTTTCCTACAGGAACATAAAAAAATGTTGAACATTGTTGTTGTTACATAAAAATATCTAACTGAAAAGGTTTTAGATATGTGAGTATTACCTTCTGGTATTCTAGGCTGAAGAGAAGCAAAAGCTGAAACAGCAAAAAGAAAAGCTAAAAAGATTGTAGAAAAGAGAGTCACCGCCATTTGAGGAGTGTATTGTTTGGTTGCTCTGAGAAAGCAGCGCTAAGTATAAATGGAAGTGAAGTAGATAGATAGATAGATACATTTGAGAGGTTGGCTTGGTTTTTATATTGGAGAGAGAAATGGAACTTATGATGGATAGCACTTACCAAAAATGAAAAATAATAATTTAGAAAAAGCTATTTTTAATTTTTTTTCTTGATATGTGTAGAAAAAGCTATTTAGTAGCACATGTTTTGTGTCTAAAGTTCAAAGTTTTGATTTATTTTTTCTAACCGCCTTTTTCTCCATAATTCATGCTGTGAGTGACTGAGTGAGAGGATCTCAATTGGTCTTGCGATTCTTTTCTTATACTCGCTTAGTCCTCCGTCCCAATTTGATCGACACAATTGATCATTTTATGTCGATGCATAATTTTGACTATTAATATTTTTAATTGTATAATAGTAAAAATTATAAAAATTTAATATTTTGAAAATACTTATCGAGACGAATTAAACAACATTTTATATGCTAATATTTATTTTTGTTTATTAGTAGAAAAATAAGGTCAAAGCAACATGTGTGAATAGTGCACAACAGTCAAGTGTGTCAATCAAATTGGAACGGAGGGAGTAAGTAAAATTATGTTAATCTTGTTGGGTCATAAGAGAGTCAGAGGAAGATCATTTACATGTTCTTCAATTGACATGTCAAATGTTGTTTAACCATAATTGTGAGAAAATTTTTTGATATAAAGAACTGGTTAAACCCTACGTCAAATCAGATTATGATATTACTAATGGATCATGAGAAAAGTTTAAGGTAAGAGTGATATTTTCCACACAAAATTTTATTTTTATTTCCTTATCAATTGAAACAAGTGTCTTTAAAACATTAGTTAGTATGACATTAACTATAAAAATAAATACACCAATAAAATACACCAAGAAATCTATGCAATATTTTGTGGCCTCCACAAGCTTTATAGAATAAGATCACTAACCCCTAATTCAGAAAATACACTTCAAACCATACCTACATATATAAAATGGTTTTATAATGGACTATATAATACTAAAAAGTTGTTTATGAAATACTATTATTTAAATTTTAAATTTTAATGGAGCCATTTGCCCCCAGTCTCATATACACATACAACCGTCCCTGCTTAGAACCATTTCAACCAAAACACACTAAAATATCATAATGTATATTTCACTAACTCTTCTTTGTTTATTGTTTTTCAATAATGTCGGTGGGTGTATTGTTTAATCTTTTATTATGGGTTGCAATTTTCAAACGCAAGTCAAGGTGATCTCATGTTCTACTACAGTCTATTACATTTTTTCTATGTACTCTTTTAAATCTTAAATAAATTCACTGTTTATCTTGACAAGAAAAAGAACACACAGTTTTTTGCAAGTATTTTCGGGCCTATTGATTTTTTTGGGTGAATTATAAAAAATAAATAATTTTAGTCTTAGTCCCTATTATAGAAGTTATTTTAAGTCGCACATTGCACAAATTTCTGAACTATTAAATGTATAAATGTATTTGAACATTTTCACCTTTTAAATTAGTAGTTTTTGAGATGAGATCAAAATTTCATTTAAAAACAAAAATTTGAGAGATTAAACATTAGGGTCTACCTTAAATTAATCTTATACTTGGTCTAGCTAGCCACTTAATTAGAGCCCGAAGAACATTTTGAAGATTTTGAATTATAGAGGATTATGGGAAAAGAGACAATAGCATGTGCTAATGGGCCTACACAATCTGATATACAGTAGTATGTCACTTTCTTTAGGACAAAAAATGCATCTTTTTATTTTACTTTTTTAAAGAAGGGTAATTTAATTGGGTCCCAATTAATCCGTGGAAAAAATATTACTACCTTTTTATTTGATTATTACTTATTAGTATGTTTTTGAAGATGTTAAGTAAAGTACTTTCTTCCATGATATTATGATTATGATGACAAAGAGTAGAAATAATAATCCTCCTATCCGCAATCTATTTTTCATAAACTTTTGGTAGAGAAGCTTAGTATGTGTTTGGTTCTGCGGTAGATATAATTGATTTTGATAGAATTGAGTTTGACATAATTGATTTTGATAAAATTAAGTTTGATAGAATTGATTTATGTTTAGATATATTCATACAAAAATGAGTTGGACAAAGAATTTGAGTGTAAAAATCAATTTTAGAATGAGAAGCTACAATTTCTAGCTTCAAGCAGAATTCATTCTGGAGGCAGAATCAATTCTACTTTTGAGGAACCAAACAAGTCAGACTTCATTCTACATGTCCAGAATCAATTATGGCCACTCCAGAATTGAAACCAAACATACACTTAATAGAAGAGATAAAAACTATTTATGTAAGTTATCAACCCCCAAACCTATTATCTAACAATGATGTGTGACCATTTCGAGACAACATTCATTAAAATTAAGCCTCAGTCCCAGTGATCGCTGTTATTGAATGTCATGGAGGCGCACGTTATGATTCGGGGGAATTTGTCAGGTTAAAGTGGTGAGCACATACCTTTCGACAATCTAGAATTGTCGATGTAAGTTTTAATTCTCTATATATGATATATTTTTGATTCTTCACAATTTGAATCAAGTTACACATAATACCTTCACCTCTTACAAGTTTGGATGGTGTAGATACTATTGTCAACGGTGGCGGTGGCGGCCTTGCCATTCGTGGAGCACCATTTGGCAAAGGTGAGGCGATTCTTTCATCCTCCAAATTTATGAAACAAATGGTATTTTTGGAACAGTTCTATTCGGTGGTCATTTCAGGTGTTTAAATTTTTTAAATAAGTTTTTATCTTTTGAAGAAAAAATGAGGAAAACTTAGGTCCGCACAAATAACTCCACTGATTTGGAATGATCATAATCGATGGTCAACGTCGAGAGTACCTGTCAAAGTTGTAGTTTATGGGAGTACCTGCAAACACTGTGATGTTTAAATAAGTATTAGAAATTGTATATAATGTGGTGTTATAGGAGAACGCCTTTTATAGTGATTGATAGTGCATTGGAAGCATTAATGTGTGGCCATTTACGAGACAACACTCATCAATATCAAGATCTAATACTATTAAATGCCGCCAAGGCGTTACAATTCGAGGAAATCTAAGGATAGTTTAGGGTGGCACGAAGCTTTTGAATTGGATTATATAAAAAATTTTGTAATGAAATCTTTGTGAGCACAAACTTTGAATATTTCGGAGTTTGTTTAAGTTTAAACACTATAATTTTAAGGCATGAGTTATTATACATAAAGAATAAACTTATGCATGGTGCATAAACAAATCTCCACCATCAAATTGAATATAACAAATCTCTAAACGCACCATTTCTCACCCTCAAATCAACAACAACCCCTGAATGTCATCAGATTGTTTGTAGTTAGTTTTAAACTAAAATCATGCCAAAACCATTTTTGTTGTTGAATGGTTTCACATTAGATGTACTTAATAATGCCGAAACCATTTTTACTTTAGAATGGTTTCAGAGGATTGTGATCCAAAATCATTTTGCTATGGAATAATTTTGTGTGTTATTTATACATGGTGCATAAGGAATTCGCTTATGCACCACAACAACTCCTAATTTTAATTAGGTAAATGATAACGAGCGTCTCGGAACACTCTTTAAGATCTTAAATAGTAATTTTTATAGATTTTTTTTTTTGAAAATTTATAAAATCAACTCATTAAAAATTGTAGTATTTAACTTTTAAAATAATTTTTTTAAAAAAAACTAGAATGGTTAAAGAATGTCCAGGACACTCGTTACCCGGACTCAATTAATTAAGCAAATACATTAATTATACAAATCTAGAAAGGAAATTTTTGCTATATGTGTTCCTGAGGAAATATTAATTACTATATGCGTCTCTCGGGTGCAAGTGTTTGTTCCGTGTCAAATGGATCTTAGGCGTAAATTGAATATAGATCCTTGTTAAATTAATAATCATGGGCTTAACTAAGATCATGTCCTCAAAATAGAAACAAATTAACACGGTGCAAGTATTTATTTTTGTTATTATAGTCATTTTAATATTTTGGGTGGGACCAATGAAATGGCATGTTCTGATTACTGAGGTATTGCATGTGAGATCTTCTCATTTTCATATTGGAAGCTTCAATCATTCCAAAAAACTTGTTATGTAATGCAGCAAACATATCCCAAATTCAGGAAGGAACCTGCCCTTGCGTATACCAGTCATTTGTAGGCCTGTAAGTATCCATTTTAAGCTAATTTCTGACACCTTATTCATAGAAGATACCAACCAGCTCAAAATACTCCCTCCGTCTCAAAATATAAGCAAAAGTTGGTCAACAAAAGTGAATGTATTTGGTCCAAATCTTTAACCAAATACATCAAGTTTCTTTGACTCATTTTTGCTTATATTTTGGGACGGAGTAGTATATGATTTTTTCAATAAATTATTTGTCTCGTTTAATTACTCCTTCCGTCTCATTTTAAATGACATAGTTATAAAATATTGCAGTAATATTTTATGAGGTCAAATGTTTTAGGACAAATTTTGATTTCAATTGTACGTATATATTGTTCTTGAAAACCCCAAGAAGGTAAAATGTCTCTTCTATGCGGCTTCAAGTGACCTCTGAGCTTAATGACGACAAGAGACTGCCAATAATTGTTGGACGAAAATATAAAATCAGATGAAGAAAAGATATGAGACTCTGGAAATGGATCATTGTTATGAAGAAAGATAAAATGTTAGCTAGAGATAATGTATTTCTAAATATAATGAAAACCAAACTTTTGATGCTTCCATTGTTACCAAAAAGTATATACAATCTAACTAAATTACTCATCTAACAACCACTACCCTCATCAATCCTTACATCTTTCACCCTAAAACCATAACTCCCACAAAAGCCGTAGTGACTTTTCTAGGTTCTTCTATTTGATCATCATCAAAAGCAGCAACATTTTGATCAAGACACAGTTTTGTGATCAAACAGAGATGTGTCAGACTATATGAACCGGGATCTTTATGGATAAGTGAAGCCAAATTATCACTCAAAATTGTGCCCAAATCTATGTCTTCACCTAGCAAGATAGCTTGAAGTGCTAGCCCTACATCCATAGGAATCTCAGAATTGTTCCCACTTGGCTCCACGTTATTTAGCCAAAATTCAGCCCAAATCCGTGGAATATCCAACAAATGAGCGGTTTTAAACCGTTGGGGTGGGAGCTGTAATCTTCTTGTAGACAAGTAAAATTAACATGAATTTTAAAAAATACCTAAAAACATATTTGTGTATCACACGTGCGCATGGAGTCTAATTCACTGCATTATACAATTACTACAATTGCATTATTTATACACTTCTCTAAGAAAATTATTGCATCATGCATGTGATATCGGTATTTTAAATACGAAAGTACCCTATGATCCTGATGATATAATTTTCATATTTATTTATGTGGGTTTTGGATTGGATGTATATTGGGACCACACACATGATGCTTTGTAAGTATCTAACTTCAGGAGTCTGGATGTGGATATAAAACCAAATTAGTTGCCATATGATGCACATGAATTGTTGTGTATGCCACTGCCACCATCACCATGTTTTCTTTTACATAGTTTGTTCAAGTTTAACCAACCAATATAAAAAAAACTATTATGAAATATCTTTTTAAAGACTATTTTTATTTTGGGTTTAATTGCACTTTTAAATCAAAGTATTTTTTTGGTACAACTTTTAAATCAAAGTATTGCTATAGTGTAACTTTGGCCCTTCGTGTTTTTTAGGTGCTTTTGAGTTTTGACACATTAAATTATCATTTATTGATGTGATAAATAAATCTCACAACAAACAAGCAGATCAATTAAGGCTTTACTCAAACATATGGGATAAGATTATGAGAAAGGTCTTGTTCAAAAGATTATGAGAAAGGTTCAACCAAAAAAAGAAATTATGAGAAAGTCTTTTCCTCGGTAGCCAAGATAAACAGGTGAGAGCGAATGAAATTTTTAATTTTGATTTTAAATTTTCAGCATTTTAAATTTTAAATAAAAGTCATACCGACTATAAGCGACTTGGATCCTCAGCTGCAGCATGTCTGTTTTATTTAATCATTCACAATGATCCCATATTAATACATATCAGAGAATCATGCACACTTATTACAAGAGAATCAAGCACATCAATTCCATTTCATAATATCATTCCATATTAATCATTCCACACTACTTTTTGACTAATTCTAGGAGAATCACGCTGCTTTCTTTGTTTGTTCTTTTCCTGCAAAATCTTTCCTGCAATAATAAAGCTTTTCTGCCTCAAATTGAAACTAATCTTTCATGCAATAATAAAGCAACCGCAATGACCATAATCGCGACAACCATAACCTTTACCGTATCCGTGACCGTAACCGCAATTTAAAACTTACTGGACAAAGTGACCATGACAGAAGGATAATTAAAGAAAAATATTGAATAGTATAGACCGACTTGGATTAGATAAATCAAGAGTAATTTTTTTTGCAGATAAGCCAAGAGTATAGAAGTGAATTATTAATTCGTATAGAAGTGAATTGATTCCATGTTAATTCGTATAGAATTGAAGCATGTTTTATAGAAGCGAAAACTGCATATATGGAATGAAACGATAGGTATTAATATGAAATTAGTGTGCATGATGCTCTGATATGTATTAATATGGGATCAGTGTAAAAGATTAAATAGAGGGCTAGGATTATAAGAGTTGGATGTAATGTTAATAAAGGATGAAATCGCATTGATGATTTGAATGAAAATTGGAAGGAAGATTCCCAAATCACAAATGAGAAAAACATAACCCACCAAAATTGCTAAAAATAAAATTAAGGCTAAAATTGCACAATGACAATATTTAAAGGATTAAAATTTAAAAGTAGAATCAAAGTTTTTCTTTTAAGAATATTTTTCTAATAAATTTCCCTATATAAAATGGGTCATCTCGCTGTTTATTTGAAGAAAATTACTTTTGTCATCCTACCGATTACTTGCATGTCCAAGGGCGGCCCAGACCCATGTCCGACATGGGCCGTAGCACAAGGTCTCTTAAAAATGAGGGCCTCAAAAAAAAATTATAGGGTAGTGGTATTAGTAAGTTAGAGGGTGTAAAAATTAATTATTTATGTTGTAAGGCCCAACCCGTTTTTTTAAGAAAAAAAAAAACAGTAGTAGAGAAGAGAAGCGTATCCGTGATGTACGATCAAAATTCAAAACATCAAAACAAGAAAATAACTCCTCCATCTATTTTCAAAAACTCCATTAATTCACCACCACCAGCATCGACCTGCCACCATCACCGACGGCGTTAACTTACTCCTCCTTGGCTCCTTTTATTCTCAAAAACTCCATTAAAGTTGAAACAAAGGTAAAAATTAAATTTTACAAGTTAGAGGGTTTCTAAAATTTGAAATTAAAAATCACAATTTTACTATTTTAATTGTGTTTCCCAATTCAACTCACAGAGTTTCCCAATTCCCATCATTCTTTTTCTCCCAAAGTTAATTAGTGATAGGGGTGTTCTTTTGTTTCTATGAAGTGGAGATTCCTGGTTTCAACATGATAATGTTTTAATGTTTATTTTAATGTTTATTGTCCTGTTTGGTTTGATAATGTGTTGTCCTATTTGGATTGTGTTAGGCACTATTTGGTAAGTCCAATAAGCTAGCTTATAGCTTATTGAACTAGCTTATAAGATTGTTTGAAAAAAATGTGAAGTGTTTGGTAACGAGCTTCTCTAACTAGCTTATAGCGTTTTTTGAGATGCTATTTCAAGTAGCGTATGAGCTTATAGCTTTTTCATTTTATTCCATATTTACCCTCATTAATTTTATTTATTTATTTTTTAAAAATTATAATAACTATCCACTAACACTTACAAAAAAAAAAACTATCCACTAACCATGTATTTTTATGTCATTTTGTACTTACAACAGCTAAATTTGCCAAACACTTTAATTTTATTCTACTAGCTTTTCAGTTATAAGCTACCAACCATCAGCTATAAGCTAGCTTTTCAGTTATAAGCTAGCTTATCAGCTATCAGCTAGCTTATAGCTTATTTTTACCAAACAGAGCCTTAATTGCTAATTACGTTTTTTCTTTTTTACCGGTTCAACTTCAATGTTGTCTATTTGGTTCTACTTCAATATTGCGGTCCTGCGAAATCGATCAAGAACACTGAGAATTTTTGTTGTTATTGTTAGACTATGAATCTTTTTTATGTTAATTACAATAATGATTATATTTTTATGTTATTTACAATTTAAATCGATGATGGTTTTTTATAAATAAAAAAATAACGTTTTTTTTTATTAAAGTGCCACTTATATTTCGAACAGAGCCTCCAAAAACTCGGAGACGCCACTGCGCGCACCCTACACGTTTCCCATTTTACCTGGACGTTATAAAAATGAGTAATTTTACTCGAGTTTCATTTGTTACATGACACTTTGATCCGGACCCCAAAAAATCCCAAAATACCCTCAAGTGTTTTCATTGAGTTTGTCACTTCCGGCGACCTCCCATGGTTGCTCCTCTGCTATGGTGTTAAAGAATAAAGTCATGCAAGTTTAAGAGAAAATGAAAGCTTGTTTCATTTATGCTTCTTGAAAGCTACCGATTATAGTTTGCTTCCTGAAATTCATTATGGCTCTCACCCTCACCCTACTACAATTGGTTATTGTTGTTGTTATAAAAATATATAAATAAATAAATTTCGTAACTTAAGATTCGAAATTATGGGGGGTCAAAATCTACATTCCAAAATAACTTAGAGGGCCTGGAAGCAATATAGGGGGACCACAAGAGCAATTTTCAAAGATGTTTTCTTTTTAGGCCCCCAACGTTTCTTTTTCTCTTTCTGGATTTTACTTTTTTGCCATTCAATAAAAATTTCGGTTTCTACGAACCGAATTTTTTTTGCCTAAAAAAAACAAATCGGTTTCTGTTAACCGAATTTTTCCTGAATTTGAACTAGAAAAAACTACGGTTTCTGCGAACCGAAGTTTTAATTAAGGGCAAAATTGAATTTTTTGGGGGTATGAAATATATATTAGAGGCCTAAAGAGAAAACGTCATTTTCAAAATGAAACACGACCCAACCCAATAACTTGTTTCTGTCCAAATAAAAACTTAACTAATATGGGCTTAAAATCCATAAACCTTAATAGAGCCCAATCTTAGTCTTAAATTCACTTAAAAAGGGTTTAAGGTTAAAGAAAAAATTTATTTTATAGTGATGCTAATATGTGTCCTAAGCACATATTAAAGACCTAAACTAGAAATTTTGTATTCCCCGTCCCTTTGAGCATAAGTGCATAACTCAGCTGAAGCCTGAAATATTGGATGTAATATGTAGGGATTGAGGTACAAATTTTAGTACTACACTTATTCATCTTAAAAATGTGAACTTCTACCCACAAGGATATTTGCCAAAAAAATTGTATTCCCACTATTTTAAAATATTTGTTTGACAATTTAAGAAACAGAATAATGTTGTCAAAAAATAATCTTATTAACTATTCTAAGGAAAAAAATCGATAGTCAAACAACATATTTTAAAATAGTGGGAATACAATTTTTTTGGCAAATATCCTTGTGGGTAGAAGTTCACATTTTTAAGATGATGCTAATATGTGTCCTAAGCACATATTAAAGACCTACATATTAGCATTACTATAAAATCCCTACATATTAGCATCTCTAATAACATGACAAATCGATAGTTTTTATTTAACGATCGTGAAAAACTATTTTATACAATCGGTACATATCTATTAATATTTTTTTTACAATTCTATTAAACTTTATTTTATATGCTTTGTCGGTATAAATTATTTGTACACTAACGTCCAATGAAAGTCTATTATTCCTCCGCATCATATCTTTAAAGTGGGGCGTAGTGAGGTGATTTGGCAAAATACATAATCACTATTAGATGATGACAATGTAAAATTATTTTATATGGTGCATATCCAATTTTTTATTTTTTTTAACATATTAAACTCTTTTTGAAAACACATAATAGGACAATCATACTCGTGAGAACATAAATATGCGTGTAAAATAATTTTCTAATTTTCTATATTAACGGTTGATAGTAATTAAACTCATAATTTAGTAACTAACTTTTGCCTTATTTTTATTTAATTTAATTTAATTTTCAAAAGAAAGAAAACAACAACTCACAAAGCAAAGCATCATAGTCAACATCACATGTTGTAACACCTCACACACACAACACAAACTCAGTCTTAAAATGCGCACCAAAATAACTCACCCAAGTGGTGGTGCCACCACAAATCCACCACCACCGTATCAAAAACTAACTTACCCCAAAAACGACGTCGTTTTCTCACCAATCCTCCAACCCTATAACCCCTTACACAATCACAACCACTACCGAATCACCGCCGCAAACTCTACTCCACCTTTCACATTAACCTCCGTCGTCTCCTCCGCGATCTCATGGTTTCGACACCGTCGGATCCGTTATCTCTTCCTCCTCCTCTGTTCACCACTCCTCCTCGTCTTCCTTTTCATCTCCTTCCCTTTCCTCTGCATCACTGAATTCTGTCTCCGACGCCGTCTCTGGAGAAAATTCATCAATAAATTCTCCGGCGATGATTCCGGCGATCGACTCCGACGATGTGAAGAAGGATGTTGCTATGATGAACATGAAGAAGAGAAAGGATTGTTGCATAGATATTTGGAGGATCAGCTTTTTCTCGTTGGATCGATGTATGATTGTGGCAATGAAGATGAAGATGAAGAAGAAGAAGATTCTAGAAGAGTTGAATTTGAAGGTAGTAGTAAAACTCCTCTATTGTTAAGATGATTAGTGTTTAATTTAATTTAATTATAAGTTTTAGTTTTTATGTATAGAGATTAATTTTTTTTTGGGAATTTTGATTATTAATTGTATTGAGGTTTTCTGGGTAGTGTGGTTGCAGTTGTAAATGTTCATAACCATTTTTTGTTTTTCTTTTGGGTAATATTTTAATTATTTTATTGATATAGGAAAAAAACAATTAGAAGTTCGTTAGAGAAATTTAACAAAAAGGACCTGAGGAAATTCTGTGAAAATAACTGTTTTGGTTGGATGTGTTTTGTTAAATTAATTTTTGTTGGTAAATCAGAGGCTTTCTCTATGATAAATTCATTTTTAAGCAAGTGAGATTGATTTAAGGGGGTATATATGAAAAAGTGAAATTATGAGTTATTTAACCAAAAAGGAAAATGTTTACTGCACATGAATGAATAAAAATAAAAATAATATTTTGAAATTTGTGTATTTAACTTTTTAAATACTAACTTTTTTTCAAATATTAAATGCTAATTTTCTACATTTAAAATGTTAACATGACTCGTAACAAAATTATATTAATGGTATGAGAAAAAAAAATTAAAGAAGTGAAAGAAAATAGATTAATAAATAGTTAAAGACATAAGAGGAAAATTAATTTTAAATATTTCATTGGTATTGGAAAGCTATGTAGTAGAATTTGGCACAATTTTTTTTCTTCTCAAAACAACTTATAATTTGAGACAATAGATAATGGGGAAAGACCAAATGTGTATTATTTATCTACTATTTTAAAAAATAATTTTAAAAAGCAAACCTACGTCGGAGTTATCAATCTCAGATCAAACCAACCCAGACCCGAATCAAAGAGAAACCAATGCGACAAATGCATGAAAGAAATAGACCAATCCGCAAAATGCGTGAAAGGTTTAAGGCCGTAACGAAGCGCAAATCAAGGGAGAAACCACGTAGATTGCGGTGGTGGAGACACCAACAACTACGTTAACAACCCTAAAAGGGGTTTTTAGTGGTAAAGACATGACGCTTGCACCACCAAACATGTGGCTACATCGTTAAATTAGGGGGTTTGGATGTCGAAGGAGAAGGGTGGTAGTTGATGAGGTTCATGCAACCATTTGTTGAATGAGTAATGCTAGCATCAAACTTTTTATCACATTCCTCTAACACACTCCAACCATAATTTGTCAATACATCCACTTTTTTAATTCTTGTACCGGTTATCGGTTTGCTTTTTTGAACCATTTATTTTTTTTAATTTATTATTTGATATTAACTTTTCGTCTTCTTTATCAACTGCCTTTGAACCAGTTGTCTCTTTCATTGTTCTATGCCCAAAAAAATTGTTGCTCTCAAAACTTATTGTCGCTCTCTAACCGGCAGTCACACAAGTTTGAAATGGTGCTAACCGAACTTTGCCGGAGTGGCGAAGAAAGTTGCGATTTATTCCGATGATGACAATCTTAAATTTTCCGGTCCATATTGTTGTTGTTAACATATGATAGTAGAATTGGAGTTTGATTTTGTTTATGATTAAATTTTCTCAATTAAATAGTAATAGATTTCGTTGCCTTGAAAAAAATTAAAAAAATATGATTGTCTTAATTGAATACCACAAAACTTATTTAAATTTTATAAATTTTTTAATTGAATACCACAATATTCTTTTATCATAAAAATATATTTTAAAATCATTTGAAACTCAATCCAACACACCCCCTAAATTTATTTCAATAATAACTTTTGTCGAAATCTTTTCCTAAGTAGTTAAAAAAATAAATATGTTTTATTACTATTTAAATATTTCCGATAAACTTTATAATAGGGAGTTTGGTTTTTTTTAAGGAATAATAGGGAGGTTAGTTAAAAATTATAATTAATTTATTTTCATATTTGGCGAACATTTTTTCCACCCGTTTTTTTGGGAAATTTTTCTTGGAGTCTTTTATGTTTAGTAATAATTTTTGTTATAATGGTAATAAAATTTAATAAACTTTTAGCAAACACATGAATACATTTTTCTATCATTTTATTTCTAGAAATATAAAAATATAACTTGAAACAAACATGTCCCCTATTTGTTAAAAAAAAAATATTACATTTGTGTAACAAAATTATAGTGAAAAACTTCAAGACCAAGGTAAGATATAATTTTTGAAGTAAAATAAAATAAAATAAAATAAAATAAAATAAAAAAGATTTCGTTTTGGTATACTAAGCGAAGAAAGTGGCATATGTATGTGTATTGGGCTTGAGGCAAGTGCTACAATTTAAATGTGTGTGTGTGAGGTATATAAAAAGGGAATAAATCCCTTGCAAGGTGCAACAAAACAAACTACCGTGTGCGTGTTAGAAGTCCACATTGGGCCACCCGTTGTTGTTGATCCCATATTCCAGCTTGTTTTGTTCTGGATGTGAGGGGGTGTGTTAGAAGTCCCACATTAGCAGCTGCAACAGTGAAGGGAAAAGAGAAACAGGAGCACGCAAAGAGAAAAATTTGGAACTCCGGTGACAAAAGTGTATTCGACTGGTTTTCTTTTCGGCTGAAATTTGAGTATGTTGTTTATGTTATCTTGTTAATTACTTATCTAATTTTTTGAGTAATTTTTCTTCCCTTTATGTCTGTTTGGAATACTCACTAATTTGTGAGGTTGTTATCTCTTTTGTTGTTAGTTTCATCATATATAAGTGGTGATTTGTTTATGCTTTATCAGTTCTTATAGAAATTAGGAATTTGATAGCAGTGAAGTTATTTCTTTGGTTTATAGGACTAGTGGTTTTTTTTTTTCTGCATTAAAGTTGAGGTGTCTTATTTGTTGTTTTTACTCTGTATATTTATATGCATTCTGAGTTTTTGTTTTTGTGTTGCTTTCATTATCGCTTTAATATTAGAGAATTAATGGCTACTCCAAGTGATGCTTTCGTTCTTTTGACGAATAAGTGATGCATGCTTTGCACCGTAAATTCAAATATTAACCCGCCTCCTTTCTTTATATTTTCTACAACATTGGTCATTACTGTTCTCTCTTTCTTTATCATTCAGAGTTGTATTCAATATCACATTGTGTTGTGATATCAAGAAATGACCACACCGAAGGAAGAGTCTCATTCAAAACCGGTCATAATTCGTCAAGTCTGGGCACATAACGTAGAAGATGAATTTAATCTCATGCGTAAGTTGTTGACAGATATTGTTTCGTTTCAATGGACACTGAATTTCCCGGTGTCATTATTCACCCAAAATTGATCGTCGTCACCTCCAACCTTCAGAACTATACGGTTACTTCAAGGCCAACGTTGATGCTCTCAAACTCATTCAGTTGGGTCTGACTTTATCTGATGCAAGTGGCAACCTACATGATTTTGGAACCGATAATTGCTTCATTTGGGAGTTCAATTTTTGCGATTTTGATATCAACCACGATCTTCACAATAAAGATTCCATTGATTTGCTTCGACGTCAAGGCATTGATTTCAACGGCAACGTCATTCACGGTGTAAATTCATTCCACTTTTCTGAATTGATGGTGAGGTCCGGGCTCGTCTTCAATAAAGGAGTGACTTGGGTGACATTTCACGGCACATACGATTTTGGATATCTGGTGAAGATACTAACGCGGAATAATCTACATCTACCCAATAGCTTGAAAGAATTTTCGGATGCATTGAGATTTATATTTGGAAGGAGTGTCTATGATATGAAATATATGATCCAGCATTGCAATGGACTATACGGTGGTCTTGAACGTGTTGCTAGTATTCTTAATGTGAGTCGGGCTGCTGGAAAGTCCCGTCAAGCTGCATCAAAAAGTTTGTTAACGTGGCAGACATTTCAAAGGATGTTATCCGTATATTTCAACAACAACGAAGCTAAAAAGCATGCGGGAATTATCTTCAGATTAGAAGTGGTCGGGAATGGATCATTGCAACTTTAGTGCATTATGCTCGAAGATTCACATGTTGTTTTTGAAGCTTTGGTTTGTATTTGACAAATCAATATTCTGCATTGTAAAGCCAATAGGTTGTTATGTGATTATAGTTAGGAAGTAAATTATGTGGTAAATAAACCAGGTCAAAAATGATCATTAATTATGATATATGTAAGTTGGTATTTGAGATTGGATCTTTGCATAATTAGTACTGCAGGAGGCTCCAATTTCCAATCACTGATACCCAGAAAAGTTCATGAAATAAGGAGGAGCATCAAATTAACAGTACTGTTATCTTTTGAGGAATTTAATTGTGATATTTTGTTGTACAGAATAAAATATCTGTACCGCTAAATGTCGCCCAAGAAAAAACGGAATCTATGTGCGCACCATTTTGTTCTAGTTCCGTCCCTGTATGCGCGCACCATTTTGTTCTTGTTTTGTATTAGTTGGCGTGCTTCGCACAAACGGTTTATGAGGCTTTCGTGCCAACACTAGTCTAAGATTTGTTCCAATGCAATGCACATTTCAATTCTTTATTTTCAACTCATAACACAAATATGTTATTAAGCTTCTAACAAACATTCAATATTTCTTTGAATAGGCACTGTGCTTTAATTTTCCTAGTGCCACAAAACCAAACCAACCTGCACAAATCAACATTTCCTGCAGCTGAACATAAAAGCTAAATCACCTCGATTCCCCAATAAAATCCTCATCACTGCTAACAGTTTCACACATCACCTGGATTCCCTAATAAGAAATATTGGAAATTAAGAAACCAAATTATCAAAATAACTTCGAGAACACATCACTGCTAACAGTTTCACACATCACCACTCATCAAGAACAATTTCATCGATCGTTTGGATCGCTCGTACACATCATGATGTAAAGAAATAAATTGTTCTCTATTTCTTAACTTTGGTTGTTTTTATGTCTTTTCTTCATTTTCATTATCTTAGTTAATTATAAGAAGAAAGGTTCTTTGATTAATGATATTTGTAAACGCTTTTAAATGGCCATAACATTTCAAATCCTCAATTTCATGTATTTTTTCCAGACCGTTCATTTGATATCAGAGCTCGACTCTTTTGTTCGAATAACCATGTGAGAGTAAAAGTTCTAAGTTCTATTCTAACCACCAGAAAATTTTGAATTATAGTAGTTGATTTGTTTTGCATTTTGTTTAACTCATTCCTTTTTTCCAAAAAATTATTTGTTCTTTTTCAAAACTAAGGAATGACAAATTAGTTTTAAAAAGATTTTGAAAAGTTACTATAACATTTGTTTTCTTTATCTTCATTATTTTAATTAAAATTAAGAAAAAATAATTGATAAAGAAAGTTTGGAAAAAACTTTAAATAACAAACACAATTCAAATCGCTATTCTATTCGGTACTTCTCACGCCTCTCGTTACACTTATACGCCCCCTGACATTCTTAATTTATCCTTGTTTAGGATGCGAGAGTGAAAATAACAAAAATTAGAAAAAAAATAGTTTACATTTTAGAACGCCCCCTGCCACATCAGCGTTCTGTTTGGTGACTAAGCAGAATATACAGACGGAAGGGAACAAAACGGCCATAACAGCAATCGAGACTGAACCTTTTTCTCTCAATCTGTAGACTTTGCTACTACACCGTGCATTGAACTTCATTCATCATGCCGCGAAGAGAGAAAAGCCCTGGTGTGAAGATCCTATGGATTTGGACCTTCGGAACCGCCGCTAGTACCTTTCTTTTTCTTTTCCTTCCATTCCATCTTCTATCAAATCAAAACCTCTTTCTTCTCCTAACTAACTATTTCCATGCTTTTTTGTTTCAGTACTTATTGCGAATGTGATGAGAACCAGAATAACTGATTTTCAATCTGTCATGGACGCTCAAGAACAACAACAACAGCAACAACAGCAGCAGCAGCAAAATGATAATGGTATTTCAGAGGAGAGGATAATTTGATACTCATTACTTAGTAATGATATTTGTATTCAGCAATGAAATTGATATTTTGTGATTGTGTTTAAACTTGTTGAGGATAAATGGGGACGCAAGGTGTTTGATAAATGTCCTAGCTGAAAACTTAACTTGGATTGGTGAAATTCGTGTTTTGTTGCTGTTAATTTCTTGTGTTGTTATGGGTTTTTGTGATTTTAATGTAATCAATGGCTCAAAAGTGGGTCTTAATGACTGGTAGTAAGAGAGGTGATCATGTACTAAATATGTAAAAGAGTTAGAAATGTGCAAACTCATAGTCTCAACTCTCAACTCGACTTGATGATGAGAAATGGTTCAACTTTAAACTTTGCTCAAACCGATAAGGTTATATACACTTCTCTAAAAATGATTATGGATAATATAATCGAACCAGCTAATGAATCAAATTATTTGAATCGTATGTATATCTCAATTTAAACTTATTTAGTCAATGAACTTAATTTTTAACTTAAGTTTTTTTTTTATCGGTAAACAAAATGATTAACGGTCAAACACCACTTAAACTCACACGACGGTGATGTCCGCACAACCAAAGTAAGACTGGCTTCACTCACCAAATTCGTCAAGGCATCTGCACAAGTGCACAACCATTAGCTTCTCTGTAGGAATGACTAATCCGAACCTCCCAATCAAGACTCAACAACCGAAATATGCTATCCAAGAGACTCAATCCTGCTGCAATACCCTCCTTATTTGAAATGGAATCCACAACGACCATTGAGTCTATATGAAGCTCCAATTTACGAACACCACGCAATCTAGCAAGCTTTTAAGCCTTCCAGGACACCTCATATAACTCTCCCACATAAGCACTACAAGTGCCTAGACCTCTAGAAAAACCACATATCCATGACTGCCTCTAATAACTCCTCCACAGCCTGCATGAAGTCCACCTTTTGAAGCACCATCTGTATTAAGTCGAATGCATCCATCCTCTGGAGGCCACCACTTGATATATTCCAACACTTCATTCTCTCGCTTATCACAGATTGTAACTCTGAGTGAGTATAAAAAAGCTGCACTCTTCTCTTAATTTCATTCCAAGGAAAAATAGGCATAATAAATTCATCAAAATGTAATAACTTATTTCTCCATTTCCATAGTGCATGTACTGCCATCTCCCAGTACTCCTTTCCACACAGGCCTGCTTAAATTTTAATCAATCCAAGCACTGAAATCTAAAGCAAAAAAATTGTCTCTATGTTATTGCTCCACCGAATTCATCCATACTGCCAATGTCAATGGACAGTCTCTAAGTACATGGAAAGTTGAAGTAGCACTTAAATAGACTTTTCAACTCTTATATCACAGGTGGAGTGAATCATAACTCTTATCTCACAGATGGAGTGAATCATAAAATGAAGTCATACAAGTTTTTAACATAAATTACAACTTAAAACTAAAGGGTGTTAGGCTATCGTTGGCCAATGTAAAGTTTAATTGAATCTTTATGACATTAAATAGACCAAGTATGAAATACTACGTAGATCAGTCAATGGCACGCACACACACCAACCTAAATAATACTTTAAGAAAATTGCTCATCTTCCGCCTTTATATGTTTAGGAAATTCTCAAAATACCCCGTACCGGAAGCGATACCCACCGGAAGCATGCTTCCGGACAACATATTACCGGAAACATGTTTTCGGTAGTTAACAATATAATTGTCATACATATATAACTATGTGCACACATGTTGCAAGTTTAATCATGATTTAACTATGATAGATTAAACTTAATGACTGGTCCAATAGAATAAAAATTGAACATGATTATACTTTTCAATAATTTGGCCAGCATTAATGGTTTAAAAAGGAAGCAAGTTTTACAATATCCACTGATGCAGGAAGCACACTGCTTCATTGAACAATAAACAAAGTGAAGTTTTGGTAAACTAAACAATCAAGCAACTCAAAACAGCAAGACATGGTGGAAAGGCCAAAGCCAAGTATGATTCTATCTCTTATAATCACAGTAACTCATGACAACAACAAATTTATTTGTTCCACCAATTTAGTTGCTGTCTGTAACAGGCTTCCGCGCCAAAAAGAAGTACATTGGTGTGAAAATCTCTCTCCTGAAATGATAACATAAGCAGGTCGTGTTAGAGAACACTCAGCTTGGAGAAAAAATTTCATTGAGTGTTAAATCGATTTTAGTATTTAGAGTGTGTTTAGAGAATGGTATTAGGTAGTTATAAGAGTTTAAAGAGGATGCATTGTTGGTGTAAACCACAACTTCACTCATGCATCCAATGATAATATATTATTCTAACATGTTTGTCAGCTAACTCTTATAATAGAATCTTAAAATTAATAATAGCATGTGACAAAATAATAGTTTATCGTTTGAGTTCTGGTGTAAAACTGATTTACACTGACAGGAGATGCCCCTTAATCGCAATTTATAATTTATTTGATTAGCTTATATATATATATATATATATTACGTTTGTTTGACCAACATATTGTAAATAAATATATTTCCCTAGCTTTCTTCTATGATCTAATAATTTTCAGTTAAAATTTAACTTTTCAATATGAATACAGTTTTTGCCAAACATAGCCTAATTTCTTAGCAATTCACTCAAGGCTCGGATGCACTAAGAGTAAAGACCTTGCAGTTAAGAAATTGCCTTATTCATGAGAACTGTAAATTTAGCCAAGAGTATAAACATTTGAGTTGAAAAACCATATCAATGGGATAAATGGGAAACTTACTTTCCACCTTCAACTAGACCCTCTGCAGCCTTCTCTAGGAAATCTTGAACCCTTAGACTCCCCTTTGGAGCCAGTCCAACAAACTCAAGAGCTTTAACCTACAAATGTCAATTCATAGGCCAAACCTTCATTGAACTTGATGCACAACAAGAAATGAATCCAAAAATTCACAACAATGAGCAGCCACAATACAAAAAGGGAAATAAATTCTATTATCGGTTGAATTTCACGTAGATCTCACTACTTTGGGAATCAGAACCACATGATTTGGCTTGATCCACATTCATTTCACCCAATAACGTGTTATAGAAGGGCGATTGCAAAAAAAGGTGTCTATAGCATTTCTTAAAAGAGAAATAACTCTAAAGATGCGTACCAAAAATATGTAAAGTGAAATATATTATAGCAATGATGTTCAGAAGCAATACCATATTTTTGGTGAAAAGTCGGCCAACAGTTGTGAGACGGAAGCTACTAAGTGAGAAGTGACTCGTATCTAAAGGCAAGTACCAAGGAAGAGGAGAGTCCAATGCTAGATCTTTCTCCCATATGACCTTCACATAAAAAAAAAAAAAAAAAAAAAGAATCTCCCATTTAGCCAACTAGGCATATCTCTTAATATTCAAAGATAAATACATATCATACTCCGTATATGTAAAAAACTTTTGTTCCTATTAACCTCAATAAGAAATGGATGTTCACCTCAAAACCGGCTTGCTTTAGAGCTTCAAGACACTTTGTGGTCAATCTAATGTCAGGAAGTCCATCACCGATCTCAATTTCTGCCTGTACCAAGGAATTTTGTCTTTTAAGTATAAACAGAATCAACAGATAACCTAATTTTTTTTCTGTACTATCTTCATACCTTGATTTTTTGGTGTTCTGGGTTATTGGGATCAAAAGAATCAGTCATGCACCATTCATAAGCAGCAAAACACTGGCCAGGCTTTAACACTCTATAAATCTCTTTGTAGCACCCATACTACGCATGATAAAATGGCAGGAAAAATTCAGTGCCAGACAATACAAATTACAGACACCATATTTGTATATTCCCTGTTAAATGTGCTATTCATCATGCAAAGGATTTAAATCATGGATGTGGTTGCAATACAATATTTAATATTAGGGTAGAGTGACTAGATAATTGCAGCCACGGTGACAAAAAAAGTTGACTGGCCACAATCATGGCCATGGGCCATTTTTTAAAACCTTGCTACTTGCTATTTATCATTGGACACGTAAAAATTAGTCCAAAATAATTGACCATTGTTTTTTGGTTACCATAGGTTTCCTCCAATGGAGGCAATCCTATTTGAGGCAATGTTAGGCACTAAATTTAAACATCGCTTCCAACCAGGATTTGAATCTTGGTTCTCTATGTTGTGGGAGACTAGCCCCTTCTGCTAGGCTCAACCCCCTCGTTGGTAAATAATTGACAATTTATAGGTGCATGTGTAGATAGAAATCTATGATAGTGAAAAAGAAACAAAGATAGGAAAGTAAATAGGGAGAGAATTGCTGCCACATACAGCATCTGGTGCATGGCAGGTGGCTTCAATAGCATACACTGCATCAAAACTGTTGTCTTCGAATGGCATCTTCATGAAATCAGCCTGTGTTATCAAATAAGATAACCATGTCAATTATGATTCTAAACCACTGTCATTTTGTTATGAGGCTATAAGAACATGTTCGTTTATGTTTAAATTGATATAGCATTTTAGCCAAAAACTTTCTCTTGAGCATTTCAATTATAAGCTTTTCTCAAGAAAAAAATAACTCATTGAATCGCACTAAATAAAATATCCAGCGTAACATTTATAACTGGTGTAGAATTCTTTTAAAAAAAATGTCGGACCAATATGTGCTGAAATAGAAAATCTTCCACTCCCAAAAAACAGAAATCATTGATTTACAAAAGATTGACCTTGATGAAGTTGCAAGTCTTGTCCACTCCACTTATGCGATTGAGTTCCTGTTAATCAGCAACAACAGGCCAGTGAGACCAGAGTATTGTAGAAATTTCATAGTTAAGAACTGTAATCTTTTAATAAAACATGGAAAATAATGAATGATTTCTTCATCAATAAGGCTTTTAAGAACTTTCAACTAATTACTAATTGGAAATTTTGCATGAGGGACTTTGTGTCATTACACATACCTTTCCTCTTGTGATCTGGTACTCATTGTTATTCAACCCTGTAACAGATGTCGAGCTGCAAAAATACCCGGTGATGGCTTTTGTTAGCAAGTAAAGGTAAAACAAATAAAGTACAAGGAAGTATAGAGGATGGATCTAAATTCCTGGTAGTCAAAGAATCCCATTTCATGCAGTTACTTGATTTTCTGACTTGGTAAATCAAGACCAAAATACAAAGTAGAACGTGAGTCATCCGATCTTGATAGGACAGTCAATATTGGCAACTGCATCAGTACTTGAATACAGTACTATTGTGAATCACCGGTTGCAGAAAATAGCGGCTTGTTCAATTTCCACTACACTACTACAGTGTTATATAGTGCCGCTAGCTGCTATTTGACAACACTTATTGTACTAAATAAATAGCGTATCGCGGAATAGTAATGATTTGTATAATCTCTGCTATGCTATAACATTGTAGTGCTGTAATTTGACAACAGTGGAACACAGAGAATACGAATCTATAAACGATGGATTCCAATTTACCTGAATCGAGAAATTTCTCTTAATGGTCCCCCAATACCACACCCAACATCCAAAACCTAAAAACAAATAAAGGAAAAAGCTAATGAAATATTAAGAAAGAAAAAAATAGGAAACAAGATATATCAATCAGTTTGCTATTTTGCTTTATTGAACATGAAAAATGAAAACCTTCTGTCCCGCCTTAAGGCCGAGTTGTAATGCAAGGAAGTGCTCATGTCGCTTGATGCTCTCTTTAAGAGATTCCCCTATCCATCTGCATGGGAGGAAAATTATCAGCATGATCAAATTAACAGAAAACTCTTCAAATTTGTATGTGCAACATTGAAGCAAGTGGGCACCTTGGTGCAAAATGGAACGATTCTCCCCAGCCAAACTCATAAAAGCTTGTCACAAGATCATAGTATTTATTAACCTGAAAATAATGCAGATCTTATTATATAATTAAGACTTTTTATGGCATAGCATATAACTAAGATCTACAACATGGTATTGCCATCGACACAAACCATGTTTATAATTAAGACTTTTTATGACATAGCTTCCCATAGTTGTGAGAAACCACACAGCTGCCGCAATTAATAGAGCTCAGCGGTTAGATGAAGATCAGATTATTCATATCACGAAAGTATACTTTAAATTTGATTTGGTGAAATCAAAATATAAATCGTGCAATCTTTATCTAACAGCTGAGATCTGTTTACTGCTGCAAATACATGGTTTTTCGACCGCACCAGATCCAAATCTGACAAGGTTAGTGCTGCACAGTGCACACATTATCTTTTATTTATTTATATAATAATAGTGACATTATCAATAATATAAAAAGAAGAATTTAATTTATATGCACCGTCGGTGTAAAGTTATTTTGCACATGCGTCCAATAATAAACCGACAGATCATGTATGGTCATTAAAAACACATGATGTGTCACATTCATTAAATGATGTGGCAACACGTCATTGGATGTATGTGTAAAAATAATTTACACCGACGGTGCACAACAATTAAACTCTAAAAAGAAAAGCAATGAATAAAACTAAGATTTTGGTTGCTAAGTATTGGTATCTCTTACCATATCACTATAGTTAGCTTTCCTATCTTCTTCTTGACCTCCATAGCATACATGATACTTCTCATACCTGAACCAAATAATCAGTATATGTTATCAGGCTCTTAAAACAATAAAGTAAAATTATCATTGGACTAACTATTTTTTATGATATTTACTCTCATGCAACAGCTTAAAAAAGTTGAAATTTCAAAAAACCATTCGGGTTAACTTTAGGTAAAACTACCAATTTGGATTTCCTAATGTAAAAGCAGGACAGAGTAACAAATCCTGACCAACCAATCTCAAATCAATGGCCGAGATTGTTTACTTATAGCTGTTTTTTGAGTGTGTAATTGGAAACGTCCAATCTCAAATCAACAGTCGAAATATTCTACTGCGTCAAATATCTACTGCAACCAATCCAGGTCTATAAATCTCCAAGTTAATTGAAATTTTGACATCACCCATTTATGCAGTCATACTATCTCATTAGTTCGATTTTAATTGAACAACTCACATTACAACTATACAAAATAAGCCCAAAATATGAAATCAAAATGGCGGAGCCAGTCAGATCAAGATCGAACAGTCCATATACACAACAACATGAATGCATAACATCATCATAAATATTTCATCACCAACAAAGACTAGGTTGTCAATTACAACTGTCAGTCAGCAGCAATATGCTGTCAGGTAAAGTATCAGAAGCAAAATCCAAAATTGGGCTAGTGCCTAGTTGGATAGTATTCAATAATGCATTAAATGACCAATATGACACATTCTTCTCAAACTAGAATCTTTCCACGCCG
The DNA here is from genome assembly GCF_020283565.1 of Trifolium pratense. NCBI lineage: Eukaryota > Viridiplantae > Streptophyta > Magnoliopsida > Fabales > Fabaceae > Trifolium > Trifolium pratense. The sequence goes on from NC_060061.1 coordinate 50,807,094, forward strand.
GATGATAAAGACTGCAGCATAGTTTCTACCAAAAAAAAAGACTGCAACATAGTAATAACCAACTTTGTTTGATTTACAAGTAACCTAGATCCAACACATGAGGATCATTTTTTTTGTTATTTGTATTTAAATAAAATCATCATTTTTATATAGTAAAATTATACTAGCTTGTGTAACCAAAAAAAACAAAAAAAAAACTATACTAGCTTGATCTTCACAGTTATATTTTTAAATTAAATTAATCACCAAAGTTCATCCCTTAGATCAGATCAAAAACCAGATGATTCTATACATTTTTCAATCAAAATTTACAGAAAGTTTATCAGCATTTTTTTTATATACTTACAAATTCAGTGAAAATTAAAACCAATTGTTTAACTTTTTTTTTAAAATATAAATACAATTCCCAAATCCCAATAAATTTACACCAGATCCCAGTACCATAGCGATTCTTCAATATTTTTCTGGAATTTTATTTAGCATTTTCATGACAAAAAACAAGTAAAAACAGAAAATCATTGAAAAAAAATCCAAAAAATAATGAAAATTGAAAATTAAAGTCTAACAACTAATAATTTAAGCTGAAACAGTAGCAGAAAAACTAATTAGAACTGAGAAAATTTAAAAAATAAAAAATGCGAAAGAGTGAAGTAGTGAAGGGTGTATAAGTAATTTTACGTAACTAAAACATAAACAGACTCAAAAATCAAAATCAAAATGCGGCGATAATTAGAAAATAAAATAAAGAGAGAAACTGACTTATCGACGGCGGAGAGAACTTCAGCCTTTTGAATCTTTCCACCGAGATTCGATGCCAAATCCATTCTTCTTTTGATCAGAACTGAAAAAACGACGTCGTTTGGATCTGAATAACGATACAGAGAATATTACGTTAAAAAGATGAAAAAGAAGAAAGTGAAAAGGTTAGTGCGATGAAGATGAACTCACGTGGATGGTGAGAGAGAAGAGAAGGAAAAAGTGAAGAAGATTTTGAGTTTTAAAAAAGGAAGAGGCAAAGAGGACAAAGATCGATTGTCATGTGTGGGTATATGTATGTATCATGAATGGAAAGTAGTAGTACACTATACTGTACTCTACACCTCAAAACATCCACGTTGGATTGGCATTGGAAATTAAGTTTTTTTTGGACTTATAGGAATTAAGGTCAGTTTGGATTAGCTTATGCAAAGAAGTTCGTGCGATATAAATTAGGTTTTTATTGAAACCACTTGATGTCAGAACTAACTCCTCATTTTATGTGTGTGAGTATTTGATGTAGCTAGAATCCATTTACCATTTTTGTAAACTTAATTTAATTTTTGGTTCCCCTAATTTATCAAACTTACGAAAATAGGTTCTCTATTTTAAAATTGAATATTTTGGTCTCTATTTTTATATGTTGCAATTTTAGTCCCAACACATGATCTTCCTCTGAAAATTGTGTTTTTTGGCATCAAAAGTCATCACTTTTTAAACTGGTGGTAAAAGTCGTCATTTTTAGGGACAAAAAACATGAGTTAGGACCAAAATTGCAACAAAATGTAAAAATAGAGGACAAAAAAATTCAATTTTAAAATTAGGGGACCTATTTTAAAATTGTGTTTTAAAAATAGGTTCTCTATTTTAAAATTGAATATTTTGGTCTCTATTTTTATATGTTGCAATTTTAGTCCCAACACATGATCTTCCTCTGGAAATTGTGTTTTTTAGCATCAAAAGTCATCACTTTTTAAACTGGTGGTAAAAGTCGTCATTTTTAGGGACAAAAAACATGAGTTAGGACCAAAGTTGCATCAAGAGTCATCACTTTTTAAACTGGTGGTAAAAGTCGTCATTTTTAGGACAAAAAACATGAGTTAGGACCAAAGTTGCAACAAAATGTAAAAATAGAGGACAAAAAAATTCAATTTTAAAATAAAAGGAATATTTTTGCGAGTTTGATAAAATAAGAAAACAAAAGTGCAGTTAAACATTTATTTAATATCCTTCACTATAAGTGAAAAAATTAAATATATGAGATGACGTAAATTTCTTCTAACTTAACCAAAATCTTGGATTTAATCATTGATTTGAGTATATGACAGTGCTAAAACAGACTTAATCTTCAATTTTTTAACAGCCAAATTTAAACTTCACAAAACTTAATCTAACCTATTCCTAATCCTAACTCCAATGGTCCAACCTATCATGGACATGATGAGCTCCTAAAAGCATGGACAAATCTTCCTTCCCAGCATGATTCGTGTTCTGGCTAATGAAAACCTCATATTTGGTAATTAAGATTAATTATTTCCTGCCCATATTGAAGTAGCAATAAATGTCACAAGAAAGGGGGGGTTTGAATTGTGACCCTTTTTAAAAATCTTTTATGTGAGTTTAAAATAACTCAAGACAATATTTCTTTTAATTGGTTAGATAACAATGAACAAAGAAATATAGTTAGCAACAATAAACTAAACAATATATAAATGAACAAAATAAATACTGAGTTAGTTGCTGAATAAGTAAATGTTTAAGGCCCAGAGCACTCTGGTATTACTCAGTTAGTTAGTTTAGTATGTTTTAAGGATTTTAGAGTCCAAGAGAAAAACACACAAAAGTTATCCTGGTTCACCCAACTTGGGCTAGTCCAGTCCTCACAGTCCTTGTGAGATTGTCCACTATAAATGCTCAGATCAGAACCTTCTGCTTCGCATCAAAAACTTGATCACAACTGGATCAATACAAACTGCTTTTCTTCACTCGAAAAGACTTTTACACAAATGCTTTTCTTCACTCGAAAAGACTTTCACACAAATGCTTTTCTTCACTCGAAAAGACTTTCACTCAAAATGCTTTTCTTCACTCGAAAAGACTTTCTCACAAACACTCAATCTAACATGAAAGAAAGACTTGAGAGGGTTACAATATTTGTGGGGAATATGGGTTAAATCAACTCAAGTGAGAGATTGATAATAGCAAGCTTTGTCTATTTGTTTTTCACAAATTTATGATATATCTTTGATGCTTTGCTTTGCTTTTGAAGAGTTTATTACTTGTTGATTTTTGCTTCAACTAAGTATATGATTTGATTCTTTTTGCAAACTCTTAATCTTCTCTTCATGTAGCTCCATTGTATTTATAGGCAAATATAACCTTGGAGGAGCGTATGAGAGAGGGATTTGAATTTCAAATCCAACTTGACATGTCACAATGTTGTGCTGTCAATTTGCTGTGAATAGTGCGTTATCGTTGCTTCAGTAACATTACCGTTATGGCAATCTGCACTACACTTTTAATCCAATGACAACCACTGCATTTACGTGGCCCATATATGTCCATAAGAAGGAATCTTTCCTAATTTAGGGTTGGACAACTTGTATGCAAGTGGGAAAAAATATCATGTAATAATTGTACTTTGTTTTGGTGACTCATTGTCCTTTGTTGTTTCCTTGTCCCCTCTATGTTCCCTTGAAGAGAATGAGGCAAGCTACAACTTGGCTTATGGTGTGACTTCACCTTGTTGGCCAATTTTCGTCCAAGCCATCATTGTATGATGTGGCTTTCATTTGAAATTCAAATCTTCTTCAATCATTGATGGAAACTTCTTTTGTTTGTTCATGGGGCTTTTATTACTTTAGTCCAAAAAGGCTTTATGGCCCATGATTCAATTTATGCCATGTTTGGCATATTCCTTACATATGTGTTTCCTTAAAATACTACCACTTTTGATGAGGCAAAGGAATAATATCTTTGTGAAGCACTTCATCATTTATGCCAAGACTTTAAGATGCTTCTGTTGTTTCTACTCATTGCTTATATGTTTTGCTTTGTCCATTGGTTGTTCATCCATAACGTTACCGTTGACAGATGATATCATTATCGTTGAAACATTTCTCACAAAACACATTAGTAGATAACAAGATAATCATAATTAAAATTAATTAATATGTTTGTTATCTTTAAAACATCAAATAAGGATTTTGTCCTCAACAATCTCCCCCTTTTTGATGATGACAAACATTTAACTTAATTTTGATTTTGAGTTTTTGATAAAAAGATTTTGATAATCTTTTGCATTTGATTTGTCAATAACTCCCCCTCAATTTAAGCATTCTATTTTCAATAGCAAATTGAGTTTAAACTTTGATTAATAATATGACAAATTTTAACAAGTCATTCTTTTACCAAAGTGAATGTTTATGGTTATGATGGTTTTGCTCAAAATTTGAATGAGTTTCATATCAGAGTTTTTTAAGGATATTTTCAAAAACATTTGTATGTTTTGATTAGAGCATTACTTATCCTTTTGGTTGAATATCTTTTACCTGCCTTCAATGCAGAAACTTATCATGGATCAAAAACTTAGCATGTTTCAGAGAATCAAACAATATGAAATTTATCACATATTTCAACATGAATCCTGAAACTGTCTTTTGACAGAAAAAAAAGAGATCATGATAAAATTTTGAGATATCTCTCAACTGCATAATTTCTCAAAGCATAGCTTTGTTTTCTTGTGATCAAATTAATGACTCACACACCTGCTTATAACATAACATATAAACCATTCATTTCATAGCAGTAGCAAGAGTTTTTTCATATATGGATTCAAAATAAACTTGCAGATGCATGCTATCATAGCATAACATATTGGCGCACTAGTTCAAAATACAAATGCATCATAAAACATAGTTTTTAACATCACAATGCAAAATAAGTAAAACAGAACAATAATCAAAAGAAATCAAAAGAGGTGCGCTCCTTTTGTTGTGCTAGCATCTGCAGCTTTCTTCTTTGTTCTTTTCTCCCCCTTTGTCATATCAAAAAGTGGGCTAAGGCGCAGGCCTGGATGGTGATGAGCCATCTGATGATGATGATGTGGAAGGTTGAGGCATAACATGAACAGGAATGGGATATGGATTGGCTGGAGGTGTTGGAAGATTGAACCTTGGACAGAAAACATTAGAAATCCAATCCCTCATGATGGAGTTTTCAAGGGTGATATAGGTTAGATGAGAATCAAGAAGTTGATTAGCTTGGAACAATTTTTTCACATCACTCCTAGTTTTGGAGGTGATTCTTTCAACTTTGGATCTTGGTAATTGTGGTGAAGGTCTAGGTGCAGCATTTGATGGTCCAGCATTGAAGTTTGAGATGTTTGGGAGATTCAAAGTGGGTGAAAGGATGGAAATGTTTTGAGTGAAGAAGGGTTGAGAAAAAGGGTTCTGAGGTGGTGAAAAGTTAAAAAAGGAACTGTTAAAGCTTTCATTGAACATAGGTGAAAGATTGAAGCTTGGTGGAGAAGTAAACAATGGAGCACTACTAGTGGATGAGGAGGTGAGATGGTTTAACACAGAATCAGGATCAGGTTGGTTCACAAATTGATTAACTGCTAAATTTGGAGCAATTTGTGGCTGTGGCTCGGGTTGAGGTGCAGCTGCAATTGGTGATTCATTTTGTGGATAGGCTAGAGGGATGTTCAAGTTAATCTCAGCTCTAGGACCTAGCATTTGAGATGAGGATGGAGAAATAAAAGCCTCATTTTGAGGGATTTCTGTTTCAACAGAATGTGGCACAAAAGGTGGATTTGGAATAAATTCATCTTCAACAGAAGGTTCAGGAATTTGTTGAGATTGTGCAGTGTCATCATACTGCTCATTCCTTTTTCTCTTGGCTCTAGTGTAAACCTTTACAGGAGCTTGGGAGATAGGTTCACTCTTGAAGTGTTTGAGATTTTTCAGTGAAAAATTTTTGCAAAAGGTTGCAAAGGTTTCTCCTTCAAAAGGAATTTTGAAATGTTCAAAAATTTTGGTTAAGGCCATGCCATAAGAAACACAAAATTTCTTGTTGTTTTTGCTAGCTATATCTATCATGAAATTGATTATGATGAAAGGTAGATTTAGCTTTTTCATTTCAAAAAGATGATGAATGACCATAATTTCATTATCATCCAGATTTTCATACTTGCCTTGTCTAGGCATAACATTCCCTTGACTCATGATGTGAAAGACTTTTGGCAAAAAGTTTAGGTCAGAGGTTTTTCGAGAGTCTTTTGGAGATTCTAAAGTGAAAATAGGGATCCTTACTTCCTCAAAAGTGGTTTTAGCTAAGCTATACCAGTTCTTACCATAAGCTCTAAAACCATTGTTTGGAATTTTGAAAATGTCAGCAATAATGTCAGGGTTTAGTTCAAACTCTACTCCCTTAACATTGGCTCTAATTGTGCAATTTTCACGATCACACTTGGCCTTAAAATAAAAGGCTTGAATTAACCTAGGGTAATAGGTTTCTCTAAGAGATAGAAAAGAGGACCAACCTTGAAAGTCAGTGTAGGCTTTTATCTCAAGAGGATGTGATTGAAGAGCTTTAAAATTGAAAAACCGTCCTGGTGCTATTGGCTTGGTTCTCCATTTTTCTTGAAAAATCTTTTCTTCAGCTTCTGATGAGTACATTGGTGTTTCATCTTGAAACATAGCATTCACAGATTTTTTCTTTTCCAATCTCTGTTTCGGCTTAGAGGAAGTTTCACAAACTTTCTCTTTTCCCTTTTTAGTTTGAGGTTGAGTGGGAATGGTGGACTCTGACTTAGTTTCCTCGCTTGAGGATTTTGATGAAGGGTTTGAGTTGGATTTGGACGATGGAGGAACGAAAGTTTCTTCCTCATCACTTTCTTCTTCATCAGTTGAATCAACATTTATGTAGATTTTTTCAACATTGCTCTGAGTTTGTTGATTTGCAAAGTTTTCCCTAATTCTCTGAGAACGACGCGGAGGAGCAGAGAAGGATGGTTTCTTTTTCTTTGTTCTTGGTTTGAGATGTGATGGTGTTTGGTTTAGATTTTGAGACGGTTCAACTGGATTTGGTGGTGGTTGACCATAGTAAGGAGGAAACAAGGTTCTTAAGGGTTTTAAGTTTAAGGGTAACGATGAAGATGGTGGTGGTGAAGGGTTGCGGAATCGTGGTGGTGAACGGTTGAATGGTGGTGCTCGTCTGGCTGTTTGTTTGGTTCTCATGATTGTGAAGGAGAGGAAGATGAAGGAAGAAGAAAGGTTTGGAGAAAATGATGAACTCGGTTGAAGTGAGAAGAGGAAGAGTTGATGAATGAGGAGTAATGGTGGGAGTTGGTTTAAGTAACCGAGGGAGGGAGTGATTAGATGTGATATCTTGAAAAGATATCCCTTTTCAGATAATGATGATACTTAGTAAAGTAGGTTAGATGAAAAGTTTTAAATAAGAAAGGAAATCATTTATGGGTTGTCATTTTATTAAATGATAATTTTTTTAATTCACCTTAGATATTTCTGGATTACTAGCTTTTAATGGGATTTTGAATTATTTTTAATTTAACTTTTAACTCATTAAAACGATCTTCTACTAAGGGTTTAGTGAAGATATCAGCTAGTTGATTATCTGTGTCAACAAAAATTAGTTCAATTTCCTTTTTATTAACGTGATCCCTAATAAAATGATGTTTTATCTCAATATGCTTGGATCTTGAATGTTGAATGGGATTTTTTGACAAATTAATTGCACTAGTATTATCACAATAAATAGGTACATTTTCGTACCTTATTGAGAAATCCTCAAGCTGATTTTTAATCCAGAGAACTTGAGAGCAACAGCTTGCAGCTGACACATATTCAGCTTCAGTGGTAGATAATGCTATCGTGTTTTGTTTTCTGCATGACCAGCTTATGAGTGCTTTTCCAAGAAATTGGCATGCACCACTTGTACTTTTTCTTTCAATTTTGTCTCCAGCGTAGTCAGCGTCACAATAAGCTATTAAATCAAAAATAGAATCTTTGCTATACCAAAGACCAAGATTAGTAGTACCGACAAGATATCTGAAAATTCTTTTAACAGCAGTTAGGTGCGATTCTCTAGGAGAAGTTTGAAAACGTGCACATAAACCTACTGCAAAAACTATGTCTGGTCTACTTGCAGTTAAGTACAATAGAGATCCAATCATACCTCTATATTCCTTTTCAGGAACAATTTTTCCTTCCTCATCTTTATCCAAATTTGTAGATGGATGCATGGGAGTTGCCATAATTTTGGCTTCATTCATTTTATATTTTTTGAGAAGATCTTTAATATATTTTTCTTGACAAATAAAAATTCCATTCATTTCTTGTTTAATTTGTAAACCAAGAAAATATCTCAGTTCTCCCATCATGCTCATCTCAAATTCATTTTGCATGAGATGGGAAAAATCTTCACATAATTTTTCATTTGTTGATCCAAAAATAATATCATCAACATAGACTTGAACAATTAATAAATCCAATTTATCAATTTTTGTAAAAAGAGTTGTGTCAATTTTTCCTCTAGAAAAATTGTTCTTGATTAAGAATGCACTTAATCTGTCATACCAAGCTCTTGGAGCTTGTTTTAGACCATACAAAGCTTTTGAAAGTTTGAACACATGATCTTTTTTCTTTTCATTTTCAAAACCAGGAGGTTGATGAACATACACCTCTTCATTTAGAAAACCATTTAAAAAAGCACTTTTAACATCCATTTGAAATAATTTAATATTTTTATGTGATGCATATGCTAAAAGAATTCTTATTGCTTCTAACCTGGCAACTGGAGCAAAAGTTTCATCGTAATCAATACCTTCTTGCTGGTTATACCCTTGAGCAACAAGTCTTGCCTTGTTTCTAATAACCTTACCTTCTTCATCTAGCTTGTTTCGAAAAACCCATCTTGTTCCTATGATTGAATGATCTGTAGGAGATGGAACAAGTGACCATACTTGATTTTTCTCAAACTGAAGAAGTTCTTCTCTCATTGCTTCTACCCATGATTTATCAATAATGGCTTCACCAATGGATTTTGGCTCTATCTGGGAGATCATTGCCATGTTGTTATCATTGTCTTTGAATGATAGTCTTGTTCTTATTCCATCAGTGGAACTTCCAATGATTTGATCTTGAGGATGATTCCCAACAATTCTCAATGTTTTTGGAGGAAGAAGAGGATCATCTTCTTTCTTTTGATTTGGAACATCCTGAGAAGTTAGTCTTTCTTGCTCATCATCAATTGATGGCATTATAAGATCATCAAATTCATCAAAGATAATATTCATGCTTATTTCCATGGTTTGTGTTTTCAAGTTATAAATTCTATATCCTTTAGAATTAGTAGCATAACCTAAGAAAATAGCTTTATCTGATTTTGAATCAAATTTACCAAGATTATCTTTTGTGTTTAAGATATAACAAAAACATCCAAAAATATGAAAATATGATATGTTTGGTTTTTTATTTTTCCAAAGTTCATATGGAGTTTTGTCTAGAATTTTTCTTATTGAAACTCTATTTAAAATATAGCAAGAAGTACTAATGGCTTCAGCCCAAAAATATTTTTCAACATTTGATTCATTTAACATTGTTCTTGCCATTTCTTGTAGAGTTCTATTTTTCCTTTCAACAACTCCATTTTGCTGAGGAGTTCTTGCACAAGAAAAATTATGAGAAATACCATTTTCATCAAAGAATGATTTGAAAGATGAATTTTCAAATTCTCCTCCATGATCACTTCTGACAGAGATGATATTTGAGCTTTGTTCATTTTGAACAAGTTTACAAAAGTTTTTGAAAGCATCACAAGATTCATCTTTATTTTTCAAAAACAAAACCCATGTGTATCTGGAGAAATCATCAACTATAACAAAACCATATTGTTTTCCACCAAGACTAGTGGTGTTGACAGGACCAAATAAATCAATGTGAAGTAGTTCTAGAGGTTTTTTAGTTGAAATAAAATCTTTTGGATAAAAACTACTTTTGACTTGTTTTCCTCTTACACAAGCTTCACAGATTTTATCTTTGTCAAACTTGATTTTTGGAAGACCTCTTACTAGATCAAGTTGAGATAATTTTGAAATTGTTTTCATGCTTATATGACCAGCTCTTTTGTGCCAAATCCATTTATCTTTTTCGATAGACATAAAACATGATTCAGCTGGAATGTCATCTAAGTATAAAACATACAAATTTTTCTTTCTTGATCCGGAAAAGAAAACTTTTCCTGATGAAGTTTGTTTGACTTCACAAATATTTGGTTTAAAAATAACTTCAAAACCACTATCACATAATTGACTGATACTAAGTAAATTATGTTTTAGACCTTCTACATATTGAACATCTTCAATTTTTGCAGAATCATTATTACCTATAATACCTTTTCCTTTTATTTGTGCAGTATTATTATTACCAAACGTAACTGACCCTCCTTCTTTTTTGATGAAGGAGAGAAAACACCTTTTATCTCCTGTCATGTGTTTTGAACAGCCACTGTCCAAAAACCATGGCTTTTTCTTTGCACTTTGATAGTATCCCTGCATTTTGAAATTTTCGTTTAGGTGCCCATAATGACTTGGGTCCTTGAGGGTTAGTTTTCACAATTTGTTTATTTTTAAAATAGCATTCTTTTTCAAGATGCCCAAGGTTTTTGCAAAATGAACAATGTTTATTTTTTCTTTCCAAGTGACGATAACGTTTTGGTTCATAGTAAAAACTTTCATAACTTTCTTTTTGATAGCAAATTGATTCATGATGACCATTTTTGTTACAAAATGAACATCTCAACTTAAACTCTTTATTTGCTGGTAAAAGAACATTTTCAAAAATTTTGTTTTTAACTTCATTAAAACCTAAGCCATTTTTGTTAAGAGCTTGAGATTGTGATCCCATAATGTTTTGAAAAGTTTCAGTTGATTTTATAAACCCAGTGAGATCATTTCTTAGTTCTTTTATTTCATTTTTCAACACAACATTTTCATCTATTTTCTTAGATAAAACACTAGAGCAAACATGTTTTTCTTTTGACTCAATTAAGTCTTTGTTAATTTTCTCAAAATTAAGAATGTCAATTTGAAGTTTTTTCTTTTCTTCTTTTAGTTCAGAAACTTCTTTTTGTAACAAAAAACATTGTTTGGATAAGAATTCAGAATCATGTAATAAACTATCAAAATTAGTTTCTAATTCTTCATAAGGATGAGTTTTATCAAAGAGAAATACCTCATCATTTTCTGAATCTGCCATTAGACAGATGTTGGCTTCTTCTTCTTCTTTATTTGTTTCAAATTCATCATCATCATCCCAGGTAGCTAACATAGATTTTTTCTTGAAGGGAAAATTTCTGGGTGATTTGTTTAAGGGACATTCTGATTTGTAATGTCCAAGTTTGTTGCAACCAAAGCAGGTTACTTGACTTTTGTCAAAGTCATTTTTCTGCATGTCTTTTCCTGAAGAAAAGTTTCTTCTAATTTGATCTATTCTTCTTAACATACGTTGGATTTTGCCAGAAATGAGAGCTAATTCTCCTTCTGCCTCTTCTTGGGTAGGTTCTAATTCCTTAGAGTTATCTTCTAAAAAACTTATATCTTTTTGAGAGGCTTTTAAAGCAATGGTTTTTTCCTTTTTTAGAGGTTTATCTCCTTGAAGAATAACTTCATGAGCTTTTAAAGTACCAATAAGATCTTCTATGGGAAGTGTTTTCAAATCTTTAGTTTGAGTAATGGCAGTAACCATTGGTCTCCAAGTGACTGGAAGACATCTCAAAAGTTTTCTAATTCTATCATTAGTTGAAAAAGTTTTTCCAAGAGATCTTAATTCATTTATAATAGTAGTAAATCTTGAAAACATTTCATCAATAGTTTCGTTTTCAATCATTTCAAAAGTTTCAAATTTATTAGTTCCTATGTCTATTCTTGTTTCTTTTACATGACTAGTTCCTTCATGGTGAACTTGTAAAGTGTCCCAAACCTTTTTAGCAGTATCACATTCATCTACTCTTTCACTTTCTTCCATGCTTAGAGCACAAGATAGAAATAAATGAGCTTTAGAGTTTAGGAGTACCTTTTGTTGTTCTGCAGTTGTCCATGCATCTTCAGGTTTGTCTGAAATGACTCCCTCAGCAGAAGTTACAGTAGGAACATAATCTCCTTCTGTGACTATGCGCCACATTCCTACTTCTTGAGATTTTAAAAACAATTGCATTTTGTTTTTCCAAAAATAGTAATTCTTTCCAGTGAACAAAGGTGGTCTTGAAGCAGATCCTCCTTCTGGAATGTATCTTTCTTTTGACATTTTTTCTTCCTGAATCTTTTTCCTCTAACACTTGTTAAGTGTATAAACCTGTAGAGACAGGCTCTGATGCCAATTGAAGTAGCAATAAATGTCACAAGAAAGGGGGGGTTTGAATTGTGACCCTTTTTAAAAATCTTTTATGTGAGTTTAAAATAACTCAAGACAATATTTCTTTTAATTGGTTAGATAACAATGAACAAAGAAATATAGTTAGCAACAATAAACTAAACAATATATAAATGAACAAAATAAATACTGAGTTAGTTGCTGAATAAGTAAATGTTTAAGGCCCAGAGCACTCTGGTATTACTCAGTTAGTTAGTTTAGTATGTTTTAAGGATTTTAGAGTCCAAGAGAAAAACACACAAAAGTTATCCTGGTTCACCCAACTTGGGCTAGTCCAGTCCTCACAGTCCTTGTGAGATTGTCCACTATAAATGCTCAGATCAGAACCTTCTGCTTCGCATCAAAAACTTGATCACAACTGGATCAATACAAACTGCTTTTCTTCACTCGAAAAGACTTTTACACAAATGCTTTTCTTCACTCGAAAAGACTTTCACACAAATGCTTTTCTTCACTCGAAAAGACTTTCACTCAAAATGCTTTTCTTCACTCGAAAAGACTTTCTCACAAACACTCAATCTAACATGAAAGAAAGACTTGAGAGGGTTACAATATTTGTGGGGAATATGGGTTAAATCAACTCAAGTGAGAGATTGATAATAGCAAGCTTTGTCTATTTGTTTTTCACAAATTTATGATATATCTTTGATGCTTTGCTTTGCTTTTGAAGAGTTTATTACTTGTTGATTTTTGCTTCAACTAAGTATATGATTTGATTCTTTTTGCAAACTCTTAATCTTCTCTTCATGTAGCTCCATTGTATTTATAGGCAAATATAACCTTGGAGGAGCGTATGAGAGAGGGATTTGAATTTCAAATCCAACTTGACATGTCACAATGTTGTGCTGTCAATTTGCTGTGAATAGTGCGTTATCGTTGCTTCAGTAACATTACCGTTATGGCAATCTGCACTACACTTTTAATCCAATGACAACCACTGCATTTACGTGGCCCATATATGTCCATAAGAAGGAATCTTTCCTAATTTAGGGTTGGACAACTTGTATGCAAGTGGGAAAAAATATCATGTAATAATTGTACTTTGTTTTGGTGACTCATTGTCCTTTGTTGTTTCCTTGTCCCCTCTATGTTCCCTTGAAGAGAATGAGGCAAGCTACAACTTGGCTTATGGTGTGACTTCACCTTGTTGGCCAATTTTCGTCCAAGCCATCATTGTATGATGTGGCTTTCATTTGAAATTCAAATCTTCTTCAATCATTGATGGAAACTTCTTTTGTTTGTTCATGGGGCTTTTATTACTTTAGTCCAAAAAGGCTTTATGGCCCATGATTCAATTTATGCCATGTTTGGCATATTCCTTACATATGTGTTTCCTTAAAATACTACCACTTTTGATGAGGCAAAGGAATAATATCTTTGTGAAGCACTTCATCATTTATGCCAAGACTTTAAGATGCTTCTGTTGTTTCTACTCATTGCTTATATGTTTTGCTTTGTCCATTGGTTGTTCATCCATAACGTTACCGTTGACAGATGATATCATTATCGTTGAAACATTTCTCACAAAACACATTAGTAGATAACAAGATAATCATAATTAAAATTAATTAATATGTTTGTTATCTTTAAAACATCAAATAAGGATTTTGTCCTCAACACATATATATTTGAAAAAATAAAAATATGAATGTGAAAAACTAAACATAAATAATCTAAAAATTTGAAGATAATTTTTTTAGCCACACCAATATATCAGGTTTGGATCCGTCCCTGAACACTATGAATGTGAGTGTGTCCAAATCATCGCTTAATGTGATTTTTTTTCATATCCAATTTTTATACTTTTTACAAGATATCCTTCATCCTTACTACAACACTAGTATGTTACTTTGTTACTATATCACTAAAACATATTAACAAATTCAATAAACTTTTTAACATTGTTTATAATCATTAAGCTCTAATTTCTTTTATGAAAAATATTAAACTCAGTTACTACTTACTACTATTATTATAAATAAATCTACTACACTTTAAGAAAACCACATCTAACTTCTAAGGATCACGTGGGTAGAGTCGTGTGAGTATTGTCTGCATTCTGCACGTACATCACAAGTTCACAACATTTGTTTGGTTTTGTTTAAAAAAAGATTATTCGATCTAATCAATTAGTTTTTTTTTTATCGATTATCCGATAAATTTTGCATTAAAAAATTAAAAACAATTACACCAATTTTTTTTATCTATTACTATTAGTTTCGTCAAAAAAATCAAGGTGTGCTGTTTCTTCTGTAAAAAGGGTGTATGGGTAAAATGATGAACGACAAAGGTGTTATTTCTAGGGGTGAGCAAAATATCTGGTCACGTGGATAAAACCACATCCAAATCCAAAATCATATCCAATTAACCGGTTATTTACAAACAAATATAAATCAGTCTATCACAAAATGGTTGGTCATCCACTTTTATAAATCCATTTTTTATTTTGGATGTCCAGATTTATAACCATATCCGTTGGATCACAAAAAATGTAGAGATCTAGATAAATACTCCATCTTTCATCACCACCATTTTCTATTAATAAATCTATATAAAAGAAAAAAAAAACAAATAAAAAAAAAAGGAAACAAAGTAAGAAACAGAACGAGGGAGAAAGAGAGAAAAGCTCTCTCCGCCGCCGCAAATCCGGCCAACCACCACCATCTCCAGCCAATCCGACCAACCACCACACCATCCTCTCTCTCCCCCCCCGCTCTCTCCCTCTCTCTCTCTCCCGCTCTCTCTGGTTGTTTATTTTTAATTTCATTTTGCATTCCATCCAACGACGGATCTCATTGCTGCTACTCACTTCCAAGCCTTCCGAACAACCATTCTCAACGAAGGGATCTATAATTTCTACACTACTCATCGAAACCATATCCAATTAAGATTTTAGTGTGAAACATGTTTTCAATGGAATTTTGTTTTGGGTTATTGTAATGTTTATGCAGGTTTGGATTATTAAATCCTAAAACTTGAAGATACGATTCTAGTGGTGGGACAATTTTGTTGGAAGGTTTGAAGTACAGAGAAGAAGATGAAACGTATTAACAAGTAATAAAAAATAAAATAAAATAAGTGGTTACAAACAGGTAACAGGTTACATAGAGAAAACTAGTGGATGATGTGGCAAATTTTAATTGGAGTGTGTTAGAGGAGTGTGACCCTAGCAAATTTAATTGTCTTTTAAATTTCAGGTATGAGATTTTTTATTTTTATTTTTTTTGTAAATTTTGGTTTTAAAAATTGAAAGAGAAATATCTGGTTTTAATTTGTATTTAGAAAAAAACTGGTTTTAAACCAAATTTAAGAAAATAACCAAATTTAAACCAGTTTTATAAAAATAACCGGTTTGGTAACCATAACCAAATTTATAACCAGTTATGTAACCAGTTTGTAGAAAAATGTGGTTATGGTTATCAATCTGAATCCATTTAAGTGATTTTGGTTTGGATACGGTTTGGTTTGTAAAAATATCCGACCATGCACACCCCTAGTTATTTCTTTGAAATGTAAAAAGGGTGTATGAGTAATTTTAAAAAATATATATTTTATTAAATGATACTTCACCATGCGTGTGGCAATTTGGATCCTCAGCTGCCCCTTTCTCTGCTGCTCTTTCTGCTGCATCATTTCAGCCCATCAGATTAATCAAACGGCAGGGATATAACACAACAAAATTGCCCCAAATTTTTTCTGTGCATCGTCTCCTTCTTCTAACCTCTTCCATTCTAGACTTTTCTGCATTTAGCTCATTCACACGAATCTTCACCTTAATATTCAGGCCAATACTCTTTTCCAAATCTTACAATATTTTCTGCACAACAATTCGTTTTGTCCAATTTTATTCAACATATTGATAATTGATATTCAGGCTTTTAACTTTCAATACCAATTAATTGGGAAACTTCAATAAGATAAAGAACAGAATACTCAATCAAACAAGGGCAACAGAACAACTACAAATGAATAGCTCATTTTGCAAGGACACCATAACAACTACAAATGAATTTCAATAGTTTACAACATAATCAAAAAATTAGATAAATTAACTTCTTTGTTTCTGTACAAGTGAAACAATTTGGGGTTTTCATTACAATGGTTTCTTTGTCTATAGTGAGTCGCAGCTTCATCCTCTGTATATTACAACGACTTGGTCATGCTCGCCGTCGGCCGTCGTGCGCCGATTGACTCCTTCATTTGTTTGGGGTTTCATAATTTCATTTTATCTTCTAATTTATTTTTCACGAAACAATATCATGTGTTTTAAATCTATTTTTTAATCTTTAATCAGAGGCGTTGGTTTGATCATACGGTTGATGTAATTGCAGTAGGCACTGCAGCAGACAAGTTTGCAGCCGAGAATCCGGATCGTGCATGTGGGCACATTTTGCATGGACCATATTAAAGCCACCCCAAGTACAAGTACTAGCTAGTATGCAGGCATTATAAGCTGTTCTTTAATTAAGAACCTGCTCCACAAATATATGGTACCATCTTGAATGTTTTCATGTTTTGTGGTAGGATATTGTAGATGGAGAAATTACAGGTACAACCTCAAATCAAAAGTATAGCGCACGCGCAAATAGAAAATAAGTTAAATTGTTTTTTTTTAATTTCATTTCGATCCACACAAAAGATCTTATTAATTTGTATTTTTATAATTATTGATTATTAATAAAAATAACCATTAGAGTATAGACCTTGTAGCTCTGTTAGATTTAGAATCCGTTTGAATTAGCTTATTTTTGAACTTATGCAAGCTTATGCATTTTATAAGTTCACACTAATGAAAATTGTATTTTTATAAGTTATTTTATCATAAAATACTTTGACAAACTTATAATAATACATAAAAATTGCATAAGTTATTTGAATATGCTAAAAAATAAGTTAATCCAAACATACCCTTAATAATACACCATGTTCCCTCTTTTTCTTAGCAACAAAAATATTTGTAATTTGAATATATTTGGATGAATTTATTTAGTTCTAAAATATTTATTTTATATTTGTGAAGTTTTTCTCAAATATAACCATATTGAATCTTCTAAGATATATGAATAGCAGCGGAAAAAACATATTAGTAAAAACAAAAATTTGAGTTTGGAGAAGATGATGAAGGCGGCCATGAAAGTGGCAAGTTCTTCATCATAAAATTTATATTTTCTCATTCAAATTTAAATTCAAAATTAAAAAATAAAAAATAAAATAAAAATTGAGAACAATTTAAGAAATTGAAAGAAAATTCTAGATTTCACATTCCATCTCAAACGTAAAAAGTGAACATAAACAAATGAATGTTAAGTATCATGTAGTTTAGTTTGGTGTTTAGTTTTGATGTTAGTAACATCAAAACAAAACTATGTTAGGCTCACTTTGTGCCTATTGTTGGCCTGCCTGTTCGCTAAGCAAGCCGTTTGTGGCTAAGCTGTTAGAATATTTTCTGATATTTTGTGGGCTGCAATCAATTGTGACTTTTGATTTTAATAAAAACGGGTTGATGTTGTTGTGATCCATTTGATGATGCTTAAGCCCGATAATTGTGATCAGTAATAATGAGCTTGAACACTAATTCTGATTTGTGTAGAAACAAAGTGTAGGCCCAACTCTAGAGTCCATGATGGGTGGTACTAGGGTTGTGATCCTATATAAGATTGGCTAGGTCCCCTTTGCCATCACGTTGTCAAGCTAGCATAAGTTGAACGCTCATTTGTTGTCTTCCCCATCAAAGACCTCAAAGACTGGAGCATGTGATAGGCAAAGGAAGACCTTGTCTAGTATATCGGTGATTCCGATATCGGCTATTTCGGTAAACATGATTGTCGATTCAAGTAAGTGTGTTCTAATTTCATATAATATATGTCAATCTAAATTATTAATTATTACATGTGATATCAGAGCCTCTATTATATGATTTAGAACCCTAATTTATTTTCAATCGTGAATCATAGTGATAGAAGATTAGGGAGTAATTATTTAACTAACTACTACTTATAATTATTTAACTAATTACTCCCTAATCTTCTATCACATAGCCCTGCTCGAACTGTCTTCTTCTTAAATATTGCGAACTGTCTTTGTTTTTGAACAGCCGTTCTTGGATTGAAATTCAATTGAATTTTATTTGGTTGATTTTTAAAGCCAAGTTTTCCTATGTGAATTGAAATTCAATAATTCACTCATAATAGATACACTCCTTATTGATGGTCTTCGGTTTTTCATACATGAAAACTTGATATGATTTATTTTTCCTTTTTATGCTACGATTTTCCATTGTCTGGTATGCACATGTGGCAGTGCCATTATATGCACTTTATCAATAATCAAGTTTTTTTTGCTAGACCAAATTGATTCAAGTTGTTGAAAACATATCCATATTGACGTGAATTATGATTGTAATGTGTTCATTGATATACTGCTTTGAAATCTTACTATATGTTTTGCTCATGTCATGATATACTGTCGATGCTTTTATGCAATTATCTGTCATGTTAACAATTTTCCAGCAATGGTAGTGTTATTTTTGGTTTGTGCGATTAAAGTATATATGGGATTTTCTGGCTCAAAATCAAATTGATTTTGGCTATTGCTACAATTTTATTCTTGTTGAGGATTTTGTTCTTCAATATTAGTACTATCTCATAAATTTTATTTGAGATTATTCTCTGTAAATAATAGTATCGCATCCCACACCTCTTGAACCGAATTATACGATATGTTTTGGTTATTTATACTATCTATTGATTGATAATTGGCATACTATCAATTTGGGCTGTTGTATTGCGTTGAAATATATTGGTTTATGCAGTCAATACTTTATCCTAAATATAATCAATTTTGTTTTGTGTGACTGCCATGGTTTGCAATGAATTTGGAGCTTTTGAATTAATTTCCCATTCATATGAGCACTATATATTCTTTGATGAAATTCTATGTTCTTTTTTAAAATTTGGAATTAATGCACCAGATATTTGAACCATGTGGTTTTGTTGAAACAATGAATTTTAATTTGTGGTTACACTCTCAAGGTTTACTTATTTAATTTTACGATCACTGTTGGCTTGGAGATTGAGAAAAAAAAAAAAAAAGATTTTATGTCTTATTTGGTTTTCTCATCTTAATTTGTTTTTCGGCTATTGCTTTTGGATTGGGTTTTGATATCAATTTTGTGATCGTAAGTTTTATTTTCATGAGGTAATTTTTCCTTGGTATTGTGCAGTTTACTGATATGTACATACTTTGTTTTAGTATTTTTTTTGAAGAAGCTAAAATGAGATATATATATTAACCAAAAATAGTCACCTCAGCACAAGGTGTGCCTAGATGAGCTACCAGAGTTTACAAAGAGACAAAAAGAAAAATATAAAGATCAAAATTTGTTTTAGTATTTGTTTTAGTATTTTATATACAATTGTTATACAATACCATAAATTCTTATACCATGTAGGTTCTAGTTGAATCAAATTTGGATCAGATTAAATATGCCATGAACATAGCTTGTAGCTTTATGTAAAAATAAGTTAGTCTTTTGAGCAATTATCAAAGCAATTGTAAATTAACATCCTTGCACCATACCTTATTATTTATATAAATTGAATTGATTGTTATTAGAGTCTTTTATTATGATATAACGGGTTGCCGTTGATTTGTGGCTATTTGAGATGACACCGTCAAATATTTTATGATAATCGTGAAGTCATCAATGGTCATCAACTCTATTTGCAAGGATGAAAGTCACACTCTTGGAGGTTAGTAGTGCGATTATTTATCCTCTTGTAACTTATTATATATAATTGCATATAAGGAGAAATTTATTTTCAATATTATCTACTCCTTTTGAAATAATAAGTGTGCAATTATGTACGAAAGTTTTATTGTTTTTCCAGAATATTTTAAATTAGAAACTCTCTCTATAATGATTAATTGATTTCATGTTATATGCTCCAATTTTTAAATTTTACTCTATTGAGTGGGAGTATTTCAAGTTTAATATTTCGAGAGTTTTATTCTGGAAAAATATAAATTTAGTGTGACATTGTTTGACATGTCCATTGTGTGATAGAGAAAATAGTTGAATATTTGTTTAAATATTTTAACACTTTTGGATTGGTAAATTCAACTATAATTCTCTATTAAGTGGGAGAGTTTTACATGTCAACTATTTATAAATGTTTATAGAGACTTATATTGAGGAGTCCTATGTTATTTATAAAAGTTCGGGACTATTTGATTTATATCCTCAATAATATTCAAATAAAGTCTCATATTATTCCGCTGCATAAATTATTTATTTATTATATTGAGTTGACTGTTTCACAGTAATGATCTCTCATGAGTTGACTGTTTCATAGTAATGATCTTTCCCCTCAAATACTATTTTTCCGCATTGAATAATTCAAGACATGTTGAGAATGCAAATTAAAATATAATGAGTGATCAGTTTAGATGCATTTAAATGATGCATATTTTTACTGAGTTGTATTTTGACCAGAGATAAAAGATAATGATTCCTATGCAAGAGATTTCATGCATTAATATAGGCCGTTACCACCAAAGTGGAACCGCTTATATTATTGATTTGATGAAACTTTTCTTTGTAGTTTGAGGAATGTGTTTTTTAATTATTGATTCCTATGCAAGAGAATTTTGTGCGTTGGTATAAACTGTTACCACCAAAGTGGGACCGCTTATATCGATTGATGAGATTTTCTTTGTAGTTTGAGGAATGTTTTTAATTGTGACATGTGATTTTCTGCCTAAAGGTGATAATTATATGTTGTAGTTAAAAATTAATTTTAGATGAAGTTATTGGAGGATGTATTGATCGGAGGAATTTGCCTGCCTAAAGGTGACAAATTTCAAAGTTCAATGTATACTTATTGATTAACTCATATGAGGTTTTTGACTAGAGTTTTTATCCCTAGTGAGTGCATTCTGCCCAAAGGTGATTGTACTATTATATTGACCTCGTTATGATAATACTAATTCAATTTGATTTTGATTGATTCAATGAATTATCTATTGGCATGCTAATACTGCTTTTCAGATTTTAAATTCGAGCAGGGTTGATCATTCTCTTGCCAGATTGCATGGCTGGAGTTATCCTGTAGAAGGATATGTTAAAATATGTTGTGATGATTCACTATTGATTTTGATTTTGATTCAATGAATTATCTATTGGCATGCTAATACTGCTTTTCAGATTTTAAATTCGAGCAGGGTTGATCATTCTCTTGCCAGATTGCATGGCTGGAGTTATCCTGTAGAAGGATATGTTAAAATATGTTGTGATGATTCACTATTGATTTTGGGAGCAAGCCATATTGTGGTGTGTGATGATGGTCAATTTCGTGTTTGGTTCTCTATGGATCTTGACACTTGACTATTATTCCATCACTGTGCTAGTTATTTTAAATTGCATTTTCATTATAAGCAATGATCATTTTTTCAAGTGATTCTTCACAATTTAAGGAACTTTTACTGAATCATATCAACTATTTCTCCACACATAATTGTTATGTTTCCGTTGAAATGTTGAACATCTTAAAAATTATAAGAAATGAAAGCAAGTATTGGAGTTTTCTTTAAAAATTGTGAAGGAACGTTTGAATAAGTGGGAGTTTTAATATACCACTTGATTAGTGGGAGATAACTCATATTCTTTTGATATGCTTGATTAGTGGGAGTTTGAATTTTATTAACTCCTTTTATAAATTTGAAATTATTTGAAATATAAAAATATTTGAGCTCAATGTTGTTGGGATCACTATGCCGGTGATCAACACTATTTTGGAGCTGAGACATTATATAAATAAATATTATAGCTCAGTGTTGTTGGGATCACTATGCCGGTGATCAACATTATTTTGGAGCTGAGGCATTATATAAATAAATATTATATCTCAGTGTTGTCGGATCACTTAGCCGGTGATCAACACTATTTTGGAGCTGAGGCATTATGGTATCTTAAGGACCATGTAATTTCTCTGGCTTTGATGCATTTGAGAGAAATTATGTCTAAAATATTGGAGCTCGATGTTGATTAGATCATTATACTGCAGTAGTCAACATCATTTGGGAGCTTGGACTTGTGGTATCTTATGGACCATTGAATTTCTCTGGCTTTAATGCATTTGAGAGAAATTGAGGACTGACGAAGAAAATGATAGTATGGTTGAGATCACAGACATATCATTTTCTCGATACACTCTACATAAATGACTAGTCGACGGAGTTTGGTGGTATTTGTAACCATGGAAGGTGTTGTATCGATAATGATATAATTACCGCTATGATTCGATATCATTTAACTTTTGTTGGACGGAGTCTTAATTAGATGTTGCATCTTGGGATCAATGTGGCCACGTTAAAATATGTTATCAACCCGAGAGTCATTTTCAAAGTGTTTTCTTTAAATTAAATATACACAATTGATTTTGCCCAAGTGGGAGAATGTTAGAATATTTTCTGATATTTTGTGGGCTGCAATCAATTGTGGCTTTTGATTTTAATAAAAACGGGTTGATGTTGTTGTGATCCATTTGATGATGCTTAAGCCCGATAATTGTGATCAGTAATAATGAGCTTGAACACTAATTCTGATTTGTGTAGAAACAAAGTGTAGGCCCAACTCTAGAGTCCATGATGGGTGGTACTAGGGTTGTGATCTTATATAAGATTGGCTAGGTCCCCTTTGCCATCACGTTGTCAAGCTAGCATAAGCTGAACGCTCATTTGTTGTCTTCCCCATCAAAGACCTCAAAGACTGGAGCATGTGATAGGCAAAGGAAGACCTTGTCTAGTATATCGATGATTCCGATATCGGCTATTTCGGTAAACATGATTGTCGATTCAAGTAAGTGTGTTCTAATTTCATATAATATATCGATCTCTAAATTGTTAATTATTACATAAGCGAGTAAAAAAAACGTACCCTTAGCTTTCTTTAGTCAATTGAAGTTATGTCTTACCTTTTCCTTGCATTTACATGTTTCAGATCTAAGTTAATATGTGCTTAATGTTTATATATATGCTAGTATTTGTTTTGATTTTTCGGTATAATATGTACTTCATGTTTATATATTATGTGCATATGTAACAATGTTGGTGGTGTGGTGTTAGAGAGATTTTCACATATCCTGATTTCGAAACAGTGTTCAAGCTTCATGTTGAGAAGATGAATGAGGTGAAAAGCATGAAGAATTGACTAGTTAGTTTTTTTTTTTTTTTCACAAAACTAATAGAAATGATTATCGAAAGTATGGTTGAAGGACTAAGTATGGTACAAGTTCTCACAAAAATTATATCATTAAATAAGTTAAAATAAATCAAACCAAACATACCTAAGTGCAATATTGATCTCTACATTTTATTCGTAGTTTCTATTTTTAGTTTTTTTTTTTTGGTTCAATAATTTAGTGGTTACATTCACAACTATAAGTGTGGAGAATTTAGAGTTCAAATCTCGTCCCCTCTTATAAAAATATAGTCTTGGATGATGACCTATTTTAATTAGTTACTAGAGCGGCTACGACATAACATTGACCAATTACACACATCACATAATTTTATAAATTGAAAACTTCTTTTCATTTTTCAATCACTCACTCATACGGTGATAGATGTTCACATTTTAACTTGTGATAGATGTTTCATTCAAAATATTTTCATAGGAAGTGAGGGAGACAAAATGATTAGATATTTATAAGATTCGCTAGTAAAAGTGAAAATTAAATCTCACATTAAGTAGGGAACTGTATTTTTTCAATGCACACTACTTAAGATGAGAGGGTTTAAAATTGAAACAAAGGGAGTGCACGACGAGAAGAGTGGGAGGCACACAGAGAAACTCCCCTAAATCTAACATTGGATTATTTCAGGCTCTTGTTTTGGGCCCGTTGTAGCTTTTCTTGAATGGGAATGGGCTTGCACATTGTCTCTTGAATACACAACTTCTTGATGTTTTCTCATCCCTCTCACTCACTTTCTCACCTACTCTCCTAGCGCACAAAAAAAATCGGAAAATACGTTCCGAACTATTTTTCTAGTGTAAAATTTACTCTGGATTTGCACTAGTAAAAATTCGGTTTCTGCGAACCGGATTTTTCTGCAAGGGCAAAATTGGAATATTGGGGGATATAAAAGATTCACGGGAGGTGGGGAGAGAAAGCATCCAACTTCTTTGATAAAAAATGGAGTTAGCAAAATTACTTCATTGGTTTATTAGTCTATACTTCTATATTCTATCCGACATCACAAACATCTAAATAGTAGAGGAATGTAGGAGGAATGGGTCGTGTAAGAGTTTAGAAATGTAATCACAGACATCATACAAATTAAGAAATGTAATTAATATTGTATAGAAAAGAGAAATGTAATGTTGTATAAAAAAGAGAAATTATAAGTTAGTTTACAAAATCGTCATTCATTAAAGATATGAGAAAAAAAATTGAAGAATTAAAAGAAGAGATGATATAATATATAGTTAATGGTATAATATG
The DNA here is from genome assembly GCF_020283565.1 of Trifolium pratense. NCBI lineage: Eukaryota > Viridiplantae > Streptophyta > Magnoliopsida > Fabales > Fabaceae > Trifolium > Trifolium pratense. The sequence continues at coordinate 50,831,803 of NC_060061.1, forward strand.
AAAATAACATTAAATGTTTCATTGGTAATGTAAAGTTTATAATTTGGTACAATTTTTTTTCCCCGTCAAAGTGAGTTATAAATTTTTTTCCTCCCAAGAAGCGTTGAGAACAAAAACAAATCAATATTAAAAAATCTCAAGACATTAGATATATGACTCACCTCTTTTATATACCTAACATTTATTTTATTCAACACAACTTTTGTATCTCTAAATAACACATCTTTTACAAATATTCACGCACTTGATGCTCGGCTATCATTGTTAAGAGTCTCGCACCAATTGCGATATGACTTGAATATATGTTTATAAGTGAAGATAAACCTAACTCTCGATTATAAGATGATAGGAGAGTCTCATCCACAATCCGCTGGACCACCTGCTATCATGTTTCTGATCGAGCCACCAATCAATTATATCTGTGCAGCAAACCCAAAACTGTTGGACGCATAGACTATGTTAAGAGTTCCACATTAATTATGAAATGACCTAAATATATGTTTACAAGTGAGGATAAACTTCATTTTGAATTTTACTCCTCCCAAATAATTTATCTTTTTGAATGACAGCCACGTCAATTCTCAATTCTAAGAATCATAAGCAAAACTAATTGTAAGAGTGTGACTTAAACTCAACAATCACTATATATCTGTATGCATTTTTTCTTTTTAACCAAAACTAATTCCAGAAACATAAAATCGATTTCAACATATTTAAATTTAGGACAAAACTTACATGCATTTCCATACATGCATTTCTTACTTTTCCTCTCACAAAGAGGTAGTTTTTTTTATTAAAAAATAATTTTCTTTTATTTTTTCAAAATGAAAAAACACAAATAACCACCTCTTTGTGAGTGGAAAAGTAAGAAATGCATGTATGGAAATGCATGTAAGTTTTGTCCTTAAATTTATTGAATAATTTTTTTACCTGAGGAATAATTCTAATTTTAAGTTGCAATATAACCTTTCTTTTTCTTTACCTACAAACTTTGCTTTTGGCCTCGTGTTATTCTTCAATTGACTTTTAGGTATATACAGCATATTTAAATATAAACCAAATTATATTTAATTAAACTGTAAATATTAACCAAAAACAATTTTGGTCACACTAGCAATTAATAAACACAACAAGTTGTAAAAAAATGAAGAAAAAAGAAAAACAACAAGTTGAAGTTGCTCTACACTCTACCGTTTACATTATTCAAAAGCCAATAAAGAAAATATAAATAAACACTATGTCAAGAAGCTAAGTATCCACCACCACACCTTTTGTCAACAAAATAAAAAAGTATCCACGACACCTTTAATATTGTTATTTTTTTATATATAGACAAAATGATAAAACTATCATAAAACTACACTCACAAATGAGAGAATCGAGATTCGTATTTCGGTCATAGTGTCCAACATAACAATTTTGACATATTTTTTCCAGTTAAATTAAGACTTGTGGACATCGTTAACCTTGCTTTCTAATGTAATTATTTTTTGTCTTAAATTCTCGTGTTAAAAAGGTTAAAATAATTTGTCAAAAAAAAAAAAAGGTTAAAATAATTTAGAGTTTGATAAAAAAGTAAATAAAATAAATATAATCAAAATTATTTCGGCTAAAATTTGAACTTAAATTCTCTTCAACATTTTTAGTCTTAATTATAATTCATTAGCCACTTAAATCAAATCAGTTAGTTTATTGCTTTCAAATTAAAATAGTGTTTGTGGTACGTACTCAAGTAGACGATTTGTTTAATGCTCCATCTTAGAAGCTACCTATGATCTCTTCATACGATAATGGTCGAGTCTTCAAAGTTTACCAAACAAAACTCACCGTTACTGTCATTTTCATTGATGTCCCTAACGAGAGGCTCAAATACTTTGACTTCTTGCAAATCAAACCAGCAAGTGGAGCAAATATTTAATGCTGAAAATTAGAGAATGGTTGGATTTATAAAGTTAGATATATTTAGTTAAATGAATTCTCCCGCGTAATTTTCACGTGAGAGAAATGTTATATTACTACTTCTTCCGTTCTAGAACTATGGTCCTTTTAGAATTTTAGTTTTGTCCCACAATATTAGTTATTTTAAAAAATCAAGAAACAGTTACACTTTTTTTTTCTTCTTTCATTTATACCCTTTCAATTACAAACAAGTCTGTAAATTTTTTTAAGTTAAAACGTGAAAGATTGGAAAAGCAAATGAAGAGTTGCATGCACAGCTGCCGTGTATTGGAAAAAGCAACTTGAGCAAGTGATCTACTGACACTTTTAGCATAATTAATGCAAATCAGTGATCTACTCACTATTTCCATTTTCAAGTTCATAAATGTGAATAAAAAAAAATATAAAAAATGAGGGGCAAATCAGTCCATAAAATTTAAAATTAACTATTTCTTAATTTTTGTGCCCAAGTTTAAAATGACTAAAGTTCCCGGACAGAGTGAGTATATATCTTTTGATGGTAAAAGATGACATTATATTCTCTCATATGTAAAAATAATACTTAGACAATCTAATTTCATTTCCTAGATATCGAATTTTGATATCGACAATGTATTGTTTCACATGATTATTTTTATGGAAAATGCTAATAAGTGTCTCTGGAATACTCTAAACATCTTAAATAATAGGTTTTTATAATTTTTTATGAAAATATGTAAAGTCAACGCATTAGAAATTAAAATGTTTCATTTTTTGAATAGTGAATTTCTTTAAATGGAATGCTTAAAGAGTGTCACCAGAACACTCGTTAGTAAGATCATTTTTTTATTTAGAGCAGTGTTGTTTGAATAGTTAAAAATTGTCGCCATATTCAAACACCGTCTAAAAATATATTTCCTCCGTCCCAAATTATAATGGAAAATAAAAAAATTACACTTATTAAGAAAAAGTAAAATATGATAATTTGAAATATGTTTTTATGGGTTTCATTGGAATAAGTTGCATAGGAAGATGTAAAAACAATTTTTATTGGTTATTGTTTATTGAGAAAATGAGAGAGAAGAAATTAAATGCAATTTGCATTTAATTTTATGAGAATGAGGAAAAATCATTCTTGAAAATAATTTTTTATCTTAGAATTTGGGACAAAAAAATGAGTTTTTTTCCCTTAGAATTTGGGACGGGGTGAGTACCATTTATACTTATCGATATGGATAGAGTTGTGTTATTTGAACAACAATTTAAGTGACAACTTTTGGGACAACAATAAATTTACAAAGGAAAGTAAGTATTGACACAAAAATCAAAGCAATAGATAGAGAAAGTAAAAAGATAATGTGAGTATGAGAGAGAAAATTATCACAAAAATTGTCGAAAAATAGTTGTACAAATATCATTTCTTATACACCGTATAATTGAAAACAAAATTGTATATAAACCGTATAACTGTATATACACCGTATAAATATATAGTGTTAGTCTGTTAGACAACTATAAAGTTGTAGATATATCATTAGTCTTTCGTTTATTCCTTTGTGTTTAAATATCTTTTTTTCTTTATTCATATTATCACTTGTGTTATATTTTCTTTTTATTATTTCGTGTTATATTTTTTATAATTTCAATTAAAATTTTTGAAAAACAAATTTCAACTAAATATTAATTATATTTTCTATTATATCTTAATCTATATATATTGTTACAAAAGGAGCCTAAGTCAAGAAAACAAGAAAACTATATAGCAATAATTTTAGGGGTAGTAATGCTCATTACATCAACTAATAACAAGTTCAATCTAGTGGGACAACGATCATACAACCGAAATCCCGGACCATACTAACAACTCATATTAGCAAGTGCGTTTGCACAAACATTTACTTCACGGTAAGAATGACAAACTTTTGTGTTCTTTCATGTCTTTCTTCTCTTAAATCATTCATAACAAATAGCATATTTCTTTTGAATTAACACCCCACATATATTTTTTACTCAACATGTTTGCCATTTTTGTTGCATTCTTAATTAATACTCACGGATAAAAAATATTAATACTGTGCCACACGCTATTAATATTATAATGTTTAGCTCTCACGTAAAAAATATAGGATAGAGGAAGTAATGATTGAAAAACGTTTAAATTAAGGTTGATGTTGTGACTTTTAAAGTAAGATTAATTTTATGTGTATGCTAAACAATTCTTTTTTTGATAAAGATGAAGGCAACAGCCAAATAAAAAATTCAAAGGGTGTTCATGAATCAAATCATGATACAGGTTGTCCGCTCACCTTGATGATCTAATTCAATCTAATTAAAACAAGTTGTAATAACATTAAATCTTTTTGTGGGTAAATCATATCTACGCACAATTGTAAAGATTAATCTTTGAACCTTACCAAATTATATCAAATTGATTGATGTAGCCTAGCGGTAAATGCACCAAATAATTCTTAAAGGTCAAGTGTTTGATTCTTGTTGAGGTATTTTTTAATAACATTTTATTTGAATCAAATTAGGGTTAAAATGAGAGGAAAAATAAACGGAAAAATGATTAAGTTTATGATTAACATATCAGAATAAAGTTAGAATATAAAAGATTTTATTTGGAAGGCTTTTCAAATCAAAGGTATTTTGAAAAGTTCAAATTGTGTGTATATGAAGCACGATTATTTATTCCCTGATTGATGGCTATGGGTTTTTTTTTTTTCTTAGATGAAATGGTAATCTACTGAAATTAAACTCACATAATTGTGAGATCTCAGGTTCGAATACGGGTCATGACGTCTTGCTTAATAATTTCGGCATTTTTTGTCAGTTGAGTAAGAATTTATAAGACTGGTTATGGGGTCTTTCCTTTGTGGACTTTTTCGACCCAATATTTTATATTATTTTACATTAAAAAAATGAAGCCACAAATTGTTGCACCACACAAATTGTTGTCTAATCTAATCCCCTAACACAAGCCTCCGCTGTCCGTTAGTAACAAGTCACAATGGCTCATGCCTAAAGCTTTGTCCATCATTGCAAGGCACCGTTCTGGCATCCTCCCCCTTCGTCCTCCTCTATTCCATCACTCTCCTACGAAGAAATTGGGATTGCCCGATTTTAAATTGATGATCGAAAATATCTTTACTTCCTTTATTCCATCGACTCTCCTACGAGAAATCGGGATTGTCCGATTTTAAATTGATGATCGAACATACCTGATCGTGTAGACCAGAAGGATGCGACTTCGCCGGCGTTTGCGGTGGTTGAGAGCGTTTGAGACCCCTGTTGAAGCGGAGGGGGGTTGTGTACCTGCAGGCATTCCGACGCTCAAGTCAGTTTGTGTGTAAGGTTTTCTTGGCTAAAAATAATGCGTACCTTGCAAATGAAGTGGAGTCACATATATATAGCCCCCAGGGCTGGGCCAAGACCCTTGATAGTATTAATGGCCATCAAGTGGCTGCCGGAAAACGGCTTGGAGGCCTTGATGTGCAGTAAATGCTCATCATTCCGGTTTACGGCCGTTACGATACGTAAGAGTATCAGACCGTTGGAGTCTTGCTCGGATAGTGTATGTTCGACACCTTCTGATGCTCGAGCTCGATGCTCGGCCCAGAACAATACCTTTTTACTTAACTTTATGGGTCATGCTAACCGGTATCCCGGGACGCTGGTTAAGAAAACCAAAAAAGGAAATTTTAAAATTAAAAATAAAACTTTTTAGGCTTCCGAGACGTTGACTACACAAACTTCAATATGATATTAATATATTTGGTTTCTTGGGCACTCTGTTTAGCATTTTCCTAACTTTATTATGTATAAATTCAATTTCAACTTACTACGCTAAATGAAGTTGATCGAAAAGTGCATATTTTAGGGAGAGGAAAGTGAAACTATATTCTTTCTTTCCTCCACCTTTCCTCTCTCACACACGTTTTTCATCCACGTTGTATAAAAAATCGCCAACTTTCTCTCCACATATTCTCTGCAGCCAACTAGAATACCCTTATCTCTCAACTACCACTAAATATTTTCTCAATTTTTTAAACCAAATACGTGAATGAGAGATTTCCTTAACTTGCACAGAATCTCATTCTCATTTCAACATCTTCCTCTTGTTCCTTTCCTTCAACAGGAGTTTCACTTTTTCAGATTCAACACTTTTCAGCCCAAATTTGACTAAGGACTCGTCCAATTTTTTTTTTCAGAGCTTATGCATAAGCTATTTGCATAAGCTCTTAAAAAAAAAGCTGGCCAAACTGCCCTAATTTACCCCTCAAAATTAAATTAATTTTAAAATCTGACTGAATCCATGTCCATCAATATAACCCATCATCACCAGAACAGAACACGCAAAGAATCACAAACTAAAATCATCAATAAATCAACAAAAACAAATAAATAAATTAAATCTTCAATATTAATTAATAAATATAATAATATAATAATATAATAATATTATTATAAAAAAAACCCTAAAATCCTCTTTTAACAATTCAACTCATCAAGACAGAACAAAAAAAAAAAACAAAAAAATTTCTCTTAATTAAACGGAATAAAGAATAACATCAAAGCTACTCCCACCAAAGCCACCACCAGAAGATTTAGCACCGCCGCCGTTAACGTTGACAGCACCTCCGCCATGACAATGGTTACCGTCTCCATCAGAGTGCGGTGGAGGATGATAAAATTTCCGACCGGTTTGAGGACAGTTAGAATAAGATCTTGCAACAATCCTCGCACCTTGATCTATAATTTCCACCCACTTTCCCATCTTGAAGAGATTGAAAACCCTATTTTCTTTTCTCTCAAAAATTTTCTTGAGAGAAAAGAAAATAAAAGAGAAAAGAGATCAAAAGGGTTTGTGTTACAAGAAGATGAAAGACATTAATATATGTGAGAGAAGAGAGAGAATGGTTGCAATATTTTTTTTGTGTGAAAAATAGAAGGCGTTTGTGGTGTTATATATAGTGGGTGGTGTAATAAATATAATATTTGGAATTTTTTTAACGCGACCTTTTCTTCGTATTTTCGTTTCTTGGAAGTTTTTTTGTTTTTAATTTTGGAAATTGTTGCAGTTGTTGACTTGGTGCAAGTTGTCATAAACGCGTATGGCAAGGTGTTAATGAGTTTTTATTTTTACCTTTTTTTCTTCTTTCTTTTTATGATTTACTTTTTGATTTGTGTCAAATTCTAGATTCTTCTATAAGATTTAGTCAAAAGAAAAATAAAAAGTGATATTATGGAGATTTATATTTATATAAAAATAAAAGTTTTTTTTTTATAATAATCAAAATTGAATTATAAGCCTCTTTCCTCACCCGCTTCATCTTCTTCAATTGCATAAGTTGTTGCTCTGCTGCCGTGTAAAAAATAGTTGTTCATCTACACAACATCCCTCTTTAATTTATTGCTAAGAATAATACTAGTAACACACTCTTTAACAAACACACTCCAATATACTCTTTTTTATTGGTTGAAATTTACATGGGTCCCATAAAAAAATGTGGACCCATATAACTTTTATGGGACCCATATAAATTTTAACCAATAGAAGAGAGTGTGTTAGAGTGTGTTTGTTAAAGAGTGTGTTGCTAGCACTCCTCTTATTGCTAATTATAAACCTATTGATTGATCTCAAAAAATTCAACCATCAAGTCATTTACTATTTAAATATGCTTGCGATTTAGTGGGACCTGGATTGGGTGCAGTCAGCACCCATGACTGCATGCAGTCAGTTAAATCATGATCGTTTGATCAAAACCAGAGAGTTAATATTTTAATATCAAAATTATTATATTTTAAAAAAATCAGGGATGTATTAAATTCTGAGCTGTTTGATTTTGATCAGACGGATCACAAATCATGATTGCAACTTGACTACACCAAAACCAAATTCACTTAATCCATTTCCAATTTAGTGCTTTCAGTCCTCTTCCCTTTTTGAGGAAAAAAAAAACTGTGCTTGAGAAGTAAGTATGACTAACCAGAAAAATAGTAAGTTTAAAAAAAAAAAGTAAAATCCGATTTACCTTGCTGCCCATAAGATTGAGTTGAGCCTAAAAAACAAATGACACTAGTAGAAATAAGACTTATTACTAAAGGGTTTTACATCAGTGGAAGAGATATCAGATGTGAAAAGTAACATGGAGTACGCTTGACATCTGGTTTCGATTTTGCCTGAAGTAGAAAATATATAGACACAACCATTTACATCTGACTTAATATCCCGGATGCAAAACTAAACGTGGTGGCAATCCTGTAATTATGGTGAAAATTGTCTAAAATAATCATACATCTAGCCATAAATATCCCCAGATGTAAAACGTCTTTCAAGGGATTGAATAGCTGTCTTCATTTTCTCCTCACTCAAAATCGCGAACCCTAGCCTCCATCACTCTTGAACTCAAACTTGCTCATCTTCCTCTCACGCTCATCACTCTCACTCGAACCCTCACGTTCCCTTTCAGTACTGAATCAAGGCTCACGAACCCTAACTCACCGAAATGCAAATTACACGAATTGAACCTCTCTTTCGTCACGAATTGAAGCTCTCTCGTTTCCTCTCCCTCTGACTGAAACGCAAACAGGTATAGAGACTTTAGTTCTTAGTTTCTCAATTTCTATTCTTAAAATTATATGTTATGTTTGTGTTCTTAGTTTAGAACTCTGCAGATCTGTTTCTGTTCTATTTTGATTAAACTAAAATTTCTGTTTAGTTTAAGTTTAAGTTAATTGGAAGAATTTTCATATATCAATTAACAAATATAACTATGAAGACTTTCTGGTTAGTTTAAGAATTTCTGTTTATGTTTGTTACGTTACGGTATAGTTTTGGTTTTTAAATTTTAGTTTAGTTTAAGTTTAAGTTAATCTATGAAAAATTTCTGTTCTATTTCACATTGGTTAATTGGAAGAATTTTCAACACAATTATGGTATGGATTCTTCATAGTTATATTTGTTTTCAAGGTGTTAAACTTGTCTGTAGTTGTTGGCTTATCGATAAAACAATTCTTCAATTATATTAGTGCATTAACGATTTTATTCTCTTTGTTTGTATCAATAGCGTGAAAGTTCCACTTTCTTTAACTATATAAAAGAGTCATGAGATGAAATATAATCTAAGGGTCAAACAAGTGGTTCGGATAAGCAAGGAATCCACGGTGTTCTTCGAATGCAGTCCTCACAACTTGACAAACAGAAACCCATTTATCAGTGCCTTCAAGTTTTTGTCGCTGAGACTGTGTCTGAGATAATTTGGATTCTGGTATGCACGTATTTATATTGATTTGCACTATATATATTTTCTTGGTTATGTAATAGTATCTAGCTACTTAAGAATAATCCTTATTAATTAAGACTAGTACAAGGATCAAGTCAATTATTTAACACTATGCATTACAGAGATAATTTTGTTTGGTTGAGGTTGAAAGAAAAAACTATTAGAGAGCATTTCAAATGATGCAACCAAGAACTGAAATGGCAGATATGAAACTTCTTTCTATTATTTTAAGACAATTTGAGTTATGATTTTTTCAAATCCATGATATTTAGATGAAGTAATTCAGGGAAATTGGGTGCCTGTCAAAATAAAAAAAAATTCAAATATTAATTATTATATAGTATATATTAAATAATTCAAATAGCGGCGATCCCGCTATGCCAGTTTTGGGGTTGGCCGCTCCGCGCTGCTATCCGGGATTGACTACCTAAGAAATAAGGAAGAGGCAAAAGTAAGAGGTTGTCTGGAGAAGCCTATATGGAATAAGTGAGAAGTGTAATAGAATGAAGAATTTGCAGTAACATTGGAGAAGATGATACTGGGTTATCATATCATTTGGGGTAATCAGCCGGTGGCTGAAGCCATAGGACAGATAAAGCATTCTTGCTTCTCTGTTATTTTCTTTCTTTTCCGTCATATTTTATTAATCAGTACTTTTCATTCGTACATTGTTTGGAGCTAGCTCCTAGTGGCTCTCTTGTAATTGTCTTACTAAAATATCAGTTCCTATTAGCATGAATTCTTGTTCCTCATTTTTCCTATCATCTCAGACACATCCAGATGCAAAGACTTACCGTGCTAGGGTCCTGGAGAACTATGAGCAGTTCTGCACCATCTTTTGCCATTTTAATGAGCCTTTGCATCGTAATGACTCCGAGCCTTGTAATGAGCCTTTGGAGTTTGAAAGTGTCTGTCCAGTTAACTATGATAGCAATCTTAAAGATATAATGAAGCATATGAGGTGGACAAGTGATATGGACAGCTGTTTAAGTGAAATTCTCGTTCAAAAAATTAAACTGGTAACAGAAGCATATTTGACCACAAACTAAAACCTGCTGCATTGGAAGCTGATGTGCTGGCTATTAATGAAAAGTTTAAGCTTTATATGTTGAAAACATGGAAGAAACAATATGATATTCTGTCTTTGGGAACTTTAAGGTTTAAGCATAAAAAAAGTGTGGAAAATATGGAGGGAAAAGGAAGGTAGAGGATCCTTGTCCTGTGGAATAACCAAGGCTGCTAATTTGTTTCTATTGTTTCTGTCCTTAAATTGTTATCATTAAGATCAAACATTTAACTTATATGAATGAATGTCTTTTATTTTGTATAATTGTGGTTTCTTCCATTATCCCTGACCTTTTAATAGTTAAAACTCAGTTTGATTACATTGTTTTGACCATTTCTTTACCATTATTTCTGTTCTTAACATTCTAGTATTTTTTATACTTATATCTCATTACAAGGTGACTGAGGCTCTTGCACATGCAGGCCTTGAGTCTTCCAATCTTATTCTTGGAATTGATTTCACCAAGAGCAATTAGTGGACAGGTTAGGCCATATTTATATATTTATAGTTTTCTAAGATAAGATTTAAATTTATGCATTATACTGTTGTGAAATATATACTCAGCTTGATGTTGCATTCAGGAAAGCATTCATTTAATAGAAAAAGCTTGCATCACATTGGGAATGGTCTGAATCCCAAGGAACAGGCAATATCCTTCCTGCTCATAAGATTGAGTTAAGCCTAAAAACAAATGACTTGACCTTTTGGTCAATTAAAAAGGTGTAAGTTGATATCTTGCACCTTCTAAAATCCATCTATTTTCTCCCATCATTACCCTTGTTTTATGTTTGCTGTTTTGTCCTTGAATTATTGCTTAATTACAACAGTAGTTCCCAAGAAGATTTAATAATGGGGAATATTTAGTAGGTTTATCTGATGTTGCTTTTGCATCAACCAATCCAAGGTTAGCGAGCTTGCTTCCCCGCCTTAATTAATTTAGACTAACTGCGTGCATGCTATGCATGTTTCTCTTAATCGGCAGTTTATGGTCCTGTTTTTTTGTTTAACAACCTGTAATGGTTAGGCAACATTAAAGTAAACTGAAAAAAGAATAGAACACACTATTTAAACTGAAAATTAGAGAGTGGCCAGTCTCTCCTTACAACAGAATCATCTCCCGTCCCCACTCCTAACAAGTTTTAGTGTTATGGGTAGACTGAAAATTCCGTTTTCCTTTTATACAAGTTTTTTTCTCAGATTCTTTTTCTATTTTACAATTGGGAAAAAAAAAAAAAGAACTGTACAGACACAAATGTTACTAGTTCGATGGAACGAATACAAGTAGTAATTAAATTAAAGGAGAATAGTAGATATTTTCCACCATTCTTTTCTTTGCTAACCTTTGTTTTACGTCATTCCTTGCTAACTTGGCAATACCAAGTAGTTACTAGTTGATAGGATTAAATTAGTTGCTCAGATACTTTGTCTTCATATATTTGTTTTTCAATCTCTGTTGTGAAGTGTTCAGTTTTAACGGTGTTCTTTGGTAGGCGCGGTAACGAAGGTAATACTCAAGGTTTTATCCGTTTGTCCAAAAGGATAATCACAATTGCTGCTCACCCTATGTACGACACTATTGTAGCTGGAGCTGAGGTTTGTGAATTAAAAATTTCAATTACATACCTTGGTCCCCCTAATTTGTTGTCGAGCTAATCATGTCTCTATACTCTTAAAATTAAACAAATCTTGTCTGTATTTTTTTTTTATATAATAAGTAATTAATACTGGATACGAAAAATAAAAAAAAATTATATATTTCCTTTTTCTATATAATAAGAACCACTCCTTCCCACAACCACCACCAGCAGCAGCGCCCTGAATCTCAACAGCACCGGTTGCAAATACGCTATCCATTATTTTCTGGAATCATGTATGATTAAATTTATTATTTGCGCTGTTTTTTTGCTCCATTATATTCTTTGATCTGATAATTGAAGCAAACAAATTGTGTCATTCTTTTCCATTCTTAATTTTCTTTCTAATCACTAATTAGTCTTTCATTATTTATATGATTAAGTTCATTACTAGCTTATGTGAAACAACTTATGCAAATAAGTAAGCTTTGATATGCTATTATAAGATTTTCAAGGTAGTTTAAGAAAAAACAGCTTATAAAGATACAAATTTTGATAGTGAAAACTTGTGAATTAACAAAAAAATATTATTTATTTGCATAAACTATTTTAATGACATAACAAATAAGTCATATCCAAACATGCCCCAAACCTATGGCTTAATTTAATGTATTTTTCAGTTTTTTTTTTTTGAAGGATTAATGTATTTTTTAGTTTTTGATATGTTTTAAATATAATTGATAATTCTTATTCAAAAATAGTAATTTTTAATATATTATATTTTACATCAAACTTATTGTTTCGTCTAAAAAGTCAAACTATTATTTTATAGTATTTTTATAATATTAATATTTAATAAAAAAAAATTGCAATTTATAATTTGAATATTCAAAAACCGATCCAAAGATTTTTTTTATTTGTCCTAAAACAAAACCGAACGGCAAGTAAATTTATTTTTGATTTTAAATTTTCTCTCTAATCACTAATTACTAATTTATAACCCTGATGATTAGTCTTTCAATGATTCTTAATTTTTTTCTAATCACTAATTAGTCTTTCATTATTTATATGATTAAGTTCATTACTAGCTGAAAGGATGATTGCAGATACACTGCAGTGTTTCATTGATTCTTAATTTTCTCTCTAATCACTAATTAGTAGTGGTGCTCAAATCCAAAAACCCATCAAAAGATTTTTTTATTTGTCATCTAAAACCAAATAGAACCACAAGTAAATTTATTTTTGAATCGAATAAGTTTCAAACCGAACTGCGAGCACCCTTGATAATTAATTTTTCATTGATTCTTAATTTTCTCTCTAATCACTAATTAGTCTTTTCCATTTTTTTAGATATGCAGTGTTTTTGATGTAAGATGCAAATTACTAAGCAAATTTTATTGAAAGAAAAGACTTCCATGGAAAAGAGACAGACAGTGGAATGGTTAGATCTTCCCACCGAGTTGTGGACAATGATAGCCAAACATCTCATTATAGACAACACTTCATTTGAAGAAGTTTTCCGGTTTCGCAGTATTTGTAAGACATGGCGCTCCGCTCACCCTCTCCCGCAACACACACCATTTGCTCCGCAAGTTCGCATTCCTCTTAGGAGGCGTCGAAAATATTTCCTCCTCCAAACCACCATGTACCGTCTCCAGCCATTATTAAATGATGACGATGCACCTTCAAAAGGGTGGCTTATAATGCTCGGAAAGTCAGAATCCGTGCCACTTCGTCTCTTAAATCCTTTCACCTGCACCCCTGTCTCAGACAACCCTCAAGCATCGGAGGACACTTTGCAAAGGGTGGTAAATTTCATGAACTTTAAGGTTGTGAAGTTGCTTGAAGCCTTCAATTGCAATACCAATAGTTTTCTTAAACAGGTATTGTTCCCTAGTACTTTGCCTGTGGAGGGTCGTATGGTGGGCGCTCTATCTAAGGATGATTATAATAATTTGTGGGTTCGCAAGATTGGAGATAAGAAATGGACCAACATAAAATGGAGTGATTATGAAGGTTTTCATGATATAATCATCCATAAGGGGCAACTTTATGTTATAGATTGTCTAGGAACAATTTTTTGGATGAATCATTTGTCCACGGAGTTGGTACAGTTTACACAACCATTGTGCTCGTCGTATAAAGGCAAAAAGAAGAAAATGGTGGAGTTTCGTGGAAGACTCTACGTGGTTGTGATGCTTATGAATACAAACCATAGCTCTTGGAAATTGGAAGCTGATATTAAAGTATACACGGTCAATGAAGAATGGGGTCATTGGGAAGTTGTGAAAAACTTGGGGAATGTTGCATTTGTTTTGGGTAGACACTCTAATTTCTCATTGTCAGCTCAAGATTACCATGGAATTGAAGGGAATTGCATCTACTTTTCCGACTTCCTTGATATATTCAAGGTTTACCGTTTCAGCTTAAAAGATTCCATGTTAACTATTTCTAAACCTTTCTGGCCTTGTTCCGATTTGTTCAAAAAGACCTAATATACGATTTAGAACCCTAATTTTTATATGTGAATCATAACTATGTTTGATCATTGAGAAAATTTTATTCGGTTATATTTGCTTTTATGCAATTGATCTGGGTTGTTAACAATTTTCCGGCGATTATGATGGGGCTTGTGCGATTAAAGTATATATGGGGTTTTATGCTATTGCTACAATTTTCTATTGTTTGATGTGTGGATATATATGGTGCAGTACCAATGAAGTCGGTTTAATACAATTATATTTTTTTTTTTAATTTTTGTTGTTTTACTCAATCCGGTATCAATTAAGTCATTAATTTCATTAACTTATACCATCAAACATCAAGGTATGTCGTCGTTGAAATTTTAAATATTTTTTAAAAAGTGGACCACATTGAGTGGTCCATAAGATCTACGATGAAATATGCAATCAAGATTCTATAAATACCATATGAATGAATCATATATGTGTCATAAACACAAGTTGCATGTTATGCATATATGTTGATTATCTTTAACATATTCATGCTTGTGCCAAATTTGTAGCATGATATATATAAAAGAAAATTGCTTAGATTTTGAATTTGTGTTTCAAAATGTAATGTCAGGATTCAAGAATGTGAGCTAGCCATATCACAGTTTTAAATTCAAGAATTGCAAAAGTGTAAGCAGTAATATGGTAAAGATAATCAACATATATGTCGAATCAAGCAGTAGAAGTCAGTCATCCAGTGCTCGTGTTTGCGGCTCCAAAGAAGAAGATGAAGCCTTTATAGGAAAGAATAATCAACATACCGAATCAAGCAGTAGAAGTCGGTCATCTAGTTCTCCTATTTGCGGCTCCAAACAAGAAGAAGAAACCTCTGTTGATTGTTTTTCATCATGTGTCTTTGGGGTAAAAGAGAGTTTTTGGAAGAGAAAACACAATACAAAAAAAGTCTTAAATTTAATTACTGTGGAATCTTTCTTCTTCCTGATGAATAAAGTAATTTCTTCGAATAATCTCATATTAACTATGAAATTTGGTTGTCATTTGAATTTATTTTCCCGAAGAGTACCGAGTTTTGGTTACCATGAACGGATACATTTATTTAATAGCAACAAGTTATTTCGTTCAATGAAAGTAGTTGTGCCCAAAACTTCGTGTTTTTACTTTGCTCAAATTCATAGTTCGCAACAAATTATGCTTTATATTATCTGCATAAGTCTTTTACACATTCTCATCCCAAACTGTTGTTGAACGCCACATAATGCAGTATCTACGTTACATTTTACCTCTCCTTTCAACGGTGGCTACCGTCTGTTTCGACTGTCATCAGTTCCCGGAGCCGCTTCTGTTTCGCTGCGGCACATTGCTTGCCACTGCAGTAACGTGTCCCTATAATTTTCTCAAAAGATGGACATACGACTTTCAACTGTGTTTGGCCTTATAATTATAACAACCCTTATTAATCCTTACCTAAGAAAAGTATACATTTATTTGAATTTTTCTTGTTATAAACAATGAGCTTAATTTCAATACATGATAAGTGTAAAAAAAATTACACCATTACGGTCATTCATATGTGAATTTAGAAGTTGATATGATTAATGTCAAATAGTAATTTTTATGATGTAACGGCTGTGATTGACTGACGTACGTTAATTAAACACCGCACTAATATTATATTAATATTATATTTAATATTCAATTGGCAATAGAGTAAATTTGCGAAAATCTATTCAGCAAAGACTTGGGTATAGTTGTGAATGAGACCACAGTTGTGAATGATGTATACTTGCTGCCTTTGAAGTCACTATTCAACACCATGTGAGCATCTCGTTAAGCATGTGAATTGTTCCTAGGTACGTACGTTGTGAATGTCTATAACTAGTTAGGAACCCGTGCAACGCACGGGCGGGGATGATTGTATTATCTGATTAAATACAGCATTTATACAATTGGTTGTTAACATAACACCATCATATAATAAAAACATGTAATAATATAATTGTTGTTATAGTTAAAACATAAACCAACAAACAAACAATAACTTAAGAGTATCATCAAGATAATTAATGTAGATAGAGTTCGAACTGAAAAACATAATAAAATACAATACATCAAACATAATTACTTATGATTTATTTATATATAATATCGATAGTATATACTATAACCTCCCGTGTTATAAAAATTGAACAATAAAAAATGATAAAAAATTTAAATACTAACTTTACAATAAAAGGGCACAGAAAAGAGAAATAAATTACTTAATTATAGGATTTATTTATATATAATATCAATAGTCTATATTATAATCTCTCGTGTTATAAGAATTGAACAATAATTATTGACAAAAATTGAACAATAGTCTATACTATTGTCACATGTGTTATAAGAATTGAACAATAAAGAGTGACAAAAATTTTAACTACTAACTATACAATGAAAAGACACGGAATAGAGGAACGAATTACTTGATTACATGATTTATTTATATATACTATCAATAGTATATGAGTTTAATTGTTGTGCACCGTCGGTGTAAATTATTTTTACACATACATCCAATGACGCGTTGCCACGTCATTTAATGAATGTGACACATCATGTGTTTTTAATGACCATACATGATGTGTCGGTTTTTTATTGGACGCATGTGCAAAATAACTTTACACCGACGGTGCAAAGGTTATAGTATATTCTATTGTTCATAGTATATACTATAGTCTCCCGTGTTATAAGAATTGAACAATAAAGAGTGACAAAATTGAACAATAGAATATACTATAACCTCATATGTTATAGAGTTGTGGCAGCGGTGTAGCAAAGCCTTTTTCCACAACCAAAAGTCTCTTCTCAAGTAAAATGAAAAACCTTGAATTAATTTCGGTTAGTAGAACCTGCAAAAGGAACCGTAATAAAGTTTATGAAAGACATGGTTCAGATCTTATTATAAGATACACTGGTGCAAATCATACCATATATACAAATCATTTTAACTGACAAAGTACTCTCAATAATAAACCATGTTATGATCACTCAAGGCATGAAATTAAACCACAACCTCCAAAACAGAGCTGATGCATATTAGTTCATTTTCAATAAGGTGCATAAATGAAATAGGAAACAAATTAACCATCCCTCACCAGTTCTTTCTCCATTGTTCATAAAGCCACTGTGAAACTCCCCCAATACATTCTTGTTGCCTTTTAGTTCAAACCTGCAAGCCAAATTTGTGGAATCGAAAATTAGAATACAAACTGAAATCGAAAAATGAATAAAATGAATAAATCTATTGATATCCAAGGCGGGAGAAATTGAAAGTGAAATTCGAAATTTGTTTTTACCTCTTGTTCTTATCTTATCCCTTTGGAGGGAAATCCAATCTGCATGTATATTGACCAAACCTGCAAAATCAACAAATAATGAATCATTAAAATGGAAATTTTTTAACATTGGGGTTTTCTTCATGTAAAGACAACACAAATTTTTCTGAAATTAGAGGAGGATTTGATTAGAGGGAAGGGTTATAAATGAAATTTCTCTAGCGATGACAGAGTGAGAAGAAGATGTTGCATCGATAAGTAATTGAAACTTTTTGGTTGTGAAAATGGTTTCAAAATTGTTAGCCAAAAGAAGAAGAGGAGTTCTTCATCGCAGAACAATGAAAACGACGGCTCATCCATTCCACTGTCCTATTTTGCTTTTATTCAATTTTTTATGGTTTTCAACAAACCGGACCGGCCTTGTTTGGGCCTTAATGGATTGGACTGTTGTTTTTGGCCCAGCAAGCAATGAGATGAAAGGGAGGGAAAGGAAATTCAAATTGCTGGCCAGAAGAAGCAAAGTTTTTGAATTTTTTCCAGCTAGGAATTTTTCTGCATGATTGTGTGATTGACATGTGGCAAAAATTACCCTAAATCTGTGTTGAATGTGTGTAGTTAGTATGATGTGCCTTGCTAGTGCGAAAGAGCGAAACCATTCAATACTTTTTGTGACACGGTCAGTCATTCCGATGAGTATCTTTCCACTCTGTAAACGGCCAAGCAACTATACCACCCCTTTTAATGATTCTTTTTCTACATAAATGAAACTAAAATTAGATCAAAAGAATTAAAGATAAAACAATTGTTGTCAATATAGATTTTGAATGGAGAAATAAAAGTACCCCATGTCAAAAAGAAAACTGAAACGTATGATAAAAAAAATAACAACAAACGAATGGTAGATGTACATGTGGTCAATGGCGGATCCAGGACCCTAGACCAGCGGGTGCAGGATTTACAATGAAATTTTTATTTTGTAAAATTGTCTAATGGCAAAAAAAGTTACCATGAATAAGTGAGAATATCAAATTCAAATTTTGGTCTCTGCATATCGCAATGTTTCTACCAATTGAATTATACTGGAGGACAAATATTTTTACTTCTTTAATATATTTTATAACATTGAATTAGGAAATTAGGATTAAATACAATTATTTGATTAGATAAAAAGAGATGAAATTAAAAATAAGTATATAATAATAAATTTAGTAGAAAAACAAAACTACACCAATATTTAATTTTTTCATATAAAACTAATATTTATTATACCATTGCATATATGAATGAATGACATGTAGTGGCAAAACGTTTTTATAATTCTAAATTTTAATTATTCTTTTGCTACAAACTATTTACAAATCAAACTATTTACAAATCAAAGCTTAGTGGCCCAAGCCTATCATATACATTAACCTACCAACATAACCCTAAATTTCTAATGTTATCATTTGAAGAAAACCAGCCGCCGCTAGTGTTGTCACACTTCATCTTTTCTTTCTTGTCCTTCCACTCTCTTCTTTTACCAGCAACTGTTATAAGTTATTCCCGTTTTCTTTCTGTAGTTCTTATTTCTTTGTGATAGAAGTAGTAGTTCATGGGTGCAAATAGAAAGTTTCAGGGTGTGCAAATATCACAAATTCAAGATTATATGTGTAAATTTCAAAAGTTCAGGATGTGCAGCTGCACTGCAGCTGCACACCCTCAACTGCATGTAGATCCGCCCCAGGATGTGGTTATTTGTCCCTTTGATTTTCCAGATGTAGAAAAATACTACAAATTAACGAAGTGGAGAAAAGAGAAAGTAGATGTTGTTATCTTTCTTTTCTATCTTGTGGCGCAGTTAATTAATGATCATTTGCTATGCTAACTTTCCCTTTATATATAGGTATATATAATAGATATAAGATTAAAAATAAAAAATATCAGTTATTTTAAGACTTGACTCGATAAATTTTATTCATATTAGTCTTTTTAAATGTAGGCTATGGATTAAATTAATAGTAAGTGGATAAAGTTAAGGACCAAATTAATACTATAATAAATTGATAGTAAAATACAAAGACTTAATATTAAGTGACTAAATAAAAAAGACTAGTTTATGTTACCATTGGAGATGATCTTATTCACACGGTCATCTAATGATTACATGATAATTCGTTTTTGTAAACTAGTTTTATGTAGTCATCTAATTGAATTTTGTCACATAATAAAATATATCATTATTTTAAATAAAATTTAAAGTAAAAGTTATTACTTTTTCCTACGTGACATACATGAGTGTAAAACTATTTTATAATGACGATGTATATCCATTAAAGTTATTATTTTATACTTCATCCATTCAAATATATAAGATCTTTTTAGTAAAATTTGTTATCTTATTTTATAAAACGTTTTTTAAAATTCAAAGTACATTAATTATATTTTCACAAAAATATTGCTAATTAATTGAAGAAAAAAATCACTATTTCTCTCATTTAATAATTGAAGGTAATTTTAAAAAAAGAAAAAATATTATTAACAAATTTAATACAAAAATTATTTTACTTAATTATTGTGCATGTGTGAAAGAGTGCTTAAATAGTAATAATGTTTTACCTGAACAATACTAGTAGTTTATTACTACATGTTACTAGAGAACAGTAAATATATACTCAACTTTTCTACCTCAAACTAATGTAATGATTATAGTACCAGTCAAAAAGCAGCTTTTCTGCGTTGCAACCTTAACTGCCGCGCCTAGTGTAGTGGCTAGTGGTGAGAGGCAATTGTAAAAAACGAATCACGCAAAACGTTGTAGTACTATTGTACTGGGCTGTACTACTATATAGTGAAAGTAATTTGCGTCAAAACAAATAAGTAGGGGTAAATATGTCTAAGACCCAAAAAAGAGTAATTCATTATGTCAAATGACGGAAAAACTAGCATGCATATAGTATATATAGTAGCCGTAATTTGTCTAAAAAACCCCCCAAAAGGCACATGCACATCTCGATGATTCAATTATTATAAGGAGAATGTTAACATGTGCACCAAAAGCACATGTTAAGGAAGCAAAAATAGAAAGTATTAAATGATTAAGCATTAAATTTTAACTTTTTAAGCATTAAATTTTTTTATCATTAAAAGTTAAATTTCTATATTAAGATACCTTAACATGTGCCCTATATGCACATGACATGTGCCCTATATGCACATGTTAACAACACCCTTATTATAATTTTATCTTAGAACCTATCAAGTCTCGATACATAACACGATATCGATACGACACTGATACACAAGTAATTTGCTTTACTATTAAAATCATTTTTTAATCAAAGTAAAATGGGTGGATGTGAGGACGGAAGAAAATGAAGTGTGGATAAAAAATATTGAAGGAAAAGGAAAATCGCAGCATTTTTTTACAGTAAAAATTAGGAGTATCTTTTTGGAGATAATAAGCTGCATTTGTTGTATATTGGAAACATGTGAGCTTATGTATTTATGGCGTTGAGTTTTTTTATTACTAAAATAAAAATATTTTTTCATTTAAATTCGTAGAGTACATTATATTCAAGTACAAATTCAATATCGCTAAAAACGAAAAGAAAGAATTTGCAAACAAACTCGTATCATTTAAGTTAATAACGAACGTAAAACGACATATTCATGTATACAAATAGTGTGATAAAATGAAATTAACCGAAATACTTATGCCTTCAAATTTGCATCGTTGACGAATTTAATTACGGTGCGAATAAGTAGTTTACCAAAATTGATCTGTCAATTCAATCAAACAAACACGAAAACAAAACGGGACGATGAAATCACATGAAAAAACAAACAAAGGAAAATTCATTTTTTGTTTTGTTTTTCACCACCAGTTGAATCTGGTTCGGGGGTCCGTTCTGGCATCAAGTGATTCAATTCCCTCCAGATCGTAGTTGCGGAGAATCGAATCGCGGTCTTCGCTACCAAGTTAATGTAAAAATCAGTTATTTATGGTGTTGATTAGAAGCACCAGTTATTTATGTGTTTCCACGTATCACGCGTTCTACGTCATACACTAGCGCATAAAGCTGCCTTAAGTTTGCATGCCTTGAGATTTTAACATTAAAATGTGCATGGGTCAAAGTTGGAGGAAATTGTTTGAATTTTCCCCACAACATGTTTAGCCAAATTTCACCTCTCGCTAAAAACAAACTTTACTATCCAATAATATTCTCTCATACCTCAATTTTTTTTATTTCATATTATATCCTATTCATTTGTACCTAACGCGCCTGTGCGTGTCTATAAAGAAAAATATGTTTTATAATATGATGATTTTGTTTATTGCTAAAAAATGTGCATTATGTTATGATAAGTTTTTCAATTGTTACTACTAAAAAAAATATTGTTGGTATTATGAAAATCGACATCAAAATTTTTGTATCCTATTTTTATCTACTAGAGGGTTAGACAGACACGTTTCGTGCATGCCTGTGTCTGACTTATGTAAAAAATAAAAGACATGTCTTATGTTATGACTTATGAGTGTATTTGTTAATAAAAAAAATTTCCTACTAAAAAAATGTGAGTATTGTTATGGTGAATTAGTTAATAAATTTTTTTTATTGCTAAAAAATAAAATAAGAGTATTGTTGGTATTATAAAAAGTCGACACTAAAAATATTTGTATCCTCTTTATATAAAGTATAAATATGTATATTTTTTTCTCTTTTAACTCATTTTCATACATTTTTCTTCATATCTTTTATGTATTTTTATTTTATTATCTATCATTTTATCAGTCATTTCTATCCTACTATCTCGCTTATTAGATGAATGTGCATTTGGTCTGCAAACCAAGTACTCCAGTATTATTTAAAATTATTTTACATGCATTGTGAATATACTAGTATACAATAACTTATTCACACGATCATCTAATGATTACATGATAATTCGTTTTTGTAAACTAGTTTTTTATATAGTTATTTAATTGATTTTTGTCGCATAATAAAATATATCATTATTTTAAATAAAATTTAAAGTAAAAGTTATTATTTTTCCTACGTAACATACGATGAGTGTAAAATTGTTATAATGATGATGCATATCTATTAAAGTCATTATTTTATACTTCATCCGTTCTAATATATAAGATCTTTTTAGTAAAATTTGTTGTCACATTTTATAAAATGTTTTTCAAAATTTAAAGTACATTAATTATATTTTCACAAAAATATTGCTAATTAAATGAAGAAAAAAATTCACTATTTCTCTCATTTAATAATTGAAGGTAATTTTGAAAAGAGAAAAAATATTTTAACAAATTTAATACAAAAATTATTTTACTTAATTATTGTGCATTTGTGAAAAAGTGCTTACATAGTAGTAATGTTTTACCTGATCAATAGTTTATTACTACATGTTACTAGAGAACAGTAAATATATACTCAACTTTTCTACCTCAAACTAATGTAATGATTATAGTACCAGTCAAAAAGCAGCTTTTCTGCGTTGCAACCTTAACTGCCGCGCCTAGTGTAGTGGCTAGTGGTGAGAGGCAATTGTGAAAAACGAATCACGCAAAACGTTGTAGTACTACTGTACTGTACTACTCCCTCCGTCCCAAAAAGAATGACCCAGTTGACCGAAACACGCATGCCAATGCATAACTTTGACGACTAATATCTTTAATTGTATAATAGTAAAAATTATAAAAAATTGATATTTTGAAAACACTCATCGAGACGAATCTAACAACATCTTATATGTTAATATTTATTTTTATTTATT
Organism: Trifolium pratense; assembly: GCF_020283565.1. Classification (NCBI taxonomy): domain Eukaryota; kingdom Viridiplantae; phylum Streptophyta; class Magnoliopsida; order Fabales; family Fabaceae; genus Trifolium; species Trifolium pratense. Next base: position 50,855,203 of record NC_060061.1, read on the forward strand.
AGTAGAAAAATATGGTCAAAACAATATATATGAATAGTGCATATATTCAAAATGGGTCATTCTTTTTGGGACGGAGGGAGTACTATATAGTGAAAGTAATTTGCATCAAAACAAATAAGTAGGGGTAAATATGTCTAAGACCCAAAAAAGAGTAATTCATTATGCCAAATGAGGGAAAAACTAGCATGCATATAGTATATAGTAGCCGTAATTTGTCTAAAAAACCCCCACATGCACATCTTGATGATTCAATTATTATAATTTTACCTTAGAACACATTTTAACCTTTTCCAAAAACGTATTTAACTTTTTTTGTATTTATAAATTTTTTTTATTTATATTAATTTTCATCTTATTATAATTTTTTAATAATCAATTTTACCTTATAAAAAATAGTCATACTTTTTTTAAATTTTTTTTAAACTTATTTAATACTTTTTTTAATAATCATGTAAAAATAATCGTTTTTAAGTGCCAAAAGAAAAAAATCATTTTTTAATCAAAGTACTTTACTATTTCTTTTGAATTAAAGGAGAATCTATAGAATTGTCACGTAAATTGAAAGCATGATTATTTTCTTTTTTAGGAATTTAGGAAGAATCTAGAATTGTCACGCAAATTAAAATTATGATTAACAAAAAGTGACAAGTGGTAAATAGTTGGGTCTTAACCATTTAGTTACTACAAAAACATAGAGGGTATTATAGGTATTATGAAAAATGGACACCTACCATCTTTATAAATAAGTATAGATATATCTTCTTTATGTTTAAAGTTACTAAAAAAAATCAAGAATATTGTTTATGTATGGTAATTCATTAGGTTAAAAATGGCAGATAGAATCCGGTAAATTTTACTTTCATTAATTTTTGAACTTTATCTTCTAAGTTCATTAAATAACCTACTTTGTATATAGTATTTATTTTTAAATAAAAAAAATATTTTTACTCTCATTAATTTTTGAATTTTTTGTTTGTTTGTCAGTTCATTGCAGTGGAAAAGGGGTCCCGGTACTCGAATTCATGGAAGAGTAGGCTATGAATATGCGACCACTAACTTGCTAATCCGTTCTTATTCCGAGGTAAGTTGTACTGTACCCACCCATTTGTTCAATAAAGTTAAGCTTGGATAATTTTTTTATAGAAAATAGTAGTTGCTTAAATCGATTGTAACGAGCCATGGGTTGGTTTCTGATTTGTTGGGAGGAAGAGGAAGAAGAAGATGAAGGTTGGTGTTGGTGGAAGAGGGGAACAAGATGAATGTTGGTTTATTTTGAGTTAATTTTTTTTAGTTAGTGAGTGAGTTTAATATAGTATGATGATTCTAGTGTATAATAACTATTAGTTATTAGGTTTTGATCTTATTGAATATTATTATAAATTTGTATGTTATATTTATTTGACTTGCAGCTTGGAGCTTTTCCTCACAAATATCTTTTTGAAGGGGAGAGATGTAAATCACATGTAGGTACTCAGAAATCACATGAAAATGAAATACATGTTGTGATTTAATATAATAATAAACGTTTTCTTTCTTTCTGGTTTTCTATATATATATATAGCCCGAGCGGATCAGTTCTTTAGTTGTGGATAGTGATAGTGATGCCAGCACCGACGAGGATAGTTATTCCAGCACCGACGAAGATAGTGATGACAGCACCGACGACGCCGGAGGTCCTCCTGATAGTGATGCAAAGGACGATTATGTCGGTCCTACACTTATTGATAGTGATAATGATGCAGTGGAAGATTATTACGGTCCTACACTTATTGATAGAAAGTAAGCAAGCACCTTTTTAAATATTTTTGAATAAATTCTTTCTCTTTGAAAAAAAATTCAAAACAAATTACTTGTTTGAAGATTTAATTTGTTTCACTTTTCATGTAATCTTTGATTTCTCTCTAAAAAGCTTACATTCATTTAATTGTTTTCAGGAATGGTGTCTCGGCATTAGCATTTGATACTAAGGTAATTTTGTCCAACTAATTGGTTTTAAAAAATAATTGTTCATTCTTATCTTGTTTTATTTATTTTCTCAAAACGAAATCTTAAATATTAGTATATATATTTTTGAATTGTGATTTAGGGTAAGTACTTAGCAGCAGGTACAAGAGCAGGCTGTCTTACCATTTATGATTTTGATTCCTTGTACTACCACACCCAAGGCAAGTTCAACCTTTGTAATTTCTTTGTTGGATAGATAATAACTTTTGATATAATAATGTTAATAATGTTTTTTATTGGATAAGGGTTAATTTCAAATGAAGTGCTCATGATTGTTTAAAATTGGTTTGGTATTAATTGTGATGGCAGATGGAGAAGAAGATCAAACCAAGCAGTTGCTCCACAAGTCCGAATTCAATATGAAACAAGTTAATGCTATCAAATGGAATCCTGAGGATGAGGATAAGGTTTCAAATTAATTAAATTATTTCAGGATTTTATTATTAAATTTATAATAAATTCATTATTATTTATAAATAAACTGGAACCTGCTTTAGTTTTATTACATTATTCTTAGTTAGGATCTATCAACAATTATTCTTAGTTAGGTATATCATATGTGTCAATTAGCAATATTAGGATATTTTATAATGTCATGGCATCTAATTCAATTAATACTCTATTTGCTCTTAAAACTTTTTTTTGAAGAACTATTTGCTCTTAAACTTACGTCTAATCCTTTTCATTTCAGATTGCATATGTATCGAGACATCGTTATAATCTACAGATGTACGATTTTACTGGCCCGCCAAAGGTAGTAAGTTTTAATTTCATTCTCATTATGACACTACTTTCTTGTTAAAACTAAACTTGCTTACATTTACATTAATTATATATTTTGTTGCTAGCTCTATTCTTTCGAAAATTATATATTTCAACGGTTACTCGATCAAATTCATTTCTATCAATTTCTTATTACCTACGGCATTCTTGCTAATTTGATTTATTTTTTGTTTTTTTTATGTGAAAGGTGAAAATTAAGAAAAATATTATTTGGCATGCTAGTATATAACAAATTAAACAAGAGAAACAGTTAAATAAATAGTGTTATAATTTTTAAAAGGTCAAATGAAAGCGGTTAATCTTTCATTCTTTATCTATCTATATATCTCAACTAAAAGTTTAGTTTGTACAACCTATGTATATATAGGGTTTTCGTAACCTATGTATCAGCTTAGATATCAGCTTAGACCTTTTTACATAGACCAAATAACCAAGTCATTACCCTTGTTTTATGTTTGCTGTTTTATCCTTGAATTATTGCTTAATTACTACAGGAGTTCCCAAGAAGAGCTGTAAATGAGGAATATTTAGTAGGTTTATCTGATGTTGCTTTTGCATCAACCAATCCAAGGTTAGTGAGCTTGCTTCCCCGCCTTAATTAATTTAGACTAACTACGTGCATGCGATGCGTGCTTCTCTTAATTGACAGTTTATGGTCCTGTTTTTTTGTTTAACAACCTGTAATGGTTAGGCATTATATTAATTATATCTTTTTGGTGCTGCGAATGAATTTTTACAGCCTCATAGTTGCTTCTGATTATGGACATCCTACTGTTGCGGTTTGGGATACAAGAGCGGAAGATCTTCCTATCCGCCAGCTTCAAACTGGTCTCGCTGATGCTAGAGCTACATGCCTCCAATATTCAGAATTCGGCACTGATCAGGTTATATATAATTCTTCCTTCCTTTCAGCCACTTCAGTTGACCAAATTAATAAATATGTTTGAATGAGTAAGGAATTAGAAATAAAGCTAACCCGCAGTTGTGTATTGGGTTTGGTCAATTTCCAGCATCTTTTGGCTGGTGGGACAGATGGCTTCATCTGTGTGTGGGATCTTCGTGGTGGTCGTGATAATCCTCTGCTACAATGGAACTTGTTTGACTTGATGAGGCGTCAAAATTTGATTGTAATATATGTTATTCAAGTTTAATTGTGCACGTACGTTTTGCATATTATATATGCCATGTCATTAATTCTCATTGTTAATTATGTTAGGATGAACGTCAAGAGCATCGTCGCACTTGTATCGACTCTATTGGTTATAATCCATCAAATCAGAGGCAGTTAGCATTCCATGTTAATAATGGCTGGTAGGTTATGTTGTCTGATCTCTTTCTTCAGCCACATTACTGTTAAGAAGAAAAATTTCCATTAACTCCAAGATGGATCAGTTTCTTTGACTTGACTATATATATTAACATAATAATTCAGCTAATATATGTTATATTGTTTCTGAATGCAAGATCCTCTTCACGATTGAAACTGGAGATGCATGTCGATCTATTTCCATATATATATATATATATATATATATATATATATACATACATATTTTAATATTTACAATCATATATGCATGTACGTAGGTCGGGTGTTTACGATTTTCACTCTTCTTCAATTACTCATATTCACCGACCACTTGTACGGCCTGGTTTACTGTAAGTTAGTTTGTTTATCATCCATCAATTGCCATGTACGTAGTCTTGAGTTGCCTAACTTGTTGATAAGCAAGCAGGTGTAACTCATCAGTTTACTTTTCTTTTCTTGTTAGCGAGGGGTGCCGTGATCCATTTTGCATTAGAAGAAGCTCATGGTTAGCTGACACCTCGGTGAGATTTTATAAGCTCAACTCTATCCTTATATTTAATTTTTTTTCCCTACAAAACTTTAGGTGTTTATGACAATGCTGATATATTGTTAGGTTTAAATAAGATAGATTTAAACTGCATTTTTCATTCTGCATAGTATAATCTAAGCTTTAAGTGACTGCATGTGTTGGAAACTATTGCAGATCTATATGGCACCATCACGAACTGAAAATGGCATTTTTCTCTTGGATTTTAATTCGAGCGACTCATCTCCTTACCATGTGGACTCAGTGTAAGCTATCCTAACTGAAACAATACAATATCCTTTTAATTTTCCTTGGAAACTGGAATTGTACCTCTTAAGTAGTGTTTGGCTAGCTTTTTTTAGTTTAAATAGTTGGGCTAACCATATTTTAAAAGAAGAGAACGATTCCATTGACCGGAAAAAAAGAATTGAACACACTATTTAAACTGAAAATTAGAGAGTGCCTGGTCTCTCCTTTCAACACAATCATCTCCCGTCCCCACTCCTAACAAGTGTGTTAGTGTTATGGGTAGACTGAAAATTCCGTTTTCCTTTTATACAAGTCTTTTTCTCAGATTCTTTTTCTATTTTACAATTGGGAAAAAAAATTTAACTGTACAGACACAAATGTTACTAGTTCGATGGAACGAATACAAGTAGTAATTAAATTAAAGGAGAATAGTAGATATTTTCCACCATTCTTTTCTTTGCTAACCTTTGTTTTACGTCATTCCTTGCTAACTTGGCAATACCAAGTAGTTACTAGTTGATAGGATTAAATTAGTTGCTCAGATACTTTGTCTTCATATATTTGTTTTTCAATCTCTGTTGTGAAGTGTTCAGTTTTAACGGTGTTCTTTGGCAGGCGCGGCAACGAAGGTAATACTCAAGGTTTAACCCCTTTGTCCAAAAGGATGATCACAATTGCTGCTCACCCTATGTACGACACTATTGTAGCTGGAGCTGAGGTTTGTGAATTAAAAATTTCAATTACATATCTTGGTCCCCCTAATTTGTTGTCGAGCTAATCATGTCTCTATACTCTTAAAATTAAACAAATCTTGTCCGTATCTTAATTTTCATATGCATAAATCATCATATCATCATTGTCCTTTTAAAAAATTTAAGTTTTACTATGAAGATGAATTTGATGTAAGTTCAAAATTTTTAAAAATGGTGAACTTTTGATAAAGAATGGATTTTGAAGATGTGGGATTAAAGTTATTATAATTGAAAATTTTGATTAGTAACTAGGTTCTTGATGAGAATAATGTCTGCAATGATTAAATTGATTCAGTTTGTGAATATTTTTGTTAGGAAATGAAAATTTGAGAATTTTATTGCAATAACTAAAGGGATATTTAAATGACCGTAGACAAAGTTTGGGTTTAAACATCCCACTCTTAGGTTAGGTGGAACAAGATTTTATCTACTAAAAAAATCATTGAGAAGTGAGAACTAAAACCGCACCTGATTCATTTTAGGGGACCAAACCTGCATGGTGCCTATAATTAAATATCCTCAGCTTTATATAACATTCAACATCTTCAACCGTATTTGTTATTCTTAGAGTTTAATTATTCATTAGTTGAATCACCTATGACAATTAACATGCCTAAAAGATTGATTACCTATTGGTTTCAGGATACATCTTTACTTGTGATTTCCCAAAAACACAAGTCTGTGGCAGGTGGGGAAATGGAAAATGTGGAAGGGGCAAATGTGAATGATGGTGCGGGAGTGGCAAATGTGGAAGGGGCAAATGTGAATGAGGGTGCGGTAGTGGCAAATGTGGAAGGGGCAAATGTGAGTGAGGGTGCGGGAGTGGCAAATGTGGAAGGGGCAAATGTGAATGAGGGTGCGGTAGTGGCAAATGTGGAAGGGGCAAATGTGAGTGAGGGTGCGGTAGTGGCAAATGTGGAAGGGGCAAATGTGAATGAGGGTGCAAATGTGCAAGTGGCAGATGAAGATGAAGATGAAGATGAAGATGTGGAAATGACAGGTGAAGATGAAGATGAGGAAGAATAGATTAACAATTGTTCTTTCTTTTTTCCTCTTATGAATTTACAGTACAAACTACAAAGTATCTTAGTTGAATTATTATGCTGAATTTGATGATATGATACTACCGTTTGCATTTTATACGAATGGACTACAAATCCATCGCACTTCCTTTACTTGTTGTAGTTCTTGGGGATCAGAAGCATGCATAACTCTATGATCCATTATTGGGCTTGTTTGCTGTTATATTTGCTATTGTATTGGCCAGATCAACTTACCAACTAGATTAAGGCCAAGATAAGGTTGGTTGGTTGGTTAGTTTATGATGGGACTGGGACATCCATCTCTGTTGGAATTATTTCTACCTCCTAGTGTGGCTGGGTTAGCTATGCTATTTTTCTTAAAATCCCAGCACAACTGCAAGTCTTTTTTCTTCATGTATCTACTTTAATTATCTATGGTTTACTTATGCTCCCATTAATAAATTTTTTGCTTAACAAAAATAAAGGAATGGTCTGAGAATTGCAGTATGATGGTCTGATGTTTGCCATCTTTAAGTCCTTACCATTTCCTTAAACGCATTCAAAGTCGATATCCATAAAACTGTATGAAAAAGACAATTTTACAAATAATTTTCTTTGGTAGTATTCGGTTTCATCAGGAAAGGTAAATCTCTCTGAACATCGATAGTGTTACTATGTACCTTTGCCATGTTTAAGCTCGCAACTACTGTGTCATTTCCTGTAAAGTGAACTCGGAAGAATGGAAGTTTTGTTGATGAGTTATTGCACCAATGACTTGGTTTATGTTTATGTTTGGTCTTTGGTTAAGTTGTTGGATAATTTGAGTTGGGCCTAATCAAAATCTACAAAATTAGTTTGTAAGGTGAGGGCTGTCCACCATTTATAAACATATTTTCAGATAATATATCTCATTAAATGTGAGACTCTTATCACACACCTCTAACATTTATAAGCATTATTTTGGGATTAAAGTTTGCAAACCTTAGTTTAAGTGAACATCATATTTGTAAACTGAGTTTGCAAAAGCATCTCTCCCTTTCCATCTCAAATAGAGTTTCAAGACAAAATTGAGGCAAAACTCAGTTCACAATTGGATCCAACTGAAAATCAAAGAAGAGATCTTTTCAGTTTTGCTTTTTGAATGAATGGTAGGGGTATCCCAACTGAAAACCAAACAAGTCATAATTTGAGTGTTGGAGTGTCATTGCAGATACTCTTATTAGTTAAGAGCAGCAGATTGAAAATTTGAGTTTTGTACGGAACACAACTTTTTCTGTTTCAAGTAAGCATTGAAGCTTCGGTACTGAATATAGCCTGTGATCGAGGTTTCACTTTGATCTGGGCTGGCTCCGTGGGTGTGCAAGGTGAGCCACCGCACAGGGCCTCAAACATTTATGGGCCTCTAATTAACTGTATCAGTCTATTAAAAAATTTATATATGTAAAAAAATTAATGACTTTGTTACTACTAAAAATATTTCATTACTAAAAAAAAGAAAATTTAGTAGACACACTTTAATTTTATAAGTAACTTGTGGTTGATCGTAAAAAAAAAGAAGCAACATTACAAGAAAAAACATTTCGTCGAAGAAAATGTAAAGTTGATAATGATATTAGATTGAAATATATTTTAATGTTATTGATTAAAATATGTCACTTTTAGATGTTATTTACTATGATGACTATATTTTTATTAAAGATTCATTTTTAATTTTTAAACAGGGCCTCCAAATACTCGGGACCGGCCCTGACTTTGATGTTATATATGAGCATTGTTCTACTCAAATTAATATTTGTTTTTAGCTGGACTATGTACTCTTCGACTTGTTATCAAAAAGAAATATGGTGTCACCGTAATTCTAAACATGCCTCAAGATCAATAAAGTTCTCTTTCTTTTACTGTTGCAAAAAAAAAAACTAAACATTGAGTTTATTTATCACCAATGTTTTAATTATAGGTTTAAGTTTCAAAAAAAAAAAAAGTTTCAAATTAAAAGTTTTAAGTTGGTCCATTAAGTTTGGTCTCAGTCATGTTCTATATCATTTTCTTCAAGTTTGGTCTCAGGAATCTGGTTAATTAATATCATATCGTATATTAGTATTTGGTATTGAATAAAATAAATTTGTTTCAAAAGTAAAGTTAATCAAATATTTTTTTTTGATATAATAAGGATAATTGAAGCAAATAAATTGTGTCATTCTTTTCCATTCTTAATTTTCTCTCTAATTTTCATTGCAGCTTAATTACATGCGGCGGAAGTTTTTTTATGAATCTCTGGAGCTTGTGGAGAAGTAGAAATGTATTCATTTGGGACCACAAAAATGAGAGCAATGCAGAAATTATTCATAGAGGAATTTGCTTACTTTCAGAATGGCGAAATGCGCGCCGGATCGAGGAACAAACATTATTGACTACCCGCACTGATCGAGATAAGTCTTAATTGGAAACGCCCTCCACATGGTTTCTTTAATTGTAATGTTGACGCTTCGTTCTCGGAGTATAACAATAAAGTGGGTATCGGAATGTGTCTAAGAGATGAATTTGACATGTTGGTGGGAGCGAAAACTATATGGCTACAACCGATTATGTAAGTTGCTATCGATGAAGCATCGGGACTGCAAGCAGCGACGGAGTGGATAAAAGAATTAGAGTTTGAGAAAGTAATTTTTTGCATGGACTCAAAAGTAGTGGTGGACTCACTGAATTCACATGAACGAGACGATACGGAGCTAAGGTCCATTTTAGCTAGATGTAGAGCTACTTTATATGATATTTGTAATAACTCTTATGTCGAGTTTTCTAGGAGAGAGGCTAATATAGTTGATCATAATCTTGCAAAGGCGGCCATACATAATGTCAGTTCTCATCTCTATTTTGACATATTTATAAAATAATTTTGACTTTTCATATTTATAAAATAAAAAGGAAGTGGCTTTTTGCTGTCTTAATATCTATTTCTTTCAAATGCATATCAATCATTGCAATTCTTTTGCCAATTAACTTGCATAGTCCATCTTAAATTCAAAGTACTTTATAAGAAGACTACTTGCAAAACATTACTTGAAGATCTAATTTTTTAAAACCAAATGTATGTCTCTCCTCTTATTTACTTTCAATAAAGCATAAGGATAAATGAGGATATGCAAAGTGACACAACGGGAGAGGTGTCTATATATATATATATATATATATATCCTGCAAAATCACCTTCGACGCAGAAGATTGATACTTAGTTTTAAAGTACTGAAAAGATTGATAATTTTAAAGCTAAGAAGTTTGTAGAAGTCTAACTTTCTCTTATTTCTTTTCTAAGTATTTGGCATATATACTGATAACTATTAATAGAAGGCGGGTTCTATGGTGCACAAGCCATATAGGTCTTGCACCGTGCAAGACCTTTCCTGACCATTTGATCAAAAAGATTTATCAAAATTAAAAATACACTCTCCACAGCATATTTTTCCCATCTCCCTCTTCTTCTATCTTCTGATTCCTTACCAAAACTTCTGAATGTTAGTTGGTTGTGCTGCCACCGCAGATTATCTTATCGCTATAATCTCACATGTTCTTTGCCACAATAATAAGCTCCTCCAGATCAAAACTGCAGATTTATCCAACTAAATTTGAGACACCAATTTTTTTTGAGACATACCAAATTATTTTCCAAAATGGCTTAGCAATTGTATTTAGATTTTCATGGGTTTTTTGCATATAGGTTCAAAGCATAAAAACCCTCAATTAATTTTTATTATTAGACATTTATTTGGCAGGAATCAGACTGAATAATTTTAGGGTTCTTAACAAAAAATTGCACATTTTTTTTAAGAAGAAACTGCAACATGTTAATTTTTTTAATTGTCACAATTTTATTGATGAATTGAATCATAGACAAGGCTTTTGTTAGTGATAGATAAACATTATCCCTTAAATATCATAAACTTGTGAATATGGAGGAGGAAGCTAGCTTCAATAGTGATTTTCATAAAAGCAACGAAATCATCGTTGTCACTTCTATTTTGGTTGCTTAATGTGTAGTGTATCCATGAGAGTCATGAAATCAGTCCATTTTTGGGGTTATGGAGATGGAATTGAAAAGAAGAAAAAAGAAGAAGAAAGGGAATCAGATCAATTTGATAGCGATGACCGTGGAAGGTGAGTGACATATGAAACAATTTAGTGTGGAGAGTGTATCATAAGATTTTGTGGACCTCTTTAATCTATTGGTGAAAAGCATTTGTGCATCATGCAAGACTTAACTTGCTATTCCATGTTAGACAAAGCCTTAATAGAAAGTCCAAATGTTCCTAATATAGATATACCAATGTTGCACCTTTTACAAGACATGCTGATATAGAACCAAATTTAACAAGTCCAAATATTGATCCTATAGATATACCAATAGTTGCATCCTATGCAAGATATGTTTATATATAGAACCCGATTTAAGGTCACAAGAGGCATGTGAATATATATATGCATCAAACTAAAAACTAACCATCATAATACCAATACAACTTGTATTGTAATTCCTCGCGACAACTTGTGAGGGCCTTGTAAGCTTGTTGGCGTCATTAAACTCATGGACTTGCACACCTGACACGAGAAGAATTGGAAAACAAAATATAAAAGGCTACTTATGAATTTACACTATGTATGAATTTGAAGCCCTTTGATTAATATGTTTATCTAAGATTTACACTATGTATTTTTCTTAGATAAACATATTAATTAATCAAAGGGAATGAACTAAATTCTATTGATTTATAGTAATTTTTAGTAACAAAAAGGATAGCATATAAGCTTATCAGAACATAGTTCACATATTCCTTAAACAGAGCAAAACATTAAATCAAATGCCATATTTGGGAATAACATGGTTCAACAACACTCCCCAAACATAAATTAATAATATAAGGTTCAAAAACAACACTCCCCAAACATAAAAACATAAACTAAAGAGAAAATAACTGCAAGACGCAATACCTATTCTTGAACACTTAAATCATATTTTTCAATCTTCACACATTCACGATTATTAGTAATTGACAAAGCACAACCGTCACCATCATTCACAACAATTGAATCAGCCGAACTCTTCCTGAAGGCCTTTCTTGTAGGTGTATTAACATAATCCGCAGCTAGCAGTCAACTCCTCTTTCTTTGAATCACCACTATCAATACCCTCCTACAAATGTAATCCATAGCATTATATTATCATCAATTCCACTCCCTATCTCAAGACATTCAGCATCAATATCCACATGAACTATCTAACTATATCAATCATTTAACCTGCCTATAGTAGACACAGACCAGTACATAAAGAAGATTACAACTTCACACTCAAGAATTATGAGGAACCAATTCAAAAGATATACAACAACTAAGCAACAATATTTTCAGCAGAAATTCAAATAAAACTTACATCTTGTGGTCACAATGTTTATCTATCTAAGATCTTTCGATTTGAAACACTTCTTGAAGTTTGAATTAGAAACAAGAAATACATAAGGTATTGAGCAAAATTTGGATTTGTGTTGTTTGATTATTTAATTGATCACCACTCAAATATGATATGTGGCTACATGACCAGATTCAAACTATTTTTAGAATGTTCAACGATGTTCACATGTATTCAATTAACCAATACCACATAAACATTTAAAATTCAATCTATAAATATGACATTACAATATAATAACTTGATAGTTGTCTAGCAGCAAACCGATTCAAAACCAGTCCTAACCAAACTGCAAAAAATGATCTGCTTCTTCACACACTCTGCAAACTCAAACAAAATTCCAACATTTTAAATTAAGTACTTAATATAAGAAGGAGCTTATTTTTATTGAAGAAAATATGGGCAAAAAGTACTTGTATTAAAGGAGATAATAGCTACTTTTAACAAGCATGCGGAGCTTATTAATATGCTTCACATTACACGATAAAAAATTTAACCCAATTGCTTCAAAAGAAATGTCAAGCTAATTTAGTGGGTTTTCAATAATTGATACAATCATATCAGTAAAGTGTAAAATAAAATTGATACACTCATTATAAAAATTTTGATATTCAATAATTTTTTAATAAATTGATACCTTTACACAGCTGCCTTATATATATATATATATATATATATATATATATATAAATTTATTTAGTTTATTATTATTATTTTTTTTACGAGAATATTATAAAAAAATAACGAACAAAAAGGAAAAAACAAAGAAAGGGAAAATTTTGCTGGCAAATCTCAATCAATAAATTTATTCCTAAAATAAACAATCAGCCACTTTTATACAAGCTGAATATAAAACAATCAAGAAGTAATCTCTAGCCCTAATTTTTACCAATAAATAACTCAAGTCTTACGCAGCAAGGGGAAAAGAAAAATCACCGTGAGAAAATTACCCGCAGAACTAAAAGCTATACAACAACCAGAAACAAAAAACCCTAATCCTGTAACCACTGCCTCCATATTCAGCAACACAGACCTTGCACCAAACACAGAAGAATCTCCGAGAAACCAGAACCGAAAAAAATATCTAAACATCAACTTTACCCAAACCACAAAAATCCAGTAGCAAGAGAAAGTTTTCTGATTCGTGGAACTCACTGCAGTTCAGGTAACTATTTTCTTTAATTTTCTAACCTCTGATTGTTGTGTTTATGAGGTATATATGATGTATTTGTTTGATTTTTGAACTGGATTCATAGTAAAAAGATTAAAAAAGAATAGATCTAAAGCTTTTTTTGTTTGAATCTGTTTAGTTGGGTTTTGCGGTTTTGAGAGCCTAATTCGGGTCTAAAATTAGTAGATAAGAACTTAGGAAGAGATTTGGAATTTTTTTTTTCTTTATAAAAAAAAAAGTTTCCGGCGGCGGCGCCGTGACGGTCCGGCAGTCACCGCGCCGGAACCCGGGTATCAAGGTGGCGTCTAACCGGAAGAGATGAAGATCATCTTGTTCTTGAAAAATCAAGAACCCTAGCAGAGAGAAGAAGGAGAGCCGAGAGAGAGAAATTGAGAGAAGAGAGAGAAAAACTTGAAAAAAAGAAGAAATTTCGGTGGGTTGGGGTATTTATATGACTTGGATCCAGTGCGCGCGCGTCCACGGTAGTGAACAGATTTAAGTCCGTTGATTTCCATCAAGCGACTGTGTTTGTTTCTCAGCAGAGCCTCATCAAGACCGTCTGATGGATCAGACGGCTGAGATCATACCCTTATTTACTATCTGTCCCTGGCTCTTTTATTTCATTTTATTTTATTTTGCAATTCATTTAATTTAATAATAATAACAATAGTAAAACAAAAAATAATAAAACTCTTTTGCGAGGAAAAAAAGGAAAAATTGGGTAGACATCCGACGCTTCCTCGAATGTTCGGGAACGAGATAGACATCTCGCTTTCGGTCCAATATTCATACTCCATTTAAAATTAATTTTAACCCATCAAATTTCATTCTTTTTCGCGCCCAAGTGCGCTTAATTTATCTTTTTCCCCTTTCTTTTCTTTGAACGAGTTTCATCGCCTATATACGGGTCCTACCTTTTTAATCAAACAAACTTTGTTCGCTAAAGCGCGGCTAAATTATTTTCATAAATAAAATCAACCATCACACAAATTTTCCACCAAAGAACTACGTGTAGCTTTGATTTCTCCATCGCACATGGAGATACGTAGGAGCAAGGCACCACTCTTGTCAAGTACACTAATAAAAAAACATTTTTTTTTCCTTTTGTATAAAATCAAACAATTTTTTTTAATTCACGTTTAATAATAACAAAACAAACATAAAACTAACACCTAAACCAAACGCTAAACTAATTAATGGTTCCTGTTGCGTACAACGGATGTGAGGGGTGCTAATACCTTCCCCTTGCATAATCGACTCCCGAACTCAAAAATGGTTGTGACGACAATCTTTTTATTCTATCAAGTTTTTATTGATATTTTTCTTTTCCTTCGAGAATAAATAAAGTTCGGTGGCGATTTTACTGTCTAAGCGAGCAATTACCGCCCGCGCATTTTTCCACCCGCTTCATTTATATGATTAAGTTCATTACTAGCTGAAAGGATGATGCAGATACACTGCAGTGTTTCATTTATTCTTAATTTTCTCTCTAATCACTAATTAGTAGTGGTGCTCAAATCCAAAAACCGGCCCAAAGATTTTTTTTATTTGTGCTAAAACCAAACCGAACTGCAAGTAAATTTATTTTTTATTTTAAATTTTCTCTCTAATCACTAATTACTAATTTATAACCCTGATGATTAGTCTTTCATTAATTCTTAATTTTCTTTCTAATCACTAATTAGTCTTTCATTATTTATATGATTAAGTTCATTACTAGCCGAAAGGATGATTGCAGATACACCGCAGTGTTTCATTTATTCTTAATTTTCTCTCTAATCACTAATTAGTAGTGGTGCTCAAATCCAAAAACCGATCAAAAGATTTTTTTATTTGTCATCTAAAACCAAATAGAACCACAAGTAAATTTATTTTTGAATCAAATAAGTTTCAAACCGAACTGCGAGCACCCCTAATAATTAATTTTTCATTGATTCTTAATTTTCTCTCTAATCACTAATTAGTCTTTTCCATTTTTTTTAGATATGCAGTGTTTTTGATGTAAGATGCAAATTACTAAGCAAATTTTATTGAAAGAAAAGACTTCCATGGAAAAGAGACAGACAGTGGAATGGTTAGATCTTCCCACCGAGTTGTGGACAATGATAGCCAAACATCTCATTATAGACAACACTTCATTTGAAGAAGTTTTCCGGTTTCGCAGTATTTGTAAGACATGGCGCTCCGCTCACCCTCTCCCGCAACACACACCATTTGCTCCGCAAGTTCGCATTCCTCTTAGGAGGCGTCGAAAATATTTCCTCCTCCAAACCACCATGTACCGTCTCCAGCCATTATTAAATGATGACGATGCACCTTCAAAAGGGTGGCTTATAATGCTCGGAAAGTCAGAATCCGTGCCACTTCGTCTCTTAAATCCTTTCACCTGCACCCCTGTCTCAGACAACCCTCAAGCATCGGAGGACACTTTGCAAAGGGTGGTAAATTTCATGAACTTTAAGGTTGTGAAGTTGCTTGAAGCCTTCAATTGCAATACCAATAGTTTTCTTAAACAGGTATTGTTCCCTAGTACTTTGCCTGTGGAGGGTCGTATGGTGGGCGCTCTATCTAAGGATGATTATAATAATTTGTGGGTTCGCAAGATTGGAGATAAGAAATGGACCAACATAAAATGGAGTGATTATGAAGGTTTTCATGATATAATCATCCATAAGGGGCAACTTTATGTTATAGATTGTCTAGGAACAATTTTTTGGATGAATCATTTGTCCACGGAGTTGGTACAGTTTACACAACCATTGTGCTCGTCGTATAAAGGCAAAAAGAAGAAAATGGTGGAGTTTCGTGGAAGACTCTACGTGGTTGTGATGCTTATGAATACAAACCATAGCTCTTGGAAATTGGAAGCTGATATTAAAGTATACACGGTCAATGAAGAATGGGGTCATTGGGAAGTTGTGAAAAACTTGGGGAATGTTGCATTTGTTTTGGGTAGACACTCTAATTTCTCATTGTCAGCTCAAGATTACCATGGAATTGAAGGGAATTGCATCTACTTTTCCGACTTCCTTGATATATTCAAGGTTTACCGTTTCAGCTTAAAAGATTCCATGTTAACGATTTCTAAACCTTTCTGGCCTTGTTCCAATTTGTTCAAAAAGACCTAATATAGGATTTAGAACCCTAATTTTTATATGTGAATCATAACTATGTTTGATCATTGAGAAAATTTTATTCGGTTATATTTGCTTTTATGCAATTGATCTGGGTTGTTAACAATTTTCCGGCGATTATGATGGGGCTTGTGCGATTAAAGTATATATGGGGTTTTTTTGCTATTGCTACAATTTTCTATTGTTTGATGTGTGGATATATATGGTGCAATAACAATGAAGTCGGTTTAATACAATTATATTTTTTTATATTTGTTGTTTTAGTCAATCCGGTATCAATTAAGTCATTAATTTCATTAACTTATACCATCAAACATCAAGGTATGTCGTCGTTGATTTTTTGGATACCTATGTTTGAACCCCCAACATATGAGATATCAGATTATTTCAGTATATGTGATGTGTCTGAATCTATTATGACTGAATGGAGCAATATTTTGACGAATTTGTTGCTAATATGTGTCATCAGGACGATCCTTTTTGGACTAGATGCATGGTAGTGATACATGCAAACATTTGAAGTTCTTCGGGATAGTTTGTAGCGGCAGCATAATTGTTACATTGAAATACAAGTTTTCAATGAATTCTGGACAAGCAAAGAGGAACATAGCAAAAAGTTTGACATCATACATATGACTTGCAAAATGGAGAAGAGTCCAGGCTGTCCAGCCTTCCCTCCCTTTAACTCTCACAAATCCACAGTTCATGTCAAAAACAAAAAAAAAACACCATTCTCTTTTGTTTTAGCTTCAAAGCAAATGTTTAAATTCATAATTATTTTTGATATTTTAAAAATATTTATGAATATTCAAATTTTAATAATATTAAAAATATTTATGTTTCTACAAACATAAGTACATGAAACCTGCAACAAGTATTTGTGCAAATATTTAATGGATTTTTAGATACTACATGAAAAATTGTTTCCACATAAGCACATAAAACTCACAATACCAATTGTTAGTTGTCTCAGTGGTGATTGATATTAAACTTGGTAGGAGGACTGCGGTTCGATCCCCCGCAACTACGATTGGAAGGGGGCTGAAACCACTTGATGTCAGAACTGACCCTCGAACCAAATTCAACTGGTAGTGAAAAAAAAAACTCACAATAAATGGCAGTACAAATATTTAATGTATTTTTTAATATAAAATAATTAAATATTTTAAAAATACTCATGAATTTTTATAATTTTATAATATTATCTGTCAAAAAAAATATTATAATATTATTTTTTTTACAAATAATTTTTTGTATCAACCGTCTAGTTGCTAATATATGTGTGTATGAAATTCGAACCACAACTTTATACATAAAAAAATTTATTTTTTGTAGGTAGAAATACATAAAATATATCTACGTGAGTTTAGTTCAGTTGGTAGGGACATCATATGTACATGATTCAGAGTTCGAACTTCGAACATTCCACTTATTCATCTTTATCTTTAAGGTAGAATTTCTAACTACTACTCGAGTACTTAAAAAAATAGAAACACATAAAATCTGCCATTAAGTTCAATGATTTTTCACTCATTACTTCAAAAAAAAATTTGTCGGGTAGCCTAGTGGCTATAAATTCCATCAATGCCCAGAGTTCGAACTTCATCCCCTAGATATAAATAGTAATATCCTACCAACTGAGCTAAGCTCGCGGGGATTAGTTCGATATTTTTATTTCAACCGCAAAAAACATTCGATTCAATAATAATAAATAAAAAAAGCCAAAATCGAATTATCCAACCGGTTGTTCTAATAATGAAGCTTCACCACCCTCCGCCTCATCCGTGTCCGTCATGGTCTTCATCCATTTCCTCAATACTACCCATAACCTGTTCGACAAAATTCCCAAAACAAAACCATGCAAATTTTTCTTTTCGCATCCATTCCTTAAAGCGCTCTTCGAAGCCTTCTCATAAAGAAGGGCTTCAGAAGGATCCGAAGAAGGATTTATCACGCATTCTCCGAACTGAAGCTGCTATCAGAGGTGTAGAGAATAAAGCCAAGTCGTGGAAGCATAAACAGCTTTGGCCTAAGGCTGTTCTTGAAGCATTAGATGATGCCATCAAAGGGTGTCAGTGGCAGAATGCCCTCATGGTTGGTTGGTTGGTTCAGTTTAAACTTATGTATTTTTTGTGAAATTTTTGTTTTTTATGTGACCCTTTAGTCTATTGAATGTTTTTCTTTTGCTTGGTTTAGTTGATTTTTGATGGGATGGTTGGGCTTTGTGCTATGTGTATTTATTCATTGATTACATATTTTGACAATTAATTTTGAGTTTAATGGAGATACACCGCCGATGTGTAACGAAAATTTACAATATTGTGTCGCGTGAGTTTAACTCAGTTGAAAGGATATCACATTATATATGCAAGAGTCAAGATTTGAACTCCGGACACTCCATCTATTCACTTAAATGTAAATTCTAGCCACCAAACTACTTGAACGAAAAAAAAATGTCGCGTAATTTTACTTTGTAACCGTAATTTGCTGGAATGAATGTATCATTTTCTCTTTAACTTTTTGATTGAGTGGAATACAATGATTCATGCAGCTATTGAGGTTTTGGGTTGTCTTGAGTGCTTCATTGTTTTCTAGATAAAGTGAAATAGTATTTCTAGTGTGAATTCTATTCTGGAAATTGGAGAGCGACTCGAAAATGAGCTGCGTCATGATGCTTTGGTTTTTTCTATTCTACTTTACGTTTTTCTGATGACCCTGGAAAGTTTAAATTTGGATATATAGTTTGAATGTGTTAGGAAAATCTTGAATGCCGTTGGTTTTTCTAGTCTGCTGAGTTCCCGATACTACTCTCATCTTTGATTCAATCAATCACCTACGGCTACTTGCACGCGTTCATTTAAACATGAGTATATTTTGCAAAACTAGTGACACTTTGGGACATATTACAGTAGTTTGTGATGTTAGACATGACTGGATTTTGTTTTAGGCCAAGAAACATGACTGGAATTGATTAAAGCTATTAACCTTCAGTTTTGCCTGTGTAACATGATCAATTTCCTTTTGCAGATTTTTGAACTTCTTCGAAATCAATATTGGTATGAACCGAGATGCGAAACTTATATGAAGCTGTTGATGATGCTTAGCAAGTGCAAGCAGCCTAAAGAGGCTAGTCAGCTATATGAGACCATGTTGTTTGAAGGGCTTAAACCTAATGTCAAGGTTTTAACTGCTCTTGTAAGTGCTTACGGTCAAAGTGGTCTTTTTCGTCATGCATTTTCTACTGTTGAAGATATGAAATCAGTTGTTGATTGCAAACCAGATGTATATACATATTCTGTTCTTATAAGTTGCTGTGCAAAGTTTCGTCGATTTGATTTAATTGAACGCATTCTTGTGGATATGTCATATTTGGGCATTGGATGTAACAGTGTGACATATAATTCCATAATCGACGGGTATGGCAAGGCTGGCAGGTTTGAGCAGATGGAGAATTCGTTGACAGATATGATTGAAAATGAAAACTGCCAACCAGATGTTTTCACGCTGAATTCTTTGATAGGATCATATGGAAATGGTGGGAAAATTGATAAGATGGAGCAGTGGTATGATGAATTTCAGCTAATGGGCATAAAGCCAGACATAAAGACATTCAACATGATAATAAAGTCGTATGGCAAAGCAGGAATGTACGATAAAATGAAGACTGTGGTGGATTTCATGGAACAGCGGTTTTTCACTCCGACGATTGTAACATATAATACTGTTATTGAGGCTTATGGCAAAGCCGGACAAATTAAGGAGATGGATCAACACTTTAAGAAAATGAAGCATGTAGGAATGAAACCTAATTCTGTAACGTTTTGCTCGCTTGTCGATGCCTATAGCAAAGTTGGGCTTATTGACAAAATTGACTCAATCTTGAGGCATGTAGAAAATTCTGATGTCATTTTGGATACTCCCTTCTTTAATTGCATAATTAGTGCCTATGGTCAGGCTGGCAACTTAAAAAAGATGGGCGAGTTATTCTTGGCAATGAGAGCAAGAAAATGTGAGCCTGATAGCTTCACCTTTGCTTGCATGATCCAGGCTTACAATGCCCAAGGCATGACTGAGGCTGCTAAAAATTTGGAAAACATGATGATTACTGCCAAAGATAACTTAGGTACTTTGCAGTTTTAGCAACCTTTTCTTTGGTGCAATTTTTATGTTTTGGTCCTATTCTACTTCATAGAAAAATGGCTTGTCTACTAAGCATTCCTTGGCATGTGAGTGGATGCACTATGCACCTCTCTGTGCACAACGAGTCTGTCTATCTTTTCCTTCTGTCAATTTTCTTGCTATCTTTCCCTGCTGCAGAACAGTTTTCTCGTGGTGATGTAGTCCTGGAGAAGACAGAACTTGTAGCTCTCCTTGTAGTTCTCCATGAATGATATTTATATAACTGACACTCCTTACACATGTTTGATTAACAGATACTAAGTTGATTGGATGCTAGCTCGGCCAATTTTAATAGCTGACTACAAAGTTCTATTCGTCTATTTCCACGGTGATTCCAACCTGGAAAGTCTTGTGAACTATAGCAGGTAAACAGATTCTTCTTGACTACATCGATATTTTGGGAAAGTCTTTCTTTACCTTTCAATTTGGTAGCTCTATACTCTTCTCCAGACTCCAGAGGATATAGTTTCTGATTTTTTATTTATAGTAGTCAGATAAAAAAGAAGATATAAAATTGTTATATTGTAAATGCTTTAGGTGTTATATTGATTATTCATGAATTTGGATGAAATTCTTTCAAATGATGGATTTTCAACAGGAACTATTTTGGAAAATTTAACTGTATTTGAATGTCATATTGCATTAAAAGCATTCTTTGCATTAAAAGTCATAATTTGAGTTTTGTACAGAACACAACTTTTTCTATTTTAAGTAGCATTGAAGTCTTTATGTCGACATTTACTCTAAAATTTCTTATTTATGTTTTTTTTTCCTCATATTTTAATTGTATACCACACCACACGTAGCCTTTGACAAGTAAATTTTTTAAGACTTTTGTTTCTACAAAAATCTTTTTTCTTTTTTCAATTTTTTTTAACACTTTTATTGCCAATCCTGAAGAAGGTTAACCTTCTTGTTCCTAGGAGTGCATATAAACTGGTTATATTTAAGAAAAGTTAAAAAACTGTTTCTAGAAAAACAAAATTTTGAACAAGATGAATGCCGAAAAATGAAATTTTTTAGTGTACTGCAATAAACTTTAAATTGTTTTGCTTGTGTTAAATGCGTGTCTTTACCATTGTAACACTAGTTATTGAGTTTTATGCATATGGATCTTCATCATCGTCCATCTACATTGTATGCTGAATCTATAAACTTGTATCTGTTTTGACGGGAATATATATGTTATTCTAACTATTGCAAGGTGCGTCAAAAGGGGGAGCTATTGCAAGGTGTGGTATTGTGTTGTGGGGTGATAAGGGGACGTGAATCTGCGGTTTCGTGAAGGGCTTACGGACGTGAAATGCATGTGGAGCTGAGCTTTGGGGAGTGTTTGAAGGCTTGAAATTGGCTAGAGCTTGTGGCTTCGATAAGGTGGAGCTTTATGTTGATTTTTGGGCTGTGACTACTACTTCCTCTTCGAAAGGCGGAATGGCTACTGGTTTGAGTTTGGTTCAAAATGTTAAACGGCTGTTGGATTTAAATTGGGAATTCTAGATTCGTCATGCATATAAAGAAGCTAATGCTTGTGCGGACGCTCTCACTTTGATGTTATATGAGCAACGTTCAACTCAGATTAGTATTTGTTTTTAGATGATTTAGCTGGTCTTTCTACTCGCCGACTTGTTAAGCAGTAGTCTTTTTCTTTTGTTGGGGTTAGGGCCTCTTATCCAAAAAAAAAAAAATGGTGTCATCGGGATTCCAAACATGCTCTATGTTACTAAACATTGAGTTTATTTATCACAATCTGCAAAGTAGCATCAACCAAACTCAAAGTGTCCTATTGGTTCACGAGTACCTTATGATGAAAGAGATCTGCTCAACCAAGTCAACCAAATTGGTGATACATTCTTGTGGGGAGTAGTCCAATTTTGTATGATGGTGTTGATGTTTTACATTCTAAACAAAGTCTACCCACCTTCCTTATCTTAGCACTGCAATCCTGCCCTGATACTCTTGGGTTGCTGACTTACTGCCCCCAATGACTACTCATAATCCCCCCTTCCCCCAGCCCTAATATTCTTGGGTTGCTGGCTTGTTGCCCCCAAATTACTAATTCTAACCCCCCCCCCCCCCCCCCCCCCCCCCCCCCCCACCCTATTTTGGAAGTGTGCACCTAAAGTGCACAAATTGTTCAGAAGCACACATCAAGAATTGACTAGTCATATTAGTTTAGTGGCTAATGTTATCAATCATTTTTTACATCAATGGTTTTTTAACACATTGAGAATGATCAGAAAGAATAGCTGGTTGATATCACTTAAAGAGAGATGAAGATGCTCTTAAATCTTATGAGAAATACTTGTTGACATATTATTTTTGTTGCTTTGCATTGTTCTGTATATCACTTAGCACCTTTCAATAGCTTTGTACAAAGTGGAGTTGGGAGAGAGCCATTTGAAGGTATTTGACAACATATGTTTATCTATATCTTATGAGAAACACTTTAAGAAATACTTGAAGGTATTTCAATAGGGTTGTTTATCAGTGACCTATCTAATAATGACCATGCATTTCTTGTTCACATTTTCTTCAGGATGCAAATGAAAAGAAAGAAAAATGACAATCAATTTGTTCCATCGCTTTGTGGCAGTGACAAGTAAAACAAGTTATGGAATTCTAAGTATAACATCTTCCCTAGGAGTATAACATCAAATAATGAAAAATTTGTTAAGCATCGACAAATGACCTGAAAATCTGTTTATAACTGGAGGCAATTTTTCGTGATTTTTTTTCCACCTTACAAATCGATTTTATAAAATTGAGTAAAGTCTAACCTAAATTCTAAGATGATATTATAGTTTCTTTAAAATCTTTTAGATCACCTGCTATTTAATTTCTACAAACGGGTCACCCATTATTTAAATATTTTACGATATGTCATCAGACTAATCTTTATAAGATAATAAACTAAAATGAATTATGAATGAAAGAAAATTATTTGAAAATGTGTTAAACATAGATTTTTTATATAAAAAGGATCCGGAACAGTTTCATTTATAGATGTTAGTTGCTAGACATATGATTAGGTTTACAATCATATTCCATTGTTGGATTTTAATGTTATTGTATCAACATTTAACTGAACGAGACATCATTGATTAATTGATATGATAGATCTCATGTCGTTTGTTTGATACATAAATGTATGATTAGGTACACATGAATGAAGATATAATTGAAACACTAAAAGTATATAATCGATCACGAGAAAACTTTAGAAGAATTGTTAACGAAATATAATTCCCCTCATATTATCTGTAGTTAGTTATTCTTCATTTTTAAATGCTTTGGTATACAAGCCAATCAATTTCCATACTTAAAACCATAATAATTGTTGAAAGGCCTTGTTAAAAAAATAAATAAAAATTGTTGAAAGGCATCAATAACGCACGAAACTCTATATATGGATATGACAAATTATAAATACTTACTTTTTATCTGAAAATTACAACTAACAGTTGATTATATCGTATGTGTTATTATATTTTTGAGATATAAATGAAAGACAATCCATAGGTAGGATGAGAGTTTTAACTCGATCATTCAAGTTTAACCTATCACACATATTTTTTACCGAGTAACTTGCGTGACAAAATGCGTCAGACTAACATGTTTGCAGCCCTACTTTGTATTAAAGTAAATTGTAAAAATAAGATAAAATGCAAGCAAATTAATAAAAAAAAATAATTAAGTATATCTTGCTAAAGGACCCTTTTGGGTGGTCGGTGCATAGGTCTAGGGTTGTCAATTTCCACACTTCTTTCTTTTTCTAGGCTCACCATTTTCTACAATTCAAAGCACTAGTGTTTGTGAGAATTTGAGAAATAAGGACACCGCCCCAGTAATTTCTGAAGTGAAAGGAATCTATACTTTAAAGTGAAGTACATCAACTTGAAATCAAAGAAAGTTTGTGGGAATAGACTTCCAAAGTGGGAGCAATGATTGTCTTGCAATTTCATTCAGTTAACCTATAGGAAAATGACCTAATTAAACTAGTCCAAACAAATTTCAAATTTTTCAAAATCACCCACATATAAAACCTTAACCTCCTTGAAAATGAAGAATTTAGCATAAGAAACTTCTAATGGACCAGTCCACATAACCAAATGCACTATGACCTAGGTTAATAACGGTCTCTCAAAGAATAAAATAAATATAGGATTCAACATTTCAACTTTACTCATGCACCCAAAAATTGCATGGTTATTCCCTCCAATTTTGAATATTAGTAAAAAATAACTTTTTAAATTTATTGAATAAAGTATATATGGATCATTTTATGATCCAAATACATATTTTATTCAAAAAATCTAAAATAAGTATTTAGATTAGAATTTAATTTATATGCACCGTCGGTGTAAAGATATTTTGCACATGCGTCCAATAATATACAGACACATCATGTATGGTCATTAAAAACACATGATGTGTCACATTCATTAAATGATGTGGCAACGCGTCATTGGATGTATGTGTAAAAAAAAATTACACCGACGGTGCACAGCAATTAAACTCTTTAGATTAAGAAACCGAACAAGTCAAGTTCAATGTATTCAAAATTAAATCAAACTAATTAATTTGAATTGGTTAATAATTTTTTAAAAGAGTGAATCATGTTTGCAAAAGCTCAAATTTAATTCCAAATATTATATTGTCAAACTTTAAATTACTAAAAATAATTAAAAAAAATTAGAAAAGACGAAATTTTTGGATATACTCAGTGGGAAAAGTTGAGCCATATAATAAAAATTCTAGCTATAGTGTTAAAATCTTCAACAACAACCATTGGAACCATCATTTAAAACTTTGAAAGTATCTCAAATTATCAATTGACTATAGTGCTTTTCTAACTCCCATAGTTTGGGACTAATAACTAAGATACTTCACAAACAGTTAGGGCCACTTTTCAAATTTTTGAAGTCACTTCTAAGGTATTGCATATAACTAAGAGTAGGGGTGTGCATCGGTCGGATTTGGGCGGTTTCGGGCCGAAAAATCCAAATCCGACCATAACCGAGAAGCACAAATCATCACCCATTTCCGACCATTTCCTTGATTGGTTTCGGCGGTTGGCGGTTGGATCGGGTACCGGGTTAATCAGATGGTTTTACACGGGTAAGAAACAAAACAAAATAGAAATTTCTGACGACTTTTGCAAATCAGATCTGGATCTGTGGTTGTTTTATATTGAGTCATGACTTCAGAGAAGAAAGAATTACTATGGTTTGACAAAGAAAGAAGAAAGCAGAAAGAAATAATTATAGTGTTTTTATCACAACATTGCAAACAACTTTTGCCCTTACAGAAGAAGAAGAGGGGAAACGATATAGTGTAACCTTGTTTTTATCACAAGAACAAACACTGCAAGTGCAAACATTGTTGTCTTTGCCTTCAGTAGAAGAAGAAGAAGAAGAGAGGGCTTAATGTGTCTCTGTCTGACTCTAGAAAAGAATATAGCAACCATTGTTGTGTCTCTGCGTGGCTACTAGTACTTACCAACTAAAAATATAGAAACAAGTACAAATAGCAGAGGGAGGCACATCTCAGAGGAGGTTTCACCGGAATAGCAGAGGGAGAAAGATTTTGGACATTTGAAGAAGGTAGGAGATGTTTTTTGGTTCTTTAAATTAAAATTAAAACATAACAAAAAGAAGGAGGAGGAGTACTAGTATTTGGTAGTAGGTGAGAATAATTAATTACTGATATTTAATGTTTGAAATTAGATGTGTGATGTGTGAAGTTGTACGTGTCTTATTATTGAAAATAGTGCATTGAGTGTTTTTGTTAGTTTCAAGTTCATGTAGATGTAGCTTTTCTTTTCTTTTCAAGACAAAAAATATGTAGGCATGTGACTATGGTGCAGGTTAAAAGCTGTGATTGGAGAAGAGAAAACAAGACATATCATTGAAGTATGGCTATGAATTACTACTAGTACTTACAGTGTTACCTTTTCGGTCGGGTATGAGTATCGATGGATTGAATACTCCACACCCGCACCCGCCCAATGATACTCATGTGAGATTGATAAAAACAAATCTTTGACCCGCAAACCGCATGAATCCGACCCGTCTCCTTCATTTTTTGGCGGGTTGTTCGGGTTTCGGTCGGGTTATTTTTATATGCACAGCCCTAACTAAGAGGTTGATTTTGACATCATTCCTTATCATCTCCACCTAATTCCTTTGTTTTTATTTTGCGGCTGATTTAACCAATTTGCAATAAAACGCGGTTTCTGATTTTGGGGCACAAGTCTTTCAATATCACAATTGATTGTGCATTTGATTTTTTTGTCTTCCATTTAATTGATTTTATACTGAATTAAGAAAGATTCCACGTGAGACCTTGCCTATGAAAAATTTGAAAATTAATTTTAGGGAAAGTTTAGTTAAATTTATTAAGTAAAAGTTTAATTAAATTTTAGGCAATCACTATTGGAATCTTTTATATTATAAGCTTGTATACACAAGCAAACCTTAAACCCTAATTTGTTTTTTCTGTTTTCCCTCCATTTTATCTTGCAATTTTTATTAAAAAATATTACAATTTTGTCTTGACTAGGATTCGAACCCGCAACCATTTAATGCAAAGCAATATTTCCAACCACTATGGCAAGTATACCAATTGTGATTAAAATTATGTGCAATAATTGATAAGCACCATCAATTTTAAAAAGTATATCATATCAAAATTATTGTTGACTATATTATTCATCACAAAATATTTTTATTTCTTTCCCGATCCATGATTTTTTTTCTACCGGATCATAAATTTAGAGAATAATTATCA
Source organism: Trifolium pratense (assembly GCF_020283565.1). Lineage (NCBI taxonomy): Eukaryota > Viridiplantae > Streptophyta > Magnoliopsida > Fabales > Fabaceae > Trifolium > Trifolium pratense. Next base: position 50,882,582 of record NC_060061.1, read on the forward strand.
TGTGAGATTTGGAAAGTTATTATCACGTGTAATTTGGAAAGTTATTATCAAACTCAATTCTGCTAAATCAATTTTTTTTGCAATACAACCAAACACAACCATAGTCATGTCACTAATCACATTCATTATTTTGATTTTAACATTGCAGATTTAATATTAACCGATGATCAATTGATACAATATGCACTAGCAGACCAATTGTGATTTAAATTATGTCCACAAAGTGTTAAGCTCCATCAACTTTCATAGGAAATATTTCATACGACAATTAAGCACCATTAATTTTCATTGCATAATTTAAACAATTAAAAACCGATAATCTCTTATCTCTTATATTATAAGCTTGCTAACATAAGCTAACCCTAAACCAAATTTTTCCCCCTCTCATTTTCTCTTTCTTTTTATTGCAGTTTTATATTCAAAAAAATACAGATTTGTCTACGATGGGAATCAAACCTGCATCCCTTACTTACAATAAAACCTTTCAACCGTTAAAACATGTGCTTCAATTTTGAAAGAATTTAGGAATCCTAATATGTTAACCCTGTTTTCAATAAATTTGAACGGTGGAATTAATCACAATTTTTATTTATTTATGGATGTATACTTAAGTTTATGTTCTTGATTGTGTCTTTAATTTTTTTTTAACCTTTAATTATCATCAATTTTTTAACCTTTAGTTATCATCAATTTTTTTTAATAAGTAAACAAAACGATGGAGTTCCAAAATTATTTAAAAAATATATAAAATATAAAATAAGCACATAAACAAATATAGAATAATTAGTCCATGAAATTTCCTATACTACTCTGATTGAAAATGCTCTTAGAATTTTTGTATTTTATTTTTTATTGTTACATATTACAGTTAATTAGACCCATGCACCGCTTGGGTCAAAGTTCTAGTTAAGTAAAAGTTGAATTAAATTTCAGGCGATCAATATTGGACCGTGAGGCGGGAAGTTTCCCTAGACTTGGATCAACACATTGTATATTGAACAATTTTGCAAGTGACTTTGACATTACATATTTGCACCTAAAATCTTAACATATTAGGTTTATAGGTTCTCTCATTTATAAAGTGTTCAATCTCAACTCTTTCAACCAATGTGAGACTTTTTACTTATACTTGATAAATCTCAACATCTCCCCTCAAGTTTGAGTCTCTACGCGTTCATAATCCATCACCACTCACTTATTGCCCCTCCAACCAAACTCTAATACCACTGTTGAACCGTGAGAGGGGAGCCTTACTAGATTTGGATCGATACATTGGACATTGAACAACTTTAAAGATATCACAAGACCCCCTTTAATGTTGACACCAGAGGCGAGTGTCACTCGGAGTCCTTCTGACTTTTAGCTACGTATGGATTTGTGACTTTTAGAGACGGATTTATAATAAATTATTTTTGAACATTTATGTTTGTTCTTCATCTTTATCAACAAGTTATCTCATTGTTTTGATTTTGTGGATATGCAAAGGTGAGTGTTAAACGTGAATTTAGTTGATATTTATCTAATACCTTCCCCTTCTATCGACTTGCTACTGGATTATTATAATGTAAGGTTTGCACGGTAGCTATTCTTAGTTAAAATTGTTAAGATAGTATCAGAATGTCATTCACGATCCGCTAGATCGTCTGTTATTAGATTTTTGATCAAGTCATTCACGATTTATATTCGCGTCTCAAACCAAATAGTGTTGGACGCGCATGGAGAGGAGGGTATGTGTTAAGAAGTCTCACATCGGTTGCGAGGTAATCTGAATATTTGTTTATAAAGTAGAGACAATTGTCACCTTACAAACTTGTTTTGTAGAGTTGAGTTATGTCCAACTCTCACTTTTAAGATTTTCATCAATCCAAAATTAAAGAAATTTTTCTTTAAGAGATTTTTAAAAAAATTAGAAATTAATGTAAGGATATATCAAAATTATAAATAATTGATACTGGTCCATCCCCTTGTATATCATGGATTCCTTCTCTATTTGTCAATTTGTCAACATGTTCCTCAATTCTATCTAGGAACTTTCCAAAAAGGAATAGTTCAAGTGAAAAAATAATGTGATCTTTATTATTTTCAAAAGGCAATGATAACTATGAATGAAAGATTGTGTGAAAGGAACAAGCTCTGTAGTAGCATAACATCACTTTCACTCGTATAAGAAATAAGCACCATTGCTTCACATACTTTTCATGAACTAATTATTATAATAATTGTTGTATTATGTGACATAAAAAGCACATTAATGAAAGAGGATAGTTCGACACGTATTGCTTGAATCAATTCAAAAAATGAGTGCTAATTCAGACATTAGGATATTCAAAATTATTGTCATGATTAACTTGTGTGTTTTCCTTCAAGAATCATAATTGGAATACCAAAATTAGTTGTGGAATAAATCCTTTTTTGGGTAATGCTTCTTTAAGGGTATTTATCCATGTGTATATTTTTTTATATAAAATTCAAAGATCAAACTCTTTTTAGGTTTTTCCGTACACATAATATAATCCAAGATGGAAGTAATAATCACTTTAAGGAATTCAGTTTATATACATTAAAAATCTTTTAAACATAAGGTGTGTCTTAATATTAAAAGAAAAATAGTCAGGTACTAGATTGGAGTCACATAGTTACATAGCCTAAACAAGCCATATGGTTACATAACCACTGATTTAAATCAAAACTAAAAGCCTTTCTTTGAGCATTCACGTCTCACCAGCAAGCTTGAACTAAAATCAAGTATTTGTCATATATAGTTCTATAATAGCAGTACATTACTTATCTAACTTTAATTTGTATTACTTATCTAACTTTATTTGTATGAGGTTTTAAGTTTCCCATATACTTTGAAAGAATGTAAATTGTTGTGTTAATAAATTTGTGATTTTTTGGTATTTTTCTCGTTGTTATTTATTTTTATTTTTTTTGTAAATCAGATATCCTCTACGCCGTAGAGACTAATTCCTCGAGTTTTGTGAAATTCAAATGGGTGACAAACTCTCTCCAAAAGTTTTAATGTTGTTACATGCCCAAGATAAAGATCGAATTCAGAATCTTGATTAAGCTAGAAGTGACTCGTGTCATCTCATCTAAACGTTCTTGAATGTTTCTTGTTGTTATTCTTTATGGGATAATGTTTCCTCTTATTGTCAAGTAGTCTAACGACTAGAAAATCCACCTTATTAAAGGTGAATAAGTGGAGTGTCAGAGTTTGAACCCCGAGTCATGCATGTATAATGCAACGTCCCAACCAATTGAGCTAAACTCACGCGGACATATTTTCTCTTTTATTATGATGAATTATGACATAAATAAATGTGATCTATTTATTATTAGGATTAGGCAATGTTTCCAAAATTTAGGCAATGTTTCAGAAATTTGGTTTTTGTCCCTAGCTTATATATGCTTCCTCTTTCTTTTTCTTTTTTCCCCCTTAACTTTTGAATATATTAAAGTTGGATAGTTGGTGCTCTCATCTTGGTTCATATTTCCAACCTAGTTGGGATCATCGGATGGTGCCAACCTAGTTTCAAACTTCCGTCTTTCATTTTGACAACTCGCCGTTTCAGTTGATTTTATATATTAAAAAAATTATTTTTCTTTGTTCTGCTTCCTTTCCTTAACCCTACTTATCCATCCTCAACATATCTACCGTGATGATCTTCTCTTTTTGTTGGTCATTGTACTGGGCGAATTTATAGAATCGTCATTTGGGCTAGAGTTGCCATTATCACGTGGATTGTGCGCCATTCAGGAAATTTGGGCCCATTTCACCTAATGAAGGAAAGGTTCGTTGCTTTTGCGGATTAGGCCGAGATGCCCCCCTCAATGGCTATTATTGAAGGATAGGGTAGGAGTTGGTTGCGGGATAACGCCAAGGGCTACTGAATTATAGGCCACGTGGGGGGCTTCCCCCATTTCTGGCAGAAACAAGCTCCACTACTCTCTTTGAGTTATTCTCGCCAAGGCAAGTATAAGGGGGCCGATATATATGAAACCCTAGTAAGGCGAAAAGATTATCACATTTTAACATATTCACTAACTCTAAGACTTGGGCTCAAATCATCTATGACTAATTATCACTATAAACTTTCTACGTAAGATAATAGCCACCAACCCCTTCCCAGCTCCAAGATCTCTATAAAAACAATGTGTTGCGTGACACCCTTTATGCAAAATAAAGGGTAGTGTGAATGGTAGGAGATTAGTTCAGAGGGGATTAACCATTTCTCCACTGGGAGGTGAAAGTGAAGCATGTGTATGAAGAACCTAGTGTGTGTGGTGGGGTGGGGTAAACATGGATGTGGTAGTAAACATGGGATTGGACTTATAGGCGGATTACATAGTTTAATAGAGATTTGTTGTTTAGTTGTTTTGACACTTTTGGCTTTCTAGCATTAGACGTTGTAGATTTTTTGAAAAAAGTTCAAATGGTTATGCAAAGTAATGCTGTGTAGCCTAGATCTATGAATATAGTTTTTCAAAAATCAAGTTTTGCTATACAGAAAGATTTAATGGAGCAGCTTGTTATCCGTCTACTTTTTGTTCATTGTAATTATTTTATATATAATATATACTAATCTTTGAAAATATGTACGGGGTCCTTTTTTTTTTTTTTTTTTTTTCTTTCCATTTTTGCTTAAAAAAGAGGTCATAAATAATATCACTAGTTAGTATAAACATTTCACTTCTTTAGGTGTCTAAGGTTCTACCCATAGGCCATAGCATTTGTTATATCAAAATAGTATAAATATTTCACTTCTTGAGGTGTCTAAGGATCTCACGACACTAAACAATTAAGGCAAGGTTTTTTACGTATGTTAATATGTTTTCTACAATAATTATAAAGTTTTCATTTTATAATTTGAGTGTATTGGGAGAAAAAAAACAAAGATCAAAAGAAAAAGACATCGTGATAGTTTGGGTAAGCAAGTGTTCCAGGCCACAACATATATACCGTCCAAAAAACAAAGATGCCGCGTTGGCTTGGGCATGCCTTCTTAGACCCAAATCCAAAACTACACAAGATATGGATGCATGAAAGAAGCCCCATTAATCATCATGTTTATATTTTAAGATTTACTCTAATAATGTTAAGATTATTGAGTGTTTTCCTCAATCGGTAGAAATATTTTATTATATACGTAGAAATTGGAGTTTAAAGTCCGGCTGCTCCACTTATTATATTAGACAATGATGATTTTTTTCTTTTTGTTTTGTCCAATAATATAGTGGTAAAAAATTTCACTCTTAAGTTGAAATTAGGGTATATAAGATTCGAATTCGAATTTCTGCGTATAAAATAGAAGTTGTTATCAACTGAATTAGTGATTGATAAAATGAATTTATACTAGATAATACCATTAAAAAATTATCATAATGATTAAAAAATAGAAAATATTTATTAATCGTTAATTGGTTCAGTGATGATTGACGTTGAACTTGGTAGGGAGGATTGCGGTTCAATCCTCGCAAGTGCGATGAGAGGGAGCTGAAACCATTTGATGCTAAAATTAGCATTCGAACCAGATTAAACCGATAGTGAAAAAAAACCGTCAAAAATAAAATAATAAAGCACCTAAAAAAACTATATAAACCGACTCCCGCTATAACGTAGAACTCGTGTCAAACAAATCACAAACACAAACAATCACTCTTCTATTTTCTTCTCACACATTCATTCATGGATTCTTCCATTCGCTCCTCCGTCATCATCATCGGTGCCGGAATCTCCGGTCAGTTCCATTTCCACCACCACAACCACTCCTTCATCACCATTCACAATCACATCTCCACAACTTTTTTCTTAATTAATTTCTCACCAACACGTTTCTCAATTATTCCTTTTTTTTTTCTCCTGATTTCAAGGTATCTCCGCGGCGAAAGTATTAGCAGAGAACGGCATAGAAGATATAGTGATTCTCGAAGCTTCAGACCGAATCGGCGGCAGGATCCGTAAGGAATGTTTCGGTGGCGTGTCGGTGGAACTCGGTGCCGGTTGGATCGCCGGTGTTGGAGGTCGAGAATCTAATCCTGTTTGGGAACTCGCCGTTCAACATAATCTCCGAACTCGCTTCTCCGATTATAGCAATGCCCGCTTCAACATCTACGATCAAAGGTTCATAAAATTATTCACATTCATTTTTTCTTCAATTTTCAAACATTTTCTTTCAATTTTACAAAAATAGTTAGATACGGTTATAATTCGACGTCGTTTTGTTCTTTTCTATACAGTTATAAATCTCAGTGCCTACGACGTCGTTTCGTTCGTTGCTCTGTTTTAAGCTTTTGAGTTTCAGCAATAACTGAAAAGTTTCGTTTTAACGAACAAAATTCCACAAAAAAAAAGATAGGAAAAAAAAACCGTTTAGTATTTATTTTCATTAATTCTTTTTTCATTTTTTCTTCTGATTTTTGTTTAAACGACATCGTTTAACTATTTGCTCTGTTTTACCTCAGTTTTGTGTTTAGTTTCTCTAATTTTTATTTAGTTTCCTTTTTCTTTTGAGTGTACGTTTAAACGACAACGTTTCATTTTGGGATTTTGAGGTGCTGATTTTTTTTTTTTTTTGTGTGTTTGCATTGCAGTGGAAAGCTAATTCCGAGTGGAATCGCTGCTGACTCGTACAAAAAAGCGGTTGACTCAGCGATTCAGAAATTGAGGAACGAGGAAGAAGATGAAGCTAGTAATGATGACGCGAACAACAACAATAATATCAATGATGGAAATAAAGTAACGAAACCGCCTTCGTAAGTGCGAATTTTCTTCGTGTCGTTTTCAGCCGTTAAAAGATTTTGTTATGTGTTGTGTTCTGTTTTGACTCTTTAATCTGTAATCATAGCTTCAATTATTTCCTTTTTGAATTTTTATTCTTTTTCTTTTTTTGTTTGTTGATAATGATTTAATTTTTCTGTTACTATTTTAGGACGCCTAAGACGCCAGTAGAACTCGCCATTGATTTCATTCTGCATGATTTTGAAATGGCAGGTAGGTAGAGTATTGTTTAATTATCACTGTTTATTTGTAGTTTATGAAAATCATAAGTTAATATAAAAGTTGGTAATTCAATCTAATCTCATCATTTTTTTCAAAAGGATTTTTTTTCTGTCAAAAAATAATGACCATTTAAATTATAAAATATTAGTAAACCACATGAGATGCGTGGTTGTGAAGGCTTGAGACTCGGAGTGTGATCCTCGTAGAGTCTCACGTTTGAATCCTCTTAATCTCACTTACGGTACATAGAAAAAGTTTCAATTGAGCCTTGTTAGTTGACAATAAATTGGTGTCCCTTGGATTAGTCATTTTAAACCGGATACAAGTCTTAAAAAACATTTTTTTTGCAAAATATTGATCACGGTTGTCTCTCTACTTGGATCTATTATAAAATGTATGTGGCATTATTCACTTAGTTTGAAATTCATCTTTGGTATGGGTAACTTATGATCATTCTAGTCCTATAATTTGTCTTAGAAATACAAACAAAGAGATGATGAATTTGATTGACTAGTTTAGGCCCATCATTTTAGTAATAATTTGGATTTTTACTCAAAAATGAAAAGTTAAAATTTTTTGTTTATGGGTTTGTAATAGATTAGTCAATACCTCCAGCTCAGCTCAGCTTGTGATTCTGTGTATGATTTGCTTACTTGTTAAATATGTGAACATTTTTTGTCTCTGTTCTAAAATTGGAGATTAATTAACTGGGAAAATATGTATGCAGAAGTGGAACCAATATCTACATATGTAGATTTTGGAGAGAGAGAATTTCTAGTTGCGGATGAAAGAGGGTACGATTACTTGCTATACAAAATGGCTGAAGATTTTCTCTTCACATCAGAGGGTAGAATCTTGGATGATCGTCTCAAACTCAACAAGGTACATTTCTTCGTAATAAATACTCCCTCCGGTCCTTATTATAAGGAACAATTTGGAAAAAACACACATACCAAGAAACCTTATCTTTCTTAATAAAAATTATAAAATTTTACAATCTATTCCAAAACTAACCTTGGTGTATTAATTTATCCTTAGGGAATATATCACTCTAATTAATGCATAACTTTGGAATGAATACAATTTAATAAGGGTAAAAATGGAATTGTAAGAATAAATTTAATGATTGTTTCTTATAAAAAGGACCAATTTTTTTTTCCAAATTGTTCCTTATAAAAAGGACCGGAGGGAGTACTTCAGATTGAGCTTTTTTATTTATTAAAAAACGATTTTTTGTTGGCCCCTACCGTATTATGTGTCAGTACTCTGTTGGAGTACCCTGTTGGGTTGTCTTTTTGCTTCACCATTTAGCTCGGTGAAAAAAAATCTGTCTTTGTTTGTATTTGCTGCCATCTGTTTTTTCCCTTTTGCTATTTTGTTATATTTGTTTCGTTGTCTGTTACTTCAGCTCAATTGTCCCGTGTTAGGACTTCTGCAGATAATGACCTTTCAAAATTGTTTTAGTATTGTTTTTTTGTATGTATATAAAGAATTGAGATATTTTTGTCAACCCCCTATACGTTTTCGTGAAGTTTTTTACTACTTTTATTTTAAGGTTTAAGTAGAGAAGACTTTTAAATCATACAATAAAATATGTAAATACTGAAGCTGCTTATTTTATTACTCCTTCCAAATCATGTGCTACAAATGTGAAGTCTTTATAGATATGATGACAATAACTTACAGGCCTATAGAGAAATACTCAGAAACTATTGATTAAAAACAACGACGATAACTTTCAGGCATATAAAAAATAGCAGAAAAAGTTTTCTCATACCTCACAAAGGGGGAAAAAATGTAAAATGAATTTAAAAATTTAGATGTTAAAAAAGTCAGCATTAAAAAATATTTGACCAAACCACATTTCTTCAATTAAATTATAGGCAAACTTATTTGGTGAAAGGGTCAAATGTGTAAAATATAATTTCAAGTTATGATCAGCTGCCCATGTATGTGGGAAAAATTACATATTTTGAGTCAAGAAAACTTACACGAGCATAAGCAATTTAAGAATTGAAATTTGATTTTTTCCTAGAAAGGGATGTCGAACTATTTTTTTATATATTGCCCAGATAAAATTTTGTATTATATTTTCAGTTAAAATATTTTTGGCCATTAAGAAATTTTTATAAGGACATAATACACTATCTAGTTAAATAAATAAATTATAAAATTTAAATAAGTGGCATTTCGCTTGTGATTAATTTAATTAGTTTTGACTTACTATAAAGTTGTTATTGTTGTATACAATAAAATAATGATCACTTTCAACCAAAAACCTGCAAGCATGTGAAATTATGAAAATAAAAAAATCCATTCAAAAAGTCTGTCCTAATTCCTATAACAATTTTCTTATATTTCTTTCTATACGTACTGCTGATGCATATATATATATACACACATTCACGTTTTATATTTCTATACGTGTTTGACCATCTGCTGGATATTTTCAACGGTTACAGTGCTAGTACTCCACATTGATATGCTTGAACATTTTAGAGGACCTCCACCACCACTTACTGGCGAAATTTGACCCACAAATAATATATTGTATTTCAATCCTTTTTCCTGTTATTACATCTCATAAATTATAGTAGGTCCCAAAGTTCCAATTTCAGTTACCAGTAGACTATTTGAATTGACCCAAGTCCAATGACCTATTTTGATGTGTCTACTGTCATTTCATCTCAAATAATACTAGGGAGGAAATGAGTCTTGTCCAATATTGGGCCATATATAGTATAGTAGTTGCTCCAAGATTAGGAACCAATGAATATTGAATCTAACTTTAGAGCATGTTTTATTTGTGCATTGATTTTTTGGTACCTAAATACTATTTTTGCATTGATTACTACCCAAATGGGATAATAAAAATACATGCATTTTGTCAAAATTTTGAATTAAATAAATCAACTTTTATAGACTTAACATTTTCTTATATTTAGACCAAAAAAATAGTATTTAAAAGGAGATTGTATAAGGATTTAATTTTTATACACAAATGATAATTTGAGTGCAATCAAATTTTATTTTTACATTGATTATTAATTTTAATAAATTATTTTTTTATTTGGAATCTTCAAACAATAACTTTAGAACGTTTTTATTCACAAAACTCCAATAAATCAGCAACAGGGTCGTACTTGAAGTCCACCAACCCAGGTTCCTATGTAATAAATCTTTCCTTGAATTCATTGGTTGATTTCAAGGTTTGACTGCTCAGATTCTCATGTACTCATTGTTTGGGACTTTGTTTTACTTTTACTTCTCTCTTTGACTGCAATTGTTTTTGTCCTGTCATAGACTTCATTTTACTAGGCAGTAACTTTCTTCACCATAGATTTTGGAGTAGTACTAATGTGCAGAGTTTTGAGCAGAACTAGTAGTACTAACATTTTGCATGGAAATTTTACAGGTCGTCCGGGAATTGCATCATTCACGAAATGGTGTTACGGTGATCACGGAGGATGGCTGTGTTTACAAAGCCAATTATGTGATTCTGTCTGTTAGCATTGGTGTTCTCCAAAGCGACCTACTTGCCTTCAATCCACCCTTACCCGTACGTTTTCTCAATACTAATACTAATCCTTTATTTACTCTAATGAGTCCCGTGTAATCAAGCAAGCTAGTAGGTGTAGTAGAATATTGTATGATGTGGGATTCATTTATTGGTCCCGGATATGTGGACACCTCGTGCTTCTCATATGCTGATATTTTTAAGGTCATTTAATTTGAGAACTTGCCCCCAACATGGTGAAAATGGAATCTTTATGTGTGATTCTTTCTGTCTATACGGGTCCCTATAGCAGGAGTTTTCCTTCTGTTTACAGGTGGCCCCATAGTCTTAAATATTATTGGTTGGGAATGTAAAGAAATGTAGGGATAGCTAGGTTTTGAATTAAATTTAGCTCTCTGGTTGATGACACCAGTAGGTAGATTTTCGAGGTGTCTTCATATGCCTAAACCAGGGATGGCATGATCCACGGTATCAGTGATCCACAGTCTCATTGCTGATGGTCTATTACCCCCTATTGGATAGGTTGACACATGGACAGGAGGACTTCAACTTGCATATGTAATTGGTCAATTTACACAGCTGCATTATGTTCTTTAGAATGATGCATATACTAGTACCTTACAATTGTTGACATGATTGCATTCTAATTTAATAGTAGTACTATAAAAAAAGAATTGGAACTGTAGCTAATTAGAGTGAACAAATGCAGCAATGTAAAACAGTGATGTTTCATTTGTAATGTAGCTAATCTTGAATATCAGGTAATATTTCAATTTGTGGATTACTAATCCATACTCTGGATAAGGACTAATGCTCTGCCACTAGAGTTAAAACTTGAGCAAATAGTAATATGGCCTAAAGTAAACCACTTAATTAATTCTGTATCCTGTGTATGAAAGGGGGGAAATTGTAGGAGAGCAAGTTGTTGCATGCTATTCATCTAGGCTAAGTCATGGTTTACATAATCACATGCTCACTTTGTCACTTTGATTAGTAAAGGTCTAGAGGACTTGAATAATTGTCAATTTTAAGTTACACAAGTTATTCATATGAACACGTAATGTATTTAATCAAATGTATGAAATTACCAGTAACATGAGGTCATCAGATTAAACAATTATAGGATATGATACATCATTGACGTTATTTGTCTTTTCCTTGAACTCATTGTGTTTTAGTCTTCTAATCATCCCTTCAATGATGTTATTACAGTATTAGTTAATACATTTTGTCTTGTTGAGCAATATATACTTGTCTGATTCAATATTTCCATGATGAATAAAATAATGAAACAGAGGTGGAAATTGGAAGCCATCGAGAAATGTGATGTAATGGTGTACACCAAAATCTTTCTGAAGTTTCCGTATAGGTTTTGGCCAAGTGGATCCGAAAAGGAATTCTTCATCTATGCTCACGAGCGGAGAGGCTATTACACATTTTGGCAGGTTTGTTGAAACCTTCCTTAATGGTTGTCAGTTCATTTTTTAGGATGTTTTATCTTTTTGTTCTGTTTCTTTTCTTTACTAGCTAGAAGCAATTTCCATTTCTCATTAGGGTGAGCAGAGAACCAACGTAACTTTAGGTTGCCTATTAAAATAAATGTACAAAATTTAACTTTAGGTCAAGTTCTATGGCAAATAAGAGTTAGAAACGCAATTAAAATCTCTAAAGGTGTGTTTGGATGGAGACTTTTGGAGGATTAAGTCTACATTATTAACATGATAAATGACTATATAACATCTCAATCACATTTAATCTACTTTTAGAAACATTTTATAAATTCTTCAAGGTACTTGCCGCCTACCTAATCCTCCATCCGAACATACCCTAAAATTTTCCCAAAACAAAATAATGGAAAAAATGCTATGCTGTCAATTTTATTTCTCATCAAGGTACATGCCTCTCACCTAACCTTACAGATGAAGTTGAACAATTGCATCTTGATTTTGGATAATTTAAAGAGTACAAACTAAAAGCAATGATTGTCTTACATACTAATGTAAATAATAATAAAAATGATTGTCTTGATGCTAAGGATTTAAATACTACTTCGTTTTCATTGTTTATGTGCTGTGCATGTGAGTCACATGCTTCCTCTCAATCTTCTGCTGGCAATAGAGCTTGCGGTATATCTTGCTTGATTTTTTAATGAAGTAGCTTAAAATATGTTATCAAGCTATAATAATTAATTCGCAATTGTGGCTTTTGTTTGTATTTTTTTTTTTGGGGCTTAACACTTTGGTCAAACATTAGATACTTGTCATATAGGCTTAACAAAATTCTCTGTATCCGTGTATCCCATTATGTGAAATGGAAGTTTCTTTTGTGCTCCTAGTGCACTCATTATTATTTGAATTTCATCACTCTTAATACATTTTTCAAAATCTGAATTCATTATCAGTTGAACTTCATGACGAGTTTTTAACAATTAGTAGCTATCTGTAACATTTGTATATTTTGTTCTTGTTACAACTCTATATAGCTGAAGACTAAAATTGATAAACAATTTTTTTATATTGGAGGAATAGCTTTAGTTGTATTCTCATTTCCCTGATTTATGCAAGCTGGCCTATATTTTATTTATATTTTGGAGTTGTAATTTTGACCTTTTTACACACATGATTATAAATCCTGATCAGCTACACCTATTACCATTTGTCTTATATTGATAATATTAATTATTTCCTAGGAAGGATAACAAAGATATAATAGTTTTTCCCCTTACTACTGTTAACAAATATTAAATGATTCATTGTCTTTCTGCTATGTTGTAATGTTGATATTCCCTTGGAGTCATCTGTGCAAGTTCGTAATGTGAGCTGCTCCTTGATTGTTTTCTTATTCGTATGGAAGATTATCTAACCTAACATATTTCAAACTATAGAGTAGTATTATTATAAATTGGAGAAAATCGAAATATACAACTTTGTAGAAATTTGGTGCAAGATATCCATTTTCGTTCTTGTCAATACTCAAACCGTATGCAATGATGCATTGACTTTGGATCTAAACTTAATGTGGTGTATATGAAAATAATTGAATTCAGAATCAAATAATAGCATTGGTGATTGTATTGTCTAGGATCTCTTTGCTTACTCATCCAAATCACTTATCTGCTGATTTGTTTGTTACCAGCACATGGATAACGCCTATCCTGGCTCCAATATCTTAGTCGTGACTTTGACAAATGGAGAATCAAAACGTGTGGAAGCTCAATCTGACGATGACACCTCGAGAGAAGCTATGACGGTACTCAGGGATATGTTTGGACCCAACATCCCCGACGCTATTGATATACTTGTTCCCTGCTGGTGGAATAACAGGTTTCAGCGCGGCAGCTACAGCAACTACCCTATTATCTCCAATCGGAAAGTTTTTCATAATATTAAGGTCTGCTTATCACACTGAATTTTCATATTTTTTTATCATTGTTTGACAATTCTGTTTTGAATATGTTCTGTTCTCAAATATATTAATTGATGCTTAGCTATACTTGTCTTTTATATCACTGCATGCAAAGACAAAAAGGATATGACCTGGAGCTTACAGCTTGCTTTTATAATTCATTTATTTAGACCCTGAATTTAATATTATTTGGTTTCAGTCCGAAATAATCTTCCCCAAAATAAAAAAATGTTGTGTGGTCAGAGTACAGTACAATCTTCTGTACCTAAATGTCCTTTACTTTATCATCATATACTGTTATTAAATTCCCATTCAATTATGAATCAAATAATTTGATGTTACAATTATTTTATTTTATGGTGCCACTGCTCATTGATGAAGAGGCAAACAGAACAGAATCCAACACTCAATATTTCAAACTATAGAAGCTTACGTGTAAATTTAATAATTGGAATTTCAAATATAATAGATGGTGTTTTGCCTTTGTGACCTTAAAATCTTATGCTGGTCTTATAGTTTTTTGGTTAGGCCTTTTAATTTGTCCCCCTTCTTTAGTAGTTTTACGCTAATGTGAATTTGCTATTATAAATAAAATTGAACTTTTAAAAATAAAATGTATAAATTGAAAATAAAATGTAGTTTTATATGTTTCAGGCTCCCGTCGGCCGCATTTTCTTCACCGGAGAGCACACCAGTGAAAGATTTAATGGCTATGTACATGGCGGATATCTTGCAGGTGAGGACGAGGTGTTATCTCAAGTTTGTATTCCTAATGGTTGATACCCAATTTCATATTAAGTGATCTTTCAACATTTGAAGAAAAATCATCTAAATTAACATTTTATGTATTCAAAGAATTTTTTAATTTCAAGTTTGCCGTTTCTTAGAATTGAGTTTTGGGCCTAACTCATCCTTACAAAACCGGCTTGTAAGGTGAGAATTGCCTCTAGTATATAAACACTTAGTCAGGCCATATCGCAACCGATGTGGGACTTCTTAACACCCCCGCTCGCGCCAAGCGCTATGGGCTTGAGGCGCGGATATGAATGGTGGAGGGCCCGATCAGAAACCTGATTGCAGGCGGCCCGACGAAGTGGCCCAGCGAATCGTGGATAGGCTCTGATACCATCTTAGAATTGAGTTTTGGGCCTAACTCATCCTTACAAAACCGGCTTGTAAGGTGAGGATTGCCTCTAGTATATAAACACTTAGTCAGGCCATATCGCAACCGATGTGGGACTTCTTAACACCCCCGCTCGCGCCAAGCGCTATGAGCTTGAGGCGCGGATATGAATGGTGGAGGGCCCGATCAGAAACCTGATTGCAGGCGGCCCGACGAAGTGGTTTGGGGATCGGTTCCGGCATCAAGTGGTTTCAGCCCCCTCCCAATCGCAGTTCCGGGGAATCAAATCGCGATCCTCACCACCAAGTTCAGCGTCAATCACCACTAAACCAACTATCTCGTTACAAACATATTTTTTAACAAAAAGAATCAAACAAACGCCGTCTTAAATCTATCTATCGGTTTACACAATTGATTGATTCCCCCCAACCCCATGGCTGGTGAGTGAAGAACATTACAGACACAGTGTTCGTTCCCTTCTAATTCCTAAACCCCCACCAACCCATTTGTTGTTTCTTGTTGAATTACAATCTCCTTTCAAAAGGGTATCTCAATTTGCTTTCAAAATTTTATCTTCGACAATGTCTCTCCCTTATCCTTTATCTTCCACTTCCGCTTCTTTTCAACCTCCTTTACTCAGATTCAAGGGTACATCATGTTTTGTCGAGAAGCGCAGTTGTTGCTTAGGTGTTAAGCCATTTTCTGCATCTCAGAAGACATGGCCCAAGATCTCATGTGCTATGAATATGTCAGCACATCAATCAGACGATGATAGAAAATTGCAACTTGACCAGCTAATAGATAAAGCCCGCAAGCTTTGGGACCGTTCTCCCGAGCCGGTGAAGAATTTCCCGTGGAACACAACACTGGGCAACTTCATTCAACTTGTTCTTGATCTTACTTTGGCTGTTATCAAATACCTATATGTACCTGTATTCACAGTTACCTCCATCAGTGAGTTATCGTACTGCGCGCATCAAAGAAAGCTACTTCTTGTTCCTATCCCTGTTCTCTTGGGAGCTGCTGTTGCTGGGATCCTTAAAGAGACTGCATTGAAGTTATCTCCACGGCTAAGGGATGCAGAAGTTCCATGGCATTTAATTGCCGTTACAATTTTCTTCACATTGATCAAATTGCCAGGTCCATATTACCCTTCTTTGGGACGTATACTTATTCCTCACTTTGCAAATGGGGTTCTGTTGAGGACTCTATGGTTTGCAATATTGTGGTACAGAAGACCTAAAGCATTGAAGATTTTAGACTCTGATAATTAGTTAACCCACTGAGCTATGGTACAAGGTTGCAAAGTCAATTTAAGTAGAAACATAAGTTTTCACTAATGAAGATCTTCATTGAAATTAGAATTCACTTTGTTGAGAAAAGATGTACACTGCTATGCTTGGTTTGTGTCATGAGAATGACTGATTAGGTTGTGTTGGATGATCCAGATAATCAATGGTTTTATATTATTTCTAACACGCCCCCTCACGCAAGAGCCCACTTGGGCTTTGAAGCGTGGATAATGCATAGGCCCACCTACCATATGCTTTTTTTTTAAATTCCACTTTTTAATTAGAAAGTGAGGGGAGCGGGGATCGAACTCTAGACCACTTAGTCATAGAGGCTCTGATACCATATCAAATAACCGATTATCCCAAAAGCTTAAGCTGTTAGGAAAGGCCACATCAATGGTTTTATATTATTTCTAACATGATACCATCTTAGAATTGAGTTTTGGGCCTAACTCATCCTTACAAAACCGGCTTGTAAGGTGAGGATTGCCTCTAGTTTATAAACACTTAGTCAGGCCATATCGCAACCGATGTGGGACTTCTTAACACCCCCGCTCGCGCCAAGCGCTATGGGCTTGAGGCGCGGATATGAATGGTGAAGGGCCCGATCAGAAACCTGATTGCAGGCGGCCCGACGAAGTGGCCCAGCGAATCGTGGATAGGCTCTGATACCATCTTAGAATTGAGTTTTGGGCCTAACTCATCCTTACAAAACCGGCTTGTAAGGTGAGAATTGCCTCTAGTATATAAACACTTAGTCAGGCCATATCGCAACCGATGTGGGACTTCTTAACACCGTTAAATAAATATGTGTGCATACTGTTCCTAGAATATTATATTTCAATATGAATTTGCAGTAATTGTTAATACTCTAATAATTAACAAATTCAGTAAATTTGTTGAACAAGTTAAATTATTTATCATCAAAGCATAGGTAGTAACTTATCAATAACCCCCAAGACCTCACCTATGGATATGAATTAATTTCCCTCCTTGAATACTTAACAGGTATTGACACAGGCAAAGCCTTGGTAGAAGAAATAAGAAAGGAGAATGAAAGAGAAAGTGAGAATCAAACTCTATTATTGGAGCCTTTGCTAGCATTGACAGAATCATTAACAATGTCAAAGCCGGAAACAGTTTCCAATATCCACAAATGCGATATTCCTACACAATTATATCTCAGTGGCAAGCTTGGGATCCCAGAAGCCATATTATAAGTTAGAAATATATGGAGTTGTAGAGAATCCTCTTGGAAATTACAAGAATCATAAATATGATGATATGAGAATCACCATTGCCTGGTGAGTCATGGTCCCTAGTCTCGTTCAAGCCCTTAATGCGCCATTGGTAATGTCGATTGACAAAATAAATACCGGAAGTATATGTTGGTGAGGTTAAGAGATGCTGGGAACACTGCACATATGTCTACTCATTTTGGTTCATTTCTCTCCTAATGGAGCCAACTAGGTTATGATTTTTTAAGGGAATTAATTGGTATAGTCTTACAATTACTTTGTTCTTTATAGCCTTAAGAAGTAAGATTACATTGTAAGGATGCTAGTTTGTATTATTTGGATCCTAATTTTACTTGCAATACGAGTTCATAATTTTTTTTTTCCAGGCTGAAAGTATTTGTGTATAGTACAGCATGAGTGATATTTATGATCAATAATATACAGGTAAATATGGTGCTTGCTTCTCATTAATGTTCAAACTGATTTTAGAAATAACTTTAGTAGGTTTACACTTCACAAATTAAAATCAGCATTAGCAGCAAATTGGATACTGCCTCTGCAGTCTGCACAATTGAGAATAAAGAACACGATCGAGAGATGAAAACGGAAAAATCACTATTTTTTGACCTGTGGAAGTGTAATATATCGTCGCATTCATCCTGAATGTATTGAAATTACAAATATATTTATAAGTATTTTTTTTTATTAATCATCTTAGTCTTCAAATACTCTTTAAGACAGTTAATTTAGTCTTCAAATGTGTTTTTTTTGTTGATCACTTTAATCTATAGAATAACAACAAAAGTGGATTAAAATGGTGGTTTGTTTGATAGGAATTATAAATGGAACCGAAATGTGTAGAGTTAAAAGTGTTCTAAGTTTTACATAAATAAATTCATCCAAAGTACTATTAACGTTAATAAGTAGTATTTCTTTACCTAAAAAAATAAAAAATATTGTTTTCTTTACCAAAAAAAAAAAACCGTTAATAAGTATTTTCTTATTCGTTATTATTAAGTTGTTTAAGAGAAGCTTCACCAAAAAATTATTGTATTAATTAATTTATCAAATCTATATATTTTCCCGGCCCAAAATATAAGACAAAAATGGTCAAATAAAGTTAATGTATTTAGTCTAAATTTTTAACCAGATATATCAATTTTCTTTGACCAATTTTCCCTTATATTTTGGGACTATTACGTAATAAACTTAAAAAGATCATTTTTTTTTTTTTTGATTTTCACCCTCTGGTTCGTAGAGGATGGAGACCATAGTAGTCCAGAGTTCGGTACGAGTTCTGACATCAAGTAGTTTCGATCCTCTCCCAAATTCAGTTGTGGGGATCAAACTGTGGTCTTCCTACAAAGTTCAACGTCAATCACAACTGAATCGACTAACATTTACTAAAGAGATAAATTTTAATTCAGTAAAAGAAAAAAAAATTATATTTTATGACTGCGTGAGTAGAAACCAACGTAGTGCGAACTAGATAAACACTAAAACTAACTTTTTTCTGTTTACCACATTGTTGATATCATCACTCTTTCCTCTCTGCCAACAAGAACAAATATGTTGAAGTTCAACTATCAACTTCTTCAACTTCTGTTTCTGCTTCTAACCTTTTCATTTCCCGTAGCACTATCTAATCATAAAGCTATAGAATCTTTGCTTCACCGTTTGGATTCCAAAAGGGCACTTCCATCAGTGCAAGAAGCTGCAGCTAAAGGTGTTCTCAAAAGACTTCTTCCTACCCATTTGTCCAGTTTTGAGTTCAACATAGTTTCTAAGGTTGTTGTTGCCCTTTTCTCTTTTTGACTTAATTCTTTTGGATAATGAATTCTATGTTGTTTTTTTGGTTACCCATTTGTTTGTTTTAATTGAATTTTTGGTTTTATAAGTTGTTTAGAATTGTACTTTTATAGTGGTGTAATATAAAGTTAGAAGAAAAACAGTTTATTTTTCCTCTGTTACTTCAGAATTAGTTGTTGACTTGGCCATGATTGGATAAACAACTTAATTAAGCGCTTATAGCGTCTAGGTGTTTGTTATATAATTGCTTATGTATTAGCTTTTTCTATAACAAAAGATAAAATAAAGTCAAATTGTTTTGGTATAAGTTATAAAAAGCTATTATGGAGAGCTTATGGAAATAAGCTGATCATAGACTGTTACTATAAGTTCTCCCAAATAGTCTGACAAGTGTTTATGTCGTTAGATAAGCTAAAATAAGTCAATTCAAACAGGTCCATAATTCATTCAATCAATGTGTTGATCTTTTGGATAGTCACCTGCATGTTACTTATGGTAGAAGCAGTACTGAATACGCTGTCATGTTATCTTGCCGAAGTAGTTAGTGTTAATGTGTTGAGTTATTTTTGTTTTTCATAGAGTTAAATATATTTTTGGTCCTATAAAATTGGCAAAACTTGATTTTGTGCTGCAAGTTTTTTTTTTTTTTTTTTTTTAGTCCTTAAAATGTAAAAAAGCTGTATGCTTTTACTCCTGATAATAAGGACTAGAAATGAAAGTTTTACTGATGTAGGACTAGAATTGAGTACAAGTTTTTATAGAGGTCAAAATCAAATTTTGCCAATTTTATAGGGGGAAAACAAATATTTAACCCTTCTTTTTATCTATTCATAGATTTCCACTTTCACTTAACTGTACTGTTATGTTATCATGCCAAAGAAATTAGCATTCGCATATGTTCTTGTTTTTCATGATTGAATGTAAAAATATGATATTTATATTTTCAGGATGTCTGCGGTGGCGACAGTTGTTTTATGATAAACAATCACAATAAGTCAAGCCAGAATGGGCCTGAGATTATGTATGTCAAGTGAAATTTATAATGCAGACCGTGATTCTGATTCATATTTCGTTATTCCTTTTGGGTTCTTGAATTTATTTTGTTTATAACTGATTTGGATTCTTCTTCACTCGTTTTCATATACTTAAAACTTGATTTTAATGTACAAAATGCTAAGGAACTTATCAATACTGTTTAATGCATAATTATACAAGGTTCTTGATGAAGTTGTTTGTTTTCACTGTTCTATAAGTTATGATATTGTCACTTGATCAGTTATTCTTCGTTCCTTAATATGAATTGACATTGTCTTGTATATTTATATGTTTCCCAGCATTAGAGGAACCACAGGTGTTGAGATCGTGTCTGGCCTCCATTGGTATCTCAAGTACTGGTGCGGTGCTCATGTCTCGTGGGATAAAACCGGCGGCGTTCAGACAACTTCCATCCCCAAGCCAGGATCACTACCCCTTTTGAAAGATGAGGGCGTGAAGATTAGACGCCCTGTTCCGTGGAACTATTACCAAAATGTCGTGACTTCTAGTTGTGAGTACCAAAATCAGCTTTCCATAGAACCATACATCTCTTGTTTTTTTATGTACTGCACAACTGACTGAGAATTTGAACTGATATACTTCACTAGTGACTAGTGCGAATGCTTAAAACTTTGTTATGAGTAATGATGATAAATAACATCTCTTGTTTTTTTCCCTCTTGTTTTCATAAGCTATCATGGAGAGCTTATTTAAATAATGAACACATGATAAACGGTTTCTATAAGCTTTCCTAAACAGTCTGAGAAGTGCTTATGAAAGTAGAGAAGCTCAAATAAGCCAATTGTCATATACTAAATATAAGACAAAACACATATTTGGGAATTAGGATACAACTTATTGCTCCATCTGTGAGAGATTATGTAACATCACATCACATTCTTCTTTGTTCTTTGCAGATTCGTTTGTTTGGTGGGATTGGGAAAGGTGGGAAAAAGAGGTAGACTGGATGGCACTTCAGGGGATAAACCTACCCTTGGCATTCACCGGGCAGGAAGCTATATGGCAAAAGGTTTTTAAGGTAAGTACTAGTGACATGTTCGCCTATGTCTGGATAAAGCTAGGTTTAAGAAACATCAATTATATAGTTTGAGCACTAACTGTGTCAAAGATTAGATCATAGAATCTATAAACTGCGAAAGTTATTTTATGAACTACTTATTCCAGATATTAGCAATTTGGTGTAATTTATTCTCATAATAATATCTATGTAATATATTTTCCTCTTTCAATAGTGATTTGACTAGTATATTCTAACTGTAGGATTTTAACATTAGTTCAGAAGATTTGAATGGTTTCTTTGGTGGACCTGCTTTCCTTGCTTGGGCGCGCATGGGAAATTTACATGGGTAGGCAGAAGTAGTAATTTAAATCCTGTTATTGATTTTCATTCCTTATAGATAGCTAAAGAAACGGGCATGCAATTATGCAAATCAAGTAATCTCGTGTTTTGTGTTCATTATTCATATCTCATAATGTTGAACATTTTATGCAATGACAACATTATGAGAATTATAATACTTTGAGATAAAAGAAGAACTAAAAGAGTTACAATTGTTTGAAATGACTTAAAATGTGCTTGTTTTATTGTGCCGACATTTTGTTCCATTCCGCATGAAATTCTAGCTAAAACTGGTACTATGTAAGAGGATGGTTCTAACCCAAGGTCAAAATCAGAGATTGCACAACACGTTCCTTGTTTTTTTCCTGAGATTTGTTGATCGGATACAATGGTCTTTGTCGTAAGGAGAATGAGTTATGTTCAAAGGGAACTATAGGTGAAGTTTTGAAGAGGAGCCGAGGTTTCACTGTAAGGTCTGAACATAGGTGAAGTTTTGAAGAGGGACAGGGGTTTCACTTAAAGATCTAAGAGCTCAATCAGTGACGCCATTAAGATTTTAGACCCTTGGCAAATCTTCAAATTACCGGTCAAATTGGGTAAAAAAATGGAATTTAAGGTCGGATTAAAACATCAATACATAGGATATAAAATGGGCACATCACAACAATCCCGACACTGTTTCTCCTAAATTTCAGCATTGAAACTCAAGTAAAGAAAAAAATTCATGCCGGTAATGTTTTAGGAAATGCCCCTCCTAATCTTTTAAGTAAAAGGGTAACTTAAAAATTTGAATGAGAAAACTACAAAACACATACAATCCATCTTTGTATATTATTGAATGTGTCATGGGTACTATTCATTTTTCTTTTTGAATTCTGTGGTTGTTTTGAATAAAAGGTAGCTGTTATCTTTTCAGGTGCTTTGGTTTCTAATGAGATCTATCTTTTCACAGATGGGGTGGGCCTTTATCTCAAAACTGGTTAGATCAACAATTGGTCTTACAAAAACAGATAATCTCTCGAATGCTGGAGCTAGGGATGACTCCAGGTATACTAATGCCATAAAACATGCAAGTTTGTTTCATGTATTTCCTTTTGTTTGGCAGTAAGAAGTAATACATGTATCTATCTATATATAATCTGTGATTTTCGATAAAGCATCCAGATTTACAGAGGTGAAAATGGTTTTACTGTCTCAAATTCTCTGATACACTTTCCTGAATTTAATGCTTTGATTTAACATTAAATTTTTTATATTCTAGTATTACCATCCTTCTCTGGAAATGTTCCGGCTGCTTTGACGAAGATATATCCTTCAGCCAAAATAACCAGACTTGGTGACTGGTATTTAACTTCTCTTTAGTAAGATTGTTTATTTCTCAGGTAACTCATGTTTCGGTGTTAGTTGTTAGTATCCATTGTGTAACTTTGTATTCCTAGCATTGATACAAATAATTCTTTTTTTAGTAGTTGGCATGTTTTGGATGTATGACTGATGTTCCAGCTTACATTTCTTTTTTATCTTCCAGATTTAAAGGTTTATTGTTCCATGTGTTTATCAATGAAGTTGTTTCATTAATATCGCTGCCAGGAACACTGTTGATGCTGATCCTCGCTGGTGCTGCACATACCTTCTTGATCCCTCCGATCCTCTATTTGTTGAAATTGGGGAAGCTTTTATCCGGAAACAAATTAAAGGTGTGCCTTGTTTCACTCTGTTTCCTTCTTTCTTATGGTCTAGTTTGTGTTACGATTGAATAAATAAGAGGTAGGGAAGGAAGGGTTATTCATGGAAATTTGTTGGGGAAGTTTGTTTTGCAAGCGAAAGAATTTAATAAAAACGACAGGAGATAGCTCAGATGGACTTTTCTAGTATCAAAAGTGACTTGGCCCCAACCCTTACTCACACAAATACACAAGGGAAGGGGGTAATGGAGGTTTGAATTAGGCTGTAACAAATTGCCGCGGGTGAAGCAACTATTCACCGAGATTTGGAGGATCTTGGAAGCTTGATTATTAGGGATATGTTAGTTGGGTTGGAAGAAGGTCAATGTTTCCAGTGCAGTCAAACATTCGGGTCAATGCACTGACGAGCATGCAGGTCACTTTGTTTGGGGAAGACGATCAAATGGATGAAGATGGGAGAATTGTATGTGGAGACTTAGGGTAAGGGTGGAGAAAACCAGTTGCACTTTCAAATCTGAATAATGTCAAACTTCAAAGGGGATAATAGGATCAGAATAATAAATGGGAACATGACCAAATTTTGTTGGAAAATTTAATGTTTGTTGAGTTGGTTACTCTTACAATTTGGCATAACTCAACCCTATAAAACTGGCTCGTAAGGTGAGAGATGCCTTCCATTTATAAATTCATTTTCAAGAGATATTTCATCTAATGTGGGACTCTTAACACACCCTCCTTATGTCAAGATTGGATATCTTAGCCGTGGCCTGATAATAGGTGGCTGAACGGATCTTGGATAGTCTCTGATACCATCTTATATTTTGGGTTGGACCTAACTAAACCCTAGAAAACTGGCCCATAAGGTGAGAGATACCTCCCCACTTATAAACTCATTTTTTAGGCTATATCTCATCAAATGTGGGAATCTTAATAGTTTTTTGAACAAGAGGGAATCTTAATAGTTACATAAGGTTTTGAATAGAGGTTGGAAGATAAAAGGGACAACTGTTTGCGAATGGGAAACCAAACATGTGAAAAGGCAAATACTTGCCTTAAGTTCTTTATTTGTTATGTAGTATACACTTTCATTTGTTTATCTCAAATCTCTGAAAACTCAACCATTATGTATTCCAATAGGACAAAACTTCTAGTCTTTAGGTGATGATGGCCCTAATATTTTGTTTTCTTCCCTATATTTCATTCTCATTATTATCCCTCTTAATTTTGACATATTTTCTTAAATTTTACAGAATATGGGGATGTAACAGACATATACAACTGGTAGATTCACTTGTCCTCAATGCTTAATATTATTATTTTCTTGGATGATTTGGTTTCAAGTTGATTTTCTACCATATCTATTTGTCATTTTTCTTTTGATTGGCATTTTATCATATATGGTGTACATGTTCATAAATTAAACTTGGCATATTCGCTTGGTCATGAAACTTATTGGCGTCAACCACACACGTATATACTATTTTTAAACTGGACTAGAGTGAGTTTCTACTATTCTTGATTACTCATGGTTGCTAACATACATATTATATTGTTGACTGCAGTGATACCTTTAACGAAAACTCCCCACCTACCAGTGATCCAGACTATATATCAACTCTTGGAGCTGCAGTATATCAAGGCATTTCCAAGGGTGACAAAGATGCTGTGTGGTTAATGCAAGTATGCTTCAAATTCTGGATCTTTCCATTTTCTCTCTTTATAAGCATTTCAATTTTGGAAACAACTCTATGGTGAATTTTATGTACTAAGTAGTGTACTAACTATTTCATAAATTTTAGCTATTGGTTAAACCACCCAAAGTGGGCATAGGCTTCTTAATTTCTATTCAATGGACTATGATTGTAGTACAAAGTTGTACAATGAAGTGCAGATGACCTAAAACCCTCTCTACACTAATCAAATCACGTTATAATACTCTTAATTCTTAACAAAATCAGATGATTATCTTTATATTTTGACTTCTGATGTGGGTGTTTTCATGATTGGTTTGTATTATGAAGTGTTGGGTATGGCTAATAGTTTCCTGATAACTGGGCAGGGGTAATCTTGTAAACAACCGTAGTATTTAAACACAAGGCGTACTCTGTAAACTCTAAGCTTGATAGAAAAGTACGGCAGCTGCTCTGTAGTCTGAGACACTGACACAATTGGTCGAACTCTGATCAAATATGGTGCATTCCGCTTGCGTTTTGTCAATTTTTTTTGAACCAGTTGTTGTTCTAACATGAAGAGTTACAATTATCCTCTTTTCCTTTCTATTCATGAGTATTTTGCTGCCATTTGTAAAATGACGTATAGCTGACGGACATAAATGAATTTGCAGGGCTGGCTCTTCTACTCTGATTCATCATTTTGGAAGCCACCTCAAATGAAAGTATGGAATTCTGATGTAGAATCAAATATCTTCTGTCTTCTTCAATAGTTTTCTGTGCGTGGTTTTTTATCTTTGCTTTTTTATGCTTTCAGGAGCCACTAGTTAGATCACCATAAATAGATGTTTTCCATTTTTTCAAAATTCACACACACACACACAAAACAACAACTTCATAACATTTTCCCACCGTGAAATACGCATACTGATAAGCCATTTAATGGTACCGAGGTATCAAAATTGCAAGTTAACTTGTACGGTTGGCCTCTGTTTTCCTTCTTCCCCATTTGTTGTCTTTGTTCAAAACACCGAGTCCTACTTCTCTGGTTTTCATAGCCGGAGAACAGGGAAGCTCTGAAGGTGTTGGTTCTTGTGTGATAAGAGCAATGGGATGCAGTTGGCCGTTGAGGCGCAGTTTGTGGGTTGGGTAGTGAATTTCGAATTTGTTTAGGATATGTGAAACTGAATGAATGGCAGTGAATTGTGCCCTATTGCCAAAGAAATGACCGGTGTGTGCAACATAGGTAGTGGAACCGGAGACCTGATGATGCTTCTCATACCAATTGAGGAAGTCGGAATGATGGTTGGTTGTCCCTTAGGATCAAATGTTGGCTTAGTGAACTAGGTTGCCGGCAGTGAGTTCTATGCAGCACGGGCTGACACAGGCGGCAACTATGCATGGCATGGCACCTGTCAATAGTGTGTTTGATTTTGTGGCAATGACTGCACTTAGGATGAAACTTTCATGGCTTGCAGTCGCCATCCTGAGAGACTAAAGCAGTGTCTACAAAGGCAGAAGGAAAGTCAACATCAAAAGATGATTTGACCAATACACGCAACCAGTTAGATTCTAGAAAATATTATGAATAGAGTCATATGTAGAAGGATTTACAGTTACCCTAATTACTGTAATTGCATAGAACCAGTGCCATAATTATCCTAATTACAGTATCTCTGGCGCTCCTCTCTGGTTCATTAGCTATTACCAAGAATTAAAGAATAAAACATGTTTTTTGAATATGTATGATACTATTTGCAGGCACTTTTACAGTCTGTTCCATCTGGGAAGATGATTGTTCTTGATCTATTTGCTGATGTAAAACCAATATGGAAAACTTCCTTTCAGTTTTATGGTACTCCTTATATATGGTAATTAGCTCTTTGATAGCTCGTGCTACAACTTTCTCTGAAGATATACAATATTTTAAACAAAAACGATGATTTCTAAACTTTACTTTGCTCCAGGTGCATGCTACATAATTTTGGTGGTAATATTGAAATGTACGGTGTTTTGGATTCAATTGGTTCAGGGCCTATTGATGCACGTGTCAGTGCAAACTCAACAATGGTACAACTAATGTTTACATCAACAATAATTTGCAAGTTCCTTTATGTTAGAAACTTGAATGAGGCATGCTGTTAAAACATGTGTTGTAATGCACATATTATATGGTTAATCCATTATCTATTCTTCATTTTATTGGCATAATTTTTTTTTTCACTTCAGAATTACATCTGAAAAAATATTTAACATTCGTGTTTCCTGATTTATAGCTTCTACATTCTGATTTTTAAACTTGTTATTTATGTTTTATGCAGGTAGGTGTTGGTATGTGCATGGAAGGGATAGAGCACAATCCTATTGTTTATGAGCTTATGTCTGAAATGGCATTTCGTGATGAGAAAGTTAAAATCAATGTAATGTTGTTTATATGGCATTTCGTGAAATTTGTATTTACTAGTTATTTTCACATTCTAATTGGTTATATATATATGCTATGGTACTAAGAAAAGAAAAATGGAAATGAGTGTGTTAGAAAGGGGTACAGCTTCAAGGTATTTCTAAATCATATGATTAAAAATGGAAATGAGTGTGTTAGAAATGAGTGTGAAGAAGCACTTTGTGAAAAAAGATATTTTAAAAGAATCTTGCAATAACTGAGTTTTTTTAAGTAGCAGCTGCACATATAAGCTGAAAAATTATGTGTCCAACAATGGATCATATTAGCTTATAAGGTCTTTTCGTAAGTGAAGAATAATTTTCTTGCAGAAATGGCTCGAGAGTTATTCCCATAGACGATATGGTAAAGCAGTTCATCAAATTGACGCTGCATGGGAGATCCTTTATCATACAATATACAACTGTACTGACGGAATTGCTGTATGTACTCTTTGCATTGATTTTTGTTTAAGATTACTTCACAATATCATTTGTAGTAACAGTAGTACTTGACATTAATATAGACAGGACAATGCATTGTGCTGCATTATTACTCGTCAATCAATATAATTTTGTACGTCGAGTATTCCCTTTTTTTCTCTACTAGTACCTGATGTAATGAAGAAAAAAGTTACTTTGTACTCTTATTATCTAGGCTTAAATGCATTTTTAATCCCCCTATTTTTATTGATTCACAATTTTAGTCCCTCTTTCTAAATCCAAAAATATGGTCCTTCAGTTTTTAAAATTTCAGAATTTTTCCCAGCACTGCTTTTGAGGCTTATTTGTACTGATGTGTCAAGTTGAATAATAAGCAGGCAAGTCATTGGGTGATCTGGCAATTTTATTTTTGAGAAATCATATTTTTTAGAGTTTACATATTTTTTAAAAATAAAACTTTAATGACATGAAAAATAAAATAATACGATTCGATCCATTTATGCATTGCCACATCATGGTGTGACTTGCTAGCTCATTATTCAACTTGACACATTAGTAGGAATCTGTAGGCCAGTAACATTTGTCGAAGCGTGATTTCTTAGTAGGAAGTTAGGGTAGCTCACTTCATGTATATACTACTGGCATGAGTATTTGTTCATTTCCTTTTGCTTACATCGTCATCTGACTTGGATACTGATTGGCACCAACTTGTAAATTTATGGCAGGATCACAACCATGATTATATTGCAGTGCTTCCTGACTGGGATCCATCCACAAATATTGAATCTGGTATGTCAAATCATCAACAGAAAATTTACTTCTTGCCCCCTGGAAATAGAAGATACTTATTCCAGCAAACACCAGCTGGTATGCCACAGGTTCATTTGTGGTATCCTCCTGAAGACGTGATCAAAGCATTACAACTATTCCTAGCCGGTGGAAAGAATCTCACAGGAAGCCTCACATATAGGTATTCTATTCAACTTATTATATGCTATAGAAGTCCACATAAAGGAAGCTGATCAATCACTTATGGTGAATGGAATGATGATATTTGTCACTATGGTGCTATTCTATATTCACCAACGAAATAAAGTGTTTCTAGTTTTAAATAAAGAGAATAATTCTAATTATGACTGTAATCAACAGGAGCAAAGTTAAACTTAACTTTTGCATGAAGATGTAGAAATGGTGTCTGCACACACAAAGTGAATATGTGTGATAATTATAGCACTGTTATCTTTTTTGCCAGGTATGACCTGGTTGACTTGACACGACAAGTATTATCGAAATTTGCAAACCAAGTATACATCAAGGCAGTTACTTCGTTTCAGGAAAAGAATATTGATGATTTGCACTTAAACAGCCATAAGTTCCTTCAACTGATTAAAGATATTGATTTATTGCTTGCTTCTGATGATAACTTTCTTCTTGGTACTTGGCTTGAGAGTGCCAAGAAACTAGCAGTAAATCCAAGTGAGTTGAAGCAGGTGAGGACAAATTGTTTTCGCAAATGCTTGATACTGATAAATTTCTCATCTCATTATTTGATGTTAATGTACAGATACATATACTGCTGTCATTAACTAGAAAGTTCCACTGTTTTAATCTTTCATTGATTGTATTTGAATCAAGTAATTATCATCTTGTTATTGTTTCGACAACATTCTAGTAAATAAATGAGACGGTTTACCTTTTCTCCTCAGTATGAATGGAACGCTAGGACACAAGTGACAATGTGGTTTGACACAAATGAAACTACTCAGAGCAAGCTCCACGATTACGGTAGAACACATCATCAAACTTTGCTATACCTATTTCATTCTTAATTTTTGTTTTGACGATTTCTGTTTTGGCGTGGTTTCTGATCAGCTAACAAATTTTGGAGCGGGATACTACAAAATTACTATCTCCCACGAGCTACAACCTATTTTAGTCATTTGTCAGAAAGCTTGAGACAGAATAAGAAGTTCAAGTTGATTGAATGGCGAAAACAATGGATTCCTATGTCAAACAAATGGCAGGAAGGCAATGAGTTATACCCGGTAAAGGCCAAAGGAGATGCTCTAACAATCTCGCAAGCTCTCTATGAAAAGTATTTTTCATAAAAATCATAAGCTTGATACACAAGTAATAACAAGGCCATGATGCATCAACTCAGATGTAAGAGTTGGACCTTATAACCTTAAGGGACAGAGTATAATTTCCTCCAGGGATATAAGCTCTGTCAAATGTTAAGCACTGGTTGTTGTGTTCTTGTAATATATCTTGGTGATTGAAATTTCAGTTTTATTTGTTTCAATTTCAACTTAATCATGCACCTGCAATTCTTAAAGTTGAAAAATAGCAAGTGTTGTTAATGGATATCATGTTTATTTGAACACATAAACGGAACACACTTTGGATAGTTAAAGAAAACATATGAAAATTGTGATTAATGGTATTCAAAATCGTAGTTAATTATATTCAATAGACGTAATTAGTCACATATATTTGTTGTCAATTTTTGTGGATTATTTCTGAATTTATAATTGCACTATGTTAATATAAATGCCACCTAGCTTATGTTTAGTATGATTTTCACTTGTAAACAACTTTTTCCCTTGAGATATTACCATATAAAAACCACCTCCATAATTTTTTTACAAAAGATATTGACTTTACAATTTTTTTCATGAAAAAAATATCAGACTTGATATTTCCAATTATTTTGTTTAAATTAAAAGTTTGAAGTGCACAAAATTAGAAATAGAACTAATCAAAAGATACATTGAATATGTAGAAAATGGTTATATTCACTACCCAAAAAAGAAAAAAAATCATGTATTTGCACTTTTTTTTTTGACAAAAAAAAAACTATGAAACCAAAAGCAAATAAATAACTTAGATATTTTGATGCCACAACCCCATCATGAGACAAAAATGATTTGTCCTCATTGGCCACATGTGGGGACATTATCATATATATTAGATATTACCATATTGCAATGATCAATCTTACAGTAAAATAAAGCTTAGTAACATAACTTGAATTCAATGGCTCTCTCTTGTTACAACTTCATCACTCCCTCTATACCTTCTCTTTCTCTTCACACACACCGTTCATCATATCTTCCACATAGAGTTTCTTGTACAAAGGCTTCTTTAAGCTCTTCTTCCTCTGATTCCAAAGCATCAACATCATCACCACAACAAAGTGTGCCATCTAGGCCACCTGAGCCTGCCTTTAACTATGCCTTTGCCAACACTAATGGCAACCCTCTTCTTAGGATGGTTCAAAATACTGAGTCTTCCATTGAAAGGGTACTTTTGTCATTTCTATTATTATTGTTAATCTATATGATGATATTATTATATTGTCTTGCATATAAATTGTGTTCCTGCAAATATACAAATTTTTATTTTTTTAGTTTCTTACAAGTTTTTGTTCTCTCTTATTAGTCCTAGAAACATAGGAAAATTTATTACAGAAAAGGGATACTAGTAATTTGGAATTCAATTGTGAGGTAAGTAAAGTTTAAGCAAAGATTATTTAGTCAAGATTTGAACTCGGATTCTGTTGGTCAAGATTTGAACTCGGATTATGTCGAATAATTCGTCCTTATTATTTTGATATAGTTCCATTAATATTTGTTAGTCTTGAAATTAGTCCTAATATCATGATGGATTGTATTCATATGGTCTACATATTATAGAAACTAGAATCAACCTAAGCAAATATTATAGGGACTAATTAAAAACAATGAGGACTAATGATAAACATTCCTATGTTTTAGGGGGTTGAAACCAAATAAAACGTTTTGCAGGGACTAAACGTAAAGACTTGTGTAATTTATGATTTGAACTAGTATGTTTTTTGGGTTGGGAGCTTGAAGGAGTCTTAAGAAGTTAGTTTAGGTTCGAATTCGATCTCTGCTGCTAACAAATTTTCACTCCCCCTAACAAACTAACTACTAACATATGCTTATCAGAAACAAAAGTATGCAATCTTTTTCTAATTGAAAGCTTTTGGTTGTGTGATCAGGTCATTTTCGACTTTCGTTTCTTGGCACTCCTTGCAGTTGCAGGTTCTTTGGCTGGCTCACTCCTCTGCTTTCTAAATGTATAGTTTCTCAACACCTTTAGTAAAAGAGAAGCAATGTGCTATAAATTTGTTTTTTATGTGTTCATAGAAAGGTCAAGGACTTTTTTTATATCAGGTAATTATATACTGGTATGAGTACTTGTGAGACTGTTTGAAAAAGCTTAGGGAAACAACTTATGACATGACCATTCACTATTTTCAGCTTATTTCCAAAAGCTCTCCATGATAGCTTATATAAACAACTTATAGTTTATATGAAATAGATTGACTTTATTTTATCTGTTATCGAAATAGCTTATACATAAGCACTTATGTGATAAGTGCTTATTCTCATTTTAGGGTTGTGTTTATATTGTTGAGGCATACAAAGTCTATTGGACAAGCTGTGTCAAAGGAGTTCACACTGGAAAGATGGTTTTGCTTCTGGTTGAAGCAATTGGTAATTTATCATTTTTCATAGATAAGATACTCTAACTACTTGGAACAAGAAAATATTAAACAAAAATCAAAGGAAAAATGAGAAAATTAATTATTACTCGCTCTATCTCATACTATGTGTCTCATTTTCTGTCTCAAATTATTAGTACTTTTTGCCAATGTCACCCTTTGGATAACATGGTGATAAGATTAAGTTTACTACTTCAATTTAACCTGTCTATTATGCTAATAAAATCAATGAATCTTGCTTCGGCAGATGTTTATCTTGCGGGTACTGTTATGTTGATTTTTGGTATGGGCTTATATGGACTGTTCATCAGCAACACACCTCCTGATGTGTCACCTTCTGTCGACCGTGCCCTTAAAGGATCCTCTCTCTTTGGAATGTTTGCTTTGAAGGTAATCATAAACCCGACAATCATGTATTGATCGAACTGTTGAATCATCTTAAGTAACATGTATATGTTGTCTCCTTTTCAGGAGAGGCCAAAGTGGATGAAAATAAGCTCACTTGATGAATTGAAGACAAAAGTAGGACATGTTATTGTAATGATTCTTCTTGTAAAAATGTTTGAGAAAAGCAAAATGGTTGTCATTGCCACAGGATTAGATTTACTTAGTTATTCAGTTTGTATTTTCTTATCATCTGCATCTTTGTATATCCTTCATAATCTGCATAAGCAAGATTAGATTGTACTAAGCATTGTAATATTCTCAATTCATAATTTAGGTGAACACTTCTGTTCACTTACTCTTGAAAAACTTTTGTTCATTGTACATAGTTTAGAATAAATGGAAGTTTTTAGCCAACTGCGGTTGGCACATATGGTAAAACCTTCTGCTCATTACCGACTGTGACTTGATAGTCCGAAATTTCGCAGTTAGTAGGCTATAGGTAAATTCTATTGTAAATCTGCAATTAGCCAAAAATCTCTTTGATTGGCCATGGTACTAAAGCTCATTCAATCTTTTTCAAAATAAGGACCAACACCACTTTGCCCTTCTCATTTTGACAATATAACAATCAATTTGTTAAACAAACACAATATCAATCTGCTTAGAAATCTCATCTTACAGGTCGGTTTTGTAGAGTTGAAAACTCTTGCAGCAGAGTTTCTCTCTTATATGACCAATTATATTTTGAAGAGTTTGAAACACACCAATGAAATAGTTTTCAATTTGTTCTTTAATGTTGACAACTGGTTTAGGTGCTACTAGTTTACATTACTTCTTCAATTTCTTCAATTGTAGTTTTAATATCAAGAACTTCTTCAATACTGATGTTTGTAATATGACTCTTCCTTACAATTTCTTTCTATTTAGATGAAGATAATTTTGAATTAATTTTTTTTAAGGTGGAAAGATTTCTTCATAAAAGGTTTTATTATCAAAAAATGGTTAATTAAATGTCCTAAAATTAGCAATATCATTAATCAAAAGATACATTGAATATGTAGCAAAAGTCATGTGTTTGAACAAGTTTGAAAAAATAAAACTATCTATGAAACCAAAAGCAAGTAAATAACATAGATATTTTCATGCCACCACCCTATGAGACGAAAATGATTTGTCCACATTAGCCACATGTGTGGACACTATATCATATTGAAATGATCAATCTTATAGTAAAAATAAGCTAAGTAACACAACTTCAATGGCTCTCTCTTGTTACAGTTTCATCACTCCCTCTACACCATCTCTTTCTCGTCACATCAACCGTTCGTCTCATCTTCCTCGTCGAGTTTCTTATACAAATGCATCCTTGAGCTCTTCTTCTCCTGATTCCAAAGCACCATCATCATCATCACCACCACAAAGTGTGCCATCTTCAAATACAACTACTTCCATCCCTTATGGTGAATCTAGGCCACCTGAGCCTGCCTTTAACCATGCCTTTGCCAACACCAATGGCAATCCACTTGTTGGGATGGTTCGAAATACCGAGTCTACCATTGAAAGGGTATTTTGGTCATAATTAAATATATTTTTAGTTCCTATAAATATATCGTTTTTATTTTGAAGTTATTTAAAAGTTTTGTTATGTTTTAGTCTCCGAAATATAAGAAAAGTTATTAATGATCCTTGTTATTTTGATCTAGTTTCATTAATATTTGTTAGTCTTTGATTTGTTAATCTTAAAATTAGTTCTTATATGGTCTTACATATGATGGACTGTAAGACTATATAGTTCCGGGTTCGATCCCTGATCGATGCGTATAGAAAAAACATTTGTTGGGAGAAGTTAATCATGTAAATGGATCTCGGTTTAGCTCAAGGGATTAGTCCTCGCAGCTGTGTGCGGAAGATAATTTGGTTTACTTAAAAGAACTTTTTGTTTCTTGCTGTTCAATTTATTAATACTAAAGTTATAGATGAAAGGTACCCGCAATTGTGAATAATCACTTGTCCACGGTGGACCACTTGTGAAGGTGGTCCACCGTAGCATTAGCCATATTATATAATATATATTCTCTTGGAATATAAAATTTCAAAATTTTTAAAAAAGGAATATTAAACTAATAAGAGAGGAATAGATTTAATTGGAAGTGGCTAAACAGAAGAAAACTGTATATACTTTCAGTACTCCATGTGCTGTAGAACTTTATGTCTTAATGTTTAGATTGTATTTAATTATCTGAACAGAAAGCTTGGTAATTTGATTAAATGTGCTAAAAAATAATAATTAGGATTATTAAAAAGAACTTTAACTTCTGAAGCTCATTTAATTAAGGACATAACTTTCTTCAATGGAACTATATGGAAGATCAAAGCAAAAGCTACTATAGTGCTAAAAAATATTTCCATTAAAATTATGCTTATCCATTTATGATTTGAACTATTTCTTTTTTATCTTCATTATTCTGAACAAAATGATCTACTAATTAAAAGCTTTATGGTTGTGTAGATCATTTTCGACTTCCGTTTCTTCGCACTTCTTGCTGTTGGAGGTTCCTTGGCTGGCTCACTCCTCTGCTTTCTAAATGTATAGATTTTCAACACCTTTAATAAAAGATCAGCAAGGTGCTATAATGTTGTTTTTATGCACATGTCAGACTGTTCAAAAGAGCTTGTGAAAACAACTTATAGCTTATATGAAAATAGCTTAACTTTATTTTATCATTTGTTATAAAAATAGCTTATACATAATTATTTATATGACAAGTGTTTATTCTATAAGCGCTTAATTAAGCTGTTACCGAAACAGATGGCAAACCTGTTTTTTTTTGGTCTGTACTCCATAGTTGGTAGTTTTGTCTTGCATTTGCATGTTACTGATTCCTCCACATGAAAAATTTATAGTTACATATATAAGAGTGACAATTTTACAAGTGATAAGGTCATGTAAAATTTTAATAAACTTATTATGTCATGAATTAGCATTCATATATTTGACAATGTATATATCCTTGGATCATTTTAGGGTTGTGTTTATATTGTTGATGCTTATAAAGTCTATTGGTCAAGCTGTGTCAAAGGAGTTCACACTGGAAAGATGGTTCTGCGCCTGGTTGAAGCAATCGGTAAGAAGATTATTCTCCATCAGTACGAGAAAGAACACTCTAAATCATCCTAACCTGCATGTTTCCAAATTGAGAACATGAAAAAATCAATTTTCTTTTTCTGTTTTCATTTGGAAGTTTTAACTTCACTTCCATTTAATCTCTTTTATGACAATAAAATGAACAAATCTTGCTCCCGCAGATGTTTATCTTGCAGGCACTGTCATGTTGATTTTTGGTATGGGCTTATATGGATTGTTCATCAGCAACACACCTTCTGATGTGTCACCTTCTGTTGACCGTGCCCTTAAAGGATCCTCACTCTTCGGAATGTTTGCTTTGAAGGTAACCGTAAACCCTACAATCATGTATCAGTGGATGGTCATGATCCTTGATTTACTCACTCGATGATTAACTTTGTTAGTTACTATGTTTTATAACTCTTCATAGATATTTAATAATATCGATCCAACTGTTGAATTATCTTAACGAACATGTATATATTGTCTCCATTTCAGGAGAGGCCAAAGTGGATGAAAATAAGCTCACTTGATGAATTGAAAACAAAAGTAGGACATGTTATTGTAATGATTCTTCTTGTAAAAATGTTTGAGAGGAGCAAAATGGTTGTCATTGGCACAGGATTAGACTTACTTAGTTACTCAGTTTGTATTTTCTTATCATCTGCATCTTTGTATATCCTTCACAATCTGCATAAGCAAGATTAGAATGTACTATAGACATTGTAATATTCCCAAATCATATATATATATATATATATATATATATATTTTCAGTTGGACCAAAATACCCATTCTTTTTAATTAATTAACCAAATTACCATCAATGGACGCGGATCCAGTGTCGCGCGCGTACCGCAGGACCATGGTTACAGGCCGTTGATTTCCATCAGACAGCCAAGATCTGATCTCATCAAGACTGTCTGATCAATCAGACAGCCCAGATCATCCGGATCCATCAGATTCCAGCGCGTGCACCACACTGGATTACACCCTGGAGAGAAGAATCTACTTTTCAAAAGCAGGACACGTGTCGCTGTCTGATTGGCTGGGCGTGATTTTTTTCCATTTAATACTTTGAACTCAATTATTTCGTTGTAAATTAATTTTTTATTTTTTTTTTAATACCAAAATTCATAATTTTTTTTTCTCTACAAATAGAGACTTGGTTCGTTTGATTTGGACACAGAAAAAAAAACCCAATTTTTCACTACTTTAATCTTATTTTTCACTACCTTACATCAACTCACTGAAACCATTCTACCAGCAAAATGGTTTCAGATTACAACTCTCTGAAACCATTGTACCAGATAAATGGTTTCAGAAGCAAACACAATTAATAAATTACTCACTGAAACCATTCTACCAGTAAAATGGTTTCAGAGTACAACTATGTGCAACCATTCTACAAGCTAAATGGTTTCAGAAGCAAATAACTAATAATCAACTTACTGAAACCATTCTACCGGCAAAATGGTTTCAGATTACAACTCTCTGAAACCATTGTACCAGATAAATGGTTTCAGAAGCAAACACAATTAATAAATTACTCATTGAAACCATTCTACCAGTAAAATGGTTTCAGAATACAACTATGTGCAACCATTCTACCAGTAAAATGGTTTCAGAAGCAAACATTAGTTTTTAATTACCGTTTTATCTCATTTAATTAACTAAAAATAGTTTCAGGTCTCCAAAAATTTCATAAAATATACCAAAAGTTCCAGAATATTATCTACTATTTTCCTGGTATAATGGTTTCAGTGAGTTGGTTGAGTGGTGCGTGTTAAATTACAACACACAAGTAACGTATTTAGTAGACAAAAAATGAGATTAAGGTAGTGAAAAATTGTATTTTTTTTCGGTGTCCAAATCAAACGAACCAAGTCTCTATTTGTAGAAAAAAAAAATTATGAATTTTGGTATAAAAAATAAAAAATAAAAAATTAATTTACAACGAAATAATTGAGTTCAAAGTATTAAATGAACAAAAATCACGTCCAGCCAACCATTGTATGACACGTGTCCTACTTTTAAAAAGCAAATTTTTCTCTCTCCAGGGTGTAATCCAGTGTGGCGCACGCGCTGGAATCTGATGGATCAGGATGATCTGGGCTGTCGGATTGATCAGACAGTCTTGATGAGATCAGATCTTGGCTGTCTGATGGAAATCAACGGTCTGTAACCATGGTCCTTCGGTACGCGCGCGACACTGGATCCGCGTCTATTAATGGGTATTTTGGTTAATTAATTAAAAAGAATGGGTATTTTGGTCCAATTGAAAAGGTGCACATTGCTAACTTAGACCTAACTAGGGTCTAAGTTTGAAATTTTTTTTTTGGTTTAAAATTTGTTTTCTTTTTTTGTTGGTACAAATGTTATCATTTGTATTTTTATACTTTTTTTTTTGGTAGAGTATTTTTATCCTTTCTACTATGCAATTTATTATGCGTATAAAAAATTGACAAAGGTGAAGAATCATTATTTTGATAATTTTGATTTTTGATAATTAATGGTTTAATTTCTTCTTTTTTTATGGTAGAAGAATTCATTAATTCATTCTATTTGAGGTATGTTTTGATCATCCTTATTTTCCAGTGCAACAAAGAAATAAGTCTCACCTTAATAATTATTATCAATCAATCTTAGCCATTAATTGGAATTAAAATTAAAGGTCAAGATTTGGAGTAAGTTATAAAACTTACTCTTGGAGTCAATATAACCCTCCTCATATATATATATATATATATATATATAGAGGATGTATATTATGAGAATGATAAAGATATATGAGAATATGAGAATGAATAATAGTCATTAGATTAAAATGAATGGTTGAGATTAAAACACTTTTTAATGTGTCTATTACACTCAATCACAAACCCATCAACTTCTCTCTTCGTTCCTTCGAAGAATCTTTCTCTTCCCTGCGACCGTCTCTCTCTTCCGGCGACCATCTCTCCCTCGACGAACAACTCTCTCTCCTCTCTCGCGGTGACCTTGCATATCTTTCTATCTCCCGGAAAACACGTTGATGATTGTGAGGTTGAAGCAAAGTGAAAAGGTATGATTTTGATTCCAAGGAGTAATTGTGACAAATTGAAGAGAATAATTGATAATTTTGTGGTTTAAGGGAAGTGGAAAAGTTAGATTTTGATACCAGGAAAATGGAATTGCTGAAACGGGGATTGTGGAAATTGAGTTGGAGGTTTGGTTGAAAATGGGGCGGTGGAATTTGCATGGTGGTTGTGGTGTAATTCTCTGTTTTGGTTAGGTGTTGTTATTTTTGGAATTAGTGATTTCTTGAGTTTTATGTTGGAGGTGTTGTTATTAGGATTTCATGAATTAAAATTGATTTCATGAATTGGGATTTTTTTAATTTTTTTTAAGATGATAAATTGGGATTTTTGTTTTGTGTTTTGCAATTTGCTCTGTTTATTTTCTGTTCGTTCAATTTTTAGAAGATGAGAACTGAGAAGTAATCGGCGAGCAATCGACGACGACGACACAGTAATGGGATGGGTTTGCCATTGGAGAAGATGAGAAGCTGAAACAAGATTGGACCAAGTGTGGACAGTACACATTAATTTTTTGTGAAACATTTTAATCTAAACCATTTAT
Source organism: Trifolium pratense (assembly GCF_020283565.1). Classification (NCBI taxonomy): domain Eukaryota; kingdom Viridiplantae; phylum Streptophyta; class Magnoliopsida; order Fabales; family Fabaceae; genus Trifolium; species Trifolium pratense. The sequence goes on from NC_060061.1 coordinate 50,922,265, forward strand.
TTTAATCTAATGGCTAAAAAATCATTCTCATATTCTCATATATCTTTATCATTCTCATAATATACATCCTCTATATATATATATATATATATATATATATATATATATATATATGTAAGTGAACACTCACATGGTCCAATATACTACTAATGAATACCTTTGTCCGTTATACAACGTTTAGCCAACTATGGTTGGCACAAATGGTTGAACTTTCCGCTCATACCCTATGTGTAAGAAATAATCAACATATAAATTCATGCAATCTTTTAAGATACCGCAATTAAGATTATGATTCAGTATTGCACGAAGCTGCTGAACTGATACAACTCTGACATGGTTCAAAAAATTGTAATAAGTTGTACCTAACATTTATACATTTTATGCAGACCTAATTGAATGCTATGTTTTCATTAGATTTGATAGTATCACATAACAAAGACCTCTGACTGATTTTTCATATAGATGCTTGAAACACAACTGAAATTTCAAGAGCAAAGCTAAACAATTTAGGGAGAGGTAAATATAGTTAACATAGATGGTTGAACCTTTCGCTCACATCACAACGACTGTGGTCTGTGGCTTAGGGTTCAAGTCTGAAATTTCGCTTATGGTAGTTATAATCATTTATTGGGCTACACCGCATATGGTCTACTCATTTGGTCATTAATTTTTCACCTAACTAGACCAGCTAAGAAAGAAAGAAAAAAAAAAATAGTAATAACAGTATATTCCAGCAACAATCAGTACCTAAATTTAGCAAGCTTTCAAGATGATCAAACAGTTAAGGATACGAGATGGTTCAAAAATTATTGATAAACAATGCATTCCCTTTTTATCAATATAACTATATAAGAAAGATGCAATATAACAATTATACAATATATGCAATCAATACCTCATTGTGTGCTATGTTTCATTAGGATTCATATCGCATAGAATCCTCAACAAAGAATTTTCTCAAAATTGTTTGTAAAGGTTCTTGAAAGTTGAAACTCAACTGAAATTTCAGGAGCATAGATAAACACATCAAAATATTAAAGTCTTGCTTCCACACTAGAATTTCATTTTCTTTTCTTATGTGAACATATGTACCATTAATCAATTATTTGTCACGTGTACTAAACATTTTCAATTTTCAAATATGATCATTTAAAGATATTAATGCTCAAATAATTGAAAGAAGTGGCCCTCCTCAAATAATTGAATGACTATGTCAGTATGGTGGTGGTGTCAAGTCTTTGATTTTGGCCCATGCACTAATATCACTTGTCATTTTCCATATACTTTTCTGGGCAATTTCTACCATAATTAATAGCCAACTAACAAGTATTATTACTGATACTATTCATTCACATGTGAGGCTTTTCGAGTCTACCTTTACTACATGCATTGCCAACCATCCAAAATCACAGTACTGTTATCCATTCACATGCTATAGTCTTCTTGAGTCTTTACTACTATCCTTCAATCTTCATAGCTCTTAACTTTTCTTCAAAATTCAGATATCAATTGAAAATGGCTGCAGCTATGATAGGAGGTGCTTTTCTCTCTGCAACTGTTCAGACCTTACTTGACAAACTTGCTTCACCAGAGTTTGTTGATTACATCAAAAAAACCAAGCTTAATGAACCACTCTTGATGAAGTTAAGAACAACACTGCAATATCTTCAAGGTGTAATGGATGATGCAGAGGAGAAGCAGATCAACAATCGTATTGTCAAACAATGGCTTGATGATTTGAAAGATGCTGTCTTTGATGCCGAGGATCTGCTCAACCAAATCAGCTATGATTCCCTGCGATGCAAGATGGAAAATACACAAGTTGGCAAAAAAGCTAATCCGGTGTGGAAGTGGAACATCTTTTCATCTCCTTTTAAAAACTTGAATGGAGAGATCAATTCTCAGATGAAGATCATGTGCGAAAGGCTGGAAACTTTTGCACAACATAAAGATATACGTGATTTGCAAACTAAAAGTGCTAGAGTTTCTCATAGACCACATTCAAGTTCAGTGGGAAATGAATCTGCCATGGTGGGTAGGAAGAATGAAAAAGAGACAATAATGAACATGTTGCTATCACAGAAGGACACAACCAGTAAAAATATAGGTGTTGTTGCAATTTTGGGCATGGGAGGTTTAGGAAAAACTACCCTTGCCCAACTTCTTTACAACGATGAAAAAGTTCAACAACATTTTGATATGAAAGCCTGGGCTTGTGTATCTGAGGATTTTGATACTATGAGAGTAACCAAGTCTCTCCTTGAATCTATCACTTCCAAAACTTGGGAAAGCACTAATCTTGATTTCCTTCGAGTTGAATTAAAGAAAATCTCGAGGGAGAAAAGATTTTTGTTTGTGTTGGATGATATGTGGAATGATAATTACAATGATTGGGAAGATCTGGTAAGTCCCTTCATTGAGGGAAAACCTGGAAGCAGGGTGATTGTAACAACGCGTCAACAAAAAGTTGCAGAGGTGGCACACACATTTCCTATTCAAAAATTAGAACCACTATCAAATGAAGAATGCTGGTCTTTACTATCAAAGCATGCATTGGGAAGTGATGAGTTTCGCCATAGTAAAAACACAACCCTCGAAGAAATTGGCAGGAAAATTGCAAAAAAGTGTGGCGGACTGCCAATAGCTGCTAAAACACTAGGAGGACTTCTACGTTCAAAGGTAGACACAATTGAGTGGACTTCAATTTTGAACAGTGATGTATGGAACTTACCAAATAATAATATTCTTCCTGCTTTGCATTTGAGTTATCAATATCTTCCCTCTCATTTGAAAAGATGTTTTGCATACTGTTCAATTTTTCCAAAAGATTACCGACTTGATAGGAAGACATTGGTTTTGTTATGGATGGCAGAAGGCTTCCTTGATTATTATCAAGGGGGAAAAGAGATGGAGGAATTAGGTGATGATTGCTTTGCTGAACTGTTATCCAGATCCTTAATTCAACAATCAAATGATGATGCTGTTGGAAAAATATTTCTCATGCATGACCTTGTCAATGATTTAGCTACAGTCGTATCTGGGAAAAGTTGTTGCAGGTTTGAATGTGGTGACATCTCTGAAAATGTTCGTCATATCTCATATAACCAAGAACACTATGACATTTTCAAAAAGTTTAAGAATGTCTACAATTTGAAATTGTTGCGTAGCTTTCTATCTATTACCTCCGTGTATGCTTCCAATTACATATCCATCAAGGTGGTTGACGATTTCCTACCAACACTCAAAAGGTTGCGTGTGTTATCGCTGTCAAAGTATAGAAACATCATAAAGCTTCCGGATACAATTGGAAATTTACTGCAATTGCGGTATTTAGATCTCTCCACCACTGGAATCGAAAGCTTGCCTGATACAACATGTAACCTTTACAATTTGCAGACATTGATTTTATCAATATGTACGGATCTAACCGAATTGCCAGTACATATGGGAAATTTAATCAATTTACGTCACCTTGACATAACAGATACGAACATAAAAGAGTTGCCTGTTGAAATTGCAAGATTAGAAAACCTCCAAACTTTGACAGTTTTTGCAGTGGGTAAGCGACATGTAGGGTTAAGCATCAAAGAGCTAAGCAAATTCACAAACCTACAGGGAAAACTTACCATCAAGGATTTGCATAATGTCATTGATGCTAGGGAGGCAGAAGATGCCAACCTAAAAAGCAAAGAGAAAATTGAGGAGTTAGAGCTGTTATGGGGCAAACAAAGCGAAGACTCGCAAAAGGTTAAAGCTGTGTTTTCTATGTTGCAACCACCAATAAACCTGAAGAGCCTGAACATTGACTTGTATGTCGGGACAAGTTTTCCTAGTTGGATGGGAAATTCATCGTTTTCTAATTTGGTGTCCCTTCGCATCAATAATTGTGAATATTGCGCGAAACTTCCACCTCTAGGGCAGCTACCTTCTCTCAAAGACCTAGAAATACATGGTATGAAGATATTGAAGACAATTGGCCTAGAGTTCTATTTTACCGAGGGAGGGGAATGTTCCAATTCTTCCTTCCAACCATTTCTATCGCTTGAGCGGATAAAATTTGACAGCATGCCAAGTTGGAAGGAATGGCTTCAGTTCGAAGGCATAAACTTTGCTTTTCCTCGACTTAGAACTATGGAGTTACTTAACTGTCCAGAACTAAGAGGTCATTTTCCTAGCCACCTTCCTTGTATAGAAGAAATTGTAATAGAAGGTTGTGCTCATCTATTGGAAACACCTTCCACTTTGCATTGGTTGTCGACAATAAAGAAAATTAGTATCAATGGGCTTTCTGAAAGGACCCAATTATCATTGCTTGAGAGTGATTCTCCATGTATGATGCAAGATGTAGTGATTCAATGGTGTCATGCGCTATTATATGTGCCAAATTTGATTCTGAGAAGCACTTGTTTTCAACACTTGAAACTCTCATCTCTTTCTGCTTTGACTGCATTTCCCTCAAGTGGTCTACCCACTTCATTGCAATCACTTGTTATTGAAAGCTGTAAGAATTTATCCTTCCTTCCTCCTAAAACGTGGAGCAATTACACATCCCTTGTGATTCTTGTTTTACGGAGTAGCTGTGATGCACTTGCATCCTTTCCACTTGATGGTTTTCCTGCCCTCCAAACACTTGAGATATCTACATGTAAGAGTCTGGACTCCATTTATATTTTAGAAAGTCCTTCTCGTCGGCCGTCAAACCTCCAATCACTTAAAATCATATCCCTTTGTTCGTTGAAAGTCAAGGTTAAGATGGACACACTCACTGCTCTCACAGATTTGTTGTTGTGTTGTGAAGGAGAGTTGTCATTTTGTGAAGGTATTTGTCTACCTCCCAAATTACAATCAATAGATCTGCTGTCGAGCGGAATTAGAACAACGCTGCCTGTAATGGAATGGGGCCTTCAAGGCCTAACCGGTCTTTCAAGATTGAGTATTGGAGGTTGTGATGATATAGTTAAGACCTTGATGAAGGAGTCGTTGCTACCCATCTCCCTTGTGTTTCTGACTATCCGTTATAATAATAAAATGAAGGCCTTTGATGTTAGTGGGCTTCGACACCTCTCCTCTCTCGAACATCTTACCTTTGAGTATTGTGAACATCTTACCTTTGAGTCATTGCCAGAAAACTGCCTCCCTTCCTCGCTGAAATCACTTGTATTTTGGAATTGTGAAAAGCTTGAGTCATTACCAGAAGACAACCTCCCTGACTCTCTTTGGGAACTGGGCATTTATAAATGCCCATTATTAGAAGAAAGGTATAAAAGGAAGGAACATTGGTCCAAAATTGCACACATCCCTGTCATATCTATAAATTACCAAGTCACAATCTGGTGACAAGTTGTGTTCCCGTGTTTCAGGTACGTTCCTCTTTAATCTGTGTTCACAATCCAAAGATATCTCTTAACATTTTGATGGCTCTAGATTCTATTCTCAACACAAAGCCAATAATCAATCTCTGCTTAGATACTAATTTCTTTTATAGGGAAATTGTTAGGGGGTTAATTTCTAAACAATTGTTAATGAAAACAGATATTAAAATGAGAAAGGAAGGAGAGTGATACAGAGAAAGAATTCAAGTCCTACTTTTTCGTGTTCACTCAAAACATTCAATAATTTTTCGTCATTACGAAATTACAGTATACACTTTCGTTTTTTGTCTCCATAAAATATATTGTGGCACTTTGTTGTCCCTAGCTATAAAAATAATTGCATGTAGTTTTATTTCTTGTTGAAACCAAATTTGTTTAATTATCCTTTTGAACGATTTTTTAAAGTTTTTAATGATTTTTTGTAGACATGTTTAGAACATTATAAAAATATTCTTTTACAAAATTTTAGAGTTTTTTTATATAAGGTTTTTCAAACATCAAAAGTTTAAGATAAAAAATTATGAAAATTTGGACCTAGAAATCAAATTTTATGCTTATTTTGTCCAGAAAAACTTTTTATAATATTCTAAAAATACATTCCTCCTAAAATTTTCTTTTTATGTATTCTGAAATTTGATGATATCTTGAACTTCAATTTATTGTACACTTTTTGCTGCAAATATTATTCCAAGAGTCACTTAATGTAGTTTTGTTTAGTTTGAGACTTTTCTATAGCTCATCTCATTATGTTGTGCTATGTAATGTGCTTCTGATCAAACCCATAATTTCTTGTTTTTGTAAACTAGAATCTAAATGGAATTTTCTGATTAACATTTTCTACAACATCAAAATTTGACAATCATTTATGTGGAGCTAATGAAAGAAAAATGCTTATTTGATGTTTTCAGATGACCAAAGACTAAGTGGATGAAAATCAGCTCACATGATGAATTGAAGACAAAAGTATGGTTTCCATTGATTGCCACAAGATTGGATATATTTTGCTAATATATTGAGTCTGTATTTTATCATGATTTGAATGCATCTTTCTATGTTTCCTAATAACCTGCATGATTCGATCACTCGGTCGGACAGAGTACAATGCAGTAGGGTTTGTAATATTCTTAATTTGTATCTGTAAGTAAATGAATGTTCATATGTTTGAAAGCTTTTGTTTCACTCCTTTGTTAGCATGTACCACATGAAGCATAAATAAATGGAACAAGTAGAAGAATTCATGTTATTATTGGTTCTAAATATTCATATTTGTTGAATATATATAGGTATTAAATACAGTATTTCCTTTGATGAAACCTGTGTGCATAAACAGAAATGGAAGTAAATGCAACTTCCTCTCTGCAACATAAAAAAAAAGTTTCATAAGGATTGAGTTCAAAATTAGACAGAGGAAAACAAACTTTCCTTCTTGCATTGCATAGTACTATATTAAATGTGAGCTTTTTATGATCATATCTTAGCATATACCAAAACAATCGGTTTAGTTTTGTTTACTAAACAAAGACAGGAACAGCTTAGTCAACCTTATTTGAGGATTGCCGTAAAATAGTCAAGTTTTGCAGTGATGTATGGTGTATGTCATCAAGTATGTCAGTCACTCAATTCAGGATTTTAAGAAAACAGAAAGTCGAAGCCATAAGTTACTGATGGATGTCATGTTAAGAGGAATGGAGTCTAGAAGCAACAGCAAGACCACAGAATAGCAACATGGTCTAGCATGCGTGTTCATTTTCGCGCAACCAAACTTAATATGTTTCAAGCTTTAGAAAGAATTAGCTAAAATTCTTTTTGATTGTGCAAAATACAAATTCTGATACAAAACTCTACAAAGTAAGGACTGATATTTCTTTTTAGCTGCTCATTTGACCATATATATAACCATCAATTCCTTCAACTAAGTAACTTTTCACCTAACTATTCTGACAAAGTAATTATTGAGTTAGAAAAGGGAAAGCCAATGAATCTAAGATGGTTCGAGAAAATGTTTATACAAGCTCAAACACTTTGACGCAGAACGGAAGCGCTAGGTGATCGTGTGACGCGACAATGACCGCAAGTATACAGTCGTGTCGTGTAGTTTTAAAAGATATCGAACCCAAAAGACAATAAATATTTTTTAGATTTTTAATATGTAAATAAAATATTGCTAGGACGTGCTATTAGTTGCTTCAGAGGGTTCAATACTTAGTTCGCGCTAGACAAAATTACTACCACATCTAATTGTCGTATTTTAATAAAATCGATGCTCCAGGCGAAAGCCGTTCTCACTTCCAGCTCTCACAACTCTCATCATGAAATTAATAAAATACTTTACAAAGTAGTTGCATTACTTCTAGATTTTAGTGGTGTAACAATTAAATTTTCGAAACTATATTGTTTTAAAAATACAATTCAGATAGTATTATAATTTATAAAGGTGGTGCTTAACTCTCGTCCTCACACCCGCTAATAAAATACTCTTTGAAAAACAATATAATTTAATTAATTCTAATCCCAACTCTCGTTGCGAATTAGATTTAATGTTCAGTTTTTACTATCTAGTAGAAATCTCACGCTCTCGCTCTATTGATTTTTACTTTAATTAATTCTCACTCTCGTGACGAATTATAATCAACGCTTAATTAAAAACTGCTTAAGAAAATAAAACCGTTGTCAGTTTTCAAGAATTATATTTAATTTAAAAACACTAATCTCAGCTCTCGCAAATCTTGACTAGCATTATACTTAGATAAAATAAATGCTCAGCTCTCACGCGCTCACTTACCTATATAAGTACCTTTGAAAATCAATATAAAACTCATTAATCCTAAATAGCTCTCGCGGACTTAGAACTAACGGTCAGTTTTAACTATCCGACCCTAAACCTCAACTCTCGTCAATGTTGGTTTAATGCCTTTAAAACAATCCTCACTCTCGTGACGAATTATTTGAAAACGTATTTATTTAAAACTGGTGGTTGAAAACTATTAAGCGCGAATTAACTACCGAACCCCTATTAGCTACTAACTACACATCCTAGCAACGCTAAATTTAGCTAGACATAACTAAAAATAAAGACATAAAATAAATAAATAAAAATAAAGACATTAAATAAAAACAGAAAAATAAAATAAATAAAATAAGCATAAAAATAAAGAAAAGAAAATAAAATAAAGAACCTGAATTAATAAAAGAAATCTTGAGTACGGACACCGACAGCGCAACAGCAGGAAATAAAAATATTAAACTAAGAGAAGAAACCAAGAATTAAATCTTAGTCTCAATTCTCTTCCTCAACTGTTACAAGTTGGTGTGTGTTTTTGAGTGAAGAGAACTAGCCTATTTATACTAGTAGCTAGGGGAACAAAACAACAAAATAACCGATGTGGGACTTGAGTTAAAATCACGCCTGGCCGTGTGATCAAAATGGATGGCCATGATTTTGTGTAGGTGGCGAGGGCCACATGGGAGAAGCTGGCGGGCGCCATTTGCTTCTTGCTGGCGGGCAGCATTTGCTTCTTGCTGGCGGGCTTGGCTGCATGTGGCTTGGGCTGCACTTGTGTGGCTTGGCTGCACTTGTGTGGCCCATTTTGTCCATTCTTGCTCCTTTTTAGTCCATTTTCGGTCCTTTCTTCAACTCGTACACTTTTTATCTGTTTATTTAAAATATGAGAAATAAGCAACTATTTATATAGTAAAACTTCGGAATCGAAATAAAAACATATAAAATATAATAGTAAATTAACTAAATAAATAGCATATTTTTAGGCGTATCAAACTCCCCTAAACTTGAACCATTGCTTGTCCTCAAGCAATTTAGCTTGCATATAGAAAACATTTGAAATGCGAAACAACTCACACACACAGACTTAGAGAAAAATAACATCACAAGTACTCATACGTGGTCAGAAATTTAAATCGGCTAAGATTAATTAGTTAGGTTCTTTATACAATCAAGAAGGGTATTTCAACGACACACAAAGTTCTCCCTCTTATACATACCGAATTTGGATCATGCCGTTGTACTAAAATCTAAATATTCTCCTTTGTTTCATCCTTTTTCATTCTAGACAGTCACATTAAGACCCTTTATCTATGTCACACACATGGTAAGAAAATCGGTTAGCGTCTTTATTCATCTTTTTCAACCTGCAATTAGCTTGATGATACAAATTTTGATGATACAAATTTTGTATTAGCAATCATATAAATATTTTTTCAAGGTTTAACCGTATTACCACAGTATGACCTTATAAATTTTTTTCTTTAAGGTTTAACCGTATTACCACAGTATGACCTTAAGAATTTTGCTTAGATGATTCGCTTATATTTATCGACAAACCTACTTAATGCGTGACTTTATAGATGGTGTCCGACTGGATAGATAAACTACTAAAGGATTCCACAAATTTAAATCAGGAGATTTTGGCACAATGGTTATTCAAATTGATATCTATACTAGGGAGACTTCTGGGTGTTGGAAAAATACCGATTTTGTTGTGAAATTCCCTAATTTCCTTAACTTAGCCTCTCGTCTTTTCTTAACCTATATACTTTCTAAGTGAGCTATTATCCTAAGTCTTTGGAAAAATTTTTAATTTGGCTCAAGAAAAGGGAAAATTTAGAAAAACCAAAGAAGATACTATAAATTTAATTTTTTTATTATGCGAAAGGAAATAAAAATTCAAATAACTAAAAATTAAAAGTAAATAGAGATAGTAGAATACTCCCCTAAACTTAAATCCAACAGTGTCCTCACTGTTGCGACGCAAGAGTAGCTTTGGAGCGTAAAACCCGTGGTAGATCATGGAGGAGGCTGTTGATGGTTTTTAGAAATTGTTGAACTGAAGCCTCAAACCACCTAGCTCTTGTATGACATTGTCGAGCTGTTGTTGACGGTGCTCTTCTGAGCTCTCCCATCTATGATAATAGCCCTGCATCTCATGTTGGTTTTGAAGAATTTGGTTTTGCTGGGCTTGCATGAATGTCATTCGTTCCATCATCTCCTCTTGTTGTTGGTGCATGGCATAAAATAATCCATCGCGCTCTTGATTTAATTCATTTTGGGCGCGTGTCTCATGGAGTACATCATCGATAGTGCTTTGCCTTGATGAGGAGGAACTACCTGCAAAAGTGTTAGAAAAATGTGTAGTGTGTGCAGGTGGAACAATGCTTGCGCCCCCACCAGCGGCAACATTTGGAGAAATGTGCGTGGGAGCTCTATTAGTCATAGGATCATCAGAGATAGTCATAAAAAAAATCAAAAATAAAAGAAAGCAAAAATTAAACAAGAATTAAAGAAAACTCATGGGTTGCCTCCCATGCAGCGCTTTGTTTAACGTCGGTTAGCTCGACTATCTAGACCTATAGGTCAACATGGTTCCTCCTCTAGACTCACATCTTTTAAATTATGCTCAATATTCTTGGGTCTCCATTTGAAAATGTCAGACCATTTCATAGGTCTTCTCTTCTTTTTTTCTTTCTTTTTCTTAGAGACACCCGGGGGTATTTTATTTTGAGCGATGTTATTTTCTGGGTGGTCTTTTAATATGTCGGGAGGTATTTTCTTAGAAACGGGGCCTTTTAATTTATTCGGAGCCACAGGGGTTCCTTTTTGGAGTCTTGATGGAGTTTTTAGTTTTAAAGTTGGTTTAGCATGGCTAGGTTTAGGAACTTGTGTAATCTCTAAACATTTAGCTAGGTCGTCATCACCATTTTTATGAGTTGGAGGAGTGGAAGTTTTTAAAATTTCAGAATGTTTAGTTTGATCCTTCTCACTCTCTTTTCTACATTCTTGGATGACGTCTACCATGTAACAATTATCTTCAATGGCCGATGCGTTCATGAATTGTGTTAAGATAAATTCAACTTTTTCTTCACCTACTTCAAAGGTGAGTTTTCCTTTTTTCACATCTATTATGGCACCGGCGGTTGCTAAGAATGGCCTTCCTAAAATTATGGGTGTATTGGAATCTTCCCTAATGTCCATGACTATAAAATCAGTTGGGATAAAGAATTGACCTATACGTACTGGCACGTTTTCTAGTATACCTAGGGGGTATTTGACAGAACGGTCAGCAAATTGTATTGACATTTTAGTTGATCTCAATTCTCCTAACTTAAGTTTTTCATATATGGGCATAGGCATTAAGCTTATACTGGCTCCTAAATCGCATAGTGCTCTATCTATGACATGTTTTCCAATGACACATGGTATGGAAAAACTTCCTGGGTCTTTTAGCTTAGGAGGCATATTATTTTGAAGTATGGAGCTACACTCGGCAGTAAGCATAACGGTTTCTTCTTCCTCGATCTTTTTCTTATTAGTTAAGATATCTTTAAGAAACTTAGCGTACGAGGGCATTTGTGTGATAGCTTCCGTAAAAGGTATTGTGATGTTTAGTTTTTGTAGAAGCTCTACAAATTTCTTAAACTGCCCTACGTTTTTGGATTGTACTAATCTTTGAGGATACGGGATGGGTGGTTTATATGGTGGGGGAGGAACGTAAGGTTTCTCTTTCTCTTTGGTTTCCTCTCCACTATCCTCCTTTTCTTTTGGTTCACTCTCCTTCTCAGTTGTCTTATCGGAATTGGGTTGCATGGCAGGATTTTTAGTTCTAGGATCAGCTGGTCCATCATATTGTGTCCCACTTCGTAATATAACAGCATTCACATGTCCCCTAGGGTTTGGCTGAGGCTGGCCAGGAAATATGCCTGCAGGAGCAGAGGTAGATGCTTGTTGTTGTGCCACTTGTGCGATTTGTGTCTCTAACATCTTATTGTGAGTGGTCAAGACATCTAACTTGCTTGTTATTTGCTTAATTTGCTCACTAGTTTGAAGGTTGGTTTGAACTTGGGTAGTTATGAAGTTTTCCATTAATAGTTCAAGGTTAGACTTCCTAGGAGCAGGGTATGTAGTATTTTGGAAACCTGGTGGTGAAGGAGTAGGTGCTTGGCTGGGTGCATATAGAGCATTGTTGCTTTGGTACGAAAGGTATGGATGGTTCCTCGGACCTTGGTTGTAAGGGTTTCCTTGAGTATAGTTCACTTGGTCTGGGGGAACTTCCGTCAAGAGTTGACATTCAGCGATAGTGTGCCCTTGAATTCCACATAGTTCGCAATTTGAAATTGTTGCAGCCACGGTGGCTGCAGGTGTTGTGGTCATACTCTCCATCTTTTGAGTTAGAGCTTCAAGTTTGGCTTTAACAAGGTCAAGCTCGTTTACTTCGTACATACCGCCTTTCGTTTGAGGTTTCTCTACGGATGTTCTCTCGTTTCCCCACTGATAATGGTTCTGAGCCATGCTCTCGATAAGCTGATAGGCTTGGTTGTATGGTTTATCCATAAGTGCGCCACCAGCTGCGGCGTCTATTGTCATTCTTGTATTATACAAGAGACCATTGTAAAAGGTATGGATAATTAGCCAATTTTCGAGCCCATGATGAGGACATATCCTAATCATTTCTTTGTATCTTTCCCATGCTTCGAAAAGAGATTCGTTGTCTCTTTGTCTAAATCCATTGATTTGGGCTCTTAACATAGCAGTTTTGCTGGGTGGGAAATATCTGGCTAAAAAGACTTTCTTTAACTCATCCCATGAGGTGACTGAGTTAGATGGTAGGGACTGGAGCCAAGCTCTAGCTCTATCTCTTAACGAGAAAGGGAATAAACGAAGTCTTATAGCTTCGGGACTGACACCATTTGCCTTTACGGTATCTGCGTATTGCAAGAATATGGATAAATGTAAATTGGGGTCATCCGTGGGGTTTCCGGAGAATTGGTTTTGTTGTACGGCCGACAACAACGAAGGTTTAAGCTCAAAGTTATTTGCTTCGATAGCGGGGGCAGTGATGCTATTGTGCGGTTCTTCTTGCGAAGGAATAGCGTAGGACCTTAGTGGTCGTTCTTGTGGGGCTTCAGCCATAACTAAATCGGAAAGAGGAATCTCTAATTGATTTTCTAAATTTCTACGTCTTAAAAGACGTTCGGGTTCGCTAACTAGTTGCACCAATCTTTCGCCTCTAGAGCGAGTGCTTGGCATGCAACAAACGAACTAATCGGGGTAAAATAAAAATAAAATTGCCTTAGTCTCTACGGTGTAACACTGGAGTTACGATATCGACTAAATTGGTCCCCGGCAACGGCGCCAAAAACTTGATCGTGTGACGCGACAATGACCGCAAGTATACAGTCGTGTCGTGTAGTTTTAAAAGATATCGAACCCAAAGGACCAATAATCGACCTACCGTATTCTAGTGTTGCTTTGTAAATCTAAGGCTAATGATTCAAAGGGCTATGATTAAATGAATAACTAAAATAAGAGAAATAAATATTTTTTAGATTTTTAATATGTAAATAAAATATTGCTAGGACGTGCTATTAGTTGCTTCAGAGGGTTCAATACTTAGTTCGCGCTAGACAAAATTACTACCACATCTAATTGTCGTATTTTAATAAAATCGATGCTCCAGGCGAAAGCCGTTCTCACTTCCAGCTCTCACAACTCTCATCATGAAATTAATAAAATACTTTACAAAGTAGTTGCATTACTTCTAGATTTTAGTGGTGTAACAATTAAATTTTCGAAACTATATTGTTTTAAAAATACAATTCAGATAGTATTATAATTTATAAAGGTGGTGCTTAACTCTCGTCCTCACACCCGCTAATAAAATACTCTTTGAAAAACAATATAATTTAATTAATTCTAATCCCAACTCTCGTTGCGAATTAGATTTAATGTTCAGTTTTTACTATCTAGTAGAAATCTCACGCTCTCGCTCTATTGATTTTTACTTTAATTAATTCTCACTCTCGTGACGAATTATAATCAACGCTTAATTAAAAACTGCTTAAGAAAATAAAACCGTTGTCAGTTTTCAAGAATTATATTTAATTTAAAAACACTAATCTCAGCTCTCGCAAATCTTGACTAGCGTTATACTTAGATAAAATAAATGCTCAGCTCTCACGCGCTCACTTACCTATATAAGTACCTTTGAAAATCAATATAAAACTCATTAATCCTAAATAGCTCTCGCGGACTTAGAACTAACGGTCAGTTTTAACTATCCGACCCTAAACCTCAACTCTCGTCAATGTTGGTTTAATGCCTTTAAAACAATCCTCACTCTCGTGACGAATTATTTGAAAACGTATTTATTTAAAACTGGTGGTTGAAAACTATTAAGCGCGAATTAACTACCGAACCCCTATTAGCTACTAACTACACATCCTAGCAACGCTAAATTTAGCTAGACATAACTAAAAATAAAGACATAAAATAAATAAATAAAAATAAAGACATTAAATAAAAACAGAAAAATAAAATAAATAAAATAAGCATAAAAATAAAGAAAAGAAAATAAAATAAAGAACCTGAATTAATAAAAGAAATCTTGAGTACGGACACCGACAGCGCAACAGCAGGAAATAAAAATATTAAACTAAGAGAAGAAACCAAGAATTAAATCTTAGTCTCAATTCTCTTCCTCAACTGTTACAAGTTGGTGTGTGTTTTTGAGTGAAGAGAACTAGCCTATTTATACTAGTAGCTAGGGGAACAAAACAACAAAATAACCGGGACTTGAGTTAAAATCACGCCTGGCCGTGTGATCAAAATGGATGGCCATGATTTTGTGTAGGTGGCGAGGGCCACATGGGAGAAGCTGGCGGGCGCCATTTGCTTCTTGCTGGCGGGCAGCATTTGCTTCTTGCTGGCGGGCTTGGCTGCATGTGGCTTGGGCTGCACTTGTGTGGCTTGGCTGCACTTGTGTGGCCCATTTTGTCCATTCTTGCTCCTTTTTAGTCCATTTTCGGTCCTTTCTTCAACTCGTACACTTTTTATCTGTTTATTTAAAATATGAGAAATAAGCAACTATTTATATAGTAAAACTTCGGAATCGAAATAAAAACATATAAAATATAATAGTAAATTAACTAAATAAATAGCATATTTTTAGGCGTATCACTAGGTTAGCAAAACGCTAAACCTAATTGATAAAGATAAGCCGCAAACACAAACTTGTCAAAATAGGGTTTCGGAGTCCACCGAAAATTGAGATAAAACTCGAATATTTTATTGAATAAAAAACTGCCCCTCAAGGCTACAATGGTTTGGTTTAAATAGTAAGGGAAATAATAAAAATAGTAAATCTAGAATAATAAAAATAGCAAATCTAGAATAATAAAAATAGCAAATCTAGAATAATAAAAATAACAAATCTAAATAAACCCTCCTACATCAGTCTCCTCCACCTCAAAAGAACTCGACCCCGAGTTCTCATCTTGATAAAGGACTTCATCTGCATGGTACTCATATATATCTGCCACATTGAAAGTGTTAGAAATGTTCATTGATGCTGGAAGGGCCACTACATAAGCATTGTCATTGATCTTGCGAGTCACTTGGAACGGGCCATATTTGCGAGGCTGCAGCTTGCTGTAGGTACCAACTGGAAATCTTTCTTTTCGCAGAAACACCATCACTTCATCTCCCACATTGAACACTTTGACTCTTCGGCGTTTATCTGCTGCAATTTTGTTTTTCAATCCAGTAGCTTCCAATTTGGACTTGACAGAATCTTTCACAGCTATAATCTCTTCAGCCATATTTTCAGCAGCCACATTAAATCCAGGAGCCTTAGGCAACTTAATCAAATCAACCACGTGCCTAGGAACAGAGGTGTAAACAAGTGAGAAAGGTGTTTTTCCAGTAGCAGAATGCACAGTGCTGTTATAAGCAAACTCAACTTGAGGCAGAGCCAAATCCCACTGCTTCGGTTTGTCACCACAAACACATCGAATCATATTTCCCAGAGTTCTGTTTGTGACCTCAGTTTGTCCATCAGTTTGGGGATGAGCTGTAGAACTCCTGTTCAGTGATGTATCAAATAACTTCCATAAGGTGATCCAGAAATGACTGAGGAATTTGGTGTCCCTGTCTGAAGTAATGGATTTTGGAACTCCGTGAAGACGCACAACCTCCCTGAAAAACAGTTTGGCTATGTTGGATGCATCAGCTGTCTTCTTACAGGCAATAAAATGGGACATCTTGGAGAATCGGTCTACAACCACAAACACGGAATCCACACCTCGTTGGGTACGAGGTAGACCCAACACAAAATCCATAGATAAATCTTGCCAAATGTCATCAGGAATGGGTAGAGGCATGTAAAGACCAGTATTTTGTGACTGGCCTTTGGAAACTTGGCAAGTATAGCACTTCTTGACTATGGTTCCAACATCTTTTCTCAGGTGTGGCCAATAAAACCTTTCTTCCAGACTAGCAATGGTTTTATCCCTCCCCATATGCCCACTCAGACCACCACCATGCAGATCCCTAAGTAATTTCTCCCTCAAGGATGAACATGGAATGCACAGCCGGTTTCCCTTAAAAAGAAACCCTTCACGAACATGAAAATCGTCACAAGGATGCTCACGGCATTTAACCCATAATTCTTTGAACTCAACATCATTCTCATACAACTCCTTCAGACATTCAAAACCTACTACCTCCTGCGCTAAAGTGACAAGCAACGAATCCCTCCTACTCAAAGCATCAGCTACTTTGTTAAGGGCTCCAGATTTATGTTGAATAATAAAAGGGAACTTCTGCAGAAAACTAACCCACCGAGCATGCATCTTGTTGATCAGTTTCTGACTATGGAGAAATTTCAGAGCCTGGTGATCAGTGAATAAAATGAATTCTCTATGAATCAAGTAGTGCTCCCACTGGCGAAGAGCTCTAAAAACAGCATAAAATTCTTGATCATAAGTACTCCATTTTCGACGAGCTTCACTCAACTTTTCACTAAAGAAAGCAATTGGTTTCTTCTCCTGAGACAACACAGCCCCTATTCCAATTCCGCTAGCATCGCACTCAACTTGGAACACTTTATCAAAATCAGGAAGAGCTAAGACAGGGGCGGTACACAACTTTTCTTTAATCAAGGCAAAACTCTGCTCCTGCTCAAAACCCCAATTGTATTTTCCTTTCTTCAAACATTCAGTGATTGGTGCAGTGATAGTGCTGAAATCTCTGATAAATCTTCTGTAGAAAGTAGCCAGCCCATGAAAACTACGTACTTCAGTAACTGATGTAGGTGCAGGCCAGTCTCTGATAGCCCTCACTTTCTCTTCATCCACCTGAATTCCATCTTCACCAACTACAAACCCCAAGAAAAGTAATTTGTTGGTACTGAACGTGCACTTTTTCAGGTTAATGTACAGCTGATTCTCTTGTAACACTTGCAAAACTAGCCTCACATGTTCCAGGTGTTCTTCCTTGATCTTGCTATAAATCAGAATATCATCAAAATAAACCACCACAAAAGAACCAATAAAAGGACGCAGAACCTGATTCATCAACCGCATGAAGGTGCTAGGGGCGTTAGACAACCCAAAAGGCATCACCAACCACTCATAAAGTCCATCCTTACTCTTAAAAGCTGTCTTCCATTCATCTCCAGGTCTAATTCTTATCTGATGGTACCCACTTCGCAGATCTATCTTTGAGAACACCTTGGATCCTGCCAATTCATCAAGCATGTCTTCTAAACGGGGAATTGGAAAACTGTTGGTGTTTTATGTTGGCCTCATTTTGCTAAAACAAATATTCAAGCAAGATGTTGGATAGAATGCTTCAACATTGGATACAACATTCATGCTTCAACATTGGATACCACATCCAGTGCGCTCTGTTTTCGCGAATGATATATTTTTGCGTAAGATCTTTGAAAGATTTGATTGAAGATTTAATCCACGCCTTTTAATTTGTGTGCCAACACACAGGTGTTTCCAGAATCTTCAGTAAGCGATTTATGTGTTATTAGTTCCTCAATATTAAGAGATAAAAGATTTAAATTCTAAATATGGAATCCACAATAAATGTTCGTTTGTGATAAGGAGCGTTGTCACGCATAATTATTAATGGATCTCGTGATCAAGTTTTGCTTGCTAATCAGATCTTCAAGTTAAGGAAACAAAACATTTTAATTGAAGATTATTCCTTGAAGGAACCATTAATCATGCTGTGCTATTGAAGCCTAATTGAAGACCTAGCCTGAGCTCGTGAAGGTTATTTAAAGAAGGTTGACACCATTGTTCAACTCACTGAAACCAGATTTGAGTCTTACAAAGCATGTGTTCAGGGTTTTAGTATTGTTAATTGTGTTCTGAGTCTTGTGTTGATTTATACACTGATTAGGAACTGTGTGTCTTTGTGTTGTAATATCTCTGGAGCTTCTAAGCAAGGAGATAGTGTGTGTATACAATTCCAAAGCTTTTAAGTAAGGAATTGGTATGTGTTTTAAGAAGTGTGTCTTCATCTGTAAACTATAACGTGTACGATCACAGTGGCTGTGATTAAGAGGAGTTGAGCGGAGGTTCTCATACCTAGGTGTGACTTAGGTAGAATATAGCACGGGTGGTGATTAGGTGAGAAGTCATAAACGGGGCGTTTATTGAGGGCTTCAAACTAATACTATCATAGTGGATTCACTCCTGGATTGGTATCCCCCAGAGTAGGCTGTTATGCTGAACTGGGTTAACAAATAACTGTGTTATTCTGTTTCGTGCATTTTATATTTCCTTATTGTTCGTCTAGTTCAGTGTTGAACACAGTGTTGGATCATCGGATCAAACATACAGTGTTGGAGCATCGTGTTCAACATCGTGTTACTAGTGTGCCAGAATTTCAAAAACGATACTTGATAGTGATCTTGTTGATGGCCCTGCTATCAACACACATCCTCCACTGATTTCCTTTCTTAGGCACCAAAAGGACTGGGACGGCACAAGGACTCATGCTTTCACGGATAAATCCCTTCCTTAGTAAATCCTCAATTTGCTCCCTTAAAATCTCATTCTCCTTAGGACTCATGCGATAATGAGGAAGGTTTGGTAGGCTTGAACCTGGAATCAAATCAATCTGGTGCTGAATATTCCTCATGGGCGGTAAGTCATTTGGCAGCTCATCTGCAATCAACTCGTTGAAATCCCTTAGAATTTCTAAGATTTCCCCTGGAATTGGAGCCTCTTCTTTCACAGTACTCATCACCCCTTTGAAAACAACTGGACAAAAACAATTAGCTTCTCTGACAGCCTTATCAAGTTTCCTCTCATCCTGAGTCATCACTAGGAAACTAGATTTCTTGTCTTTCGGATTCTTATCAAAATGTAAAATAGGAGCCATAGCAATTTTATGAGTGCCCTAAGTAAACATCATCACATTATCCCGTCCCCGGTAAGTAATATCATTATCAAACTGCCAAGGCCTACCAAGTAAAATATGACAAACATCCATATCAATAACATCACAAAGTACCTCTTCTTTATAATGTTTGCCAATGGAGATGGGAACTCTGCAGGACAGCGTCACTCGTACCTGGGATCCCTTGCTGACCCAGCCAAGGGCATATGGCTTCTCATGAGGCTCTGCGGGCAACTTAAAATAATTCACCAATTTTTGTGACACTAAGTTCTCTGTGCTCCCATTATCTATTATGAGATCACATACCTTATTCTTGACAGAACAATGAGTCTTGAATAAGTTTTTGCGCTGACCTTCTTCTTTAGTTGCTAGTAACATCCGCTGCAACACAAAATTCACCCTTTCATCAGATTCTTCTTCAGCAAATTCTACCTCTGCATATTCATCCTCATCAGGCTGCTCTGTCTCATCATCATCGTCCCTTTCTCCCACCACAGCTGCAACTCTCCTTGATGGACAGACATTGGATCGGTGACCTTTCCCATTACATCTAAAACAAGAATCAATAGTGGGTTTGGCATATGGATTGTTTTGTTTTTGGGCTGGGGCTTTGCCTTGTGGTGCACTGCTAGAACTACCAGTTGCCTTATTACCAGGAGTAGAATCCCTGGCTGCTGCACTTTTCTCTTTGTCACCTGATGATTCAGTATTATTCTGGGGAGAATACTTTCTGAAGGAGGAGAAATTTCTGGGCGATTTCTCCATCAATTCTGCCTTCAAAGCTAGGTTGGACGCTTCAGCAACGGTCCAAACGGTTTGCAAACCCATCTTCTCCTGCAAGGATCCTTTCAATCCACTGATATAACGAGCCACTTTCTGATTTTCTGATTCGCCCAATTCATTACGTTCAGAAAAACGCAGAAATTCAGCGGTATACTCTGTCACTGATCGCTTGCCTTGAACACATTCAATATACATTTTATACAGAATTTGTTCATAATCTTCAGGTAAAAATCTCTCAAGCATCAATTGTTTCATCTTCCGCCAAGTTCGAATGGGATTCTTTTTCTGCCTCTTCCTCTGAACAACGAGTCTGTCCCACCAGACAGCGGCGGTACTTTTCAGCCTGATTGCCACCATCTTAACCTGTTTGTGCTCAGGGACGTCCATGACGTCGAAAAATCTGTCAACATCAATCTGCCAATCTAAAAATTCCTCTACTCCCATCGTTCCGTAAAACAATGGAATATCTGCTTTCACGCGGTAATCATGGTGATTGCCACGATCGTTTCTTTCTTCAGTCACGACCTCCTCCTCTTCTGAATTCGAATCATCCATCGTATGATTGTTTCCACGACCTCCTCCCCTGTTCAGATTGATTCTGTTGTTGTTGTTAACGTTGTTGTTGTTGTTGGATAACGTCGTCACCTGTGTTGTCAGAGCGGTGATGGCCGCGGTTAAAGCCGCTATGGCACCATCAAACTCTGTTTTCGTCACCGGTTGATCTCCCATCTGATCACTTCACGAAAGAACAGGGGAAACCTGCTCTGATACCAACTGACGCAGAACGGAAGCGCTAGGTTAGCAAAACGCTAAACCTAATTGATAAAGACAAGCCGCAAACACAAACTTGTCAAAATAGGGTTTCGGAGTCCACCGAAAATTGAGATAAAACTCGAATATTTTATTGAATAAAAAACTGCCCCTCAAGGCTACAATGGTTTGGTTTAAATAGTAAGGGAAATAATAAAAATAGCAAATCTAGAATAATAAAAATAGCAAATCTAGAATAATAAAAATAACAAATCTAAATAAACCCTCCTACATCACACTTACAAGTTGCATCTTTTGAGTTTTACAAACTTCATGTGCTACATAAATATTTCTGGTGATATGGATTGAAAATATAAGTACATATGAAAGATTGGTCCAATATACATAAAACTATATACATAAATTGATCAACAAAACTGTCTGGGCAGAAATTAGACAGAATCAACTTTTGAGTACTGAGAAATCTACGGTTAAGTGTGTTATAAACAATGCCTTACTAATTACCTCTCTGATAAACAATGCCTAGAAATGGAATATCATTATTCTTCAATGGTAACAAATATGTCAAATCAAATGATCCTAATTCAACTGAACGCTTGTTCTAGTGTTTCTGTAGCTCAGTGACTAGTGAATTGAATCACTTATCTACAAGTGTTTGATGAGTCGGTCCACTTTCGTTGAATAAAACATGGAAGAAAACTGTCTTGACGCATGATAAATGATATAATGCAGTTCTCTCATTATCACTGTATTTCAGATTGTCTCAACTATTGCATGTTGCTTCTATCATTGATGAAAAGATTATAAGTCATATATTATATTTCATATTATATGTGTGTGTAATATTTTATATGTTTTTTAATGTTGTTTTTCATATTTCATAGACTCTTACAATTTGAGTCTACGCCCGAGTTTGAAAACCTTGCCTAGCATTCCTGCCGCCATGTCGATGTGCAAGTACATATGCAGTCAGTCTAACACATTCTTCTAAGTCGGTAGTAAATGTACACCATGCCTGCACATAAAGACAATTTTTTTGAATGAAAACGTACACCATACATCAATTCACATATTTATATGTTATTTAAGTTTTAATTAACATAAACGGGTGAAGGTTGGTTCAATTGGTAAGGAGTTGTCTTATACCCCACATATTTATATGTTTCAGCAATTAGTGAGAGCAGCAAGCAAGCTAAATACACCACAGTGAGTACTAAATAGTAACTACTATTACTCGACCTTTTCAATTCCGTCGTTTAATATTTGATATTAAAACCTGATGAATACATGGTGCATTCGTAATTCTGCAATTAGTTAATGCATTCATGCTAGGAAAGTGACCATTAGTCTTATGCAGGTGTTTTTTACTTACCCCAAAGTTGTTACCAGATCTGCAATATAGTGAGGCATGCAGTATATTGAATGTAATGAATGGCCCTTGGATTGAGCAACCCTCAAAGAGTAATTTCTCATACCAAAAACTACATTTATCCTATTTTTAACTGCTAATATTGCTTACCATACATTTTCTCTTTGTGAAATAGTCTGGAGTACCACTGGTGATCAATGGAGTATTATCACCGGACATGTTGAATGTTCAAGTTAAAAAAGAATACGTTGGAGTTGCAGCATGGAGATCAATAGGGCTTATTTAGCATTTTGTATAGGTTTTTTTGTATGTAGACGAAGTGGTAAATATCACTGAAACTTGTGGAGAAAGAAAACGAAGTTTGCAATTGAGTGAACTTGCTTTTGTTTCCTTGATTGGATTCGATATATGAGGATGAACTACTTTACTCAACCATATAGTAAAAGATCAAACAGTCCCCCATAAGTACAATTTAGTTGGCAGCTTCTTGTGTTTGTATTGGGTGCAGGTGTGAATCCGTGAATTCTCACTTCTTCACACTTAATGTGTGGTTTTGTCACTACTAGACTATTTAATCATAGAAAAAAACAACGTAAAAGATCAAACATTTTTTTTTTGTCAAGTAGTCTAGTGGCTCGAAATTTCATCTTAAAGGTGAATAAATGAAGTATCCGTTCGAATCCCGGCTCCTTTGCGATGTCTCTACCAACTTGGTTAACCTCGCGGGGCGTAAAAGATCAAACTTACCCACATAAGTTGATTAGTTGAATGAAAAGAAAAACAAATGCAATAGATAAGAAATTTTTGGGTTGCGGCATTTTGTATTTTTAAAATTGATCGTGTTGACCAGAAGAGAGCGACTTCGCCGGCGTTTACGGTGGTTGAGAGCGTTGAAACCCCTGTTGAAGCGGAGGGGGGTTGTGTACCTGCAGGCACTCCGACGCTCAAGTCAGTTTGTGTGTGTGTAAAGGTTTTCTTGGATAAATAATGCGTACCTTGTGAATGAAGTGGAGTCACATATATATAGCCCCAAGCGCTGGGCCAAGGCCCTTGATGGCATTAATGGCCATCAAGTGGCTGCCGGAAAACGGCTTGGAGGCCTTGATGTGCAGTAAATGCCCATCATTCCGGTTTACGGTCGTTACGATACGTAAGAGTATCAGACCGTTGGAGGCTTGCTCGGATCGTGTTTGTTCGACACCCTCTGATGCTCGAGCGCGATGCTCGGCCCAGAACAGGAGCCCCCCAAGTTGTTATGCTCGTTGACGAGGATAATAACTTGAAGCTTTATCGATTCATTGTGTTTTTAGATCTTTCGATTTGTCGAACATAACTATTTCGAGCTGGTTCGCCGTGCTTTTCTTCCTTGAATTTTCGCGGTTCCCTTTGGCCAAAGTCAAGCTTTGGAAAAGGGAAAGCGTTTTTTCCAAGTGGTCAACCCTAGGTATCAGTAGCCGCCTCTTGCATTTATGGGGCGTTAGGCACGATTACGGGCCTTTTGGGCGGCAAGTTTCTTTATAAATACTTGCTGCTTTTTCTTTTGCCTTCCATATTTTGTGCTTTGAGTGTCAGCGATGGATAAGAAGAATTCCAAGAAGGTTGCTGTTGAGAGCTTCAAGTCCCAGAGGGGAAAGAAGAGAGCGGAAGCGTCCACGGCTGTGGTGGCTCGTCCCCAGAAGGCAAAGGAGGCCAAGGTGATGATTCTCTCCTCAGACACTTCTGACACGTCGAGCTCCGATGGATCGGAGGACTTTATTGAGGAATTCCTGATGGCTCACAAGTTCCCAGACCTCTACCCTCCTTTCCTCTCTTCCGGCGAAGGGAAATCCAAGGAGGAGGTAGAGTCCAAGATGAGGCCATCGGAGGTGTTGAAGATTGATTCGGATTCCGAGCATGAGGATTAGATGCTCGGGTCCTTTGTAATTTTTCTTTCCTTGTATTGGCTTCCTATTAATAAAGAACGTTTTTACTTTAAATGTTTCGAGCACATTTTATTTGCATTCGTGCTTTATGTATGCTCTCAATTTAATAATGTCGTGGATTTTCCGAATGATGCCGAGCGGATTACTCGAGCGACACCAAGCTTCTTTTTGAGCACGCCGAAAAAACGCCGTGTTCCAATTTGGTAGTTGCGGCCTTCCCGTATTTTTAGCAAAAATAAGGGGATTAAATCCCGAGGATCTTGCGTTTCCTTTTTGGCTGCGATTTTCTCGGGACGTGGCGTCTTGGGTTCCGCGAGATTTGCGCGAGCAGAAGGATGTGACTTGAAAGGACGAGTCGCTTCGCTTTCTCTCGCCACGTGTAAAGGCTATTCAAATAGCACTCGAGTGGCTATTATTCTGAGATTTGAATCTCGAGGCCGTCGTGGACCGTTGGATCTTCGCGCCCTTTCGTTTCTCCTGAGATTGAATCTGGACCGCTTGATCGCGATTGATCTGGTTCGTTGGATCAAATCGACGGTTCAGATGGGAATGGCGCAGATTTTTCTGTACGGGCGCGTTGGCCTATATATAGGAGGGAGGTTTTTTGTTTGAAACTTTACAGTTTCTCATTTCCTCTATTAACTTTCTTGCTTCCATTCCCTCTGGTGATTCACGTTCCGTTTGCTGCTACACTACAAGCGCCTTCTCTTCATTCCTTTTTAACCAACAAGTAAGTGCCTCATCCTTTTTTATTTTGCTTTGATTGTTTGGTTAAGTAGGACATAGTTAGTTCACGCAGTAGGTAGTTTTGTAGTGTGTTTCTCATATAACTTGGGTAGTCTTTTTGAGGGTTGTAGGTGGTGATTAGCACCCTTTAGCACCCTTTCCCCCCCCCCCCCCCCCCCCCCAAATAAGGATTTTTCGGGGTTTTAAGGCGAAAAATCACTGCTTTTTACCCACTGACGGTTGGGTTTTTGCTTTAGAACAATGTCGAGCATCACATGCGTTTCGTGCCCGGTTGTTTTATGAACTTAGCGTCCGGAGGGATAGCATTGTCCCTTTTTGCTTTCGCGTAACCTTCTAAGTATCGTCGAGATCCTCGCCCTTTCACTTGATTTGGCGGTGGAAGGGTGGATTTGAATGTCGAATTCATTTTTCCTTCCTCTGCTTTTTCAGGTTTTCTTCAGATGGCTGAAGGGTCTCAAAGTCAAGTCTCGTTTATAGATCAACAGCCATCCTCATCAATTCGTGTTCGAGCCGACCTCTCATGGGTGGCGGACGAACCTCGAGAGACGGAGTCAATTTATAAGAACTGCGAGAGTGATATTCCGGAGTCGATGTGTACGGATATCCAGACTCCTCCTACTGAAGATTTTGAAGTGCGGATCCCTACTGCTCGTCATAGGATCTGCAGCAATTGGGCCTGGGGGACGATCCCTATGTACGAGATTGCTTTCAAGCACTTGAGAATTAGGTTGCCCTTTACGGATCTCGAAGTGTCTATCTTCCGACACCTTCGCTTAGCCCCTTCTCAACTTCATCCGAACTCCTTGGCCTTTATCAAGGCTTTTGAAGTGACTGCCGAGCACCTGGGTCTGGGCCCTACCTTGCCTTTATTTTTCTATCATTTTGGCCTCCAACGAAGCTGTCCTCGGGGGGAGCAGGCGAAAGGGAAGCTCGCAAAAGGAGCCCCGCTACCGGACACCAAGCACGGATGGGTTTCTTTGAGGCAACGGAAGCGCCTCTTTGATATGTATGATGAATCGGTGCGGGGGTTTAAGTCTATTTTCTACGGGGTCAGGCCCATGACGACGAAAGGTTGGAGTAACTTCGTCCGCAGGGGGCACCGCATAGACGAGCTGGGGCAGAGAGTGCTCGACGATCAGGGGCGCCCCATAGATGAGGATTTCGCCAGATTTCCCTTCTATTGGCGCAGAGAGCATTACGCGATGTCGACCAAAGAATTTGTCTTTACGCTTGGGGAGTTGTCTGTTGAGGAAAGAGCTGATTATAAGAAGCTGTTAGAGTTCGTGAAGGGCTTGCCTCCTTACCTCCTGAGCGACCCTGAGGGCGAGCCTTTATTCGGAGAAGATGGTCGGAGGTTGACTAAGACCAAATTGATCGCAACTCAGGAGTTGATCATTTGTGATACTCCGGAGAAATTATCTGCTTTTTGGAGTATGCTCGTGGCTTGCTCTTTATTCTTTATGCCTTGCTTTTTTACTTTGCATTTTTCTTTTTATTTGCTCGCCTTTGTTTTGCTAACTGTTAATCTGATTTGTGTAGGTACAATGACCAGTGGTGCCGCCGCTCTCCGCAAAGCTCGCGCTGCCAAGAACAAGAGGGAAGCGAGCAGTGCTGCTACAACCTCCTCCGCTCCCCAGTCCCCGACGGCCTTTGCTGCGGACCGTTCAAAAAGGATTCGGCTGATTGGGGAGGAAGGGACTTCTTCTCTACAGGAGCAGGAGGTGGTAGATCTCTCTGGTCAGGATGATCCTCCAAACTTTGGCCCCCATAGGTTGTTCGCCGATGTTCCTGCAGACGACTTCGTCCTTCCTCCTATTTATGCCCATGGCGTTCTGTTGACCGGAGACACTAAAGTGAAGATTAACCCAGCAGATGAGGCCATCCTCGCAGATATGGGTCCTGAGGCTCTCCGTTCCGAAATCGCTACCCAGTCCATGGCTCTGCTTAAATTAGTCGAGGTGGCGACTTTTTTAAATGGCCGGGAGTGCAAATACTTAGAGGAAAGGGATGAAGCTCGTAAGGAGTTGCCTCTATTGAAGCGAAGGCTAGCCGAATCCGAGGCCTCCTGTGAGGGTTATAGGGAGGAGCGCAAGACTCTCTCGACTAACCTCAAGGAAGCGGAGGACAGGCTCAAGACAGTGTCGGAGGAGCGGGATGGTGCTGTGCAGAAAG
This sequence comes from Trifolium pratense, assembly GCF_020283565.1. NCBI lineage: Eukaryota > Viridiplantae > Streptophyta > Magnoliopsida > Fabales > Fabaceae > Trifolium > Trifolium pratense. Next base: position 50,949,610 of record NC_060061.1, read on the forward strand.
TTGAGGAGCAGAAGGTTCTGATTGGTGAGATGGAAGGGAAGTTGGCGAGGCTTCAAGTCACTGGGATTGTTGAAGAAGGGGAGAAGGAGCTCGACCCTCAGGGGGTGTATGCTTCTTCCTCTCGTGCAGCTTTGATCGCGAAGATCCAGGAGCTCGAATCCAACATGGTTGCTTCCGCTACCTTCAGTTTCAACAATGCAGTGGCGCAGCTCAGGATCCTCAACCCCAGCTTGATCGAGGAGGGTTTGGATGAAGAGAAGGAAGTGCGTGATGGAGCTATCGTTACCCCTTCTGATGATGAAGTGTAATTTGTTTTTCTTTCTTTTGTTTTGTTCGGGCGTTTTGTTGCCCTTTTGATGTAACCGACAATCATGGCCCTTAACATTCTATACGCCGAGCTATTTATGCCTTCGCGCTAGTGTATATTTGGACGGTGGTCATCGTTATGATAGCTGGTATCATTGATGCCGCGCTTAGAAGGTGCGGGGAACCATTCTAAGTGTTTGGAGATGTTTATCCAAACTAGTAACGAGGAGAGGGGCTGTTGTTAAGCTTTCCTCCTCGGGGTGTGAACATCCCATCGCGAGCTGGGGTTCTACCGGGCGTGTACTACGACGATGGCGTTCCGTGGTCTAGAACTTTCCTCGTCAACATCATCGAGCTCCTAATGTCTCGACTTTGTTTTATATTTTAAGATTCATGCCCGTACCTAAGCACTCCTCCGTTGTATAGGCGTGCTTCTCATGGGCGAAGACACAACCTTTGTCAGGGGACGGCTTTGAGCTTCCCTCAACTGTAGTATTGCTTGAGCTTTTCGGCATTCCAAGGTCGGGGAATTTCTTTTCCGTAAAGGTCTTCCAAGTAATAAGCACCGTTTTCAGTTTTGGCTCGGACTCGATAAGGTCCTTCCCAATTTGCCGCGAGTTTGCCCTCGCGGGAGTCTTTTTGGTTACGTCGTAGTACTAGTGTACCAACGTCGAATTCTCGCTTTATGACCTTTTTATCATGCCGTTTTGCTATTTTTTGTTTCAAAGTGGCTTCTCGGAGGGCCGCGCCGTCTCGGAGTTCTTCCAAGAGGTCGAGCTCCTCTCTGAGCATTTCATGGTTGTCTTCCCCTTCGAGGGGTACTCCCGTTCGGAAGGAGGATGCTCCGGTTTTTACTGGAATTACGGTCTTTGTTCCGTACGTCAATCGGAAAGGCGTTTCTCCCGTCGTAGAATGTGGAGTGGTTCGGTAGGACCAGAGTACGCTGTGTAGTTCTTCTGTCCATTTTCCCTTTGCTTCATCCAATCTCCTTTTGAGTCCTCGTAGTATAACCCTGTTCGCAGCTTCGGCATGGCCGTTCGTTTGAGGGTGTTCGACAGAGGTGAAGTGTTGGGTTGTGCCTATCTTTGCCATAAACTCTCGCACTTTCTTGTCTGTGAATTGAGTCCCGTTATCTGTAACGACAACTTGAGGGATCCCAAATCTCGCAAGTATATTGCGTTTGAAGAATCGCAGCACATTGAATGTTGTGATGTTGGCGAGAGGTTCGACTTCGATCCATTTTGTGAAGTAGTCGACAGCTACTATTAGGTATTTATTTTGTCCTGCTGCCGTTGGAAACGGTCCTAGGAGGTCCATCCCCCACCAAGAAAACGGCCACGGGGATGAGAGCGTCTTTAGCTCGCTTGGAGGGGCCAAGTGCATATCCCCGTGGATTTGGCATTTGTCGCATTTTTTGACATGCTCTTTTGCGTCTGCTTGCATGGTAGGCCAGTAGAATCCTGCTCGCAAGGCCTTTCTGGCCAAGGAGCGTCCACCGATGTGTTGACCATTTATTCCTTTGTGGATTTCGCCGAGGATCGAGTTTACCTCGCTATCCTCGACGCATCTTAGCAGAGGGATGGAAAATCCTCGGCGATACATTTTCCCATTTAAGATTACGTATGCGCAGGCTCTTCTTTTGACCTTAGCTGCCTCTTTCTTGTCAATCGGGAGGTTTCCTGTGCTCAAAAATTTGAGCACGGGTGTCATCCAACTGTCGGCGTTGATTTCGCATATCAGGAATACTTCGGTGGGTTTCGCTATGCTTGGTTTGGATAGCGTTTCCTGAATAAGCGATTGATTTCCGCCCTTCTTTTTCTTGGTGCTGGCGAGCTTTGATAAGATATCTGCTCTTACATTATGCTCGCGAGGAACATGTTTGACTTAGGTTTGTTTGAATTTAGTTAATTTTTCTTTGATCAAGTTTAAGTATTCCGTGAGTCGCTCGTCTTTTGTTTGGTATGCTCCGGCTATTTGTGATGCGACGAGTTGTGAGTCCGTGAATATCTTAATCTCTTCGGCTTCCATATCCTGAGCCAACCTTAATCCTGCCAGGAAGGCTTCGTACTCGGCCTGGTTGTTCGTGGTTGGAAAGGCGAGCTCGAGTGAAACTTCTATGAGCACTCCTTCGCTGTTTTCGAGTATTATACCTGCGCCACTCCCTTGTGGATTCGAGGATCCATCTACGAAGATGGTCCATTTATTTTTATCCGGGGTAGATGGTATGGTCATCTCGGCTATGAAGTCTGCTAGCACTTGGCCTTTTAAAGCCTTTCTGCTTTCGAAAAAGATTTCAAATTCGGACAACTCGAGCGACCATTTTAGCATTCGTCCTGTCATGTCTGGTCTCGCGAGGAGTTGCTTAATTGGTTGATCGGTTCGGACAACAATGGAATGAGCTAAGAAATAGTGTCTTAGCTTCCTTGCGGCCATGACCACTGCTAAGGCCGTTTTTTCAATCTGTAAGTACCGGAGTTCTGGTCCTTGCAGAGCCTTACTCACAAAATAGACAGGTTTTTGCCCTTGCTCGGTTTCTCTTATGAGAACGGCGCTGATGGCCTCCGATGCTACGGCGAGGTAAAGGTACAAGGTTTCCCCTTCGTTGGGTCGCGTTAGGACTGGGGGTTCGGACAATGCTCGTTTTAAGTGTTGTAGCGCGTCCTCGCATTCCTTTGTCCATTCGAATGCTGATTCTTTTCGAAGTAATTTGAATAAGGGTAGCGCGTGCTGAGCGGATTTTACGACAAAACGAGATAAGGCTGTGAGCATCCCATTTAGCGACTGGATTGATTTCTTTGAGTCTGGTGTAGGAAATTCAAAAAATGCTCTGCATTTATCGGGGTTAGCTTCGATTCCTCTTTCGGTTAAGTAGAATCCGAGGAATTTCCCAGCTTTTACGCCGAAGTGCATTTTTCGGGATTGAATCTCATGTTATACTTTCTCGCTTGGTCGAACACTCTTTTTAGATGGGCTGTATGATCGACTTCCTCTTCGGATTTGACGATCATATCATCCATGTAGACTTCGAGCATGTCCCCGATTTCATTATTGAAGACTTTGTTCATCATCCTTTGGTATGTGGCGCCTGCGTTTTTAAGCCTGAAAGGCATTACGTTGTAATAATAATTACCGGATTCGGTCATAAACGCTGTTTTCTTTTTATCGATTTCAGCCATTTTTATTTGATTATAACCCGAGTACGCGTCCATAAATGATAGTAATTTAAATCCTGATGAATTATCTACTAATTTGTCTATGTTAGGTAAAGGGTAAGCGTCTTTAGGGCAAGCCCTATTAAGATCGGTATAGTCAACACACATGCGCCATTTTCCATTCGATTTCTTAACAAGTACAACATTGGATAGCCAGGTGGTATACCTGGCTTCCGAAATGAAATTTGCCTCGAGGAGGTCTTTTACAGCTTTTTCAGCAGCCTCCGCTTTCTCGGGAGACTGCTTCCTACGCCGCTGAACAACGGCACTAGCCCTAGGATCTAAAGTCAATTGATGACAAGCGACCTCAGGGTCGATGTCGGGCATCTCTGCAGCGCTCCAGGCGAACAGTTCTGCATTGTCTTTCAGGCAGGCAATCAGCTGCTTTTTGACCAAGTCGGGGAGTCCAGTTCCAATCTTGATCCCTTTGAGGGGGTCTTCACCTAGGGGCACCAGCTCGAAATCTCCGTCCAGGATTGGGCGGTAGATTTTCTTTTCAGCAACTGGGAGGTCCTTCTGCTTCTCTTCATGATGCTCCTTTTTTGTGAGTCGAGCATCGATGTCGACGGAGCCTCCAATAGTGTTTACCCCCGGATTTTTCTTTTGTTCAGATTTCTTAGGGGTCACCACGGTGCTCAGATTTTTTGCCGCGGCCTCAAAGCATCTCCTCGCAGCAGCTATGTCGTCCGGCGTGTAGTACTTCATCTTCAGGTGAACGGTGGACGACACAGCGAATAGCTCAGCTAAAGTAGTCCTGCCGATGATGCAGTTATACAGCGAGGGACAGTCGACGACCATGAATTGTGTCCTCACGGATTTCATTGTCTTTTCCTCGCCAAAGGTGACGATGAGGTCCACATATCCCCAGGGTTTGGTAGTCGACCTGTTGAACCCCTGAAGGTCAGGTCCTACATAGGGAATCAGGTTCTTCTCCAACAGCTGTAGTGTTTTGAAGAGCCCTGAATACATCACGTCGCACGAGCTCCCCTGATCTACGAGGATGCGGTGGTCGTCGAAGTTCGCCATACGAGCTCTCACCAGTAGCGGTATTTGGTAGTTTGGTGAGCCCCCAGGAACTTCTGATTTGTAGAAGGTCAGCGGATCGGAGCCTTCCTCGGGTTTGGAGACGGTGAAGGGAGTCACTGAGCAAATATTTTCCAGCTCCTCGAATTTTCTTTTCACGGAGCCGATGGTGACTTTGTTGAGCCCTCCCCCTGTTATCACCAGTGCTTTGGGGAAATTCTCCCATGAGCCATTCAGGTGGGCGTTGAAATGCCTCATGAGTGCTCCTTCATCCGACCCTGGGGATGGGAGTGGGATCTCTGGTGCCGAAATGGCGAGGGTCTGAGGGACTATGCCTCAGTTGTTTTCTTGCTCGGAGACATCAATGGTCATTGCGACCTCTTGAGGCTCCCGCTGTTGTTGTTGTTGTACTTGCTCGCCGTTCTGAACGTACCTTCGGGCATAGCCCTTCTGTATCAGAATTTCGATGACGTCTTTTAGGTGGACACAGTCTTCGGTGACGTGTCCATGGCTTTTATGATATCGACAAAATTTTGTCCTATCAATATTTGCCTTCATGGGCTGCTGTTTCGGGAAGTGGATCCCAGCCTTCTTGAAGTCCGCAGCGGAGACTTCAGCAAAAATTCGATCTCTTGGAGCATTCAGTGGAGTGTAAGTTGTGAACTTTCCACGTGGAGGTTTGGACTCTTTGATCCTATCCTCTCTCCCTTTCTCGTTACCTCTACGCGAGGTTCCAGCTTCATCTTTGTCGTGGTTCCTGGATTTTTCTTGACTTTTAGGCCTCCTCAGATCTATGGCCTTCTGTTTTTCTTCGTAGGCGATGTATTTCTTTGCCTTTTCGAAGAAAGCGTCCAGTGTCTTCGGCTCTTCTATACCAACAGCTTTGGCGAAGTCACTGTCTCGACGGAGTCCCCTGTCGAGGAGGTACAGCTTCATGCTCTCCTCGACCTTTACCTCGACGGCTGCTTTATTGAACCGTTCGAGGTAGGACCTGAGGGGCTCGGTTTCACCTTGAATGATGGCATCGAGGGTTGCTTCTGTTTTTGGATGACGCCTCGAAGATGTGAAGTGAGCCCGGAAGCGGGCGCAGAGATCCGACCAGGAATCGATGGATCCCGACGCCAAACTCTTATACCAAGCCATAGCGCCCTTCCTCAGAGTTGTGGGAAAGAGCTTGCACTTGATAGAGCCTCGTACATTCCTGTACTCGAGGAGAGCTTCTAAGTTTTCGATGTGCTCGTCTGGATCTGTCGAGCCATCGTAGGTGTCCATTGCCGGTGGTTTCTCGAGTCCGACCGGTAGAGGGAGTTCCCGGATCCTTCGGGAGAGGGGGCCTTGGTGGCTGTCCCTTTCTTCCGGGGATCGGTGTCTTTGGTGGCGAGGAGGATTGTCCCTCCTAGGGGAGTGCCTCCTCAGTGGGGTGGAGTTTCGAGACATCTCCTCGTTTCTCCTTGGGTCCTCTCGCTTCTGCGGCGAGGTGGTGAGCGTGACCTGGAGAAGGTTCTGCTCCTCACAGGTGTGGGTGAACGGTGAGCTCGGCGGGCTTGCACCGTCACCCTTGATTCAGCTATTGCGTCGATTCGACGGCTTTGGGATTCGAGCATTTGGTTCTGCTGCTTGAATCTTTGGTTTTGCTGCAGTAGCAAGTACGACTGGCGGTTGATTGCATTAACCAGCGCAGCCATCATGTCCTGCATGGGGACGCCTGGAGGAATAGCCATTGCCGGAGTCGCCTGTGGCGGGGTAGCCACAGGGATCTGCGGTTCTTCTGGGTTGTAGGGCTCATCATGCATGTTTTTCCCCCCTTGGCCATCTTCCGTTACGGAGACGAACTGGCCGTCCTGCGGGTGGTACGGCGCGTAATCCATTGGTTGAGCGTTGTTCTCCGCCACGTGCTCCAGGAGTTGGTGGTTGTTGACGCCAGCCATTGATCGCAAAGTGGTTGTTTTTTGGAAGGAGTTTAGTTTCCCACAGACGGCGCCACTGATCGTGTTGACCAGAAGAGAGCGACTTCGCCGGCGTTTACGGTGGTTGAGAGCGTTGAAACCCTTGTTGAAGCGGAGGGGGGTTGTGTACCTGCAGGCACTCCGACGCTCAAGTCAGTTTGTGTGTGTGTAAAGGTTTTCTTGGCTAAATAATGCGTACCTTGTGAATGAAGTGGAGTCACATATATATAGCCCCAGCGCTGGGCCAAGGCCCTTGATGGTATTAATGGCCATCAAGTGGCTGCCGGAAAACGGCTTGGAGGCCTTGATGTGCAGTAAATGCCCATCATTCCGGTTTACGGCCGTTACGATACGTAAGAGTATCAGACCGTTGGAGGCTTGCTCGGATCGTGTTTGTTCGACACCCTCTGATGCTCGAGCGCGATGCTCGGCCCAGAACAAAAATAGAATGCATTTTTTTACATAATGCATTTGTTATATATATATATATATATTCTCTAATTATAATTTATAAGCATATTTTAAGAAGAAAAAAGTGTTTCTAAATATAAATTCTGTTTCAATTTTTTTTTTGAAAAGCTTTCTGTTTCAATTGATTATGAGGCTCTCCTTCAAATGGATGCTATATCCAAGTGTAAGCTAATTTATTTAAGGGTTTAATATCCCACACAAACAAAATTCTATTTTTGTTTTCTTATTTTTCTATTTTTGTTTCCTTCTGTAGCATATGTCACTGGCAAGCTATTGAATTTCCTCGAGGAGAATTTTGAGCCACCATTCCATCGCCATTTTCTTTCAACTGCTGATCCGACTTTGGGAGTGAGTAACCGACATGGTTTGTTAAGAAGCTTCGCTACCCCTTGCTTTATTAGCTGTCTCTCAACCATCTTCTCCGGAGTCATTTCAACTGGCCCTGGTACAATCTGCATTATATATCATAGTAAAAATTACGACTAATAGCTTCGAATTTGTGGTTTTTCATATAAAATAAGAATAAGAATTTGTAGTTATTCGTATAAGATATGAATGAAGTTATCGAACCTTAAATGTTAAGTTGCCATAATCAGTTACAGTTTTGTCCAATGAAATTGGTTGTCTGCTCCTTTCAGAAACAAGTGTTACAGTTGAAACATTCACATTGAGAACCTCGGCCAATTCATCGTATGTCGGCTTCCGCCTCAGTCTTTTTCTCAAGACATTGTTAGCCTCTGAAATTTTTGCAACCATTCCATACTTTGCTCCCTATAAATGACAAACTAACCAAGCATTCATAATTAACAACCTACTTCTAAAATCTTCTAGTAGACTATTGCATGGTAATATACCCTATTGATCAAAACACCTTCAATGATAGTAAAATAATGTTTTAAAATTATTTTAAATCTATTTATAAAAAGCATTTTTAAATTTTTTTGGAATGATTTCTCTATTGTTGATGGGGAGGTTATTAGTGTTGATAAGTTACAACAGGAAGACATGTGTCTTCCAATGAATCGTAAAGATCATGAGAATCAGACGGATGTTGATGCTACCACAGTTACTGATTTGGAGAAGCAGAATGGGGATGATGTTGCCATGGCTACTGCACCTGAGAGGCAAAATGTTATTCAGGAAGGGAAGAACGACACTGATTTTAATCATAGAGCTTCTGAGGAAGTCCTAGAAGAGGAAATAACACAGGTTAATACCGATACCGCACAAAATAATGCATGAATCATGGATCCAGATATGTCGGAGTTAATCTCTGACTCGGTAGAGGAAGTAGTAGCTGAAACTCAAAACTATTTTGCAAAAACCTGCTTTACCACAAGTCGTTCTTGATGATATGGAGAAGATAAAACAAGCATGGGAAACTAGAAGAAGTACTAATACCGAAGAAGAAGTTTCATTCACTCCGTACGTGTCTAAGAAAACTAAAAAACAAAACCTACGGATTGCGCGCAGCCTTGGGAGTTATCCTACCCGGTCTAGGGGTCCACCTCCACGATACTCTCCATGATTCTTTTTGGGAGTTTTGTAGTCGAATATGGAAGTATGTCTAGTCGACTTCTCTTGGGTTCGATTGATATAGAGGTTTTCTTTTATGGGAAACTTTGCCTCATGTCCTCTCATTGAGGACTAGTTTAGGGACAGTCTCCCTAATTTTGGTTTTGTTTTACTTCCTTTTTTTTGTTTTTGTTTTTGCTTTTGCTATTTTTGTTCTTTTATTTCTTTTTCTTTTGCTTTTTCCCTGGGTAAGGTTTGGTCCCCCCACTTTGTATAGTTTCCCTTTTTTTTATTATATATATGAGCAAAGAAGTATAGGATTAGAGCTACTAGATGTCTCTCTGATGTCTACTACTCACTATGATGTCTCATAATACTCTAAAAAAACTCCTCTAATGTTTGCTTTGTAAGTCAAAATGGTAACATGAAACACATGAAGTAAACTCAAGTCTCGAATAACATTATAACAAATACGAATTTTACAAAATCGACCGTTGGATTGATATATTATATCATATAGATCATCCATAGAAATTTTTAGAAAAATTGAAAATCATTTGATATGTTATTGAGACCTATCAAAATTAACGGTATTTAGTAAAAACTCATAAACCATTAATTTTGATTAGTCTCAATAACATATCAAATTATTTTCAAATTTTCTAAAAATTTCTATGGATGATATATGTGATATAATCTATCAATTCAACGATCAATTTTGTAAAATTCGTATTCGTTATAATGTTATTCGGGACTTGTGCACCATGCACAACATGAATAACTTGTGCATGTTAGACTTGGCATAATTCAAAATCTAGGAAAGTGTAATTAAGCCAAAAGTGTAATTAAGGCAATTTTAACTAGGCCAGCTAAGATACATAAACAAACATAATTTTTGTTCTCAGTTTCTTTTCTTTTTCTCTTTCAATTTCTGTCTCTGAATTTTTTTTATTTTTAAGTGTTTGAAAATCTAGATTTGTGTTGATGAAGTTTACGAAGAAAAAGAAAGGAAGGAGATGAAGAAAAGAAAACTAGGTGTTGCTAGTACATTATTAGATACAATAGATCTTTAAGATCATGTTGTTGTTATTTTATAAGAAAATCAAATGGTTAATATTAAAAAATTAATAAAAATCTATGATGGAGCACTTGCAGCAATAATGTTGGTCCACCTTATTCTTTTGGGTTTAAAAGTTAATGGAAGAAAGTAACTTGACTAACGGAAACATAGTTAAGAGAATTAAACTGACCTTTTTTTTCTTTAAGAAATTATTATAAAACCTAAAATATCTTTAAGGACCAATAAATTAATTAAACATTATAAAAAAATTCACCTAATAACATTTATACAGTACATTTATTATTTATATATATGATGTGAGTACCTTTGTAAACATTTTTTTTTTTTTATGTGAGTACCTTTATCATACATTATTAATATTTAGTATTTACAACATCATTATTCTTGGACACCATATTTGACTATGTCATGTCTTTGTTTTGGACCCATGCACTAATAACAATAATCAAATCTATTTCAAAGATGCTCACTGCTTAAGTAAGTGTGCAACTTTGCTTGACAGCTTTCTAATTGTTTTTTACCGAATAAACAATTACTAACACTTGTAATACTAGAATTAAAATAATCAAATCTTGGCATAGTTGAGCTTCATATATAGCTTTTACTGCCTTCGTCCTTAATTATAAGATTTTATTTGACAAAAATGTACTATTTATTTACCTTATTTTGACCATATTTTTTTAATAATATATAAATGTAAATATTATCATATAAGATCTTGTTCAATTTGTTTTGATAAGTATTTTTAAAATATTAAATTTTTATAATTTTTACTAATAGACAATTAAAGATATTAGTGATCAAAATTAGGTATCGACGTACGAGCAGTAATGAAATAGGGTCTTATAATTAGGGAGGTAGTAATATTCACAAACATCATTATTCTTGGACACCATATTTGACTATGTCAGGTCTTTGTTTTGGACGCATGCACTAATAACAATAATCAAATCTATTTCAAAGATGCTCACTGCTTAGATAAGTGTGCAATTCGGTCTCAATTTGATTGACACGGTTGACTATTGTGCACTATTCACACATGTTGTTTTGACCTTATTTTTTTACTAATAAACAAAAATAAATATTAGCATATAAGATGTTATTTGATTCGTCTCGATGAGTATTTTCAAAATATCAAAATTTTATAATTTTTACTATTATACAATTAAAAATATTAATCGTCAAAGTTATACATCGACATGAATGAAACAGTCAATAGTGTCAATTAAATTGGGACTAAGGGAGTATCTAACTGTGTTTTACCCAATAAATAAGTACTAACACTAGTAATACTTGTGAGTCAAAAAAAAAACCAGTAATACTTCATTCACGTGCAAAAAGTATCAAAAAGTAGTACTACTAACTTCTCAATCACATATGCAAAACTCCTTGAGCCTTAAATTGTTCATTACTGTCAATTACTACTGTCCTTTCAAACTTCTTTGCTCCTTAACTTTCTTCAAAATCTTGCTCCAGCGTTCTTTTTACGGTTTTGCCTTAACAATAGCACTAGAAGATGGCTGCAACGATGATCGGAGGTGCTTTTCTCTCTGCAACTGTTCAGACCTTAGTTGAGAAACTTGCTTCAAAAGAGTTTCTTGATTACATCAAAAACACCAAGCTAAATGTCTCACTCTTGAGGCAGTTAAAAACAACACTGCTCACTCTTCAGGCTGTAATGGATGATGCAGAGGAGAAGCAGATCAACAATTCTGCTGTCAAACAATGGCTTGATGATTTGAAAGATGCTGTCTTTGATGCTGAGGATTTGCTCAATCAGATCAGTTATGACTCCCTTCGATGCAAGGTGGAAAATACACAAGCTGCAAACAAAACTAATCAGGTGTGGAATTTCTTTTCATCTCCTTCTAAAAACTTGTATGGAGAGATCAATTCTCAGATGAAGATCATGTGCGAAACCCTACAGCTTTTTGCACAACATAAAGATATACGTGGTTTGCAAACTAAAAGTGCTAGAGTTTCTCATAGACCACATTCAAGTTCAGTGGGAAATGAATCTGTCATGGTGGGTAGGAAGAATGAAAAACAGACAATAATGAACATGTTGCTATCACAGAAGGACACAACCAGTAATAATATAGGTGTTGTTGCAATTTTGGGCATGGGAGGTTTAGGAAAAACTACCCTTGCCCAACTTCTTTACAACGATGAAAAAGTTCAACAACATTTTGATATGAAAGCCTGGGCTTGTGTATCTGATGATTTTGACACTATGAGAGTAACCAAGTCTCTCCTTGAATCTATCACTTCCAAAACTTGGGAAAGCACTAATCTTGATTTCCTTCGAGTTGAATTAAAGAAAATCTCGAGGGAGAAAAGATTTTTGTTTGTGTTGGATGATATGTGGAATGATAATTACAATGATTGGGAAGATCTGGTAAGTCCCTTCATTGATGGAAAACCTGGAAGCAGGGTGATTGTAACAACGCGTCAACAAAAAGTTGCAGATGTGGCACGCACATTTCCTATTCAAGAATTAGAACCACTATCAAATGAAGAATGCTGGTCTTTACTATCAAAGCATGCATTGGGAAGTGATGAGTTTCGCCATAGTAAAAACACAACCCTCGAAGAAATTGGCAGGAAGATTGCAAAAAAGTGTGGTGGACTGCCAATAGCTGCTAAAACACTAGGAGGACTTCTACGTTCAAAGGTAGACACAATTGAGTGGACTTCAATTTTGAACAGTGATGTATGGAACTTACCAAATAATAATATTCTTCCTGCTTTGCATTTGAGTTATCAATATCTTCCCTCTCATTTGAAAAGATGTTTTGCATACTGTTCAATTTTTCCAAAGGATTACCCACTTGATAGGAAGAAATTGGTTTTGTTATGGATGGCAGAAGGCTTCCTTGATTATTATCAAGGGGGAAAAGAGATGGAGGAATTAGGTGATGATTGCTTTGCTGAACTGTTATCCAGATCCTTAATTCAACAATCAAATGATGATGCTCGTGGAAAAATCTTTCTCATGCATGACCTTGTCAATGATTTAGCTACAGTCGTATCTGGAAAAAGTTGCTGCAGGTTAGAATGTGGTGACGTCTCTGAAAATGTTCGTCATATCTCATATAACCAAGAATACTATGACATTTTCAAAAAGTTTGAGAATGTCTACAATTTGAAATTGTTGCGTAGCTTTCTATCTATTACCTCCATGTATCCTTACAATCACATATCCATCAAGGTGGTTGACGATTTCCTACCAACACTCAAAAGGTTGCGTGTGTTATCGTTGTCAAAGTATACAAACATCACAAAGCTTCCGGATACAATTGGCAATTTACTGCAATTGCGGTATCTAGATCTCTCCTCCACTGGAATCGAAAGCTTGCCGGATACAACATGTAACCTTTACAATTTGCAGACATTGATTTTATCAAGTTGTGAGCGTCTAACCGAATTGCCAGTACATATGGGAAATTTAATCAATTTACGTCACCTTGACATAACAGATACGAACATAAAGGAGTTGCCTGTGGAAATTGCAAGACTAGAAAACCTCCAAACTTTGACAGTTTTTGTAGTGGGTAAGCAACATGTAGGGTTAAGCATCAAAGAGCTAAGCAAATTCACAAACCTACAGGGAAAACTTACCATCAAGGACTTGCATAATGTCATTGATTCTAGGGAGGCAGAAGATGCCAACCTAAAAAGCAAAGAGAAAATTGAGGAGTTAGAGCTGTTATGGGGCAAACAAAGCGAAGACTCGCAAAAGGTTAAAGCTGTGTGTGCTATGTTGCAACCACCAATAAACCTGAAGAGCCTGAACATCGGCTTGTATGGCGGGACAAGTTTTCCTAGTTGGTTGGGAAATTCATCGTTTTCTAATTTGGTATCCCTTAGCATCAATAATTGTGAACATTGTATGACACTTCCACCTCTAGGGCAGCTACCTTTTCTCAAAGACCTGAAAATACATGGTATGAAGATATTGGAGACAATTGGCCCAGAGTTCTTTTGTGCACAGGGAGGTGAATGTTCCAATTCTTCCTTCCAACCATTTCCATCCCTTGAGTATATAAAATTTGACAACATGCCAAATTGGAAGGAATGGCTTGACTTTGATGGAATGAATTTTGCTTTTCCTCAACTTAGAATTATGGTGTTACATAATTGTCCGGAACTAAGAGGACAATTGCCTAGCCACCTTCCTCGTATAGAAGAAATTGTAATAAAAGGTTGTGCTCATCTATTGGAAACACCTTCCAGTTTGCATTGGTTGCCGTCAATAAAGAAAATAAAAATCAACGGGCTTGTTGAAAGGACCCAATTGTCATTGCTTGAGAGTGATTCTCCATGTATGATGCAAGATGTAGAGATTGAAGAGTGCGTTACTCTCTTATATCTGCCAAAATTGATTCTGAGAAGCACTTGTCTTCAACACTTGAAACTCTCATCTCTTTCTGCTCTGACTGCATTTCCCTCAAGTGGTCTACCCACTTCATTGCAATCACTTGTTATTCAAAACTGTGAGAATTTATCCTTCCTTCCTCCTGAAACGTGGAGCAATTACACATCGCTTGTGAGTCTTAAGTTATGGAGTAGCTGTGATGCACTTACATCCTTTCCACTTGATGGTTTTCCTGCCCTCCAAACACTTGTGATATATGAAAGTAAGAGTCTGGACTCCATTTATATTTTAGAAAGTCCTTCACGTCAGCCGTCAAACCTCCAATCACTTAATATCACATCCCTTTGTTCGTTGAAAGTCAAGGTTAAGATGGACACACTCACTGGTCTCACAGATTTGTTGTTGCGTTGTGAAGGAGAGTTGTCATTTAGTGAAGGTATTTGTCTACCTCCCAAATTACAATCAATAGATCTGCTGTCGAGGGGAATTAGAACAACGCTGCCTGTAATGGAATGGGGCCTAACCGGTCTTTCAAGATTGAATATTGGAGGTTGTGATGATATAATTAAGACCTTGATGAAGGAGTCGTTGCTACCCATCTCCCTTGTGTCTCTGACTATCTTTGATAATAAAATGAAGGCCTTTGATGTAAGTGGGCTTCGACACCTCTCCTCTCTCGAAATTCTTACCTTTAATTATTGTGAAGAGCTTGAGTCATTGCCAGAAAACTGCCTCCCTTCCTCGCTGAAATCACTTGAATTTTGGTGTTGTTCCAGACTTGAGTCATTACCAGAAAACTGCCTCCCTTCCTCGCTGAAATCACTTGAATTTTGGTGTTGTTCCAGACTTGAGTCATTACCAGAAAACTGCCTCCCTTCCTCGCTGAAATCACTTCGATTTAGCCGTTGTTCCATACTTGAGTCATTACCAGAAAACTGCCTCCCTTCCTCGCTGAAATCACTTTATTTTTGGAATTGTCCCAGACTTGAGTCATTACCAGGAAACTGCCTCCCTTCTTCGCTCAAATCACTTGAATTTTGTTTTTGTGATAAGCTTGAGTCATTACCAGAAGACAACCTCCCTGACTCTCTTCGGAAACTGTACATTTATAAATGCCCATTATTAGAAGAAAGGTATAAAAGGAAGGAACATTGGTCCAAAATTGCACACATCCCTGTCATTAAAATAAATGACCAAGTCACAATGTGGTGACAAGTTGTGTTCCCGTGTTTCAGGTACGTTCCTCTTTAATCTGTGTAACACAAAGCCAATAATCAATCTCTGCTAGATACTAATTTCTTTTATAGGGAAATTGTTACTGGTTAATTTCTAAACAATTGTTAATGAAAAGAGATATTAAAATGAGAAAGGAAGGAGAGTGATACAGAGAAAGAATTCAAGTCCTACTTTTTCGTGTTCACTCAAAACATTCAATAATTTTCTTTTTCTTTTTATGAACATTCAATAGTTTTATTTCTTGTTGAAACCAAATTTGTTTAATTATCCTGAGGTTTTTAAAGTTTTGAATGATATTTTTAGACATGTTTTGAACATTATAAAAATATTCTTTTGCAAAAATTTAGAATTTTTTAATATAAGGTTTTTTAAACATGAAAAGTTTAGGGTAAAAAAAGTAATGAAAATTTGGACCTAGACATCAATCTTTAAGCTTATTTTGTGTAGAAAAACTTTTTATAATATTCTAAAGATACATTCCTCCTAAAATTTTCTTTTTATGTCCTCTGAAATTTGATGATATCTTGAACTTCAATTTATTGTACACTTTTTGTTGCAAATATTATTCCAAGAGTCACTTAATGTAGTTTTGTTTAGTTTGAGACTTTTCTATAGCTCATCTCATTATGCTGTGCTATGTAATGTGCTTCTGATCAAACCCATAGTTTATTGTTTTTGTAAACTAGAATCTAAATGGAATTTTCTGATTAACATTTTCTACAACATCCAAAATTTGACAATCATTTCTGTGGAGCTAATGAAATAAAAATGCTTATTTAATGTTTTCAGATGACCAAAGACTAAGTGGATGAATATCAGCTCACATGATGAATTGAAGACAAAAGTGAGGCATGTTGTTATTGTCCTGATTCTTCTTGTAAACTTGTTTTAGAGTCGCCAAATGCATGGTTTCCATTGATTGCCACAAGATTGGATATATATTTTGCTAATATATTGAGTCTGTATTTTATTATGATTTGAATGCATCTTTCTATGTTTCCTAATAACCTGAATGATCCGTTCACTCGGTCGGACAGAGTACAATGCACTAGGGTTTGTAATATTCTTAATTTGTATCTGTAAGTAAATGAATGTTCATATGTTTGAAAGCTTTTGTTTCACTGCGTTGCTAGCATGTACCACATGAAGCATAAATAAATGGAACAAGTAGAAGAACTCATGTTATGATTGGTTCTAAATATTCATATTTGTTGAATATATATATATAGGTATTAAATACAGTATTTCCTTTGATGAAACCTGTGTGCATAAACAGAAATGGAAGTAAATGCAACTTCCTCTCTGCAACATAAAAAAAAGTTTCATAAGGATTGAGTTCAAAATTAGGCAGAGGAAAACAAACTTTCCTTCTTGCATTGCATAGTACTATATTAAATGTGAGCTTTTAATGATCATATCTTAGCATATACCAAAACAATCGGTTTAGTTTTGTTTACTAAACCAAGACAGGAACCGCTTAGTCAACCTTATTTGAGGATTGCCGTAAAATAGTCAAGTTTTGCAGTGATGTATGGTGTATGTCATCAAGTATGTCAGTCACTCGATTCAGGATTTTGAGAAAACAAAAAGTTGAAGACAAAAGTTACTGATGGATGTCATGTTAAGAGGAATGGAGTCTAGAAGCAACAGCAAGACCACAGAATAGCAACATGGTCTAGCATGCATATTCATTTTCGCGCAACCGAACTTAATATGTTTCAAGCTTTAGAAAGAATTAGCTAAAATTCTTTTTGATTGTGCAAAATACAAATTCTGATACAAAACTCTACAAAGTAAGGACTGATATTTCTTTTTAGCTGCTCATTCGACCATATATATAACTATCAATTCCTTCAACTAAGTAACTTTTCACCTAACTATTCTGATAAAGTAATTATTGAGTTAGAAAAGGGAAAGCCAATGAATCTAAGATGGTTCGAGAAAATGTTTATACAAGCTCAAACACTTACAAGTTGCATCTTTTGAGTTTTACAAACTTCATGTGCTCATAAATATTTCTGGTGATATGGATTGAAAATATAAGTACATATGAAAGATTGGTCCAATATACATAAATTGATCAACAAAACTGTCTGGGCAGAAATTAGACAGAATCAACTTTTGAGTACTGAGAAATCTACGGTTAAGTGTGTTATAAACAATGCCTTACTAATTACCTCTCTGATAAACAATGCCTTGAAATGGAATATCATTATTCTTCAATGGTAACAAATATGTCAAATCAAATGATCCTAATTCACCTGAACGCTTGTTCTAGTGTTTCTGTAGCTCAATGACTAGTGAATTGAATCACTTATCTACAAGTGTCTGATGAGTCGGTCCACTTTCGTTGAATAAAACATGGAAGAAAACTGTCTTGACGCATGATAAATGATATAATGCAGTTCTCTCACTATCACTGTATTTCAGATTGTCTCAACTGTTTGCATGTGGCTTCTATCATTGATGAAAAGATTATAAGTCATATTATATTTCATATTATATGTGTGTGTAATTTTTTATATGTTTTTTAATGTTGTTTTTCATATTTCATAGACTCTTACGATTTGAGTCTACGCTCGAGTTTGAAAACCGTGCCCAGCATTCCTGCCGCCATGTCGATGTGCAAGTACAGATGCAGTCAGTCTAACACATTCTTCTAAGTCGGTAGTAAATGTACACCATGCCTGCACATAAAGACAATTTTTTTGAATGAAAACGTACACCATACATTACATCAATTCACATATGTATATGTTATTTAAGTTTTATTTTCACATTTGTTGAGAAGTCAATGTAGTACTAAGAGCAATGACATACTAATCGTCAGGACCACACCTTGACACCACATCTCCGCCCAAAATATTAAGACATTGAGTACATGTTTGAGTTCGCAATAAGTATGGTAGAATCGCGGTTATATATCCATGATTTAGTCTATTCATAGCCTATACAATGTGTTTCTTAATCAACAAAATGATTTTTCTATACAACATAAAACTTTAGACTATCTACAAAAGTAGTTTGTTGCAATTTTGACAATGCAATGCCATAAATTTGTCTGATTCTCTCCCTTGACAATTTCAACACCTTTCCTATCTCCTCAAAGGACAGAGGGGTATCTCCATCTAGGCCAAAATATAATCTTACAATCTTTTCTTCTCTCTTGTTAAGTTTGTTAAGAAGCTTCGCAACCCCTTGCTTTATTAGCTGTTTTTCAACCATCTTCTCCGGAGTCATTTCAACTGGCCCTGGTATAATCTCCTGTATTATTATATATCATAGTAAAAATTAAGACTAATAGCTCCGAATTTGTAGGTTTTCATATAAAATAAGAATAAGAATGTGTAGTTATTCGTATAAAATATGAATGAAGTTATCGAACCTTAAATGTTAAGTTGCCATAATCAGTTACAGTTTTGTCCAATGAAATTGGTTGTCTGCTCCTTTCAGAAACAAGTGTTACAGTTGAAACATTCACATTGAGAACCTCGGCCAATTCATCGTATGTTGGCTTCCGCCTCAGTCTTTTTCTCAAGACATTGTTAGCCTCTGAAATTTTTGCAACCATTCCATACTTTTCTCCCTATAAATGACAAACTAACCAAGCATTCATAATTAACAACCTACTTCTGAAATCTTCTAGTAGACTATAGCATAGTAATATACCCTTTTGATCAAAACACTTTCAATGATCAAAAGCATTTTTAAATTTTTTTGGAATGACTTCTCTAATGTTTACTTTATAAGTCAAAATGGTAACATGAAACACATGAAGTAAACTCTATCGTATTTGGAAAATTGTTTGCATATGTTTACGACTATTTCAAAACTAGAATCACTAACAACTCAAGTGATCGAGTTCAAATTCCATCAAAGAAAAGTGACTCACCGGTAATCTGATTAATCTGGATTTCTTGGCCAAAGCTTTAATGATGGCTTGTTTAATCCACCAGTAAACATAAGTAGACAGCTTACACCCTCTATTTGGATCAAATTTCTCTGCTCCATGAAGAAGTCCAATGGTTCCTTCCTAGTAAAATGAATTAAATTGCCTAATGAGAAACTTTCACAACGATCAAAATACTAAAATTTGTTTATATGCACCTGGATGAGGTCTTCAATGTGTAATCCGTTGCCTTGATAACGACCTGCAATCGATGCAACTAAACCGCGATATTCACGAGCCAATCTTTCTTTTGATTCTCTTGTAGTAATCATCACTTCTTCTATACTTGTATTACCAAGAGCAAACCTCCTTGAAATCGCAGAATTCCCTTCATGTTCTGTCATTCTTTGCTTAGCAGCTTCGATTCTTGCCCCCTCCTATTGTTATTCAACACACAATACATAATCCTGTTAGTAATGTAGTGTGAATCTAAATCATAGCAAGCAAAAAAAATTGCATTATACAAAATGGATGATATATAAACAAATATAATTAAAGCGACACTAATGATCATTTTACAATCGTCCCAAAGAGGATTTGAACTTTGTACCTTGAAGTTACAAGGCTAAATTCTTACTGCTAAGCTAGCACCTCAAGTTTATACAATTTTAGGGACTAAAAATCACTGTATTTTTAATCAATACTCTTATCTTATCTTGTTATGAAAGATATAAAATAAGATCATATTAACCACATATACCTTGAGACATAAACAAAGCTCAGCCTCTTCTATTGAACTCAAAAACCCTGATGTCACAGACCCAACAACATGTTTCTGCCATAAGAAATTATTCTGTATACTCTCTTCTTCCATAACATATCCCAAATTTTTTCTTCTTTTTCTCCTCCTCTTCCTCCTCATATCATCACTTCCTATGAATTTTTCTCTCACCACCCCATTTTCAACTCCAACAGCTACAGTATTTCTAGCTGAATCCACAACAACAGTATTGACTAATGTAACTGCTTCTGTTGCTGCAAAAGTGATTGATGCATCACTATAAACCAAACTTGTACCAAACTTTGAGGGTGTAACAGGTAAATTTGGTTGAAGTGAATGATGTGTCTTAAGAGATGGAAAAGTTGGAAGTGATGTAAGAGACATGGTAGGGAGTGTTGAGATATGGATTGTGGATGGATGAGATTCATGTTATGGCCATAAAATAAAGAAAAAAATTGGTTATATTTTCTTATACTTTGGTAACTAAAAAAGTTGAATATGTAGATTTTTTTTATTGAAAGGGTGAGAAAGTATCTTTTTTAGTGACACATAGGAATTAGACAAGATATAAAGGTAAGGTGTCACTTACATGTGTGGATGTCAATGATGACACAATTCTACACTATTGTGTGATACTGAATTAAGATTATTTTTTAAGCAATTATGATATTTTCTTGTTTAATTGTGTTTTGGTCATCATTAATTTCTTAAAGATGTGCTAGATGAATAAAATTATTATTTTAATATTATAATAAAATATATTATATAAGAAAGACAAATCAGATATTTTAATATTTTAATTTTATAAATTTGTAAAAATCTTATAAAAAAAATTGTAAAAATGAATCTAATTGATGGGCAATTATTTTAATGCTGATTATGTGATTTATCGATTTTCATTATGGGCTGATTGTGGATATTTAGGAATTGAGATAGGAAATTAAGAGAAGTACAAGAATTTCTTTTATTTAAAAAGTCATTTAAAAATGTCTCAAATGTATGTGAATTTATGAGAAAAATAAGATGTCACGGAGTATCTTTAAAATACGGGATTCAAAAGTTTGGATTTTTCAAAATAGAATTATCAAAATTGAATTAAAGCCAAAAATATAGTTTGTGCCCAAAAAATAATGGACTCAAAGCCGCCATTGCATGATGTGGTTTAGTGAGGTTTTTTTGACATAACATTTCATTCATAATAATATGGTTAATACATGTTGGTACATCAATGAAAATATTGGAGCTAGCTATAGATGTGGCTACCCTCGCTAAAGTATGAGCTGCATCATTTGCTTGTCTCATATCAAACTCGACATGAGAGTTTTCAAAATATAAATTAAACACATGCTTACATTCTTTCATCACATCACCAAATTCTTTGAGTCCATGACAAAATTGACTCCCTTTAGTTGTAGATCACGCACACAGCTAATAGTGTGTAACAGAACTAACGTTTCACCTACATCCACATTACAAATAGGTGAAGACCACATTGTTTTTGCGAGCACAAAGCCGGCTTCATCGTCATGAATACACATGACAAAATCAACACGATTTCGATGATGAGAAAAAGAAGCATGAACATTACATTTATACCTTCCGACTTCAGGTTTCTTCCAGGGAATTGCATTGGCAGGTTGTCCACTGCCCTAGTGAGTTAAAGAGTACTTCATATGATTTTATTTATACGCAAAAGTAAGTCAACAAAAGTTGATAGTAGGCAATGGTATGAGGTAGTGGAAGTGGTGGTCGGTGGTGATAAGTTGGAATCTTCAAATCAAGTTCATCAACAATGTCATCATCAAACTACTTAAAGAAGTTACAACCTGTATCAATATTATTTCTCCAAATTTTTATTTTTTTTATTTTTGCATTAGCCCTCTGGTTTCAGAAGGGCCCCCGGTAATCCAGAGTTCGCCCGCGAGGTTGGGAAAGTCCGATCATGGCCCACCATAAATCGAACTCGAGTTATCTCGAACAATCCGTTCTAAGGGGAGGAGCTCATTAACCAACCTAATCTAATGTCTTGGTTAATATTATTTCTCCTATTTATATATCCCCTAAACTGTTTTCTAAAATTATGACTTAAGATGTCATTGATTGTTCGTAATATAACATGTTCCTCACATAGATAGTCTTGAGGTCGTCTCTGAATGACTAAACCAACACAATCACACTTCCTAATCAAACTTTTTGCATTTGTTTCCTTACTTCTGCACCGATTAAACATTGAATTGTTGTCGGTGGCCCTCGACATTATGGTGAGTGAACGAAAAGAAGTTTAAAAAACCCTAATTTTAACCATTAAAAATATAAGAAAAATGAGTGAGGCTCACAAATGAACATATCACGGTATTTTATTTTTATTTTTACTAAAACATATAACCTTATTTATTTATTGTTAAGTCATTAAATGCTGCATTACGGATCTAGTAGATTAGTTGTAGTTGTTACGCTTTGAACCATATACCACAATGTTTTTTTTTTTTTAACAACCAGTTTAATCTAGTTCGGATGTCAGTTCTAACATTAATTGGTTCCTCTCAATCGTAGTTGTGGAGGATCGAACTGTGATCCTCTCTATGAAGTTCAACGTCAATCACGACTGAACCAACTAACTATTGATTATCGCATTATTATTGCTTTGCTAGAATACAAGATGTGTTGTTTTTAATGACGTGGCGGAATTCAAATGGTTTGATTATTTTAACGGCTATGATGTAGTCAACTGCAGTGAATGCACTGCACCTAATCCAGCTTCTCACATTTCAACGCAAAGTGCCATTTTTCACTTAGAAACCAAATCCTTCAATCTCTTCCCTAATCCAACCAATCACAACGTTAATCCCCGAGATTACCGTACACACTGTGAAGCAAAAATCGGACCCATTAATTGGCGCCAAATCTATTCGTTCTTTTCTCTCTCTTCAAGTTCCAACTTTTTTCACTCTCAAACCCTAAAATCCCAATCAATCGCTCCCATTCCCAATTCCTAGGGTTTTCACAAACAACTCTTCAACCATTCGCTTCCCAATCTTCCAATAGCACTCACCATCGTTCTCCGTCACTTGCAATGGCGGAATCTCGCCCACCTAAGCGCCACAAAATTAGCAGGTTCGTCACCGTTCCAACTCTCCGTTCTTATTTTTGTTTTTGCTCATACTTTTTAGTTTTTTTTTTCCTTGCAATTTCAGTTTTTTCGGATGTATTTTTTGTTGCAAGTTTTGTTCTTAACTAACTGTATGTTAAGTTAAAGTAGTGGAACCATTTTTTTCAAAAGGTAGTGGAAAATCATTGAAGTTGGAAACTTGAACAATTTGAGTGTTTGAGTAATTTTAAAAATCAGAGGCAAACATGAATTTATGGGTATCCTTAAAATCATTATTCATTTATCTTTGTAAATGGCCTATATTTTTCTGTGTAATTTTAAAAATTAGAGGCAAATATGAATTTATTTGGGTATCCTTAAAATAATTTTTCATTTAATTTGTAAATGGATTATATTTTTCTTAATTTAGAAGTGAGGGTTTTCCTTTGCATCCTTAATGTTCTGGGTTCATGCTCTACCGTATGGTGATTTACTAAATTAAAAATTAATATTTCATGATTAATATATGAAATGAGGAATACTCTGTAACCCCATTTTTTTATTTGAAAATGACGAAAGGGTTGTGATTATGGACTTGATGATTTGAACTTTGTTTCAGGGGTGATGATGATTATATGCCTGGAAACATTCTAGAGATCGAGCTTCATAATTTCATGACATTTGATTACTTAAAATGTAAACCTGGGCCTCGGTTGAATCTCGTAATTGGGCCTAATGGTTCTGGAAAGAGTTCTCTTGTATGTGCTATTGCTCTGGGCCTATGTGGAGAGCCCCAGGTTGGTTTGTGTTTTCACACAGTTGAAGAGACTTCGCTTTTTTTTTTTTTTTTTTACAAGGCTTCTCAAGCGTTTTTTTTTTAACCATTTCATATGACAACTTCATTTTCTGCAGTTGCTTGGGCGAGCCACGAGTGTCGGGGCATATGTGAAGAGGGGAGAAGAGTCTGGGCACGTTAAGATTACCTTAAGAGGAGACCAGAAAGAAGAGAACATTACGATTATGCGTAAAATAAATACTAGCAACAAGTCTGAATGGTTTTTCAATGGTGGGATTTTTAACTAACTACGCAATTTATTGAATGCTACCGTTATTCTGATAGTAATTGTTAAGTCTTTTGCTTGATATTAACTTTAATAGAAATGTTTAAAGGTAAAATACAAAATTTGGTTACTGCTTTTGATATTAAAAACTATGCTGGCTACTTGAATGCATATTCCCTTGAAAAACATTCTATGAGTTAGCACAAGCTACAACTACTTTTTCTTATTAATTGTTATAAACTTGGGATGTCTTAAGAGATTCACTTTGCATTATATTATGTTGGTGTCACTTATTTTGGTGTAAGTATCATGGAGTAGTTCTAAAACGGGATGGTATATATGTCTGCATTGTAACTTAGACAGAAGACATATTTCATTGGAACAATCTCTCTTGGTTTTTATCATGGGCATTGGGTGTGTCTTTCTACCACAAAGGAGTTCTTGTATGTTTTGATTTATGAAGGTGTTTTGGTCAAAAAGTAAGGATATCAAGTTTTTGGAACAGTTAGCAATTTTTTCTATCACTTGGTGAATTTAGCTATGGTTGAGTGGAGCATGCACATATTTAGGGGTTTTGTCTTATACTTGATATATATTCTTCGAAAAATTTCTTTGTAAGACCTTAAATTTTGGATTTTCCCCTTATATGTCTATTTATATGATGAATGATTCTATGTTTGAATACGTACAAGAGAAAGAAGTTGCATGTGCAAACTGCAAATATAGTAATATATTATTACTGACAAGTTTCAAACAGTATGATCAATTATGTGATCTGTCAACGTGGTCATTTCAGGAAACATTGTGGCCAAAAAGGATGTGGCGGAAACCATTCAGAGGTTTAACATCCAAGTAAATAATTTGACTCAAGTAAGTTTATATGACCTGCAATCATTATACTTCATGGTATTAGGCTATAGGTTTCCTCACAGTTTTAGTTTGCTTAGTTTATAGGATGCTTATCCTACACTAAGCTCAGGCTTAACATGTACCCAATTGTAACAAACTTGCTCATCAAGTTTTGATGGCTTGAAGCGGTTAGTGCTGATGTGGCACTTTCTAACTTAACTGAAATGCACCAATGAACTGAAATGTATTCAGTTGTTTTATTTATTCGTTTTGTGGAATATTGTTATAGGTGTTATGTTTATGGTGATGTTCAAATTTATGATGGGCTAATACTTTTTTTTCCACTATTTTGCTGAACTACTTCTTTGGGATCCTTTGGCTTTTTGGTAGTTTTTACCACAAGATAGGGTCTGTGAGTTTGCAAAGTTAACTCCTGTGCAACTTCTGGAAGAGACTGAAAAGGCTGTTGGTGATCCACAGCTTCCAGAGCAACATCGTGCACTCATCGATAAAAGTCGTACATTAAAGCATGTTGAACTGGTAAGTTCACCCTTTGCTAAGGAATGATAGAAATCTCCTAAATCATAGCTGCTTGTAAATTTCATGATCTATTTACTAATTCTATTTCAGTCTCTTGAGAAAAATGAAGGAACTTTAAATCAGTTGAAGGAACGTAATGCTGAATTAGAGAAGGATGTTGAACGTGTTCGTCAAAGAGATGAACTTCTTGCCAAGGTTAGGTATTGGGTTTTTTTATCACACATGCTTTGTCTGTATATTTTGCATATGCCAAACAATGTAGACTCCTTTGTGGTGATGTCTATTCTTTTTCTGATATGCTTAGTTCATACTTTATTTCTCACCAGGAGGTTTCTGATCCTCCTGCCTCGAAAGTTCCCTGTCTTAACTCTTAACGTTTTTTTTTACAAGGAAAAGATAAAAAATGTGCCTATATCTGTTTTGTAGGCCGAATCAATGAAAAAGAAATTGCCATGGCTGAAGTATGATATGAAGCAGGCAGAATATCGTGAAGCTAAAAAACGTGAGAAGATTGCAGCAAAGGAGTTTCAGAAAGCTGCAAAATTATTAAATGAACTTAAAGAGCCTATTAAGTATGCTGTCCTTTCTAACTTTGGTACATGTTAGTAATTGTTTATATATTGATCCTCTTTAGAATTTGAATTTCTAGGTGTGAATTTGCTTATATTTTAGCATGGGCGGAAGTTGGGGGAGTGGTCTTGACTTAATTTTAACTTTTTATGTATAAGTCAAGGAAAGAAAACATGTCTTACTCTATATCCAGGAAGAGGTTTCATATATATAAGCCTCAAAATGCAGGATTTAAATAAAATGAATTCATAATTTGATAGGAATTCATAACCTGCAATACACTGGTCATACCTTGTAAAATCCTCCCTTGCCACTCTCATTAACAACCGTAAATAGATTGTAGAGATGCACTAACAGCTATATGTCATGGCCAGTTTATGCATGAAAGTATGCCAAAGGTTTAAAGATGAATTGCCTGTCCTAATACTACATGGATCATTAATCCAACACTCCACTTTTCATGTTTTCACTCTTCGTTTACTTTCTCAGATCTTCTTTCATTTCTTTTTTCTTCTTTCGTTTGGTGTTTTTCCCGATAGAAACCGAGAGAAATGGAAGAAAATAACTATGCTTCATAAACAATAATCAGTATTCTGATTAAACATTAATGTATTTATAGGAGATGTATCCTAACTGACTAAGTTCTCAGTTAGTTTAATCAGTAACAGAATTACATACTGAATTATATTACTTTCTATTATTCACTTGATGGAGTTGGCATCCTTGTTGCCCTCTACTGTACTATTTATCTCCCGAATATGCCTGTGTGGCGCAAACACCTCTCTTTTGTTCAGATATGGTATGATAAAGTTATAACTTGTCATGCTTTAACAGTAAACAAAAGGATGAGAAGGCTACATTAGAAGCAAAATGCAAAAAGGTTAATAACCGAATAGACGAGAATGCCAAGAAGAGAATGGATCTTAAGGAGAAAGAGAACCGATTGGTAATTTTTCTCATCCAGTTTACCTGACATACTTTATTTTTACAGTTTTCATTATCAATCATGAATTTTCTTGGCACAAGTTTTTTTGGCACCAAGGCCATCCAAGTAAATCAATAATTATTCATGTTAGGTTCATCTTGTAACCTATTGGCATGAAATTAGAGTCTGGCGTGATTTCAGTTTGCTTGTTATCAATATTTAGGAAGTGGAATTACAAGGAAAGTACAAAGAGATGGACGAGTTGAAGAGGCAGGAAGAAACTCGGCAACAGAAATTTATCAATGCTAGGGAGGAACTTGCTGCTGCTGAACTTGAACTTAAGAATCTAGACCCTTTTCTACATCCCAAGGATGAGCTTGTAAGTGTACTTTTAGTCATTGATTATTATTATTATTAGCAAAATGCTAACGAGTGCCCCCGGGGCACTCTTTAAGCATCTTAAATAGTAAGTTTTTGAAATGTTTCACTTTTTGAATAAAAATTTACTTTGAATGGAATGCTTAAGCCCCCGGGGCACTCGTTGGCAAGACCTTTATCATCATCATCATTATTATTATTATTATTATTATTATTATTATTATTATTATTATTATTATTATTATTATTATTTATGTATTCTACAATTAAGGGCATGTTTGATTTGAGTTTTGTTTTTTAAAATAAAAACTTGTTTGAGTAGTTGTTTTATGTTGAATGAGAGAAAACAAGAGCGGCATATGGTGAAACCATGTGTCCCAACTACACAACAGTCTCTTTATATATACTTAAAGTAATAAATGCAAACAGTGACAGGAATAACTACATGATAATCTACTCCTAAAGATAAGGCCTGACAAGAGTTTATAAAGAGTGGCACCCCTCATGTTACAAGCCGATTTTGTAAGGATGAGTTAGGCCCAATATACAAATCTAACATGGTTCAGAGCCTATCGTTTCGGGCCACCCACCATTTATATCCATGTACCATGCCCAATAGTGCTGGGCGTGATGGAGTGTATTGGAAAAACCAAGTCCCACATTGATTAAAGATAAGGCCTGAGAAGAGTTTATAAAGAGCGACACCCCTCACTATACAAGCCGGTTTTGTAAGGATGAGTTATGCCCAATATACAAATCTAAGAATTATATCTTTATTTACATGATTCTATTTTATTTTGAATATTTTATAATAGTTTATTCTCAAAATTTGTTCTTATTTTCTATTTTTTTTTTATCAAGAATAGCTTTCAATTTTTGTTTTCTCATTTTATTATTCCTTTTCATCATCGAACTCCATCTACCATCTTCGTTGCGGTCTCTACATCTCTCACGGATGTCCTTACAACCTGCCACCCCCGCCACCACTACAACTTAACAGCCTCTACTGTCGCTTCCACTGAATCATTACACAGTGTTATAGATAGTCTATGAACTGGGCCTTGAGCCCAGGCACTGTTAGCTTAGCGGTTACAGCTGTCTTATGAAAACCGGCTTCTTTGTTAGAAGCTTCTATTTAGTTAGAGTTAGTTGCTTGTATCACAAACTTCAAGTTAATTAGATTCTGTTACAATCTATTATAAACACAGCTATAGTATCATTGTAATCATTCAACCAATTGTGATGAATTCTGAATATTCAACTTTCTCTCAGTTTCTTGGATTTTGTAACATGGTGTTTTAGAGCTTCTTTTTCGATTCTGTTCCTGTTTCAATGGCCACATCGAATCCATTTCTCAATTCTGAGGGCAGTTTTCTCTCTTCGCATTTCAAGCAGTGGAAGCAACAAATTGATGGCATCATCAGAACAGCTCCATTACCAACTGCAGATGTATCAGTTCTATCTCAAATGGCACTTAGAAATTCGAATGCTCAACATAGGTAGTTCCATCATGACCCTTTTTATTCTTTGGGAAGCTCTCGTTGCTTCCTCTCCCCAATTAAAACTATTCTTTAATAACTGAACGAAAGGCCTAGCAATAATTTCATAATCTTTGACAAACTTTCGGTAATAACCTGTCAATCCCAAAATCCCTCTTAGCCGCTTGATGTCTTTTGGAATTGGCCACTCCTCCGTTCATTTGGACGTCATTGCATCTCTTGAAATACCTTCACCTGAACAATGTTCAGTTACAGGTGCATTAACTGACTATGAAAAATTGATCAGGTGTAATAGATACTAGATTTAACTATGGTAAAACCCAAGTATACTTAATTCCTATTATTCCCACTCCAAATACCTCTGATGAATGTTTGTTACTAACTTTAGCTGAGATTATACTCAGAAAAAATTGTTTATATTTTTGGTACTTACGCCCTTTGAAAGTGATTTTTTTATCCTTACCAGGCAAGACTGAGAGAGGAAACTCTGGAGTTGGATGGTTTTGCTACTCAAGCGAGAGAAAATAAGTCACAAACAGAAAACGAAATAAAGGTTAAAAGGTCCTCCTTGGAAAGGTGTCAAGACAGGTAGAAGTTGGACAAAATATGACGTTTTCTTCAGATTGATTACTTGTGCTAATCTATTGTAAAATTTGCAGGTTGAAAGAAATGGGTAATAAAAGTACCAATTGTTTGCATGCATTAAAAAGATCTGGGGTTGAAAAAATTGTTGATGCTTATGATTGGGTCAAAGCGCATCGCCATGAATTTAACAAGGAAGTTTATGGTCCAGTATTACTAGAGGTATATATGACAAAATAGCGTTTTTATTGCCTTTTGGTCTTCTTACTTGGTCTGTTAAATTGTTGAGTGAATTTACAGGTGAATGTCCCAGATCAGTCTCATGCTGGATATCTAGAGGGTCAAGTTGCTTGGTACACTTGGAAGGTAGTCCTAGATATTATATTATGGCCTCTTTTGTATCCACAAAACCAATTCTGCCGAATTTTGTCACCCTAATACCATGAAAATTCTGGCTACATTTTTGCAGATTTAGATATTATGGAGTTTTTTTTTTTTTAGACCATAATTCATTCTTAAAATTGCTTTTCTATTATATTTTGTGGACATCTTTGGGTCTGTTTGGCTCAAACAAGGGGAGATGGGTATTTTAATGGAGGTGAGGTGAGAGATTTAACAGACTTCTATTTGCTTGGTTGAGAGGTGTGGAAAGGGAGAGTTTATTTGAGGAAACTGTCTAACTTACCGTTTAAACCCATCTCCTCCTAATATCCCTAGTACTGAGGGGAGCCAAAATTTACTAATGTTATGAGGGAATTGACTCCCATCCCCTCGATAAAATTGAACAAAACAAGAAAAGTTTAAAATATTCCTTCCACTCCCTGTTGATTTCCCCCAACCCATCACTAAATGTTTTTTTTCCCTCCTCCTTTTACTGTATCCTTTTTTCTATGCAAAAAATCTGTTTCTCAAGTGAATTTGACAAATTTTGTTTGGTATAATGCTGTATTTTTAACCCACTTTCTTTTGGTGGGAGGGCCAAATATAGTACTTATAACTTATACAGGTCTTATTGTAGAGTCACTTCATGCGTTTCACCATTTCCTCATGGATATCGGTATCACCTTATCCATATTGATTTATTCATTTTGTTCAAATGCAGTCTTTCATAACACAGGATCCTCGTGATCGGGATTTTTTGGTGAACAACCTACGGAATTTCGATGTACCAGTTTTAAATTACACTCGTGATAGCCGACAAAGAGAGCCGCCTCCTGAAATATCTCCCGATGTAAGTTCGGTGCAACAACTGTTTTATTTCCATCTAAGTATCAAATATTTCATCATTGTTGTATAATTCTTACCAGATGCGTGCTCTTGGTGTCTACTCCCGTTTGGACCAAATTTTTGATGCTCCTTTTGCTGTCAAGGAGGTTTTGAATAGCCAATCTAATCTTGATCGTTCAGTATGCCTCTCGTGCTTTTTTTATAGACTCATTATTTAAGTTATAGGTTCTTTGAAAAATAGTTCAAGTTAATATGTTTATTGATGAGGATTAATGTTATTTTGTTAATCTCGCTTCTTTTCTACATGTTTGCCATTCAGTTCATTGGATCGAAAGAAACTGATCAGAAAGCTGATGGGGTCCCAAAATTAGGAATTACTAGTTTATGGACACCAGAAAACCACTATCACTGGTCTATGTCTAGATATGGAAATCATGTCTCAGCAATTGTGGAACAAGTGCAACGCCCAAAACTTTTACTGAATAGTATGCCACTCCAAAAGCCTATTCAGCTAACATTTCTATCATGTGATTTACTCTTAAATGCTGGTTCCTTATTCTCTCTCTCTTTTTACCTTTTGTTGTACTATTTAGATTTGAATGTGAGGGACATTGAGGATCTGAAGTCCCAGGAAAGGGATCTTAAAGAACAAATTGCTTCCTCGGAGGAAAGTGTCAAACGGTTTAAAGACGAGGAAAGAAGCTTTATGAATCAGGCTGCTAATCTTCGTAAACAGAGTGTAGGTTACAGAAAATTTTATTTTAATTTCGCCATACTTATACACACACACACACACACACCTGGCCTAGAGTTTTTTTTTTCCCAAGGGTTCTTGTATTGTTAATGAAAGCTATAATTTTAACCTAATATGTGTTTGAAGGAATATGTTCTTACTAAAGTTTGAAATTGTTATTCTTGATTGCTGATTTCTTTTAGGAAGCCATTCGTAGGGAAGCACAAATAAAGAAACAAGAGCGAGAAGCAATAAATAGGCGTATTGGTAATTATAAGTGATATATTAAATTGAAAGATATCAAATTTCTTGGATTACCATTTTGTTTTCATACTATAAAGCAAATACCTTGTTTTGACCTCTAGAACAAAAGAAAGCAAAACTGAAATTGATGGAGGAGCAAGATGATTTGGACACTGAGTTAGCAAAGCTTGCTGATCAGGCAACAGAATGTAACATTCAGCGTTTCCATAATGCAATTAAAATTAAGGTGATTTATCTCAGTTCTTTTTGCTAATGTCGTGTTGATGGAAACATTCAGCGTTTTCATACTAATGTAACATTCAGTGTTTTCTACTAATGTTAATGGAAACTCTAAGGGGTTGGCTTAGTTGAACATGACATAGCTTGTTCTGTGTTCCAGTCCCCTTGGGGGGAGATAAATGTAATTTCCTTCATAACTGTTCACGGAGCTTGGATATTTTCCTTACCTTGGACTGAGGCGTCATCTTTTTGTCCTAAATTTTAATTAATAAAAAAATTCATGTTAATTGCAGGCTTAAATTTTACATTATTTCCATTTTGTTGGCATGAGCATGATTATGGTTCAATATTCAAATGCACTCACAATAAAATGTTAATTTCTTTTTTCAACATTTTTTCTTTATTGGTTTTTGTTCCAAGAGGAATATGGTATTTTACTGTTGATTTTTGGCCAATTGACAGGATCTTCTTGTTGAAGCTGCGGGTTACAGACGAAATTATGTTGAACAACGTATGACTTGCATTGAATTTGATGCAAAGGTAAATGTAGTTGAATATTATTCGTCGCCTATATGCAGCTAGTTCTATCAACCATTTTTTAACTTGTAATGTCTAATTTATAGGCTGCTACTTTACCTACTACAAGTTGAACGCAAGCAATGAAATGTCACCCTGCATTAGGGATTGTTGATTATTGTTTACTAGTTCTAAACATCTAATAGGCTAAGTTTGTATTCAAATTAATTTCAAATTTTAGAATTAATCGGGATTCGTCACAGACTCACAGTGAACCCGGATTCAAGATTATATTCATGTTCAAAATACATACACACCAGAGGTTTCTCACTCCTTAGATTTTCTGTTCCAAGGCAATCTCCTATGTGTAAATTTTGCGTCTAGCTTATCTGATTCCTGAAATGATCTATTTATGTTTATAAGTTACAACGAACGATATCTATACTACTATGTAACACAAACACTCAAGCCAATGAGGGAATGTCTGTTATATGGGCTCCCCTTACTTTTTTAGACAAAACGGCAGTTGCCATGATCATTAAGGTTAGTTAGTCGTCTAGAATTTTTGTTGGTTCTAGCGCAACCCCAATAGCTAGCTCTTGCGGTGAGGGTTTCCCACACTTTCAGTCACTATTCATTCCATATTACTAACCAGGTGTTGAGTTCTTTGCTATTGGCCACTCACATTCGTCCATGCTTCTGTGTCTCGGTTGTGAGGTGAGATCCGACATTGACTAGAAATAAGGTCAAAGTAGTCCTTCTAAAGGCTCGTGCAATCCTATCTCTTATGCTAGCTTTTGGGTTCAATTAGGTGTAGCCTAAATTCTAAGATGATATTAAAGCCTGTTCTATCTCTGCTATTGGGCAACCTGCATTTGTCCAATCTCTATTGTCTTGTCGTGGGCATGACAGGGTGTGTTGGGACCTCTTATTTGGTCACCCGCGTTAGTCCATGCTTCTGATGTCGAGTACTAGGCCTAGTAGGGTGTTTTGACATCCCACATCATTTAGAGATATAGTCAACGATGTTATTATAAAGGTTTAGGAAATCCTTACCTCTTTGAGACAACTTTTTCGTTGAGTTAGGTCTGGTACAAATTCTAAGACGAGGCAAGACTGTCTACTTGGATTTTGATCAAACAACATTGTTGTGCTTTGAAAACCAAATTCCCAGAATGTCTTCTTTCTCTACACATTTGAATCAGGTTATTTTCCAATTAATTACCTTTTTTCTTTGTAGCCTATGTTGGTCTTGTCCTTTATTAAACATCTCAGACACATTTCTTTCATCTTCTTTACACAGGGGTGCTACCCCAAATTTAATTGAATACGTTTGTTGACGATCTTTTAATATACGCCATCTTATCTACCCCAACATTCTCATATCTTAAACACTTATTGTCTCTCTTAGTGCATTATTGGTTTTATAGTTGTCAATCTCATTATTTTTCTCGTGGTAAGATCTCTGGAGACCAAATGAGACACATTCAATGCTCCCATTTATGACTAAGCATGTTTACCTTTTTACAGTGTAAAGTTAAATACTCTACAATCACCTCATGCATTACACTAAATAATTTGCTTCGGCGTCCTTTTTTACCTCATCTTCATTTCCTAGAGTATACT
This sequence comes from Trifolium pratense, assembly GCF_020283565.1. Classification (NCBI taxonomy): domain Eukaryota; kingdom Viridiplantae; phylum Streptophyta; class Magnoliopsida; order Fabales; family Fabaceae; genus Trifolium; species Trifolium pratense. The sequence goes on from NC_060061.1 coordinate 50,983,525, forward strand.
GTGAATTTCAGTTAGGTGATTGCAATTTTTTTCCTGACATAGTTTAAAGAGTTTAAGTAGCTAGTTTTATCTGCTACTTCAAGCTGAAGTTATTAGAGTATAGTTAAATGTTGTACGGATTCTTATAATCAATCCCGACTTTAGCTTTTATTATGTTGAATCTTGTGTCTGTGCTTGGTTTCTACGCTTACTCTCTCTCTCTCTCTATCTCTATCTCTCTCACACACATGTATTTTCTTTAGATTAAAGAAGTGGAGGCCAATATCAAGCAGCATGAAGATTTAGCTCTGCAGGCATCATTGCAATTTAACAACGGTGAGAAGCTATTTAAATTTTAATTTGTAGATTTTGCAAGATGCAAATATGTTCCTAACTCTTATTTTTCAGCTAAGAAAGAGGCTGAAGAATGTAGACAGAACCTTACAGATTTATTGAACTATGCTAAGTCAATTGCTCGGCTTACACCTAATCTAGAGAAGGAATTTCTTGAGGTTTGTATTAGATATTCAATTATTGTATACATTCCTTTTCTTGTTTTATATATTTATGATGCAATCCCCAATCTCATCCAGAAGGTAATGCTTGTAGACTGTATGAACACAAAAGCATAACTTTTCATGTTTGTTTATCTTCGATTATTGAAGAACCTAAGAGGACCGTGACAAATCTAAAATAAAAACATGACTGGGGTAATTATACATGTATGTCACTTGCAAACATTATTTCCCATTAAGCATTATATTTCAAAACAATTTGTTATCAAACATGTTTCAGTACAACAAAACTGTTCTCAAATTGAAATGAATTTATTTTTTTTGTTGAGAAATTGAAATGATTTGAAAGAGTAGTTCCTGAATGGTTGAGAGGGTTATTGATAAACAAAGGCTGTCTGATTCAATTGAATTCTGTTTTGCGCTTAAAAAATACAGTACTTTTCCTATGTACCCAATACACAATACTGATACATCATGCGCTTAAAAAACTCGAGTGCTCTCTCTTTCACATGTATCTCCAAAATTTCCCACAATGTGAATCTTCGCCTATAGGTCATGCCACAGCCACTATTCTTCCATGGCTGTAATGAAACTTATTCAATGGTGAAGCAAAGTTGTTCACACGACATTTTCTTCTTAATTCCCCAGACCCTAGCACTGGAAGATGCATCCAAGTCACTGGTTTAGCGTACTTGAATCACACAATCTCGCCCATCTTATGCATAAGCGCACGATAATCCTATATATTTGGGTTTTTCATGTAGATGCCTACTACAATTGAGGAGTTGGAAGCAGCTATCCAAGATACAACTTCTCAAGCCAATTCAATCCTTTTTGTCAATTCTAACATATTGGAACAATATGAGGATCGTCAAAGACAGGTATACTTCATTGTTGTAATTTTAGTTGGGTTAACTCCATGTGCTGTCTATATTTATTATTTATTGTGACTTTACAGATAGAAGATCTTGCAACTAAACTTGATGCAGACAAGAAGGAATATGAAAGGTGTAAAGCCGAACTTGAGAACATTAAGGTCCGATAAGTGTTTCTACTCATAATTGAAATATTACGATGTAGAAAATGCATCTGTATTGACTGAAGTTGAGCATGTGGCACTTGAAAAATTAAGACTACAGAGTTTTCCTTTTCTATACACTGCTAGCTCTTATTTGCAGCATCCTCTCATCTTTTTCTACGCACACTTTCACTAATCTTTGGGATCGGTTTAGAAAATTCATCTTGTTCCTTAGTTTTAGCAATTGTTTGCGAATGATTTTGTTATTTGATGATAGATTTCATCAGAGCAAATTCTTTCTCAAACAACACTTTCTTCTGCATTTATGATGTCTGTGGATTTAAAATTATAAATTTGAAAAGTTCCTAATAATCTACTTGTTAAGTTTCATTTCTGCAGATTATAAATACATATATTTTCTAAAATGTGTTTTGAATGGTAAAATAAGAAAGGCAAGGAAGAACAAACAGGTATTTTTATTAGGTGTTTTGCAAAACATGTGCATGCTTGCATGTACATTTATAATGTTTGTAGCGGTTTTTTCTCTTGGTAAGAGAGAAAAGGAGAAGAGGCTTAAAATGGACTGGGGTGAACCTATGCAGTTGTACTGACTAATAATTTGATTCATCCTATTAAATAAGCTTGCCATTTCTGTGATAAAATCCTTAGAACTTGATGAAGATGGGTGCCAGTATTCAAGTCCTGAGTTATTAGCATGTAGCCAAAATAGTTTGTTGCTATTTCAAAAACCAAGTTGACTTGAAGAGTTAAGCTTTTTGGTCAGGGTTAAACAATGTGATATAACATTTCCTATGATTTTGGATTTACGCCTGAAAGATGACGTGTCTCTATTTCTGTGCATAGATAGTGATTTATAGTGCCCGATCTGCATGACTTTGTTGTGTTTCCGGGTCTGCAAAAAACTCATCTTCAAATTTTTTCTGCAGGGAAAATGGCTCCCAACACTGAGAAACCTTGTGGCCAAGATAAATGAAACTTTTAGTCAAAATTTTCGACAGATGGCTGTTGCCGGAGAAGTTTCATTAGGTTTGTCAGATGGTAATTGAAATTAATTTTATTTGGTTTTCTTATGCTTCCATCCTCACCAATGTCTCCATTACTCAGATGAGCATGATATAGACTTTGATCAATATGGAATACATATAAAAGTCAAATTCAGGTGACAGTTGTTCTAAGCCATTTATTTTTTTATTCTTCATACAAGAATATGCTTTTACAGGGTCACTTTTAATTCTTATTATTAGTTGATGTCCCTTTCCTTTCTATATCTGTCTCTGTTCTCTCTGTTTCTGTTGCTGTGTAACCAATCTCAAAAAAGAATTTAAAACCAGCAGAAAATCTTCAACAAGAAAACCACAATTTAACTAGCTTCTAAAAAGAGAAATTCCGCAAAGCAAATAACAAACAGCAAACTCAGGAAACAGGACTCATGATTTGTGTGTACCATACACAACTTGCCATAAAATATTTGCTTACATAGATTGCTTTACATTATGCAACCTACTAGATTTGTATGTGGTTTAAAGTGCCTCATAATTTATTGTATACGTGTTTCAATTAAATTTTCATGTTTCTACTTATTTAACGGTACCAATATCCCAAAAAAAGCAAAGGATACCAAAGGAATTTCCTTACACACACACACACATATGTTCTCTCATACCTTACACTCCAGCTTCACTTTTTATTTGTTTCTTACGGTATATTTTTTCATTCTATCAGAGAAAATGGAGAGCTTGAAGTTCTCAGTGCCCATCATCAATCTGGAGGGGTATTACAGAGGATTATTTTCTTAGTGCTTCGATGCTTCCACCATTCCATTCCGCCCACTAATTAACCGTTAAATTTGGTTTTTCAGGAGCGATCAGTTTCAACTATTGTTTATCTTGTTTCCCTTCAAGATCTTACAAACTGCCCATTTAGAGTTGTTGATGAGATCAATCAAGGTTGGTTACTCTTTGAAGTAAATTCTTTCTGGATTAACTGTAAACAGCACTTAAGAGACCTTCATTGACTCTATTTGTATCAGGGATGGACCCAATAAATGAAAGGAAGATGTTTCAGCAATTGGTGAGAGCAGCAAGCAAGCCAAATACACCACAGTGAGTACTAACTAATATTACTTGATCTTTCAAATTCCTTGTTTAAATTTGATATTAAAACGTGATGAATACATGTTAAATACCTAATTTAGTGATTTAAAGATTGTCTTTTCATTTTTTAAGACTTTTGAACAAAAGGGGCATAAACAAGGGCTATTTATATCAACCGGCTGGTGTCATATCAGCTGGAAGAGAAACATGCATGCATAGTATTTATGCGTAATAGAAATAAGAGAAATACATGAGGCAAAAAAGCCCGTGGATTTTGAATGTGATGCTTGGCATTCATACTATAGCAAATTAAGGTTGATCTTTGCAGGTTTGCTAGTCACTAATGTGCTTTGTTCCCCCACATTCGTTTGGTTTATAACGTGTAAGTGACCATTAATCTTATGCAGGTGTTTCTTGCTTACCCCAAAGTTGTTACCAGATCTCCAATATAGTGAGGCTTGTAGCATATTGAATGTAATGAATGGCCCTTGGATTGAACAACCCTCAAAGGGTAATTTCTCATACCGAAAACTACATTTATCCTCTCTTTTACTGTTGATATTGCTTACAATAGATTTTCTCTGTGAATCAGTCTGGACTACTGGTGATCGATGGAGTACTATCACTGGGCATGTTGGAGAGACCCGATGTTAAAGTAAAAAAACATGTTGAAGTTGCAGCGATTGGGATCAATAGTGCTTAATTAGCATTTTGTATAGTTTTGTGGAGATAGAAAATTAAGTTTGCATTGGAGGGAACTTGCTTTTGTTTCAATGATAGGATTGGATATACCTAACAATGTAAAAATATCTTTCCTATTTGTTTTTGTTGCTGATTTTAGGATTAACACAGCAGTTACTCCTACTATTGCTTGTGCAACCGTGAGGTTTTGTTACTTGCTTATGTAATTTCTTATTTACTCAATCATAGTAAAGATAAAACAAACCAGCATAAGCAGATTAGTTGAATGAAAAGAAAAACAAATGCAATAGCAAGAAATTTTGGGGTTCTACTAAAAAAGCCAAAAGAAACATTGGGGTTACTGCATATATTGTAGTTTTAAAATGCAATCCATTACTTGTATTTATATTTATTGTTTTTTTATTTTTTATTTTTTTTTGTTGTGTTAGCCCTCCGGTTCTTAGGGAGTGGTGTTTGGGTAATTTACAGTTCGTCGCAATAAAATACCAAAGTTATCTAAAATTAATCTTTAAGGGACCAATTTTTTTAAAGTATCAATTTTTTTTTTAAATATGAAACTTTTTATATTGTTTTATGTTGGTATTCATGCAATATAATGAATATTACTTATTTTTGAGGATGAGTGGCATAAAAATGCCAGAATAATGTAGAACGAAGTAGGATTTAACAAACAATAACCACTACTTTCTCATGTATGGTGGTCAATCAGAATCTGACTATGAAATATCTTATTTTCATGAATGAAAGAAATAATAGTGCTAACCAAATTATGATTTATGTCTGACAATTTTTTTCGAGGCTTGGTATAGGGTGGATAAGTGGAAACTTGGAATAGGTCTTCTAAGGTGGGAGACAAATTTTCATCCTTAGATCACAAAAGTTTAAAATATTATAATAAAGTTTTTGCACCATATTCTATTCTCTTCTACCCCTTCTTTCTGTTTTTACAACAACACAATCTGATATGTATACTTTGGCGGACATAGCGACACCAGTTCAACCCAATTGTTTTAAATAAATATATTTTATAAATAATTTTGTATTGACGACTGCACGTCTCTCAATAGTTTCGTATATTTACAAATAATTTCGTATATATATTCGTATAAATATTAACGTAAATATTAATTTAGAATTTATTATTGATAAATACACGTCTCTCAATAGTTTAAGGAGGACGTCTAGGGTGACAAGCTGCATCATATTTACAAGGATTTGTTAGTTGAACTCATTTCACTTCTGATTTTATGCACAGATCTGCATATATAAAAAATGTGTGCGGACACCAACATAGTGTGGTATAAGTGGTAGATATTTGAGTCCCTTAATCATTTGATCCTGGGTTCAATCCACGGCCGGTGCGTATGGAGAAGCATTTGTTGGGAGAGGTCAACCCCTTAAATGGATTTCAGTTATCTCGAGATGATTAGTCTCTGCTGTTGCACATGGAGAATACCTTTGGTTTAAAAAAAAAAAAAAAAAAGTGTGCGGACATAAGGGAGCGTTTGTTTCAAGGTTGTTAATTTTACTCCCAGGAATCATATTCCCAGGAAATAATAATGAGAACTTTATTCCCAGGTATTTTAAAAAAAACATGTTTGGTTCATATTAACTACATTCCTAGGAATTATTGATAAAAGTGGGTAAAAGAGAAGTTATTGGAAGTTATTTAAAATGTATTCCCATTTTCATAGGAACTTTTCTTTCCCACCCATTTCCTTGGGAATAAAATCATGGGAATAAGAGAAGTTATTGGAAGTTATTTTATTCCAAGGAAACTTCATATCTAGGAATAATTTCATGTCAACCTTATAACAAACATGGGTATATTTATTCCAACCCATATATTCCCAGGAATATTATTCCTAACCTTGAAACAAACACCCCCTAAGATTATTGTTGTATCTTAAAAGCTAAAGATTTGAAGTATAAATTTGCTTGAAGTTAAACATCACAACCGGTGATTGAGCTAAGACTGGTTTAGGGGAGCAAATTTTTTAAAATTAATTAATACTAATAATTATATTATACTACCGGATAGACACCCACTAACGTGTCTTTCTGTTTTATTATTGCCCACACATAATTATAAGAAAAAAATTATTTTTTAGGTTTATTAAAAAAATAATGTATCTAGTTAATAGTATAGACTAAATACATTATTTTTTCAATGAATCTAAAAAGTGTGTTTTGCTTATAATTGTGTCCGGAGGGATTATCTATTTTCTTACACCGGGTTATAATTATTTTTGGTATATACTTCCTCTGTCCCAAAATACAAGGGAAAAGTGGTTAAAGGATAAAAAATGAATCGAGTCATAATTATTTAAAAATTGGTGGTATATATCAAATATTTTATAATTGATTGCATTAAAATATATATATTCAAATAAGAATAATAGAAAAGTAGACAAACATTGATACTTATGTTTCTGCAAATAAAAAAAGAAGAAAAAAAAATTAAAACTATGATAATAATAGTAGAATACTCCGTGTTATTTTTTATTCATAAAGGAAATTATTGCATAACAATATTGAATACTCAAGTTGCAATATAGTGTATTAAACTAGCTAGGTATGTTTCTTGGTAGAAGATGGTGGTGAAAAACACCAACACTGTCCACCAAGACATCTTCCACTCTCTCCACCATTACAATGACAGTCTCCATCCTGTTTACATGGGAACTTTCCGGTAAGTCCTCTTCCTTCTATTGCCATGCACATATCTACATATTCAACCAATGTAAATATATAAAAATTAATGTTATTGTAAAAAAAAATGAAAGATTTGAAGTGTAAATTAACTTATTAGTTTCAAACCTGATGTGAAGATAAAGAAAGATAATAAGAATATCATTGTGATAGCAATATTCCTTGTAGTATTCATATTGTATAAATTAGTACCGTATAGATTAGAGAGTATAATGAAATGAATTTGAATTGTACTGTGAGGATAGATAAGTCTCTGTATTTATAGGGAGAGATTACCTAAGACATTAAGAGAGATTACTTATTCAGTAAAATTTTTAGCCACTAGGTTTACCAAAAAGGAATATACATCAATGCAAATTAATTATTACATTCTATAAAATCGAGATGTGCAATTATTTGAATAAAAATGTAGTTATTATGTACATGATATGTGCCTTATATCTTGATATGTTCCGTGATTAACTATTTTCAATACCAAAAAAAAAAAAGTATAACATTTTTCTTCCAATACCTTTTAATTTAAACTATTATATTTATAATTTTATCCTTTTTATAAAATTATTTAAATCGTTGTATAAGGAACATGTTATACCAATAAGAACAATATTGGATACTATAAATCAAACTTATTTTTTACTTATTTGCGAAAAAACTTTTGTGATGATATGCTAAATAGGGTAAATTTTAATATGGATCACTTCATCAAGTGGTACATGATGGACCCGTCATGAATAACATTATAACGAATATGAATTTTACAAAATCCACCGTTGGATTAAAAGTTTATATCATATAGATGACACATCAAGATTACCGGTTTATTAAATAACGTAAATTTTGATGGGTCTCAATAACATATCAAATGATTTTCAAAAAATTTTGAAAAATTTATGGATGATCTATACGATATAAATTTTCAATCCAACAGTGAATTTCGTAAAATTCATATTCGGTAGATCACTTGTCTACAGTGGACCACTTCTGAAGGTGGTCCACCGTAACATTAGTCTGCTAAATATTTATAACTAAATGTGGTAAAATAAATATTTCAATGAAAAGTAATAGAAAATTGGTCACATGGGCACACATTAGTGTCTTCTTTCTGCTAATAAAAGAAAAAATTAAAATAAAAGTATTAATATGTGTTTCTTATTAGTTATTAATATTTTTTTGTGTAAAAAAAAATTAGTTATTAATAAATAATGATTGCACCGTAATAATCAACCAAAAAAAAATGATTGCACTAATTTTTTTTTAATACATTGCATCACAATATTCAAGACTGAATTTTGTTTGGAAGATGGTGGGTAATAACATCAACACTTTCCACTAATGCGGTGCAATTGTACACAAGTGAGATAAATCTTTCACGCAAATCTGTTTTTACCATTTGATCAAATGAGTTGTTATATGTCTTGCATGAGTCAGACCGAGAAAGTAACTAGCTTTTTTTTTTTGACTAAGGTACCTAACTTTGATCATAGAGATTGATTTATGTATAAGTATTTTTTGGGTAAAATGTGAATGTCCCTTACTAATGTTTATGATGGCTAATATATAGTGGAGGAAATAGTGGAGGGAGTAGTTGAGACTTGAGATAGTGTAGGAGTAATAAGATGGTGATGGAGTGAATGTAAGAAGTACTCCCATGCGTTTATATTTTTTTCAGACCTATCTCGCCCTACGTGACGTGACCGAGTCCCATCCTTATCCGATAGGGACGACGTGAGATTTAAGAAGGAGTCCACCAATGCTCTTGGCCTATGACAATTATAATGGACGATACCCTCTCTATAATTTGGGTTTCGCCCAGTCCAATTTTACATATTAATCTAATTGAGAAATTTATTGATCCAATTTTACATATTAATCTAATTGAGAAATTTATTGATACAATGGTGTAAACAAACTTTTTTTTAATGGCACATATATATAAAATAAATAAAATGAAATAAAACAAAAGTTCCAGTTACAAGTAGAGATCACAAACAAAATGGAATACGACTACCGAGAGTACTCATAAACAAATTTGTTTATGATAAAAGACTTATCTCACTTGTGCATGTTGGGTAAAACTCTTGTAAAGCATAAAACCGTAAAGTTTGTTATGAAATTGCCTATGTTAGATGAGGATGTAATATGTATATATAATAGGCTAAATGCATTCAAAAGTCCTTTAAGTTTCATGTTTGAAACAGTTAGGTTCTTTAAGTTTTCTATGTAATATATATGAGTATGTACATAGTCTTCATTAAAAAAAAAAGAGATTTTTTTACGCAATTAAAAAAATTAAACAAATATTCTTTTTAGTATAAAAAGAATGCTTATTTTTGCTAAGTAATTTTTTATTTTTCTTCCAAAAATCCTTCGTTTATACAGTTATATTTACAATTTTATCCTTCTTATAAAATTAATTAAAATAATTAATTTTAAAAAAATCATTGAAAAATGAACAATCACACTTTCAATACGAACATTAATTCGGCTCTATAAAAGAAACCAATATTGATTTTATTTGTCATAATTATTTAGTTGGTTGTATATGTCAAATATTTTATAATCGACTGTGCTAAACTATATATTCAATCGAGAGTAATGGAAAAGTAGAAAACACGTTTGATACAGTTTTTTTTTTTTTTTACCACAAGTTGAATCTGATTCGGGGGTCAGTTATGGTATCAAGTGGTTTCAGCCCCCTCCAGATCGCAGTTGCGGGGGATCGAACCGCGGTCGTCCATACCAAGTTCAGCGTCAATCACGACTGAACCAACTAATGATTGGTAGAAAACACATTGATACTTATGCTAATATAGAAAAGATAAAAAAAGCTTTAAAACTATAATAAAAATAGTAGAATATTATTTTTATTCATAATGGAAAATTGCATAACAATATTCAATACTAATATAGTGTGTGTATTAAACTAGCTAGGTATGTTTCTTAGTAGAAGATGGTGGTGAAAAACACCAACACTGTCCACCAAGACATCTTCCACTCTCTCCACCATTACAATGACAGTCTCCATCCTGTTTACATGGGAACTTTTCGGTAAGTCCTCTTCCTTCTATTGCCATGCACATATCTACATATTCAAACAATACAAATATATAAAAATTAATGTTATTGTAAAAAAAAAAATGAAAGATTTGACGTGTAAATTAAGTTATTAGTTTCAAACCTGATGTGAAGATAAAGAAAGACAATAAGAATATTATTGTAATAGTAATATTCCTTGTAGTATTCATATTGTATAAATTACGTACTACTACCGTAGAGATTAGAGATATGTAGAAATTAATTAGAGAGTATAATGAAATGAATTTGAATTGTATTGTGAGGATTGATAAGTTTTTGTATTTATAGAGAGATGACCTAAGACATTAAAGAGCAATGATATGGACAAGAAGATATACACGAGCTATATAAGGCAATGAATAAAATGCTTTTTTTTGTTGTTACAAAACAGGGAAGCAATGAATAAAATCTACTTATGCAAATTAATTATTAGTTACCATGAATAAAATCTACAAAATTGAGATGTGTGCTTCCTACCAAAAATAAAAAATAAAAAATAAATTGGGATGTGTAATTTTTTTAGGGCTTAAATGCAGTTTTACCCCCCTGTTTTGAAAAATGCGGAATTTTACCCCCCCTATTTTAAAATGCGGAATTTTACCCCCCTATTTTATAATTTGTTGGATTTTGCCCCCCACCAAAATTCTGCACAAAATCTGCTTCTAGCCTCAAGTTCAAAGCTTCGCACAGAACTCAATTTGGATCAATAATTCACAAAACGGATACCGAAACGACCGTAATCGAGTTAGCTTTCGACAGAATCAAACCCCACTAAATTTGGAGTTATAGAGAGAGATTAATTATCGTTTTAGTGAAGGTATGTCCAATTACTAATTCTGCAGAAATATACTTGTGACCTTCAAATTCAACATCGTCTACCGAACGCATCGTAACTCAAAATTCGACGAAATTGAAATTAAAACAAGGGTAATTTCGTTAGCTTTCCATACATGTAAATAGTATTAAAAAATAAGCTACAGGGTGAGAGACATGACGAAAATACCAGTAGTAGTTTCATACGATAATTAATTTGAACATACCTTCACTAAAACGGTAAATAATCTCTCTCTGTAACTCCAAATTTAGTGGAGTTTGATTTTGTGGAAAACTAACTCGATTGCGGTCGTTTAGGTACTAGTTTGGTGAATTATTGATCCAAATTGAGTTCTGTGCGAAGCTTTGAACTTGAGGCTCAGAAGCAGATTTTGGTGGGGGGGGGGGGGCAAAATCCAACAAATTATAAAATAGGGGGGGTAAAATTCCGCATTTTAAAATAGGGGGGGTAAAATTCCGCATTTTTTAAAACAGGGGGGTAAAACTGCATTTAAGCCTTTTTTTAGTTACCATGATAATGATATTGGTACGAAGTTACCACCGCCGTTAACAATAAACAATCTCCTTACGGAATTTGTGGGGCACATTTCTCCCCTCTTAATCGAATTTTTTTCATATGCATGAGTCAAGAATCGAACTTATGGTCAATATAAGATTGTAAAAAGTCTGTGTTATAAAATCTTACAAATGTCACATTCTTTTGTTAAAAATCTTGATTGTAAAAAGTCTTTCAAAAAAGTCTCACAAAATCAATACAATCTCACAAAATCTTTTAAAATCTTCAGAATTTTTTTTGCCAAAATAGTCCGTTGAAATCTCAATCCAATAAACCCCTAAAACTCTTATTTGGATTAATTTATTTGTTGGTATCGTAAGGAACATATGCATGTTACTACAATAAGAACAATATCGGATACTATAAATCAAACTTATCTTTTACTTATTTATGAAAAACTTTTGTGATATGCTAAATATTTTATAACTAAATGTGGTAAGAGAAATTCAATGAAAGGTAAATGTGGTAAAATGGTTATTCAATGAAAGGTAATAGAAAACTGATCACATGCATGGGCACATTAGTGTCTTCTTTCTGCTAATAAAAGAAAAAATTAAAATAAAGTATTGATAGTTTTTTTTGACGGAAAAAGTATTGATGTAGTTGTTTCTTATTAGTTATAATTTTTTTTTTTGTTTTTTTGGCTAAGATCAAATGTAAATTTTTATTCTTATGAGTTTAATATTAGAAAAATTTTACATACCTGAGCACTTTTTTCTAAAATGTGTAAGTAACAAAATAAATTTGGAAACATTTTACATATCTACACACTTTTTTTCAAAGTGTTCAGGTAAAAAAAAAAAAATTACATATCAGAACACTTTTTTCCAAAGTGTTACGGTAACCAAATTTTTTTCTTCAGTGTTTTAGTTTATATATGAGGGGAAATTCGCCCATTAAAAATTAATGCTGGGGTAGATTGACAATTGTTGGGATAGAAAAAAAAAATTCTTTATTTTTTTAGGGGGAGAATCCACCACAATAGTTTGCAATTAGGTCCCTCACGTGTCGCTTTTGCGTTGCACAACTGCAATTGTCTGGCGCACCCCACCTAAAAATAAAAATAATTTATTTTACATAATTTTTTTAGGATTTTTATAATATCTGCAATATTGGCATTGCATGTTAAAAGCAACAAAAAATAATAATTTTTTGTTGGAAAATAACAATTATCTCTTATATTCTAAGCTTGGTCCAAAAAATAAGTTTTACCCTAATTCCATTTTCCCTCTTTTTTCTATGTGGTCTTCTTCTAATCTCAACCATTTAAACTAAATAAATCCTGTCCATCTATTTTTAATTTATTACCTCCACCATTATTTGATTTTTACAACACATCAATATAAAATATATATAATAAAAATCTTTTATTATTTTTTTTACAAGAAATACTATCTCAAAAATATATAATAAAAATCTAACTTTAAAATTTTTGTGTCGTTTTATAGACTGGCTATTGTGTTCTAAGTTTAATTTTTTTTTAACATGTATCATCATTTATTTATTTTTATGTAACAAACTTTTCCCTACCATCTTTCCTACATATATTTTTTTTATAGTAAAAATATCATAACAAAAATAAGTGATATAATATAATAATATAATATAAATATAATAGAATATAAGAGTTTTTTTTTTTGAAAACAGATTATAAGAGATATAATAGAGGTATAATTGGTAATAATGATAGGATTGATTATATAATTAAATTAGGAAAATTTATATTCGATACCCAAACTGATTCATAATACATAAAATTGTCGACACTATTTTTGGTAATATTGATATGAATGATTATACTATTTTTTTTTAAACAGTAATGATTATTATACTATTATATTAGAAAAAAAAAACTTTTTAAGTGGAAATATATGAACAGAAGAATAAAACAACACTTTTTCCATGGATGTGTCGGCTGTTATACAAGATCTCTTATATTCTAAGTTTATTCCGATAAGTTAATCCTAAACCTAATTATTTTCCCCCCTCTTTTTATTGCAGTTTTATATTTAAAAAAAAATTAATTTGTCTACAGTGGGAATCGAACCCGCATCCTTTGCTTACAATAAAGTTCTTCAATTCTGCTTCAATTGTGATTAAAGTTAAAAATCCTAATAGGAAAAATTACACTGCATGTGTTTTATCTTATTTTTTTGTAACACTTTGGTACTTTATCTTTTTTTTAACACTTTGATCCTTTATATTTTTTTGTAACACTATGATCCTTTATTATTTTTTACATTTAGGTCTTTATTTTTTATAAATAAATAAGATAAGGACCAAAGTGTCACACAAAAAATGTCTAAAGTTTTACAAATAAAAAAGATAAAGGACTAAAGTGTTACAAATAAAAGATAAAAGATCAAAATATTACAAAATAAAGATAAAGGACCAAAGTGTTACAAAAAAAACGATAAAGGACCTGCAATATAATTTTGTCATCCTAATATGTTAACCTAAAATTAAATGCATTTATAATCTTTTCTTATATATTCTAAGTTTATTTTGATATGTTAACCCTAAACCTAATCTTTTTTCCGCTCATTTTCCTCCTATTTTTATTGCAGTTTTAAATTAAAAATATATATAAATTTGTCTACCGTGAGAATCAAACCCGCATTATTTGTTTACAGTAATTTTTTAAAAAAATACCTTTTAATATTACAATTTTTTTTACATATTAGACTAATTAGACTCGTGCACCGCAGGGTCGAAGTTCTAGTTTATTTAAAAGTTACACATCCTTCTTATATATAATTGTTATAATATGCAACTAGGTTAACCCTAATTTGCATTCCAATTTTGGAGGGAACTTTTTCACTATCTAATTTATTAAAAAAAAAATGTGTTTTACATGGGATTCGAACCCAGGATCACTTGATGTGAATAAAATCTTTCAACTACTATGGCATGTAAACCAACTGTGATTAAAATTACGTCCCCCAGGTGTTAGCCTTATCGAAACTTTACAATTGAGAATAAATCTTGCGGAATTAATTTGTTCATACCCAAATAAGAAAGATTTCATATGTCAATTAAGCACCATGAAATGAATTTTAATTAACTTGATTTTATTTTTATTTTTTTATATTTGAATTATGTATTTAGTATATGAGAATAAAAAAATAAAATGGGAATTCTTAGCAGTTAGAATTTTTTTTCGGTACATGAAATTAGGCATTAATGATTTCAAAAAATAAGCCTATGTATATTTATTTTTTTACCAGCCACTAAGCAACAAACACAAATCTTGAAAAAAAACACAAATCTATAGAAGGCTACATGAAAATATCACATCAACAAGCCCATGTAGATTTATTTTTTTATCGCCACTAACAAAAAAACACAAATCTTGAAAAAAACACTATTGATTTCTTTTTCTTTTTTAATCAAAAAAACTATTTATTAGGAGGTTGCTTAACCTAGTTTAAAATAAAAAATCCCGTGTTCTACATGGAATTACTCTTGCGTCAAGTTTGCTCTACGAAACCAGATTTTAGCGATGCAAAACCATATTTTCAATTTTCATTTATATCATGGCTACTATGTTTCAAATAATAATTAAACATTAATGATGATTGAAACAATTTGAAGCATACTGTATCATTATCACTTTAGCCCATATTTATAGTCACAATTAGAATATGAAAAGGAAAAAAAATTATTGATGTAAAAATTCTTTGTGCAGCATCACAGTTATATATATTATCAAAGAATCAAAGAATACCACTCTTACTAATATCTTTTTTTCAATATTGACATAAAACAAAAAATTCCTTTTCATATTTCAATAGCTCAGGTTAACAACTTCACCACACTTGCACTTAATTTACTTAGAGGTGTGTATATTTTCATTTTGTTTTGTGATTTATCATCTTTATTTCTGAAATCGATATTGTTCAAAATTTTATGCTAACTTTATTTTTTAATATATATATTTAAACAGGTCTTTTGAATCTCAATCTTTTATCTGATCGGGAGAAGTTGGTTAATGAATTACAAGTTAGATATCGAACCTACTGTGTTGAGTTTTGCGTAACCGAAGTTAGTGCAGTTCTAAATTTTTTATTAATTTTTTTTTACTATAATTCTCAATGTTGTTCGATTCTAAATTCTATCGTGTGTTATTTTTATAGGGTGCATGCATGCTAACAATATAGTTTACATGCTTTTCTCTTTTGATACAATTCGTATAAAAATATGATATTGAATATTTCAAATAATTTCACACACGACACAATTCATGATTTTGTATATTTAGTTAGAGGATTATCCACCAATGCCTCGGGCTGATAGAGAATTGTTGACGGCGTCTGGAAACATGTTGATATATGATGAGTTGAATTATGACAGACAAAAGTTGATGGAGGAACATGTTCGATTGATGTCAACAATTACTATGGAGCAGAAAAGAGTATATGATAAGACTCTGACAAGGGTGAATGAAAATAAACCCGGCATTTTTTTCTTTACGACTATGGTGGAACAGGTAAGACTTTTATTTGGAGAACTTCATCCGCAACATTTAGACCAAGAGGCGATATTATTATAAATGTTGCATCAAGTGGTATTGCAGCATTGCTATTACTTGGTGGAAGAACTGCATATTGCAGATTTTGCATTACCATAAATGTGGATGAATACTCTACTTGCACTATTCACCCTAATAGTCATTCAACATAGTTAATTGTCAAGGCAAGATTTATTATATGGGACGAAGCTCCTATGATGCATAAACATTATTTTGAGGCAGTTCATCGCACCTTAAGGGATATTCTTACACCTTATGATGAGCGCTATAAATACATTCCTTTTGGGGGGAAAGTTGTAGTATTTGGTGGTGATTTCGACAAATTCTACCGGTCATACCTAAAGGAACTAGGCAAGCAGTTGTAAATGCTAGCATTAATTCATCCAAAATTTGGCATCACTGCGAGGTATTGACATTAACCACTAATATGAGACTTTTGCATGGTAGTGTTGGTCAAGATCTACATGAAAGGAAAATGTTCTCATATTGGGTTTTGGGAATTGGTGATGGAAGTATTGGAGACATAGATGATGTTGATATTAACCTGCGTATTCTAGATGATATTCTGATACCAAACTCAGATGATCATATTGCCTCAATTGTTACTGCCATATATCCATCTACAATTGATAATATGAAAGATCCTACATATTTTGTCAGGATAGAGTCATATTGACTCCAAAAAATTCAATTGTTGACTTGATTAATGAGTACATGTTGTCATTGATAGACGGTGAAGAGAAAGTATATTTGAGCTACGATTCTCCAGAAAATGATAACTCTGGTTAAAATTACTTGTTCGGGCCTTCCAAATCACAAGTTAAAATTAAAAGTTGGAGTTTCTGTTATGTTATTGAGAAATATGGATCCAACTCATGGGTTGTGTAGGAATTCGGTTGATTGTTACAAAGATGGGACAATTTATTATAGAAAGGAAAGATAATATCAGGAAGCAATATAGGCGACCAAGTTTTTATTCCCAGATTATCCTTAACACCATCTGACATCAGAATCCCTTTCAAATTTCAACGCCGACAGTTTCCTATCACTGTTTCATTTGCCAAGACTATTAACAAGAGTCAGGGTTAGTCACTGAAAAATGTTGGAGTATATCTTCCGCAATCAGTATTTTCGCATGGTCAGTTATATGTTGCTGTGTCAAGAGTCACATCGAGAAATGGTTTGAAGATTTTAATCGTTGATGATGACGACAACCTTACAAATATCACTTCAAATGTCGTTTATAAAGAAATTTTCCGTAATATGTAGGATTGTTTGTACTTTTATATTTATGTAAGTTGTTAGAAATAAATTAGACAATAAATATTTTTGATTTCTATGTATATGAATTAATTTGTTTATTAGTCAAAATAGATATAATATTATTGATCTATAATTATTGACCCGTGTGAATGCACAGATATGATGACTAGTTTCATATATATATATATATATATATATATATATATATATATATATATATATATATATATATATATATATAAGGCACAATTTTTTGTACAAACATGCTACAATAAAATTTGCACACGATTAAAAACACCTTTATTTTTATTCATAATAATTGCACCGTAGTATTTTATTTTATTTTTTGTTAATACATTGCATCACAATATTGAAGACTGAATTTGCAATCTAGGATATGAAACTAGGTATGTTTTTCTTTTTTTTGAAGGAATGAAACTAGGTATGTTATTATTGGAATGGTGGGTAATGACACCAACACTTTCCACTATTACATACTCCTAATTGTCCAGTTCTCCTACATTCCACTAAATCATGACATTGTGCATCACTTTCACAAGTTGTCTCCTCTAGCACTCTTCCTTCTAATGCCAAGCAGCATATATCTACATAATCAACCAATGAATGTGAAATTAATATAAGATTAATATTCAAATATTGTTTTTAATGGTAAATATATTATATATTAATATAAAAACGAAAAACATATAAGAGAAAGTTTAAAACAATAAAGAGGAGTAAGAAGTATACTAATATGTATGATATAAGACATGTCTCACTTATACATGTCAGGTAAATCTCTTATAACATGAGTCCAAAGCCAAATATTAAAAATCAGTATATTAGTTTATATTTTTATTTTAATAATCCTATATATGAGTATAATAAAAAAATAATTATAGACCCTTAAAATCATACCTGACATTCAACTAATAAGATTAATGTTTACGGCAAAAGAGAAAGAATTGAAGTTTAAAATAACATATTTACTAAATAAACTTATTAGTTTCAAACCTGATGTGAAGATAAAGAAAGATAATAAGAACATAATTGTGATAGCAATATTTCTTGTAGTATTCATCTTGTATAAATTTCTACTATAGAGATTATTAGAGAGTATAATGGAATGAATTTGAATTGTATTAAGAAGGTTGATATGTCTCCCTATTTATAGAGAGAGATGAGCTATAGGACATTAAAGAGCAATGATAAGGGCAAGATATACATTAGCGTATATAAGGCAATGAATAAAATCTACATATATGCAAATTGTTACATTTCAACATAAAACCGAAATGGGCAAAAAAATCGAATCAATTATAGTTATTAGTTATGTAAGAATTCTTATCTCAATTGTCCTCGTGAGCTTAGCTCAGTTGGTAGTAACATCGCACTATATGTGTAGGAGTCCGAGTTCGAACCTGCGACACTCCATTTATTCATCTTTATGATGGATTTTCTAGCCACTAACTTGACCAAAAAAAAAGAGAATTCTTATCTCGATTGAGAAGCAACATGATCAACAACGTTGCGTAAGTACGGGTACGGTACGGGGTACCCAGTACAAGTATCTGTATGAAATAATCACATTTTAATGGTAATTCAAATTGTTTAAATGGCAACAAAACATAAAAATTTAAAAGTAATTTGCTCACAAAAAAAGAAAGCGGTCTCTAGTTTAGATTTATCAAGAAAAAAAATTAGCAACTTCAAGAATATTAACTTCATTAAATATATCATGTTCATCTTCACCAATATTTTTTATTGATCCTTCGTTATAAATCTTACTCTTTCTCGATAAAACTTCAAAAGAAAAAAAACACATTTTTATGTTTGGCGTACCCTGCGAGTTCCCTGCCTGCATGTACCCTGTATGAATTTATTTTTTTTAAATTGTGTATTTTTGTTGCGTACAACTACTCTCTCAAATAGAGTACACATGCTTCATAGATCAACAATGCTACAAAGTGGTCATAATTTTTAGCAAAAAATAAGTTCTTGAAAAATTAGTTCAATATTTTGTTAAAACGTGAGTGTAATTTTTGTTAAAATTAGTTCTTGTAACATTATCAAATATTACACCGGTGTAATTTGATCCCTCCTCATATATATATATATATATATATATATATATATATATATATATATAGGTTTTTTCTAACATGAAAGAGTTGATCAAGTGGTGTACGGTGCACCATTTGTCAAATAACTCTATAACAAATACGAATTTTAGAAATTTACCGTTAGATTGAAAGTTTATATCATATATATCATACATAAATTTTTTAAAACAAATTAAAATCATTATTGTACTAATTAAAATCATTATTGTACTGGTGCGTTTTGGGCCACACAATACTATACTGATTGAGTCCCCTACTTAAGTAACGAATTTTTGCGCCGGTTAGTTCGCTACTTAAGTACCGGATGGACGGTGGTCAGATTTTTTTGCGGTCTTTGGTAACCGTCATTTGTCAAGGACGGTGGCCAAATTTGATTGGCCACTAGTTGCGACTGTTACTTGCTTCAACCAATGAAATTCAACCAAAAAATCTATAAGTTGGAATTTTTTTTGCATTTATTCTCATACTCATTTCTTCTCACATACTCTCTTTGTTTAGTGTTTATTTTTTTTTAGTTTTATTTTTTTTATATTTTCGTTATTTAAGGCATAAACGACCTCAATGTCCATCGTTATCGATTAGTCATAACGATCTTATCTAAGTTCTTTGATGACGATGATTGAAATCATTATGCTAATCGACAAGGGACTTTTTTAGGCCTATTGAGAATTTACTTTTACTCATAGGGGCTGATTGTCGGGGGTCGATCCGCTAAAAGTCGTTTTTTACCCCCAAGAAGATTGATTTTTATGACTAACTGATTTTTTTTTCAAATGTAATTTTTTTTTAATTTGTTTTATGTTTTAATATTCATCGTTGAATGTACTGAAATCAATAAAATTATTCCTATTGAACTACTGATGTTCCAATGTAATGTAAATTGCCTATTAAACATAATCATGTATGTTTTCTATAAAATGGTCGTCCGCTACATAAGTAGTGGATGAAAAAAATTGTAAAATTTCTCATGGGATTTCCGGGGGCATGAAATCTTAAATCCTCCAAACTTTGGAAACTTTTATCCAGCCGCTACTTATATAACGGATAACATTTATTACTTAAGTAACAGACACAAATATTTTGATAATTTAAAAAAGCATTTGAGAAAACCAATAAGATGGTTTAAAAAAAAAAAAAACTCCTAAAGTAAGATGATGTTTTCTCTCCCGACCCCCCTCATTTCTTTTCTACCCCCAAAAATCCAATTTTGCCCCTTGCGGTTTCAAACATTTTTGCCAAAAAACTTCGGTTCGTATTCACCGAAGCCAAATATTAGACCATTTCGGTAATTGCAAACCGAACATTAGCGTTTTCGGTACACAAAAAACGAATGTCAGCTTGTTCGGTATCTGCGAACCGAAATGTCCTAGATTTCGGTACGTTGGTCGCTGGAATTAGGCCATTTTCGGTAGAAGTTTACCGAAATAATTGTTTCGGTACTTGCGAACCGAAATGTCCCAGATTTCGGTAAGTGGTTACCGAAATTTATCATCATGTCAGCTTATTTCGGTTCGTATAAACCGCAGTACCCCCAAGGGCAAAAACGGAAATTCAGGGGGTAGAAAAGAATTGAGGGGGGTTGGGAGAGAAAACATCAAGTAAGATTACATTGGGTCTAATACATCATACTAAAAACATTGAAGCCCATTATTAAAAAAATAGTGATTTGAGCCTGCTCCAATGCTGAGCTGCCTGCACCGGGTCGAGCATGATAAATACTCTAAAAAAACACTAATTTATTCTCTCTCTTAAAAAATTTAAAATTGTAAAAATCATACCAATTCACATTAAATTTAATATCACACTTTATTTTTTAATATTCTCCATTTTCTAAAAAAATCTTATATTTACCAAATACAGAGTATATATAATTATATCCTAATTATATTATCGTCAAAATATAATATAATTATATTAACATTATAATTATAAATCTGGGAGTGGGGTGGCCCCATAACTTTTTGCATTCGTGTATAACTTTCTTTGTTTTGCTTATCATTTATTTGTCGTCACCAACATTTTCCATCCATTTTCACCATCACTTTTTAATTACTCAATATGGGATTGTTGCCATCACTCGTTCTCTTCCAATCATAGACCGTTACTACTCCTTGTCATTATTATGTATACATATGCACATGTACAATTAAGTACATCGAAAAATATATAGTCTTTCTTCCAAGTTACACAAAAACTCAATGATCCAATACCGAAAAAAATAAAATCTCAATGATCCAATATCAAAATAGTATTTCAATTTGATATTATGGAAAAATGTTAGCCTGTTTAATGTGTTTATTTGGAATGAATTACATGCAAATTTCAACTATTAATTCTTGAGTTGTTAGTTATGCACAATCTTTAATTTCTTCCAAGGAGACGCACCATATGCATGGTTACGTTTTGGCCTTCGTTGCCCCACCATGTTTCTGTTTATGGCAGCTGTTTAGGAACTTGTGGTGTTATTTCGACTCCGTGACAGATCTTAAATTAATAACTAAAACGGTTGATGAGTGACACCACTATGCAGCCATCATTAATAACATCAAGGACATCCTGAATAGGAATTGGTAGGTTACCATCCTCCACACCTACCGTGAAGGCAACGCTTGCGCCGAATTTTTAGCTAAGCATGGTGCCCACAACAATGAAATCTTCACTTCCTTAGTTGTCCGCCTGCTGGTTTAAATCTTTGTCTGCTAGCTGATGCTAATGGGGTTTATTTTTCTAGATAGTTTTCTTTAGCTTTTTCTCTTTTGTCTTTGCCTTCTTGTACCAAAAATCTTTAATTAATAGAAGATGAGGTGGAATTGGATGAATAGTTTAATTGGTTTAAAAAAAGGAGTTGAATGATTTAAAATTTAGGGCTTGAACTAAGAGTTAAATAAGTTAAGGAGATAAATGTCAATTACTTATTTTGACCGTTTTAAAATAAATATATGATGTAGCATGATCATTTTTTTTTTCTTCATTTTTTAACAATAGAGCTGTATGTTTTAGACTCCCTAAAAACCACTAGAAAAACTAATACAAGCAGAGTCAGTTCAAAGGGGCAAAGAAATTAACAGAAACAGAGTATATTTGGAGATAGAATGATGTATTTTATTGACTCTCAATTGGATATATATACGGCAAATAGTATTTACAATCAATGCAATCATATGCTATAATTATGCAGCTATAATTATGTTATTTACACCCAAAACATATGCTACAAAATCCCTAAATGGAAACTACACACAGCTGGTTGCAGATATGACAATATCCTTGATATTAAGACAGTATCAGCCGAATAGAAATCAAACTAGGAACACCATTAAAAAATTTAAAATTAGCATTAGGAGATATGAATTCAATCAGCACATTTTTCCAATGAATCTAATGCACATTTTTCATATGATGTGGATGAATAAATGGACATCCGTCTTTTAGAAGCTTAATAGCAACCAAAGAATGTCCTGTCAAAAAAAAAAAAATAGCAACCAAAGAATGAGACTCTGAGGGTCTGTTTGGTTCGGGGGTTTTGGAGGGGAGGGGAGGGGAGGTGAGAGGATATTTTAAATTAATTGTGTTTGGTTCAATTTTTAGGAGGGGAGGGGAGGTGAGAGGAGGTGAGCAAAATACCTCCAAATCCCAATTTTTGCTTCCCCCCAAATTGGGGGGATTTGGAGGGGAGGGGAGGGAAGGAGAAAGATATTATTACCATTTTAATTATTTTGACATAATTGTCCTCATAATTATTTTAAAATGCCTAAATTATCCATTTTTTAGTTCTAATTTTTTTTTCAAACTTTTCTTTTATTGTTACGCATGTCTTTTTATATTCATAAACTGTTGTGCTAATTTTTTTTGTATTACATTGTTATCTTGTAAAGTTCATATAATTTTTTGAATCAACGTTGTTATTTTTTTTTATAGAAAATCAACGTTGTTACTTACTTTTTACCTGCATCATATTAGTTAGTATTTATATGCACTATTATATTTTTTAAAATATCATTAAGTTTGTTACGTTATAACTTATAATATACAAAAGTTTTTTTGTTTTTTTTACAATATTAGTATTAGTACAAGATCTTTATACTTATAAATAAATATTACTTTTTTGTACAATATTAGTATTAGTACAAGGTTTTTTTGTTAATAATTATCAAAAAATTCTTTTAAATATATTTATAGGTAATTTAAACTTATAAATATTATTTTTGGGTTAGATCAATCATAAAAATTGAGAAAATATTGTGGATATATAGGTTAATTCGCACCAAGTAGCTATAAAATTGTCAGACTACATGAAAATTATAAGGATAAAAAAGTAAATTAGTTTTAAAATCTCTCCCCTCCCCCTCTTGAACCAAACATATATCTAATTAAAATCCCTCACCTCCCCTCCCCTTCCTTCTTTTGAACCAAACATATGTGTAAATACAAATTTCACCTCCCCTCCCCTCACCTCCCTTCCCCTTCATTAAAATACCTCCCCTCCCCTCCCCTCCCCCTATGTTGAACCAAACAGACCCTAATATAACTTCTCTCGAAGTTGATAACCAAGTTTGCCACACACACAGTCACCAAATTGTAAGCAACTCGACAATCAATCATATTACTAGTAGTAGATAAGAATGAATCTCGATATAAATAACTTGCACGGAGAAATCTAATTGAAAATGAAAAAATAATAATGTTGGAATGAGATATAATTAATTAAGTGATATAGAACGTGAGTTTTTTTTTTTTTTAATCAAGAAACTTTATGGTTAGTTTTGTATTCCCTCTCCTGACACAAATATAAGAAAAAATAATCGTTTACGCGGTGTTTAAGAAATTTAGTTAAACGTAGTTAAATTTCTTTGATTTAATGCAAAACATGAGTTAAATTTATTATATTATCCTTTGGAAAGTGATTTATGTCTTGCAAATCATATATACTTTTGAAAAGTGAAATGATTAAGGGGGGTGTATTCAATTAGGATTTTAATGGATTTTAAAACACTTTTTTATGATGACAAAATCCTGTGGTATTCAATTAGGATTTTAAAAGACTTTAAAAAAGTCTAGTGGTATTCAATTAGGATTTTAAAAGACTTTAAAAAAGTCTAGTGGTATTCAATCAAGACTCTTTACAACTTACAAAAAGTCTTGTGGTATTCAAAAGTATTCTAATTTCGATGGATTGTTTAAAAAATATGATTTTAATGGATTTTGATGGACTTTTTAGTGAATTTTGAGCTACAAAAAGTCTTTCCTCATATCATGATATTTTGATGGATTCTCATTTTTTTTATTTCTTTCACCTTTCCTCATGTTTCTATTTCATGTTTCCTGATTATCTCATGTTTTTTATAATCGCTAATATTTTCTCCCTACCGATCTCTATTGCCGTCGGAACTCATCAGTTCAAAATATGTTATTCTCTTACAACTTGCTATATTATCCATACAAATAATTATAAACCTCTAACATAATATTACCGAGTTTCTTCTCTTACAAGTGGAATGGATTATATACTTTTCAATCAATTATAACTTGCGTTAGATCAAAAATTTCTTCAACGTATATCACTCACAAAAAACGATTTGCTATATTGTTCAATAATCATCACACATATACCACTCTCAAAATTCTTCAACATAACTTTTTTTTTTTGTTTTTGTACCAATTTAACGTGTAATTTTTTTTCCCATCTGTTATGTTTTTATTTTTAATTTGTTTTGTTTTCTTGATTCATTGATTTTTATTTTGTTATATTGATTAATTGTTATTATTAATATTGAATGTTATTTTAGGAAATCAATAACTTTGTTTCTTTTTTTAAAACAAATTTACTGAATCATTTGAAATCATAAAATTCCATAAAGTACTCTAAAATCTAGAAAATCTGTGTAATCAATTCTTTAAAGTCTTGATTTGAAAATCGTGATTGTTGAAAATGTCATTTAAAATCCCACAAAGTCAATACAATCCCACAAAATCTTCAAGACTTTTTTTGTTAAAATAGTCCTTTGAAATCCCAATTCAATACACCCCCCTAAATGAATGCATATTAGGAATTGTAGTATTAATTAGTTTAAAAGTAGTTGACTTTTGCTTATATTTGTTTCCAAAATTTGAAGTGATTTTTTTCTTATATTTGTGTCCGGAGGGAGTACATTCTTTTGGGCTACTACTCCCTAAGTTCCTCCGACACTTTATATAAGAAAAAAAATTGATTTTTAGATTTATCGTAAAGTTGTATCTAGACTAAAATGTAGTCTAGATATATCAACTTTACAATAAATTTAGAAATTAAACTTTTTCTTATATATAGGACCATAGGGAGTATGATATTTGTACGAAATTTCTACATAAGGTGGGTTCTCCCCCTTCAACCAAATTTTTTTCATATGTATCAGCCATAAATTGAACCCCTAACTACATACTTTAGAGGAGCAAGACCCTTACGATTTAGACCAATTTATTGAATGTATATGTGTACAATTTTTTTATTTGGTTTTCACCACCGGTATTCGGTCCACAGGACCGCCTAATTTGGTTCGAAAATTAGTTCTGACATCAAGTGATTCTAGCCCACTCTCGATCACAATTGTGAGAGATCAAACTATGATCTTCACTCATCCCTATCAAGTCCAACGCTAATCACCATTTGATCAACTAATAATTGGTTATATTTGTACACTTTAAATGTGAAGAAAATTTGATTTTGACATTCAAAATCCGAATTTTCGACCCTCTGAACTATCCTTCAAAGTAGGAGTGATCATATCCGAAACAATCCAAAAATAAAACCACAAACCGAACCAATCCAAATGAAAATCGCAAAAAACCGAATTTAATATTAACCGTACAATTTGATTTGAAGTTCAAAGACATCTAAAGCGTGAAATTTAATTAATATCAAATCAATCAAAAGTATCAAATTTAATCTCTATCTAAATTATAAAAAATGCTAACGTGTGCATAATATGTTAAAGAAATAAATATAAAAATATAATTTTGCGAATCATTGACACATGCTAGCATATATCTTAGTTCAACCGCGAGATAAGTAAAGTTCGACAACAAATTGTTCTTATAAAAAATTGAGCATGATTCTTTCAAACGATTTATTTTAAATAAAATTTATTAACCACTTGATCTTAATGCTTTAATTCACTCTAAAGCAATTACTTTGAGATATATCATTAACCAAATATAAATATATCCGAGTACCTATCTAATTTTTCAAAAATGTTAATAATTTGGTATAATTTTTTTTTTAATATAATAAAGAGATATAGACAAAATATAAAACGAAACCTGTTTTATCTTCTGATGTCTAGATACTTTCCACTTAGAAAAAAATGATTATGATTTTTTCAAATTTTACTCTTATTAAACCTTTTAAAAGTATATTAGAGACAAGTGCGTTTATAATTCACAAAATAGTTAGTACTAAACATAACAGTAAAGACGGGACGAAACAAGCTAGTACAAGACATGACATAAATATACCTGAGAGAGATATGTAGGAGTATTTTTCATAGTTGTATTATGGAAAAAAAACTTTCATATGGTAAGTGAAGGACAAAAATTCTTCTTTTTTTCCCGTCCCTTACTATTTATTTGTCCAGTCCCATAACGATTTTTAAAATCAATCAAAATGCAACAAAAATTGTCCAATCATCTATTTTCTAGTAGATTAAACGCAAGCATTTAGTAACCGATAAAATTATGGATAAAGTTAATAAGTTAACATAAAGACTAATAAGTGATTAACTCCGCTTGGTTTTATGAAAAGAAAGTAGGATGAAAGAATATTACGCAAACCAATGCATGAACTTAGACTAAAGTCAGTCTAAATTCATGTATTGATTTGTGTATTTTTTTTCCTCTCACTTTCTTTCCATAGAACCAAACGAACTCGAGTCCATTTGAATTTAATTTATTTTTAAGCTTATGAAAAAAATTTATGCTAATTCATAAATTTTTACTAACAAAAATTATATATTTTTAATTTTTTTTATAAATTACATTAAAAAACTTATAATAATACATAAAACTTAATATAAATTATTTCACCTAAACTCAAAAGTAAATGATCCTAAAAATCCTAAATATAGAAATAAACTTGACTAAATATAAAAAGTACTCACACATTCAAGAAAGTGGTACTGTAATTGTTTTTCTGTTCCACGTGCTATGTTTTTTCTCTGACACGTAAAACAGTGACTGATCACATCATAGGCGCGTAGTATCCACTTTCTGTTCTAGCACGTTATCAACTCCTCCACAAACATCAATACCCAGTGGACCCCACTCTTGAATGATCCTAATTCGTGTGAGAAAGAAGAAAAACGTTGTAACTTGTGAATACAAACTCCAAATGAAAACAACAACCAAACTCAATAACGTCATCTCTACCAATCCAAAACCCAACAACAACATTATTCTCTCAGAAAAAAGAACACCAACATTAACACACACCGTCACGGTTGTTTCCACCGCCGTCATAACTCCAAAAAACTAATTTTTTTCAAATGGGTGCCACAGAACATGTAATTTAACTTAATTTTTAAGTCAATTTCAGTTTTTTATTTAAGCTACTTTAATTTTTTCAAAATGGGTTGTTACCATTTGTGTAAAGTTTTGATTTTTTGTTGTTTTTTTTTCTTTAGGAGGTGGATGAGAGAGAGAATGAAGGTGGAGCTAGAAGAATGGATGATGGTAAGAAAGAAGAAAGGGTAAGGGATTTGGAGAAAGGGGAAGTTAGAAGAAGTAATGATGTTGTTGATGATGATGATGATGATGATGTTGAGAATGTTGCTCATGGTCATGGTCATGGTGGTGATCATGAAGAGTTTAATCTTTCTAGATTTCATAGATTAAACCCTACTAATCCTTTAAGAATTGTGATTAATAGCTCAACAAGAGTTGCTAAACCTTCTCCTCCTACTCAATCTCAACGCTCTCATACTCATACTCGTTCCATTCCAACACCACAACCAATACCACCACCAATTCAAACTCCACAACCACCTTCACCACCATCACCACCACAAGAGAGGGTATGTTTCTTTTTCTTTTGATTCTGTTTTGTTTTCATAGAAGTGTCTTGTTAATATTAATCACTTTTTATAAAGTTACATTTTTTTTGGGTGAAAGGTTATGGGGTTTCTTGTGTCTTGTTCATGTCATTTACATTTTTTATTTAATTTTTGGTGAAGGGTTATGAGGATTTCTTGTTTAAGTCAAATACTCTATGGAAATTTACAATTTTTTGTTTTAAAGTGTTATGAAGGTTTCTTGTTCAATTCAACTACTTTAAGGAAATTTACATTTTTAATATATTTTTTGAATAAATGGTTATGGGGGTTAAATGTGTCTTGTTCAAGTCAAATACTCTTTATGGAAATTAAATTTATGTGTTTATCTGGTTAAGGATTATAGTTTGTAACGGTTTATTTTTGTTTTTGTTATTAATTTTATTCTTTTTGTTTTTCCTTTTTTCAGCAGCAACAACCAGTGACACTTAATTCAAGAAGATATACCAATAGAATATCCTTGTTTATATTTGCCCTCCACCAATTACTAGCTATTGCTCTTGTGTGTTTTCTTGTGTTCAAAGGAATCCAAGGACTAATACAACAAGAATCTGATTCTGTTAAGAGAAAAGAGAAAAATGTGTTGAAGTTTTTTCTGCCACAAGTGGAAGCTGCAACTTTTATGAGCATAATTCTTGCTTTTATTTGGCAAGGTGCAATTAGAAAATGGCCAACTTTTATGGTTCATTTCATACTTTGGTTTACTTTTGTGATGTCTCTTGCTGCCGGGATTCTTCTTATTTGCTTCCAAAGGGCCCCTACCGATGGTGTCGGTGTTTGTTTCATTGCTTTTGCAATTGGAAATGGCTTATATGGTTGTTGGATTAGTCATAGAATTAAGTTTTGTTGTAAGATCTTGACTTTATCGCTTCAACCTATGTCCAAATTCAGCGATTTGAATCGACCTACTTATCATATGCTCGCTGTTGGATTCTTGTGGATATCTCTATGGATTTTAGCAGTTATCGGAGCTTTGAACTTTTATTATCCACCTTTGGTTATCATTGCATTGGTGTTGAGTTTGGCTTGGACTACCGAGGTTATGAGGAATGTTGTTAATATAACGGTTAGTCGGGTTATTGCGTTGTATTACTTGCGAGGAATGCAATCTAGCACTCAATTTTGCTTTCTGAGAGCTCTAACTCGGAATCTTGGAAGTGCTTGTTTGGGTTCTCTATTTGTGCCAACAATTGAAGCACTTAGAATTGTTGCTAGGGGGTTGAATTTGCTTGAGGGAGAAGATGAGTTCATGTTTTGTTGTGCTCGTTGTTGTTTAGGAGTCATGGAATCGATTTTCAGAAATGGCAATAGTTGGGCTTATGTACAGGTAACTTCACAAATAAACAATTTGAACTGTATTTATAAGAAACTAATTTGCTGTTCATATCTTGTATTGGTTAGCTTAGCTATTTTACTCTAAAATTTATCCGCGAGCCTTTTTGTCAAGTTTAATGACTATCCACTGGTGTGTAAAAAAGTTTTACGATCATCCAAATCACATTTCACCATGATGTCTAACATGGTGAGATTTGATTGGAAGATTGTGTAAAACAATGTTCCCCTTAAGTTAGTATTTTTCCCCCGTGTCCGGGTTTGAATCAAGTGTCCGGGTTTGAATCAAGGACCTCCAACTCCTTTAACCGTTAGCGCAAACCAGTTGAGCTACCCACATCACCATGTCAATGCATAGTCATTAAACTCTTTTCTGTTTCGGATTATGTGATTTGTTGGATTCCTTTATTATACGGTCCCTACATGTCTTTCAAATTTTATCGCCATCATTTCCCGTGTTCCAAAATTCACAAATCAATCACTATCTACCAATTATTAAAGTTATCTAACTTACTTTCAATTCATCAATTTAACAGATAGCAGCCTATGGAAGAGGTTTTGTAATGGCATCACAAGAGACATGGTCCCTATTTGAGAAAGAAGACATGGTGCAAATTGTCGATGCCGATATAACAAGCTCAATTTGCTTCCTCACTGGAGTATGTAGTGGTTCTATGTGTGTCATTGTTGTGGCTGCTTGGACTCAAACAGTACACCAAAGTTTCACTGCCACTCTGTCTTTACTCACATTCTTCATTGGATACCTTTTGGTTGGTACCCCTTATTTGACCACTTTTTTTTCCATATTTTTTATGGTTTGATTATTCTTTAGGTGCAGGTCCCTAAATTATTTGGAATTTTTTAAATAGAGTCTTAGATAATTTTTTTCTTATGGTTTAATTATTTTGTAGGTAAAACTCCCTAAATTAGTTAGAAATTTTTAAATAGATTCTTTGATTAGTTTTTAGTCTGAGTTTGTCAAAAATATTTAATTAGATTCTTGTACCATTTTTTAATCAAGTCCCTGAATTTTTAAATACAGTAATTTATAACTAGTCCCTCATAAACTTCTAAATAATTTTTTTTTTGGTAGAAGCTTCTAAATAATTTTAATTAGGTCTCTAAACTTTTTAAGTAATTTGTATGTGTCCCTAAGTTCTTAAAAATCCTCATATAATTATGGGACCTACGAAGTAATTAAACCAAACGTATTTAAAAATCCTCGTAGTTTTGGGACCTACGGAGTAATTAAACCAATTTTATTGTTAGTGTTCACAATGATTAACTAGCATGTGATCAAATCTTAACATAATCAACTTGTTGATTTTGCAGACAAGGATTGCAATGGCAGTGCCTCATGCTTGTGTGAGTTGTTACTATGTATGTTATGCTGAGAATCCTGAAAACAGATTGTTCGATAAAACAATTAGGGATCGTCAAGCTTTGTTAAAAACTGGCCGTGAAGTTGTTGTGCCTACACCAAGAGGACTTAGAAGATATACCACAAGGTCTTAAATTTACAATTTCACTACCAAAAAAAAAAAAAATTAACGACGAAAATTTAGAGATGAAAAGTACAAATTCCGTCTCTAATTTCACCATTAAATTAAGTCATAAGAGAATTAGAGACGAATTTTGTTTTTCCGGATGCTAATTCTATTTAATTTTTCTAGTAGTTTTATTTATTTATTTTTTTCGAAAAATTTTATGATAAGGAGATGATGCTTATGGCGAGGTGTGTTTCATTTCAATCCAATCCATGGAAAATTTTGAGGCTCAAAGCTTACAAAGGTATTTATATTAACCTCCCTCCAAAGACTTGACCAGGGTTCAAACCTAAACTTTTGGTTTCAGACCTGTATTTTTACCACTAGACTAAATCCTTCGAGTTATGATATTCTTATTATTCAAGTATGTTATCTTATGGAAAAGTGCCCTTAGTTGTGTGGTGGAAGGGCCATTCATGATTAAAAGGGTTGAATACTTGAATTGAAGCCAATAAAAAAACCAAGAATGAAGTGGTATGGTTGAGAATGATCTGGCTTGAAGAGCCATCATTGGATTTTTGTATTGGAATGAAAGGAACGTGGAGTAAATTAGCCTCATCAACAAGGCCACTAAAATGACTTGTGGTCCTTTCCTTGTAATATCATGTATATATTTTTGTGTAAATATACTTTTAGGATATTCCATAAGGTTAAGTCCTATCATTATTTTATGATAAAGTATGCGTAGAAGCCACTGACTTCTAATTTAAGTAGTATTTCAATCTTTTATCAATATGGTCACAAGTAACTAAAAAGATTTTTTTTTGCAATTAATTTAAAATATAGTTATACTCTGCTATGTCCATTTTTGTCAAAAATAAAAAACTATGCTATGTGACTATGTCCATGAGTTTTAATTTTATTTTAATTTAAAAACTATGCTATGTCCATTTAATATTTTTTTTTTCAAGTGTACAACTTTGCCATAAAATAATTGAGCCTGGTTGGTTTGGACACATGTTATAATAAGATGCTCAAAGATCTCTGTACATTTTTAAATTATTTCTGAAAGTTGGATTTTTATGCAAGCTGATTATTCTTTTTTCTAATATAAAATTACATGTTGTATACATTGTGGTTTTGTTTTTTCACATCACACCGTTTAAACTATGTAAATCAGTGTCATCTTCCAAATACAAAAATTTGTATCATCGTTTTATTAAAGTTTTTTTAACATAACACGTGACTCTTCTTTTTGAAAAGCTTAAACGAAATTTTTAATTACTTTCCAACATGTATGTAAATTTTACTGAGCTTATGGGTATTTTTCATATTCGGATGACGTCTAAAGGTAACTCTGGCCCTTCGGCTTGTAGAGGAATTTTTAGAGATAATCAATCTAATAATCTAGATTGTTTTGCTTTCAATATTGAGATGAATGATGCTTTTTCTGCTAAGTTTATTGATGCAATTGTTGCTATTGAGATTGCGCAAAGGAAAAGTTGGAATCATCTTTGGCTTGTGTGTGATTCCAAGTTTGTGACTCTAGCCTTCAAGTCTCAGCTAGCTGTTCCTTGGAAGTTAAGAAACCGTTGGAACCAATCAAAAGACTAGAGTACATCAAAGTCACATTTACTCAAGAAGTTACTTTACAAGTACTATTAAATGCTTGAGATCGATGTTTCTTATTGTAAGCCTTCTTAAGAACCACTATACATTCAACTTGGTGATGGAACTTAGGCTTAACAAGTTTTGGCACCATTTCAAAACTTGAACTTAAGATTACTTGTATTACTATTGGTAATCCTCTTCCAGAATCTAGCATATCCTCCATGCTTCTTCCAGCACCATACATGGCTTTATTCTTTACCCCTAATTGTAACGTAAAGATTGTTAATCCACTTTCTGCATAGAGCTCAGGACCCTACATATATGCAAACATTTACACGAATTAATTAATGCAAAAATAAGTTTTGTGATGATGTAACATAATATAAGTCCTTATATAAGTCTATGAACAATATGCATTCTCAAAATATATAAGTTTCAGAATGCAAGTGTGGAGGTATAGATAGTAAAACTCTTTGTCCAAACCAAACCGCTCGTATCAGATTTAGTTGTCTCAGTTATATTTTTGTCGTAAACTAAGACATTTTCTGCATATAACTTAAGAGATTGATCAGTAAAATTTACTTAAGGAGTTGACATGTGTCAAAAATTTTTTTTTTATACGTGTCGGTTAAAGATCAAATATTGGGACCAGATAATTAGGAGATTTAAATATCTACTCAAATAAATAAAATTTTATTTAATTGATTAATGAGTTTGATAATAGAAGTCCAAGATGCATTTTTTATGTTCTAAATTTTATTTTACTATAATTTTTAAAGAGGAAAAAAGAAGTAAAAATGAGTTGAGGCCTTGATGGTAAAGGAAAAAATGAAGTAAAAATGAGTTATTTCCTCTATTTTTAAAAAATAAAATAATTAAAACAGGTAATTTTGGATTTTTTACTCTTTTTTGGTTAAAAAAACAGGTAATGATTATTGTGATATGTGGGAATCACTATTCACTAGTATATATATAATATACCCCTTTAACAAGAAAATATTCTATAGAGTCAATCATTCAACAATATTGTGCATCATAATTGACATACTTACATTTGAAAATGCAAAGGGTAAGATGGAAAATTTCATATCCATCATTGGAGGACGAATATGAAGACCAAAGAATCTTGATTTATTCTCTACGATTAAATTCATGGAGCAATTGCATGTCAGAATCTTTGTTGTCACTCCAGTTCTATCCACTCCTTCCCCTAGTTTAAATTCTGGAATCCTTGCAATCTACAAATCAATAAATTAAACTTTATGCATACAAAATATTGATAGCATGTTTGTCATTGTCAATGGAGAAATTTATCAACTGCGATTGGGATGAGTTGGAACCACTTAATGCCGGAACTAACTTCCGAATTAAATTAACATGTCTAGTGGTCAGATACTGATGGTGAAAAAAATGAAGGAGAAATTTATGAATTTTCTGTGATTGGGATTCTATTTTTAGTTTTACACAATGATTGTTCCCACATTACAACAAAAAGAAACAATTATCACATTCCAATATCTTAATGCATATTCGGTTCACTTTTTTTTTTTTTAACATATTTAGATGTTTTCGAATAGATGTTTTTAACTAGTTTATGAGCTTTCTATTTGACGAATAGTTTGAGAAAAACTGAATTAGAGTTCATAGACTAATAATTTTTGACCAGATTTTATTTACATTTTAACAACTTTGAATTACCAAACCCCTTTTCTGAAAATCGGAAAGTTAACACCAAAAATTTTAGAAGTATTTTTGCTTTAAAAAAAATTGATTTTTTTTGGTCTAAAATGTATTATTAAACTCATTTTCATGGAATGTATTAAAACACCAACTTTTAATTAAATATACATAACTTTATGTGCAAGTCATTATTAATTAAAACAATTATAATGAATTTCACATCAGAGGACCAAACACATACTAAAAACAAAACATTTTGTATCTTCATTTTTTATATTTAAAAATGATATTTTATTTTGTCTGACAAACGCCACAAAACTACACACATAATTGTGAGATATCGAGTTTGAATATGAATGACATCGTTCAACCTATAAATTTTACACATTATTCTCATTTCTCACAATTCCTTTGTGACAAAAACAGAGGAAAAGAAAACAGAGCAAAATCATAGGGCTATATATCAAACATAACGATGGACATTTTTTTTTATTAATTATTGCTCATGTACTCACCTCAAGGGAGAATTTGGGAGGAGGGGGTTTTGTAGCAATGTAGAACACAAGCAATGCAAATCCAAAACTCACCATAATTCTCCAACTCACTTGCAACCAAATCCAAGCATATGAATCAGTGTTATGGTAAGAAAAGTACCTCTTCCACCCTCCTTCATTTTTCTCACAATAATACTCATCAAACAACCCTTTCTCTTCCTCATCACTAACGACACTGCCACTGTCATCGACGATCACCAGATGGTGATCATCGTCATTCTCAGTGACAGTACCGTCATATGAGATTTTCTTGTGGTGCAAGAAAGAATGGTTAGAGCCTCGAGAAGAGGAGTAGCGGCAAAGGGCTATGCGGTTCGAATTTGTCGGATGGGTCTCAGATTGATTCGGGGAGTGAAAAGTTGATTCGGCGTCGTTTTGGATGTTGCTTCTTATGTCTACACTGTTGGCATGGGACAGTGTGGAGGGGCTTTGGACATAGTATCCACACGGGTAGGTTTGGTATGTCAGAGTTTCATGTTCTTCAACAACGTTGTTACTTTGTTGCATACCATTATGATAAGACATTATTGTGTGTTTCTTAGTGTGCCAAATATGTAGGTGAAAAATGAGTTTGTTTATGTGTGTGTTTTCCTAAGCTTTGGAGGGATTGGGGTTTTAAACAGAATAAAGACAGGGAATTAAGGATTACATTATGAGGTTGGCCAAGTTAGGCCATTTTAATTTTCACATTTGTTTAATAAAAAAATATTTTATGCTTTATAGCATTGCTTTGGGTGTTCATTAAGGGACATGAGTAGAACTATCATTATTGTTGCTTCTAATTTGAAATCCCATCATGCATTATACACTGTTTCATTTTGTATTATACTTTCTTGCTCAACTTCAACTCTTTCATCTAATGTGAGACTTTAAGTCATAATTGAAATATCACAACATTTTTTCTCAAGTGAGACTCTCTTGCCTCGTTCCCCCGTCAAGTTGAACCGGGAATATGGTACCACTGTTGTGCTAAGGGGGAGCCTACACTAGACTGGATCATCACATTGGGTTAAGAGAAAACACATAAGTGAGTTGAACACCATATCTTCATCCAAAATCTTAACGCGTTATGTTTATGAGTTTTCTCACCTATATGTGTTCAACGAGAAGCTCTTACCTAGGCACAACTACTTTAGACACAATTTTAGGCACACATACATCAATCCAAAAAATTAAATAGAAAATATATTTGTCACATCAACTAATATAAATTTAATTTATTTTTCTTTAATTTTATTTACTTAATGTGAGTGTGCCTAACAAGTCATTATTTGTGCTTGTGCCCATATAAGTATTTCTCTGTGTTCAACCTCTCCATGTACATGATCCAACACCAAGAATTTCAACATATTGAGTTAAAATCAACCACATATATAAGTGATGTTGATGTCATATTTTCGCTCAAAATCTTAAGGTATTAATTTATGAATTATTTAATTTATGAATTATTTCACTTATATGTTCTTCAACTTTAACTCTTTTATTCAATATGTAAAACTTTAATTCACACTTTACATATCATACCATATGAATGAATGTCCAGTGAGATAACAGAGATTTCACAAAGTAGTCATTAAGTAAATGACTCAAATTATGAAGGGGGTAAGTAGGTCTCACTTTTTTAATGAAAATGAAGTTAATCAGATTATTACCGTAAAATCATTGATTTTGCAGTGTCATGCTATTGCGCTCCCCTATTTAACTAATTTGCTTTACACCGAATTGTTTCTCTTTCCACATTCAAAGAAATGATAGCAAAGTTTTCACCATAAAAAAAAAGGAAGAAATGATACCAAAGTAAGCACGCTTCAACCATACCATTTCCTCACAAATGTTTAGCCAAAATAATCAGATCTAAACCGAAAAGGGGACGATAGATCTACTACTATTGTTTGTTTTCGCAAAGATAAGTTGATAGCTACTAAAAATATTATTAGAGAGGTAGATTTCAAACTCAAGAATTTCTACTTCTTCATATTTATAGTGTCTAAATCTAATCATTAGCTATTGGACTAAACACACTTTTAGGAGGAATGAGAAAATAGGATTAGTGCTTTATTTGAAAGGTTCAAACCGCTGATTTATACTCTATCCGTCCAAAATCTTTAGTCTTTTTATCTTTTTAGTTTTATCCCAAAACTTTAGTCCTTTTAAGAAACCAATGCATATTTAGTGACACTTTAGCATTTGTACCCTTACTAAAGTTAAAATATTAATTAAATATATTTTCTCTTTCTTAATAAAGTAAGGGTAAAAATGATTTTACTTATAATTTTTTATCATTTCTTAATCTCCGTGCAAAACTCTAAAAAAGACTAAAGTTTTGGGACGTAGGAAGTACTTCATCAACCTTTAATTTTTTTTTAATCTAAAACAATGATACATTTTTATTACGTTTTAAAGTCCATACAATAAATATATACGTAAAATAATTACACTTGAATAGAAGACAAACAGACAACAAGTTGTGCCGCAACCCCTTTAATTATAAATAAATTTCTACTATTTAGATTTATTGAATAATTAATGTATTTGATTTATAATTAAGGTAAAATACATTAGTTATCCAATAAATCTGAAAAATAGAAATTTACTTATAATTAAGGTTTGAAAAAGTAAAATATTATAAAATAGATAAATTTATATGATAAAAATAAGAGTTTAATAGAGATGCATTGACGGTGTAAAATAATTTTACATGGTCATCCAATAAGAAACCACCAATCTTTCATGTCATATGAAGAAAGTGGGGTGAACTGGTGGAATACATGATTGTCATTGGTTGACAGCGTAAAATTATTTTACACTGTCAATAAAGCTATTTGATAACAGTGGTCTCATAAGTTTAAATTTTTTTTTGTTAGACTTTCGCCCAGGGCCTCACAAATAGAAGGTCTAAAAATTTCAATTTGTTGTATACTGTAAAATATAAAATAATGCAGGTGATGGTTTAGTGGTTGAGTATAGGGATGTCAACGGGGCGGAGATGTACGGAAGAAGCTTCCTCGTTCTCCGTTTCCACAGGATAATATTTGTCCCTGTCTTCATCCCCACGGCATCCGTGAAGATCCACAGATATCGAATATTAACAAAATTTCTATATTTTTCAGTCAAAATTATGACAATAGGATGACGTTATTTTTTCCTGTTTTATTTTTAAAAAATAAATATTTTGCATCTTTCTTTTTTAAAAATAAATTAGTCAATTTTTGGCTAATTTTAGCTTTTTTGATCAATTTGTAATTTTTAAAAGTTGATAGAGAGGAAGGAATTTCAAATTCCTAGACTTTTATGTGTCATTTGAAATTCCTTAAATTTATCTTAGACAAAATACTTCACAAATTCCTATAGGGAATATTGGCAAAACAAAATCCTATTCGCTCGATAACCGTGTGGATATTGGCAAGGCAAATACTTATTAAATTTTGACGTATTGTATTTATGGATATGGATATTTGCGATATCATGTAGGACTATATCAATTTCTATAGGGGGTGTTTGTTGTGGGAATAATTTTTTTTGGGAATACAAGATGTTTTAGTGAACACTCAAGGGTTGTATTATTAATAATGTGATGATAAATTTACATTAATTGATCACTAATGGATTGAT
Source organism: Trifolium pratense (assembly GCF_020283565.1). Classification (NCBI taxonomy): domain Eukaryota; kingdom Viridiplantae; phylum Streptophyta; class Magnoliopsida; order Fabales; family Fabaceae; genus Trifolium; species Trifolium pratense. Next base: position 51,022,303 of record NC_060061.1, read on the forward strand.
ACAGAAAATGTGAAGCTATTTATAGGCTGCAAATTCCTTCTTCTCCAAGTTTGATCTCCTAGAACTTCAGTCACCACCGTCTTCACCGGCGAACCAGCGCAAGAATAGGGGTGATTATCCTTTCCTTCGTCCCAAAGCTATGGAGGTTATGAGGGTGATGATTTCTTCCACGTGAAGCTAAACATTTGGTAATCTGAGAAGAAGATATTTGGGCGCGATACAATATCCAAAATCTGTTGGCGCCACGTCACTTCATCCCGCCACTGTTGAACCTTCTTGGGTCATTTGATTTGACTTTGTTACTTTTGGACTTATTGAGCCTAACTAATTTGTCCTTTGGTCCATTGCCCGGTCCACAAGATATTTGAAAAGATTTGTTCAAAAAAAGAAATATTTGAAAAATTATATTTGATTAATATTAAATATTCCCAATTTTTTTAGAATGAAAATTAAATATTTGATTAATATTATTAGATATTGAAAAAAATTATTTTTGAAGCAAACTTACCCAATTTATTTAATCTTGAAGACCAAGATTTGTGTAATAAAATTAATATTTGATTTAGGGTTACAACGGTGAAACTTGGAGAGCACGATTGTTATTATATATATAACCCTAAAGTTGTGTACAGTGATTTTCTAATTTGTAATCTCATCACACACACTTTGGTCCTGCAGCAAGTGTCCGTTCTCCTGCCTAGTGTCCATCTGATTAAATGTGTCCATCTGATATAGGAAGAAAAGCCAGGATTCTTATAACTTTCTTTTCTGGTTGGTATTATTATTATTTCTCAATTTTTTTTTTGACAATATTATTATTTCTCAATTTAACATTTATTTTTCCTTCATCATTCTATGTACACTAATTTCTCTGTAATCGTTGTGTTATTTTCATTACGGCTCTTTTAATGTTAAGAGAATTAATGGCTACTTGTTAATTAAGTAATGCATGTTTTCTTTCTTTCTTTTTGACCAATCAGTGATGCACCCTAAAAGCCACTAAGTTTGATAGTAGTGAGGACCGAGGGTAGTTGGGTAATATGATATACGTCATGAGTTTTTGATTCTCAGCTTCATTGTATTGTATCTTTTGTTTTTAATTTTATTTATTTTTCATATATTTTTCATATCTTTTGTCCTCTTAAGCTCAATCTCATGTTGGTGACTAATGTTGTGGGCGTTGCTCGTCCACGAGCTTAGTCACATTTTGGGTTGGCTTAAAAAAAAAAACTACAACAATGTTGATCATTAACCTGTTATCTTTCTTATTTCTTCTTCATTCAGAATTGTGCTAAAGATACTATGATCCAGAAATTCAAAATGAAGGAAGAGTTGTCTCGTTCAAGTTCAAAACCCGTCGTAATTAGACAAGTATGGGCACACAACCTAGAAGATGAATTCGATCGCATACGTAAAGCCGTTGTTGATGGATATCGTATGGTGTCAATGGACACTGAATTTCCTGGAGTTGTTTATCCACCCAAAGTCGATAGCCATCACCTCCGACCTTCCGACATTTATGGTTACTTGAAGGTTAATGTCGACGCTCTCAAACTCATTCAGTTGGGTCTCACCTTATCGGATGCAAGTGGCAACCTACCTTTTGAAGCCGATAACTGCTACATTTGGGAGTTCAATTTTTGCGATTTTGACGTCCGGCGTGACCCCCACAACAAAGATTCCATTGATCTTCTCCGACGCCAAGGTATCGATTTCAACTGCAATGTCATTCACGGTGTGAATTCGTTCAACTTTTCTGAGTTGATGAAGAGTTCTGGACTTGTCCACAATAAAGCAGTGACGTGGGTGACATTTCACGGCATCTACGATTTTGGATATCTTGTGAAGATACTAAAACAGAGTAATCTTCCGGATAGCTTGGAAGGATTTTTGTATGTAATGAGAGACATATTTGGAACGAGTGTCTACGATATGAAATATATGATCCAACATTGCAATGGACTATACGGTGGTCTCGAACGTGTTGCAAGTATTCTTAAAGTTGGTCGGATTGCCGGAAAGTCACATCAAGCTGCATCTGATAGTTTGTTGACGTGGCAGGCGTTTCAAAAGATGAAACTCATGTATTTCAGCAACAATGAAGTTAAAAATCATGCTGGAATGATTTTTGGATTAGAAGTTACGTCTTACTAAATTTTAAAATCGAATATTACACGGACGCATTCTCTATCAGTTCTGTGCTATCAGTTGGGCTCGGGTCTCGTAGATAGATCAAATATTGAACTACATATAAAACTATTACCGTTTCTTTTTTTTTTTAGTTATTCTGTTTTCTATTTGTCATATTATTATTCTGTTTTAAATATGTTCTGTTACTATTCTCTGCCTTTTGCATAGTTAGTGCGCTCAATGATCTAAATGTTGATACTCGAAAAGTTCATGAGTAGGGGAAATAAGGAGGAACATCAGATAACAAGAGCCACATTTCAATTTTCAGGCATTGAGTTTCTAATACTATTCATTTTCAGGTTTATTATTACAGTATTGTTATCTTTTGAGAAATTTAATTGTGATATTTTCTTGACAAGAATAAAATATCAGTACCGTTAAATGTCGCCTAAGAAAAAACAGAATCTATGTGCGCACCATTTTGTTCTGGTTTGGTATAGTTGGCGTGCTGCGCACACAAACGGTTTATGAGTGCTTGTTTCTTCTGCAGGACACATTTCTATTATTTTTATTTTCCACTATAACACAAATATGTTATTAAGGCCACTTCTAACAAACATTCAAATTTTTCTCTGAATAGGCACTATGCTTTGCCTAATGCCTAGTGCCTCACAACCAAACCAATCAGCAGAAATCAACATTTCTTGCAGCTGAACAGGAACCATAAATTTCCTCAAGGTTACTTGAGAATTGAGATTTGGTCCTTAAGGTTACTACTGAGGAAAAGAGGGATGTCAGGTTAAAATAAGGAAAAGTTTAGTGTTGGTCTTTTTAACAATGCAAATAAAGCTAGCTAGGCTTAATATCCTAAAAAAACATGATTTCAAAGGCATAGCAGGCTAAGGAGATGTGACTTATTAATCACAAGATTCCAACTTCCTAAGGACTAGAGAATCAAATGAAAAGTATTATGATGATAATGATACATGTGTATTTTTGTGACTGCATATTAATCACAACATTGCACAAATCTTATTAAAACTATTATTACAATCATGTTAAATTTCCACTATTATGTGATTTCAACCCTAATTGTGTGCCGCTGTCGTTTATGTGATTTCTATTCACACTGTTAAAACAGGAATACGGTAACAGACATCACATATACCGTTTGTCACATCCGTTCGTTTTTTAAAACCATGATATAAGAATGATATTTTTTTTTTTGAAAAAGCAAAAATTTTATTAATAAAGTGAAATAAGCACAAGAAGTGCTATTTCAATAAACCAAATCCAACTGATACAAAGTAGCAGACACATACACAATATCCTCCCTATTATAATGACCACATGACTGCCACAATGGCCAATACAACACAAACCAATAAATCAGGAGCAGCAAAAAGCAATAGACTAAACAACCAAAGATGAACATCCATCCAGCCTGATAAGTCTCCCAGCAGGGAGGAAATTCAAAAGGACAGACCCATCATGACAGAGGACCGATGAAACGAATGCACAACTTCAGCTACGAACATAATAATCACGATGTCACTATTGCACTTTGGGACCGATTAAAAATCATGTTATTTCTCGATTGCCAAATTAAAGTAACAGCAGAAAACCATACAGCTCCCATCATATCCCTAATCCTTTTATTTCGGGGCACCATATTTTTCCAAAGTGTTAAATGAGCTGATCCCTCTCTTGCTAAAGCAACCGGGATTCCAAGCCATCTCACTATTTCTCTCCACATCGCACCCAAAATAGGACAATTGAAAAATAGGTGTTCTTCAGTTTCCAACCAAGAGTCGACATATTTGAGGGAATAGGTTGATTCCAAATGTCACGAACATCGAGGCCTAACTCATCCTTACAAAACCGGCTTGTAAGGTGAGGATTGCCTCCTCTTTATAAACTCTTCTCAAGAGTCCTATCTATCTGATGTGGGACTAAATCCCACCGAGTGTTGGCCGCTAACACACCCCCTCACGCTTCAGCCCAGCCCAATGGGCCTGAAGCGTGAACGATGTCGGAAGCCCAACGATAGACCCTGATAGGCTCTGATACCATGTCACGAACATCGAGGCCTAACTCATCCTTACAAAACCGGCTTGTAAGGTGAGGATTGCCTCCTCTTTATAAACTCTTCTCAAGAGTCCTATCTATCCGATGTGGGACTAAATCCCACCGAGTGTTGGCCGCTAACACCAAACGTCCTTGAACCACTCACATTCTACCTCGTCCTCTTCTCCTTCAGTTAGCAAATGATAAGCATCTTTAACCGAATAAGAGTCATCTCCCCACTTCCAACAATCTCCCTCACTCTCCACCCTCTTTACCCCTAGCACTAACCCACTATATACCTCCACCATTTTTGTTGCGGCGCTTGCCCAACCGCTGCAGCTGTCATTTAGCGACAGAAAGAACCGACGCTACTGCCTTATTTGGACTGCAACCACTTGCCTTTCTTCTTGTGGTGTACACGTTCGAGACCACCGTATAGTCCATTGCAATAACGGATCATGTATTTCATATCATAGACACTCCTTCCAAATATGAATCTCAACACACCCAAAAATTCTCCCAAGCTAAACGGAAGATTACTCTGTGTCAGTATCTTCACAAGATATTCAAAATCGTAGGTTCCGTGAAATGTCACCCACGTCACTGCTTTATGGAAGACAAGTCCAGACGTCACCATCAACTCAGAAAAGTGGAATGAATTGACACCGTGAATGACATTGCAGTTGAAATCGATACCTTGGAATCGGAGAAGATCAATGGAATCTCTTCTAACATACATTGAATTTTTCTTTGAATAGGCACTATGATTTATTTTTTATAACTATATATTTTCCCTCCATTAATGGTATCCAATATCAAATTAAGTATATGATGCTATTTCTTCTGTTTTGTTAAATTAGCCCTGCCCATTTCTGTATAATCTTTGATCTATCCTATCAAACATTTCATGACCATATCAAATTAAGGGTCAATTATTTATTACACATATTATGTAGATATGTTCCGGTACATTTCTTGAGGTGTATCGGTACATCTACATAATATATGTACCGGAGTGTTCACCAAAATTAAGTATATGTTGCTTGCTAGTTGAAAACATTGGCTAGTTACATAAGAACCACTTGAGAAAGATAAAAAAGATAAATTTAAAAAGGTTTATCTAACTTTTATATTAAAATGACATTTCAATAGAAAATAAGATATTTTCCTTTCTTACCAACATTTTTATTCTTAAATATTATTTTATTCGTACACTATGATTGCAATTCGGGTTATTAGATTAGGAATAATATCATCTAAGGATGTTTTCCATGAATGCATGCTAGTGTTTTCCACCCGTACATGCAGATTGACATTGTGCATCGGATTTACAAGGCTTTTGTGCATCAAGTACTTTTCCACCATCTGAAAATGGCGGAGAAATACACGCACAATGTCCGTCAATACATGTACCAAATTCTATACCCACAAATCCAGATTCACATTGTTCATCTGATTTACAAAGTATTTGTCCATCAAGTTCTTTTGCAACCTCTGTAGATGGTGGACTAAAACACCAACATCGTCCGTGTTCGCATACTCCATGTTGTCCAACCGGACATCCAGATTGACATTGCCCATCTGATTTACAACTTCCATCAAGTACTTTTGCAACCTTTGTCGGTGGTGGTTCATAACACCAACATCGTCCGTGTTCACATACTCCATGTCTTCCAACCGGACATCCAGATTGACATTGCCCATCTGATTTACACGCTCCATCAAGTTCTTTTGCAACCTCTGTAGATGGTGGACTAAAACACCAACATCGTCCGTGTTCGCATACTCCATGTTGTCCAACCGGACATCCAGATTGACATTGCCCATCTGATTTACAACTTCCATCAAGTACTTTTGCAACCTTTGTCGGTGGTGGTTCATAACACCAACATCGTCCGTGTTCACATACTCCATGTCTTCCAACCGGACATCCAGATTGACATTGCCCATCTGATTTACACGCTCCATCAAGTTCTTTTGCAACCTCTGTAGATGGTGGACTAAAACACCAACATCGTCCGTGTTCGCATACTCCATGTTGTCCAATCGGACATCCAGATTGACATTGCCCATCTGATTTACAACTTCCATCAAGTACTTTTGCATTTGTCGGTGGTGGTTCATAACACCAACATCGTCCGTGTTCACATACTCCATGTCTTTCAACCGGACATCCAGATTGACATTCCCCATCTGATTTACATGCTCCATCAAGTTCTTTTCCTTCTAATTTCATGCACATATCTACATATTCAAACAATGTCAGCATAAGATTAATTTTGTATGTAAAAAGTATAAACTTGTTTGAATTTAAACATCAGCATAAACAATGTACTTAATTAGTTCACTGGTTGCAAACCTGATGTAAAGATGCAGAAAGCCAATGAGAGCACCATTATGAGAGCACATATCCTTGTAATCTCCATCTTGTAAGTATGATATGTTATATTGTACACATGTCTATTATTTATATAATGCATATCGTGAGACTCTATCTTGACCAAATTAATTGTTTTTATTTTTATTTTTATTTTTTTTTATTTTCCTTGACCAAGTTAATTGTTTTCTATTTACATATTAAATTTCTATTTTTCTTTGATATTAACTTTCTTTGATTTTCGTTTTAAAGTTTTTCTATTTTTTGTACAAATACATTTCTTTTTGTAAATGGAAATTTACTGTTATTATTTGTGTGTGGTCATCTATTTATGTTTGACTATTATATTAAAAAAAATTAATTACTTAATGATGAAGGAATTTTATTCAAAAATAGTAATTACATTTGTCAGTTCTTAATATTGAACTAGCTTTCTAATTTTCCATAGATTCATTTTTTAATTCTATTTGATATTTAGGTCTTGTTTGGACTAACTTATTTTTGATCTTATGTAAACAACTTATGCAATATAAATTAAGTTTTATGTTATTTTATAAGCTCACACTAGTGAAAATTGTAATTTTATAAGTTATTTTATCATTAACTACCTCCACAAACTTATAATAATACATAAAAATTGCATAAGCCATTTGCATAAGCTCAAAAATAAGTTAATCCAAACAGGGCCCTAATCTAACTAACTTTAATAGAACGTATGGTAATTTTTTTTTTAAAAAATAAATTAGTGTCGAGTATATTCAATTAACTAATTACATCGTTATAAATTTCAATTGTTGAAATTTGAAAAACAAATCGTAGAATTCATCTCAATATTTTTTTTTAATTCAATAGTTGAATTAATGAAATCTAATGTTTATATTAAGTTATTCAACAGGTCCACGAAGCGTCAAGCTTGTTAAGGCGTAGACGTTTATTCTTCAGCAAGTCGACCTATCACTCCACCAATCGTCAAGCATATTTATGGTGTGGACGTTTGTGGGATCTTCTCATCCAACACAACCCAACAATGAAAAGTTTATAAACCCACTTGGGTTGGTGCATTGGTATTGGCTTGGGACCTGGGAGTGTGCTCCTCTTGAGGTCTGAGGTTCGATTCTCTCTGGCGCCAATTTGGGTGGGCTAATTTAGCTTCTTCAAAAAAAAAACAATGAAAAGTTTACTAATGAAGATGATGACAATGAATTTGCGGAAGACATTTTTTATGAAGACTTTTTTATTTGGCTTAACTACACATTTTGTCCCTTACATTTATTTTATGTTTTAATTTGGTCCCTTACATTTAAAAAGTATCAATTTGATTCATTAGGTTTATTTGTAACTTAAAATTAGGATGTTAATGATTAGGACATTTTGGGATTTATGTTTTTTAACATGTTTCTTGCAGAATTTCCGACGGATTTATTTGCAGAAACAAGTTTCATGCAGGTATTAGTGCAGATTTAAAATTCACAGGAAATTTTACTGCAAATTTGTTGTCATTTTCGGCATCAAAATCCGCAGGAAATAAGGTATTAGCTAGGAACACGAATCCGCAGGAAATGTGTTTTCTGCAGATTGTTTTTCTAAATCCGTAGGAAAATCTGCAGAAAAACAGAAAATTTCTTATAGTGAGTAGGCTCAACGATCTACATTTTGATTCTAGAAAAGTTCATATGTAGGGAAAACAAGGAGGAGCATCAGATAACAAGAGTCACATTTCAGGTTGAGTTTCTAATATTCATTTGAAGATAACAATATTGTTATCTTTTGAGGAATTTAATTATGATATTTTCTTGTTAACTATAAATTATCAGTACCTCTAAATGTTGCCTAAGAAAAAACAGAACAGAATCTTTGCGCGCACCATTTTGTGCCAACACTTGTCAAAGGTGATCTCTTCTAACATATACATTCAAATTTTCTTTGAATAGGCAGTATGATTTAATTTTTATAACTATATAGTTTCCCTCCATTAATGGTATCCAATATCAAATTAAGTATATGAATATGCTATTTCTTCTGTTTTGTTAAATTAGCCCTGCCCATTTCGGTATAATCTTTGATCTATCCTATCAAACATTTCTATGACCATATCAAATTAAGTATACGTTGCCTACAAGTTGAGAACAATGGCTAGTTACATAAGAAGTAAAGAACCACTTAAGATACAAGAATAAAATTAAAAACGTTTATTTAACTTTTATATTAGATGATATTTTAATAGAAAATAAGATATTATTTTATTCTCGCATTATTTTATTCGTACACTACGATTGCATCACAATATTCACTTTCTCAGTTTGCAACCTCTGTTGGTGGTGGTTCAAAACACCAACATCGTCCGTGTTCACATACTCCATGTCTTCCAACCGGACATCCAGATTGGCATTGCCCATCTGATTTACAAGCCCCGTCAAGTTCTTTTGCAACCTCTGTTGGTGGTGGTTCATAACACCAACAACGTCCATGTTCACATACTCCATGTCTTCCAACCGGACACCCAGATTGGCATTGCCCATCTGATTTACAAGCTCCATCAAGTTCTTTTGCAACCATCGTTGGTGGTGGTTCATAACACCAACATCGTCCGTGTTCACATACTCCATGTCTTCCAACCGGACATCCAGATTGGCATTGCCCATCTGATTTACAAGCCCCGTCAAGTTCTTTTGCAACCTCTGTTGGTGGTGGTTCATAACACCAACAACGTCCATGTTCACATACTCCATGTCTTCCAACCGGACACCCAGATTGGCATTGCCCATCTGATTTACAAGCTCCATCAAGTTCTTTTGCAACCATCGTTGGTGGTGGTTCATAACACCAACATCGTCCGTGTTCACATACTCCATGTCTTCCAACCGGACATCCAGATTGGCATTGCCCATCTGATTTACAAGCCCCGTCAAGTTCTTTTGCAACCTCTGTTGGTGGTGGTTCATAACACCAACAACGTCCATGTTCACATACTCCATGTCTTCCAACCGGACACCCAGATTGACATTGCCCATCTGATTTACAAGCTCCATCAAGTTCTTTTGCAACCACCGTTGGTGGTGGTTCATAACACCAACATCGTCCGTGTTCACATACTCCATGTCTTCCAACCGGACATCCAGATTGGCATTGCCCATCTGATTTACAAGCCCCGTCAAGTTCTTTTGCAACCTCTGTTGGTGGTGGTTCATAACACCAACAACGTCCATGTTCACATACTCCATGTCTTCCAACCGGACACCCAGATTGACATTGCCCATCTGATTTACAAGCTCCATCAAGTTCTTTTGCAACCTCTGTTGGTGGTGGTTCAAAACACCAACATCTTCCGTGATCACATACTCCATGTCTTCCAATCGGACACCCAGATTGACATTGCCCATCTGATTTACAAGCTCCATCAAGTTCTTTTGCAACCTCTGTTGGTGGTGGTTCATAACACCAACATCGTCCGTGTTCACATACTCCATGTCTTCCTACCGGACATCCAGATTGACATTGCCCATCTGATTTACAAGCTCCATCAAGTTCTTTTGCAACCTCAGTTGGTGGTGGTTCATAACACCAACATCTTCCGTGTTCACATACCCCATGTCTTCCAACCGGACATCCTGATTGACATTGTCCATCTGATTTACAGGCGCCATCAAGTTCCCTTCCTTCTAATTTCATGGACATATCTACATATTCAAACAATGTCAGCATAAGATTAATTTATTATGTAAAAAGTGAAAGATTTAAAGTATAATCTTGTTTGAATTTAAACATCAGCATAAACAATGTACTTAATTAGTTCATTGGTTGCAAACCTGATGTCAAGATGCATAAAGCCAATGAGTACACCATTACGAGAGCACAAATCCTTGTAGGCTCCATCTTGTAGGTATGATATGTTATATTCTACACATGTCTATTGTTTATATAATGCATATCGTGAGCCTCTATCTTGACCAAATTAATTGTTTTTTTTATTTTCCTTGACCAAATTAATTGTTTTCTATTTACATATTAAATTAAAAAAACACATTTAATTCTTTAGAAAAAAGTGCAATAATAAATTTGAATCAACCAGGACTACAATTCGATCTCTCGCAACTGCGATTTAGAGGGGTTGAAACAACTTGATATCAAAATTGACCTCCGGACCAGACATATTGAGATAAGGGCAAAAGCATTTAGACAGCTTAGGGACGAAAACATTTGTATTTTAGAACCGTCCCAAATTTGTCTGAAATGTAAAAATGCTTTCGGACAAACTTTAATCCGTCCCAAAATTTCGTCCGAAATAACCAATTTTCTAGTAGTGAGGAGCGTTTTTTATTTTCATACTATGTAGGTTAAAAATAGAAAATGATCGTAAATTGTATCTTCTATTACATGTAACTTATCAACAATTAATTCTTTATGTTTTTTTTTAAATTACTGCAACTTTATTTGAAATTACTGTAACTTTCTATGATTTTTTTTTACCGTTTTCTATTTTTTTGTACAAATACATTTCTATTTGTATATGGAAATTTTCTGTTACCAAACTTATGTATAATGACTTATACACAGTTCTTACTGTGCTAGATACATGGAGGTGGTTATTATTATTTAAAAACAGTTTTCTTTTTTTCTTTTTAATTAAAAAATATTAAAAACTACATTTTTGTGAGAGGAACAGGAAAAACTGCACCTAAAGCAATGCATATAAGTTTTGTTCTTATTTGTGTGTCATCTTTCTCTATGTTAACTGTTATATTCAAAAAAAAAAAATTCTTTATCTTAACAATGAAGGAATTTTATTCAGAAATATTTACATTGGTCAGTCTTCTATTGAACTAGCTTTCTAATTTTCTATAGATGCATATTTTAAACTATTTGATATTTAATAGAACGTATGATATTTTTGTAAAATACAAATTAGTGTCGACTAATGACTATTCAATTACCTAATTACATAGTTTTTTTTTTGACAATCAAAAACTCATATCATTTCATTATTCAATAAAGGAGTAATACAAGGAGGTAGCGTCTCACAAATATAGCGACTAGACCAAGAAATGGCCGCCCGAGCAAGCGTGTGAGCAACCATATTCACTTGTCGCTTTATAAACTTCACCACAAAGTTTGGATTAAACATCATTACATTTTTAATGTCACAAATAAGAGAACTGAACTCTGAAGTACCACCACGTAAGTTGTGAATTGCATCCACCACATTCTTCGAATCCGTCTCAAAGATGGCGTGTGTGATGCCTCTGTCCTTCACCGCTTTCATCGCTTCAAGTAGTGCAAGCGCTTCGCCTTCAATTATAGAACATTTACCTTCATTCCAAATAGTTCCAGCCTTCACAAAACTTCCCGTGTGGTCTCTCAAACACCAACCAGCACTTGATTTATTTAACTCGTTATAGAAACCTGCATCGGCATTGCATTTATACCATCCCGTAGGCGGTTTTTGCCATGTTAAAACCTGTTGTTGTTGCTGTTCTGCGCCTGGCCTTTGTTGCCATTGAGTCTGCACCGAGTACCATTCACACCATAGCTGCCTAGCTTTGAGTCCCAAGCTTCGTCCTGCTTCCGTCGAACCATTCCACACCTTATCATTTCGATTGTTCCATAAGACCCATAGCAGTACCGCAAAAAGTCCTGCAGTATCTCTATCCATGTCATGACAGATGGATTTAATCACATCCTGAGTTGTATGGTACTGCTGCATGCGAGCTGCTATAACCTGTTCTAAACCAGCGGCTTGACGTGCTTGCAAACTGTCATTACAATTAAAAAATATATGCCAATCATCCTCATTACTTTGTTCACAAAGTGGACATAACAAGGGACAAGTAACACACCTAATTACATAGTTATAATTAATCAATAGTTGAATTAATGAAATCTAATTTTTTTTGTTTACAATGAGTTGGGAATCGAACCCAGAACCTATAACGTACTACCCAAACCCCTCACCACTAGACCAAACCTAGCGGCTTAATGAAATCTAATTTGATATCGAGTTATTAAAGAGAATAATTATATGCAAAGTTATTTATGTGGTTCCCGCGAGTATAGGTCAATTGATAGAATATTACATTATATATATATATATATATATATATATATATATATATATATAGTTTTACTTTAGAACTCAAAATTTCCATTCATTATACTATTTTAAAATTTCAAAAAAAGAAAAAAAAAGTGGAGAGAGATAAGAGAGAGAGGGCTATGAAGCATGGATACTTTATTTAAGGGAGAGTACCAATATATCTATGGTACACACCTAATATATTAATATATATGTATCTATTTTTTTTTATAATTTCAACGGGATCTATATTTCTAATAATATAATAATATATGTGCCTATTTATTTATAATCTTGACGCGGACTAATATTACTACATGGATCTATAATTCTATTTCAAAATGATACAAAAATAATTTTTAAATATATTATCACAAGTAATCTTACCTCACTGTAGGTAAATATAATACTAAGATTTTAACTATTATACAAGGGTTGCTTAAAAAAAAAACTATTATACAAGGAAAATAAGTTGTGGCGGATGAAAAGTTTAAATAACTATTATTATATATTGGGAACATGTTATTATAACTATTAAAAAAAAAACTATTATACATGAGGAACATATTATTACCTATTATCCATTTTTATTTATAAACAAAAATATTTCTTAATCAAATTTATGAACTTTAATATTTAGTATAATTCAAATAAAGGCACATATATGCATAAAATAGCTGCAAGTGTGCATGATATAGTAGGAATTTATATGAATAAATATTTTTAAAATGATACAAAAAATAGTTTTCAACCATATTATCTCTATGAGAAATTTTTACTATTAAATTGAAAAATATCCAACAAGTTAAATATTATTCATATATGATAAGTTGTCACTAATAAATGAGAAATATCATCCCTCCGACACTTAAAAAGGAACCGATGAGGTACAATATAACGACCATACACGGGACAACGATATTGCACTGACGAATAATTTTGTAACGGAACTAATTTTGTACTATACAATATTTGATCTATTATAATTCACCGTATTAATATTTTTTTCCATAATCTTGATAAAGAAAGTATAAATTGAAATCAAATCATGTAAGATAATATTAATCCTTATTTCTACATACGAAGATCATTCTATCATAAAAAAAAAAATCGCGGCAACGCTGCGACCCATGTGTATGCACGAGTATTATACTAATGTTTATTTTTTTAACAAAAACCCTTTTTGTTGTATGATAATTAATATCTTTTTAAAATTACAAAATTAATTGAAATTGAATATTAAATTCTAAATTAAAAATAAAAATAGATCCTTTTAAATTATCTTATCAACAAACTTTCCCCTGTTTACCATGTCTCATCTCTGTTTATTTAAAATAGAAAATTCATATGTTTTTTAAATTAAAAAATAATCTAAATTGGATTTTATATTTTAAAATAAATAAAAATAATTTTTTAAAAAATTATCTTATCAACAAACTCCCTTACTACACCCTCCATTTTTAACTGTCACTAACTGATCTCTCTCAAATGGCTATGGCTTCCTTCTGCAACATTTCAACACACTTTTTCTCTCATCACACTCACACTCAAACCAACTTCTACCACTATAACCATTCATCTTTACCAAGCTACACCATCAAAACCCGCCATGAAATTTCCACATTCTTAAGTTCCAAGCTCAATCATTACTCTGCCTCTTTGTCCACTTTCATGCCTACCCATTTGCTTAATTCTCCTGTTTCTACCGCTTTCTCGGCCGGAAATGGAGGCGGGTTTCCAGGGAGTGGAGGTGGTGGTGATGGTGATGGTGATGGAGATGGTGGTGGTGGTGGTGAAGAGGAAGAAAGGGACAGAAATAGGAAAGAGGCAATGCTGGTTCTGGCGGAGGCCGGAAAGTCTTTGGAGAGTTTTCCGGCGGATTTGGCGATTGCTGTTAAGGCGGGGAGGGTTCCGGGTTCGATAGTGAGGAGGTTTTTTGAGTTGGAGGAGTCAGTTGTGTTCAGATGGTTGTTAAAATTTGGAGGGTTTAAGGAAAGGTTGTTGGCTGATGATTTGTTCTTAACCAAGCTTGTTATGGAATGTGTTGTTGTTATCTTCACCAAGGTTTATTTTTCATTTTTACAATTTCATGAATATGAATCATACTTTTGTTTTCCAATTCCAATTTTTATATCCTATTCAAATTATTTTGATATCTGTGTAGTCTTGAAATTCTATTGTGTATGGAATTAATATTATTTTTTATGTTAAATGGATGATGACTAGCCTTAATAACCAATAAACTAGAGATATAATTTTTTTAGAAGATGAGGTATATATATGACCAAAATAGAACTTGGATTTGTTTGGGTGGGATGGTAGCTCAACTGGTTAAGCTAGTTACGAGGATGGGTGGCATTTGTTTTTTCCGTGACATTTTATATTCAGGGTCGGGATTCGAACCCACTTATTTACCTTAAAAGGTGAAATTCTAGCCACTAGGCTACTTGACCTAAAGAAAAGAACTTGCATTTGTTTGCTATGCAACTCGTACACTTCTGGGATTAGGCATGTGTGTGTCCTGTTGGGAATCATGGAATCATAGGGATGAAGATCATACTCATAAGCCAGATAGAGAGCATAATAAGAGTATTCATGAGGAAGATACTCATAGAAATTCATATTGAATGAATATAGATTTGATAAAAGAATGAGTAAAAATGTACAATGAAGTAGTTTATTTATAGGACTTTTTGGAGTAACTAACTCCCTAACTAACTTTCTAATCTCCTAACCAACTTGATAACCCATCAACTAACTCTAATTGATTAACTAAGGATCTATATTCTTAACATGTCTGACAAGCGACGGTATCTGGTAGCCTTGTCGGAGTCAGTACTGCATAATTTGCTTGTGCTCAGATATTGACCACTAGCTTCACCAAAGCATCCGAATTCTTTTTATTGTCTCTGCAAAATACCAAAATTCATCATCAGAATAAAACACTAGGAGTGTTTTAATTTCTAGGACTTGTATAATTGGCTTCATAGTACTAGACTAAACTAGCTTTGAAACCCCTCTGCTAAGAACAACTTTCTGCAATGTAAAACAAAAAGGGGGAAAGAGGGTCATCATAACTCACCCCATTTGCAAGAAAAGAAACCAACAAGTCTACCTTATTTGGGTTGACGAGTTTGAGGTGCAAACATAGTTGGAATCTCTCTCTACAGGATGCTTTTGCATACCATTCTTTACTTAAAAACGCTAAGATTGTTTCTTGTTCATGAAACTACCTTGAAAATTAGCCATGCAAACAAAAGAGTGGTGACATACTGACATGGAAAAATCTTGTGTAGATACAGTTTAAAACAACAAAATCTTGATGAAACTGATTTGTATACCATAATTGAATTTTCACATTGGGAGTTTTTGTATTAACTATACAAATCTGCTTCAAACAAGTTCTTTTCTGGTGAAATGTGCCAGAGATTGCATTGCAATATAAGTTTGATTTAATTCCATCTCCAAAAGTTTATAAATGACATAAAAGTATACTCTTTAATTTGAAGCTGTTTGGTTTGACAGTTTGTAATTAGATTCAGTCACTAACCAATGCTGGTTTATGAATGTCAATTAATGAGTTGGTTGTTCGCTTAGAATATTGTTGATAGTCACAAACCAAACCTATGTGTTTTCAGGCTGCTGCAGAGTTGGAGCGACGTAAAGAAAATTTCTCAAAAGAGATGGATTTTGTTGTCGCTAATGTGGTATGCTTATCAACAAGATAATTTTTTTTTTTTTCTTTCATTGCTTTTTTCAGCCTATCACTTTCCAGGCTAGGGTTCAAAATGTTATTACTCATTAGGATGATGAAAATAAGTGAAAATCTGATATTAGTCGTTATCTTGATAAGCATGGAATAGGCATGATCCTCCCTCTTCTTTCCAAAATGAAATTGATAAATAAAGCTATGTACAAATTTATAGCTTATACTATCTCATACATTTATTGAAGAATGAACATAATTTGGGCCAAATTCTAATTTAGTTAGGAGTAATTGTTGTAAGCATCTTATGCTCAATGATTGAATGTAACATGTGTCGGTGTTGTCTCGTGTTGGACACATACACGTGTCAAACACTGGACAAGCTTCTTTTAATCTGAAGTTCTGATGCGCTACATGAAGTTGCTTCCGTAAAGTGGTGACATGCATTATTATGGGGGACACCATGTTGGCCACAAATATCCTTCATTTATTCCATTTAATTCGAGGTTTGTAGAGCGGATCAACTGCTAAATGAATCAGTTTCATATTGAAACAGCTTTCTTTCTTGATTGTACTGCTTTGGCACCTCCTGTACTTCTTGTTATGGAGGAAGCTTTAATAAATTTTGCCGATTAAAAAAAAAAAGAAAAAACAAAATAATAGAAACATATTCTTCTGCCAGTTCCTAGGTGATGAAAGTTATTAACTCAATAAACAATTTATTCCTGTTACATTAAAATCCAATCTTCATAATTAGACATTTTTTGTTCCTATAATCTGCTTGATGTCGCATTTTCCCTTTTTGTTCCAATTTCTTTGCTGTAACTTCTTGTACTCTGATGTAATTTTTTCCAGTTTCTTTATTATGTAAGAATTTGTGAACCATCTTATTCAGTGTGTTAATTTATCTTAGGTAACAGGCATTGTAACAGGTTTTGTACTTGTATGGTTTCCTGCGCCCACCGTTTCTCTTAAACCTCCTCCTGCAGTTAGTGCTGGAGCTATTGCCAAATTCTTCTATGGCTGTCCTGAAAATGCTTTCCAGGTTAAGACTCTCTTTAGCTTTTTTGCATCTCCTTTTAAAATAAGCACTTATCATATAAGTTCTTATGTATAACCTAATTCTATAAGGAAAGATCAAATATAGCCAAACTGTTTTTAATGTTATATAAGGCGTTTCTATGAGGTATCCTGAAGAGCGCTTTTGAAAATGAGCTGAAAACAACTTCGTTGTTCTCATAAGCTCTCTCAAATGGCCTATACATATGCCAGTAGATAAGTTCAAATAAGTCAATCCAAACATATATGATCCGATGTTGATGAATTTTATGTTTTCTCAAGGTGGCTTTGGCAGGAACATCATACACACTTTTACAAAGAATAGGTGCTATAGTGGTATGTGTTAGATCACCTAAACCAAGTCAAATTGTTATATTAATATAAGTGATCGAAGGTCATATCCATCTCTTATGCAGCGTAACGGAGCAAAGCTATTTGTAGTCGGAACCGGTGCTTCACTGGTAAACCAGCACCTTACTTTCTTTCTCTTGGTCCTTGCAAATTGAATTCCATTACTCTAGGTTATAGAAAACAGGTAAAACTATCATTCTTTTTTCAGGTTGGTATAAGTATAACAAATGCATTGATCAATGCACAGAAGGCTGTAAATAAAACATTTACGGTCGAGAATTTACCTGTAATATCAACCAGTGTAGCTTATGGAATTTACATGGTAGTAGTTAGCAACCTCAGGTATTACATTTTTCTTGAAAGTTGAATAATATCAATGCATTAAATCACTTTCAAAGAAGAAACAAGCAATGATACATCATCTGCAGGTATCAAGTACTAGCAGGAATTATTGAGCAACGGATTCTAGAACCGTTACTACGTCGAAACAAGCTTATACTAACTGCAGCGTACTTTTTTATTAGAACTGCAAATACTTATTGGGGCTCTCTACTGTAAGATTATTGATTGTTTAATTTAGCTTAATTCATAATTATACACTAAAATTAATTCTCTTCTTTTTAGTTCTCATCATTTTGTATATATCTTTGATTAGGTGGGTGGATTTTGCTAGATGGGTTGGAGTCCAAAAGATAAAGAGTTAACCATTAGTTTACATCACAAGATATATAGTGTGATGAATTCAATTGGTTAAAGCTTGTGTACATTTGTTCATTCAAAGAACTCTGAATTGTTGGTTCTTAAATTTGTTCTCTTTGTTTTTGTTTATTTTGGTTTAAAATGCATTTAGTCCCCCACAACATATATCATTTTTTGCTTTTAGTCTGTGTACATTTTTTGTTTTATTTTAAATCTTGTAGATATACCAATTTTTATTTTTGGTGTTTTGTTTTAATCCTTGTTAAATTTGTTCATATTGAAATTGGTCATGTAATAATCATATTAATATGTCAAAATACACATTGTGTTATGCAACTAAATATAGATATTATGCAACTAATTTACATTAGAATATTCTTCATGCACGCCACTAATTTACATTAGAATATAAAAAAACAATCGATCGTTAGTTGGTCCAGTGGTGATTAGCGCTAGACTTATTAGGGAGGTCTAGGGTTCGACCCTGCAACTCTGATCGGAAGGTTAAAACCAACTGATGTCAGAATTGACCTCCAAACTAGATTAGGCGGTCCAATAGACCGGATATTCTTACATGGTAAGTGACCAAATAAATTACATTTAATAATATATTTAATAATTTGAAAAGTAAATATTATTTAATTATTTTTTGTGAGTGTGATGAAATGCAATTTATTTGTTCATTTGACCGTTCAAGAATAATTCTTTAATATAAAGGATAAGTATAAATATTCATATTTAGGGTTGGAGCTAGTCCTGAAATTTAGCATTTCTTGAAGAAGCAGTTACTGATTGTTTGTACCGGAAGTTTGAAAGACAGTAGGCATTTCAAAGTTATCTACCCACAACGGTAGTGACCCTTTTGAAAGATGATGGCAAAAACTAAAAGATATGAAGGATGTGGTGTGGGAATAGACCTTGGCACAACCTACTCTTGTGTTGCAGTGTGGGTGGATGAACATAATAGAGTAGAGATCATCCACAACGACCAAGGCAACAAAACCACTCCTTCTTTTGTTGCTTTTACTCATGAGCAAAGGTTGATCGGTGACGCTGCTAAAAACCAGGCTGCCGCCAACCCAGAAAACACTGTATTTGGTACATTCTAGTTATCTTTACTCCTTTATACATATAATATATTTTCAGATTAAGGTGCATGCTTTATTATTAGTCTTAACTGAACTTCATATCATTAAGATTCAATTACAAAAATGAACTTACATGGTCGATAAGGCCTAACTGACAACTGATAATGTCGATATTGTTAGGTTGTAGACCTGTAAATTGACCTAACATGTCCAAATAGTACGTGGATTTCATTAGATATATCTGTAGAATGGTTTATTGGAACCCTTTTAACACATATTCCTTTAGTCCTACAAATATTTCGGTTAGTTTAGTATTTGATTTGGTGATGATGGATTTATTTATTTTTTATCAAAACTAGGGAATAAACATTGATGAATTTTTTTGTAATGCTAAACATGTCAAGAAATTTATAAAGACTAAAGACATTGAATCTATATTTTTACTCTTATTATTGCATTGCTATGTTTGTTGGCCAAATGAATGATAATAAATATTGAATATTCTTTTAATTTTTCAGATGCTAAGAGGTTAATCGGAAGAAAATTTAGTGATTCTATTGTCCAAAAAGATATAATGTTGTGGCCATTCAAGGTCATTGCCGGTGTTAATGACAAACCCATGATTGTTGTTAAATACAAGGGTCAAGAGAAGCACCTTTGCGCCGAGGAAATCTCATCTATGGTCCTCACAAAGATGCGAGAGATTGCAGAGGAATATTTGGAATCACCCGTTAAGAATGCGGTTATCACCGTGCCTGCTTATTTCAATGATTCTCAACGAAAAGCCACTGTAGATGCTGGCGCCATAGCTGGCCTTAATGTTATGCGAATAATCAATGAACCCACTGCTGCAGCTATTGCATATGGCCTTGACAAGAGAACTAATTGTATAGGAGAACGGAATATTTTTGTCTTTGATCTTGGTGGTGGGACTTTTGATGTGTCTCTTATTACGATCAAAGATAAGGTCTTTCAAGTAAAGGCTACTGCCGGAAACAGTCACCTTGGGGGAGAGGACTTTGATAATAGAATGGTGAACTACTTTGCACAAGAGTTCAAAAGGAAGAAAAAAGTGGACATTATCGGGAACTCAAAAGCCTTGAGGAGGTTGAGAACTGTGTGTGAGAGGGCAAAAAGGGCACTCAGTTTTGTATATACCACCACTATTGAGGTAGATGCTTTATTTGAAGGCATTGACTTCTCTTCATCAATCACTCGTGCCAAGTTTGAGGAAATCAACATGGACCTTTTCAATGAGTGCATGGAGACGGTGGAGCGGTGTTTGGTTGATGCTAACATGGACAAGATTAATGTAGATGATATTGTCCTTGTTGGTGGATCTTCAAGGATTCCTAAAGTAAGGCAGCTATTGCAGGACTTTTTTAAGGGAAAAGATCTATGCAAGAGCATCAACCCTGATGAAGCCGTTGCTTATGGAGCTGCTTTCCAGGCTGCTTTGCTGAGTGAAGGCTTTAGCAATGTTCCAAATTTGGAGCTGATGGATGTCACACCGCTGTCTTTAGGTTGGCGCCTACAAAATGATGTCATGGATGTGGTGATCCCTAGGAACACTTCCATTCCTGCCAAGGACACAAAAACATACATCACAGTTGGAGATAACCAATCCACTGTCTTTATTCAGGTTTATGAGGGTGAGAGAACAAGAGCCAGTGACAATAACCTTCTTGGTTTTTTCAATCTTTCTGGCTTACCCCCTGCTCCTCGCGGCTATCCTTTCGATGTATGCTTTGACATAGATCAAAATGGTATTCTAACTGTTTCTGCTTTGGAAACCTCCACTGGCAATACCAATGAGATTACAATAACCAGCAACAAAGAAAGGTTATCGAATGATGAAATTAAGAGAATGATTCGTGAAGCTGAGGATTACCGCGTTGAAGATAAGAAATTCTTAAGAAAGGCCAAAGTAATGAATGCATTGGATGACTGTGTCTACAAAATGAGAAACGCAATGGAGAAGAAGGATATTAACTTAAAGCTCTCATTACAAGAAAACAATCAGATCAATGCTGCAATTACAATGGCCACAAATTTGCTTGATGAGAACGACCAGCAGATTGAAATTGATGTTCTTGAGGATCAATTGAGTGTGCTCGAGAGTATGTATGAACGCATTATGAAATTGTAAGTGTAGTCTTGCATATTTTTGGTAAGTGAATGCAAATCTCTATGATGATTACCTTTTAGTTACAAAGGTTTATTATTGTTATTGTATTTCACTTGTTAACCATGCAAATCTTATGCGAAAACCATGACTTGGAAACTCTTTTTACCATTTCTGTTAATCTACAAGTTTATTTCATTGTTTTCCACTTGAAATTTTCATTTGCTGCATAATCAGTTGATGGATTTCCATTTCAATTTTCATCCACTTGAAAGATTTTGACTTCGTGAATGTTTTAGCCTTTTCCAGATGATCATTGATCAGTGATACTTGATCAGAACTTTTCTTGCTGATCATTGATTGGTGACTTTCTGTTGCCACCAAAAGGAGTATACTTGATCAGAACTTTAGTATATTTTGATGTACTTTGTATCTTTCTTTCATTTGCTCTATGAAATGGTCATAAGTAATATGTTTGGCAATTCAAAATAAATCCAATTCAACTAATTCAAATATAATGAAATGTTAGTATTTCGAGTTGTTCATAGCTACCATCTATCAGTCTTAAACTCTTAAGCAACAGAAGATTCAGTCCTAGATCGAAAATGACAGTCCGACAAGAAACTTCACAGAATAATACGGTTATGACCTTAGGGCCATGATTTTGAAGTTTAGAATGACAAAACTAATACAGGACAACCTCAAGAATCCCAAATTTCATAACAACATTTAAATTGTGGAACTAATACATAGCCCTGTATTGATTTTTCACTATAAGTTCATCCCAAATGGGTCTATAATTCTAAGTTCTAACACCACTCATGATTTTTCTCTATGATTTTGGGTTTTTCCAAACATACATATAATTCGATCTACATTAATCACTATTGTGAGAATGAGTTGCAAACGGACATTTCGTAAACAGATAATCATCTAAGACAGTATATAATTTGAAACACTGTATTACATAAAGGACAGAATGGAACATAGTTTATGCATTATTTAAACCATAGTAAAATTCAACTATAGGATATCTAATATAACATAGTTTACGCATCGATCAAATACAAATTTCCATGTTGTAAAGCCTGATGATGATAATTTCATCAAGATTTGGTTTATTTGATTTTTATCTATGGTGTAGGTTTTTTCCATATAAAAAACTGCGGAGCCCGTACTCGAAACTGTCATGGTCTGTAGTACTTTTGAATTTTGTATAATATATGTTAGAAATTTGAGCTCGTTTTCTGTTCCTTTGAAACCTATAAGGCAGAATGTTTTGAGCTGTGATGAAAGGCAGGTTGGAACAATTGGGTCATCCTTCAAATATTTGTCAAATATGTCAGATTGATCTCCATCATCACAATCCTGTAAACAATATGACATGAAATTTGATTTTACTTTTGTTTTTAAAATAAAAAATACATGCATGGATTTAGATATGAAAAAGAAAGGGAAAATAATCATATATATAACAATTAAATTTAAACCTGAATAGTAATATTTTGAAGTTTTGGACAATGTTTGAGAAATTTTAACAACCACACCAGTTTTGATTTTTCTGGGACTGTTTGATCTTTATAGATAAAGATAAGCTCAATGCTAGTGAGATTGTAAAATATCGGAAACTCGGTGCAAGATATGATTATCTCATTCTGCATGTATTAAACAAGACAACATTACAAATATATTTTTTATATGGCGTATGGCAAATCATATATAACATAAAACTATTTCTCATTGATGTAGCGGCAATGTTGCAACAACCACAATACCCGCAATCAAGGTTTTAAATTGCGGTTGCGGTCGTGGATGCGGTTGCGGTTGCAGGTATTGCGATTGCGGCTAATGCGGATACTGCGATGCAATTGCGGCCGTTGCGACGTGAAATAATTTTTTATCCGCACAAACACAGAAAAAATACTATAATTATTGTAATTCCTTATATATCTTTTACTTATAATTCTATATAAATTTTAATTCATTTTTAAGTCATCGAGACATAAGAAGACAGAAACTCTAAAATGAAAGGACATAAAGGAAAAAATAAAGGTGAGATTCTCTGAATTTTTACGAAAAGGAATATTGGATTGAACCGTTGCGGCCGTTGCAGTCAAAACTCCGTTGTGTTGCGGTGAAATGCTGTTACGTTGCGGTTGCGTTGCGGCATCACGTGTGATTTGAGTTCACACCGCAATTGCGGTCCGATGCGGTTGCAGTGCCTACCGCATCCGCAATATTGCGGCCGCATCAGGTGATGCGGTCCGCAATTTAAAACCTTGCCCGCAATCACAACCACCATGTACATAAGCAAGTTCAAACCATGGTCACCCAACATGCATTCAGGTTCAAACCATAGTGATATATAGTGTGTAAAATGTGATGCTTAGCAACATTTCTCTAACATTTACTTTTTTTATTTTTGTGAAATTCATGCGAGTCTCGTCACTTTAATTTTTAAAGTGAGAGACCCACATTAGTGTGCAACTCATTAGAGAGTATGTTAGAAAAAGTATTAAAACAGAGTGTTATTGGCTATGAAGTACGAACACGGCCACCAGACATGACACAAACACAAAGAACAAATTCCTCTAGAATAGGACAACTTGATAGAAGCTCAATAACATGATTAATATTTTTGAAAAGAACAAATTCCCAACGTAGAGTTTTGAGAAGGGGAAGATCCAACGGTTGAAAACTAATATCTTCCAATATTAAGCAATTCAAATGAAGAACTTGAAGTGTCTTACAACTAAAAATATAAGGAGATAAATGGATTACATTGGGGTTTCTTAAACCCTTTACAATGGAATGGAGTGGCATGTGGAGGCTAAGATTCTCAAGCTTTCCATATTGAACGGCTAAGATAGCACATAGGTTGAGAACTTTTAGATCGTAGGGTGAAGATTCGTTGACACATTTGAATGTGAAAGAATGTATTGGTAATTTAATGTCTCGAGAGGACATGGTTGAGATCATAAAATTTGTAAGTGAATCGAAGTCTTTGAAGGTTTGGTCGTCGAAGTCGAGTGTGAGGACTGAGTGCCACACTGATTTCCATCGCTTTGAGAGGATGCTTGTGGTTGCAGCGAGTTTGGTTGGGAGGAAAGAGAGAATGTGAGAGACTATATGATCTGGTAATTCGCTAATTCTATCAGCAGCCATTGGAGAAATTTGTTTCAATCACTGAAAGTAGGGTTTATCACAAGTATAACTAGGGTTGGTTGTTGAATTGCACATATCACTATAAGTATAAATTCGGAAGAAAAAAAAGATATCAAACAAAATAATAAAATTTTTGAAAATAAACTCAGATCACATAATAAGTTTTTTATCAGACTTACTTGGGATAAGAATAAGGGCAGTTTTGATTTGAAGCTTTATAAATACTAGTGGCCCCACGTCCTATATATGTCTATTATGTAAATTTATGTTAAAAAATAAAAAGTTTTATGGTGAGTTTGTTGATAAAAGATTTGTTTTGTTTAAAAAAAAATTGCTGCTAAAAAAACAAGGGTATTGTTAGTATTATGAAAATTTTACACCAAAATTTTTTATATCCTCTTTATATATAGGTATAGATATATTCAAGTCATCTTGCAACCGATCTAAAACTTCTTAACACACCAACTCGCACCTAATGCTATTGAGTTTAGGGTGCGGATATAAATGGTGGATACCAATTAGAATTGGAAGTTGAAAGAAGTCTCACATTTGTTGCAAGATATATAGCATGGATATATGTTTATAAAATAGACGCAATTCCCACTTTACAAACCAATTTTATAAGTCGAGTTAGACCCAACTTTCAATTCTAAGAAATACAATACATCATGTCTCACAATATTCACATTTCAAAATTATCACTAATGTTACCCAACCCTTCCATAACTAATCCGAGCTACAGAGATCACAATACAACTTCTTAACAACACTCTTATATGCTTAAAAAAAAAAATAACACTCTAAGATACTTCTCTTCTTTTTTTTTTTTTTTATTGCAAATATTATTATAAACCACACCCAAAAGGCATAAGGAATATCTAGGGGGAAAGAACAAGAAACAAAAGAAGATGCTACAAGGACGAAACAACACAGGGGACTAAAAAGCACCCCTAAAACACCAAAAGCTAGGACAGGGAAAATAAAAACAAAAAGCTAGCGATTAAAACAGCTTCCGGGGTCGCAAGACCATTCATAAAATAAGCAAGGAGAGATCTTCGATCTATCGGCAGTCCACTTCCACGAAAGGACTTTAACCTCATCAACAATCTCCATAGGTTCTACCACCTTATTTTTGAAGATGTGATTATTCCTAGCTCTCCGGATAGACCAAATCACCGAATGCCAAACCAACAACAAACCTTTTCTTTCCTTTTTAGTCTTTGCCAAAACCATAAAACAATCGAAGAGGAAGAAAAGATTCGGCTGCATCACCACCACCACCACTCCCAACCACTTGAAAATCTCATACCACACCACAAACATCGTCGGGCAATGAAGAAACAAATGGTTTGCGGTTTCCCTATTACCACACCAAACACAACACCCCTCCGAGTCATTATTTAAAATACCTCGCAAAAGAAGATTATACTTTGTAGGCACTCTATTATGAAGCAATTTCCTAGAGAAAACAATCACCTTTGTTTGCGCCGGGCTACCCCAAATATTCTTAAAGACCTTGGACTTAAAAGAACTAAGAGTCGGTCCTTCTACCAACTCCTTTACAAGAGACTCAAATGCGGATTTCACCGTAAAGCAACTTTCCGGATCTAAAGACCACCTCCAAGTATCCTCCTCAAGGGAAAGTCTCACATTATCAAGCAAAGCAACAAGAGCGGTAACACTTTCTTCCTCCCATTGAAAGAGACGTCTCCGCCACAAGAGATTCCAAGACTGCCTCTCCCCATCCACCAACACAACCTCATTAATTGTCACATCTTTTTTAGTAGAAAGAGAGAACAACCGGGGGAACAACACATCTAAAGAGCTATCTCCGATCCACCTATCACGCCAAAAACGGGTATTCGCGCCATTTCCAAGATGACGGGATACCGCCTCTACCCACCAATTCTTTGACTCCACACAATCTTCAAGGCCACAAATATCTTTCCACCAAAGGGACGCAAAATAGGGAGGTGTAAAATTTGACCAAACAACATTTTGCAAGATTTGGCCACCATATTTGGCCACCAAAACCTCCTTCCAAGGGCCCTTGTCCTCCGATTGTAGTAATCTCCATCTCCATTTCAAAAGAAGACTTAGATTCGCCGCTTTGATGTCTCTAACCCCTAATCCCCCATTCTTCTTCTCATTACACATCACCGACCACTTTATCCAACTAAGCCTCTTTCCACCATTTACACCTCCCCAAAGAAATTCTCTTTGGATACGGGTCACTTTCTTCACCATTTTCGCTGACATTTTCATAAAGGACATAGAGAAAATAGGAATAGAATTTAGAACCGAATTTATAAGAACTAACCTCCCTCCAAAACTTATATGCTTATGACTCCAAGAGTTCAATTTCTTTTTTAGGCTATCCACCATAGGTTGCCACGTTGACGCTCTCCTTGGACTCGCACCAACCGAAAGACCAAGATATTTGAACGGGAAGCTCCCTTGCTTACAATTCAGAAA
This sequence comes from Trifolium pratense, assembly GCF_020283565.1. NCBI lineage: Eukaryota > Viridiplantae > Streptophyta > Magnoliopsida > Fabales > Fabaceae > Trifolium > Trifolium pratense. Next base: position 51,049,615 of record NC_060061.1, read on the forward strand.
AGTGCGAGCCATCTCCAAAAATTCATTGGGAACATTTATCCTCATAAGGCAACTCTACCAAAAATTTGCCTTTAGCCCCGAAAAATCTTATTTCTGTCTAAGATACTTCTCTTAATACATAAAATATTTAACCTTCATGTTTAACACCATAAAATCTTGTTTCTGTCTTTTTTTCAGATTCTCTTCTTCTTTTTTTTTTCAGCTTCTCTTATAATGTAATCTACTTTTTGTTCTTGCACCTTACTAAGCAATGACTTCTTCATTAAACCATTCACAATCTTCGCATAGAATGGAGAATTAGGCTCTGTTTGGTAAAAAAAAGCTATAAGCTAGCTGATAGCTGAAAAGCTAGCTTATAGCTGATAAGCTAGCTTATAGCTGATAGCAGATGGCTGATAGCTTATAGATGAGCTTCTCTAACCAGCTTATAGCATTTTTTCAGATGCTATTTCAAGTAGCGTTTGAGCTTATAGCTTATAGCTTTTTACATTTTAGTCCAATTTTATCCTTATTATTTTTATTTTATTACTTTATTACCCTCATGTACATAAGAGAAACTGACTCCTCAAGAACAAAAGGAAAAGAAAACTGCTCCACTACTCAGCCACGTTTCATTCTTTGGCGCGCGTTCATATATTACTTTATAGATCTTTCAAGACAAAAAAAATTGTAGCAATCTGCAATGGAGAGAAGAATCTAAATTGTGTTGTTAAGTGCAAATTGATTCATAAACGATGATAAGTGGTTGTTATGCAGGATTATTTTGCATTTATTATAATTCACAAATGCAATTTACTCTATTAAGTGGCATTGTCTCCTCCCACGTTATGGGCTGATTGGAACAACGCCATTGTTGATGTGATGCAGAGGGAGGAGAACGATGCAAAATATGAGTTGATGTGGCGCAGAGGAGACGGCAAAACGACCAGCGAGGAACGAAGAGGAACAACATTGATAAACATTAATTTATTTTTTTTTTTTTTTACATAAAAAAGTTATATTTTTTTGTTTTTTTGGAAATTAAATTATTATGTATTTTTTGGTCATTTTATATTTATAACAGCTAAATTTATCAAACACTACAATTTTAATAAGCTAGCTTCTCATCTATAAGCTATCAGCCATCAGCTATAAGCTAGCTTATCAGCTATAAGCTAGCTTATAGCTTTTTTTTTTACCAAACAGAGCCTTGAAATAGCATCTGAAAAAACGCTATAAGCTTGTTAGAGAAGCTCGTTACCAAACATTTCACATTTTTATCAAACAAGCTTATAAGCTCGTCAAATAAGCTATAAGCTAGCTTATTGAACTTACCAAACAGAGCCTTAATATGTGGCACCACATAAGGTACGTAGACAGCCGAGGCTTATAAGTTCACTATGATAAGCACTTATCAAACAAACTTTTTTAGTCATACATGCTTATAGATTTAGCATATTGAACTTGCCAAACATACCTTTAAGAATAGTTTTTCCTAAATGACTTAATACTAGTTCCGGTGCCCATGATAACGTACGGGAAACACCGTCTTGTAGTAACTTCGTACAATAAATATATGTATTGTCTAAATGTTATAGTAAATAAATATATCATTCAATATAAGAACTCGTCAGACAATTAAGATTTCAGTACCAGTGAAATTTGACTTAATATTACACAATTCAAAAAGATTATAACATGTAGCCTATATATATGGATAAATTAATGATCTGTTACTAACATGCCATAGCTGGACATCAATCAAATACAAATTTCCATATTGTAGCTGTAACCTGTAAGGCCTCTTGTAGATGATGATAATTTCATCAACATTTGGTTTATTTCATTTTTATCTATGGTGCAGGTGTTTACTTTGTAAAATACTGCGGGGAACCTACTCGAAACTGTCATGGTCTGTAGTACTTTTGAATTTTGTATAATATATGTTAGAAATTTGAGCTCGTTTTCTGTTCCTTTGAAACCTATAAGGCAGAATGTTTTGAGCTGTGATGAAAGGCAGGTTGGAACAATTGGGTCATCCTTCAAATATTTGTCAAATATGTCAGATTGATCTCCATCATCACAATCCTGTAAACAATATGACATGAAATTTGATTTTACTTTTGTTCTTAAAATAAAAAATACATGCATGGATTTAGATATGAAAAAGAAAGGGAAAATAATCATATATAATATAACAATAAAATTTAAACCTGAATAGTAATATTTTGAAGTTTTGGACAATGTTTGAGAAATTTTAACAACCACACCAGTTTTGAAATTTCTGGGACTGTTCGATATTCATAGATAAGCTCAATGCTAGTGAGATTGTAAAATATCGGAAACTCGGTGTAAGATATGATTATCTCATTCTGCATGTATTAAACAAGACAACATTACAAATATATTTTTTATATGGCAAATCATATATAACATAAAACCTGAGTGTAAATGTATATACTATATCAAAGACCAGACAAAACGCATAATTGCAAGTGATTGAAATTTGAATGCAATTACACGTGTTCATGACACCACAATATCAAAGAACAATATGTACTAATGCCATCCGCAATATTGCTGATGCAATAGCCTCATCAACTGCATTACACTACAACTGTTGTGTGACATCGAATCATTTTAGACAAGACATGTTTGTGTGTTTAATTAATTTTCATACAAAAAATAAAATTTAAGAACACCAAACCCAAAAATACATTGGATCTAATAAAAAATCATACTTTTAAAGGTATCTGAACTTTTTAGTCAAACATCTCTTAAAATAAAACTATATCACAGGGATGTCTCTGAGTTTTAGGAGATTCTGTGCAAAATTTAAAAGTGGCCCTTAATAAAAAAAAATAATTTTTTTTTAAAAAAAATTATCGATTTAAATTGTATATAATATAAAAAAAATCATTTTTATTCTTGTAATCATATAAATTATTAATATTAAACCAATTGCGTTAAATCAAATAGAACAAAAAATACAAAATAATTATCTTTGTATATAACGTCAAGAAGGAACATCATAATCTAAGATTAAATTTTATGCAAAGATTAAAATGGACTAGAATTATATTTTCGAGTATAGATAACTAATCTATTGATATATTTTATGAATATTAATAATATATAACTATTATTTTATGACCTAAAATTTAACCTATTAATATACATCTGATATTTTATGGGTATAAATAATATATAAATAATATATAAGTAATATTATAGGACCTCAAAATTTTGAGTTGAGGCCCTCAAAATTTTGAGGCCCGATGTCGTCGCACTTTCCGCACATGTGTGCGGGCCGGCTCTGCTATTTCTCATTGATGTAGCCGCAATGTTGCAACAACCACAATACCCGCAATCACAACCACCATGTACATAAGCAAGTTCAAACCATGGTCACCCAACATACATTCAGGTTCAAAGCAAACTACCATAGTGATATATAGTGTGTAAAATGTGATGCGGAGTGTCAACCGACTAGAGAGTACGTTAGAAAAAGTATTAAAATAGAGTGTTATTGGCTAAGAAGTACGAACACTGCCACCACCAGACATGACACAAACACATGTCAACACCATTAATAATTTTTAAAAAATAAATATAATTCAATGTAATCATAAATGTTAGCACTCCTTAAGCATGAAAACAGATTATGTAGTAGATTCATACCGTTTCTAGATGCAGATTCTTAACCCCAGACAGCAAAGTGAGCAAAGTGCTTGGATAAAAACGAGTATGCATACTTGCTTTTACCAAATTGGGTAAGGCCTTTAAGTTGTTTTGCTCTGGAATTGTAGTTTCTACAAAAACTGAACATCGTACATGTAATTCCTCCAGAATAGGACAACTTGATAGAAGCTCAATAACCTGATTAATATTTTTGAAAAGAACAAAATCCCAACGTAGAGTTTTGAGAAGGGGAAGATCCAACGGTTGAAAAGTAATATCTTTCAATATTAAGCGACTTAAATCAAGAACTTGAAGCGTCCTACAACTAAAAACGCGAGATAAATCGATTTCATTAGGGTTTTGGAAAAATAACTTTGAAACGCAACCAAGGGGCATGTGGAGGCTAAGATTCTCAAGCTTTTGTTCAACGGCAAAGATAACATATAGGTTGAGAACTTTTAGATCGTAGGGTGAAAATGTCTTGTCGACACATTTGAATGCGAAAGAATGGATTGGTAAGTTAATGTCTCGAGAGGAAATGGTTGAGAGCATAAAACTTGTAAGTGAATCGAAGTCTTTGAAGGTTTGGTCGTCGAAGTCGAGTGTGAGGACTGAGTGCCACACTGATTTCCATCGCTTTGAGAGGATGCTTGTGGTTGCAGCGAGTTTGGTTGGGATGAAGGAGAGTATGTGAGAGAGTATAGGATCTGGTAATTCGCTAATTCTATCCGCAGCCATTGGAGCAATTTGTTTCAATCAATGAAAGTAGGGCTTCTCACAAGTATAACTAGGGTTGGTTTAAGTTGTTGCACTACATATTCACTATGAATTTAATGGATATGCACCGCCGACGTTGTAAAGTAGTTTTACACAATTATCTAATAAACAACTATAATTTTGTCATGTCATAAAAAGTGAGCCGCGCTACACAAGTATAACTAGGGTTTGTTGTTGCACTACACACATGGATTTGACTGAATCAACCAGATTTGCTAATATATGTACACCCCTACTAAGGTTCATCAAACCAATATCATCTGATATCCAAAACATATTACAATCATAAAAATAAGGATATATCCAAAAATATATGTAGAAAATAATTAACTACCGGTGCCACTATTAGTGCGATCGAGAGGGTATAAAAGTCCAATAAATACTTGGCATGCAAATTATAAAAAAATCAGACTTCTTCGCGCTCCACCGCCCGTCCAATTAGGGATGACAAAAAAACTCAAACACGAGAGACCCACCCGAACCCAAACTCAAGTCAACGGGCGAAACCCGATTTGACTGGGTTTGGGTTTGGGTTCGGGTGACACCCGATAATATGGGTGTGTGTTTCGTATCAGTCAAACCCACACCCGAAACCCATACATCCACCCGAAATATTTTATAATTACCTAATTACCCCATAGTCTCCCTCAATTTCCTTGGAAGACCTTAAATTTTAGTTGTAATTTAATTTCTTGAAAGTCTATGTTGTAATTTCTTGAAAGTCTATGTTTGAATTTCCTTGGAAGATCTTAATTTTAGTTGTAATTTAATTCAAAGTCTAGGTTGGAATTTAATTTCTTAAATTTGCAAATTATTTTCAAATGTGCTGCGGGTTTGGGTTTGGGTGGAAAAAACCCGAACCCAATGGGTGTGAGTGTGGGTGTGGATGTTGTTTTGCCACCCGAACAGCCTTTGGGTTTGAGTTTGGGTGATGATTTCGGGTTTGGGTTTGGTAAGTGTCAAACCCGCACCCATGGGCGCCCGTTGCCATCCCTACGTCCAATTTTACCCCCTCTGAATGAGGAAAAAACAGTTCCAATCCTAGAATACAAATTCAGGTCCATCCTAGAATGCGAATTCAGTTCCCATAAGAACCTTATAAATTAGGTGCGAAGCAAGGACGAGAGATACAAAAATATAAGATTTTATGAGGTTCGCATCCTAGAATGTAAACTGAATTCATATACTAGGGATGAAAATTGAGTTCCTGTTGAATCTGCTCTGTTGAGAAGAATCTCATGCTTTATCCCATCAAGTAAGGAAACTTGACTAGAATGACATTTTCGAAAGCCACTCTAATTGGCTCGGCGTTTTGTGTTAGTATGGAGTTGGTATGATTTTCCTTTAATTATTTTTATTTTTTGGTATACAATTTTGTGTGTTTTTTTTACACACAAAAACTAATTGTTTTTTACACATAAGCAGATTTTGTGTTAGTACAAGTAGTACAAGTCAGTTTGTTTTTGGTTTTAGTTATTATTTTTAATTTTTTGGTGTGCAAAATTGACGGTAAAATACTAGTAGTTCTTTCGTTTCGAATTTTCATAGTTGGTGGTCTAGTCCGTGTTCTTGTGTGGACATTGACTGATCTTGTTATCTTTGATATATTCTTGTGTTGACTAAAATATTGACTGTAAAATTTCAATTTAGAATTTTGTTCATACAATCTAAATTTTTTAGGTTTAATTGCAGATTGATCTCCCTATTTTTTTTTTTTTTTGAACAAGTCAAAATGAAATACATATATAAACAAAAAGTCTTCTCAGCACAAGACGTGCCAAGAACGACCCGATAAAGTTACACTAAAGTCTTGATCTTGTCCAACATATGATGCACCGAGTTTGCTGAGCCTCTGAACAATCTATGGTTTCTTTCGGTCCATACAACCCACACAACATCAAGCCATATAAGCTGCATGAAAGAACGTCGTGCTCGAAGACCCTCTGCCGAACCTGTAAACGGAACAAAGTGATCAGAAAGAGTCTGAGCAGTCACCAGAGTCGTCAGGCAAAGATAGAAACCTTCAAAGGTTTGCTTTGATCTCCCTATTTTTACTATTTTGCATATTTGGTCCCACTATTTTAAAGTATGGCAGTTTTGGTCTTCTATCATAATTTTTAACTATAAATTGACGATGTGATGTGTTTTAAATGATATGGTATATGATTTAATGATAAAAATATATCAACATCGATGAAATTGTAAAAAATATTGTTCATAAAGTTAATTTAAAACATGTTTTATCATCACATTTTAGATAATATGTGTTAGGGACCAAAACTATCAAATTTTAAAATAGGAAGATCAAATTTACATAATAGTAAAAATAAAGGGACTAAAACAAGTCATTCTTTAAGGTAGAAATAAAAATTAACTAAATGATGTGAATAAAAAGTTTTTTTTGAACGTTGAATAAAAGGTTGTCAGTATATTTTTTCTTATACCAGAATTTATAATCGTATGTTGTATCTTGCACAAGCAAATCATAATAGTATGTTTCTGTGTCTAAATTATGAACAAAAGAAGAAAAAAAAAGACATTTTCTTTTTTTTTTTGACAGAAAAAGACATTTTCTTATGTTATCGTGAGTTTGTTAAAAAAAAAAATTGCTGCTAAAAATAAAAGATGTGTCCTATGTTATGGTGAGTTTGTTAATAAATTTTTTTTTGTTGCTACTAAAAAATCAAGGGTATTGTTGGTATTATGAAAAGTCACCCAAATTTTTGTATCATCTTTATATATAGATATAAATATATCTATTTTTTTCCAAAATTACTATCCAGCTCACTGGACCTCCTAATTTGGTTCGAGATTTAGTTCTGATATCAAGTGGTTTCAATCTTCTTCTAATCAGTTGTAAGGATCGAACCGTTGTCTTGCTTACCAAGTCCAACACCAATTACTATTGGGACAACTTGTTTATATTTATATAACAAACAATAATTTTTCTCTTTAAACCCCTCATGTTTTCCAAAATTAATATTTCTTTGGAATTTATTTTCCAAAATATACTTAAATGTAGTTTTCATTCACATTACAGTTTTCGGGATCTATTTTCCAAAAATCAACTATTTTGGAAAACATTTTTCAAAAATTCAAATATTTCGGAATACAAAATCCGAAACTACTTTGAAAAATATTTTCTAAAGTAATTTTGGAAAACATTTTTCAAAATCCTATTATATGTGATCAAAACCGTAAATTTATTGTTCTATCATATGATTTTTCATCGGTCTCAACCATTTTTTATTTTATTTTTAACACTAATCAGTATCGAAATATAATTTTGTTGATGGATGTGAGTTATGTACACTTGTAGACGAGCATAATGTTTTGCAGCTAGCCTGAATTAATTAAACAAAATAATGAACATGTGAGAAGCTTGCGAAAGATAGAGATAAAGTTTGATAAACATTTTGACTAAAAGATGATTGACACCGATGAAAAATCAGGTTAGAAGAACAAATTTGCCATTTTGATCATAGATAACAATATTTCGGAAGACATTTTCCAAAATCACTTCGGAAAATATTTTCCAAAATAATTTCGGATTCTGCCTTCCGAAATATTTGAATTTTTAGAAAACGTTTTTCAAAATAGTTAACTTTTTGGAAAATAGAATCTGAAACAAATTGAATGTGTATGAAAAAAATTAGAGCTGAAAACTACATGGAAGTCTATTTTGGAAAATAGATTCCGAAAAAATACAAATTTTGAAAAATATTTTCCAAAAACTATTTATGAGAGCAAAATTGGAATTTCAAGGGCCATGAAGAAAAATCGGGGTGGAAAGAAAAAAATTCAACAAACAATACAGTGCTATGTAAGTAATTATTCTTTTTTTAAAAAAAAACTAATAATATGTACTCCTCCAATCACTGTTATATAAAATAAAAAAATTAAAGGCTTAAATGCACTTTTGGTCCCTCTATTTTCAAAAAAATGAAGTTTTGGTCCCCTATTTTAAAAACCAATTTTTTAGTCCCCCTATTTTCATTTTTTTTGAGTTTTGATCCCCATCCTATTTTGGGGTTAATTTGGTTGATGTGACCTTGTAACTAATGATATGACAACATTCATGTGGACAAATTTAATATCCATATCATTATTATATATTTTTAAATTCAATAAAACTTTATTTATAAAATATTTTAATTGTTAGAATTATATATTCAACTGAAATAATAATTGTTAAATCTTATAAAATATGAAATTTGAAACCCTAATTATCAAACCTTCAACTACTAGAATTTTATTCACCGTCGGAGAGAATCCTTCCTTATGGATTTCACTAATCCTATGGTTTCCGTTCAAACTCAACAATTTTTGGATTTTTAAAAACGAAAAGAAATTAGAGATGATTTTGTGTTTCAATAGAAATTACTCATACTCTTTAAATTATCTATGACTTTGGATGAGTTTGAATGAAAACCCAAAAATTGTTTTAAGTTTGAAGTTTAATTCTAGATTGGTTTTATATAAAGTTGGATGATGATGAAAGTTGAAGGTTCTTGAAACACAAAACTTGCTTTCAATATGCAATTGTTTGATATGAATCAAAGAAGATCATGTCCATGTTGTGATTGTTTGTTTTTTCTTAGGTTTAATAAATTAGAGGTTGTGAATTTTTGGATTTTTTATTTTAATGAACTTTCTTAGGTTTAATTAAATTATTTTATAAAATAAGTTTTATTGAATTAAAAACAAATAATGACATGGATATTAAATTTGTCCACGTGAACGCTGATATGCATTAGTGACAATGCCACATCAATAAAATTAGCCTTAAAATGGAATGAGGGATCAAAACTCAAAAAAAATTAAAATTGGGGGACTAAATAATTAATTTTTAAAATAGGGGGACCAAAACTTCATTTTTTTAAAAATAGGGGATGCATTTAAGCCAAAATTAAATTACCAACAAAAAATTGGTTTTCGTAGTAAGAGTGTTTATCAAGTATGTGATCAAATATTCGAATCTAACTTATATAAAGAAAGTTATTCGGTTGAAAGAAGAAAATTCATGTTTTGTACATCAAAGACGAAGATTAATTAACGCAATCAGCTGTGAAAATTTCTTACCAATACTATGTAAAAAAAATAGTTATAGTTATAATAGTGACAAGAATTTAGGTAAGGTAGCCGACAATATGTCGTATGTGTCAGGTGACAAATGTATTTTCAAAGAAAGGTAAGTTTGAACAGTTGAACAACAATTTAAATTTTTATTATTATTATTATTATTATTATTATTATTATTATTATTATTATTATTATTATTATTATTAATTTGTACAATTCTATAAATTCTGTGGATCCTCTCAAAATTGTAGCAAAGTAGTAAAATCTGTGAGATCAGTGAAGTTCAGTGAAGTTTGAGTGAGAATGGTAAAGAAAGAAGAGTTTCTCAGAGAAAACGGTTCTGAGGAGAAAGAAGAACAAGTCGTCTCACGCACTGATTTTCCTTCCGATTTCATCTTCGGAGTCGCAACTTCCGCTTATCAGGTTCGTTATCATCACAATGCGCATTCACTACTCTCTCCATTTCCATGATTTAGTATCTTGATTCAACTATACAAATTTTAATAACAATCTATCAACTTAGTGTTCTTGACTCACGAGGGGAAGGAATCTTGATCCCCAAATTGTTTTGGTTGATATACGAAATGACAAAGTCATTGAAAACTCACACACACAAAATGGAGTGACTGTGGTTCGGACCTCGGTCCTGACGTCCAACACTAGCAATTTCGGCATTTCTGTCGGTTGAGCTAGGATTTGTGGACAAATTGTTGATGATTTATTTAAGTGTTTGTTGCTTATTTGTAGATAGAAGGTGCTAGCAATGAGGGTGGTAGAGGTCCTAGTATATGGGATGCCTTTTCGCACACTGAAGGTATGAGTATGAGAACTGTTTCTTCAATTTGCTCAAACACTGCTACTTGATGCTTCATTACTTACTATGTGCTTCTTGTTTTTGGTAGGAAAAATACTTGATAAAAGCAATGGTGATGTAGCAGTTGATCATTATCATCGGTATTTGGTCAGTAATATAATATCTTTCAGTTTTTTTTTTTTTTTTTTTTTTTTTTATGTTTTTGACATTCATCTTTCTTTTACAAATATTGCCTTTGTGATGAATAGTCTGTCATTAGACCTGATAGGACATATGCCGTTGCTTGATCTATGTAGTATGTAGCCATGGGCGGCGCCAAGGCCCAACAAGACTAGGCAGTTTCCCGGGCTCTGGCCAAAATTTTTGGTATTTTTAGGGGTTAGTTTAGGGCAAAACTGATATTTTTAGGGGTTAGTTTAGGGAAAATTTGAGATTTTTAGGGGTTAGTTTATGAAAAAATTGAGATTTTTAGGGTTAGTAGTTTAGGGCAAAAATGAGATTTTTTGTTGGATTATTTACATATTATGTCACATGTGAAATTTTGCCCAAACTCTATAATTGTTCAGTCTCCGCCGCTGTATGTAGCTGACTCTACCTATAGCAAGAAAGATTTTCGCAGTCGTATATATTGTCTTTCTGGATTGATTTTGGGTTAGAAATTAGCACATTGCATATGCAATGTTTCTTCTCACGGAATTGGTTTTTGTTTGTATGAATGTGCCTGGGTTTCTTTTTTCCCAAATTTAATACTTTTGCTCAAATTTTATCTTTCAAGCCAAACACTTTTTAGGGAATGTCATATATATTGAGTCTATTTTTGTGCACAACACGAGACTACGAGAGTGTGAAAAGAGATTCATTTTTTTATTTTTTGTATCATATTATTATTTCTGTTAACTGTCAAGATGCTGCAGTGCACATATATTTCAATTTTAACTTTCTGAATGTAATTATGATAACAGGAAGATATTGATCTTATAGCCAAGTTGGGTTTTAGCGCTTACAGATTTTCAATTTCTTGGTCACGTATTTTCCCTGGTATGTTTTATTGCCGATGAATTTTAAATACATATGTTCTCCATATGGTTCATTGTTAATTTTATCATTTTCATGTCCATGAGAGCATTAAGCCTGGAGGTTTATCAGTTCCGTTGTGTCATCATTAACTGGTCAATAGTTCCTGAATTAAGTCTTTCCTGGGAGGTATTGGTGTTGGGTCATCAGCTAAGATGGTATTAACGATATCTTTGGATTAGTTGCTGACATTCTGTTCCTATTTGATATTGTTTTTATCTACAACTTGATGCTATAGAGTTTAGGCATGTAAGAGTCCAAGGAAGAGTCTGACTACTAAATTGCAATATATTTTTTCTAATTGATAGTTTATTATGTGTATTCTTGAAACAATTCTAAAGTTAATTTTTGTTTCTCAAACTTACGTTAAAATCTCAAGTATAATTAAAAAACTTATACATAAATGTGTTATGTATACCAAAATTCAAAAGTGGCAGGGCATTTGGAGACTTTACCCTTAGTTGGTGGGAAATGATGACAAGCGGTCGACTAATATAGGAGATGGCACTGGACATGGCGATAAGACTTTTAGCTAGTTTATGTAACCGAGTTTAACTTTTAGTGTTATTTTTACTAATTTTATGCCATACCATCCTTTATGAGCTATAATGTTGAGGCTAACAACATGGTTTTACTTGTCCACAATACTGTTATAGTTATTATATTGAAATTGAAGATGTTGTACTTACGGTAATTTGTTTGGGTGTAGATGGCTTAGGAACCAAAGTCAATGAGGAAGGGATCACATTTTACAACAATGTTATTAATGCTCTTCTTGACAGAGGTATTGTCTGTATAAAACTATTTTACCATTGATTTTTATCTCTTATATCAACCATATATATTAAGTTACTCATTTCCAGCAGGTATTCAACCTTATGTAACTTTATACCATTGGGATCTTCCGCTGCATCTTGATGAGTCAATGGGAGGATGGTTGAATAAAAAAATCATGTAGGTATCATCTAACTGATTATTACTGAATAAAAATATCATGCTAACCCCACCATTTTGTCTACCTATTTAATTTGCTACAGGGCCTCACTTCTTTTTTTTTTTTTTTACTGAAAAAAGTTTTTAAAATCATGTTGAGGATTGATTTCGAATATTCTATTACTGAGTGGTGTGTTCATATTGTGGCATGTGGCAGAGAATATTTTGCAGTCTATGCAGATACTTGCTTTGCAAGTTTTGGTGATAGAGTGAAGAACTGGATTACTCTCAATGAGCCTCTTCAAACTGCGGTTAATGGGTATGATATTGGAATTTTTGCCCCTGGAAGAAATGAAAATAGAACAGTAGAGCCATACTTGGCAGCACATCATCAAATCTTGGCCCATGCAACAGCTGCTTCCATTTACCGAAGCAAGTACAAGGTCAAAGACTATATACTTGTTTCTACTTGTTAAATTACATTTATTTTGTTCAGTGTGTTCTATTTTTCTGCTGTCTTCTGCTCCAACAAAATATTTTGAATCCTCCAATAGTAACTACTCTCCTTAATATCATAACTTAGCATGCATAGCTTTTTCATTTCAAAGAAAAGTAGACTAAAGGCAAATTCTAAAATGATATCGTCTCAATGTTCCAGTCCCTATTCTAAAGGCCTTATTCTGAGATATTTTATTCATAAAGTAGACTAAAGGCAAATTTTATTCATAAAGTAGCTTTTTCATGCCACAGTCCCTGGTCCTTATAAGGCCTGAACTGTAGGTGAAGTAAAATTTATTCTCTTTAAGATGTTGTCTCAATGTTCCAGGATAAGCAAGGGGGACAGCTGGGGCTGGTGGTAGACTGTGAATGGGCAGAGGCTAACTCTGATAAGATTGAAGATAAAACTGCTGCTGCAAGACGTTTAGATTTTCAGATTGGCTGGTATTTTCCTATACATTTGTTATATATTTACAAGTTTTGTAAGAGTTTTCATAGATTTTTCGCTGTATTATAAATGCATGATGTGTGGACGCACAAACTTACAAATATACACAGACAACTTTGGCTCTTATATCCTCTAAATAGTAATAGTACATAGCAGCCATTTGGCTGAAAATATTGTTGTGTTGGAGCTCCAGCACGAAAAATCAGTATCATGTTGGGTATTATCCTCTCAATTTTCTCTTTTTAGCGCCGCAAAATAATGAAGACAAACTGATCTATTTTTACTTTGATGCTCATAACAGTGGAAATTGCAGATTGAGGTGATATATAACCTTGGCGTATGATGTATGCTTATTTTAGAATTTATTTTTAACCCAGGTTCTTGCATCCACTGTATTATGGAGAGTATCCTGAAGTTATGCGTGAACGAGTTGGAGACAAGCTTCCAAAATTCTCAGAGGAGGATAAGAAAATTCTTTTGAATTCTTTGGACTTCATCGGTCTAAATCACTATACAACAAGGCTCATTTCACACGTGACAGAATGCACTGGAGAAAATCATTACTACAACGTGCAGCAGATGGAGAGAATCGGTAATAATTGGAATAGCCGAATAGTGTAGCCTTTTATAAACTATATATCCAAAATGAGTTTCCTTTGATGATTAAACTATCTTTCTGCAGTGGAATGGGAAGGCGGTCAGCTCATCGGTGAGAAGGTATATACCATCACTCTCTGTCTCCGTGTTCTTGTTATATATATACAAGTCCAAACATGAAAGTTTTATATTCTATGTGCATATAACAGGCAGCATCAGAGTGGCTATATGTTATTCCTTGGGGTCTCCGGAAGATTATTAATTATGTATCACAAAAATATCCTGCCCCAATTTATGTCACTGAGAACGGTACGTGAGTTTGCTTTTCCTTCTTATAAACTTGAAGAAAACAAAAATAGGGAGGGAACCACCAGATTGTAAATTGAGGGAGAAACCGCCTGCTAAGTAGGGCTTTATGGTCCTGTAAGCTTATATTTGTGTCAAATCTTCTGTAGTGTTTGGCATGCAAATAGCACAAAATAAAATCGTATGTTCTGCTTTGATTCAGATTTTATGTAAAGCCAAAATGTATTACTTTTTTCCTACATGTTCTGTTCTATTTTACTCTCTTTGGTTACGCTCATTTATGTAGAACCAAAATGTATCACCTTCCTTACTTTTTGTCGCCTTCTATTGCATATTAATAATATGCACCAAACATGGTAATTTGGGAGTTGGGCCTAACTCAACCCTACAAAAGCGGCTTGTAAGGTGAGGATTGCCACTACTTTATAAACTCATGTCCAGACCATCTCACATCCGATGTAGGACTTCTTAACATGAACCTATCTCTCATAGCACATTTCTCCTATATACCATGATCGGTTACTAAACCCCTAGGAAAGGCTTGAGCTGTAACAGCATCACTCTCTTTTCGTATGACCGAAACAAAGCTTTATATGACTGAACCAAAACTTTATAAAAGGGTTCTAATCTCTCTGGGGTTGTCTTTTCATTTGACAGGTATGGATGATGAAGAAGATGATAGCTTGCCACTACATGAGATACTAGATGACAAACTGAGAGTTCGCTATTTCAAGGGATACGTTGCATCAGTTGCGCAGGCTATAAAGTAAGATTCCCACTTTCTACACACACACCATCTGAGTAAACCCTATATATTTCACCAACTAATGAATAATAATTTGGTAGTTCAATGCATCCTTCTATCCTTCTTTTAAAATATAGTATTGTTCTTATTATCTTCCTTTTTAATGAGTAATCTGGTGAAATAAATTGGTTTTCTTGCATTTATATATTTCTCTTGATCTTTGGGCAAATGTATTATTTCACCACATGTCTTCCACTTTAACAATACAACTTTGAGAAACTTATAATTAATTTTACATCATTAGTACAATACAGTTTTCACTAGCATAAAAAAACCAAAAGTGTTTAAATTTGAAAACAGAATAAGAATCTTTATCAAACATGGCTAACGTTTTGTATATCATTTGAATGCACAGGGATGGAGCAGATGTGAGAGGATACTTTGCATGGTCATTACTCGACAACTTTGAATGGGCTCAAGGTTATACCAAACGCTTTGGATTAGTCTATGTAGATTACAAAAATGGACTCACTAGGCACCCGAAGTCTTCTGCGTATTGGTTTTCGCGGTTTCTGAAAGATGGGGCTAACAAGAAGGGTAAAGAAGAGTAATTCACTTTCATTATTATGTGAAAATAATGCAAGAACTAAAGCTTCTGTCATTGTTTGGATGCTTTGTATAAACTAAATAGTGGCACATCTAAACTTATTTATGACTGCATCAAATCTTATGCCCCAAATTTCGTAAAAGTTAAAACTCTATTATTTGTTTTAGCTTCTAATCTGCTTCTATTTGCATTCTTAATGTTAGCAGCTTCCTTGTACTGTGAAAATTGCCATTGTGGGGTTGTGCCAAGTTGTCATCCAAAGTTGGATACAAATTTCATACACATCTTTCTGGAACAGCAAATACATGAATTTTAGTAAAATGTTTCTATTTTTTGGTTAATAACTTGTGTTCTATGGCACGTGCTAGCATCGCTTGTTCTTGGTCTCCCCAGAACAAGAACTACCACCATTCACTTTGGTCTCCCTAGAATGCATGCGGCACCGCAATCACATCGAAACCATTAGAATATAGAATTTAATTTAGAGTTAGTTAGTAGTTAGAAATGAGTTAGAGTTTGTTAGTTAGACAGTTTGTTTGTTTGGCCAAACTCTCAAGCTTATTTCTCTTATGAGATTCATCTTCAACTCTTTGATCCCATTAGTTTTAATTTGGGGTGTGCTTCTCAACATGGTATACATGTGTTCAATGATCCTCCTACAGAGGTGAAGATGATCTTGGCTGATGACTCTAGGGGTGTTTTTTTCCCCGCTTTAGAGCTTTCAGGCTTAGGCCCCTTTGTACCCCAAAAAAAATGTTAATAAGAATGGAAGTTTTAGTCTAATAGCAATATAGCATAACTCAGTTGGTATGGACATCATATTATATATGCATGGGCTGAAGTTCGAACTTGAGATTCCTCCGTTATTAATCTTGAGGGGTGAATTTCTAACCACTATATTATATATAAAAAAATCACCGATGAGTTCTTGTTCCGTTTCAATCATTCTTGGTGATAATTTGGAAAATAGAGTGGCTATTGTACCATATTAATCAAGTGGTTATCATATTAAGAGTCGTTGTAAGAGTCATATAAGATTTTATTCTCGAACCGTTTTTCTACAATATAGTACTAAATCGATACATTAATTTGAGTTGTTTAATCATGTGGATGTCGTGGTTGATCATTTGTCTTGCATAATTTTAGACAGTGATATAAAACATCTTAAAGAGAACGACATAGTATTTCCAATCCAATAATTTATTCATTGACATTTTTTCAAAAACAATTTTCTAAATCCAAAATCAACACAAAAAAATTCCCAAGTTATTCTAGTTCAAAAACTTCAAAAATAATTTATATTGCTGATTTTCTTACCCATGAACCGGCTCCATACTAGTTCAACATATACGTACAAATGCAACCACCAATGTAATATTTGTTTGACATTATTAATTTGGAGGTTACAAGTGATCTATCACTCATATTGAAAATGGTAATGTATCCCAAAATCAAAGATTGCTAAAAATATGAATGAAGGGCCACAAAAACAATAACCCCAAAATTATTTCTTTAAAAATGCAAACAGTCAAAATTCATATAGCATTTTCACAATCCAAGTCCAAAGGGCAAAGTCAAAATAGACCATCAACCTTTAAATTTTGATAACGCGTTTTTAATCTTTTTCTTTGTTTTTTTGTTTACTAAAATTCCTTTTTAATCTTATTTAGCAATCTTTTTCTCTTTATGCTTTAAGAATATATATTGAGATCGTATAATTCTTAAAGCTAAATGGCACAAGAACATGCATGCTATAGCTGTAAACGCGTTTTGTTTTAATAGAATCAGAACTTATCTAAAGCATAAGTCGCTTTTGTGGCTTTATTGCTTTTGTTATAGTACCTTTAATTTATCCTATATATCATTTTATTTTAATTAATTAATTTATCTATTATTATTGACTCTTTTGTGATTAGGCTTTAAAAATTTGATGTTGATGTTTCTCTAATACTTTGGTAATATACATGATTATAGATGGAATGAGTTAATGCATGTTACTTAACTCAGAAATGTAGCTAAGTTTAACCAACTTGCTCTATTATTAATTTTCCACTCCATATTAGCTAGGTTTTATTGGCAATTTGACATTGAATTTAATTGTCAATTATGTAAAAATGTCCCCTGAAATCATTCTTAGGATTTTTAGGTTAGCTTAACTCAAACATACAAAATTGATTTTTAAAGTGAAGATTTTTCTCATTTGTAAACATAAATCACTTGAATTTGAAGCCCGCGGAGTAAAAGTGTTACACATTTATTGATCTTGGTTGTTCGATCTCAAAATCAACTATTTAAAAATGATTTAGTGAAATCCCGTAAGCTTAGCTCAGTTAACAGAGACATTGCATTATATATGCAGGGGGTCGGAGTCTGAACCCCGGTCATTCCACTTATCCACCTTAAAAGTAGATTTTTTAACCACTGAACTACTACTTGACAAATAAAATTTGATCTAGTGAAATTATAAATGACTGATCTCAAAAGGAATAAGCTTAATTAACACACATGTAAATGTGTGTGATTTCTAAAAGAAAGGAATAAGCTTAATTTTTTTTTATTTTCTTTGTGATAATTCAATAATGATCACACATTTCCTTTCCATTTTTTCTTCGCTGGACGGCAGGCTTTTTCCAAAACTATGACATATTATCTTTACAAAACTTAGCAATACAAATTATTTTCAAAAAAATCAACACATGGTACATCTTTTGAGTTGCTTTGGAGCTTAACTTTATAAATTTGGCATAATTCTTTTCATATCCTTTTCCCTCCTCTAACGACTACTACTAATATTAAAGTTATTTAAATTTATTTATTGATATAATTAAACAGACTATTTGTGTGAGTGAATTTATAAAATCAACTTCTATAAGATATTTACGGTTTATTTTCATAAGCTCTCTAGAATTATTTATGTTTATAGAAGTAGTTTAGAATGGTTAAAGTCTAGATTTACTTAGAGGTTATTTGGTTTTTCTATTTTAAAATCCGGCAATTTTGGTTTTCCATCATATGTTTGAAGTAAAAAAAGGTGGTATGATATGTTTTAAATGATATGATATATGATGAGAAAATATTAACTTCGTTGAAAATTGTAAAAACATTCTCCTAAAAACTTCATTTGAAATGTGTTATATCAACATATTTTAAATCAAATATTTGATAAATAGACCAAAACTATCAAATTTTAAAATACCGATGAATTTTACAAAATTGTGAACCTATAGAGAGAACCAAATGCAATTAAACCAAAAATTTATTTTAAATATTCAAATTTTTTTATCTTACATTAACTCTTTTAATTCTAATCCTGTAAAGTTTTGCATGTATGTCATATATAAGCATTCTGTAATATATACATATGATTTTCAATTATTTATAGCATTAGATAAATACATAGAGAATTTTCAATTGTTTATTGTATGTTAAGTTAAATAAATATATATATAATTGTAGTATAAATAAATTTATCATAAATTTATTTCGTGAGTTTAACTCAGTTGGTAGGGACATTGTATTATATATGCAAGAAAGTTGAGTTTCGAACTCCGGTCATTTCACTTATTCATTTTAGTGATAAATTTTCTAGTCACTGAACTACTTGACAACAACAAAATTATCACAAATTTAACTCTTATATGATCTTAGTATTTTTTATTTTTTTTAGGTACAAAATATGATCTTAGTATTACTTATAAAAAAATGGACCATATTATAACTTGGTGAGAGCATTCAAAATTTCAAGGACGGCTCTATTCTATGACACAGAAATAGGAAACCAAATAATTAAAAGAAGGCCTGCACACACCAATTAGCGTCGGAGATGGACGCAGAAAAGGAAAGTTGAAATTAAAACGAAAACAAGAATCTGCCAATTGGTTATGATAGATATGGACAAACATGTGATGTTTGCATAAAAAATGATAGCTCCTCTCTTTTTCGTTTTCATTCATAATATAAATATACAAAATGGTGACATTCATCGATACGTAAGATACAATGCTAAAGTGAGTGAATATTTTTAATTTGATGACATGATAAGACTAAGTAAAGAAAAACAAAAACAAATTATCTAGAGACATCTTTGTTGAGGCAGCAAGATGTAATTATCACATTGGGTGAATGTGACGGTGTCGAAAATATTTGTGTTTTACTATTGCTATAAGATAAAAAAATCAAGCAGAATAATTTCAATATTAAAAATAAGGAATAGACAAAAATTATAAAAAAATATAATAATTGCTTGATGGACAAATTTCTTTGTCCCAAATACAAGTTATCATATAAATTTCTTTGGTTTAGTATTTATCATTTGCTAATCAAATAGACCATAAGATAATGTCTAAGGCGAAAATTCAATTAAATTTCTCACATGTGAAATGTAAGAAAATTGCCCTTAGATTTTATCAATGTCTTAGATTGGCTCGAAATAAATAAAGAATAATCTCTCAATTATCGTATAGTATGTATGAAGTTCTGATACTCCAAATTTGATAAAGTATCGGTGTGTGACACGTACTCAACATTAATATGTGTTTGATATTTCTCAATACGTGAAGTATCCTACAATTTAATTATGTTTTTTTTAAAATATAGACGACATATTTGGGATACGGCTGAATGACACCAATACGACACATGATACGGATGAGACATATAAAACATAGGATATAGCACACTCTAAAAAACTAGGATTTTTTTATTTTTTTTCATTAAAAGATAATATTTCAGTTTGTTTTTTTAGAATAAAAACAAATAAATCATAGTTGAAAGTTAAATTGTTCTTTGAAAAATGAAAATGGAGGATAAGAGATTGATACAATTAGTGTTAACGATTAAGTAGTAAATATATTTTATCTTTTTAAAGTATCTTAGAAGTATCGTATCTTAATTATGGTTGTATCTGTACCTTATAAGTATCTGAGTTGTTTTCCACCTCTCTACAGTCTCCATCTCATGTGTGACCAAAAACCACACCATTTAAGAAGACAGAGTATAGTCCCTCAAATTCCATAATCTATACAATCTTTTTTCCTTTTTCTCCTTTTTAAATAATCTCAACATCATCAATTCTTATTTGCCTGCAACATTTCAAAGTGTTACAAAATGGCTCTCTATACCAAAACACAACCATACACAAAAACACTAACAATAACCACATTCATTTTCTTCTTCCTTCTACTCACTCTTCCACACTCCACTTCTGCTTCCACTGATTTCAATGCTTCAACCTGTCTTCGAGTTTCTCCCTTGAAATTTATCGATTCTGCCAAAGAAGTTATCACCATTCTAGAACGCGTCACCTCCATTTTATCAGGCTTCAACGTCTTCGGCCACTCTAGTCTCTCAAACGCCATTTCCGATTGCCTTGAATTACTCGATATGTCCTCCGAACAACTTAGTTGGTCCATGTCCGCCACACAAAATCCCAAAGGTACTATTAAATTTTTTATATCCATAAAACATCGACACAAACACACATGTGTGTTCTAACACTGACACACAGATATCGATAATAATTTTAAAAACATAAAAGTTTTACACATATAATTAATTGGTTACTAGTAAATAAATGTGTTTATTATTAACTAACTAACTAACTATATCTGTAACAAGATAATCTGTAACAATATGTGTTGGTGTCGTGTCAGTGGTATATATGAACTCCGCGCTGTTATATTTTTCCTCTGATTATAGCTCACTAATTGTAATACAGGGAAGGATAACAGTACTGGAAATCTAAGCTCTGACCTAAGAACATGGCTGAGTGCTGTTCTTGTGAATCCAGACACATGTATAGAAGGATTAGAAGGTACAGTTGTGAAGGGTCTTGTATCAAGTGCTCTTGATCTTGTAATGTCCTTAGTGAAGAGTCTTCTAGCTGAAGTAGATCCTAGCAACGATCAACTCGCAATTTCTACCGGTTCTGATCAATTTCCTTCGTGGATTAATGACGAGGATAAGAAGCTGTTGAAGGAAAATGGAGTGGCTGCTGATGCTGTTGTAGCGGCCGATGGAAGTGGCGATTACAAGAAGGTGATGGATGCGATTTCGGAAGCACCTGAATATAGCATGAAAAGATATGTTATATATGTAAAGAAAGGTGTTTATGTTGAAAATGTTGAGATTAGTAAGAAGAAATGGAATATTATGATGATCGGTGATGGTATCGATGCTACTGTTATCTCCGGTGATCGGAATAAAGTCGATGGTTGGACTACATTCCGATCAGCTACCTTTGGTAAGATTACATTCACATTTCACCCCCTTAATTTCTCTTTTATTTTTTCTTTGTTTTTAGAAACTTTTGAAAAAAATAATAAGGTAAATGTGCACTCCAATAAGGTGAAACTTGAAAAAGTTACATTGGGTTAAGATAGAATATTCTGTTTCATGTTCAAGGAAGATAAAAACAAGAGTTTAGTTTAAAAGCTATACATATAAAATGAGGAAAAAGAACTTGAAAAATGCTAGAGTGAAGATATTTGTTAAAAAAGCAAATTAAATATAGAAATTTTGATTTAAAAAATGGTATATTTAACTATTTTGAAGTTTAAAAATTGTTATTTTCAATGCAATTTTTTTAAATTTTACATGCTTAACAAGTGTCCTAGCAAGACCAAAAAAACAAATATGTCGTAGTGATATTTTGATAAGTTTATCTTTTGAATTTACTAATTGATATGCATTCCCGCAGTTAAGATTTTTTATACTGTCGACCAATATCAATTGGAATCTTAAAATATTTGACTTTAGTTACATCTAACCTTAAAAATCAGACAAATGATGGTTTGTGATTTGTTGAAAATGTAAAAAGTTTTAAAGTAAATAGATATGCACCAATTATATCCCACTTTATAAGTATGATGCGGAGAAATATGTGATTCATATTGAATGTCCATATAAAAATAATTTACACTAACATAATATATCTATTAAATTCAATGTTTTATACTAACATTTTATCAAAGATTCAAAATAAGTCTTTTTTTTTACAGAAGATGTTTCAATAACTTGTTATATTTTGTTTTTATGAAAGTTAAATTACTTTTTAGCCAAATAAATTGTTAAATATTTATTTGCTACTGTAGTATAATGAAGAACTGGAAATTTACTTGGCTTTAACCAATAATAATTAACCTAATAATATGTTTTGCTTAAAGATTTGCTTTTGGAATCAAGATTTGTTTTCACTCATTTTCTCATAATGTAAGACATTTGATCCTTAAAAACATTCTTTACTTGCAAATTTTTTGAAAGAAAATATAACCCAATAAGTGCCAAGTTTAGGCTTGCAACAGCATGTGGTGCTTTTCTATTTTGAATTGCAAGTGATTTAAATTTATATACCATGATACCAGTTTTGATTGGTATTAAGCAAACTAAATCATAATCTATGTCTGCATATAATTAGTAACTTTGAAAGGATCATTCTGATGACATGGAGTCATGGACTCCATGAGTCAATTTGTTATGAGTATCAATCACCTCAGAAAATTCAAGGAAGTGTGCAAGTATAATTTCATTTCAACAGTCTCAGTAGGACCTTATTATTGTAAACATTAACTAACATAATTCGTACATCTAACTAACTACTAATAAGTAACATTAAATTAGCATGTGCTTCAATAATAATTTTCTTAATCTTTAATAGTTGAAATGTAAGTCTGACCAAATTCTCAAACCTTAATTTTCATTTCAGTTTCTTATTTATATATGTGCATGTGCAGCGGTAAATGGTCGAGGGTTTATAGCACGCGATATTTCATTTAAGAACACAGCTGGCCCTGAGAAGCACCAAGCAGTGGCATTAAGATCAGATTCTGACCTCTCTGTATTTTATCGGGTTGGGATATTCGGCTATCAAGATAGCCTATATCCCCATGCGATGCGTCAGTTCTACAGAGAGTGCAGAATCGCTGGTACTGTGGATTTCATTTTTGGAGATGCCACAGCCGTGTTCCAGAATTGCCAAATACTAGCCAAGAAAGGAGGTCCTACACAAAAGAACACTATTACTGCTCAAGGACGAAAAGACCCGAATCAACCAACCGGTTTCTCCTTCCAATTTTGCAACATTTCAGCAGACTCTGACCTTCTACCATCGGTTGGAACCATCCAAACATACCTAGGTAGACCCTGGAAGACTTACTCGAGAACAATTTTCATGCAATCCTACTTTAGTAACATAATAAGTCCTGAAGGGTGGTTGGAGATGAACGGAAAGTTTGCTTTGGACACATTGACTTACAATGAGTACATGAACACTGGACCTGGTGCTGGGGTAGCTAGCCGAGTGAAATGGCCAGGGTATCGCGTATTGAATGATTCGAGGGAGGCTGAAAAGTTTACTGTGGCTCAATTTATTGAAGGAAATCTGTGGTTACCTTCCACTGGTGTTGCTTACACTGCTGGTTTGACAGTGTAAAGTATATTTAACTTGAAAAAATTAAATCATTTGTCTCAGTATAGTATTGTATTTAGTGATTAAAACAGTTGTAATTCATAATGGTTGCTGGTATTGTATTAAAGAAAGATTATGTAAAAGTAAAAGGAGATGGGTTGCTATTAACCCTACCTAATTAAATAGTACTTGATTATTAGATTAGATATTCTAAAACCTCTCAAAATCTTTGCATGATCATCATATTCATGCATTAAAAGAGTTTTGATGGTAATAACATTAATGAGCTTGTGCAATATAGTATCAATTTGGCAAAAATTAATTTATGGAAGAAGTTTGTTTATTTATTAAGTGTGGACCGCAAGGTGATAAATAGGGCATGGGAAAAACTATTTCAGAAATAGTTTGTATAGTTTGTGATCATGATATGCTAGTAATGAAGTCATAATAACGTACATCATGATTACAAGCAGTGGTTGAGGTGCTTGTACCAAACAGGGCATAGGAGCCTTGCATTAAAGGAGAGTACCTATCTCAACAATTATTCTCTCTTTCAACATTTCTCTCTACCATCTCTTTTATGTGTATACATTTCTCTCTACCAAGATATTTATTTGAATGCAACCATAATCAAGCACCATGGCATGAACCACAAACGAGTGCATTCATTCAAAAAAGAGAAGTAAAAATCCACATTGTAAAAAGACAAAATAGTGAACACAACAAAATGAGCCTACAACAAGTAACAAAGCATTATTCGGACACATATTACCATCTTGTCAATATAAAACAAGTAAACAAAGTTCCAATTGTTTTCACAACAATGACATCAAGAAACAGGCAAAAAATTGGGGGGAAATTGCTCTCGCAATCAGGTGGCTTTTGCATTCCCCTTGGTTTCCCCAGAACAACAGCCGCCGCCATGGTGATGGTGATGGTGGTGATGCTGTGGTGGATGCAACTGTTTCCCTTTGAGTTGCTTCCTCATATCGTAAGCATCCTCCCCATCAGCATAATACTTGGCCTCCACATCATGAATCTTGTACCCCAAGGTCTCAGTGTACAAATTAAAAGCTGCACGGTTGCTCTTCCTGACATGTAGTGACACGTACTCGGCACCAAACACCTGTGTCATACACAGTAACAGTAAGGATTAAATTTTTAAGGAGAATGTTAACATGTGCACCAAAGATACATGTTAAGAAGATAAATGTGGTAAACATTAAATGTTAAGTTTGTGAATTCAACTCTTTAAACATTAAATATTTTGTATCATTAAATGCTATATTTCCTTTTTAGGTAGCTTAACATGTGCCTTTGGTGCACATGTTAACATACCCAATTTTTAAACTATAAGTCCCATTACAAGACACACACTTATCATCTTATACACAACTTGATGAATCTAACTTCTAACAGATAGAATTGTAGAACATTATCTACGATATAGTGAGAAATTCTAAAAAAATGAGAGGGGGAGAGTGAGAGAATCGGCATATCAGTTAAGTGTTTAAATGACTTGAATTGAGGTATACAGAGGCAACTAACTACGAGAAAATTTAGATAAACTTTCCAACAAACCACCTTGTAGGAAAAATAAGTTAGAATTATATTCTAATATCTATGAGTATTTTAACTAACAGCTCCTTCTCTCATAAGTTAAAGTCAACTATTGCACCACAACTTTTTTACAAACTTTTCCATCTAATCTAGCTTGTTCATGATTGCCACAAGTGTTTGACGTAAGATTAACTTGTCCCTACGGGTCCGCTAGGTTGGAGGGAAATGAAACGGAGGGATTATTTTAAACATTATTTGTTTGGTTCAATTTTTTGGAAGGGAGTGGAGCAAAATCCCTCTTGAGCCAATTTTAACTCCACCCCATGAGTGGATGAATTTGGAGACGAGCTAGTATTTGTTTAAAAGTTTGAGTTAAATATCCTTCTATGAAATGTGACAGTAAAAATTAAAAGGTAAACAAAAATTAAATTTTTACTTCCCCTCCACTAAAATCCTTCTCCTCCCCTCGTCGAACCAAACACAATACATATAAAATCCTTTCTCCTCTCTCCACTCCCGCCCTTCCCATTCATTGAACCCAACAAACTATATGTGTCCGAACAAATAGAAATGTAGATTGAATAAACTTTTCATGAAAAAAGGTTCATATAATAACCTTAAAATGATTATGAGTATTCTAAATTTCTAATAGCTTTTCTCACAAGGTGAAATCAACCATGGCAGCTCAACTATTTATAAACTCTGTCATCAAACTAGTGCATAAACACCAATAAACCCATAAAAACTTATGAGTAAGTTAAGAACTAAATTCTCATTTCAGATAAGAATCCCCTACAAGCTAGAATTTTAATCAATACTAATTGGACCTAATAACAAAATTTTAATAAACAGTTACAGATTCACTAACTTGAATTAACTTTATATATGATTTTAACTAACAAAAGCAATGACAAACTTCTAACTGAACACTGGATATAACTAACTCCTAACAAGCATGCAACAGAATCACCAATAACCTCATAAGACTTTTTCTTTAGTTTAAGACTAGAAATTGATAATCTCCTAGTTACATGTGCACTAATTGTGAAGATGATTGATGATTCTATTCTTATGTTATAATCATTTGAACAAGTGTTTATGAAAGGTTGTAAAAATAACTCATAACAACAGTCCATATATAATAGTTTAATCTCATTTTCTATTTAATTATAGATACAAATTATACATATACATAATCTATTATACACTAAGTACTTAATTACACTGTTTATTTACTCCAAACTAGCAACTGAACACTGTGAGTGATGTAACCTATGTAGCACTGACACTTCATATTAAAGTTATGTCCAGTATTCGACACGGGTCGGTGTTATACATGTGATTACATTCAATTGCTTCCATTTTCTCAAATTTCAATAACTTACTTCCATTTTTCAAATTAATATATGTGTTTATTTGCCAGTATTGTATTTGTATTGGCAGTGTTGACAATGGCGGTCCATGTAGGAGAGCCAAAATCCTGCCATAGCGGCCATTTTGTGGCGCTGCAACAGCAGAAAAACCTGCCATATTATATTTACCATATCAATCCGCCACCAATATCCACCATGGCCAATATTCTATAACACTGTGTATCGGTACTTCAGATGATGCAACTAACTCTACAGATAAAACTAACTAACTAACTACTAACAAACTTGCAACATAATCGGAAGGAAACCTGTGCCATAGCATTTTGGGCAGCAGTCATACAGTCACAAACTCCAACTAACTCTAAATATAATTTTAATTATCTCTAACAGTAAGTAACAAACGTATAAATTATAACTAGACACCTTGATATAACTAACTAATCCAAACAAACTTATAACAGAGTCAGTGAGGAACTTATTCCACGGCATTTTGAGTGGCAGTCATGAGCTTAAGTATAACAGAACTTTAACAGATAATTACAATCACAAACTCCCAACTAACTCTAGAAATGATTCTGACTGTCTTTGATAGTACTAGCATACTTATAAGTTGTAACTAATCACCAAGACGTAACTAACTATAACCATGTTTCAATAAACAGCTCAATTAAGTGTTGATAACTTAAACCCTTATTAAATAAAGGCCTGTTTGGATTGGTTAACTTGAGTTTATCTATTGACATAAGTTTTGTGAGACTGCTGAGAGAACTTATGAAAACAGCTTATGACATTGTTAATAGCTGTTTTCAGCTTATTTTCACAAGTTCTCAAAGATAGCTTATGAAAGTAACTTACACGAAAATAACTTATACGATACTAAGTTAACTCTACTCTTATCTTTTGCTATCAAAATAACCTATACATAATCACTTGAGTTATAAGCTGCAAATAAATTGTATATCCAAACAGGGCACTAAGTGTTTATATATAAACTATTTCTATAACAAATTATAAAATAAAGTCAATTTATTTTCACATAAGCTATAAGCTCTTATCCATAAACTCTCTCAACTAATTCTCACAAGTGAACTTAATTCTAACAAACTCGTAACAGAATCGTAACAAACCTGTTCCATAGCATTCTGTGCTGCGGTCATAAGCTTAGTAGCAATACCAAGTTTCCTATGAGTACGAAGAACAGCAAGAGAAGTGATATGACCATGACACTCATTCGTTTCCTCTTCCATCTTAGCGAGAACGTAACCGACGATACGTCCATTGTAATCTTCTGCGACGTAAAGAAGTTGCGGCCAAGAGAGGATATGATAAAGATAATACTTCATCTGGTAATTTTCCGGTAGACAGAAGAGGTTACACGCTTGCATCGCGAGTAGGTCGTTAACGGTGGCTTTTCTTATGCATACCATGGTTGTTGAAGTTCGAATTTGGTGTTTCACGGTTAGGGTTAGGGTTCCGATTCAGAGGATTTGGGAATGGACTGGAATGGTTAATCGAGAATATGATACTGTTTATGCATTCATATTTTTAAGTTTTTTTCTTTTTTTTTACTAAGGTAAGTATATATATTTTCTTTATTATACAAGGTCAGTATATTTTAAGTTATTCACAAAATTATTTTTTTTTGTACTTTTAAAAAATTGAGAAACTAATGTTTTTTATTTTAACAAGAGAGAAACTAATGTTGAAATTAAAGTTCTTATTATTTAATTGATATGCACCGACAGTGTAAAATAGTTTTACACAATCGTCCAATAAACAACCATCATTTTGACATGTCATATAAGAAAGTGGGGTGATGCGGCGGAAAACATGGTTGATATTGGTTGATAGTGTAAAATTATTTTACACCATCGGTGCATATCAGTTAAATCCTTATTTTAATCACACTCACAAAATATTTTTTTTTTTTGTCAAGTAGCGTTTTTATATTTTATTCTTTTAATTATTTCATTTTTTAATTATTTCATATATAGTCAAAAAAATTAGTCCTATATATTACTCCCTCCCGTCCTTTTTATAAGGAACACTTTGAAAAAATCACACAGACCAATGAAGCACATTTAACATAGTTATTTTTATTTAACACTCTTATAAATTTAAATTTATTCCATGTATACCCTTATTTAATTACTCTTTATTCAACTAACTTACTTATTTTTAAATTCTCTCTCATAATAAATAAGGGCATAAGTGAAATTGAACATTTAAAACATTTGAAAATTGGTCAAAGTTTCTTATAAAAAGAACCAAATTTTTTGCCCTAAGTGTTCCTTATAAAAAGGACCGGAGGGAGTAATTGTATGTGAGTGTATCTAAAATTGCTGTTTGTAGTCACGTGACCATACTCAACGCTATGCTCATAGATAAAGCACCAACATATAGTTTTAAGAAGCATTTTTAGGTTATAATCCTAGTTTTGCTTTGCGCATTATTTGGAAGGCTAGACAAATCCTTTTACGTGGGTGTAGGTGGCAGATTGGTAAGGGTGACATGATGCGTGTTATGTATGATCCATGGTTGCGAGGTAATGGTGATCGATGGGTGTCCTCACCTCAAGCGGAAGGTGTGTGCCCTCACCTCAAGCATCATATTGTTGATCCTATTGCGGATCATAGGTTGATTTGATGGGAGAAACTAGGAGTGAGGTGGATTAAATGTAATGTTGAGGCTGTGTTTGTAGTTGGTTCTAGTGTGGCTTCTATAGGTCTTGTTTTCGCGATACCAATGGACAGTTTGTGGCTGGCTTGACCAATGGCAACAACTTGTTTACTTCGTAGTGGAAGGCAAAACATGGGCTCTATCACATGCTATGAAAGAGACTATTCATCGTGGCTTTGAGCGAGTTCAATTTGAAAGCGACTCAAAGTAGTTGGTTGACGCTATACATTCAAGAAGACGAGGCAACTTGGTAACAAAGCTTTACGGTTATGGGAGTAATGGTGAGCTGCTCAAACTTTGTGAAACCGAGCTGTACATACTGTCACAGAACAGCAGCAGATGCAGTGGCTGAAACCGAGTTTTGGTTGGTTTTAAATGTAATATTGATGCGGGATTTCATAATGTGGAAGGAAAGACAAGTTTGGGGTACTGCGTTTGTTATCATGAGGATCGGTTTGTAGTTGCAGGAACCTCGTGGATGAATGAAAATTGTTCTATCATTGAAGGTGAGGCTATGACTTTACTTGATGCTATGAAGGAAGTCGAACGTATAGGCCTCACAAATGTCATTTTTGAAACCGACTCCAAAAGTGTTGTGGATGCAATCAATCGTCGACTTAATGGAATTTCTGAATTTAGTTCTTTAATTGTAATGATTAAAAATATTTTGGCTTTGTTTTTAAACTTCTAGGTGAAATTTATTAAGCGGCAAGCGAACTCGGTTGCTCATAAGCTTGCTAGAGTAGCCGTTTCATGGCCTCATCGCTATATCTTTGATTTGTCACTTACTTGTATTAACTTTATTAGCTAATAAAATGATATGAACTTCTTATCTTATCGTAAAAAAAAAAATCTAGTAATTTAGCCTTTGTCATACGCCTTTTTTACTTGGCATTAGTATAGCTTCAATCAAACAACTATTTAATAAAGATTTTAATTAAAATATTTATAAATGATGTGGACTTTTTATTTATATTTGAAATAATACATTCTAATTAATTTAATAATAATTTATGTTTTTTTTATTAGATAAGAACTTGTGTTTATTGGTAGCTACCTCCGGTCATTTTTATAAGAAACAGTCAATTTTTTAAATTTAATGAATAACTAACTAAATACATTAAATTCAATGCACCTAAAAAATCAATTTTTTTTTTATAAAAATGACCAATGAAGTATTTATCAAGGTTGAATTTTTTGACCCAAAATTGTATTCAATCATGACATTTATTACGATTGACTTTGACCCTTCAAACTTTTTATAAAAATGTATTTATTAAGTTTGACTCTGACCCCATCGCTTTAAATTTTTTAGTATACTTTTTTCGTCCTAAAATATAAGAGATAGTTTGAGTAATGCACGTATGTTAACACACAATTTTGATCACTAATATTTTTAATTCTCTATTAGTAAGAATTATAAAAACTTGATATTTTGAAAATACTCATCAAAACAAATCAAACAAGATCTTATATATTAATATTTACATCTATATATTATTAAAAAATTATGGTCAAAGCAAGATAAATGAATAACGTAAATTAGTCAAAATAGCTCTTATATTTTGGAATGGAGGGAATAAATATTGTTAACTATAATGAGGTGATAAAATATATGACACCATGGTCATCTGTATAAAAAAAAATAAAAAAATAAGACACCACCATAAACCATGTTAACCAATAATATTGTTTCTGAGACACTAGTTAAGGAAATTAAGAATAGTAAATTTTGTATTGAAGATAACATTTTTTATATTTAGGGACAAAAATACATAATATTTTTTTTTAACTTTGATAATGGAAGAAATGAAAATAATAGAAAACGGAGAGGATCTCAACTGATCAATATATTTATTCCAAAAGTTTTTTTTTTTTGGTCAACCAAAGTATTAATTGTATATACAGTAGATTAATTTAAAATTGTGAACTTGGTCAAGGTGGAGTCTCACAATATTCATATATAAATAGACATAGAACATAGACATATAGAACATTATATGGTCTTTGTACAAAGATGGACACTAGAAAGATTTCTGCTCTTACAATCATATTTTTCTTGGCTTTCTTCATTTTTGCATCAGGTTTGAATCTAACATGCTAGTTGAGTATATCGTCTATGCTTCATTATTTTTTTTTTTTGGTAGAGTCGTCTATGCTTCATTATGTAATGATTAATATGAAATAAGATTGATTACACTTCAAATCTTTCACTTTTTTACATTTTTATATTCACATGCATTGTTTGTTTGTGTATGCAGATATGTGCATGAAAATTGATGCAAAGAAACCTTGTAAGGTGGATGGAGAATGTCAATGTAGGATTGGATTTCCACGGTGTGACCATGGAGATTGTTGGTGTTTCCTACCACCACCAAGAGCACCAAGAGTTGATAATATTCATAATGTAATATCTCAAAATGAAAATTAAGTTATTGAATGTTGTGATGAAATCATTTTGTATGGATGAATATCAATAAGAAAGGACAATATCATATTTATGTTAAATTTTTATCTTATATATATTTTATCTATATTGAAGAGTAAAACTTCTATCATTAATTTTTTTGGACGTTCTCTCTATTCTCCCTCATCTCAAATTCTCGTTCTCAGATTTCCACCATTGCTGCTTAACTTCTCCTACCCTTCAACATGCACCATACTCGTTTGCACGGGCGGTGTGGTTTCGGTATAGTCTGTATCGTCACCACATCTTATAAAGCCCCCTTTTTGGGTTGTTAAAGGAACCGTTTTCGATTGAATTGGCACGATATGCTCCTTTTTCTTCTAACCATCATGGATAGCTTCTCCTCTCTCCGCTTTGCAGAATCTAGTTCAAGACAATTGTAACCATTTATGTGTTTGTAACATAAATGTGCAACTTCTCCAATATCACCTTGTTTCTCAATAAGACTCGTTAAATAGTTAAGAGAGCTACTTTTATCTTCACGATTTCTCAAAAACATTATTTTTGTCTAGATTTACTTATCTGTGTGGTACAAAAATGATTTTTTTTTTGTCCTTTCCGGATTGTCCAATAGTTAATGGATTGCACAATGACTCTGTTTTCAGATGTTTTGGGAATTACGACCCCTCGTTTAGTTTCTTTGTAATTGCTTCTTCTTTGGGTTTAGTACTTTAGTCCCTCTTTTTACCGAAAGAAGAAGAAGAAGAAAGAATGAGAACAAGTTACAAATACATTAGTTTAAGAATATGCAAATATAAAAAAATGCTTATTTGAATTTTAGTGATATTATTTCATACTTTATGCTTACCTAAAAAAATTTAGGCAATCTCTCCTCTTTATTATTATCATAAAAAAAGTGAAATAAGATCACTAAAATTCATGTAAGCATTTCTAAAGGTGATGTTAACAAGGTCAGGTGGAGTCTCACCATATGCATATATAAATAGACATATAGAACATAACATGTCCTTTGTACAAAGATGACACTAGAAAGATTTCTGCTCTCATAATTATTTTTTTTCTTGGTTTTCTTCATCTTTACATCAGGTTGAATCTAATATGCTAGTCCAGTGAATTGTCTATGCTTCATTTTGTAATGATTAACTTGAGACAAGTTTACAATTTTTATATCCACATGCATTGGTTGTGTATGCAGATATGTGCATAAAATTAGAAGGAAGAAGAATTGATGCAAATAAACCTTGTAAATCACGGATAGCTTCTCCTCTCTCCGCTTTGTCGGATCTAGTTCAAGACGATTGTAGCCTCTCCCGCTGGTGGTGGGCTTTCCACCGTCATCTCTGTCGATTCCTGATGTTAACTCTTAGTTCTAGGTACTTGGTTATGGACTCTAAACATCAAATCTAGGCTTGCTTTGATAATTTTGTTATTCTGTGGAATTTATAGATCTCTATTGCCTCTACTAGGCTTGCATTGATGAGTCCAAGTTCAAGACTAATGGTGGTAGGAACCAGAACAAGTGATCCGTGACCACCATCATATTGTGACTTGCTAACTTCAACATGTGTGCACTTCCGCCAGTAAATATGTAGTTAGTGGCGGAAATTGGCACTTTTTGAGGGAATAATTCTGCCAGTAAATCAATGTTTTCTTGTAGTGGTGATTTGGTGCTGACACTACAAGAATGTTGACATATAGCCACAAACTAGACAACTGTTATAGCTAAACAACTGTTATTATTGTGTAAAAAAAAAAAAAACTAGACAACTGTTATAGGTTATAGCTAAACCAAATGCATACACTGATTATATTGTTTTTGTTACAATATACATTATTCCAAACAAATAGATCATAAATTAATAATTTACAATGTATCATTATCTTTGAATTTCCACAATCTGATGTCCCTGGTGGTATTGTGTGTGGTAACAATTTTCTTCATTCCAACAGCGAGGCATGTAATAGAAGGCCGAGAATTTGTAGGAATGTCATCAATATTTAAGTAGGTATCATCAGGCAATCTCTTCCCCTTCCTTCTTTGGATGGAGCCTGAATGACGACTTTGATATGTTGACAACAATTTATTCTCTACGATACAACTTGAAACAATATTGCCATCATGTTGATTTACAAATCTTAAGATACCGTCTATTCCTCCAACAGCCAATGTTGATTTGTCGTTCTGCATGTGCTGTATAGAGTGCACTACATTAGGACTCACTCGTGTGTTCCACAACAGTTTCCTTGTCCTGCATCAAACAAAGATTGCAATTATGATCCGTCTTAATTTGTTTAGGAATTTCTAGTGATGATGCACCCTAGCAATCAATAACCTTTAGTACACTATAGCAAGCATACCTCATGTCCCAACAATATGTATACCCAACAGCTGATCCGGCAAACAGTAGCTGAGAGGAGGGTTTTAAACACAAGGTCTTTATGCCTGCGATGAAAAACAAAGAATTAAATAAGATTTTCACTTGGTGCATCATAATCTGTAATGCTTATCAAAAAGTTAAAACACTAAGAAGGATCGAACGGAAAGCAAGATATTTATAAATCCACGAGTTACTACAATATCAACTAGAAGGGATAAACCATTACCTCTAAAATCACTAGATCTAAGTCTTGCTACTTTCTGAACAGAAGAAGGATCTGATATTGTTATATTCCCCGAAGTGGACCCACTTAGTATCAGTTGATCTTCACTTAAACATAAACAAGTTATAGGTTCAGAGTGCATTCTGCAGATAACAAGTTTAACACAATATACATGTTAGATATGTTTTAGTTATTCCTCAAGCAATACAAATGAATCAATCTATAACAATGACAAGTTAGACCCCCCCCCCCCCCCCCCCCCCCCCCCCCCCCCCCCCCCCCAAACCCCTGTTTTAACGATATGTAATCCATGTTCTTAATGCATAGTTATACCTTATTATTTGAGAACATCTCCTACTGTACATGTCAAAAACACGAACAGCCCCATCGTCACATCCAACCATAGCTTCTGGGTCGAAGTAACTGCAAGCACATAACAATGGGGAAAAGAAAAAATTTCAGGTCAAAATCATGATCCTATCTAGGAGTGGGAGAAGGGTGCAAGATTATAACATACATGATCTTAACATAGGTCATGTGATCTAATATATAGAAGTACGATAATATAATTAATTAACAAGTGAAATAATATCACTAAAATTCAGGTAAGCATTTAGATATTTGTTTTGTAGTTAT
Organism: Trifolium pratense; assembly: GCF_020283565.1. Classification (NCBI taxonomy): domain Eukaryota; kingdom Viridiplantae; phylum Streptophyta; class Magnoliopsida; order Fabales; family Fabaceae; genus Trifolium; species Trifolium pratense. The sequence continues at coordinate 51,084,837 of NC_060061.1, forward strand.
TGCAAATGTTAATCTTTATAATTGTAATTATAGAAAAATAATAGGAATCGAACAGAACAGAAAACTCATGAAGGCTTTTTATATTTCACAAATGAAGTTCAGAGCATGCAAAAGATTGCCTTATGAAACTCAAGTTAGATAAACTTTCAACTTTATGCCAGCTAAGCAAATAGCATACAAGATTCTGACTGTCTTGTGAAACAGAATTTGAAATAGACAAGAAAAAAGAGCATTGCTTTTGTTTACCGCATGCATGAGCCTTTTATGAATTTGCCTTCAAGAGAAGGAAACACACTTCTTTTCCCATTTCGCCTCCATATGCACAAACGACTGCCAATTAGACCAACGATCTACAAATGAATATATACAGAGATTTAAACTATAAAGCATGCCAAACTTCAGCAAGTTAGGAACTTAAACATACTTGAACTGACAACAATTTTGGGGAAGCACGGATGAAAAGACATAACAGATTAACATCAGCCTACAGCTGATTAGCAGCACAACAAAATTTCATAAAAAAAAATCAAGAAAATTAATTTTACGTTTTACAGATAGTTGTTGAAAGTGTAAGTATGTTAAGTTTGACACATGATGCATACATACGTGTGTGTGTGTGTACACAGTACAGTTAGGGATCAGTGTTGTTAAATGGCGGCGCCGTGGTGGAATGGGGCAGTGAAATTTTTGACAACTGCCATAGGCAATTTGTGAAGGAATGACCGCCACAGCGTGTTTATATGGCGGAAATTTTGATTTCTGCCATCGACAATGCTGCTAGGGATATGATTAATTAAAACCAAGCGCCAAACTTTTACACTTATACTTGTTAATATCTATTTGTGTAATGTGAATTAACTAATCAAACTATTTAAGGTTTTTCTTTCCTAATAAAAGCTTTTAACTATAATTTAAATAGGAGGTATCTCACAGTTTACTGATAGCATCAAATTTCTTATACTTTCACTGGACAAAATTAAATAAATAAAACATTCATTTAATCACTAACCTTGCTCTCATCAAAATCAAAGTCAACTAGAGGTAGCGTATCAGGTATCGTGTATTCTTCTACACATTTATAGCGGTCTAATGACCAGACACGAATAACCTACCATAATGTCAAGGAAATAATTAGTAAAACACAGCTAATCAAGTTAGAAACTATACCACATGAGAAACAACAAAAATAAAAGATCAACAAAAGGTAGATATGATAGCAATATATCTTGAATTTACACTGTTTTTAACGACAAAGATGCGATATTTAGAAAAATTAACATAGTCAAATACAGAGAATGTGCAAATTTCCAGAAGCAGAATACAAATCCATATTAGACATTTAAAGAATCTAATGATGAAGTTCTATCCAGCCACCAAAGAATAGGCAATAGAAACAAGAACTTCAATGAAGTGCTTCAAATCCTTAGGAATGAGTTTTTGACCCTTTGGGTTTTTTCAGTTCCTAAATAAATGGCAGATTAATCCCACTTACCTTGATAACCATAAACAAAGCTACAAATAGCCTAGATAAAATCAACCTACAAACCATAAAATGCACTAAGATATGTCCCAGTTAGAAATCTCTCCCCATTTTTTATGAATATCTACGAATAAAAGATCAAGAAACATTGTCCTGAGCTGAGGGCCACGCAAAACACTTATGTAATATGTAATAGACAAGCAATGTTTTCAGGAACCAAAATCCGAAGACAGTCCTCTCTCCTTTCTAAACTTAAAGTTAAGCTATCTAACCAAACGATCCCACCTAGGGCGCAACAATCCCCAACAACAATAAATCCCAGGTGACCCTCCCAATATTTTTTTTAATAAGATGTTGACCCTCCCAATTTGGTGAACTGCTTATATAATAATCATTCACAGGGAAAGATAGTGCATTAAAATACTAGAAAAACAGGCCTTAACAAGACTGATACCGTCTCTGAATGAGAATCTTCCTTTCAGCTATCCAACCTTCTACTATATTCTAAACCATTTGGGCCCAAGAAGGAGCTAAACATGACCCCAATCCACAATCCACCCAATGATGCTTTAAATTATATGTAGTCAAATTCTTATTACTGTACACAGTGCATCTTCATCATTTTAAGTGTTAACAATGATACCGCTCAAACAAGCACATAGAAACAATCCCAATAGTTGAATTTACAAAAAAAAAAAAAACAAATGCTTCAAGCTTGTCAGATTCATATGTGGAATTGGCATATAATTAGTTGATTACCATTGCAATTGTTAATTTACTGCTTCCTACAGAATCAGGTTGCTTAAACACTGAAAGATCACTAGATATTGTCTTGTGAAGAGGTGTAGATGCATAGAGATGTACCATTCATGCTTAACAACTACAAAGGTACAAACTTACTGATCATACTCAATACATGATAAGCATTTCTTGAGCTAGAGTTTAGAATAGATTAAACAAAGTAGTCATAGAACCACAAAGCAGATCATAATCCACCGTGGATTTGATGAACAATAAAACTAACAGCTTATTTATACAAGCTGCTAAGGGAAGGATGTCTTTAAGAACAGGAAATTGGAAATATAGGAGATATAAGAATAGTGTCCACACCTTATCTCCCACACCAGTAACAAGTGTACCCATTTTCATTCGGCACTGAGAAACCCTGAATTGAAAGGCAAAGATGGAAAATCAATATACAGTCTGAATGTTTATATGGTGTGCACTTATCAAACAGATGTCTACAAAATAGGCAAGTAATTAAGCAATCGTAGTATTGAATCATAGCTGTTCCATATTCTTCCATCCACCATCAACAACATCGATATCTACAATCTATCTTACTATCTATTAATCAATTTTTCTACACATACACACATTTTATCTTACTATCCATTTATCAATTTGTCTACACATACACAAATTCTAAAGTAAATGCTACTCATTTTCTATTCCTCGGAAGTTCAGGTGCTCGAAAGCTCACCAGAGTCCGGGCAGACCTCAAGGCTCAAAGAGCACTTACAAATTGCCCGCCAAATAAGTCCTAATTCCGAGGAGTTGAACTCACGCCTTGCGGGCTATAAGTCAATTCCTCACCAACTGAACCAACCTTCACCAGTAAAAAAACTACAAATTTTTAAGTTGATGGTTGAAAAATAGTACTAAATTAAAAGGAAAAGTTGGTAAATTACATGGTTGAATGTCCCTTCCAATGATCAACATGAAACACACCACATTTCAGCGATAATCTATGCTGCTCCATACCCACTTCCCTTAAAATCACCCTCAAGGACTTTTTAGTAAATTCAGACGAACTCGAACAATTCTTCAACAGTTTCTTCTCATAATACTCTCGCAGTGATCGAGACTCAAGAATTGCGTTCCAGAATTTACAAACGAGAGAACACCGAACAAGGTCGAACATGTTGAGGAAAGCGAAGATTGTACAGATGATGTCGCCATCGAGGGAAAGTATTGTTGTTGGAGTATTGCTGCCGCGTTTATTTATTTGGTCAGTGGAAGCGGTGGCCGGAGTAGGAGGTGTGTTATTTGTCGCCGCCGTGAAAGTTGGTTGGGGTTTTATCATTGTTTAGAGTGAGAGGAGGGTGGGCAGCTCCACCACACGTTCTCTACTCCGGCAAGATATGGGATACACGGAAATGAAATTTGTGGCGGGCGCTATGTTGTTAAAACCGGGCCGGCCGGTTCGATCAGGATGATTCCAGACCGGTCGTAGTAAGAAATAGGGATCAAAGTCAGAAAAAACCGGGAACTATGAAGCAAGACACTATGATTAGATTTGTTGGTGTGTCCACGTGTTGGTGTCCGACACTTGTATTACACTAGTACGACATGTGTTGGATAACTCATAACGGGGTCGGAAAAAAAAAATCAATTTTTCATTTACTTTGACACTCTTTTGATTGATGCCCGACACCTGTAACACACTCGTATGACACATGTCAGACAAGTGTCCCAAAAATAATTATTTTTTCGTTGCTTATACTCTCCTTAGACTTAGACAAATATCAGACATATCTACAAGAGTTAAAGATCTGTCGAAACAACAATATTGATCAACGAGGGATTGAAGACATTACATTTTTATTGCAATATTTTAAATTTTTTCGATCGTAAATGGATAAATAAAGGTAAAATACTATCATATATTATTTTAAAACTTTTTTAAAAAAATAACTTGCTCAAATTAGATTTACATGTATGTATATATTTTGATTCTCAATTTATATGTTTTATAAATATGTAGCGATGTCGGTGTCCTATATTTTTTACATTAACTTTGTCGCGGTGTCCGTTTCCGGTTCGTGTCGCGGTGTCCGTTTCGGAGTCCGTACTTCATAGAATGCTTACGATCATTTTTTTGGTCAAAAAACATATATTTATTTTTTAATTCGGTAGATTTCTTTTTTTTTATTTAATCCCAATTGAAATTGAAAGTAAAATTAGAAGAAAAAAATATTAAGAGGTTCATAGTACATAGTAAAAGTAACCTGTTATGAAATTTAGAACAATAGAAATGACTAGATTATTCAAAAAATAAGAAAGATTTTTGAATTGCATTAAAATCTCTCTTACATTAAGATCCGAGGGAGTAGTTTCTTATCTTCTTTCATGGTTGAGATAATTGGCATACCAATAACCATCATGTGATCCATAAGTTTGTTGGCATCTTCCACCAAAAGGCTTTATTAAAATTAACGTTGATTGATCTTCTATTGACAATTATGATAATGGTTTTTGTTTTTATATGGAAATGTTAGTCGTTAGTATTACAATTTAGGTTAGTTTTTCTTTTTTGTCGGGACTTGAATCCTGGACCTCCTGCTCCTTTATTCTTAACTCAACTAGCTTAACCAGTTGAGCTACTCATCTCACCCCGCAATTATGGTAATGTAGATTTGGAGGTCATTTGAGAAACAATAGGGGAAATAGGATACATGGTTTCCCTGGATGTTGTGGTAGAGCTTCTAACTTATTGGCCGAACTTTCAACTATTTGGAGAGGTCTTCAATTGTTGTGAGATCTTGGATATCGGTCTATTGTGATGGAAACAGATTCTTAGGATCTTATTGATGATGTTAAGCACAATGACTTTCATTCCCATGCAACATTGTTTTCTTTCATTAGGAAACTCTCTTCCCTTTCTTGAGAGGTTTTTTTAATCATACTTTGAGAGAAGACACCAAATATATTGATTGACTAAATTTAGTGTTACAATTCTTGAAGATGTTGACATCCGAATATCCGATACGGATACTCAGCTGATGCTAAGAAAAAATTGGGTGTGAAAGTTATTTTTTGTAGCAGAGAATTCTGCTGCCGATCATCCAAATTCATTTTTAATTCTAAAAACTTCATACCATGCACTTACTTATTTTGTCAAAGTGTTCGCAAAAACACCACTTTTATAGTGAAATTACCGATCAACCATCATCATCTACAACACTCAAATTAACTTTCAGACCGTAGATCTTAAATGAGAGAATCAACCCCCCATATTAAAATTCGTAGTAATAGAATCAATAAACTACCTTATGTATAACACAAGTAACTCATACGAAAGCCAAAAAGATGATAATTTTTATCCATTTTCATCAATCAATAGTTCGAATAAAACCTAATATTAAATGGATTTTCTTTTTTAGAAAATATGGTTCAACACAAGAGAGCCAAGCCAACAAAATAATATAAATAAATTCTAACAAGATTATAATCTATGAGTATTAGGAAGAGGAGTGCCATTTAAGAAATGCTTGATTAGAGAGAGGGCTCTTGCTGGTTGGTAGCTTGGTACTTGATGTCCTGCTTCTCTCACTGTGGCAAAAGTTAAACCTCCCTTATATACTTCAGCAAACCCACCAACCTGTTTTTTCATATGAAAATTCATCACAAAATGTTTGAATCAAACAATTTATCTACAAGAAAAAACAAATATTGAGATATTATTAATTACAAGTACCTCTCCATTTATGAACCAAGGATACCAAGTAGTATTAATAGAAAGATTCATCTTTTTAATGGAATATTTGGTTGAAGTAACAGGCACCCTTGCATCTATATCACCACTGTATCATACAATACAAAAATAATGATCAAAATTAAATCATAAGCAAACACCTAGAATAATAAGGGAGCCCCCTAAACTTAGCTCAGTTGACAAGGACATCATATTTTATATGTAGGGGTCAGAGTTCGAACCCCGAATACTTCACTTATTCACCATAAGGGTGAAATTTCTAACCAATGAACTAGTCCCTACAACTAGTCCCTACAACTATAAGTAAAGAGAATATGATAATTACACACTAGTCCCTACAACTATAAGTAAAGAGAAGATGTTTTACCTAAAAATCCACACCCTTAGTCCATTATTAAGGAATTCATGTAAAAGGGGAATAATTGTTGAAGGACTATCCCCCCACTTAGAAATGATATCACTACAAGGCTCCCAATCATATTTGAGTTTGGTGACATTGGCATGAAGGGCCTCTTGAACATCATCCCTATTCAAATATGCTTGTACATAATCATCACTGCAAGGATCAAGAACAACCTGCATACAATAATATGATCAAATTTTATATTAAAAAATATCTCCGACCGTGCAAATTTTATATTAAAAAAAATAATTTTTGGCATTGTAAATTTTATCGAAAAATATTTCCTAGTAGTATTATTTTTCAATGAGCTCGATCACTTGATTAAATCATAACTTTTCTCAGTTTCATAATTAAGATCGAAGAAAATAAGGATAAAATTTGAATCTCACCGAGATCTTGTTGGGACAAGTAGTGAGGTTGTGATTATTGCATAGTGGAGCATAGATGTTGTACACATCAAGGAACGCTGTGTTCTTATCAACTTGACTTAATGCTTCATTGCATTCAGTATTTTGATTAGAATTTGATGATAAATTACAAAATGTGTTGATATTATGTGCTGCTTGGTCTGATATAATTGCATGGCTAGCAAGATAATCATTCATTCCTTGATTATCTGTGTCATCATTGATCACTGCATTCCCAATCTACACATAATGTAACATATTCGATCATAATCATATTTGTTACATTAACTTCTTTTTTTCATTCATATTTGTGTACTCATTCAACAAATATTTAGATCAATATATCCAAACAATAGTTGTTTAATATTCAATTCAATTTTAATCAAAATTGGTTATATAATTTATCATTCAAATTTTGTAATAGTAGAACCAAACATTCAACAACTACTTGTTCTTGTTGTTTCCTTTCCATGACATATGTTTCAATGTCTTACTATTAACAACCCATACTAATTAAGGTCCCACCCATGGACTAAAATATATATAGACCATTTATTTTTAGTTAAAAAACTGTTTTTTGTTTTATTTTATATGTCATATATTGATAATATAATTTGATGAAGAATTTAAACTTTTATATAGAATGTTAGTTAATAGTTGTTACATGATTGAAGAAAAAAACTCATGATTATTGACATGATCACTAGGACCTAAAAACAATAAAACCAATGATATCACAAACAAATGAACAAAATACCATGATTTATAAAATTTAATTAATAAATCCAATTAACATAATAAAGTCACATATGTCATGAATGTAACAACTTGTTATAGTCCATATGAGTGGTTGACCAATTTAGATTTCAATCAATAACATAGTTAACGATATACTTCTTTTTCTTCACCATCATGATGTTATTGAGAAATTTGGAAAATCATATTACTTTTGTTTGGATATATCAATTTTACAATGAATCTAAAAAGTAAACATTTTCTTATATATAAGATCGAAGAGAGTATTCAACATAGTTAATGATATATACTCCCTCCGCTCAGTATTTTGGTACATTTTAAAAATATGTATACGACTCATATTAGATATGGACCACATATATCGTTTTTTCAATGTATCAAAAAAATCAAATTTACTTATAATAGTGATCGAAAATAGTATCTATAACGACATGATTAAAACATGAAATAATAATGATAACTTCTTCTCTACATGCTCTCTTTCCAATTTACTAACAAATAGAAGGGAATATTATTGTGTTGTCAAAGAGGGCATGATTAAAACATGAAAGATACATACCATAATTCCTTTGAGGTTGACAATTGTCCTATTAGCCTTTTTGTTATGGTAAAGAATATTGTGTGCAAGTTGAGGAACATAATGACCAGCATAGCTTTCACCAGTAATGAACAAATCTCTATTCTTATATTCAGGAAATCTCTCTAACCAATTTACTAAAAATACATAGTTATCTGTAGCTGTTTTTCTATCTCCATTGTTGTCATAATCAGATGATTTGTTTGAATAAGAAAATCCTACCCCAGCTGGTGATTCAAGGAATAATACATTTGCAGCTTCAAAATTGAAAATTATTTCACAAGTGAGAAAATGTAAAATGATTGAAATTATTAAACACTACTTAAAATTAATAAATACCATAGTTCCATGAATAGTTATTTTTGTGAAGGGTTTTTCCATCACTGTTCACACGGAAGGGTCCAAGTTCTTCCATTGCTCCATAGGCAAGAGATGAGCATCCAGGACCTTTGAAAGTGAAAATGAAATATTAGTAGTGAAATACCATAAAAAAGACAATATATAATAATAAGTAAGTTTATATGGCCTAAAAATAGTAAATTTATATAATTTAATCTTAATAGTTTATTTAAGACTTAACTGTCAAAAATAAAATAAAAAACAGTTGGGACAAAAAAGTATAATAGAAAGTGAGCTAGTAGTAAAGAATTTGAATAACATACTAAAAATTTTGAGTTTGATCTCCAGTTTCATTGTAAATAAAAAAAAGTATAATAGAATTATTTAACTTTGGATCCGGTTAACATAGCTCAGTTATTAGAAACATTTCAATATTTAGGAGTTGGAGTTTCAACTCGAGATTCCTCGCTTATTCAATTTAAAGGATGAATTTTTTTTTTTTTTTGGGTCCTTCTCATCTTTAGTGTGAAATTTTGATCTTTAGACTATTTAAAATTTAGCTCAAGTGGTTAATGAAGTCCTTGTAGGACGAATCGTTCATGAGAACCTAAGTTCGATTTCTTGTAGGAACAATTTTTAACGGATTTTATTTAACTCACGACTGAACTCTAGATCACCGGAACTTCTTCACTTAAGAACCAAAGTTAAAAATAAAAAATAAAAAATTTATTGTCGGTTAATAGTTACTAGTTTCTTTTTAAAAACTAATTTCTTTTTTTTTTGGTACAATTAAAAACTAATTTCTACCAAACTTCTAGTCACTTGTGTTTGATGAAGACGGGGTAAGTAAAATCTAATTAATAATTATTCGGCTAAGAATTAAACTTTCTCCGAATAATTCGTCTTTAAAAAAAACTATTTAACCACTTTAACCGAAGGACTTGGTTGAAATCATTCTATTAATGATATTATGATTATGATAAGGGTCTTGTTAACATGTGCCCTTAGGGCACATGTTAAGATATACCAAAATAGAAATTTAACATTTAATGATACAAGAAATTTAATACTTCAAAAGTCAAAATGCACAAATTAGCATTTAATAATTTCTATTTTTACTTCCTTAACATGTGTCTTAAGGGCACAAGTTAACATTCTCCTTATGATAATCCACATAATATTGTAGTTGTCTTAATAACAATCCCAATAAATACTCCCGGTGACTTTATTTATATTTTTTGTTCTCTGTATTATGTATGTATAGTATACGACCACATGTACGCCGCCGAGAAATCCTCTAGAACCGCCAATTATGGGATTCTAATTTCTAACACCTGCTTTGCTTTATACGCTCTATTCGTATAAAATACTGCGGCGTATAACTAAATCTATATCCATCTTGGAATATGATTTTGCCAGTGTCTAGTAAAGTTCAAGTTATAATAACTATAATAATTGAGTAAAAATAAAAGTAGATATAATAATTATAACAGTACTAATAATAATTTCTCATAATCATTCCCCTACAAATAATATTTTTCTAAGCCCCATGTAGTGTACATGTCCATATATGTGCATGTAACACTTAATCCCAACATAGGAAACTAAATTATGTGAGCCATGCAAAGTAATTATAAAAGACAACCACTAGAAGATGAAGGATAATAATATGTTGGTTGAACAACTCTTACCTATATAAAGACAATATATAAAATCAAAATAAAAAATAAATGAAAGACATTATATAATTTGGGTAGTTCCAATTATTACTAATTATGGGGTAAGTTTGTATAATATATATGAAAAGTTGCAAAAGTAGTATTACTAACACTTTGGTTATATTGCGTCAAAAATAAAAAAAATAAAAAACCACTTTGGTTATATCTAAATTGAGAAATATTTTGTTTGACTAGAAAAAACATAATTCAAAACAGATAAACCCCCATAGAATGTGTACTTACATAGAATTTTAGGACAAATTCTTTCTATGATATATCATATATGCATAATTAATATATTCGTTTTCTTCAAGTTGTTTCTCCCTCGTGATGTGAAAATCCAAAAAGAATGTGAGTTCACAACAAGGCAAAGAAACACTTTGTATATGTGCATGTGCTTTGATGCAATTGTGTTGAAACTACTAATTGGAAAAAAAATAAAAAAATAAAAAAATAAAAAAATAAAAAAATTTCAACGTTTTTGAGTATGCAACACTTTTTTTGAGTGTGCAAATACTTAAAATGCATCATAATGATATTTTCATTTCTTTTCATTAGAAGCAAATGTTAGACCCATAGACTTAGATCTATCGAGATTTTAATTTGTATAACATTGCATCAAATTTCTTCTCAAAGTTTAAATATTGACATTAATTTGAAATGATAAAAATAAATGACTCTAATTATGTCCCTATTTGTTAATGACACTAAAACTAGAGATCAAAATTTTGTTGTCACTTCATTTACAACGATTATACTTTTTCTAGTAGTGATAGTTTGTCACATATTATGATCGTTGCATAAAGATCTCAACCTACAGTTGCAATCACACATATAATTCAAAACATTGAATCTAAAAATAGATGATATGTTTATATATAGTTTGATGTGTTTATAGTTTATACCTCCATTGAGCCAAAGAAGAAGAGGCAATGTTTCTTTCGAATGAGCAGCTTCGACAAAGTAATAGTAAAAAGCACGTCCTGCGAATTTGTCCACCGTGACATACCCTCCATATTGAGAGAATTTCACATTTGGTTGCCCTGGTAGCTTCTCAATCCTATCTTTTTCTTTCATACCATCTTGAGAATGAATCATTGCATCAAGCAAAATATTCTTTTGTGCCTTAAAATGACTCATGTCAATTTGTGAATTTGCATTGAACTTTGACTTTTGCAATTTGTCAAGAGCTCTACTTTGTTTGCTTCCATGGATTTCATCCACAAAGAGAGTTACAATGAGAAAGGATAGAAGAAACAATGAACAACTTGGTTTGTTCATTGTGTTGATTTGTTATGATGGATAAAAAAGAAAGAGGGTGATAATTAAGTGTGGAAATGTGAGAAATGAAATTAAGGAGAGGGGGCTTATATATAAGAATCCAAAATCTAGCTAGCTTCTTAAGTTGAAACCACTATAAAGGACATTGTTGTAAAAATCGGACTTGAAATCAAACTATGTTGTGTAGAAATTATTATAAGTGGAAGGTTATATTTATAGGCGGAGTTTTGAACAAAAAGGGAGAGATTTAAGCGAGATGGATCAGCTCATAATTTGAATCGATCTGTAACTGATTCACCTATATGTGTGCGTTAACTGATAAGCAAAGGCTTATGCGCGCTAACGGATATATTTGATTGGAAGTGGATCGAGAGGAATTGAACCATGTGCTTAATCAGTCATTAAATCGCACTGACATTTATAAACACTACTAAGATAAGTGTTCCCTTCGACGTGGGACTTATTAAAACTCTTTTTCTTTTCAATTCACACTAACACTTAGTTCTATGCATGAGTTTATATCTTTTCCAACTTCCCTCCATTTTTTCCATACTTGTTCCAAGTCCAACAAACTAGTCATAACATTCCGATCATGATTCAATTGGTTCAATCATAATCATAATTTAACTAAATGACAAATAAATAAATAAAAAATAAGTATTATAAAAGTATTATAAAATACTAAATGACAAATAAATAAGTATTATAATACTTTTACTTTTATAATACTTTTTTTTTTATTTCAAAAAAAATATATTATAAAAGTAAAAAATATTAATAAAAAACCCAATTGAATCAACTACACAGTTCAATTGGTTCAGCTTTGTTCAATCCGGTTCAACCAAACTGCAATATAATCAAACCAAATGAACAAACTTGTTCACGATTCAACTGATTGATTAAGGGACATGATTGGGTAACCAAAATAACAATATGATAAGAAGTGGAAAAATTGAATGATAATAATATTTTTTTAAAGAATTTCTTGACCGTCAATCATGTTATGCCATGTGAGGAGAGTTTAGAGATGCATGGTTACTTAAGAACACATGCAAGAGGATAATTAAATTTTTCAGATTTAAATGATAAGGCGGAATTAATTTTCTATTGGGAAACGTCTTAAAAGAAAATTCTATTAGGAAAATCAAGAACAGTTTAAGAGAAAGAGGAAAATATTTCATGACAAAGTATGTTTTTTACTTTGATAACCATGCAGCTAATTACCCCTAAATCACATTGCGGTCGCGAACCTTTATCTAAAACCCTTATGAATTGAAGGGGAGTTTGAGGATCCAAATAAACTGTATAAACTAGAGCAAAATAATACAAGTTGAGAGTAAAACAAGTAAATTAGCAAGTTGAGGGAGACTATTCTCATTAGTCCTACCCATTTGCTCAATTTGTACATTATTTGTTCATTAGGAAGATGGAGTTTTGGTTTGGTACAGTGAGTGGACTTTCGATTCCAACAAAGCCACATATTTATCAAGCATAGAGACCACAGCTTCAAATTCAGTCACTTGCTTCTCTATGGCATCAATCTGCTCAACATACTCATTAAAGCTGCCACTCTTGCATTTCAATTGCTCCACAAACACCCTTAACCCTGAAGCCAAATCACCAAACCCTTTATACTCTTCTGCTACCCTCACATTCATTTTCTCCAATAGCTCTAGATTGTTATTAGTCCCCTGAGACACAAATTTATTGCAAATTATAACAAAATAAGTCGATAAAAATCACAGTTGATTTTTGAAACAATGGTGCAACTCCAAATCGTAAAGCGTTTGCAGAATTGGCGAGAAGTAGGAATTTAGAGAGGGTTGGAGAAAAGAGTGAGAGGTTTCACCTGAAGCTCCGATTTGATCATAGTGGTGACACTACTGAAGAGATCATTTAGTGATTCAGCAAGTTCATCGTGCTTCTGATCTTGTGCTTCATCTTTCTTTATATTTTCCATGATTGGAGCATATAATTGACTAATTCCCAAGGGAAGGTTGGGAGTAACTATGCAAGCCAAGACGACAATCAACCAAGTGTTGTTCTATAGATCAAGCTGCAGTTGTTTCAAAAAGGAAGAAAAAATCATTTTATATTTGTAAGCTCACAAATCAAACCCTAATTTAATCTTTTGATAAATTAGATGTGTTGTGAATTTCCTAATTTTAAGGATTGGTACTAGAGACTCAGACCGCCATTATGTGGTAAATTCCCTGTTTTCCTTCCGTTTATTCACCTAAGCTTTAAGTAATCCGAATTGAAAATATGAGAAACAACTTTTCTGCTAATGGAAGAATAGGAGAAAGTACATCAACAATTAAATCAGGCTACAGGATAAAACCAGCTGTCCCTCCTCCTAAGTCTTTTACAACATTACAATGACCTATGATGAAGCACCGACACAGACACAATACTAATAGTGACACGCAGACATCGATAATAATTTAAGAAACTACATTAATTGAATATAGTTATGTAGAACTTTGCTGGCTAAACTTGGAATATATATATCTGCTGACATCTCAAATGTTTCCTCTCTGTAAGGCTACAACATACATTGGAGGAGGTGGAGTTGTTTGTGATTATGCATATGATAGAAACTGGTATCTATGATTAAGAAAATTAAGGGATAAACACATAATTTTTACTTCAATTTATAGAGAAAGATTCTCAAAACAGAGGAGGTTGTAATACAAATTACAGACACACAAACACTCACAAATCTGACAGAGAGAATAGATGATAAGGGGAAACAGACAGCAATTTCCCACCGAGATGTTCGAGAGCTTGGTCTCTCCCAATCAATAGCCACCGACACGTTACAACTTACAAGTCTAGCCCAAAAAAATACGCACAAAACTCTCCCTGTTCCTTCTCCAAGTATTACCTACCTAGATAGCAAGCTAAAAAAGTTCTGAAAAATTTAATAAATAACTAACAGTTTGGTCAGCTTGGACCCTGTGAGCCCATGGCCCATTCCCCTTCTATCAATTAGAAATGTCTGAATACTTAAAATGTGCAGAAATTACCTATGGATTGATTTTATGCAGCAGATTAAAGAATTCCCACTGAATATTTTAAGGGAAAAATACATAATTTATGTGAAGACGAAAATCGTCAAATACAATTTTGAAACATACAGTGCATGAATTATCGATAGTTTTCAAACAAACGGAGAGTACTCACAAGTATAATAAAAAATTGAGATAAAATTAGTAAATTGACCTGTAATTAACTACGGTTGAATTGAATATTTGCATTGATGTTTGTCGAATCGGATGAAAACGAAGAATCAGTGGCTCAGCTGAGTAGAGTACTCTCTTCTTCCTCAAGGGTTTCGTTTCTTCTTTCCCCTTTTTTTTCAATTCTTCAAAACGACGACGTTTTGTAGAATTTTGTTTTCCACGAATTGCTTCTTCTTAAGCGGATGCATAGTTAATTTTGTGTCGAAAAGAGAAATTATTAATAATTTTATAAAATTAAGTTATTCTTTATGGTGAATGCTAGAGTGAAGGAGCAAATAGGTCCCTCACCGGTGAGGGACTAAGAAAAACTGTTTTCAACCATTCAGATCAAATCAACGGTTTAGATTAAAAAAGAGAACATGTACGATTGTCTACACATGATCCAGCCACCTTATTAATCTTCTTCATCGTCTTTGTATCTTCATCTCCATCATCATCTTCCTTAAATCAAAATTAATTTTCACTTAGTTTTTCCTCAAATACATCTCGGAATAGCAAATCTTTACTTCATGGTCTTAATCTCTTTCTACACTCAAAAATCAAAATCTATAAATTTTCAATAAACCTTAAAAAAAATGACAACAAAATGAATGAAAACGGTGAGAGGAGTCCAAATCTTTGAATAATCGTATCATATCAAATATATATAAAAATAAAGGAAAACAAATTCAAAGTAGAAAAAGGAACCATTCTCTCATTCTCTTCTGATTAATTTTGCAGACAAGCAAATTGACTATAGCAAGGAATACACGATTAACCAAAAAGGTAGTAAGCACATAATCAAATTCAATAAAGATATCATCAACAACTTATGCGAAATTTGTTTGCAAAGAATAATATAGAAATAAAATTCCTAAGAAATTCAGATTCCGAAAAATCTAAACACGAATTTATCGGTGGTGACGAAAAGAAAGGGTTGCGCTGCCTCTTCTCACTCTCAACATCATAAATAATTTTTTTAGGGTTTACTGAAAATTTGGGGATTTTAATTTTTAAGTTTAGAAAGAGATTGAGAATTAATTTTGATTTAAGGAATAAGATGATAATGAATTTGAAGATATGAATATGGTCATGAACTTCATACATTTTTCCAGATTTTTAACGGAAAGAGGAGAAGGAAGAACTTTGTGCTTATTTGTTTATATTATTATTATTATCTTAAATTATTATCGTAAATATCAAGCAGAAGAGATAAACGGGGAGACTCAAATCCAGTGTGACAATGAGTTTTAAAATCATGTAGACTATTTTAATCTCAGTGTCAAAGTAAATGGTACACCGGTGAAGGACTTAATAGAGCCCTCACCTTAGAATCCACCATTCTTTATTAGTGATATATGAAAAAGATAAATTAAAATATTAAAAGGAGAGTAATAAAGCTTTTTCTATCATGGAAGAGTGAAGAAAGTGGTGCATGGTGCACGAGTTTCGAATAATACTATTACGAATACGAATTTTACAAAATCCACCGTTTGATTGAAAGATTATATCATATAGATTATCCATAATTTTTTTTTAGAGAAATTGAAAATAATTTGATATGTTATTGAGATCCATCAAAATTAACGGTATTCAATATAAACTCATAAACCGTTAATCTTGACGGGTCTCAATAACATATCAAATGATTTTCAATTTTTCTAAAAAAAATTATGGATGATCTATATGATATAATCTTTCAATCTAACGGTGAATTTTATAAAATTCGTATTCGTTATAGTGTTATTGGGAACTTGTGCACCATGCACCACTTTCATCACTCTTTCATGTTAGAATTAGCCGTAATAAACACGTATAAGTGATGAAATAATATGAAGGATGTGTTTGGTAAGTCCAATAAGTTAGCTTATAGTTTATTGAATTTGCTTATAAGTTTATTCGGAAAAAAAAATGTGTTTGGTAAAAAGTTTTTCTCATTAGCTTATACACCTTCCGTTTCAAAATATAAGTAATTTTAAGAAAAATAATTATACTAAATTATAAGTCACTTTACATTACTTAATTTGTGTAATATGGTCAAAACAATTTACATTTTGGAACGAAGGGGGTAGCTTTTTTTGAGATATTATTTCAACTAACGTTTGAACTTATAGCTTATAGTTTTTTTTACAGTTTTTCTATTTATAACATTTAGTTTTATTTTATTATTTTTTATAAAATAAAAAATTATCCACTAAAGAGGAAAACTATCCACTATGCATGTCCTTTTATGTTTTTTTATATTTATCAATCACTTTAAAAGCTAATTTTACGAAACACTTTAATTTCAATCGGGTAGTTTTTTCAGCTATCAGCTATAAGCTATCTTATATCTTAATTTTGCCAAACAAAGTCTAAATGTTTTATTAGTATTTTACGACTTATAATTTTAAATAATTTTTTTCTTTTTAAAATGACTTATGACTTAAAAGAGAGGGAGGGAGTACAATGTAAAAACATCCACATTAGAGTGTTAATTTTTTTTCCAAGTATTCTGGTGGCTAGAAATTTCATCTTAAAGGTGAATAAATGGAGTGTCTGGGGTTTGAACACCGGCTTCTGCATATATAGTGCGATGTCTCTAACATTGAGTTAAGTTCACGAGAACTACATGTATAAAAATGTTTTATTATGGCTTTCACCACCAATTTAATCTGATATCAAGTGGTTCCAGCCACCTCGGTATATATTTAACTCTTAAATTATTTAATTTATTTTAAATTCACTGTTTCTTAATTAATTTATTTATTGAAAGACCGCGCTTGTTAATTAGCAAAATGATGTATCAAAAAGAAATAAAAAAGAGTTTAATTGTTGTGCACCGTCGGTGTAAATTATTTTTGCACAGACATCCAATGACGCGTTGCCACGTCACATAATGAATGTGACACATCATGTGTTTTTAATGACCATACATGATGTGTCGGTTTTTTATTGGATGCATGTGCAAAATAACTTTACACCGACGGTGCATATAAATTAAATTCAATAAAAAATAGCAAAATGATTATAACTCACACGCCTGAACTTCATGTTTGAAAGTGACATGAATGAGCATGACCAGTTTTGATCGATGCCTCCTCACACGTTCATTGAGCTACCTTGTACTTGAAGGAATGTCCAAGTGGACCAATTCTGCGTGTTTTTAGTCCAAACTTGGAACACACAAAGGAATAAGCACACTTGACCACCACAACTTAATGTCCCACTTGTTTCTATCATGTTTTAAATGTGAACTTTCTATGTTATATGTTGTTTTATACATGAAAATATGACTATATAAACCAACCATTTAATCTACACCAAAGTTATACATAGACAAACAAATCACATAAACTTAGCAGTTAGCTTAGCCAAAAAAAAAACAAAACCCCTCTATAATTCTTTAACCAGACTTAACTTACCTCTCAACCGAACTTCAGATTACTAAAGTTCATTTTCCGTAGAAACCAGAAAGTTAATACAAAAGAAACGTTTATAGCATCTGTCTTCTAACTTCAAATTATCAATGGTAGTAGACAAATTTGCAAAACTCTTCTGCAAGAAGAAGAATCGCCACAACAAGTGTCACCCTCAACCTAATGAAGAGTTATCATCTTCATCGCTACATGCTTTTCACTCCCATGTTTCCAAACACATTAACCAATTAGCAGTGGAATTGAAACCTGAGTCGGAAAACTTATCATTGTCATGGTTCCTAAGATGTTTTGGCCTTTTTCCTATCATCGACAAGGCTTTTGCAAAGCTTGTTATGGACATCGATTATCCAATGAGTCAATGGGATGCTGATTCTATTGAAGGGTATCTCAACTACACCATGAATTTGCTAGAGCTTTTGAATTCAATTTCTTCTTCTCTTTCTCATCTTAGCCATGCAAGGCTTTCTTTGGCTCATGGTTTGACTTTGATGGAGAAAGAGAAATCACTTTCTTTGGCAAGAAAACATTTGAAAGCAATTAAACCAGCAGGGTGTTTTAGTACTAATTTTGGTAAATCTTTTCACACAGAAGATCATAAAGCAAAGATTTTTTCTGGTAAGCAGTTGATTGTTCATGAGGGTGTAAAGGAAATGAAGAGTATTGGATTTTGGGTATGTGGAGTTCTCTTATCTTGTTTATATGGTGATTTTAAGCCCTACTTGGAGCTAAGAAAAATTGTTGGTGGGTTTGATGGTTCACTAGTTGCCACACTCGATTCCAAAATCAGTGAAAAGATAGTAAAGAACAAGCTGAACTTCAGCGAGATCGAAGAGATAAATAATTTTGTAGCTCACCTTGTTGCCGGTGATGATGATGATGCAGACAAGGAATTGCAAAGAAAGTTGTGTGAGTTTGAGAAGTTATTTGGTGATATAAGCAAAGAGGTTGATCATCTATTTGATGATGTAATGAGTCAGAGATCTAAATTAATTGATGGATTTCGACTCAAGAAATAACAATAATAGTCCATTGTTTGATTCTTTATGTAAATATCAATAGTTTGTACTTAGCGTTTTTGTAAATGTGTCTTGAGTTGTATAATTCTCAAGTCATGTTAGTAGTAATACTCACTGTAGTAATATATTTATTTTATTTTTATGTGAGCAATGAAATATAGACAAGTAAAAAATGGTTATTGATTAATGCATATGATTAAAATAGAAAGAAAACACATAAATATTTATATGGTATAGTAAGATAAAGTTAAGCACTTCATTCATCAGAACATGTAATAAGTGCAACAGAATGAGAAAACTAAAAGATACACAAAACTAACTGAATAGAAAAGAGTCACAATTGTATACATTTTTTGTGACCATAATGACTATAGGCCAGTGCAGCAAATGATAATAATAGAAATATAATCTAACCACTGCAAGTGAAATAGCATCAAAATATTGAGAATAATAGATAACCAGAATAGGTATTGAATGACAGCAACCTTGATGAGCCTTCTGGTGTGAGAATGTGGAAGTGTTTTGACTGAATTGCCTGGATTCTGGAAATGGTAGCAAAATAAGCCAGTTAATAATTTGCCTTAGTTTGAGAATTGTGAAAGCGAATCTTAGACCAATAAGATAATTTGAAAATCCAAAGTAATGAATGATGAGTATTATATTATTGACTCATGTTTTGCTCAATTTCTTAATCATTGTATGAAAATTATAAATATCTTAGATTGTGCACACAACCACACACGTTATGATTAAATAAATTAAATAAATCATATTCTTACCTGAACAGGATTGCAATTCTTCATGCCCTTTGCTTCTATATGGCCATGTCTCATATTCTGATTTGGTCATTTATTCTTATGACAGGGATGTGTTCAATTTTGGACCAATGTTCCTTCTTTTTATACCTTTCTTCTAACAATGGGCAGTCATTAATGTGCAGTATCTTAAGAGAGTCAGGAAGGTTGTCTTCTGGTATTGACTTTAGTTTTGGACACTGGAAAATATAAAGTGATTCCAGAGAGAAGGACACGATTTTCTCTGACAATGAATCAATCTCTGAAAAACGCCCGATGTAAAGGTATTTTAGTGAGGAGAGGTGTCGAAGTCCATTTCCTTCTAAGGATTTTGTTTCAGAGAGATCCATGATATATAGAGAAACCAGGGAAATGGGCAGCTGCCGCCCCTTGAAAAACATGTTAATAATATCATCACCTTTTATCATCATTGTTGTAAGAGTAGTGACACCTTGGACACCCCACTCTGTTATCCTCACTGAATCAACATGAAATGAATGTAAATTGGGAGGTAAGAAAGCTCCATCGCAAAATGATAACTTCAAACTTGGAAGATTAAAGAGGAGCATATGTTCAAGAGCGGTGAGGGTGTCCATCTGTTGAGGTAATGATACAAGTGCCTTGCAATCATTGACAGAAAGATATTGGAGGGTTGACAAGCTAAGGGAAGAAGTTTCTGAAATAAAAATAGATTCCAAACTCCTACATTCATGAATGGAAAGATCTTGGAGCATAGGAAAACCATTCAATGGGAAGGAGGTAAGTGTGTCACAACTATTACGTAAATCAAGTTCCACAAGTGATGTGTAATTGCTCCACGTTTCAAGAGGGAGGAATGTTAAGTTGTTACAATCGCGGATACAAAGTTTTTGCAAAGAAGTGGGTAGACCATTTGTTGGAAAGGAATTGAGAGACCAAATGCCATACAGTTTCAATTCTCTGAGACAAGTGCTGTTTACAAACATCTCAGGAACAGATTTTAGCATTTGATAACTCCTTATCGTCGTATCTTGCAGAAGATACGGAGAATCACTCTCAAGCAATGAGCATTGGATCTGTTTAGTATTGCTTTCAGAATGTAAATCTCTTGCAATAAAAAATATTTGTATTGAGGAGAGCCAAGGCTCAGTAGATGGTGTGGCCAGAAGATCACAATGTTTTATTTTAATTTCTTCTATGGAAGGAAGATGACTAGGAAAACACCCTCTCAGTTCAGGACACTTTGATAACTTTAGAGTTTTAAGACGAGGAAAAGGAAATATGTCGTCTTGAATGGGAAGCCATTCCTTCCAATTTGACATGTCCTTAATTACGAGCTCCTCAAGGGATGAAAATTAATGGTTGAATAGAAGAGTTGGAACCTCCTCCTACCATCCCATAAAACTCTGGGCCAATTGTCTCCAATGTTGACATACATTTTATACTTAGGTCCTTAAGAGAAGGTAGCTGGCCTAGTGGTGGAAGTGTCACGCAATATGCACAATTATCGATGCGAAGGGACAACAAGTTAGAAAATGAAGAATCTCCCAACCAACGAGGGAAACTTGTCCCACCATACAAGTCAATGCTCAACTTCTTCAGATTTGATGATGGTTGTAACTTATCAAGCACGTCTTTATCTTTAAGTGAGTCATCAGTTTCCTTGCCCCAATGTAGCGTTAATTCATCAATATGTTCTTTGCTCTTCAAGTTGGTATCATATGCCTCCACAACATCAATGACATTTTCCAAGTTCTTGATGAATAATTTCCCCCGTAGTTTAGGAAACCTCCCCAGTTCTCTGACACTTAGACCAATATTTTCCTTGCCTACTACAAAAACTGTTAAAGTTTGAAGGTTTTCTAGTTCAACAATTTGCTTTGGCATCTCTGTTAAGCTCGTCATATCGACATCCAGGTGACGTAAATTAGTTAACTTTCCGGTATGTTTTGGAAGTTCTGTGAGATTTGAGCACCATGATAGAAGCAAGGTTTGCAAGTTGTAGAGATTGCAGATTGTGTCAGGCAAGCTTTTGATTTTAGTGTGAGAGAGGTCTAGATAGCGCAACTGCACCAAATTGCCAATTGAATCTGGAAGCATGGTGATGTTATAATATTTTGATAATGATAGGACCCGCAACCTTCCCAATGTGGGTAGAAAATCATTGACCACCTTTAGTAATAAGTAATTTTCTTTCCATAGACCAATGGGTAGGTAGCTTCTCAAGCATTTGAATTTGGTTAAAATCATAAACTTCTTGCCAATGTCAAACCTTTCTTGATTATATGACAAATGACGAACATTTTCAGAGGTGTCACCACTAAAGTCAAGCTTATAACAACTTTTTCCAGATACAACCGTAGCTAAATCATTAACAAGGTCATGCATGACAAACTTTTGTCCTCTAGAATCATCATGCAATATTTGTTGAATTAATGATCTAGATAACAATTCAGCAAAACACTCGTTACCTACTTCCTCCATAGATTTTCCGTCTTGAGAATGATCAAGGAATCCTTCTGCCATCCACAAGAAAACCAATTGCTTCCTATCAAGTGGATAGTCCTTCGGAAAAATGGAACAATAGGAAAAACATCTTTTCAACTGAGAGGAAAGATGTTGATAACTCAGAAACAACGCGGGCAAAATATTATCATTTGGTAAGTTCCATATTTCACTATTTAGAACTTCAATCCACTCTTTAGTATCTACTTTCGAACGCAATAGTCCTCCAAGTGTTTTAGCAGCTATGGGCAACCCACCACATTTTTTCGCAATTTTTCTGCCAATAACTTCTAGATCTAAGCATTTACTTCCACAAAATTCTCCACTTCCAAATGCATGCTTGGAGAGTAATGACCAGCTGTCTTCATCTGATAGAACTTCTAATTTATGAATAGGAAATGTGTGTGCAACAATTGCAACTTTTTCTTGGCGTGTTGTGACGATCACTCTGCTTCCACTATTTCCTCTAATCAAGGGAGTTACAAGTTCATCCCAATCATTATAATTGTCATTCCATAGGTCATCCAACACAATCAAAAATCTTTTGTCTCTCAAATGTTTCTTGAGTTCAACTCGAAGAATATCAAGATTATTACTTTCCCCTACTTCTGAAGTGACAGATTCAAGGAGAGTTTTGGTTACATTCAAAATATCAAAATCCTCAGATACACAAGCCCATGCTTTGAGATCAAAGTGCTTTTGAACTTTTTCATCATTGTAAGCAAGTTGTGCAAGTGTTGTTTTTCCGACACCACCCATGCCTAAAATTGCAACAACGCCTATATTGTTATTGCTAGTGCCATTATCTGATAGCAACATGTTCATTACTATCTCTTTGTCATCTTTCCTACCCACCATGACAGATTCATTGACCATAGAACTTGAAGGTGTTCTATGAGAAACTCTAGCACTTTTAATTTGCAAACCAAGGATATCTTTATTCTGTGCAAAAAGCTGCAGGGTTTCACACATGATCTTCATTTGGGAATTGATCTCTCCATAGATGTTTTTAAAAGGAGATGAAAGGAAGTTCCACACCTGATTAGTTTTGTTTGCAGCTTGCGTACTCTCCACCTTACATCGCAGAGAATCATAGCTGATTTGGTTGATCAAATCCTCGGCATCAAAGACAGCATCTTTCAAGTCATTAAGCCATTGTTTGACAGTAGGATTGTTGAGCTGCTTCTCCTCAGCATCATCCAGCACAGCCTGAAGAGTGAGCAGTGTTGTTTTCAACTGCCTCAAGAGTGAGACGTTGAGTTTGGTGTTTGTGATGTAATCAAGAAACTCTTTTGAAGCAAGTTTCTCAACTAAGGTTTGAACAGTAGCAGAGAGAAAAGCCCCTCCCACCATAGTTGCAGCCATCTTCTAAAGTTAAAGGAAAGCAGGAAGCAAGGAAGTTGTATAGGAAATTTGAAGTATAATGAATGAATTTGGAAGAAAACGAATAATAGTTAATGGACAAAAGAAGAGATAAAAGAAAAAGAAAAAGTTGCACACTCACTTCTGCCTGCATCTTTAGAAAAAGCATGAATGACTAAAAAGTAATAAAGAAAAAATGTTGATTAGAAAATACTAATAGTATATTAAAAAGTGATTCAATAATTGATGCTTTTTTTTTTTTGTGGAATTTTCAATAATTGATGTCAGTGTCCCAAGTTGATAATATGGTGAATGAGGTGAGTGTGACATATGACTTGATCTATTTATATTTTTGGTGTTAATCCACCGGCTCCACGGAATGGTCATCGTAATCCTGAGTTCGGCGGTCGGAAGGTAAGTAAAGTCTGACCAAAAATTGTTCTTTGCAAAAATTGAACTCAGATTTTCTTAAACAATTTGGATTTAGCAGGAGCTCATTAACCACTTGTTTTATTTATTTGATTTGTTATTAATATTTTCTGAAATATATTTGAAAATTAAAAAAAAAATTAGAAGGATTTGTTAGTAACAGCAATTAATAGTAAAGGTACCAATAATCTGGTTTTATTTTACTGAAAATTTGGTTTTAAATAACTTCCTAAGGCAGAAAGATATGCTTAACTGCAAAACCATTACATAAAATCTCTGCAGTAGCCCAAAGACTGAGATTTTAGGTACAGTTTTAACTTTTCCTTTGCATTATTATTGGCATCAACATTTATAATATTAGCATCTGATTCATCAACATGCACATTTTCCCTTATGCAGTCAAATTAATATATGGGGCTTCACTTATTCAGTCACACTGAAATTCCTTAAACTTTTCCAGGGTCTACCTTTATTATGTTTTGCTGAAGGATAATTCTCCTAGTAGCAAACATTCATTGAAGCAAATGATGCAACAGGAGAGACTTTGAGGTAGCTTCTGTTTAAAATTAAGCAGAATCTTATTAAGCCTACAACCTATAGAGACTTATCATAAATGTTTTTGTCGACTATATTTCTGAAAAATAATGTCATAATTGTAGATTATCATAATGTGCCAATAGTAACTGTTAAGAAGTCCCATATCAGATGTGTGTTGGTTTGGACAAGAGTTTATAAGTAAGAGGTCATTCTAATCTTACAAGTCAGTTTTGTAGGATTGAGTTAGGTCTAAGTAACATCTAATATGGTATTAGAGCTCCAAGATCCGTTGGACAACCCGCTATCGAGTCTCCCACCATTTATATCCTCGCACCAAGCTGCCCAATAGTACTGGGCATGACGAGGTGTGTTAAGAAGTCCCACATCGGATGTGAGTTGATCTAGACAAACTGGTTTTGTAGGATTGAGTTAGGCCTAACTCCCAACATCTAATAGTAACATTTAGAACAAAAAGACTGTCCTATCTTAAAAAGATAAAAAGATTCATGTGATTGTGATGTGTGCAAAAATACTGTCCTATCTTATAAAGTTTTCTTACATTAATCTGCAACCAAAATTTGGCACAATCGCTGGCTTCATGTTCGAGTCCGTAGTAGTACATGAATTTTCTGCTAACCATAGCAATATGTATTCAATTACTACTGCCATGAAGGTACTCAATTACTACACTGCAATTGAATATTACTTATTCTCACCACCATAGCCATATGTGTTAATTCTCTCTATTTCACAGTCTTTCATAAATGAGTTATAAAATATGGCCAATTGCAATAACAAGTAACATATCAGAAATCAAACCAATACCAAATTGAACATAGTGCATGATGCTGCATATAGCTCAATTCAAACATAATTTATTAAATAATAAGTCGATCAAAGTAGACATATATATAAAATCTGTTGTTGATATCTCGTAGTCTGATCTGATCAATCAAATAAGAGGTTACATGTTGTAGAGCCCTTTGTGAATGAAGATAATTTCACTAGCATTCGGTACTTATCTACGGAACTTATACTATTAATTATCATAGTGTCCAACACTTTTGAATTCTTTAAAATATATTTTGCAAATCTGAGATCGTATTTCATGCCTCTGTAACCTCTAATGCAACATGTTTTGAGTTGTGATGAAAGACATTCCGGAACAAATGGTGGAGCTTCCCAATATTTCGTATTCCTTTCTTCTAGAACCTTAGTGTCCTGTCAAAAATTCACATAATCTTTTTAAAAATAAAATACATTGAATTATTTAATAAGTAAAAATTCTCAAAAAAAAAAATAAAAATAGATTTAAGAAGTACAAAAGATGAACAAAACCTGAATGATAAGACTTTGAAGTTTAGGAAAATATTTGAGCCTTCTTACCAACCAGATCCACCTAAACTTCACAATCCAATGTATATCTTTCAAGTTAAGCTCCAAGTTAGTTAAACTCTGAAACAAGAAATGCCAATCAGGGAGACATGGCACGATCTTCTACACACGGAGTACACAAAACACAACATTATATATTAATGTATAATACTATATAGTAGTGCGAAATCACAAATGTTAATTTAGGACCATGATCATATATTTCTTACCAGATCTAGATGCAAAATCTTTGCCTTAGAAATCATAGTAATTGGAATATAACATTCACGTATCCTTGCTTTGATCAAATTAGGTAAGGCCTTTAACTTTGCTAGGGAAGGAAGGTCATTCATGTATTTGAAAGGGGAACTATTTTCCATTACCAAATCCTCGAGAATAGGCATCCTAATAAAAGCTTCTCAAAATTGTCATGACATACAAAACTAACTTTCTTCAAATGAAATATTTTAAGAATAGGTAAATGTATATCCATGTTATGAGAAATATCTCCCACAATTATTTTAGTCAATTTAAGAACCTTTAATGTTCTACAATTGAGAATGGTAAGAGGTAACACAAGATCATATGGCACATATTTTGACGGGAGGAAGTAGAAGTTTTGTATTCCTCGTTGAAGTACAAAGTTAACAATTTGATTGACATCGGTTTGGACACAACCGGAATGACTATTCCATTCAAAGCGAAACGAATGGATAGGTAGTGTGATGTCTCGCAAAAATATGGTTGAGTACATAACATGGAGTAAGGTAACCATATCCTTGAAGGTTTTGTCGTCGAAGTCGAGAGTCTGAACTGAGAGCCACACTGGTTTCCATCTCTTGGAGAGGACGCTTGTGGTTGCAGCGTGTTTGGTTGGGAGAAAGGAGAGGATGTGACACAGAATTGAATCCGGCAACTCGCTGATCCTATCTGTCTTTGGAATTGACCTCCGGGAAGACGGCATCTGCATGGTGATGGACGGATGGTGAATGCCGCCAGGAAGAAAGAGTTCAGTACATATAGGTACGTCTCTGTTTAAGTTTTCTCTTTTTGTTTTTTTTTTTTTTACTCCTCGAATATTATATATAAACAAAAATTGACATTTTAGATTCATTGAAAAAATTGATGTATCTAATTTGTATATATTACTTATCAAATTAACATAGTCTTAGTAATGAATTTTAGTAATAATAAAATAAATACGTATCAAATATATTATTCTAAACCAAAAAAAAAAAAAATAGAAACTTTAAATATTTTTGGTCAAATTAACGATATATATTTCAAATAAGAGTAAATTACCTTTATGAATAAAAAGAGTAAATTTTTAAAATTTAAGATATATTAGTTTCCTAAATTTATATCTAGAAAATATGTTTCAAACATCAAATAAGCTTCTAAGAATTAAGAGAAATTATAGTATTATAGACGGAAAAAAAATTTCACACTTATTATGAAAATCAAAACATAAGTAATTTGGATGAAACCGGAGGATAATTTTCTTAGAGACTATGAGGGTCGTAAAAGAAATCGGAACAAGTTGGGGGGGGGGGGGGGGGGGGGGGGGGGTTATGAAGTTATGTGTTCTAGAATCTGATACCTCTGCCTACACATCATTACTTTGTTATGAAGTTATCTGATTCATAGTTTGTTAAGGATTATTATGTGAGCTGTAAAATTTAAAAAGTTTGTGTTAGCGACAGCAGTGAATTTGAGGTTTTGTACCGCAGGGAGCTTCAACTGCTTCATCTACAATGTCAGCAATATTACGGCCACAATTGCGGATGTTGAGTGCAATCTGAAACCACGATTGGAATAACATAACCCTCTGCAGCACTCACAAATGGTTAGTTTAACAAACTCTACATATTGTTAATGGTATATGCGTGTTAGCGCAGCAATGAACAAAACAAGCACACACACACTGCAATATTGGCACGGATTGCGCCTTGCACACACACTCTACACACACTGGGTTAGGCACGCCTTGCGCCTAAAAACTTGGCTTAATTGAGGAATTGTGGAGAAGAGCAAGAAAACAAAGATGAATGTGAGTAATACACAAGCAACACAACTAGATAGAAACTAACTTCTAACTAACACTCTACGAACTCTAAAGTTGTTATTAACTCCCTAACTAACAAACATATCTGTTTCTTGACAGTTAAGTAACATATATTTCAACAAACTTGACAGTTACTTGCTGAGCAAGCAACTGACTAAATCAACATGAATTATTGCAAAACTCAACAATGCGTTATTATGATACTTCAGTGAACAACATAGTATCATAATAAATCTTGATCAGCATTCACAGTTGGGATCATAAGAGTGTATAATTTTGGAACATTAACACAAATCAGAGAAGAGTACTGCCAAATTTTGAAAAACATAGTATTGTGCATGGTTTCTTCAATGCAAACTATTGAAAAAAGTTGCTGGTAATTACATAAACTTAGCCTTTTAAATTAGATAGAGAAATCAAATTAAAATTCATTGTTAGGAACTAATAGGAAAAAGTGAAATCGATCCCCTAACAGTTTTCTTTTGATTGTTAACCATTCAATTTTATTTGTTATTTGTTTTAATTTGATTATTTGAAAGAAAAAGAAAGTACAAAAAAAAAAATACAATTTTAATAGTTTCCCTGCATTTTCATTACATACTAAAATGTTCGGTGATTTGTGATTGCTTGATCGGAGTTTTAAACTATTAAGCTGGAACATAACAAACTGATCAATCTTTGAAGGACGATATGTTTTATTACTTTATATGACTTGGTATAACTGATATGATAATTTGGATAAAAAATGCAATCGTACTGAAATCCGTTATCTTTTCCAGTGTCTACCTTTATTATGTTTTGCTGAAGGATAACTCTCCTAGTAGAAAACATCAATCCAAGCAGATGATGCGACAAGATAGACTGGTTCACCAAAAACCTGAAAGAGATCTATTTCCATCATTGTTCTAATCTTAAATTTCCAATTTCAATTCAACTCCAATAAGAACAATAAATAATGTATTTGATATTTCAATATATAAACCAATAAGTATTAGTATTACAAAGAAGTCTCAAAATAAACCAAATTACCATGTTGGACCTTTTCATAAACTAGATAGCGCAACTGCACCAAATTGCCAATTGAATCTGGAAGCATGGTGATGTTCTTATATTTTGATGATGATGACATACGCAACTTTCCAAGTGTGGGGAGCAGATCATCAAGCACCTTTCTAAATAAGTAATTCTCATCCCTCCAACAGCCAATGGATATGAAGCTCCTTAAGCATTTGAATTTGTAGCAAATCTTCAACTTTTTGAAAATGTCATAAAATTCTTGATTATACGACAAATGGCGAACATTTTCAAAGGTATCACATCCATACTCAAGCCTGTAACAACTTTTCCCAGATACAACTGTAGCTAAATCATTGACATGGTCATGCATTACAAACTTTTGTCCTCTAAAATCATCATGCATTTGTTGAATTAATGATCTGGATAACAATTCAGCAAAACACTCATCCCCTACTTCTTCCATGTCTTTTTCGCCTTCGAAATGTTCAAGAAAGCCTTCTGCCATCCGCAACAAAACTAACTTCTTCCTATCAAGTGGGGGAAAGTATATGAATAAGTGATTCAATAATTGATGCTCTTTTTTGGTGGAATTTTCAATAATTGATGTTAGTGTCCCAAGTTGATAATATATGGTGAGAGAGGTGAGTGTGACATATGACTTGATCTAATTACTATTTTGGTGTTAATCCGCCGGCTCTAGGGAAGGGTCATAGTAATCCGGAGTTCAGCAGCTGGAAGGTAAGTAAAGTCTGATCAAGAATTATTCTTCGCAAAAATCGAACTTGAGTTCTCTCGAACAATTCGTCTTTAGGGGGAGTTAATTAACCACTTGTGCCTAATCACTTGTTAGAAGGATGTGTTAGCAACAACAGTGAATAGTCAAGGTACCATTAATCTAGTTTTATTTTACTGAAAATTGGGTTTTGAATGACTTCCTAAGGCAGAAAAATAAGCGTAAGCTTAACTGCAAAACCATTACATAAAATCATAATGTGCCAATAGTAAAATTTAGAACAAAAATACTGTCCTATCTTAAAAAGATAAAAAAGAAATCATGTAATTGTGCTGTGTGCAAAAATACTGGCACAATCGCTGGCTTCATGTTCGAGTCCGTATCAGTACATGAATTTGCTGCTAACAGAATAAAAGGACATTTAAATGACTCTATCAAACTGAATTATTTTACTATTGTTTCCTAATCCATCGGTCGTCACTACTGCAATGAAGGCATTCAATTACTATACTGCAAATTGAATATTACTTATTCTCTATATCCTTGTAACATAACAGAAATCAAACCAATATTTAAACTACTCTAGTAACTTAAACAAGTCAATTATATGCAACAAACAAATAATGTGAACATAATGCATAGTGCTTCATATAGCTCAATGCAAAAATTTGGCACAATCGCTGGCTTCATGTTCGAGTCAATAGCAGTACATGAATTTGCTGCTAACAAAATTAAAGGACATTTCTACCAAACTGAATTATTTCACTATTGGTTCCTAATCTATCAGCTGTCACTACTGCCATGAAGGGGTTCGATTACTATACTGCAATTGAATATTACTTATTCTCACCACCATATTTCACAGTTTATCAGAAAGAGTTAAAAAAAAAATGGCCAATTGCTATAACAAGTAACATATCAGAAATCAAACCAACAAAACTTAAAATAGTCAATTATATGCAACAAACTAATAATGTGAACATAATGCATGATGCTGCATATATAGCTCAATTGAAATATAGTTTATTATATAATAAGTCAATCAAAGTAGACAATAATATAAAATCGTATATTGTAGTGTGATCAATCAAATATAAGGTTACATGTTGTAGAGCCCTTTGTGCATGAAGATAATTTCACTAGCATTAGGTACTTATCTATGGAACTTATACTATTAATTATCATAGTGTCCAACACTTTTGAATTCTCTAAAATATATTTTGCAAATTTGAGATCGTTTTTCGTGCCTCTGTAACCTGTAATGCAACATGTTTTGAGTTGTGATGAAAGACATTCCGGAACAATTGGCGGAACTTCCCAATATTTCTTATTCCTATCTTCTGGAGCCTTAGTGTCCTGTCAAAAATTCACATAATCTTTTAAGAAATTAAAGTACATTTAATAAGTAAAAATTCACAACAAAAAAAAAACAAGATTTAACAAGTACAAAAATTGTAAAGATGAACAAAACCTGAATGATGAGATTTTGAAGTTTAGGAAAATATTTGAGCCTTCTTAGCAACCAGATCCACCTCAACACCACATTCCAATCTATAACTTTAAAGTTAATCTCCAAGTGAGTTAAACTTTGAAACATGGGAGTAGTTTGGAACAAGTGATGCCAAGGGTGACATGTCACGATCTTCTACACACAAAACACAAGATTAAATAAATGTATATATAGACATAGTAGCTAGTGTGAAATCACAAATGTTAATTTCTTACTTACCAGATCTAGATGCAAAATCTTTGCCTTAGAAATCATAGTCATTGGAATATCAAATTCACGTATCCTTGCTTTGATCAAATTAGGTAAGGCCTTTAAGGTTGCTAGGGAAGGAAGATGATTCAGGTCTTTCAAAGGACAAGTATTTTTGATTACCAAATCCTCAAGAATAGGACATCCTAATAAAAGCTTCTCAATATTGTGATCATGACATACAAACCTAACTTTGTTCAAATGAAAAGTTTTAAGGATAGGTAAATGTATATCCATGTTTTGAGAAATATCTCCCACGGTTATGTTTTTCAACTTAAGAACTTTTAGTGTTGTACATTTGAGAATGGTAAGAGGTAATTCAATAGCATCGAAAGGATATTTAGAGGGGCGAAGGTAGAGGTTTTGTATTCGTCGTTGCAGTACAAAGTTAACAATTTGATTGACATCCTGTTGGACACCACTAGGATATTTATTCCATTGAAAGCAAAACGAATGGATAGGTAGTGTGATGTCTCGCAAAAATATGGTTGAGTGCATAATATGGAGTAAGGAATCCAGACCCTTGAAGGTTTTGTTGTCGAAGTTGAGAGTCTGAACTGAGAGCCACACTGGTTTCCATCTCTTGGAGAGAATGCTTGTGGTTGCAGCGAATTTGGTTGGGAGAAAGGAGAGGATGTGACACAGAATTGGATCCGGCAACTCGCTGATTCTATCTGTCATTGGAATACGGCTTCTGTATGGTATGGGGGTGCTGAATGCAGCGAGGAAGAAGATACTCGTATCTGTTTAGGTTTTCTCTTTTCTTTTGTTTTTTCTTACACATGTTTGTTTAGGGGTGTATTGGATTGAGATTTTACGAGACAATTTTGGCAAAAAAAAAAATCTTGATGATTTTATGAGATTTTGTTGGACTATATTGATTTTGTGAGATTTTAAAAACTTTTTTACAAGACTTTTTTACAATCAAGATTTTTAACACATGATTTGAATGTATTTTGAGAGATTTTTTTCAAAACACTTTTTACAATATTAACAATTTTCTATCAAATTGATCTATTTTATGTTCCAATTCTGGATCATTACTATTACTAGATTCTGGATCATTACGATTACTAGAAAGAAGGAGACCATGAATCCTATTTATCAAAATAGAATTTGTTGTTAATGGTGAAGAGCTTTTTTGGAGTTGTCCACGAAAGCGTCCACCTAAAAAAGGATCATATATTTTAATTAAGTATTCTTTTTCCTCCTCATCCTTAGACAGTCTAATTCGGTTTTCAAATATATCCACAGGAAGAAATTTCTTATATTTCTTACTTTTCTTATCTAGAACTTTTGCCCTTTTCAAAAATTCATTGCTTAGTTTCTTTCTTTTTTCGTTAATAGTGGAGCTCCAATAATTATAATTAGACAATTCATTATCATTATAGGTGACTAGACCCTTACCCGTGCGATGCACGGGTGTTATTTGTTGTTTGTAATATAACGTCAACTAAAAAATTTATTAAATAATTAAAGGAGGAATGACCTATAGTTGAAACTTGAAATAAAAAAAAATCATGAACATACATTTTTTTTTAGTCAAGGACATACATAGTTCATAAGTTGTTTTTTTGGTACAAACATTGTTCTTCAAGTTCTTCCAACTTTGTAACCAAAAATCATTCAAACAAATCAATTATTAAGCATAAACAGTGTCAATTGCTTGGAGAAACACAATTATAATATAAATCATGTATACATATAGATCAAGTATATCAATCTCTAAATTAAAATCAAAATATATATAATGCAAACATAAAAAAGTATAAATAAATAAAAAACAATACACTATTTAATATATATACTCCCGTAATAGAAACCCAAAATAAATAGTAGCATATATAAAGGCAATTGCATAATAGTAGTATTACGTTATAAATATATAAGCAATCACACCAAGTCCTACTTCCATGATGATAGCAACATATCTACCTGGACAAAAACTAAAATAAAGTATTTGTTAGATCAACCAATGTAAATTAATATATCTACAAAACAAAAGATTTTATAGATATTCAAAACATATGAATTAAACCTACTGCTGCAAATATCTTGAATGCAAGTAATTAAGGGAGGAAACAAAAATAGTTAAAATGACAAACTATTACCTAATACCATGAGCAAGCACATTAAAAAGGAACAAAATGAAAAAAATAAATAAGAAGGATGAAGAGGTGAATGTGAATGGAAGATAAAAAAAAAACATAGGTAAAGAAAAAAATCAATTCTTTCCAAATGACTCAGGTGGTGGAAAGAATTGAAAAAGAAACAAAGAAATAGCAAAGTATTTATAATGTCTACCGAAAAGATAGGTACTTATATGAAATTAAATTTGTACAACTTTTCATTGCTTCAAAAAAAAACTTTTCATTGGAAACCATCACATTTCTTGGTAATTAAAATGGGCATATGAAAAGGATAATGGTGTATGAATAAAAATGAAATGAAAAGACATATGAATGCTTCGGATTAAATGTGGCATATGACAAATCATTAGAAGTAATGTGACATGTGGCTAAATAAAAAAATTAATTACAATTGTTAATTTTTTTATTATTTATTTTTTAAAGAAAATGATTTAAAAGCTATGATTGGTTAATACAATTTGGGTTAGGATTAGTGGTAGGAGAACTATTTAAGATTTATATATATAGATTTAACTATCTTCTATTAAAAGTTAACTAGTCCCACACCCGTGCGATGCACGTGTGCTATACGGTATTTTATATTATAATGTTGAAAAATCATTCGTATAAATTGAAACAATAAGTATTATGAAAATTATAATAATAATATCAACAACAACAAAATAATAATAATAATAATAATAATAATAATAATAATAATAATAATAATAATAATAATAATAATAATAATAATAATAATAATAATAAAAGTGATGTAAATATAAGATAGATA
Organism: Trifolium pratense; assembly: GCF_020283565.1. Lineage (NCBI taxonomy): Eukaryota > Viridiplantae > Streptophyta > Magnoliopsida > Fabales > Fabaceae > Trifolium > Trifolium pratense. The sequence goes on from NC_060061.1 coordinate 51,119,431, forward strand.
TCAAAGATGTGTTTATACATTTCGAAAAGATTACAATGGTCCATATTGCATCTACCAAATTAAGTTGGTAATCCATAAATTGTCATGTCACTATGAAAATGGTTTGTGGTCATACTCATACATTGTGGTTAGATTAGTGGTTGCACAACTATCTAGAAATTTTTATATATATATATATATATATATATATATATATATATATATATATATATATATATATATATATATATATATATATATATATATATATATATATATATATATATATATATATATATATATATATATATATATATATATATATATATATACATTTAAAAAACTTATATATACATCACATTTGAAGTTACTTTGGTATCTTCTTCATTAACATTGATTAGCAATATCTTTAATTCATTCTTCAAAATAACTATGGAAATGACAACATATAATTGACCATGGAAAACAATCGATGTTGAAACATAAGTTTTTATTTATATTAAAAATCTCATCGAAGGATTCTGAGTTGGATAAACTACTTCATTATCTCTTACCAAAAAACTACTGTATTATCGAATTTGACATTTATATTAATTTGAAACTTATTGAGCAAAGATAAATCAACTTAACTCATACTCAAATATCGAATATGATAAAAATCATACGGGGCATAACAACCATTAGTAAATTTTATTTTATCTATTTTTTTTACTAACATTAGAAAGTAGTCCTGATAATCGACCAACTCCTTATATTTACAAAAAATTAGACAAAATATTATTAGCAAAAACATTAACTTTTTTGGAAAAAAAAATACACAAAATAATAAAATGAACAAAAAAATTTAAAATGAATAATAACCCAAAACAATAATAATAATAATAATAATAATAATAATAATAATAATAATAATAATAATTACAATTAGTACCCCACATTAAATGGATGTAAGTGGATGATGTGGCTAAATGAAATGTTTTCATTGGTTTATGGATTAGGGTTTAGATAGATAATTCCACAACTATCTAGGATTTATATATATAGATTTCATCTCTTGTGAAGAGATCTATTTTTTCTTCCATTAGCTTCAGAAAAGTGGATAAATGACGTGAAAGATATTCGTTCTTTTCCATCACTTTGACATAGATGAAAATAAAATTGTGAATTTTCATCTTTTACGGCCCTTTCAAGGTGAGCGTTTTTTATATATCGCAATGGTATATTCCATTTTCGAGAATCGAAAAGAATAGTTACAAGAAAGGGTTCTTCGTCCTCCAAGGGCTTATTCTCGTCCTCCAAGAGATTATTCTCGTCCTCAATGTTGTCAAAAGTCTTATCTTTTTTCGGAAAAAGATAATTAGCAATATCTTCTTTGAAGGATCTCTTTTGTTCTTGTTTAGTTTCTTCTGTTTCCCAATCTATTTCATCAACACCGCTTTCGTGCATTTCATCCATTTCCTTTGCCTTCTTCTTCTCTTCAGTCGAATAAGAATACGGAAGTGGTATTCTGCCTAAACATTGCGCAAAAATAACAAATGAAAAAACAAGATTTCATAATACTTTATATATTAGGAAACTTTTGTATATTTGGAAAATTTTAAAAGAATCAATAAATTTAATGTTATATACTTTCTCAGTCGTCTGCTCATTGGCCGAGATCGTTTTAGATGTAAAGACAATTTCTATTTTAAACATCCAATTTCTAATTAACGGTTTAGATTAAAAACAGCGTGAAACTATGTGCAATAATGACAATTTCTATTTTAAACATCCAATTTCTAACGGTTGAGCTTATGCAAGTAGTATATTAGAGTGTTGGAGAGAAGAATATATTTCTTATGAATTTGATTGTTTTTCAAAGTGAGGCACAATGCCTTTAAATACAATCCTAAAGGATAAAAATGTAAAATGACATAAAATAAACTATTAATTGATACTCAATTCATGTCGCAGATGTATTAGCAACAGCAGTGAATAGTAAAGGCACCTCCAATTATCTGGAAGGAAGGATGGATTTGAGGTTTTGCACTGCAGGGAAGTTTAGCTGCCTCATCATTTTGTGGAGTCTACCAAATCAGCATAATTACGGCCACAATTGTGGATGAGGAGTGCAATTTGAAACCACGTTGGCAATAACATAACCCTCTACAGTATTTACAAATGGTTAGTTTATTTTCTCATTTACCCTCCATTGCCGTGGCTGAACTTATTTTCTCATTTATTTACATGGTTATCGCCTTATCGGCCAATTTATTTTAAAGTTTGATGATTGAAAAACATAGTAATGTGCATGCTTATGGTGATTTTTTGTTTCCCGGTCGGAGTTTTAAACAAGTAAGCTAGCTAGAACATAACAAACTGATCAATATTTGAAGGATGATATGCTTTATAAATCTGATGAAGCTAGAAAAGGTAACTGATTGCACAAATCTTTACATGGTAATATAAAACAAAACAAGCACTGCATTCATTAGAAGCAAACAAACCAGACATGAACATTCAGCTTACTAGCTTTCATTCATTACACCACTTACTTTTTTTTTTTATAAGCCATTACACCACTTACTAAATCTGATGGAAATAGCTTACTCTTGTATCAGATTGAAATAAATTACAAGTTAACTGAATTGAGAAGAACTTCTAAAATTTAAGATATATCATCGACTAAGAGTACAATAAATATTCACATACAAATGGAATAGTATCAGAAAATTAAGAATCATACACAGAACTGGGGAACTAGTAACTAGAATAGGTTGCAGTGTTGGAGAAGAGGATGCCGGAAACCATGATCAGTATCACTGAGAGTGGAAAGTTCATTAGCCTTCTTGTTCTACGGATTCTGAAATGGCAGAAAATGCTAGTTAATAAAGTATACAAAAATTAAATTATGCACAAAACCACACACATTACAATTAAAAAAATTAAATAAATCATATTCATACCTGAAACAGGATTGCAATTCATCATTCCCTTTGCTTCTGATCGGCCATGGCTCATATTGTGACTTGGTCATTTATTTCTATGACAGGTATGTGAGCTATGTTGGACCAATGTTCCTTTGTTTTATACCTTTCTTCTAACAAAGGGCATCCATCGATGTGCAGTAGTTCAAGAGAAGAAGGCAGGCTGTCTTCTGGCAATGTCTCTAGTTTTCGACAGAAATTAAAATAAAGTGATTTCAGTGAGGAGGGCAAAGATTTTTCTGGCAATGAAACAAGCTCTGAACACCCATCAAAGCAAAGGGATTCTAGAGAGGAGAGGTGTCGAAGTCCATTTCCTTCTATGGATTTTGTTTCAGAGAGATTCTCTATGTTTAGAGAAACCAGGGAAATTGGCAGCTTGCGCTCCTTCAGAAACATGTTAACAATATCATCACCTCCGATGCGCAGTTTTGAAAGAGTAGTGAGGCCTTGGAGACCCCACTCTGTTACAGGCTTTGTTATTCTCACAGAATTGACTACAATGAATCGTCGTAAATTGGGAGGTAAGACAGCTTGTTCCAAGAATGATAACTTCAATTTTGGAAAATTGAAGAGAGCCATACTTTCAAGAGCAGTGAGGGTGTCCATCCGTTGAGGTAGTGATTTAAGTGCCTCACATGAAGAGACATAAAGATATTGTAGCGTTGACAAGCTAAAGGGAGAAGTTTCTGAAATAAAAATAGATTCCAAACTCCTACATGCAGAAATTTCAAGCCATTGGAGTGTAGGGAAACAGTTCAATGGGAAGGAAGTAAGTTCATGACAACTTCTATGTAACTCAAGAGTCACAAGCGATGTGTAATTTCTCCATGTTTCAGGAGGTAGGAATGTTAAATTGTCACATTCGTGAACACAAAGTGATTTCAAAGAAGTGGGTAGACCTTTCTTTGGAAATGCAGTGAGAGACTGAAGACCATAGAGATACAAGTCTCGAAGACAGGTGTTGTTTATAATCAATTTCGGAATAGACAGTAGCATATTACAGCTCTCTATCATATTATCGTGCAGCAGACATGGAGAATCACTCTCAAGCAATAAGCGTTGGGTGCTTTCAGTTTTGCTTTCAAAATCCCAATCTCGCCCAATAAAAAGTCTTTTTATTGAGGAGAGCCAAGGCTGAATAGATGGTGTTACCAAGAGATTATCACAAGAATGTATTTCAATTGCTTCTATGGATGACAGATGACTAGGCAAATGTCCCATAAGTTTAGGACACTTGGATAACACCAGAGTTTTAAGAAGAGGAAAAGGAATTAAGTTGTCTTGAAAAGGAAGCCACTCCTTCCAATTTGGCATTTCCTCAATTACCAGCTTCTCAAGAGACGGAAATGGTTGGAATGAAGAATTGGAACCTCCTCCTACTATGCCATATAACTCCTGCCCAATTGTCTCCAAAATCATTATTCTTGTTATTTGCAGGTCCTTGAGAGAAGGTAGTTGCCCTAATGGTGGAAGTGTCATGCAATATGCACAATTATCAATGCAAAGGGAGACCATGTTAGAAAATGAAGAATTTCCAAGCCAACTTGGAAAACTTGTCCCACCATACAAGTCAATTTTCAGTTTCTTTAGGTTAACAGATGGTTGTAACATATCAAGCACTTCTTTCCCTTTAAGTGAGTCATCACTTTCAATGCCCCACTGTAGTGTTAATTCCTCAATATGTTCTTTGCTCTTCAAGTTGGTATCATATGCCTCCACAACATCATTGATATTTTGCAGGTTCTTGATGAACAATTTTCCTCGTAGGTTAGGAAACCTTCCAAGTTCTCTGACACTTAAACCAACATTTTGCTTGCCTACTACAAAAACAGTTAAAGTTTGAAGGTTTTCTAGTTCAACAATTTGCTTTGGCAACTCTGTTATGCTCGTCAAATCAATGTCAAGGTGACGTAAATTGATTAACTTTCCAACATGTTCTGGCAATTTAGTGAGATTTGAACATTGAGATAAATTCAAGGTTTGCAAATTGTAGAGATTGCATATTGTGTTAGGCAAGCTTGTGATTTTAGTACAAGAGAGATCTAGATATCGCAATTGTACCAAACTGCCAATTGAATCTGGTAGCATGGTGATGTTTTGATAATTGGATAGTGATAACACACGCAACATTCCAAGTGTGGGTATTAAATCAATAACCACCTTACTAGATAAACAATTTCCCCCCCATCCACCAATGGGTAGGAAGCTTCTTAAAGATTTGAATTTGAAGCAAGTCTTAAACTTTTTGAAAATGTCATATGTTTTTTGATTATATGATAAATGGCGAACATTTTCAGAGGTTTCACCATCATATTCGAGCCTGTAACAACTTTTTCCAGATACAGTTGTGGCTAAATCATTAACAAGGTCATGCATGACATACATCTGTCCGCTAAAATCACCAGGAAGTACGCTAAAATCACCAGGAAGTTGTTGAATTAATGATCTGGATAACAGTTCAGCAAAGTAATCATCACCTACTTGCTCCGCTGCTTCTTCGCCTTGAGAATGTTCGAGAAAGCCTTCTGCCATCCACAACAAAACCAACTGCTTCCTATCAAGTACATGGTCCCTTGGAAAAATTGAACAATAGGCAAAACACCTTTTTAAATGAGAGGGAAGGTATTGATAACTCAAACGCAAAGCCGGAAGAATATTATCATTCTCAATTTTCCATATATCACTTCTCAAAATTGTTTTCCAGTAAGTTGAATCTACCTTTGAACGCAAAATACCCCCAACTGTTTTTGCAGCTATTGGCAATCCACCACACTTTTTTGCAATCTTTCTCCCGATTGTTTCTAGGTGTGAGAATTTAGTAACACAAAAGTCTTCACCTCCAAATGCATGCTTGGAGAGTAAAGACCAACTGTCTTCATCAGATAGAGGTTCTAATTTATGAATTGGAAATGTGCGTGCGATATTTGCAACTTTTTCTTGGCGTGTTGTGATGATCACCCTACTTCCGCTTTTTTCATTAATCAATGGAGCAACAAGTTCATCCCAATCATTATAATTGTCATTCCATAAGTCATCCAACACAACTAAAAATCTTTTGTCCCTCAAATTTTGCTTTAATTCAACTCGAAGAAAATCAAGATTATTGCTTTCCCATGCTTTTGAAGTGACAGATTCAAGGAGAGTTTTGGTTACTCTCAAAATATCAAAATCATCTGATACACAAGCCCAGGCTTTTAGATCAAAGTGCTCTTGAACTTTTACATCATTGTAAACAAGTTGTGCAAGGGTCGTTTTACCGACTCCTCCCATGCCTAAAATTGCAACAGCACCTATTTTATTATTGCTAGTATTGTTTTCTGATAGCAACATGTTCATTATTGTCTCTTCATCGTCCTTCCTACCAACCATGATAGATTCATTAACCAATGAACTTGAAGGGTTTCTACCAGAAACTTTGCCAGTTTTGGTTTGCAAACCAAGGATATCTTTATGTTGTGCAAAAAGTTGCAGGCTGTCACACATGGCCTTCATTTGGGAATTGATCTCTCCATAGATGTTTTTAAAAGGAGATGAAAGGAAGTTCCAAACCTGATTAGTTTTGTTTGCAGATTGGTCATTCTCCACCTTGCATCGCAGAGAATCATAGCTAATTTGGTTCAGCAGATCCTCCGCATCATAGATTGCATCTTTCAAGTCATCAAGCCACTGTTTGACAGCACGATTGTTGATCTGCTTTTCATCTGCATCATCCAGCACAGCTTGAAGAACCGGCAGCGTTGTTTGTAACTGTTTCAAGAATGAGACATTCAGCTTCGTGTTGTTGATATAATCACGAAACTCAGTTGAAGTTAATTTGTCTATCATTGTTTGGACAGAAGCAGAGAGAAATGCACCTCCGACCAAAGTTGCAGCCATGTTTGCTGAAGGTTGATGATGGTATCTTTGAGATCTATTCAGAAATGGTGGAAACTAAATGAGAGGTAAAGTAGATTTAGAAAATATATCTTTGATGAGATAATGAAGCACATGTGAGATAGTTGAAATATGTGTGTTTTATTACAATAGCATGAAAACAAGTTGCAAGAATACTAATAACTTAAAACATTACTTTGATTAGAATAATATAGTAAATGAGCTGGACACATTGGAATATGTCCACTCTCAAAGTGCAAGCCCTCTTTTGTTGACTAAACTCCTTCAATGACTCATTAAGATCACATGCAAGGTAAGGGAGTAAACAAAATGCTGAACATTAAAAATTGGAGAAAAAAGATGTGTCTGTTGCAGTGTTTCATATTTTATTAGTCTGTTCTGGCTAATAAAATAAATCAATTCAAAAAATATTTATAATTAATCACCAAGATTTTCATAGTTGAGATGTCTTAGTTGTCATTTTTACCCTTTTTCTTTTATAAAAAAATAATTAATGTAGAAAATAATAAGAGAATACTGTTATGTGTTATTCCTCAGCTCAAGGCTGGTTTAAATAGGAAGAGTACAAACATAAAATGAAATAATAGATAAGCTTAGAATCTCCTAGAAATAACAAACTAGGAAACTAAATATTTTCCAACACCCCCCCCCCCCCTCAAGTTGGTGCATAGATATCTGTCATGCCCAACTTGCCGATCAAATGCTCAAAGGTGGGTCTTGCCAAACTTTTGGTTAAAATATCTGCAGTTTGCTGACTCGAAGTTACAAAAGGTAGACATATGATTCCGGCATCTAACTTCTCTTTTATGAAATGTCGATCGATCTCAATATGCTTGGTTCTGTCATGTTGAACTGGGTTATGAGCTATGCTAATAGCGGCTTTACTGTCAGAGTATAATTTCAATGGAAGCTCAATTTTCATCTTAAGCTCTTCTAGGACTCTGTGGATCCATAATCCTTCACATATACCTTGAGTCATAGCTCTAAACTCAGCTTCTGCACTACTTCTTGCTACAACTCCTTGTTTCTTGCTCCTCCATGTCACAAGATTACCCCAAACATAGGCACAATATCCAGAGGTTGATCTTCTATCAGTAATCGAACCTGCCCAATCAGCATCGGTAAAGATAGACACATTTTTTTCACTAGTCTTCTTAAAAAATAATCCCTTTCCAGGATTTGCTTTCAAATATCGCAGTATCCTATAGACTGCCTCAAGATGTTCCTCAAAAGGAGAATGCATAAACTGACTTACTACACTAACCGAGAAAGCAATGTCAGGTCTACTGTGTGACAAATAAATCAGTTTCCCAACCAATCTCTGTACCTTCCAGTATCAACAGGAACACTACCTTCTTCCCAAAGTTTTGCATTAGGATCCATGGGAGTATCTGCTGGTCGACATCCACTCATTCTTGTTTCTTTCAATAAATCTAGAATGTATTTTTGTTGGGAAACTACAATACCATCTTTTGATCGAGCAACCTCCATACCAAGAAAATATCTCATGGATCCCAGGTCCTTGATTTCAAAGTCTAATGCTAATTTCTCTTTTACTCTTGCCATTTCAACTATATCATCTCCAGTAAGGACGATATCATCAACATAAACAATTAGGACAGCAATTTTTCCATCTTGGGAGAACTTTGTGAACAAGGTGTGGTCAGCTTGTCCTTGAATGTACCCTTGTTTCTTCATGGAATAAGTGAATTTTTCAAACCAAGCTCTAGGAGACTGCTTTAATCCATACAGAGACTTATTTAGTTTGCATACATTTGATCCAAACTTGTCTTCAAAGCCAGGAGGAATGTCCATATATACTTCTTCTTCTAAATCACCATTGAGAAAAGCATTCTTAACATCCAACTGATGTAGGGGCCAATCTAAGTTAGCAGCAAGAGACAAGAGAATTCTGACAGTGTTCAATTTTGCAACAGGAGCAAAAGTCTCTGAGTAGTCTATACCATAGGTTTGAGTAAAACCCTTAGCCACCAATCGAGCCTTATACCTTTCGATTGACCCATCTGAATTATACTTCACAGTAAACACTCATTTGCATCCAACCGTCTTCTTGCCATCCGGTAGTGTCATAACACTCCATGTTTTGTTCTTTTCAAGAGCTTGCATCTCCTCAAGTACAGCTTCCCTCCACTTTGGAACTTCTAGAGCAACCTGTACATTTTTTGGAATCTCTACACTAGACAATTTTGAGGTGAAGGCAGAAAAAGAAGAAGACAAATTTGAATATGATATAAAATTGGACAATGGGTATTTAGTGCAAGATCTAACAGGTTTTCTAACAGCCACAGGATCATCGATATCAGGATACAAAATACGACTCTCAGAAACAGAGATAGACTTACCTTTTCTTTTTTTAGGAAGTTGATCATCCCCTGGTTCAGATTCATGACAGTGTTGAGATGTGGACTCATCACTTTCTTTGTGATTCTTTCTCACAAAAACCTTTCATTTCCAAGTATTGTTTCCTGCTTCAAACCCATTATCTTTATATGACTCATTATTTTGTGGCATTTCAATTAGATCACCATTATCATCGTTTTCAAGATTCTCATTGTTTTCTTCATGAGAAAATTTAGGCTCGGATTCACCAAGTTCACTACTCATAACAGGAGTAGGATTAGATAAAGAATCATGGCCATTTTTCGTTAGTGCAGAAGTATAAGTCTTAGAACTTTGTGATATCGGCAAAGATAAATTATTAAAAAAACTCATGTCCTCAGTTTGAAACGAATCTTCATTTAAATTCCCCCCTGAAGATGCGTGTCAAAAAAAGGTTTGTTTTCAAAGAATGTAACATCCATGGTGAAAAACATTTTCTGGTTTTTTGGATCAAAACATTTATATCCCTTCTGGGTTGGAGAATACCCAACAAAAACACATTTTATAGCACGCGGTTCGAGTTTGCTAATATTCTTATGTTCATGAACAAATGCAGTGCAACCAAAGATTTTTAAGGTCAAATCGTTTGAAACACGATCATTAGGAAAACATTCTTTGAAAATATGAATTGGAGTTTGAGAATTAAGAACTTTGGAGGGCACTCTGTTAATTAAGTATGCAGCAGTTAAAACTGCTTCACCCCACAAATAATTTGGTACTTTACTTGCGAAAAGTAAAGCTCTAGCCACCTCCAACAAGTGCCTATTTTTCCTTTCTGCAACTCCATTTTGTTGGGGAGTGTTAGGACATGAACTTTGATGCACAATTCCATTTTCACGAAAAAAATCACTCAACATTGTGTTAAAATATTCTTTGTCGTTATCACTTCTAAATACTTGAATATTTGTTTGAAATTGATTTTGCACCATTTTAACAAAATCTTTTACGGCCTGACAAACGTCAGATTTCCCCTTTAACAAGTACACCCAACAAACTCTTGAGTGATCATCTATAAATGTGATAAACCATTTTTTATGAGAAAGTGTACTCGTTCGGTTAGGGCCCCAAACATCACTGTGAATAACAGAAAAAGGTTTTGATGGTTTGTAGGGCTGTAATGGAAAATGAGAACGATGATGTTTTGCAAATTCACATGCTTCACATTTAAACAAAGACAAATCCTTATTACGAAATAACTCGGAAAATAAGTGTTTTAAATAAGGAAAACTAGGATGACCTAATCGTGAATGCCATAACATAACATCATCATTATTATTATTCAGAACTAAAAAGGATTCAAAGCATGAACTTATTGGTTTGGAAGGTAGTTGTGATTCAGGTTCAATGTCGAAGTAGTAGAGTCCTCCACTCTCCTTAGCACTACCAATCATCTTCCCCGAGTTCAAATCCTGAAAAACACAATGAGTACGGAAAAAATTAGTTTGACAATTTCTATTTTGGGCTAATTTACTGACAGACATGAGACTACAAGATAGATTTGGGACATGAAGAACATCTTTAAGGGTTAGACTTGGAGACAACACAATCGAACCTTTACCCGCAATGGCTGAAAAGGATCCATCTGCAATTTTTATTTTATGGTTACCTGCACATGGAATATAAGAAGAAAACAGAGTAGAATCATCTGTCATGTGATCACTTGCACCCGAATCTACTATCCAAGCACGACTGGGACTGACACTAAAAAGGGCAGAAGTACCTTTTGGGGCAACAGAGCCAGAAGGAGTGTTAGATTCAAGAATTTTGTACGGTCTGTCTAGTTGTTCCATCATGAATGAAAGCTGAATTGAAGAAGACTGTTGCTCTTGATCAGAATTACTGGCTTGGAATGTATGACCATCACCTCCACCTTTATTCTTCCGATTTGAAGGTCGCGGAAGACCATGTAATTTCCAACATTGAAAAATAGTATGTCCCAAACGATGACAATATTTGCATTCACGACGGTATTTGAAAGTGGATGATCGTCGTCGAGAATAAAAAAACGTCATAATTAATAATCTTAGCCAAGTAGTACCGGAAGCAGCAAAGAAAAAAGTAACACCGGTGAACAGTACACGTGAACAGTAATTCTGTGAACAGTACACGTGAACAGTGTGGTCGGTGAACAGTACCATCGAATGAACAGTGCCGCCCAAAATCAATTGTCGTGGTCGGATCGTAAACACGACGGCGGCTAGGGTTTTGCGGAAGCGAGACCCCCAAAATCGGGAGCTCTCGATACCATGTAGAAAATAATAAGAGAATATTGTTATGTATTATTCCTCAGCTCAAGGCTGGTTTAAACAGGAAGAGTACAAACATAAAAGGAAATAATAGATAAGCTTAGAATCTCCTAGAAATAACAAACTAGAAAAGTAAATATTTTCCAACAATTAATCACCAAGATTTGTATTCACATCTATTCTATATAATGACAATATTTGATTTTGCATTGCATTTGATACCTCACACAGCAAGTCTTCCATCTCCAATCACTTTTTAGTTCAGCGAATACCTAAAATATATAAAAATAAATAATAAAAAAATTTAAAAAAAAAATATTTTTATTAGAATTTGGGAGGCCTATACTCAACCACAAAAGCTAACTTGAAAGTTGAGGTTTGCACTACCCTTATAAGACTATTTATGCCATATTTCTAGCCAATGTCGAACTTCTAACACACACTCTCACGTCCAAGACTGAGCTGGCCCAAATATAGAAGGTCTCCACAACAAACAACAAATGGATCTATGACCCGGCTCTGATACCATATTAGAATTTGAGAGGTCTATTCTCAACCACAAAAGATAGTTTGAGAGTTGAGATTTGCACTACTCTTGTAAAGGCTATCTATGTCATATCTCTAGCTAATGTGGAACTTCTAACAATTTTAATTTTATATTTTGTACCCCACTTGGGTTGGTTTGGTGGTATTGGCTTAGGATGGGATCTAGGAGTATGCTCCTCCTTAAGGTTTCAGGTTTGATTCTCTCTCATGCCAATTTGAGTGGGCTAAGAAAAAAAAATTATCTTTTGTTATAAAAATAGCTTATGTGAGCTTATACTTAAGTTGTTATCATGATAAGTGTTTGTGTTACAACAAAATCCGAAGTTAAAAATATGTTCCTTAACTAATGTTCATCACATGTAAAATCACTCAATCCTCAAAAGAAAATCAGTGGCTATAACTAATTAGAGGTTTTGCACTGCAGGGAGCTTCAGCTGCTTCATCATTTTGAAGAATCTACCGATCAGCAATATTACAGCCACAATTATGGATGATGAGTGCAATTTGACACCATGATCGCAATAACATAACCCTCTGTAGCATTCACAAATGGTTGGTTTAGCAAACTCTACATATTGTTAATGGTATATGGCTTATTAAGATGCTTCCATGAATTGGATTGAAAAGCAGAAAATCAGAACTGGAACTGCCCCCTGCGCGAGGCGCAGTGTTATTTGGTTCAGGTGGAGCTGAAGCTCCTGCCTACTGCGCGAGGGGTGGGGAGGTCTGCGCTAGACGCAGCCTGCTGCTATATATATGTGTTGTTTGTGTTTTGCAGCCTCCTGAGAGAGAAAGTGGAGAGGTTTTTAGGGTTTTTCATCAACAACAAGGCTAGAGTGTTAGAGGGTTTCTCTTGGGTCATCTATAGGGTTGGGGAATCATTGTAACACCTTGAAAACACTTATTGATTGAATCTCTTGGTCACGAGAAGAGATTCGGGAAAAGGGTAGAATTAGGAAAACTCTAATTCTTGTAACTCTTGTGGTGAATCTTTGTGTAATCAAGTTTTCTATCGATAGTGGAACGGAGAGCTCTCTCTCCCCCAGAGTAGGTTGTTTTAACCGAATTGGGTAAACAAATTTATTTGTGTTCTTTATGCTTTTGTAGTTTTAGCTTTTGTTTGATTAATTGCTTATTCCCAAATTGTTTTGGTTGCTTTATTCATTTGCTCCACACACTAAGGATTATTGGTGTGGTTTCTTCATATTCACAACAATACTCCATTGATGTGGCTGAACTTATTTTCTCATTTACATGGTTAATCGCCTTATCAGCCAATTTATTTTAAAGTTTGATGATTGAAAAACATAGTAATGTTCATGCTAAAATGTACGGTGATTTTTGATTTCCCGATCGGAGTTTTAAACTAGTAAGCTAGAACATAACAAACTGACCAATATTTGAAGGATGATATGTTTTATAAAGCCATCTGTAAAGACTGCAGACATGTTTTAGAAAATGACATACTGTATTTACTTTATTCATGAAAATAAATACAAAGATCTAAGATTTCTTGATAAAAACTCAACTAATTGCATTTACCAATTTTCCTTTTTGTTGAAATTAGCAGAAAAATGAATGGACAATGTTTAGTTGAATTCATGAATATCCTAAAGAAGAAATGGTAAGATGCAAAATAGATAGTTAGTAGGAAATGAGTCACATTATATGCCCTTCCAAAGAACTGCAATAATGATACAAACATACAATCTATGATGATTACATAAGCATTCAGATTACTAGCCTTCATTCATTACACCACTTACTAAATCTGATGGAAATAGCTTACTCTTGTATCAGATTGAAATAAATTACAAGTTAACTGAATTGAGCATAAGTTCTGAAATTTAACATGTATCATCGACTAAGAGTAAAATAAATATTCACATGCAAATGGAATACTATCCGAAAATTAAGAATCATACACAGAATTAGATAACTACTACCTAGAATAGGTTGCAGTGTTGGAGAAGAGGATGACAGGAACCTTGATCAGCAGCATCACAGAGAGTGGAATGTTCATTAGCCTTCTTGAGTTGCACGGATTCTGGAAATGGAAGCAATCATATTTGAGTAATTAGACTAATAATTTTCATTAGTTTGAGAATAGTGAAAGGTAATTAGACCCATCAGATGATTTGAAAATCCCGACCCGAGTAATGATATTTGACTATTATTGAGTCATGTTTTGCTCAGTTTGTTAATCACTCACACTATAATTAAATTTAAAAAAAATAAAAAATTCTTCTTGGCCAGTGGCATTAAACAAAAATAAAACAAAAATCGCATTCTTACCTGAAATAGGATTATAATTCTTCATTCCCTTGGCTTCTCAATGGCCATGGCTCATAATGTAACTTGTTCATTTATTTCTATAACAGGTATGTGAGCAATGATGGACCAATGTTCCTTTCTGTTATACCTTTCTTCTAACAAAGGGCATCCATCAATGCGCAGTAGTTCAAGAGAAGAAGGCAGGCTGTCTTCAGGCAATGACTCTAGTCTCGGACACTCATAAAAATAAAGTGATTTCAGTGAGGAGGGCAAAAATTTTTCTGGCAATGACACAAGCTCTGAACACTCAGAAAAGCAAAGGCATTCTACAGAGGAGAGGTGTCGAAGTCCATTTCCTTCTAAGGATTTTGTTTCAGAGAGATTCATTATGTTTAGAGAAACCAGGGAAATCGGCAACTTCCGCTCTTTGAGAAACATGTTAACAATATCATCACCTCCAATACGCATTTTTGAAAGAGTAGCGAGGCCTTGGAGACCCCAATCTGTTACAGGCTTTGTTATTCTCACAGAATTAACTCCAATGATACGTAAATTGGGAGGTAAAACAGCTTGATGCAAGAATGATAACTTCAATTTTGGAAAATTGAAGAGAGTTATACTTTCAAGAGCAGTGAGGGTGTCCATCCGTTGAGGTAGTGATTTAAGTGCCTCACATGAAGAGACATAAAGATATTTTAGCGTTGACACGCTAGAGGGAGAAGTTTCTGAAATAAAAATAGATTCCAAACTCCTACATGCAGAAATTTCAAGACTTTGGAGCATAGGGAAACAGTTCAATGGAAAGGTGGTAAGTGCACCACAACTATTCTCTAACTCGAGTTTCACAAGCGATGTGTAATTTCTCCATGTTTCAGGAGGTAGGAATGTTAAATTGTCGCATTTGCAAATACGGAGTGATTGCAGAGAAGTGGGTAGACCTTTCTTTGGAAATGCAGTGAGAGACGGAATTCCATGGAGATCCAATTCTTGAAGACAAGTGTTATTTATAAACACTTTCGGAACAGAAAGTAGCATATGACAGCTCTCTATCGTTATACCTTGCAGAAGACATGGAGAATCGCTATCTCGCCCAATAACAAATTTTTTTATTGAGGAGAGCCAAGGCTGAATTGATGGTGTTACCAACAGATTATCACAAGCATGGATTTCAATTACTTCTAAGGATGGAAGATGACTAGGCAAATGTCCCATAAGTTTAGGACACGTGGATAACTTCAGAATTTTAAGAAGAGGAAAAGGAATTAAGTTGTCTTGAAAAGGAAGCCACTCCTTCCAATTTGACATTTCCTCGATTACCAGCTTCTCAAGGGATGGAAATGGTTGGAATGAAGAATTGGAACCTCCTCTTACTATGCCATAGAACTCCTGCCCAATTGTCTCCAAAATCGTAATTTTAGATATTTGCAGGTCTTTGAGAGAAGGTAGTTGCCCTAGTGGTGGAAGTGTCATGCAATATTCACAATTATTAATGCAAAGCGACACCATGTTAGAAAATGAAGAATTTCCCAGCCAACTTGGAAAACTTGTCCCACCATACAAGTCAATTTTCAGTTTCTTTAGGTTAACAGATGGTTGTAACATATCAAGCACTTCTTTCCCTTTAAGTGAGTCATCACTTTCAATGCCCCATTGTAGTGTTAATTCCTCAATATGTTCTTTGCTCTTCAAGTTGGTATCATATGCCTCCACAACATCATTGACATTTTGCAGGTTCTTGATGACCAATTTCCCTCGTAGGTTAGGAAACCTTCCAAGCTCTCGGACACTTAAGCCAATGTTTTGCTTGCCTACTACAAAAACAGTTAAAGTTTGAAGGTTTTCTAGTTCAGCAATTTGTTTTGGCATCTCTGTTATGCTCGTCAAATCGATGTCAAGGTGACGTAAATTAATTAACTTTCCAACATCTTCTGGCAATTTAGTGATATTTGAGCATTGGGATAAATTCAAGGTTTGCAAATAGTACAGGTTGCATATTGTGTTAGGCAAGCTTGTGATTTCAGTACAAGACAGGTCTAGATATCGCAATTGTACCAAACTGCCAATTGAGTCTGGCAGCATGGTGAGGTTATTATATTTTGATAGTGATAGCACACGCAACATTCCAAGTGTGGGTACCAAATCAATAACCACCTTACTAGATAAACAATTTCCCCCCCATATACCAATAGGTAGGAAGCTTCTTAAACATTTGAATTTGAAGAAAATCTTAAACTTTTTGAAAATGTCATATTGTTCTTGATTATATGATAAATGGCGAACATTTTCAGAGGTATCACCACCACCATATTCAAGCCTGTAACAACTTTTTCCAGATACAGTTGTGGCTAAATCATTAACAAGGTCATGCATGACATACTTCTGTCCTCTAAAATCACCATGAAGTTGTTGAATTAATGATCTGGATAACAGTTCAGCAAAGTACTCATCACCTACTTGTTCCATTGCTTCTTCGCCGTGACAATGTTCGAGAAAGCCTTCTGCCATCCACAACAAAACCAACTGCTTCCTATCAAGTGCATAGTCCTTCGGAAAAATTGAACAATAGGCAAAACACCTTTTTAAATGAGAGGGAAGGTATTGATAACTCAGAAGCAAAGCAGGAAGAATATTATCATTCTCAAATTTCCATATGTCACTTCTCAAAATTGTTTTCCAGTAAGTTGTATCTACCTTTGAACGCAAAATACCCCCAACTGTTTTCGCAGCTATTGGCAATCCACCACACTTTATTGCAATCCTTCTTCCGATTGTTTCTAGGTGTGGGCATTTAGTGCCACAAAATTCTTCACCTCCAAATGCATGCTTGGAGAGTAACGACCAACTGTCTTCATCAGATAGAGGTTCTAATTTATGAATTGGATATGTGCGTGCAATAATTGCAACTTTTTCTTGGCGCGTAGTGATGATCACCCTACTTCCACTTTTTTCATTAATCAATGGAGCTACAAGTTCATCCCAATCATTATAGTTGTCATTCCATAAGTCATCCAACACAATTAAAAATCTTTTGCCCCTCAAATTTTGCTTTAATTCAACTCGAAGAAAATCAAGATTATTGCTTTCCCATGCTTTTGAAGTGACAGATTCGAGGAGAGTTTTGGTTACTCTCAAAAAATCAAAATCATCTGATACACAAGCCCAAGCTTTGAGATCAAAGTGCTCTTGAACCTTTTCATGATTGTAAGTAATTTGTGCAAGTGTCGTTTTACCGACACCTCCCATGCCTAAAATTGCAACAACGCCTATTTTGTTATTGCTAGTGCCGTTGTCTGATAGCAACATGTTCATTATTGTCTTTTTATCATCATTCCTACCAACCACGACAGATTCATTAACCACAGAACTTGAAGGAGTTCTATGAGAAACTCTAGTACTTTTAGTTTGCAAACCGAGGATATCTTTATGCTGTGCAAAAAGGTGCAGGCTTTCGCACATGATTTTCATTTGGGAATTGATCTCTCCGTATATGTTTTTAAAAGGAGATGAAAGGAAGTTCCACACCTGATTAGTTTTGTTTCCAGCTTGGTCATTCTCCACCTTCCATCGCAGAGAATCATAGCTAATTCGGTTCAGCAGATCCTCCGCATCGTAGATTGCATCTTTCAAGTCATCAAGCCACTGTTTGACAGCACGATTGTTGATCTGCTTCTCCTCGGCATCATCCAGCACAGCTTGAAGAACCAGCAGAGTTGTTTGTAACTGCTTCAAGAGTGAGACATTCAGCTTCTTGTTATTGATGAAATCACGAAACTCTGTTGAAGTTAGTTTGTCAACCATGGTTTGGACAGCAGCAGAGAGGAATGCGCCTCCAACCAAAGTTGCAGCCATGTTTTCAAAGTGGAGTTGTTTTTTGGAATGTTGAATGAATAAGGTTAGGTAGCTTAATGATCTATCAAAGAATGTGGAAAATAAGTGAGGTAATGTAGCTTTATGCAGGAAAACTTCGTTGATACTATGTCACTTTCTAAATTTGAGAAATGAAGATATTGATTCCTGTAAACCATTGGAGTTAGGCCGGCCGGCAATGTGAAATATTATTATATTTCATACAACTATTCACTACCACAACCCAAGTCTAGTATTGCTGGTACTGTTTTCATGCGGCTGGTACATGGTTTCTTGCGAATTGTGCACGAATTTATTAGTGAATACTGCATGCATTTGCGAGCACCAATTCGAAAAAGTATCGGGAACCGGTACGGACGAATTGGTTTGCGGTTCTCAGCCTTCTCGATCTTTGTATTAAACCTTTTATATTACGTGCTGATGTTGCCTAATACAATAAATGTATTGAGAATGCGAAATTGTAAAGAATTTGATACCTTTCCACAAGTCTTTCATCTCTGGTCACATCTAGTGAGACAATTGCCACTATATATGTACCTGCTCAATCAATTTTCAGTTGGTAGAGGTATCGCATTACTTATGCAGGGGATTGGATTTGAATTCCGACACTTCACTTATTCAGTGGAATTCTAGCTACTACACTACTGAACAAAAAAAACCACCGCATTATAGAAACTGAATAAAATGGGGGCAGCATGGCAGCAGGAAAAACTTTCAAATGGTTTGAAATTGAATGAGTACCAGTATACCGTGATTAAAGCTAATATGAAGTTAATAAATCAAAACCTAATTCATTGGTTGAACATTCCCATTAAATTGTCTGCCTCTTCTTCATTTCTACTACCGTATTGGAATCTATTATCTATCTATGAGAAATAAAAATAAGTTTATATATAAATTTCATTTCCAACTCATGTGAAAAAGATTTAAATGAAGTTTTAAATTCCCCTATTGTTTTTTTATTTTACTAAAAATAAGCGATATTCATTCAATCAAATTGATTGAGTACATTGATTCAATACAAATTCAAAATTGTTGAAAACAAGAAGAATAAATCTGCTAACAAACACACAACATCCGTATTAATGGCATAAAACGGAAAATTACATAAGTCTACAAATATGACTACATTGAAGTGTCCGAAATATTGGTAATACCAAAGTCGACATTGATTGAATCTACACTGGATCGAAACTAATCCTTCAACCTGAGTGACAGTAAGTTGAGGGTGACTCCACGGTCACATTTTTGTAACTCGCTACCTAGAGTGCGAATACAGTTCGCATCCTAAATAGCAAGAAGATTATTTTGATAATTAAGCGTGTGAGATACGATGAGGGCGCGAAAAAAGAAAAAAAAACTCAAAAAATAATTTCCAGCCTAAAGAAAAAAAGACCTAACTCCAATTCAGAGATAAAACTATTTTGGTTTGTTCCCCAATCTTCTCATGCCCCGTAAAATTCGAATGTATATTTTACATGTTTCGATTCTAGAATCAGAACTCCCCATATACATATCTGAAATTTTAAGATTTTACACGTTTAAATTCTAAGATCCGAAACCTATTTTGAATTATAGAACTCGAAATGTGTTTTAACTAGGATTTTCTTAAATTGTTTACGATATTTCAGATATAGATATTCATATCATGATTCTCTCGTTCATTCTCCCATTCATACGAAGCCAAATGTTACACTTATAGATCCTCCCACTGATTGGATTGTGTAATGTCTGGGATATCTTACTCTCGTCTCCCTTAAAATTTTAAGGTTGTTGCATGAACAAACTCAAATTCGAATCCAAAAAGAAACTTGAAACTTGTAATGTCATCTCATCTAAGTACTTGAATATGAGACTTTGGTTAAGTTAAAAATAAGTTCCTTAAGTACTGTTCAATGTCACCACAAGTAAAATCACTCAAAAGTACTTAGATAAGTACCTACTAATTAGAACAGCAATTTAAAACTAAGGTAGTAATTTACATGAAACGTTTAGTATACTGTCAAGTTAAGCTTATTTAAACCAAAAAAACAAAAAGAAAAAGGAAATTAGTAAAAGACCATGGTTCTTCATGTTTGTTGGTTAAGCTTAGCTGCTGTGGCCATGGATGCAGCTACTCCCCCAGGTTCAGCATTATTCGTCACTTGTGTTGATGAATTCTTATGTATCTCAGCATCATACACAGCATCTGCATCTTCCTTCGTCACTGCCTTGTCCGCAGTCAGCTTATCCGTGGCATCCTATATGTAGGCCACAAAAAATGTTATCAAAATACCATTCAATTTAACTACATGTTATTTTCAAAAAGTTAAAATTGATGTAAACTACGGTCGCAAAAATTTGATGTATATGCAACACAACATTGAACTGCAATTTCGACCGCATTAGCGGCATTAATTTGCAGCAATATAAAGGTTAACCTAATTGCAATTGAAAACCATAGGATCCCACCATAACAATTTTCAACCCTTTATGATAAATTTGATTTGATTTTTCTTTTTCTCAATGTTTTTATTGAATATCTCACTTTTTATGACATGAACACCTGAAAATAGATTAAATCCTTTCAACATACATGTTATTAGTTAAATTATATTACACTTATTAATATTTTTTTTAATTAGATATATTCTACTCACAACTACGTAGACTAACTTGAAACTTTTACTAAATTCAATACATCAATTATGGTCAAAAAAAATTTACACTTTTTGTATAATTTTTTTATATAAATAAAAGACTTAACTACACATTTGATCTCTTACGTTTATTTTATGTTTCAATTTGGTCTCTTACATTTAAAAAGTATCAATTTGACGTTTATTTTAGGTTTTAAGTTAGTCTTTTCCGTCAATTTTGTCACATATGGCGGCCAATTTGCATATGTGGACAGACACGTGGCACTTGGACACACTGACACGTGTACCATTCAAACGGTGTTAGTGACAAAACTAACGAAAATGATTAACTTGAAACCTAAAATAAACATAAGGGACCAAATTGATATTTTTTAAATGTAAGGGACTAAATTGAAACTTAAAAGAAATATAAGAGACCAAATGTATAGTTAAGCCTAAATAAAAAGTAATATGGGACATTTTGATGTAAACGTATAACAAACAAAAAAAATATCTTTTTTTTTTAAATAAAAAATGTAAACTAAGCCTAGCATATATGGTTCACTTTCCATCTTTTTTTTTTTTTTTTGGTACATCTTTATCTTTAACTTATAAAATGCAAAAAAGTTATAAATTATTCATAAACTCTTTTCAGTTAGCTTAATGCAATTAAATTATCTACAAAAAAAATCACCTTATAATCACTATAATTGCTTGTTTAACAAGCCTTTAAACTGCCTCAAAAAAAAAAAACAAGCCTTTAAATATTTAATTAATTAATAACACAATGATCCCAATCAATTGTAATCTTGCATGGATATTTAAATTTCAAGATAAAAAACAGAGCATAAAACAGAGTTCTTAGTTCTTACAGTTAACACATCAGAAAGTTTTGTCATCTCTTCACGGCTATTAACATTACTGTTGAGAGTAGCAGCAGATTGCGCCGACGCTCCGACACCACCAGGCTTCACACACTTCTCTCCGGTGGCCCTAATCTCAGCAGCACTGATCGCATCAGCATCATTCTGATCCACCGGTTTATCTCCAACCGATAAACCAGCCGCTTCAAGAGCCTCTCCGATAGTTATCGGATCGCCATCAATAGCAGCCGATCCCATATTCATAGGCACAAAGTCAGGATCCACGCGCCGTCCTAAAACCTGACCATCAATCTCTTCCGTCACAACACGACGGCCTTCAGCCGTTGTTTGTGTTACAGATATAACATGGTCTTTTGCCATTTCGGCTATACCATGACGACCAACGAGACATTGTCCAGATGACTCGTTGATCACCGCAGCCTCGTTGATCACCGCAGCCGCCTGCATGGCTGCAGCAGGACTTCCCCGTTGTTGTTGTCCAAACACGCGGGATTCCACTGCAGCCATTGCAGCAGCTGCTTGTGGAGAAATTGTTTCCGATGCTAAGTCACCGGAGACATTGAAAATGTCACCATATTTGATAGGTTCTTGGTTTTGAATCTCTTCTTGAAGCCTATTTGGTTGGCCATGGCTCATTTTTTCTTTTTTCTTTTGTTGTTGGAATTGGAAAAGGGTTTGGAATGTTTTCAGTGGTGAATATGGAGACAGTTTTTTTGGGTCAAGAAACTTACTATTGTGGGTTGAATAGTTGCATGAGGAAGTGGCACGTGTAAGTTTTGTAGTAAGAAAGGGTGAAGGTGGCGTTTGATCCGGTATCCACGTATAATGAGTGAGTGTGACATTGTCCAATGGTAGATGGGATCGTGGTTTTGGCGTGTAGGACTGTTGCCTATACTTTGGAAATGGATTATGTGCAGTTGATTTTTTTATGCAGTCACTTTATAGTCATCCGATCGTGATCGGACGGTTTAAATAAATTCAGTCAATTAATACAAATTTTAAATCATGACCATCCGATCTTGATCGGACGGCTATAAATAGCGTGAATTCATGACTGCACCAACAAACCGACTGCACGGAATCCGGATCCCTATACTTTGCTTGTTTTTTTCTCTGTATGTGTGCCTGTAACAATGCTTTATGAGAGAAATGAATGTGTGTAGTTGAGAATTGTTAGAAGGAGTAACTACGTGAAGATATTTTTACTACAGATCATAATAGAGGAAATTTGTTAAAAAAAATGTAATTCTTTGAGATTAAGTTGAAGATCTTTTACGATCAGTTAGTTCGGCGGTGATTGACGTTAAACTTGGTAAAGAGATCATGGTTAGATCCCCGCAAATGCGATCAGGAGGAAACTGAAACCACTTAATATCAGAATTGACCTTCGAACTAGATTAAACTGATTGTGAAACAACTTATATAAATAAATAAATTTTCATGTATTAATATAAATTTTTCAAGGTAGTTTATGAAAAAACAGCTTATAAAAGATACAATTTTTGTTAGTAAATACTTATGAATTAACATAAAAAATTATTTATTTGCTTAAACTATTTTCATAAACTCAAAAATAATTCAAATACAAACCAATTTTTGTGGTGATAGTGACAAAACTTTGCTGCAGTTGATATTTTGTTATTTTTCAATGAACTATTTTTGGTCAATGTTTTGACTGCAATAATGTCTTATAATATGTCTTTCATTATAAGTTTGCCACTCTTGTAAGAAAAGTTTTTTGTGCAATAGCACAGGATCGGTAAGAGATATGATTGATATATACAACATTAACTTCTGATTCTAAAACAATTGTGTGTGGATTCTTTGATACAAACTATGGGGAAGAGAATACAATCTACAAAGTGGATTTATATTTGATGGTGGCATAGTTCACCATCTCATTGAGATTTAGTTGCCAAGTTTCTGGACTTCGAGTAGAATTTAATGAAAGATCTTATCCTGTCCCAAAGTGAGATACTGGAAGCAAAATATTTGACCTTCACTGATTTTTTTGAACTTTTTCTGGGGAATTCTAACTCTCTTTCAACAGTGTTATTCAGAGTGTTTATGTCTTCAAGCAGAGGCAATGAGATTGAGCCCTCAGACTCTAGTTTTCTGATCCATCCGCGAAGTAAGAAATTTATGACCTGCAAACAAGTAAACTTGTATTAATTATTATATGATCATAACAATCATAAAAAACTAAACAATGAAGAAGGAATGTTATTAGGTAATTCTTTTTTATGCTTTATAATCGCGAAAGACATTTATATAAATATTCAGTGTGCAATAGGAAATGCCAGATATTTGGTGACCCAATAGCAGGTGGCCTAATGGATCTTAGATAGACTCTTATATCTTAGATTTTCGGTTGGCATTAACAACTTAACCCTAAAAAATCAGCTTGCAGGGTGCAGGGTGCAGGGTGCGAGATGCTTCCAACTTATAAACTTATTCTCAGGTCATATATAATTCAATGTGAGACTCTTAAGTCTTAACATATATTGCACTTAAAAGGACGCAATAGCCAGAAAGAACAGTTCAAGTTGATTAGTACAAAATTGCATACCTCGGGGACTTCATCATGAGGGCAGTGACCAGCAGGGCTGATTTGATAATATGGAGCTTCAGGCACCTTCCTTTTAACCTGAAGTCCGAATAGCGGCGTCACCCAAGGATCTTCTTTTCCATACATGAGGCAAATTGGCACCTTGTTTGCTCGACATCTAAAACACAGACACCATGAAAACCCTTAATTTGTGTATTCATGCATATTTAATACTAAGTAGAGATCTCGTTCAAAAAAAAATACTAAGTAGAGATCTAGTTGTGGTTGTACCTGGATAATGTTTCACTGAACGATAATTCACCTTGTGGAGCAAACATAATTGAAGCAAATGACGATGCAGCTGCTGGATGCCTTGTGGTTTCGATTATGCGTGAAAAAACGTTATCTACATTTATTGAATGATCAGCATATACTTGATTGAGTACGTCGGCAATACTTTTAGGATCACTAATCTTCTCCCACCTATAAAGTAAACAAAATTAATAAGAATCACGTTAATGGAAGATACGTTATTAGGTACACGTGTATTCGCAAATGAATAATTACGATGATGACATACAAGAAATGTACTAATTTAGAAACTCAGCTAAAATATTGAAAACATATCAGGAATGAAGATTGAAATGAAGCGATAAATAGAAATGAGGTGTACTTACAACAACAGTGTAAGTTTCTTTATACTTGAAGGTAGTGGGAAAGTTCCAGCCCATGGAAATAGTTTGGCAAATCCAGGAGATTTTACTGGATTTGGAAGAAGCGCCCAAAAGGGTGTTGCATTAAGCAATGTTACACCTTTAACTAAATGAGGATAGCATGCGGCAAAATACAAAGCAACATACCCTCCTAGTGAGTTGCCTACAAGATAGACTGGTTCACCGATAACCTGTAACGAATCAATTTGCATAATGCCATTTAGAACAAAAATGTTGTACAAGTGCTGATGATTGTAGACAGCTTTCTTGATGGCAGACAAAAGAGTATTTTAAGCATCGATTTACCTAACCTTGTTTGGATAAACAACTTCATTAATTGTTTATAGTGCTTATGAATAAAATATTTAAATAATAAAAGATAGAATAAAATCAAACTATATATGCATAAGTTATAAGCTGTTTTCATAAGCTATCCAAGAAAGCTTATGGAAATAGGCTGAAAACAACTTATAGACATGTCATAAACTGTTTTTTATAAGCTCTCTACAAAAGTTTCACAAGTGTTTATACCCGTAGATAAACTCAAATAAGTCAATTTAAACAGACCCAATAAATAATCCAGCTTATGAAGTTGATAGAAAAATTCTAAAACCACGGAGAAACAAGTAAGTTTGCCAAGAACATTTTCCAGTATACATCTTGAGCAAACATTGGATTGAAATTGCTAAAAATTTGCTGCTACAAAAACAGTCCAAGTCATTTACCTCTTCTATAAAGTACCGAACTTGATCTTGCCATAAATCAACCGAATACACAAGCTCAGTCGCCCACGGTTCAGTTTCATCTCCAAAACCCCAAGGAGAAACATTTCCACTTGATGTAACCCCTTCTTCCTTAGACAAAGGAGCAGGATCTTCAAAAGGCAAAGACATCCCTTGTCCTAAAAAATCCAACGCCCACACTCGATAATCACGACCTAAATCCATCAATTGCTTCTCATAATGAAAAGAACCAACACCAAAACCCGGCAAAAATAGAACATTCGGAGAATCCACATTTTCACATCCAGCTTTCTCATAGTGTACATTCAACTTAGGTTTCCATCCCTTAAAACAACTACTTATCACCGCACCAGATTCACCGTTCGATTCATCAGGCAAACCAGGAATCAAAACCTTTGAAGCAGGTTCATCAATCCCTACAATATCTCTTGCTTCATCTTCATTAATCACATAATCACCATATCTTCCACTATTAACCTTAAATTTGAATCTTTTAGAACCTTCTAAAACACTTTGTGACCTAATTCCTCTTTGTTGACCCTTTTCATAAATTCCATTATTTCTAATATATGAAACCCTTGATTGAGTTGAAATTAAGCTATTTTTAATTGAATTAAACTCTGTGTTAACAACTTGACAACATGGTGCTGAACCATATGAAAGAGATTCCATTACCATAACCTAGAAATTATACTCTGCAGCAACCAGTAACATAAAATGATTCAGTAAACTAAAAATTGAACTTGATTTTCACATTAACATGGAGGAAAAAAAATAAAAATTTAATCTTTTAAGCAGAAAACATAGGAAATTCATCTGAATTTGGAAGAAATGAATTAATGGGATTTTATATACAAATAACTGAAATTAGAAAGGTTAGTTCTGCAAGCTTCAATTAATTAAACATGAACAAGTAATAATCATTAATAATTAAACATATAGGCATGGTTATGAAAAAATTTACCTTAAATTTAATATAATGAAAGAAGCATGAGAATATGCAGCTACAGAAGATTGTTTGAGTTTTTATTATAAGAAGATTAGGAATAGATACTCAGAGTCAGAGAGGTATAGTTTTAGACTTTAGAGTTGCTTGGAAGATTCTACTTCCTCCATCAGCCAAGAAAAACCGACTAATATACATTTTTTTGGTAATTACTACGTAGAATATTTGAATAAAATCGACTAATTCATTTTATGAGTTTTTTTAAAAAGATTAAAATGTAATTTATTTATTTTTTATCAATTACCATAATGGCTATAACTTTTTTGGCTTAAATGCAGTTTTACCCCTCCTGTTTTGATTAAATCGGAATTTTACCCCCCTGTTTTAAAACGCGGACTTTTACCCCTCCTGATTAATAATTTTTTGGATTTTGCCCCTCCTAAAATTCAGCTTTCGAGTCACAACTTCAAAGCGTCGCACACAACTCAATTTGGATCAATAATTCACCAAACGTATACCGAAATGACCGTAATCGAGTTATGTTTCCACAGAATCAAACCTCACTAAATTTGGAGTTACAAAGAGAGATTAATTACCGTTTTAGTGAGGATATGTCCCCCAAAATTCTGCACAAAATCTGATTTTGAGTCACAACTTCAAAACTTCGCACAGAATTCCATTTGGATCCATAATTATTTTTTTTTTTGAAGAAGCCAAAATGAGATATATATATATATATATATATATATATATATATATATATATGTAAATATGAACAAATCATCCTTTCAGCACAAGACGTGCCTGAAAAGACTAAGAAAGGTTACAAAAAGTCAAGATACATGAACCGAAAGGAACTAAACAAGGCACAAACAAAGCAAAGGACTAGACCACCAGCAATGGCAATTCAAAGCTAAAGTACTACTTGTCGCTTTCAACCACCTATACGAAAAAGTCTTGATCTTGTCCAACATGTGATGTACTGAGTTTGCTGAACCTCTTAACAATCTGTGATTTCTTTCGGTCCGCACAACCCACACAACAACAAGTCATATGAGCTGCATAAAAGAACGTCGTGCTCGAAGACCACCTGCTGAATCCGTAAACTGAACAAAATGATCGGAAGGAGTCTGAGCAATCACCAAAGAAGAGCCAATCCAGGAGCTAACAGGAGACCAAAGGGCACCAAAAGTGCTACAAGAAAGAAGCAAATGTTGAGCCGTCTCGACCTCTCCGCATCCAGAAACACAATGATGATCCGCCGTAGATAAAATCCCTCGAGTAACCAGGTTTGCTTTGGTAGGTAACCTATCCCGCAAGAGACGCCAAGCACAAATGGAAACCTTCAAAGGAACCTGTCGATGAAAATGAGACCTGACGCAGCATCCAAAGTCATCGCATCCTGTGTCGTCAAAAGTTGATATGCACCACGAACAGTACAAACATCGTCCAAGTCAGACTTCCACTGCCACCTATCTGAAACATGATCCTGCAGAGAGATGGTAAGAAGTAAAGACTGACACTCAGCCAACATCTCCTCCTCCTAAGCCCACAACCGACGCCGCCACACCCACGCCTCCCCTCCAGCCTCCCAACCCTACATAAACATCTCGGCCACAGTCACCGATTTGTTTTCTGCCAGGTCAAACAGCCGCCCAAATCGCTCCCGCAAAGAGGTCTCATCCACCCAGGGATCAGTCCAGAAAAAAGTGTCGGACCCATCCCCCACCTCTCTCGAAACATGCTCTCTGAACCACCCTCCCCCTACCTCACCTCCTCCACCCCGAATACGCGCCACCTCCCTCCACCACGTAGACCCACGCGCTCCACCCTCACACAGTCTACCTCTCTCAAACCCATAACGATTTGCCAACACTCGAAACCACAAACTCTCCCTATCCACTAGCATCCTCCAACACCACTTACCTAACAGGGCTAAATTAAACTCCCTCAACTGCCTAACCCTCAAACCCCCATACTCCTTACGTAAGCATATAGTTTTCTATTTAATCCAAGATACTTTCCTAAAATCCTCACTTCCCCCCCCCCCCCCCAAAAAAAAAAAAAAATAATCAAAATAGATTCAATAGAAGAGATAGTACCTGAGGGAGCTTTAAAGAAGGAAAGAGCATAGACAGGCAGAGAGATCAATACAGATTTAAGTAGAACTAGACGACCACCAAAAGAAAGGAAGCGACTCCTCCATCCCGATAAATGTTTCTTTAAACGATCCAAAACCGGTTCCCAAAAGCCTAAACGTCTCGGATCACCCCCTATAGGAAGGCCCAAATAAAGGAAAGGGATTTTTTCCACTTTACACCAAACAGATACCGAAATGACCGAAATCGAGTTAGTTTTCCACAAAATTAAACTCGACTAAATTTAGAGTTACATAGAGAGATTAATTATCATTTTAGTGAAAGTTTGTCCAAATTAACTATTGTATGAAATTACTACTGGTATTTTTGTCATGTCCCCAATTGTTAAAATATTTAATTCTTGTGTTAGGTAAATACTAGTATATTTGTCTTGCGTAATAGGAAAACTTTGATAAGTTTAGTTTTGTCCTCCACTGGTATAAAGGAAAATCATCCCCCATTCCATTTCCCCACAACGTGCTGAGTTTGGAGAACTCTACCAAGCCATTGTCCTACCAACAACCAGCCTTTCACATTGGCCACACATTAGTTTGGATTTGCGTTAAACTACACACGTGTCCAACATGGTCGGTAACTAAACTCATTTTTCAACTCATTTTTCAAAATAGCAAGAAATAAATACGTTTTTTTTATCGTTTTAAGAATTACTCCCTCTAGTCATGTATAGGAAAATATTGACTTTTTAAATACATTGTAAAATTGATGTATCTAAACTATAATATTGTTTAGATACGTTGATTTTACAATGAATCTAAAACGCAAACATTTTCTTATATATAGAATCGGAGGAAGTACTCTAATAACATCTTAAAATAAATATTTTTATATTAAAATCTTTAACAGGTGACTTTAGGTCGTATGTTGATATTTCTCTAAATAAAATTATTACCAAATTGTTTCATTCCATAATGTATCTATACAATTTTTTTACGGAATTGGTTAACATGTTTGATAATCGACTATTTAGAATTATCATGAAAACATAAAAGAAAATTGACCCTAACTTCGACCTGTCTATAGATTCAAAGTTATTAAGAAAAGTGTGACTCTAACTACGATTTATCAATAGAACCAATACTATAAAATGTTTGACCGAAGAATAAGGAAAAAGTTCTAACAAAAGAAAGCTCTCAAATTTGATTAAATTTCAAGTTGTGTTATGAGAAGTGCATGAGAGTCCTATATATAGTCTAACATTGACATGGTAGAATTTATTTTTCACTACAATGCATTTATCATATGCATTAAAAAAATAAGCAATATATATAAAAAAAAAAAAAAAAAAAACAATAACATGTTTATAAATTCTCGCTAACCACTTTAATAACATAGACTAGAGCACTACTAAGAAGCATTTAGAGAGGTAGGAGGAAACTAAAGGTCGCCTAAAACTCCACCTAGTAAATATAAAGGAATATTACTATAAAAATAAAGAAAACTAGAGTTAATTGTTTTCTATTTAGTTTAATATTATTAGACCACAAATCAGTCCATGAATTTTTATTTTTTATAAGCAAATCAGTCCATGAATGTTTTTCATCATGTAAGTTGATGCTTCATCAAGTTGAATAATTTTCTTTTGTGCATTTTTTTAATAAGTATTTTTCCACATGTTTAATGAACTAATGATCTCATTAGTTTTCATACATGTAAAATTGTGTATGTATACTTTACTAAAATGTGCATGTTAACATATTATCGAACTTTTTTTTTTAAAATAGTCTAGTAACTAAAAATTTAATCTTTAAAGTGGATAAATGAAAAGTTTGGATTCAAATTCCGACTCCTACATATATAATGCAATGTCTCTACAAATTAACTTAAGTTCACCGGGACATATTATCGAACTATACCTTATAAAATAGAATTTTTTTTTTTTAACCCTCTATTTTTTTGGAAGAAGAAAAACCTCTAATCATTCATAATCCGTCAAAATGTAAATAAAATCTAACAATTATTTCAGCTATAAACTGGTTGGGAAGGGTGAGGGAGAAAATTGAGAGGGGCAGAAGAAAACAAAGATGACTTGTCGTAAGTATCTTCTCTTTAGGTCGCACACATTACACATGTGGTGATACAGGTTGGTTATTTGTTTCATTCTATTCTATGTATTCATGAGTAGTCTTAATTAACGGGACCCATGGTGTTTTGGCACGATGACAATGGCTACTGAATTGAAGACCCACTTTAAATATTCATAATACTATAAAAGTCTACCTCAACTGTTTACATTTATCACCAATTTAATCTGATTCGGTAATCAGTTCTATCGTCAAGTGATTTTTAATCACAATTGCGGAGGATTGAATTGCAATCTCTCCTATCAAATTCAACATCAATCACCACTAAATCAACTAAAGAGTGATAACTCTTCAATATTATTATATTACAATTAAATAAGATAAATGATAAGTTTGTACACATCTATAGAGATAAAGAATTTGTGTGGGATTATTGAAAAAAAATAGACTTGTGTGGGAAAAAAACAACATAAAAAAAAATTAACTCGTATAGTTTATGAGTTTATGAAAATAAAAGATCAATTTGAAAGAAGTAATTAAAAAATAATAAGATGTTCTTGGATACTATATATATGTTTATATTGTCCGCTCAAGCTAGAAGTGAATCTTCTAAAAATTGGGGCGATCAGAATCTTTGTAACTTCATGCCTAAAAAATTAGAAGATCCGGGTAGCATCTTCATTACTTACGGTAGGGGTGGTAAAAATTGAAAATATTGTAATCTTTCGATTCTATATATATAAAAGAAATTTCACTTTTTAGATTTATCTAATGTATTTTATTCATAATATGGTTTACATACAGGTGAACACTTCGGTACACGTATTATGTGGACGTGTACCGGTACACCGTTGACGTGGTAAACAAGTGGCAAATATTTAATGCAGATTTTGTTTCTTTATTAAATTTTTTATATTAAATACTACTTTTTAATATTTGCAAATATATCTTTCACATAAATGTAATCACTAATCATGTTCCACAATAAATCAAAGCATATATCAAATCTTTCAAAAAAATTTTACAAGATTCAAATATTATAATATCCTATTAAAATTATTTATTTATTTTTTGGATAAGCTCCTACTAAAATAATATGATTTTAGTATTATTATTTTTTTACAAACATATGGTACTTTCTGGAAAAAAAAACAAACGTATGAATTTAAACTTATTATTATTATTATTATTATTATTATTATTATTATTATTATTATTACATCCAATGGTGATTTTAATATTTCACTATTATTACCTTTACATTTTTTTAATATTATTAGTTTATAAAGTTTAATATGTATTTACGGTTGAGCCATTAATAGATATAATTATTAAAATACATTTATTTTTTTGTGAATTTTTTTTTATAATTCTTAATATGTTTATATATTGACGATATATATTATTGTTTTTTTACGATATATATATTATTGTTATACTGTTAATTTTTAGTGTTGCCTAATATTTTATTGGTTAAATAAGTTCTTTTTTTCTCTGCAAAATTACTAAATTTAAATTTTTGTCTTAAAAAAAAAATGTCATGTTTTCATCTCTACAAATTGTTTATGCATACAATTATCCTCATATTGTTAAGTTGATGTGTATTTATGATAATTTTGCAAATACATATTGAGCATTAAAAAAAGTTTGTCAAAAAATAAGGAGTTCAATATTTGGTTTTTAAGTCAAAATATTTGTTACTTTTATCTTCATATTTTGATTTCAAAAACTCATATTTAATTCATTTTATTTTGAAAAATGTTAAAGTTTTGTGAATGAACTTTTTATATTGTTCTAGAAATGCTTGATTGTCGAAATTTAAATTCATAAGTTATTGTTAGTTCAATTAGGTGATATTGAACGACTTGATTGAGAAATTTAATGAAAGTAAGTATAATTATAATGGTAGTATTTTTTGAAAGAAATCAAACTTGAAAGATGTTATTAACTTTTGTTTAGAAAGGTAGTATTTTGAAGAAAAAAAATCGAAGTTGAAAGATGTTGTTGATTTTTGTTTATAAAGGTAGTATTTTTGAAGAAAATCGAAGTTGAAAGATATTCTTGATTTTGTTTAGAAAGATAGTATTTCTGAAGAAAATCAAAGATGAAAGATGTTAATTTTTGTTTATTGTACGTGACGACAAATGACATTAAGAAATAAAGTTAGGATGTTGTTTTACATCTTTATTTTTATTTTTTATTACTTTAACAAGATGATTATTTTTCTTGTTGGTAAGTTGTACGCGTTGTTAACGTATGATCATGGGTTCTAATTCTAATCCAAGTAAATTCTAATATGGACCACTTCATCAAGCGGTCCATGATAGAACAGACATGAATAACATTATAACGAATACGAATTTTACAAAATCTACCGTTGGATTGAAATTTTATATCATATAGATCATCCATAGAAAAATTTAGAAAAATTGAAAATCATTTGATATGTTATTGAGACCCAACAAGATTACCGTTAATCTTGATGGGTCTCAATAACATATCAAATGATTTTTAATTTTTCTAAAACATTCAATCTAACGCTGAATTTTATAAAATTCGTATTCGGTAAATCACTTGTCCATTTTTTCGAGGACCAAACTGATTAAAGGAGATGTCTTTAAGGGACCAAACTGATTAACAGAGATGTCTTTAAGGGACATATTCAGACATTTTTTTCTTTAAGGGACCTATTTGGTCCTTTTTTTCTTTAAGGGACCAATGTGAAAGCCTTCTAATCCATCCTAGGCCAAATTTTATTTTACTATTTTTTTAATAAATTTTTAGTCTTTACAAAATTAGAATCTTTTGGTCTATTGGTAAAGGTTTGGTTCGTCGGTTAAGGTCATGGGAATTGTAAACTAACAACAACAAAAAAAGTCTATTTGGATTAAATTATTTTTAAACTTATAAAAAAATAAGGTTTAATTGTACTTTTGGTCCCTTATCTTTATTTTAGGTTTCAAGTTGGTCCCTTATCTTTTTTGCAGGTTTCAAGTTGGTCCCTCCCGTCAAATTTTTCACTATTATCGTTAAATTTGGACACGTGGCAAACAGAAACCACCCTTGAAAACATGACACGTGTTCAAATTTAACGATAACAGTGACGGAATGGACCAACTTGAAACCTGAAGAAAAGATAAGGGACCAATTTGAAACTTTTAAAAGATAAGGGACCAACTTGAAACCTAAAATAAAGATAAATTACCAAAAGTGCAATTAGGCCAAAAAATAACTTATACAAATAAATAATTGTTAAATCTCAACTAACCGAAATAATAGTTACTTAAAATTTCTTCATGGACCAATTTTTATTTTGCTTTTATTTTTTAGCTTATGAAAAATATTTGGCTTAATTAGTAAAATGGTCCTTTAAAGACATTTTTGGTTTCACATTGGTCCCTTAAAGAAAAAAAGGACCAAATAGTTCCCTTAAAGAAAAAAATGTCTGAATAGGTTCCTTAAAGACATCTCTGTTAATCAGTTTGGTCCCTTAAAGACATCTCCTTTAATCAGTTTGGTCCTCGAAAAAATGGACGGAAAGGACCAAACTGATTAACGGAGATGTCTTTAAGGGACCTATTCGGACTTTTTTTTCTTTAAGGGACCTATTCGGACCTTTTTTTCTTTAAGGGACCTATGTGAAACCAAAAATGTCTTTAAGGGACTATTTTACTAATTAAACCTAGAATATTTTGTACAAACAATTAAACTTTGATTTATAAGTTGCTTAAAAAAAAAATATTAATTTACAAGTTTTACCTAGTGAAAATGGTGAAGGCTAACATGTACAAGTGTCTTAAGTGGTGCACTTGTGCATGTTATACAAAATTCACTGTTGGGTTGAAAGTTTATATCATATAGATCATCCCATACAAATTTTTCATAAATACTTTGACAAGCTTATAAATAATACATAAGAGTATATTTATTTTTCCAAGTTTAAAAATAAGTCAATCCATCAGCCCTAAGTTTTATCCTTAAATCATATTTAACCCTACGAACCTACTAATTTCAAAAATCTTAACTCAACCCTAAATGCCGATATTAAATCATATTTCAATTAGATTGTTCAAAATCACTTAATTGGGATGATGGGCAACAAATACTTAGAAATTATAATTTTGATAATCTAATGGTTAGTCGAGTAGACTGCGGTACCATCCACGGGATTTCTGTAAATACCCGAAATGGAATGATGACAAAAAGAATTTTGATACAAACATAACGAATGTGACTAGGGAAATTAAATTTCTCTGAAACAATTCAATACCACCTAATTAGAATGACACACGTATGATTCAAATTTCTGACAATATAAACGCCTGAATATCAACTAGTTTGATTAATTGTTACTCAAAAACCTATTTATCAAGAACTGATAATTAAGTCTCTACCAATTCTTTTTTTTTTTGGTCAGTAGTCTCTACCAATTTTACCGTAAGAACTACGGAAATAAAATGACCAAATTGGAATGAAAAATATTTATGAATTTAAATGTCGACAATTAACAGTTCAACATCAACCGGTTAGATTAACTATTACAATAAAATATTTAAGCATATTAAAAAAATAAAGTTTTTTTTTACAAAAAAATAATTATATGTTGTGTTAATGGTTAAACTGTAAATAAATATTAAACTTTGTAAACTAATAATATTATAAAAAATGAAAGGAAATAATAATAATAATAATAATAATAATAATAATGATGATGATGATGATGATGATGATGATGATGATGATGATGATGATGATGATGATGATGATGATGATGGTATAAAAAAAATTATTTAAATCATACGTTTTTTATTTTGAAAATACCATGTGTTGTTCAAATACTAAAATTATATTATTTTATTGGATATTAAATAATATTAAATTATTTGAATCTTGTTAAAAAAATGTGACAATCTAGATTAAAAGATTTGATGCATGTTTTTTTATTATTGTGGAACATGATTGATAATTATATTTATGTGGATGATACATTTATAAATATTAAAAAGTAGTGTTTAAAATAGAAATTTTAATAAAGAAATAAAATCTGCATTAAATATTTGCCACTTGTTAACCACGTTAACAGTGTACCGATACACGTCCACATAATATGTGTACCGAAGAATTCACCTTAGAGACATTAGATTCTTAATGAATTTAAAAAGTAAATTTTTTCTTATATATAGAATTGGAGGAAGTATGTAATAGTGTGACAAGTGTTAGCATAATATCCTCTCACTCAAAATAAGCAGTAACATATTTTTCACTAGCCACTATAATAACTTAAAAAACTACTAGGAAGTATCTAGAGAGGCTAGGAAGAAACTAAAGGTTGTTTAAAAATCCACCCAATAGACAAAATGAAAATTGCAGTAAAAATAAAGAAAATTTGATTGTTTTTGATGATTTTGAGATGATCATCATTGGTACATTGATATTATTTCCTCTTTTTTTGCAACTTTAGTTTAAGTTGTCGAGTGTCAAGCAAATACTATGGCTCATTCCCTTGTTAAAAAACACAATATTCTTAGTTTGTCTCCAATTTGTGCTGAAACTTTAATTATTTAGTATTTATCTATTAATTTATTAACGGGATGCATTGAATTCATAGAGTAAAAATGACATAAAATGTTACAAATCTTTTGCTAAAATGACTATAACTAACAATATAAAATGGAGATGATGTACTCCTACTTTTTAAAATAAATAAATGGCAAATATATATAATGTCGACATATTGTAATTTTTTAACAACTATCATTGATAAAGGTGCTCGCCATACCCAACATTGTTCCACGTTAATATTTGAGATAATGTAAACTATTCTTAAATCTCACACAATGACTATTTATAAGATATAATCTAGCTAACTTGTTGTGAATTCGTCTTAAAATCACACCAATGAATAACTTGATGTGTGGAGCAATAGAACGGCAACCAATAATTAAGCGGAATAAGCAATAATAATAACAACCGATAAAAGATAAAGGAGAAGAACACGATAATTTGTTTACCCAGTTCGGTCCAATAATGACCTAGTCTGGGGGAGAGAGCAGCCCCTCCGTTCCACTATATCAAACAAGTAACTTTACAAAGAGTTCCAATTGAGTTACAAGAATTAATCCTAATTCTACCCAAAAACCCGAATCTCTTCCCGTGGCCAAGAGACTCAATTTGATAAGTGTTTCCCAAGGTGTACCACAAAGATAGTTTGCCCACCCTAGAGTTGTACCAAGAGAAAACTCTTTTTCCTCTCTAAAACCCTAGCCCTTGTGTGGTGGCAAACCCTAATCCTTGTCTCTACATCTCTACTCAATTTTTCTATGAATAAAGTTATCCCTATTTATAGAAAAATATATGCCAAAAAATTAGTAACAAATCTGTTTTAAAATAAAACAAATCCAAGTCAGAATATCCTCCAAGAAAGATTTTTTCCCAAAAATACAGCAAAACAACACATGCTGTCAAAACGCGCTGCGCCTGGGCGTGAGAAGACAGAATTGATCCCAGTTCTACATGCCTGGGCGCCAGCTCCCACGCCTGGGCGTGAGCAGGCAGAATCTCTCAAAAACATGATTTTCTAACTTCTTGTTACCGAGATTTCAAGGCATATCCAACAATTCTCCACCTTGCCTTTAAATCGATGGTGATCCCATATCAACCACCGTGCTGCTCTCTCCATCTTGAATCTTCTATTCAAGATCACCGGATTGTACCTTCCTCTTCATCCTCGGAATGCCTTCCGCTCTCATGAAGATCTTGCATCCCACTACCATAGGATTTTAGGTAGCTCCACAAGATTCACCGCACCCTCTTCAGACTCCGAAGTGGTCAACTTCGTACCTCCCTGAAGAAACGCTTGCTCCCAACTATCATCGGAATTTTAGATAGCTCAACAAGCTCCACCACCCCTCTTCAGCCCCCGGATTGTGCCTTTTCCGTCCTCCTGAAGAATCGCTTGCCTCCGACTATCCATGGGATTTTGCGATAGCCCTACAAGCCTTCACCACTCTTCGACCCCGGAATGCCTTCCGTACTCTCGAAGTTTTGCTTGGCTCCAAACCAACCTTGGAATTTTAGGCGGTTCCACAAGCTGCAACATCAAACTCTCCTTGTATCCAACTACCTCCAGCAGTCTCACAAGTTACCAAGTCTGATCACTTGTTGCTTTCAATTGCCTCCCTGAAGATCCTCTCAAGGTCTTGCACTTCTTCAGCCACAATTGAAACATAATCCACAAGGTCTCCATGGTCATCCCCTTTGGTTCAACAATACCACTCTCCTCCATATCTACGATTAGATAGCCAAGAGCTAATGTTGACTGTCTACCACTATTGGAAGACTCCACCTCAAACTGAGTTTCCACCAAAGTATACCCACCATGATCTCCACCTTGTAACACGCAAGACCTATTCAACTCCTCTGAAACATACTTCAAGCTATTGTTAGTCTCCAACAATTCCAGTTCAGTTCAACACCTAGTAAACCTTGTTCACTAGTCCAACTAAACACATGTCACTAACAGGTCCACCCGAAGTCCCACAACTCAACCACATTATGAGAGTCACCACTAGTTATAGATGCATGACCAACTATCTTTGCATCTAAGTTCAGAAATATACCTCACATCGTGTAAAGAAACTCACGATTGTCAAACTTCGTAAGACAAACTGAACATACCTTAAAACCTTCAAGCTTTCCGTTTTCAAGATGAACAACTCCACCTTCAACTAACTCTAGAGTCTCAAAGTATTCATTCTTTGAACACATGTGATAGGAGCATCAAAAGTCCATGACCCAAATACTCCACCGGTTCTCAACTTCCACTAGCACCTCTACATAATAATAAAGTTGTTGTTTCAGAAGTAACCCGAGTATTCTTAGCACCGCCTCTCCAGGCTGATGTTGAGTATTATTACCACCGCCTCTCCAGGCCGACCTTCTTCGCGATCTCCATTAACCTTTTATCTTCGAGGCACCAGATAACAACACTCCATGTTTTATCCATCACCTCGAACATTAAAATTGCTTCCATCTTCACTTTCCACAATTCCAAATTGCTTTCGGAAAGTTCCTCGATATCCCACTTAGAAACCATGGTGCTCACTTCAAATTGTTCCGATTGCCCCACGGTGGGCGCCAATTGTTGTGAATTCGTCTTAAAATCACACCAATGAATAACTTGATGTGTGGAGCAATAGAACGGCAACCAATAATTAAGCGGAATAAGCAATAATAATAACAACCGATAAAAGATAAAGGAGAAGAACACGATAATTTGTTTACCCAGTTCGGTCCAATAATGACCTAGTCTGGGGGAGAGAGCAGCCCCTCCGTTCCACTATATCAAACAAGTAACTTTACAAAGAGTTCCAATTGAGTTACAAGAATTAATCCTAATTCTACCCAAAAACCCGAATCTCTTCCCGTGGCCAAGAGACTCAATTTGATAAGTGTTTCCCAAGGTGTACCACAAAGATAGTTTGCCCACCCTAGAGTTGTACCAAGAGAAAACTCTTTTTCCTCTCTAAAACCCTAGCCCTTGTGTGGTGGCAAACCATAATCCTTGTCTCTACATCTCTACTCAATTTTTCTATGAATAAAGTGATCCCTATTTATAGAAAAATATATGCCAAAAAATTAGTAACAAATCTGTTTTAAAATAAAACAAATCCAAGTCAGAATATCCTCCAAGAAAGATTTTTTCCCAAAAATACAGCAAAACAACACATGCTGTCAAAACGCGTTGCGCCTGGGCGTGAGCTCCTACGCCTGGGCGTGAGAAGACAGAATTGATCCCAGTTCTACATGCCTGGGCGTGAGCAGGCAGAATCTCTCAAAAACATGATTTTCTAACTTCTTGTTACCGAGATTTCAAGGCATATCCAACATAACTCAATAAATCTTTCATTATACATGAATTTATTTCTACTATTAAATTAATAAATTTTATTATTAAATAAAATGAAATCTAAAGTTTATGAGGTCTTATGATAACGGCACGTGCAAGAAGAGTCAATGATGTCTTAGTTCACTTCATAATCAAATCAATAGAAGGTCAGACCCAAGTTGAAGAAGATATGGCCCAAGTTGAAGAAAAATAACCGAAGTTTATTATTATCATCTAAGCATGTGATAGTGACACAATAAAACATAAGAAAAGTTGAAATCTTTTTGTTTTCTTAGGAGTTACTTCTTGCTTATTATATCATCATAAGTCATTCCTATATAAAGGAGGCATGTAATTCTTGTTAGAGAGTTTTCATTGAGTAAAAATATGAGATTTAATCTCTTTGGTT
Organism: Trifolium pratense; assembly: GCF_020283565.1. Lineage (NCBI taxonomy): Eukaryota > Viridiplantae > Streptophyta > Magnoliopsida > Fabales > Fabaceae > Trifolium > Trifolium pratense. The sequence continues at coordinate 51,159,531 of NC_060061.1, forward strand.
CTCTGAACTCTATCTTAGCTTATCGGCTTGCGGTGACGCTAACCTTTGACCAATCAATTGGAGCCTCCATAATCGGTTGTGGCGTCCTCACGACTTATCAATCGATTTTTCACCACAATTATGACATCTTTCCACCACCTTCTCCATCCAAATTCTTTTTTTTTTTTTTTTTGTTTCGACCGCTCCATGATTCTCTTTGGTGGAAAACAAATTTATACTTGGTGCAACACTAATTAAACAAAGTGATTATCTCTTATATCTTACTTCTAAAAATAAACAAATACAATGTCAACATATTGTTATTTTCTAATACAATCATCAAATTTTTCCTTAGTATTGGTTCTTTATAATTGTTTAGTCAAAAGGAAATGCATAAATTCTGGCCCACTTCCACTCTCATGACTCATCCATCACAATGAAACAATAGTTGACATTTTGCAAACTCACCCATCACACAAAATCAAAACACATACAACCTTTGAGTGTGAGCAACATATAGAGTTTTACTACTATTTTTCTATTACTATGAATATGATCTATAATCTAACAATCTAGAAGCTACTTAAAACTTATATCATGATTCATGTTGCCACCAAGAGCAAGGTAAATGATTCAACACTCCAATCTCTAATTTTTAATACAAAAATAAATATGCAAGCTTCTATATAGACTCTTTCAAATGATTCTTGATGAATTTTTCTTATGCTATTATTCTCTCATTCCTATCATCTTATTATTTTTCATTATATAAAAAGTTTAGCCTTATGCTAAATTCTGTATTATTGAGGTGAGAATCCAAAGTTTGGTCAATTAAGTTGCTTTGAGAATCAGTTTATCCCTCAACATATAAATTGCAATTGTTTATTTTTTTTTTATTTTATACATTCCTTGATCATTACTACTCAAATGAATTTTTCTAACTTTTTTTGTTCTAGGTATATGCTTCCTTGCATAAATTCCATAATATAATAGTGTCGGTTTAGATTGTCTTATTTGCGTTTATCTACTTAGCATAAATACTTGTGAGACTGATTGGGAGAGTTTATGAAAACAACCTGCGACATGTCTCTAAGTTGGCTTATGAAAAGAGTCTGATTTTATCTTATCTATTATTATAGAAATAGTTTATACAGAATCACTTATATGATAAGCGCTTATGGTGTAAATACTTAATTAAGTTGTTTATCCAAAGAGAGTCTAAATCATTGTCAGGGTTTTTAATAAAGGTCCGTGGCTGCTATTTGAGCCGCGGCATAACTATCTTTTATGTTATCGAAACCGCAACGACAACATAATTGAGCCTACATTATCCGTATCTGACCGCAATTCTCCGAATATCAAAGATCGCGACACATCCACTATATAAAAACCTTGGTCATTCCAAATGTTTGGCATAAAAATTTAATATATATTTGATTTGTCATTTGTTTAAGTCTATATATTTTCATTTGATGATGAATTTAAAATTTCAGATGGATTTTGCAGATATGCTATTCTAAACAAAGTTTGAAGCTAAGTTCAATTCAAGGCATAGAAAGAAAATATGGATGATGTAAGTTCTGAGGTTTCTGATAAGCTTTCAGATAATCTATTTTCAAATCCAGAATCATGTAGCAATTTTCAAGCTTCAACATCTTTGAACACAGTTACTGAATTATCTAAGAACACCACAAAAACATGCACTCACACTCACACATGTAATCCACCTGGTCCTGATGAAGCTATTCATACACACACATGTTTTCACACACATACTCAAGTTTTTGCATCTGAAGATGACACAAATTCAAGGCCAAAAAGGACTTCTGGAAATAGAGAAGCTGTTAAAAAGTATAGGGAGAAGAAAAAGGCACAAACAGCTTATTTAGAGGAAGAAGTTAAGAAGTTGAAAGTGTTGAATCAACAACTTTTGAGGAAATTACAAGGGCAGGCACTACTTGAAGCAGAATTGTTAAGGTTAAGGAAAGTTTTTGTACAACTTAAGGGAAAAATTGATAGTGAATTAGGTTCTTTCCCTTTTCAAAAGCAGTGTTTCTCTTCTAGTGTTTACAAAGGTGATGCTAATTTGGTTTCTACTTCTCAACCAGTTGATCTTGAGCTATGTAGCTCCGAAACTTCGAATTGAAAGCGTGTCTGGTGTCTAATAAACTAATATGTGTTAGTATCTTACACTGATACATGTGTTTACTGTAATTGTTCTATTTTCTCAAATTATAGTAGTCGGTGTAGACGTGTTAATGTAAGTATCTTGTTTTGGTGTCCATGTTCTTGTCGGTGCTTGGTAGATCTTCGGTGCGAGAATTTTTTTCTATATTTCCATCCGCATGCAAGATCATCATCGTCTAAGGTTAACACTTTGCATATGCAAACAACATGACTAGTACTGAAGTACAAACTAAGGACACACTGAATAACTTCATGTCATCAGCATCTCAAGATGGACAATTAGACACACTAGTTTCTTTTGTGAGTTTCTCATCAACTGTTATCTATATATGTACTGCTACTACAGCCTTGGATTGAAGGCGAGTCTACCGTCCGACACATGTGAGTGTACCCATCAACACAACATCGACACATGTTACATTTAAATCACTATTATTTTTTAAATTATTGTTGGTGTATATGTGTCAGTGTCGTGTCTATATGCTTATAAATTGTTATCACTGATTACATGTGTGCTTGTGAGGTGAGATTAGGTACATATAATTAGTGTTACTGTAAAAGCCATGTTAGATAACTCATATTTACCTTGCCTAATGAAGCTTTGATTTCTATAATGTATAGAGTATGTATACTCTTAGAATTGAGTATTGGGCCTAACTCATCCTTACAAAACCGGCTTGTAAGGTGAGGATTGCCTCTAGTATATAAACACTTAGTCAGGCCATATCGCAACCGATGTGGGACTTCTTAACACCCCCGCTCGCGCCAAGCGCTATGGGCTTGAGGCGCGGATATGAATGGTGGAGGGCCCGATCAGAAACCTGATTGCAGGCGGCCCGACGAAGTGGCCCAGCGAATCATGGATAGGCTCTGATACCATCTTAGAATTGAGTATTGGGCCTAACTCATCCTTACAAAACCGGCTTGTAAGGTGATGATTGCCTCTAGTATATAAACACTTAGTCAGGCCATATTGCAACCGATGTGGGACTTCTTAACAAAGGATGAGTTTTCCTTTTTCTTTTTTTTTTTTAAAAATTGTACAATATATTAACATGTAAAATGTGTTTTACTTTTAAAGGGGAAAACGCCCCTAACAAAAATAAGACATTTAAAAATACCAGACATTATAAAAATAAGACATTTAATAAAAAATCCCATAACAAAAATTTATAAAAATGATAAACTTTACATGTCCACTACTTAAATACCATACATTTAAAAAAAAAAATCCCCGAAAATATTTTCAAGACTGTACTAATTTCGAGAGCGCGAAAAGAAATTCTCTTTATGAAAAGCAATTATAACCATGTTGAGTATGGCTCCATATCATTATCAGGGTAAGCCCAACAATCATGAAGGCTTTGATTTGTCTATCATAAATGTCATCATGGTGCTACTTTTCACCCCCTCAATTTCTTAAAAACCTCTCATATTTTCTAAAGTGTACTTTCAAACAACATAAATTGTTCAGAACTGTATTTTCGAATAGAATTAAATTAGTGCTTTATCTGGATGTATTGAAGGATGATGAAAGTTTTTTTCATTCCATTCTACTTTTGTTTGAGGTAGTTTTTTTTTTTCTGGTGGACCTAAAACAAGGGTTTGAATTTCCTTTTGTTTGGGTCAGCCTTGATCATTTTGTTCTTGCATAATGATTAAGTTCATTTTGAGATATTAAATTCATGTACGAGAAATGATGATGATGATGATTGATAATAACACATTTTGAAATAGTGTTATATTAGGAGTTAAGACATACATAATCTTAACCGTGTTAATAAATTAATGATTGAGATAATAAGAATTGTCCGTGTTAAATAATCTTAGCTAGACTTTTAAAAATTAGCTCAAATTAAAGAATAAAGGTGCTCAACTAGATATATACATACAAGTGTCCGAGAATTTTTGCAATACAAGGCTTCAATACAACTTCATTATATAGGAAAAAGACTCTGGCTTTAAATCGATCCTCGTAAATGGACGGTGGGATTGGTCCCCTCGAATAAATCATTCATAGTGCCGAATACCAAATTAAAAAAAAATACAACTTCATTAATTCACTTCAATAGAATGATACATAGAATCTGAATCTTTTGGATAAGTAAAAGAAAATATTGTGCTTATATTTTTGTCATGATGGTGAATGATTGATCCAACATAGAAGGACAAACTTTGCTCTACCATTTGTCACTATCAGTATAGCTTTTGCTCTGATTATTTGAGTAATCCTTTCCTTTTCATTAAAATATCAATAGAAAAGTCTAAAATGAAATGTTTGGTATAGAGAAACTCAACTTTACTTTTAGTACTTTTCAAACACAATATAATTAGTTTTGTTTCTTTACTTATTTTGATGCCTTATTTGCTGTGATTCATTCTATTTTAGTGTTACTCTTGACTTACAAAATTCAATTGTGTTATCCAGAAGATAATTACGGTACTTAAACACTAACACTTGTAATTCTATGTGACCTTCTGGTTAAACCTCTATCATTGAATTAATAACATACTACTCTCAATTATTGGCTTAATCAAATGATCAATGTTTGGCTGAAAGATTGGACAAGATATAAGTAAGTTAAATTATTGTATTAGACATTAACTCATAATTATCGTATTATTTTTTTCAGCACCGATATCCGTCCACTGAACTGTTTAATTTGGTTTAAAAATCACATTATTACACGCTTTTCATATTGATCACACACAAGCAAACCAAAGGACACCAAACATACTGCAAATATAAGAAACAAAATCAACTAACTCAACCGAAAAAACTGGTATGAAATGCACAACACAACTAGCAAGAAGGTCAACACTTGCATTAATTAGCTTCACAAGATATATGATGCAGTGCGTTTCCCAATCAGTCAAACAAAGTGAAGAAAGGATCTGTATACAAACCTTCTAGGTTTATCTAATGAATTGAATGTTTGTAGCTAAAAATAATAAGGGTCTTACTTGCGCTCGTAGAAATTATTTATTTTAAAAGTAAAAGATTCAAATTTTCAATGTGTTTATTTCACACATTTTCATAAATATTTCATAAAACCTTACTACTTAAGGTGCTTAAAGAGTGTCACATGACACTATTTAGCATTTTTCAAATAATAAAAGCAAACTTGTTTGTTTCTTTAATTGCAAAATGTTAATTATTATGTTAGTTTTTTTTACATTTGTCAGAACTTAAACTTTGGACCTTCAACCGCTTTAACTTTTAGTTCAATATTTCAACTATTTGAGCTACTCATCTCATCCAATAAAAGTAAACTAAGATAATGAATTTAAGTGCCGTTCAAAAAATAATAATAATAATGAATTTAAGTGATTAATGAATTATTCTTAGAACGAATTATTTGAAAGAACTTGAACTCATTTTTTATATGAACAATTATTGACTAAACTTTACTTGCTACATCGCAGCCAAAATCTAAAAAATACTCAGACAGTCACACTATCTCATCAAATAATTGATTGAACATGCAACTATGCACGTCTTTTTTACGTAAGTCATTAGACATTAATGGCCTTTAATTAGGACGAATTTCCACATTCATTAGTTCAAAACAAAAAAAACAAATAGAAATAACAGTGGACAAAAAATTTAGGGGCCCGTTACTTTGTGTGGTCCAATTTGCATCCAATAGAAGCCATTGAGAGTATTGTAGAGAAACAAAATAGACTTGTCTCTATTTAGCATTGGGAGGACAAAGATCAAGGAACAGTTGGTTAGGACAATGTTTGAAACAAGTCACGTGAAAATAACTTGAATGGCACTTCAAGTTTTTAGGACAAAATTAAACTATTTGGTTCGAGTGTTTATAGATTTAATTAGGCCTAAATTCTTGCACCCCATGCATGAAACAAACACCAACCACCTAGGAGTAATAACTTATGGTGTTTAAGATGATATAGACTCAAGAGATCCAGACAGCATCTTTGACCAACACAATTAGGTAATGTGTTGTATCAAATTCTAGAGGGGAAAAAAAAACAGTGTTATTTAGAGTAATTAGGGTTTTAAAGAATTTTAAAAGATTTTCTTGTGTTAAGATAATCTTTGAATTTAATAAATTTGACAGCAATATTCAATTACGAGAATACTATTCAACTAATTGCGCAAAGAAGAAATTGTTTCTATTATTAAATATATCTAGTCAAATGAGATAACGAGATTATGAAAGAGGACTAACAAACAAATGTAATCTCCGACATGTGTGTTGTTGGTCATTGAAGTGATGTGGAGGCGGATGATGAAATTGAGCACAAGATAATTCCCATTACATGTTATCAATCCATGCTACGCAAATTTATAACTCAAAGGTTGCTCATTATATGTTGTCTCTTGAGCAATTGTTGGAGTAATGTGGTAGCAAAGGATGAAATTGATCACAAGATAGTTTGTGTTGTAGCTCATCGACTCCTGCTACACGATTTAACAACTCATATATTGCTCATGATATGCATCTCGTAAGTAATTTTTGGATGATCCGGTGGCAAATGATGAAATCGAGCACAACATAGTTTATGTTATAGTTCATTCAACCCTTGCTACACGAGATCATCAACTGATCAACCCCGTGCTACACGAGATTGATCATTGTCATAAAGATCGGATTTTGTCTGAAATCACCACTAAGTTCAAAAAGAAAAATTGAAAATACTAGAGCTTGGGAAAGTTAATAATACTTGTTCCAAGATTTGTTCTCATAGCGTCCCTTTTTAAACACAATGCAACTATAACCACCCCCAACATCCTTTTCTACTAATTCTATAATTTTTGTGTAGTTTTGTGCAGGTTCTAAGTTGTACAATTCCTCTTGTGAGGTTTAGGATTGCAATTAAGAGGTTAACAATTACTTAAGTAGTTAATCCTTGGACGATTCTATTTTCTACTTTTGTCATGTGCACGTAGTTTCCTTTTCTTCGTGTTTTTTAGGTTTTTGCATATTTGTAGTTATTGTTTTAGGTTCCTTGTTAAAACATATGGTTGGAAAAACAAAAATAGAGAAAATAAAAGATCACATTCACAAACACAATAATATAATGTGAAAACGCCAAAATCAGAAAGAAAAAACTATGGTCGTTGTCAATACTGACAATCAGAAAATAAACACTATGTGAAAATTGTTACAAAACATAGACTTCATTCTCAACCACCACATGACCCTAGTATACACTCACACTCTTCAAAGTAAATATTTGAACTACATCTCACAATACTCTAAAATAAGAGCATAAGAGAAAAACAAATACACAAATATAAAATTAAAGTGTTTTCGGGTGCTACTGCTTGGTGTGTTGAAACAAGGAATTCGCATTGACATTGAGCTCCTTCACCATATTCACTTCTCTAAGCAATGTGGAACTTCTCCAATATAATTTCTTTGACTTTTTCCTCCTTCATTAACAATGTGCGACTTACATTGTAATCAACCCCAACATATTTTCAATATTATTTATTGTTTTTCAATTAAAATAACAAGGTAAAATCAAAAGCAAATATGATAATTTATAAAAAAAAATTGACGAAAAAAATGATAATTTATAGTACATTATAAGCTACTTGAATTGTCTTATATGAAAATGCTATATAAATTAAATTAATAAAAATAAGTTATAAGTTCGTAGAAAAACAATAGTAGTAGTTACCAAACAGATACTTTTCGGTCATATAAATTTATAAATAAGTATTATATACTCCTTCGTACCAAATTATAAGTTACTTTGAAGAAAAAAAATTATACGAAATTATAAGTCACTTTACATTACCAATGAAATATTTAATGTTATTTTTTCTATTATACCCTTAAATTATTTTTTAAACAATTATTATACTCTTAACTATTTATTACTTTCTCTTCTTTACAATTCTTCAATTTATCTTTCATATATCATTATTGAAGGACGATTTTGTAAACTAATTTATAATTTCTTTTTTTCATACAACATTAATTATATTTCTTTTTTTTTTTGACGAACAAAGGCTTATATCATTTCATTATTCAAAAAAGAAGCAATACATATAGGTAATGTCTCAAAATAACAACGACGAGGCCAAAAAATGGCCGCCCTAGCAAGTGTGTGGGCAACCATGTTCGCTTGCCGTTTGATAAACTTAACTTTGAAGTTTGGATTACACAACATAATTTTATTAATATGGGAAATAAGCAAGCTAAATTCAGAACTACCACTATGCAAACGATGAACTGCATCCACCACGCTTTTTGAATCCGTTTCAAAAATGACCTTCGATATACTTCTTTGACTCAACGTTTCCAAGGCTTTAATTAGTGCTATGGATTCACCTTCCATGATGGAGCAATTTCCTTCCATCCATGTAGTCTCCGCCATCACAAATCTCCCCATATCATCGCGTAGAACCCATCCGGTACTAGTTTTGTTAATCGCTTGATGAAATCCGGCGTCAACGTTGCATTTGTACCATCCAGGATCTGGTGTCTGCTATCTGGTTGTATGCTGCTGCTGTTCATGGCGTGCATGACCTTGCTGTACCTGCTGAACTGAGTTCCATTCCTCCCACAAAACTCGTGCTTTGATTCCTAAGCTTCGTCCCGGTTCATTCGTGTCATTCCACACCATGTTATTTCTGTTATTCCATAGTACCCAGGCTAGCATAGCAAACATTCCCGCCGTCTCCTTATCTTCTGTTGAGCAGATTGTGTGAATTAGTTGATTGGCATTGTTGTTATGTTGCAGCCGCGCCTCTAAATTATGCAGTATACCAGCTGCTTGCCAAGCTTGTTTGCTTATCTCACACCCAAAAAATACATGCCAATCATCCTCATTTTCCTGATTGCAAACCGGACACAATAAAGGGCACGATACCTGTCGCTCTTGTAGTCGCAACCGGGTTGGCAAACATCCTTTGCTGACACGCCATAAGAGATGCTTGGCTTTTGGAGGAGCCTGAATTGACCAAAGATCGCGCCAAGCTGCTTGTTGGGGCGCATCATGCACTTTGCCTGCAATTTTCATCATCAACTTGTATCCACTCTTGACATTATAATTACCATTTGTGCTATCAATCCATAATAACTTGTCCTCCTCAAACATATCAAATAAAGGAATTTCAAGTATACGGTTAGCAATATGAATAGAAAATAATTATATTTCAAACATTAATTATATTTCTTAATTTGTGTAATTTGACCAAAGTAACTTACATTGTGGTACGTAGTGAATATTATTTTATTTCTGATTTTTTTCATAAGATAATCCAGATACATTAATTATTCAATAAATCTTAAAGGTAGTTTGTTCTAAACAAACAAAAAATAGTTTCAAATTTTTTAAAAATTCTCTAAATATTTTCATTTAAAATTTTTTAAAAAAACTTATATCATTTTTTTTTGTCAAGCATATTACATGTGTACCAAACGTAAAAACAAAAAATACATTTGTATTTTAAAACTTTTTTTTGACACAGTACTTTACTATAAAACTTCAGTGTCCATTATTGCACCTCTTTAGTCTTTATTATAAGTAGGTCTGCCCTTTTATTTTTACTGAAAGTCTGCAAAGTATGTACCGTAGCAGTAGTATTTCTTAAAACTTTGATGGCTTATGGTATCTATAATATAGATCTCGATTTTGGAATGGTGAAGGGAGTCTCAAACATCTTTGTACTGTTAGAAGTATCCCAAGGTAGCTTTTGTGGTTGAGTATAGGTCTCTCAAATTCTAATATGGTATCAGAGTCTATCCTAGATCCATTTGTTGTTTGTTGTAGAGACCTCCCATATTTGGGCCACCCGTTGTTGTTAATTCCACGTTCCAGCTTGTTCAGTTCTGGACGTGAGGGGGTGTGTTAGAAGTCTCACATTGGCTAGATATATGACATAGATAGCCTTTATACGTGTAGTGCAAACCTCAACTCTCAAGCTAGCTTTTGTGGTTGAGTATAGGCCTTTCAAATTCTAATATGTATATTGTACAAAAAAAAAAACATCTTTGTGCATGTATAATGTATTTCCTATGGTTTTATTATAATATTTGTCTAAATACATATTAATTATAAAATGAATCTTCAAACTAAATATTTTTTATATGTAAAACCGGAGGGAATAACCAGTGGCGGCTTGCACACATGTGCAAGGTGTGCGACGGTATTGGGGCCTCAAAAATTTGAGGGTCTCGGTTCAAAATTTTGAGGTCCTATAATATTACTTATATATTATTTATACTTATAAAATATCATATGTATATTAATAGATTAATTTTTAGGCCCTAAACTAATAGTTATATATTGTTAATGTTCATATAATATCATATGAGTATCAATAGATTAGTTATCTATACTCGGAAATATAGTTTTAGTCCATTTTAATCTTTCCATAAAATTTAAACTCAGATTAGGAGGTTCCTTTTTGACGTTATATACAAAGATAATTATTTTGTATTTCTTATCCCATTTGATTTGATGCAATTGGTTTAATATTGATAATCTATATGTTTACAAGAATAAAAATGATTTTTTTATACGCAATTTAAATCGACAATTTTTTTTTATAAAAAAAATAAATTTTTTATATTAAGGGGCCACTTTTATATTTTGCGCAGGGTCTCCTAAAACCCGGAGGCGCCCCTGGGAATAACATCAAAAAATTGTTTTAATTTTTTTTTAACAAGTCAAAACTCCATATATATATATATATATATATATTAACCAACCAATTAAATTCTTCACTACAAGATGTACAAAAAAAAAATTACAAAAATTTACAAATACAAAAATAAGCCTAAGCCTACGAAACAATTAAAAAACAATTTTCATCATGTCCAAACACCCTCCAACAAATTACTATAACCTTACTACTTCAATTCTTACTTCGACCTTTTAAACTTTATTGTTAGGATTTGCCTTGGAAAATTGATGTGAAACAAAACTGGTTGGCTCCCTCTCTTTTAAACTTTTTTTGATGGCGCAACGCGCAACGCGCAACCTGCGTGTGTTATTTTTTGTTTGTTCTGCTTTTGGCGCAAGGCGCGCCAGTCTCTGCGTATTGCGTCGGCGCGAGAGTATAAAGTTGTTGTGCTGTTTCCTTGCAGCTGCAAGAGAGAGAAAAATGTAGCTTTTTAGGGTTCTTTTTCCAACAACAAGACTAGAGTGTTACATGGTTTTTCTTGGGTAATTTCTAGGGTTGCATAAGTGATTGTAACACCTTGTAAATACTTATTGATTGAATCTCTTGGTTACGTGGAGAGATTCGGGAAAATGATAGATTTATGAAAACTCTGAATCTTTTAACTTTTGTGGTAAATCTCATTTTAATCAAGTTTTTTATCGATAGTAGAACAGAGAGCTCTCTCTTCCCCAAAGTATGTTGATTTTAACCGAATTGAGTAAACAAATTCATCGTGTTCTTTATCGCTTTTATTTATTTTAGCTTTTGTATTTAATTACACATTTATTTTGATTTAATTGTTTATTCGTTTGCTCCGCATACTAAAATTTATTGTGTGATTTCTTTGGATTCACAACATTTATTTTTTTAATTAATTCAAAAATAAAAGCACTATACTTTCACGATTTCCAAAACAAAGTCTCCTCCATGAAATTATTATAGCTATGCGATCAATTAACTGGAAAACGGCTAAGCTTATAGCAAGAAGAACATAACGAGATTACCGGTACTAGTTAAGAAAACAAAGAAAAATTGTATTGAAAGCATATTTTATTTTTACTTTTAAAAAAGTTGAATATACAAATTTTAAAATATTTTTATTATACTTAACTAGTATTCGGGGATACTATTTAATATTTTTTTTCATTTTTTGTATCTTAAAAATATTGATTATACAATTTTCAAAACAATTTTCTATTTTCCCCTAAATTGTCTGGTCTGCGTTGAGATTGAGGATATATTTCATGTGTTTTTTAATTGTATAGTAACTCGTGACAGTTGGTGTGCAACTAGTCTTTCTTCGATTTTACATAACACGTACCTAAAAATTACTGCTATGGATCGTATTTTTCTCTTTGTGCCGCAAAGAGAATAGTGATACGCGCGACTTGAAGAATGACTATGTTATTGTGGTGCATTTCGTCACTACAAGAAAAACACAATTTATAGAGGGCCAAAAACCCTCAGTAAGTGATCAAAACCGTCAATATGTTAACATTTACTGGCGGCCAGCTGGCGGCCAAATACGCCAATAAATCGCTCGTTGGTAAATTTACTGGCGGCCTGAACCGCCACTATGCAAAAAAGCAAATTCTTTTCATATACAGGCGGCCCAAGCCGCCACTAACTTATTTGTTATTAAAAAAAAAATGAAATCAAGTCCGTGAATTGAATCTCATGAAGCAAACCCATAATTATGCACATGTTGATATTCTCTTCCCATGAATACAATCTCAGGAAGGCAAAACATATTATACTTTCCAATGAAATCACATAGACAATACATTAGTGAAAAAGATGAAATCCCGAGATGAAAAATCACAAACCCACAATTGTGCCAAAGAAAATATAAACTCATAAACTGCAGAAAACTTGTTATCAGTATCACATATATTCGCATGAGCTTGTAGTAGATCTGCCCCAAATTCACAAATCCAGAATTGAAGATGATGAAGAAAACTTGAAAAATATAAACGCATAAACTGTTCATGTTCTTCTCCTTCAACAAAGAAAATTTTAAACTATAAAGGCAGAGGGGATTGAAGATGATGAAGATTAGAATGAAAAATTTGACAAAAAATTCTGGAAACGCAGATCTGAAAACGAAACAAAGGAATTTAAATTTTCTTCTTTATTTTCGATATTGATTTTCTCTGAAAATCTAATTTGAAACCTAGATTTTAAAATGGGTTGTTCCTCTGAAAATCCAAAAATTTGTTACTGATTTCAAATTTGAGGGAATATGGAGAAGGGTTGTGGAGAAAGGAGATAATGAAGGAAGAATAGAGAAAACGGGTTGTGGAGAAAGGAGATAATGAAGGTTTGAAAATCCAATGAGAGAAACGAGAATATCAGGGTTGTCTTTATGGGTTTTTTTTTTTAAAAAAAATATTGGAAAAGTTATTGGCGGCTACAACCGTCTTTAATAGTAAGTGTCAGAATTTTACGCCACTAAATTCGGCATTTTTACTTGTTTAAAGTAGATGTAGTTATTGGCGGTTTGGGCCGCCATAACATTTTTGTGAGGGTTTTTTTCTCACTTACTGAGGGCTTAAACTGCCAGTAAGTTATTGAGGGTCAAAACCGCCAATAAATAATATTTAAATCCGTCAATAAATTGAAGTATTCTTGTAGTGCGTAATGATAAATTTTAGAATGACACTTGTAATAATAAAATAAAATGGGAATCACAATGTCCATATGGCGAATCAAATCGGAAGACAAGTCATTGATGTTTGGAATAGTTGGTACTTTGTTCATAAAGTACAGCGCAACCGTGTGATTATGATTATGGAATCAGGTCTGTTACGAAGGGAAAAACCAACTCATAATACTTTTGTTGGGGTAGTCAATTCTTATGTTAACGTTTCAATAAATTTGAAATTGTTCTCTTATATATTGCACATTTGTTTGTGAAGACGCATACGCAAGCTTATAACATATAAGCTCATTTGGTTAAAAAGGCTCTATTAGTAACAATTTTTCAAAAAGAACTTATAGCTTATTTTACTAACTTATAACTTATTTCTCAAACGTTATTTCAAGTAGTTTATGAGTTTATAAATTATAGCTTATTATTTTTTCTTTCAATTTTACCGCTACCATCTTACTTGGAAAAAAATATATATTAACTAAACATATATTATTTTTTTATGTCATTTCATACTTATAAATTATTTCAACTAATTAATATTATCGATCACTACAAATTCAATCAACTAGCTTATTTGTTAAAAACTAACTTATAAGCTATTCATTATAAACTCATTCGCTATAAGCTAATTTATCATTTATCTGCTCTTATTTACGAAACACTGTAAAACCTTAAAGTAGTTAATAAAATGCATCAAGTTTGTTCGATTAAAAAAACAATTTTTCAATTTTTAATTTTAGTTTATTTGCCTAGTTTCCCAAAAATACTAATTATCATTAAAAAAAAAAACTAAAAATGTAAGACTGTGTCAGAGGCAATTGAACGTGCACTATTTGAAACACAGATCTGGATCCATTTCAAACTAATTCCCCTAATACAAAGGCACAAACACAAATAAACACTAGCACTTGTTGTTTGCTGCTCCTAAAATAAAACCACACATCACGTTTTTTTTCCCCCACCGTTTCAAAACACACACAAAAAAAAACTTTAAAATATATATATATATATATATATATATATATATATATATATATATATATATATATATATATATATATATATATATATATATTTTTTTACCACCATTTTAATCGCATTCGGAGTCAGTTCTGACATCAAATAGAACCAATTCATTTTCGATCGCAGTTGTGGGGATTAAACCGTGATCATTTCTATCAAGTTTAGCGTCAATCACCACTAAACAAACTAACGATTAGTAAAAAAAAAAACACTTTTAACTTGTTTCCTTAAAAGACTAATTAAAGGATAAAAAAAGAAATAAAAAAATTATGTATTAAAAACCCTAAAGTTTAGATTATTAATGTATTAAAAATTTCTAAATTTAAAGTTTTAACAAATCTCCAATTTCCAAAATACTGTACTATTTAACATTTGCCAAAAAAACCTCAAAGGAAAGTCCTATTCTTTCAAAGTGGATTTCCTGCAACAACTACATGATATAATAATCAATATGAACCGTCTAATTTTAAATCAGCGATAACAATTATTCTACAATATAAAATCAAATTTATAATCTAAATTGTCTTATGTAAAATTAATAGCTGAAATTCAAAACAACTTGAAACTGTCTATAATCTCTGTGACACAAAATTCACATCCTATTTTTTCCTATATCTTTTATATTATAAGCTTGTATACACAAGCAAACTCTAAACCCTAATTTGTTTTCCCTGTTTTCCCTCCATTTTATCTTGCGATTTTTATTAAAAAATAATACAATTTTGTCTTGACTAGGATTCGAACCCGCAACCCTTCAATGCAAGGCAATATTTCCAACCATTATGGCAAGTATACCAATTATGATTAAAATTATGTGCAATAATTGATAAGCACCATCAATTTTAAAAGTATATCATATCAAAATTATTGTTATTCATCACGAAATATTTTTAAGTCTTTCCTGATCAATGATTTTTTTTCTACCGGATCATAAATTTAGAGAATAATTATCATGTGAGATTTGGAAAGTTATTATCACGTGTAATTTGGAAAGTTATTATCAAACTCAATTCTACTAAATCAATTTTTTTTGTAATACAACCAAACACAACCATAGTCATATCACTAATCACATTCATTATTTTGTTTTTAATATTGCAGATTTAATATTAACCGATGATTAATTGATATAATATGCACTAGCAGACCAATTGTGATTTAAATTATGTCCACAAAGTGTTAAGCTCCATCAACTTTCATAGAAAAGATTTCATACGACAATTAAGCACCATCAATTTTCATTGCACAATTTAAACAATTAAAAACCGATAATCTCTTATATTATAAACTTGCTAACATAAGCTAACCCTAAACCAAATTTTTCCCCCTCATTTTCTCTTTCTTTTTATTGCAGTTTATTTTAAAAATATACAGATTTGTCATCGAACCTGCACCTCTTACTTACAATAAAACCTTTCAACCGCTAAAACACGTGCTTCAATTATGAAAGAATTTAGGAATACTAATATGTTAACCCTGTTTTCAATAAATTTGAACGGCGGAATTAATCACAATTTTTATTTATTTATGGATGTCTACTTAAGTTTATGTTCTTGATTACGTCTTTAATTTTTTTTTTAACCTTTAATTATCATCAATTTTTTAACCTTTAGTTATCAGAAATTTTTTTTAATAAGTAAACAAAACGATGGGGTTCAAAAATTATTTAAAAAATATATAAAATATAAAATAAGCACATAAACAAATATAGAATAATTAGTCCATGAAATTCCCTATACTACTCTTATTGAAAATGCTCTTAGAATTTTTGTATTTTATTTTTTATTGTTACATATTACACCTAATTAGACTCATGCACCGCATGGGTCAAAGTTCTAGTAGATAATGAAAGTCTCATTGTTTGTGTTTTGTGTGTAGTAGTTAGTGAGAGAACAAAAAAAATTAGGGTTAGAGAGAGAAATTGAGAGAGAGAGAGAGAGAAAGTCTTTTGAAAAAGACAAACTTTCAACTTCACTACTACACACACATACACTCTCTCTCTTTGTTCACAACACAAACCATAACAAGTGAGAGTAGTGATGTTTCTGCTGCAACTAGTTGCATATATCTAACTGTGGTTATGGTTTGTGTACTAGTAACTCAAAAAGTTTGACCCTTTATTGTGTTTGTGTTGAAAACAGTTTCAGAACTCAGAAGATAGTAACCAAGAGAAAGATTTATGCTTTCATGGGTAAGTCTGTGATTTCTGCACACAACTGGATTTCAATTTTTTTATGGAAAAAAAGGTTTTTTTTAATCATTACAAAACTCTATAAAAATTTGATTTTTATTGTTACTTCTTTCTCTCTCCATTATTTTTCTACTTTTGAACTTATTTCAAAAAAACCAATTTTTTTGTATGTTTTTTTGTTTTCCTTTTTCTTCATTAGTATTTTTTTCAATTTTTTTGATTTACCACACGAGAATACTCTTTTTAAGCACTTTACTTTTTAAGTTTTCTTTCTTCTTTAACTTGCTTTTCTGCTTAATCTTTTGCAGGAACATGAGAAAGAAACACACAAACTCATCTTTTGGTTGGTAGGTAGGGCTTTTGTGTGTAGTTAAGAAGAAAAAAAAAGCAAACTTTTTTCTTGAGAAAGATAGTCACAAATCAAAATAGAGAGAGATACACTTAAAAAAATTGATTTTTTTTCATTTGGGTCTAGTTAATTTTTTCTTTTGTAACAAAGATGGATGGTTATGAAGCTACTAGGATTGTTTTTCAAAGGATCCAATCCATGGACCCTGAAAATGCTTCTAAAATAATGGGTTTACTTCTTCTTCAAGACCATGGTGAAAAAGAAATGATTAGATTAGCTTTTGGTCCAGAATCACTTCTTCATTCAGTGATTTTCAAAGCTAGAAATGAGTTAGGATTAAGTTTGAATTCACCTTCAACACCTCAATCACAATCTTCACCTTTTCATTCAAGTAATCCAGTTCCTATTTCAAGACAAAATTCAAACTCTTCAAGACTTATAAATAGTGGCATGACTCTTCCTTCACCTCTTAGTATTCCAAATCCATCTTCAAATTCAGCTTCTTGGGCTGATGATTCTCCTTCCATGAATTCCATGAATAATAGTTCTTCACCTTTTTATGGTAATGGAGGAGTTTCTGCTGATTCAATTGATGAGTTTCAACTTCAAGAACAACTTTCTTTTCTTAATGATGGAAACTCTTCACCTTCACTTGTTTCAAAGAATTCTGATTTGTTTTACTCTCAATCAGAGTTATGTTCTAGTCCTAATAGTGGAAGTATTGGTAATGGTGTTGACCCTTCATTTTTTCCATCTTATGGTTATGGAGGTTCACTTCATAGAAGAAGTTGTTCTGTGAATGATGCTGCATGTTTAGTTTCTGAGGATCCTAATTCTGGTTTAGGTTGGAAACCATGTCTTTACTATGCTAGAGGTTATTGCAAGAATGGTACTAGTTGTAGGTTCCTTCATGGTGGATTTGGTGATGGTGGTGAAGGTGTTGGTTCAATGGTTGGTTCTCCTAATAAGATTGAGATGTTGGATCAGTGTCATGAACAGCTTCTTAGATCTAAATCTCTTCAACAACAAAGATTAGCTGCAGCTTCTCAACTTATGGCTACTTCATCTTTTCCTTACTCTCCTAAGAGCATGAGTTTGCTTCTTCAACACCAACAAAGTGATGCTCAAAGGTATATAAACTTAAACTATAAATTATTGAGTTTCAAATTTAGTTTTTGTTTGGAATAACGGTGAGTTTGACAAAATCACAGTGACTCGTCGAAGTGTAGCTTTATGGTAGCACACTGTGATTAAGCTAAACTTAGTGTGAATCCAAACATGCATACAATTTGTTGAATAATGAATACTAATCATGAATGATATTGCAGAGCTGCAGCTGCAGCACTTATGATGAATGAGGATTTTCACAAATTTGGCAGGTCAAGGTTGGAAAGAAATGATTTTCCTTTGAGCAATATTGGAATGATGAATCCAGCTTCTAGGCAGATATACTTGACTTTTCCAGCTGACAGTACTTTTAGAGAGGAAGATGTGTCAAACTATTTCAGGTTCTTTTTTTTTTAACTATCTTTTATATTTATAATGAATTGACTAATAAGTGCGTGTTTAGTTTGACGGTGAAGTTGGTTAAATCACTGACACTGTGATTTTGTTGAAGCTTCAAAGCGTAGCTTTTGCTAGAATCACGGTGGCTCGCTGTAATTCGGCCAAACTCACTGTCAATTAAAACATGCATGGTTTGATGACTAGTATAGTTCTAGGATGTTAACTTGTTTTGCATTATTACTTTTGTTGCAGCATTTATGGACCTGTTCAAGATGTGAGGATTCCATATCAGCAAAAAAGGATGTTCGGATTTGTTACCTTTGTTTATCCGGAGACGGTGAAACTCATTTTAGCTAAAGGAAACCCTCATTTTGTTTGTGATGCTAGAGTGCTTGTTAAGCCTTATAAGGAGAAAGGCAAAGTCCCAGACAAGTACAGGCACCTCCTTTTCCTAGTCTTTTACACTATCAAAATGGTTCATGTATGCTTTGAAACTATGCTGAAATTTTCTTCACATTTGCAGAAAGCAGCAGCAAATGGATAGGGGAGACTTTTCTCCTTGTGGTACACCTACTGGACTTGATGGCCGAGATCCATTTGATCTTCAAGTCGGTAAGTTAATAACTATGAAGCATCGACACAAACACAATATGACACTGACACTTAATAATAATGAAAATGTGTCAGGCACCTGACACATTTTCAATCAAACACCGAACACACCATTAATCTGAAGTGTTTGTGTTCTAGTTATGTTAGCACCTATTCTTTAACATGCGTGATTTCCTCAAATTTCTTAGGGGGGAGAATGTACTACAACACTCAAGACATTCTTTTGAGGAGGAAGTTAGAGGAACAAGCTGAATTGCAACAAGCTCTTGAGCTTCAAAGTAGAAGACTTATGAGTCTTCAACTTCTTGACATCAAAAAGCAACACCAACGCGCCCTTTCGACCGGAAGTCCAATTCCTTCGCCAACTCATTCTCCCAACATGTTCAATCATAACTTTCCTCTTTCTTCATTTCACAGCAGCTCAGAAAGCCAAGAGGGTATACAATATTACTCTCTTCCGTTTTAAGTACACTTGAATTCAACTCGGTGTTTTATGACGTTTCGATTAAACTTATTGTTTCATTTTATGTTTGATATCAGATAATGGCTCAGGCTCAGGTTCAGGTTCCGGTTCTGCTAGCTCAGCATCAATTCCTATTGATCAACAAGTAAACATTTCTGTTGGCAAAGAAGTAGCAGTCAATGGAGGAGAGAATGGAAATAGTGAAGCAAGTGGCAAACAAAGCTCAAATCATGAAGATAGTGATTTACAAGAAAGGTATAAAACTTTTTTTCTTTCTCATTTAGAATAATAACCAAAGAGGATACAATAATAGCATGTAGTTGCACCTTTATTTTTTTTTGCATCAAATTCCTCTTTTAGTCCATGCTAAAAGTCTTATGCATTTATTCCTCATTTCCAATACTAAACTTTAAAAACTGACATTGATTGTTTTATAAAGGTTATGTATTTAAATTTGTTATATGAATGAATAAATGCAGCTTGGAGCATAATCTCCCTGATAGCCCTTTTGCTTCCCCTACTAAAGCTATTGGTGACTACATGGCTGCATTTAACAATGGATCTAACGAGGCCATTGATTCAGATGTATCTACCAATTCCAAATTTAGTACTAACACACTTCTTCCTCCGGCATCTCCTCTCGATATGGGATCTTTCAAATCCTATAACTGCCAAATTCCAAGGTAGTTTAAAACAATTGAATCATGACTCGAAAATCTTGTTAGTTCGATGTCTGATTCGGTTTTTAAAACATTGATTGATTTAGATCAGTACTCAAATTTTTTTGACTAATTGATTATATTGTTTTCAACTTATAGATTCTCTTCTGGCCATGGAACCATTGGAATGCTCGCCGGTACCGGTGGACCTATCGGCATTTAGTATCTAATTTTCTCTGGTCCAGGTAAGTTATACTTCATATCTCTATAATGCATTTTTGGATTGACGATGAGTTTGCCGGAATCAAGTGTGGTTTGCCATCGTGATTTTAGCGAAAACCACAATTGAGTTTTAACTAAATCACGATGTCACCATAATTCTGTCAAACTCATCGCGACTTCAAACATGCACCATGCAACTTGTCTATAACTTTTGCATTAAGAAAATCTTTTTTTTGCTGTTGAAAATTTACAGGTAGAGAAACATGACAAAACAATCCTGGACATGAAAACAAAAAAAATCTTGTAGAGAATCACCACCACAACAACAATGAAGCCATCAGCATCAATCATGAATACTATACTAATTACTTCCATACAAAATGCATACTTCAAAAGCAGTTTCAGTAAAGGAAGTGGGACATGCATTCCCTTTCTTTTCTTCTTATAATATATCATCATAATTATTATTATCACTGTACTATTTTCACTTCTCATTTTCACTGTAGTAGTAATCTGAATGAACCACAGAAGCTTAAAAACAAAAACAATAGCAAAAGAATCAAGAGAGTGAATTTCTAGTATTAGTAGTAATAGTAGTAGTAACAAAATCTTTTTTTTTTTTTTTACCTATGTTGGAATATGTATTATTATTAGTCTTTTTAGTTTTATATTAGAAGGGTAAAATTGTAAAAGTCTTTGAATAGCTGAAGCTGATCATAGAGAAAGCATTCAGAGGAAGAAGATTTATTGTATAATGTATAACTACTACAAGGCTGATTCAAAGTATATGATATAAGTAACTTTAGATTGAAATTATAATTAATCTTTTTTATTAGTCTTGGCTATGTTGAATTTGAAAAAGGAGATTTTTAGTACTTTTTTTAGTTAATGTATGTAGTGATGTCTTGTACTCTATAATTAGTTGTAACACATACACAGTTATCAACCCCTAGGCCACCACCAAGACACAAAAGTGAAAGATTTTTAGAAAAGTAAAAGTAGAAAGCAAAAGTGATTATGACTATTTGGTCTCATTGCCTGGATCCCCCACCCCCACTTTTGTTTTTTTCCCATTTCTTTCTCTCTCTCTTCTCTTGTGCCTTTTCTATTCTTTTAGAAATTAATTTTCCTTTATTAGTGGCATGTTTGGATTTGCAAAAGTTATATTTTAAAGTTTTAACAAAATTACAAGGCCATTTGTGATTTTGGTAAACTTACTATAAGTTCAATCATACACTTGCTAAATTTTGAGAATACATAGAGAATAATTGAACTTACACTATTACATTTGATGTCACACTCTTCCAAAAAAAATCATGATAATACTTGATTTTTTTTTGGATTTGATAATAACACTTGAATTATGTTGATACTCTTGTACAATTTTCTATCCAAATTGTGGCTAAACTAAATTTAGCAAGGTCATTATCAATCTAAACATTAATGTTGTATGTGAAAAATAATGACACTACAATCTAAACATGCACTATTAATGTTAACAAAAAAAAAAACTTAAAATTTATATTATGAAATTGAAAAGAATAAAAAACATGGAGATGATTTATTTTTTAATTTATTATATATTTGACATCAATATGAAAGGGGAATTTGTCATTATTCATCTTGCAATAATTTTAAACTTTTGAATATTTAAAATTGGTGGGAGGTGGGGTTATGTCTTTTATTTCATGCCATTATTGGAGAGGGAAAACATTTAGGAGAGAGATAGAGAGAGAGAGAGTGGGGCCCACTACAATGCACACACACCTTCACTTCACATGGGCTATGCTGACACTGCAAGTGGGCCTTATATATTATATTCATTTAAATCATGCCAGGTTGTATGTAGGGCCCACCCACCAAAACCCACCCATGTGAGTGATGCCCACTTTCACTTTCCCTCTCTGCAACATATGAATGAAATATTAAGGGTAATCTTAACCGGTGTCTCGGAGTACTAGTTAATAAATTAAAAATAATTTTATATTAAAATTAATTTTTAGAAATTTTTGAAAATATAAATACATAAATTTTAAAATATTTTTATTGTATTTATTTTCTTAATTAATATTTAAAATAGTAGTTAGCATTTGTTTTCTATATATAAACTCTTTTTCCCTAGCCTTTACTTTCTCTATCTTACAGGAAAGGACATGCAAAAATCTATATAAAAGTAGATTAGATGCCCACACGTATGACAAATGTTCACAGTTACTCGAATATTTTGGGGTTTGTGACTTTGCCCTTGTCAATGTGTAGTACATTAACATTGTGTCACATAAATTACTTTAAAATGTCATAGCCTCGTGAGTTACCATGGTGTTACTTTTATATTACTTAACCCTTATCCAAGCTATTTTTAACTACTATTCCATACGTCTCTAATTATAAACACTTTTTCAAAAAAAAAAAACTCTAAATATAAGTTTTTTTTCGATTTCTAAACATATTTATTATTACTTTTTTAAACATAACTTTATTTTGCATTAAAATACGTAAAGTTAACTACAAATCAAGGTTATCAAAATCGGACAGGACCGACCGGTCAGACCGTGAACCGGTCATAAAAACGGTTTGATTTTGAGAAAAAAACGGATAGGAAACCGACTGGCAAAAAAACGCGTGAATCGGGATCGAACCGGGACTAACCGGCGAATCGGCCGGGGCGGTTCAAGCGATTTTGCAGTTTTTTTTTTTAAAAAAAAACAGGGCAAGACGACGTTGTTTTAACTTTTTTTAAAAAAAAAATCTGAAACAAAACAACGACGTCGTAGGAATAGGACATATTTTTGTTTTTCATCTGTTTTTCATTTGGTTTAATTATAAATTTTATTTTGACTTGTGATATTTTATCTTTTTAATGTGTGAAATTATGAAATATTGAGCAATTATTCATATATTTTTATTTATATATTAATTAAAATCTATATTTAATTAAAAACGGTTCGACCCCGATTGAACCCGATCCGACCAATTGAACCTTGAACTGGTGAGTTTGCTGGTTTGATGACCGGTCCGGTTCTGACAACCTTGCTACAAATACATTTTTTCACAATTGACAATATAATAATTGTAATACTAAAAAAAATACACTTTATTACACTACCAATTTTTCTTGATAAGCGTGAAAAATTACAAATGAGATTTATATTAAGAGACGAAGGGAGTACCTAGGTTTATAGTAAAATATTTGAATATATCATCAAATTAGTTATTGATTTTTTATAACATTTGAATTATGAGAATATGAATGTTGTAAAATATTGGACAGGGGTTCATTGTAGTAAAAAATATACCGATTACAATGCAGTTGGTCACCTCTAGATCTTAAGATCAAGATCTGATAGTCTTGATCAAACGGTCTAAATTTAATGATTGCATGCAATCAACTGCACAAAATTTATTTCCAAAAATTTGGTCGTTTAGATTAATCTATCGAATTAGTTATTATATTTAATTATTTGCTATTAATTTGATTATTGTCTCTTGATCATTTAACATGGTATCTTTTAAGGGCCATTTCTATCCTAAAAGAGTGAGGTGCACCACTTGTCAATGTCTCGATAACGAAAATAAACTTTATAAAATTTATTGTTGGGTTGAAACTTTATATCATATAGATCATTCATATAAATTTTTAGAAAAATTAAACATAATTTGATGTGTTATTGAGACCGACCAAAATTAACGGTATTCAGTAAAAATTCATAAACCGTTAATCTTGATGAGTCTCAATAACATATCAAATTATGTTCATTTTTTTCTAAAAATTTATATGAATGATCTATATGATATAAACTTTCAATTCAACGGTAAATTTTATAAAATTTGTTTTCGTTATCAAGATATTAACGAGTGGTGCACCATGCACCACTTGTCTCATTATTTCATTTTAGCCAAAGCCTCTTTTAAGATATTCTTTTTTAGATGACTTATTTAAGAGTCTCTTAGAAAATTAAAAATGAATTTAATGGTTTTTCCTCTAAAATTAGTAGTATTAACCTTGAAAGCTTTGTTTCCAAAGAAAAACCTTGAAAGCTGAAATTGTTTGGAATCTATCAAGAGAAAGGTTGATAAGAAATTGGCTCCTCGTGGATAAACACGAGACATTGTGTTGATTGGTTTGGAAATTTGATTTCCTATGCTTGGGAATTAGTGAGTCAAACAATTTAGACCAAGATCGTTTGATAACAACGTTTCTAAAATTAAGAAAATGTTAACATGTGTATAGCATATGTTAGGAAATAAAAAGGTAGAAATAATTTTGTTGCATTTAACTATTTGAGAATTATTTTTTTTTATATTATTTATTAAAGGGGAGGGATCAAATTACATCGTTGTAACATTTGAGTAATGTTACACCGCTCAATAACGCTTCAACAAATACAAATTTTACAAAATCCACCGTTGAATTGAAAATTTATATCATATAGATCATCCATGTTAAATTTTATAAAATCTAAAATTGTTTGATATGTTATTGAGATTGATCAAGCTTAACGGTATTCAATAAAAACATATAAAGCGTTCTATGCATCTTAATATGTTACAAATTAAGAAACACCATAACCAACTCAAGTAGTTCATAAGTTTATGACGAATTGATCTGAAAAATTCGAGTTTGTTTTTGGTAAGAACGATTCTTAGCCAAACTTTATTTACTTCGATCGAACTCTAAATTACGGCAATTCATTCTCTTGAGAACGAGAAGATTAATAAAAATAAATAAATTAAGAGACACTGTTTGATTTTAATTCAATGGTTACAATTTGAGTGATTGTGTGGAATTGGATTCTTAATGAAGACAATTGTGCCATTTGTTTTTGACACGTTGGTTTGAGGTGTAAATTGAAATTCATACTACTAATATATATATTCTTGTATACAATGTTTCTAAAGTGGTGGTGACTAGTGAATGAGTATATATGACCCCTTGTGGGAGACCCTATTTGGAATTTTGGAAGTTCATGATCGAGCTAGATTTGTGGATCAAAGAGATAATAACCTTGATATTATGTTTGATGAAGACAATTTTGTTTTCTCTTGTCACTTGTAAAGTTTTTGCCCTTTTTTACATGGCATGTGTTCTTGAGGTAGAATACTATGTACTTGATTTACTTGTGGTCCAAATTATCCTCTAGTTCAATATAATTATCATATCTCCACCGTTGGGGAGTCTAGGGTGGGAGACCATGATAGGTCTCTCACCAATGAGTCATGTGTTTTGTGGACCGGATTGAATGTGTACGTGATATTATGGTGTACTGTCAGTATTATATTATTTTCTATTTTTAAAAAAAAGTTTCCAATTTTTTCAGAAAAAAGTTTTCGATCTTTTTTGGGGAAAAAATTTTCGATTTTTTTTTCGGAAAAAAGTTTTCGATCTTTTTGGGGAAAAAATTTTCGATTTTTTTTCGGAAAAAAGTTCCCGATTTTCGGGGGGAAATTTTCGATTTTAGATAAAAACAATTCCAGAGGTTTTGTCTGAACAAAAAAGTTTCCGTTCTTTTTTCGGGAAAAAAGTTCCGATATTTTATTCGGAAAAAAAGTTTAGGATATTTTCCGGAAAAAAAGTTTTCGATATTTTTCTGGAAAAGTTCTAATATTTTATTCGAAAAAAAAGTTTTAAATATTTTCTGTTTTTTCACTCTTTTTTGTATCAGCAAAATTTTTCCAGATGAACATTTCGAAACTATTTTCCCCAAAAAATCGGGAACTTTTTTCCGGAAAACATCGGAACTTTTTCCAGAAAAATCGAAATCATATTTTCGGAAAAAATCCGAAACTTTTTTTTCCAGAAAAACTCCGGAATTGTTTTTATCTGAAATCGAAACTTTTTCCCTAAAAAATCGGGAACTTTTTTCCGGAAAAAAAAATCACTAATTTTTTCCCGAAAAAATATCAAAAACTTTTTTTTCAAAAAAAACAAATTTAATACTGACAGTACATCATAATATCATGTACACATTCAATCCAGTCCACAGATCACGTGACTCATCGGTGAGAGACTTGTCATCCTCTCCCACACTAGAATCCGCCTGTGTTCTTGAGGTAGAATACTATGTACTTGATTTACTTGTGGTCCAAATTATCCTCTAGTTCAATATAATTATCATATCTCCACCGTTGGATCAAGTTTCAACATCCATTAATATTTTTAATTTATCAAATTAAATTTTAAATGTAAATTTGAATGTTTGATTGCAATAACAACGATTTAAGAGGAAAGAGCCCAAATAATCTGAAGTTCACATTTTAGTGGAGTTTATTTATATTATTTGGTTAAATAGTTTAGTGGTTAGAAATTTTACTTTAAAGCTAAATAAGTGAAATATTTAAAATACGAACTTCGACTCTTACATATATAATACAATATCTCCATCAAACGAGTTCAGCTGCAAGGAACATTTTAGTAGAGCTTATTAACAACTTGACATTTAATCATATGATTTAAGATATTTTGATTGTTAAATCAAGCTGTATTTGTAATTAATTGTAGTTGGTAATCATGTTTTGTGATTGTATATAACCACTTTTTTCAAAAAGAGTCGTAGTATCTATTATGCTTTTGGCAAAATTTTCAAACAAAGTAGGCGATGTTTGATTGTGGAAATGGGGAATGTTTTTCTTGAACAAAAAGAGTCTTAATGTTTGGACTCACTAGATTTATCTTTTTAAGCTCTAACTAGAAAGGTTAGTGAGATTATGAGAAATAGAAAGGAGTGGTCACTTATCAATTATAGGAATTTATTTTATCAAAAAGTGGGGCTAGACAAAGATGTTTTATGTTAGGATATATAGGCTGTTCATTCCATATTGATTATTTTATAAAAAATTAAATTAAATTGCTAGAAATTGTTGTTTGGTGGCGGTTAGTGGGTTAGTCTTTGTGTAAAAAAATGCACTGTAGTATCTAATGAGTCTAATTAACAAGTTAAATAAATCTACACAAATAATTACACTAAAATATATATATTTATAACAGCCCTTTGTAGTTTGTATTTACATGACAACACAACACAATATATAGATGCATTTACAATCTACATATATTTAGTCAATTTTTTTTTTTAATTTTATAATATGACTCTAATTAAAGAGTTTTTCTTTTGAAGGATGATAATGATTAAAGATTAAACAAAACAATAACACCAAGGTTTGATTGCCGTGTGCTAGCTAACACAAACTACAAAAGTGTTAAATATTTGCGCCGGAAAAAAAACAGGAAAATAAAAGAAATCATATTTTTTTTGGTTACACATAAGAAAATTCATATTAAAATAAGCACTCAAACCAATAGGAATATATTTATTGAAATTTCAAAACATATAAGGCCTACTCATAAAAATAAATAATATATAAGGCCTGATAAATACAAGAATAATCGATTCATGAAGTAAGCATGTAGCAACCTGAGATATAATAAAATGGTATAGAAAAAAAAAAAAAGATATGAAGTAAGCATATATATGCTGACAACAACATTCGGTGCATATGGTAGTGATAATTTGGAGTATTTAGAAACATCCAAACTTGAAACTTTGACATGTTTCAGAAATTAGTGCACATATTGTAGATAAATCTGTGAATAAGCCAATGTAGAGGCACCAACTACTATTGCAGTTGTGGATCTGACTTGTAAGCGGTGGGAAAAACCGATTTGTTCTTGCCAAGACGATGTGGATATCGGCTTTGTGTAATGTGGATATCAGAGAGACTTTGTGTCTCTTATATGCTATCAATTGAGTGTATGATTTGCAACTAGAAAGAGGTGATTTTGGTGTTGATTCAATGAAAGTGGTCATTATTTCGAGTTTCGACAAATGAAGGAATCACCAAAGTGACAATAAACTTTTCTCCCAAACACACAAAAGTGTTTCAAAAAACTTTAAACACATACATGGAAATTTTATCAATGTATTCTCCAGAATTCTAAGCGTGTGTTTAATACTATATTCAAAGGCCATCTATCATGCATTGAACCTAAAACTCCGAGTTCTAGCTTCAAAGTTCAAACACATAGCATGTGGAGCTCTCTGTGGCTCCAAACACACTATAAAATATAAATCATACCTGCAAATCTCAAAACGATGTTGCAAAGTAAATCACCCCAAAAGGGTTTCTACAACTTTTGCTTTTACATTCCTAAGCTGGAAGTTAACAAAATAATATTATCAACTACACTGCAATATAAACTTAAGGATATAAACAAACTTCAAAGATTGTTTGTGCTAGTACACAATCTACAAAAGCAGGCACTTTCAACAAGCAAAGTGCTGCATCTTTAGGTGTAAGTTTCTCTCACACATCGTTAATTTCAATTTGTAACCTTCTAAGGAGATGGATGTTCTTAGTGTTTTCGGACAAATAGCTTGCTTATGTCTTCAGTAACAACGTTTTTCCTGAAAAATACAAAATCAGAAATCCATTAATATTATATTTCAGAAAGGAAACAAAATAGCCATTTAAGATATGAGAACATGTGGAACTTGACAAATAGCAGCATCTTAGAATGCAACAGTGAAAAAAAAAATTAGGATGTGGTAAAATGCATGGAAAAGCACCTAAATTATTATTCCTAGATGTCAGATTCTTCTAGAACATTCAGCAAGAGCAGGCAAAAAAAATTTGCAGCGTAAAATTTCAATACGCAACATCATCAAATGACCAATATATCTAGAGAACTCATTATCTATAAAAAGAATAAAACTAAATCTAATATATTGAATGCATTACACCAAAGCCCAAAGTTACCAAACAAAACAAAAAGGAACGGCAACATCTGGAAGGCCATTATCTACTTATCACAGCAATCTTCAGTTCAATTTAACTAGTCATAGCCATGAAATCATCATGGAAATTAAAAATGTAACCGTGGAAAAAAGAAAAATAGCGAGTATATAATAACTTAGTATTATATTATGAACTCGAACAGCAAAGTAAAGAATAGATAGAAAAGAACAGAACCAACTATGAAACCTGGAATCTGAATGGAGATTATTGCAAAATCAAGAGGAAGGATGGAAAACAAAATGGAAATTGAATGAAGCAGATGAAAAGAAGGAATAATTTCAACCCACTTGGGTTGGTCTAGTGGTGTTGGCTTGGGACCTTGGAGTGTGCCCCTTTCAAGGTCTCAAGTTCGATTCACCTTGGTGCCAATTTCGGTGGGCTAGTCCATACAGAGCTTTGCTTTGGCTTTAAATGGGCCCCCGCAAGTGGATGTTGGGATTGGACCCCTCGTATTAGTTGGTCCTTGGCCAGATACCGAGTTTTCAAAAAAAGAAAAGGAACAGTTTTATTGAGTGAATTGATTGAGATTGGGGAGAAATTTTGACAGAAACTGGTATCCATAGTCATAAAATTAGTAGAAACAATTTATTGATAACAATCTCTGCACTGTTATCTTACAACAGAGAATGGATTCTTTTACGATACAACTAATTAGGGAATAACGCATAAACGAACATTTTCAGTTCACCTATTGGGTAATACCAATCTTCTTTATCAATTTTTAGTAAAGAAATGATATTTTGACTCGCAATTTGACATGAAAACTCGACAACAATTCAAATGGTTAGCTCAATTCTAATAATATCATCTTTATCGATTTAATTAATCCCATTTGAATTGTTGTCGAGTTTTCATGTCAAATTGCGAGTCAAAATATCATTTCTTATTAAAAACAATCCAAGTTTTAAGAAGCCAGCAAATGATGCACAAATAAATCAACAAGCAGATTACCATCTGTCAACACGACACTACTAACCTTCCACTGAGTTGAGGTGGAACCAACATACCACCAGCCGTTTCTGGTATATTTTTTGAATGAGGCGGGTTTGCTCTAGGAACTTTACTACGAATGGCAGAGGACGCCTTTCCATTAGAGTCCCTCTTACGTGAAGCATTTTCAGCTAGAGCTGCAGCAACTCGAGTGGAGTGGTCACTAGCATTCATTGGACTAGATGTGACAGTGGGTGAACTCAAAAGAAATGAAGCATCCGGAAGTTTCTCCACCAAAGGGGAAGATGAATGTGGTTTGTTATCTAGCGGGGGGTTGGAGGAAGATCCAGATTTTGTCCTACAAATTGAAAGTGCACAAATACTGAGTACAGAAAACAATGTTGATCAAGAAATGTTTTCATGTTACTATAGTTTATGTTATTCTTATTTTGAATTGATGCAATTATGGTGACGCTTTATGGTTAAAATGCATTTTACATAGTTTCCATTTCATTAGATTTTCTTTATCCAATAATTAAATGTTATTTAGACGACCATTAAAAGAAGAAAGAAAAGTCACTGCAAAAACTACCAGCTAATCTAGAATCTATCAATGGTCAAGAAGCCATTGCAATTCACATCAGATTCATGAGTTAGTGTGCAGAACATAAGAACACGACTCACTTTTCAACACAAGTCAAAATCAACATAACAGTCACTACCATTGTTATAAAGCCTTCAATCAATCAAAATTTAATCCATTAATCAAAATCAGGATGACAAAAATTGTCCCACAGAAACAGGGCTCGCCATAAAATGCCAGACTCAACTCAACCAAAATCACCTTTGGCAAACAGATGGTATAAAGTTGATCCAAAACCATAAAGAGAAGAGGAAAAACAGCAACCAAACCAACGAACCTCAAAACTATGAAAATATGGATAAATAGCAACCAAAGCCTACTGAAACCAACAAACAACAACAAAAGTAGCTGAAAAGCACCAACTCTCACCTCGCCTGCTTGACAGTTCAACCCAACTAACAAGCTTCAAGAACTTAAAAGAGCTTAAAAAAAAACCAATATCAAACAAAATTTGTACCAAACAGGACTGGACACATGGCCTAGAAGAAAATACCAGAATCCTCACCAAAATTGCAGTATGAAACATGAAACATCCTAAACTACACCACACAAAAAACCAACCACAGAGGCTGACAAATACCACCAACAAGAACAAACTATGGTGAAATTCCCTAAAAAGTTGTTACCACATTCTGAAGGTCAAGGACTCCATTTAATTTTAAAGTAATTATCTCATAACATCAAAGCAAAACAACAATTACAACAACAAAAGCCTTTCCAACTAGGTGGGCTCAGTTACTTAGAGGATCAAACAATGTCATAATGTCCTATAGTAAACTAAATAGTCCCTCCGGTTCTAGATATAAGAGACAAATATGTTATTTCTTTTATCCTTTATATAAGAAACATAGTACACTTTTTAAGTGTATTGATAATTGAAATTACTTTTATACCCATAATTTATTAAGGGTTTTAGTTTCCCTAAAAGTCTATCTTCTCAATGCTAGCAAGTTTTCTTTAATAACTGCTAAGGGTATTTCTTGAAGAAAAAAAATAATATTAGCTCCTTTGAATGTGTTTCCTTTGATCTTTGTGATTTGGTGTTTTGTTTCTTATAAATAGGACCAGAGGAAGTCATGTCTAACGACAAACTGTTTACATGACCTATGATTTTTCTTAGTTCCCCTATTTGTAAATCATGTCTAGTATATAGTTTTTCTTAGTCTCATTTATTGCTAACTATTAGGCACTAGTCCTACCCTTCGATTTACTTTTTCATTAGGCTTCTACAGGTCCTACCCTTGAAGAAACCATAGCAAACACATGCAGAATTTTAATGTCAACATGATGAGTTTGTGTGTGCTACGAAACTGCAAGCTACCATATACAAAAAAGTTCCATATATTATTACACACCCCCCACCCCCCCCAAAAAAAAAAAAAAATCCTACATGTTTCTATAAACAACTATTAGGCTTTGTTTTGGAGTTAGCAGGAGAAGGGAAGGATTATGGACTAATGTATTCTTTATATTGAGATTAGTAATAAAAGGGGGAAAGGATTATGGAAATTTTCGAAGCTCTCCAAAGTCACTCCCCTTTCCTCCTACTTTCCCTCTTAAACGTCTCACCTCCCAACTCTCAAACAAAACCTAATAAGGATCAACACTCGAAGTCGAACCCTATCCTTGTTTTATACAATCATCTACGCCACCTATTTCCTGACCTCCACTGTGTTTAAAATAGAGAACTTTTAAAAGGGACCAACCCCCGTCCCCATCCTTATTCTCCGCTAAAAGCTAAATCAAACCACACAGGTAAACATAACCAATCAGCCATACTTTCCAAAATCAAAATTTTCGACTTCTGATTGGTTTCAAGTTTAAGAAATCAAACATTATCTTCTCCTGGCCTATGACACTTTATTTTTTTACCAATTTTTAGCTTTCAAGTGATACACATTATCCTGATAACAGCCACAACCACAAACTATCCTTTACATCCAATGCAAATTCTATAATGTGAAAATAAAACACTAAAATTTCAGTAATGACCTAACATTAACTCACCAAAAAATTCAATTTTAGTATGAAATTAAAACCTGAAAACACAAAATAGAACATGACCAAATGCAACTCATGAAGGTGAATGAATTATAAAGCTATTGAATGAGTTATAAAGAAGAAGAAAAAAAAGTATAATGAAGGAATTACAGGGTTTGTGAAGGAGGTTGTGGTTGTGGTTGCGATGAATGGCGTTGGGGTTTCTCTTTTTCCTTTGGTGATTCTTCGGTGGGTTCTGGAACGTCTTCGTCGTCTGAAGAGGAAGCATAATCAACCAGTGACATTTCTAGTTCGGCCGCCGGCGAAAATTTTCCGGTGGTTTTCAGTCGCTCTCTGCCGTTGACGTGGATGAAGTTCTGTCACAATTGCGAAAGCTGTGAAGGGTTATTTTTGTTTATTAAATTTATATTTTCACCAATAAGTAGGGTCATCAAATGAGACCTTAGTATATTCTAGTTCTAATTATAAAACTTTATTAGTCAAAATAAAATAAAATAAAATTATAAAACCTTTATGTTATAAGTTCTAGGCTTAGGGCTCATTTAGATTTCACTTTTTTTTTTTAACTTATGAAAATAATTTATATAACTAAATACATTTTTATGATAATTTATAGGTAAGTTTTTACTAATAAAAATTGTATTTTTATAAGTTATTTTTTCATAAATTATCTTGAAAAACTTATAAATTATAATAATACATAAAAGCTAACTGTTTCGCATAAGGTAAAAAATAAGGCAATTCAAACGAACCCTTAATCTATTAGTGAAAAATTTAGATAATATATATATGTATGAGTTTTTATATTTGAACTTTATTGATTCCAATATAACTCAAAGACTCATTCGAGTAACTCAAACACGTTTTGAGTCTACAATTCCATGACTCTTGACTTAATCACACTCACCTTCTATTGTTTTGGGTTTCTCTCACCTTATAATCTTCTCAAGACATTATAACTCATCACCGACAAAATTTCTTCTATTATATTTCTTCTTCACTTAATAATAGTAAACATATAGAGATAGAGAAAAGAAAGAAGAAAATCAAAGAATTGGAGAACACTCTTTCGCTTAGGCCTTAGGGTTTCAATCAAATTAGCAAAACTTGTCAATACAAAGCAATAGAAAGGTATAAATACTAAAGTAATAAAATACTAAATTACATTTAGTCTAGTTATAATGAAAAGGTTTAACAACATATTATTTAACATCTCTCCTTCAAACCCACAACACATTTATATGAAATATCGAGAGTTTGTTAATCATGAAACGAAAATGTATAATTGAATACATTTGTGAACAAGTCAACATCTGCAAGGAGGAAGAAACGAACGACAAAGTCATAGTGCTATGCTGAGATGGTGACGTGTGAAGTGACTAGTGTCCCCCGGTGCACTAGTTGGCATGACTCTTTCAATAATATGCGGGCTTTGATTTGTGCCGAGAAGTAATAAAATTCAAATATTTTTTTTGTTATGGATTTTGTTCAAAGTTCGAATCGTTATTCGTTGGTTTTCTCTATAATATTTTGGTTTATTTTGTTTATGAATCTTTGAAAAGAAAAAAAATATCCTAGACACATGTAGGCGCGGAATGCGCCCTGTATGACCGCTAGTATTAAAATAAAGTAAATTAAGGGACAATTTGACTTAATTCAAAAAACTCAAGAAATTTTTTTAGTGCGTACTCTCAAGTTTGTTAAAATTAAGTGACCCATATAAACAATAAATTATCATTGTAATTTTTCATTTATAAAAAGAATTTAGGCTGAGAAGATGGTGCTCCAATCCAAGACAACTTCTCGGATTCAAAACCTGTTTTTTACCACTAAACCAAATATTCTTTGGAGTTGATATCATTGTAATGTTTGTGATTCAAATAAAAATCATTCAAATAATTTTAGATATTCTTAACAACTACATATTTTAATGTGTGTGGTACCTCTGAACACTTTTCTTAAATGGAAAGTGTGTGAATGATTCCATCAGCAATAAAGTGTGGCCATTTAACTTGTGTCTAAAGAGGGGCAAAGTGAGCTGAAATAAACAAATGAAACCATAGCTAATTGAGTTGAAAATTTCACTATATGCGTCGATAAAAATTTAAAAACAACGAACCATATTGAATTTTAGGTAAGTTGACTATCAAAACAATACTAAAAAATTCAAATTTATATCAATAAAATTTAATTTGATTCAACAAATTATATTAATTTAATTTTGTTAATTTCTATATACAAAATTTGTTGTCATGCTCCATACACGTGTTCGTCAAATAATACGATGATAACTCAACAGTGTTACGTTTCTACTTTACAGTTTTTTATATACAAAAATATTTGTCATACTCCATACACGTGTTCGTCGAATAATACGATGACATTTCAGCAATGTTACGTTTCTACTTTATAGTTTTCTACTCTATACACGTACTCGTCGAATAATGCAATGACATCTCAACAATGTTACGTTTCTACTTTATGGTGCAAGTTTTTCTTCCTTTATAAATTAAGAAGAGTATAGACTAAAATTTTCCAAAACAAAATTTCATCAATTGTTCAGTCAATCAAATTTAAGTCCTACAGAAGTATGGAGCATGGAAGCTCCTCCATTAACCATAGTCATTTGGAACAATTATTAAGATCATGTAAGCATTATAAACAGAAGCAAATTTACACACTTGTATCTCTTTATAATGAGTTTTTTTTTTGTTACATCTTTATAATGAGTTGAGATCCTCTTATTCTATACAAAATAATAGATAATTAATAGAAAAATATATAGATAATCATTATATTTTAAAAAATAGCCTTACTCGTATCTTTTTTTTATAATCATTATTTTGACAAAATTATTTTTATGTAAGTTACTTAGTGATGTGCTTCTGTCTGAATTTAGTCATTTTGCAGTTAGCGAATCAACTTGAAATAAATGATTCTCTACGGAACAAAGACAACGACGACAACAACAACAACATTGGTGTCGAAATTCAGCAACAAAATTTACCTCCAACAAACGATGATAATCTGCTTCCCATCACAAAATTGACAAAAATCATGGAACGTGCTCTTCCACAACACGCACAAATTTCTGATGATGCTAAGGAAGCAATGCAATTGTGTGTGTCTGAATTTGCGAGGATCATCATGAACGAGGCTAATAAGCGATGTAAGATAGAACGTCGAATGATTGTTAATTCTGAAGATTTAATAAGGGCTGTGAAAATGTTGAAATTTGAGCACTATGCAAAGCCTCTATTTAATTTCTATCAAAACTATCGCAGTGGTAGTAGCAGTGGCCAACGTTGATATGAAATTAACATGATGGTCCAAAGTACAAAAATTTGCATTTATGAACTGTAAAATAATAATAATAATAATAATAATTTGCATTTATGAAATAAAAATAGTTCTGAATGATTAAGGTTATTGTTAAAATAATTTGTGATTAAAAATTCATCACTTGGTGGTTGGTTTTAAATGTATATTTTACACATTATTTCTCATGTTTTTCTAAATTTAATGTTTTTTTTTTTTATATTACAATCTAAATTTTCTATGACTATGAATGCTTGCGAAGCTTCTTTCCTATTCATGATACGTGATTAATTAGTTCAAGAAACAATTCGTAATGTTAAGGGATCAATTTGTAACATTAATTAGTTCAAGAAACAATTCGTAATGTTAATTACGTTAAGGGACCAACATGAAAGCAATAAATAAGTTAAGAGGCAAATATAAAACCAACAAAAAAAAGTTAAGGACCAATTGTTTAATTTAGCCAAGAATAAAATTGTAAAACATGATAAAAGAGTGTGGATCTCATCCCAAAAATTAGCTTCAAAGGTGAGAGTGTCAAAACACATTTATACACTCAATAGCTCGAAAACCTGAACAATATGAGACTCTAACAACTTCAAGACACACCTCACGCTTAGTGTGAGCCTGGATCCAATCCCCACATTGTAATTCTTAACCCGTCTCTGATGTATGTTATTTGAGCTTGTATCTCATCCCAAAAACCAACTTAAAGAAGTCCAGATCACCTCAATCCCTATACTTACGAGTCATATATGTTAATGAGTCATCAAGTGGGGTACTAAGTCAGCAATGCCAACGTATGCAGAAAAAAATGACACTAAAGCAAAAAAACAAAATTAGAGACATATATGTTAAAGAGTCATTAAGTTGGGTACTAAGTCAGCAATGCCAACGTATGCAGAAAAAAATGACACTAAAGTAAAAATTATGAACAATTAGTTTAGAAAACCATAGATGATACAAGATGCCTTAGAAATTCAAGACTCCTCATACCTTCATATTTTTACTCCTTGCGTATACAAATATTTTCTGCATAATTATACAAAAGTCATACTTAAAAGTCCCTTTCCTTGAAGTTGGCCCGATAAAACCCGAACACATTGATGATTGATCTATTAAGCTTCTCAAACTAGTTTTATTTTGAAATGTGAACTCACCATTTGTTCTACAAATTTTCATAATTTTAAGAAAGAAATGGATAATGATTCTATACTGCTAAGGCAAGTATTCCTTTTTGTGTGGAAGTAAACACCATATATCATTATGATTTAAAATTTAAAATTATGGATTGTATTTTTGTGCAATCTTTAGAAGGGAAGAACTAAACTTCTTTGGTTTGGAGGACATGACCATATAATCAGAATCCTTAATTAATCACTTTTAGCTCAGCAAATGTACCACTTCTCTTAATCATCCACACTTGTAAATCCCAAGTTATTAAATTAACACTTTTGCTTATGATAAAAATCTTAGGATTCACAACTTTTGCTTACGTATCCGATAGATTCTTAGTCCAAATACATTTATTGGAATTCGTGTTTTTCTTTCTTCCCAATTTCTTTCATTCAAACCAAACACACCATAAGTGTGGATTTATATCAATTTATCAAATTCAAAGTGTTTGTTGAATTACATCATTACACGTTATAAATACAAAATTTTCATCAAATTTTTGTCAGATGTGTAGGACACGCAAATAAACTTGTGCTTTACGAAATATGATGTAGAAGTTTTAAATGTGTTCGGTTCAATTCGATGGAGGGGGGAGAAAATATTTTAGGGAAAGAAAAATTTAAATGTAATTATTATTTTTTGATAGTAATGTAATTATTTTTACCATCTTAATTTAAATATTTACTTTTCTCTAAAATCTAAATCCTTTCACTCCTCGGTTTCGAGTTCTTCCAACCAAACAAATCTTTAAAGATGTTACCCACCAAAATATTAACTTCTTTAGAAAATGTATGCATACCAATTAGTTACACCAGGTAACTCACCAAAATTACACCACTAATTACATGATTTTTCTATTTTATATCATTAATATTAGGATTTTAAGGATATGCATTGTTAGGAATTGCAAAAATATCTGTATATCCAGATAACCGCAAATAAAAAATACTACGGACATAAAACAAATAATCTTTAATATAAGAAAAAATCTACTAAAGATTGACTTATCTAGTCCATTAATACATGTCGTCTATATAGATTTTTAATGAATCTGAAATTTGTTATTTTTTTATATTAAAGACTAGAAGAAATAGTACACAATTTACTTCTCAACCTCAAAATTTGTATAGTTCAAAGACAAATCAATGTAAAAGGTAGAAAAATATTAGTTTCAATTTAGCAAAAATGAAATGAAGTAAAGAGGTAGAAAAGAAAAGAAAAGAAAAAGGTAAGTGAAAAGAAAAGTGATTGAAATTAGAAAATATTAGGAGAAGACCAATAAAGTAGGTTAATCAGCTTATATCTTATCATATTTTCTTCTAATTTTATTAATATCATCTTACTTAAATTAAATATTAATTAAACATTTTTTTTTATGTCATTGGCATTTTATACTTATAAGTTAATTCGGCCGCTAATTTTAACAAATATTACAAATCTAATCAGCTGACTTATTCGCTATAAGCTACCCGCGATAAGCTCATCGCTATAAAGTAACTTATCTCGGTTATTTTTTAGCAGATAGCATAAATGAAAATATTGGTGGCTTCTTCTGAGTTTGACAGCGAAGGCGAAGATACTTTCACTCAGTTGAATTTTTTCTAAACCCTAAAACCCTAATTCCTCTTCTTCCTATCTCTAAACCCTATTTCCTCTTCGACATGGACGCAACAACATCGGTGGCAAGTGCATTTCTCTCTGCAACCGTTGAATCCTTATTGCAGAAACTCGCTTCCTCAGAGCTCATTGATTACGTCAAATACAGCCATTTGAATATCTTAAAACTCACTGTATTGGAAACAAAGCTTCTCACTCTTCACTCAGTTCTTCACGATGCTGAACACAAGCAGTTTTTCAATCCTGAAGTTAAAAACTGGCTTGATGAGTTGTATAATGTAATCTCTACTGCCGAAGATTTGTTCGATGAAATCGGTTACAGTTACCTTCAATGTAAGGTTGAGAATACTCAATCTCAACATGATTTCGAGTATAATTCCGATATCGCGATGATTTGTCAAAAGCTGCAAGGGTTTGCTGAACAGATAGAGATCCTTGGTTTGCAATCTGTAACTGTAAGTGTTAGGGTTTCTGTTAAAATGTGTTCAAATTTAGTAGGAAATGAAACTGTTGTAGTTGGTAGGAAGAATGATAAAGAATTATTGATGAATATGTTGATGTCTGAGAGTGGTAATAATAATAGTAATAACAACTTAGGCGTGGTTGCTGTTTTTGGTGTTGGAGGTGTTGGTAAATCGACACTTGCTCGAATTGTTTATGACGATGAAAAAGTTAATGAGCATTTTGATTTGAAAGCATGGGTCCGTATGTCAGAGGATTTTGATGTTGTGAGAGTAACCAAAACAATTACTGAATCTGTCACTTCAGGGAGTTATGGGATTAATGATCCGGATTACATGCGTGCTGAATTAAAGAAAGAGGTGAGGGGTAGAAGATTCTTGATTGTGTTGGATGGGCTATGGAATTACAGTTATAATGATTGGCATGGGATAGTGGCTCCTTTGATTAAAGGAAAATATGGAAGTAGAGTGGTCATCACAACGCGCTATGAAGAAGTTGCAAAGGTCGCACATACTTTTCCGATTCATAAGTTAGAGCCTCTGTCAGAAGAAGATTGTTGGCCTTTACTCTGCAAGTATGTTTTTGGAAGTGTTGGCAATAAATTCCCAAATTTAGAAGCAATTGGTAGGAATATTGCGAGAAAATGTGGTGGATTGCCATTAGCTGCGAAAATAGTTGGAAGACTTTTAAGTTCAAAGATAGATGAAAAGGAGTGGATTGAAATCATGAACAACGACATATGGAACTTATCAAAGGATAATATTTTACCTTCTTTGCTTCTGAGTTATCAGTATCTTCCCTCTTATTTGAAAAGATGTTTTGCCTATTGCTCAATTTTTCCAAAGGGTTATCCCATTGATAGGAAGCAAATGGTTTTGTTGTGGATGGCACAAGGCTTCCTTGAACATTCTATGGTTGGAAAAGTAGAAGAGGAGGTAGGTAATGAGTATTTTACTGAATTGTTGTCAAGATCCTTAATTGAACAATTGAATGATGATACTGATGAAGAAAAGTTTGTCATGCATTGCCTTGTACATGATTTAGCAACAATTGTATCTGGGAAAAGTGGTCGTGGTAGAATTCACCATTTTTTGTATCATCAAGAAGAGTATGACCTTTACAAGAAGTTTGAAATTGTTGATGATTTTGAATGCTTGCGAAGCTTCCTATCCATTGATTTCTCTTGGAGAATGAATTACATGTCCAGCAAGGTGCTTCATGTATTGCTACCCTCACATGGAAGGCTACGTGCTTTATCGATATCGCATTATTCTAACATCACCACGTTGCCAGATTCACTTGGCAGTTTGGTGCAGTTGCGGTATCTAAATCTCTCGTGCACTGGAATCAAATACTTGCCTGATACCATCTGTGACCTTTACTATTTGCAAACCTTGAAATTATCAGGGTGCAGAAAACTCATTGAATTGCCTGCACATGTTGGGAATTTAATTAATTTACGTCACCTTGATATCAGCCATACAAATATAGAGGAGATGCCAATGCAACTTGTTGAACTAGAAAACCTTCAAACTCTCACTGTTTTTGTAGTGGGCCAGCAAGAAGTTGGGTTAAGTGTCAGAGAGCTTTCAAAGTTTCCTAATCTTAGGGGAAAACTTCACATCCAGAACCTGCATAAAGTCATTGATGTTAGTGAGGTGTGTGATACCAAATTGAAGAGTAAAGAACACATTGAAGAGTTATCTTTATATTGGGGTAAACAAACTGAAGATTCACCATCACAGGAAGTTATTCTTGATGAGTTACAACCATCAACAAACTTGAAGAAATTGAGCATCAGTTTCTATGGTGGAACAAGCTTTCCAAGTTGGTTGGGAGATTGTTCGTTTTCTAACATGGTGTACCTTTGCATCAAATCTTGTGAGTATTGCATAACACTTCCTCCATTAGGGCAACTACCTTCTCTCAAAGACCTTGAGATTGATGGTATGAGCAAAGTGGAAACAATTGGCCCAGAGTTCTATGGCATGATAGGAGGAAGTACTAATACCCCATTCCAACCATTTCCATCTCTCGAGAAGCTACATTTTGAGAGGATGTCTAATTGGAAAGAATGGCTTTCCTTCGGAGGCAGCAAGTTTCCTTTTCCTCGGCTTAAAACTCTGTATTTAGATAACTGTTCAAAACTGAGGGGACATTTGCCTAGTCATCTTCCTTCCATAGAGAAAATTACAATACTTTGGTGCAGTCATTTGCTGGCTACACTATCTACTCTGCAGTGGCTTTCCTCAGTCAAATATATAAATTTGATCACTAGAGGTTCCTCCGAATTGCCGTTGCTTGAAAATGATTCACCATGTCTTCTGCAGATTGTAACAATATTCGGCTTTAACAAGCTACTATCTCTGCCTAGAATGTTTCTGAACTCTACTTCTCTTCAACACTTGCATCTCTGTTATATTTCCTCTCTCACTGCCTTTCCATCTAATGGTCTTCCCACTTCATTGAAGTCACTTGATATTGATGAGTGTAAGAATTTAGCATTCTTGCCTCCTGAAACTTGGAGCAATTACACATCACTTGTGACCTTGAACTTAAAAAATTGCTGTGACGGACTTACCTCCTTTCAACTGAATGGTTTTCCTATGCTCCATAGTCTTTCCGTCGATGGATGTAGCAATTTGGAGTCTATCTTTATTTCAGAAAATGGCTCCCTTGGCTCGTCAACTCTCCAATCACTTCAGGTCAGCAACTGTGACGCACTAAGATCACTACCTCAACATATGGAAACCTTAACCGCTCTTGAAAGTTTGACTCTCGACAGTTTATCGTCATGCTGGAAAGGAGTTCGCCTCCCTCTCAAGTTTCGATTAACACCTTCTCATTCCATGACAAGTACTACAACTGTGACTGAACGGGGTCTCCAAAACCTTACAGCTCTGTCTGATATGGAAATTGGAGGTAATAATGTTGTTAACACCTTGCTAAAAGAGCAATTGCTGCCCATTTTCCTTGTGTCTCTGACAATAACCAATCTCTCTGAAATGAAATGCTTAGAAGGAAATGTGCTTCAACACATCTCCTCTATGAAAAAGCTTGCATTTAAATTTTGTTCAGGGCTTGAGTCTTTTCAAGCGACGTTGCCTTCATCTCTGAAATCACTCGTATTTGAAAATTGTCCAAAACTCATGTCCTTGCCAGATAAGTTGCCTTCCTCTTTGGAGACACTGGAATTTGATGATTGTGCAAGACTTGGGTTATTGCCAAGACACGGGTTTCCTTCCTCTCTTAAGGTACTAAGCATTAGCCAATGCCCGTTTTTAGAAGCAAGGTATGCCACTCCGAGAAGGGGTCAAGTGTCCAAGATCGCTCACATCCCTGTCATAAAAATAAATTATCAAGCAATAATATGAGCCATGGCAAAGGAAAGGAAGAACCACACTTCTATTTCAGGTACATTTTACTTTTATGTCGCCAGCTAAGAAGCTATTTGACTTTTTAAACATAGCTAATAATCTATCTTAGGATAAGTTAATGATATTATGACTTAAACTCTGTTTAGTTGACCGTTCTTGTGTTCCTAAGAGGAAACTTCAAAAGTTCACTGACAACAATAATTAACCTTGTATTGTCTGCAATTTTGTTATATAAAACCTTCTTTCCCCATTTATATAGATTTTTAAATATTCTGAAATATGTACTCCAATGGGTTTGGTTCTCTCATGATGTGCAAGGAGAAGAGTGTTTCTGACATTCCAATGTGATGTAACTGTTGAACTCGAGAGTGTTACTGTGCAGTTTCTTTCATTACTGTGCAGTTTCTTTCATTACTCGGTTGATTGTCCTTTCTTATTGCATAATGATAATTCTTGCCATATATTTTGCTTAACTCGGAAAAGCAATGTAAAGAAACTAACAACGATCTGTACTTTTTTTTTCCTTCAACTCTTTACTCGTCAGAATGGGCGTTTCGAACATAGACAGGGGTACTAATACAAAAAAAAAAATGGGGTATGAACTATGAAGTTCATGGATGAATTCTATATAAAAAGCTGTACCAAAAACTCTACAGATAATTTTTAGCTTGCATTATAAAGGGTGCTAATACCAAACCAATCATAGAGATACGTAATCAATCATCTATGAATTTGTTAGGCTTACATTTTCATTGTCTATGTTGAATCCTGAGAAAGAAAACGGATATTAAACATAATCTTTTCACAAAGTTAACAGAACCTTAACGGTTACTGAAGTGCATTTCTTTCTCTGTTTAGTTCCTTATGATTGTCGTAGCTCAGGAACACAATATATAATTTAACAAGTCTTCTATTTTGCAGGCCATCCATTTCTTACTCATCCGACATTATGTTTTTCACCATCTGCTGGAATTAGAATTGCCTGGAGAAGTCGCAATTGATGATCCTTTTTTTTGTTTCTAGCTTCTCTCTTTGGTGTCTTCAAATATAAATCAACTTTGTGTAATGTCCTCTCTTTTTTGTAGTGGAACAAACAAATGATGACACAAAATTAGAACAATCTGTCCTGTTTGTTTCCATATACAAAATCATTTGACTGCTGAGTAATTTCTATTGTAATCGGAATTATTAGCACTAGAAAAAAAACTATAGTCTCATGAGTTTGACTTTGTATCCTGGACAAAGTTCAATCTCATCGAAAAGATGGTTGTATAGTAATTTATAAGTTCCTTAAAAAAAAAAGTAATTTATTAGTGTCATTTGATTTTTTTAGATTATGCCGTTATATGTTGTTACGGTTAAGAAGAGATGTGATTAATTGGGGTTTCTTTTTAACTTACGATATATTTTTTTTTAATTTCTTTTATTTATGTTTAGTTCATATTAGTTAAAATTAAATGCCACATGAAATAAAAAAATACATAAAATAATGATAGTTAAACTGAGCATGCCTCATCAACATATCACATGATCAAAATTAAATGAAGGATCAAAAGTGGAGAACTTTTTTTTTTTTTTTTTGTGGTTACAATAGAGAAAACAAAACAAAAAGACTAAACAGAAGTGAAAGCTACTCCCGGATGAAGCCTATCCCCTGGGCATCAGCGAGCAAGAGCATAGAGAGGTCACTTGGGGGCGTAAAGATTTTCACTAAAGATGAGTCAGATAACACACCCATCTTTGCTAAGGCATC
Organism: Trifolium pratense; assembly: GCF_020283565.1. NCBI lineage: Eukaryota > Viridiplantae > Streptophyta > Magnoliopsida > Fabales > Fabaceae > Trifolium > Trifolium pratense. The sequence goes on from NC_060061.1 coordinate 51,204,095, forward strand.
CGCACACGCATTACTTCCCGTAGCGTATGGTTAATCGCAACCTCCCAATCTCTAGCGAGGAGTTGACGAATACTAAAGACTTCATTAGCGAATCTGTGGTGAGCAGACACACCGTCCCTAATAAGGTTAACTAACTGAAGCGAGTCTGAGTAACATGTAACCCGACGAAACCCACTTTCCCAACATATGTGTAAACCATGTAACACAGCCATGAGTTCTACGAATAAGATACTTCGAACATTAGCAGCTCCGTAGAAACCCGAAATAAAAACACCGTTATGATCCCGAATCAGACCACCGTAACCAGCTGAACTTGTAGCGCCGAAAAGGCTTCCATCAACATTGAGACACACGGTACCTTCCATAGGTGGGGACCAAGATACTAAACACGGGTTAACGGGCGTAACTGCTACCGAATGCGGAGGCATAAAAGCAGCTTCACATGATTTTAGCAAGGAATAAATCTTTCCCATACTAGTGTGAGTATTTTCTCTATGGTTATTGAAGACAATCTCATTCCTTCCACACCAAATCACCCAGAGAGCAATGAAGAAGAGCGATCCATGAATCTTACCCATATTCTTATACCATGTGAACGTGTCAGCCCCTTGGGAAGAGTTGCGATTAAAGACCAAACCAGTCAGATTCCACACTCGTGCTGCATCCGGACACGAGAATAGGCAGTGATCGATGTTCTCAGAGGTTCCTGCACAGCGAGGACAAATATCGGTGTTGCAGACCCGACGGTGTTGCAGAACTGCGCGCACAGGAATGGATTCATGAATGAGTTGCCAGACAAAAAATTGAATATTTGCTAGGAGATTAAGCTGCCAAATCCACTTCCAGTTGACATGATCATTAAGCAGTGCTGGGTTCAAAAGCCAATTATAAGCATCCTTGACGGAGTACATACCCGAATTCGAGTTACTCCAAGTCCAAACATCAGGCAAATTCTGCACTACTCTAGGTTGGGTTGCTGTGATAGCATTGACAACATTGTCTGGAAGATTAGTATACAAAAAATTAAAATTCCACTTACCGTCAAACCAAACATCCTTAATCCTTGCGGAAGTATCCTGAATTGCTACATAGGGTACAACCGTACATAACTTTTCTTTAAGAATCCAAGGGTCATACCATTGTGAACCCATCTTTCAGCATTTGCACGGCCTTCGCCATTGAGTTCCAGATCACAGACCCACCAGTAACAGTTACGTTAAAAGGCAGCTGCCCCTTCAGGTATCTATCGTTGAAGAGACTTACCCACAACTTATCCGGTGTCTGAAGAATCTCCCATAAAAGTTTACCAAGGAGTGCCGTGTTATGAGACGAGAACTTCTCACACCAAGGCCCCCATATTTGCGTGGTTGAGTAATTTTCTTCCAACTCACCAGATGCATCCCAGAATCTCCGGTACCTTTCCAACTTAATATTACAAGAGTGAAGTATAGCTTTTTATTTATTTTACAGAAACAAAAATCGTATCCACTCAATATTCATGAATTAAAATGAAAATTAACCCTTTATTTTTTTAGTTTATTGTTATTTTAAAATTAATTTATTATTATTTTGAATTTAATATTGGTGGTAAATCTTTGATAGAAGGACACATTAGAATGAGGGTGACCCTCTTTGAACATACTCTCTCCTTCCATTTTCAAAACAAACTCATAAGTCTTTAGCCATGATTTTTTCTTAGCATTCTCTTAAATGGTTAAAACTTTTCTTTTCCAATATCTACATTACACACTAACAAATCTCAATATCATTGTAACACACACTCTCTTGTTTATATTTAGTTCATAAGAGACAAATTACCCGATATTTTAATGCCATTTTTTTGTCATTATTTGTAGAAAACACAATTAGCTACTATAATAAAAGGTAGTAAAATTTTCTTAATATTAAGCAATCATAGCAATGCCTTATTGAATTGAAACTACAATCAAATGTTGATATATTTCAACTTATTATGAGAATCATGACATTTAAATCTCTCAATCTACAATACAACAGCACATTTGTGAGTTGATACAAGTGCCACCATTAGGGTAGTCCCTTGCTCTGCAAGTCAGGCTACAATTGACATCGGGATTTATGCATTCTCCAATAAAACATTTCATTGATGTTCCGTCAACATCTCCTAAAATTAACAAAACACCATTAAAAATATTATCTAATATTTATTGGGAAAAACAAATTGGGAATTATCATTTTTTTTTTTTGCATTTTAAATTGGGAATTATTTTATAGTTGCAAGTCTTGTAATTGAAAATTTAACGAAGTTGAGTTATAGAACAAATAAATAATTTATTACCTGCAAGTACGAACGAAACCATGCACACAATTGCAAATGTAAAAAGGAGGATATTGATTTGAGCTGCCATTGCCATTCTACTTGTGATCTTTAATTCTAAATGATTATTTACAAAGAAACACCATGAGATAGGCTATTTATAGGATGACTAGGGCTCATAATTTTTTTTATTGTATATCATTAATGAATTAAAATATTAAAAGGAAATAATAAACATTATATTTTCAAAAAATCACTATATTTTCAAATATTTGACAAAAAAATAAGGAAATAAAATAAAAATCACTATTTTATATTTAGTCTTATTAAGTTATAATTTTTTTTTTACTAAACTCTATTTGGATCGATGAAATATAATGGAATGGAGCGGAACAGAATATAGTGGTGTGGAATGAAGTGGAATTGAGCAGAATGAAATAAATCTTCCATTTCATTGTTTGGATATTTTAAAAAGGAGAGGAATAAAATTGAAGACAAGTGGTGATATTTGATGAAATTCATTCTGTCATATTCCATTTCATTATTATTTTACAAATCCAAACAATGGAACATTATACATACTCCATCTTGTTTTATTCTATTCCATCGATCCAAACATAGCTCTAAGAGTCTTATTACTATTTCTCTATTTATATTACGCTTTTATTATTTTTTGTCAAGTAGCCTAGTAGATAGAAAATACACCTTAAAGGTGAATAAGTAGAGTGTTCCGAGTTCGAACACATGCTCCTGCACATAAATGCGATATTCCTATCAACTGAGCTAAGCTCACAAACTTTATTTTTATCGAAAAGAAGAGAGGAAATTGAAAGAGTTGTTATTTTCTCTAAAGTTTGTGGTTTGCTTTCAATCTCATATTTGTATACTTATGTTGATTGTTTTCATATATAATCTCTTACGTGCAAATTATAAATGTGGTGTTATCTTGTTTCTATACTATTCTTATATTACATCCACTAATATTATAATATAGTAGCTACATCTTTTTGTATATAATGCATAGTTGCATACAAAAGGATAATGTTTGTACTTTACATTTAATTTAAATATATCTATTACAATAATGAGATAACTTTTCCACATTGATTATGAATTGAATAAAATATTGATAAACATAATACTATAAGATTTTGAGTGAAGATGTGGCCTACATCTCACTCTCTTGTAATTTTGGAGCAGATGGACCCATTGTTTATCTTGTGCCCCCAAGCTCTCCAACGAGTGATACTAGAGCCCTAGTTTGACTTGGTGAGAGAGCGAGAATATATCTTGATATTGGATCAATTATAAGATGTGTGAACTCACACTTAATTGAAGGGAATAATATTGAGTTTCAAGTGTTGGTGGTTAAGTCTCACATCGACTATAAATAGATAAAATGACAGATAAATAAATGACATCTTCTTTTGTGATCCTAAAACATTTAGGCGTGTTGTTTCGCTCATGCCCCATACTCCGCCACCGTATTTAGTTCATATTTATGAATTACACGAATGGAAAAAAAAATGATATTATAGCATTTTTGTAAAAATAATATAAATTAAAACATAAAAAATTATCATCTAATTGAAAAGTTACTATAAAAAATATAGTTAAATGTGTAAGCTTAATAAAATATGTTATATTTACTTATAACTTTTTAAAAAAAGTAAATTTATGATTTATTAATTTGATTTAATGTTTTTATAGAAATCAAACTAGAGTTTAATTGATATTTAGTGCTGATGTAAAAATTATTTACACTTACATACAATTATATCTCAATAAAATTGATAATTATGAGGAACTAATAGTGATGTATTTGAGTAATATGCATGAAGTACTAGGTTCGACCATCTCTAACTCCATTAAAGACAAAAAGTGAAATTCTTTTGATCTAAAATCACTTTTATGGTCTAGTAGTGAGAAATTTGAGTAATATGCATGAGGTACTAGGTTCGATCACCTCTAACACCATTGTAACAAAAAAATGACTTTTATTTTAAAAAATTTAAGTCAAAATTCGGTGTCAAATTTATTTAACTTTATCCAAATTAATTAGTGAATTTGTTGGGCCGTTAATGAGCTTTAGCCTCTTTCATCATAATAAAGTCATAAATAAGTTGGAATCCGTTATAAAATTAGGGTTCGTCTCAAAACAGAGTGAACGAACAGTGAAGAAGAAGAAGAAAAACACACATGGAGAAGAAGACGACGAAGCTGTGTCTGTATCTACCTACTGAATTGATCATTCAAATCCTTCTCAGATTAACGGTGAAATCTCTTATACGTTTCAAATCCGTTTGTAAGACATGGTTTACTCTTATCTCTGATCCCAATTTTGCAAATTCACATTTTCAATTTCCCGCCACACACACTCGTAAAATTCTCTCTTTATCATCAACTACACCTCCTCAAATTCAATCTATAGATTTTGAAGAAAATTTGGTTAGCAATTTTTCTGCTCCACTCAACCTATTTAAATTTAATATTTCTAATTTTCCTCTTCAAATTAAAGGTTCATGTAGAGGGTTTCTATTTTTGTGCAATTCTTGGAAATTCTACTTATGGAATCCATCCACTGGATTTTACAAGCAAATACCTTTATCTAATTCTTGTTATTCAAGATATCTATACGGTTTTGGTTATGACGGATCGAGAGATGATTATGTGGTGGTTTTAATGGGCTATAATACAAATGTAGTTTATCATACATCACGATTCGAGTTTTTTTCATTGAGAGATAATAAGTGGAAACAAATTAAGGGTAGTCACTTGTCTTATAAGAATGCCCTTCCTAATGCCAATAGAGACATTGGGGGTACGATACTTAATAGTGCTATTCATTGGTTGGCTTTTCGTTGTGATTTTATGGTGGATGGTATTGTTGCCTTTGATTTAATGGAAAGGAAATTGCTAGAGATGTGCCTTCCAGACGAGATTGACATCGTACCCAACGATTGTGGTTTGTGGGTATCTGGAGAATTTCTCAGTCTATGGGCTATGAGGAGGCATCATATAGTTGACATATGGGTGATGAAAGAATACAAAGTGAGTTCGTCTTGGATTAAGACTCATGTTTTTCCTATTAATGCCACTCCTTACTTTTCCCCTATATACTCTACCAAAAATGGCGATATTGTTGGAATAGATGATGGTATTGGACTGATGAAGTATAATGGTAAAGGACAGTTGTTAGGGCAATGCTCCTTTTGTGATGATCCAAGTGAATCCCAAGTGGTCATATATACAGAATCTGTACTCTCGCTACCTGGTGACATTGAGCAAGTTTAAGATGACGACACAAACAAGAAGAATTAGGTTTTGAAATATTCTCCTTTACCATTTTCTTTATATTTATAATTTATAATTATATTATGAACTCTTAGGTGGCTGCATTTGTAGGCTAATATGTGTTTGACTACATTTGTAACATGAGCTAGTATGCGACATGAGCTAATTCGCGATGTCATTAAATGTTTATTGGTTAACTATTTTTAATATGCTTATTGGAAATATTGACTACTTTGTTTGTGATTCACTCATATGTATGCATATGCATTCGTAACTGGATTGGGTTCTAAATGTATGTTATTATCGCTGCTTGAAGTTGTTTTATATGGTAAATTAATCTGATGTGTTTATGCACATCAAAGGAAAAATAAGGTTTTGGTTTTCAGTGGACCCTATTAACTTAAATTCTTAACACTTTATTCAATGATTAAAGCTAAGGAAAAATAATTTTTTTTAAAGTTAAAATGTGGTATATCAGTAAGATGAAAACGTACTCCTGTATGATAGCTTTGCATGGATGTTTGCATTTGTGACTTTGCACAATGAAAACAAGGTAAAACTGTGGTTTGATGACAGATTGCTTCAAGAAACTAGCTATGCAATCAGTCATCTAAAAGCTTTTCAATGAAGAGAATGCAACAATAAAACAAGTATGACAGATAGATAATTTGATAGAGTTGAGAGGATTAAGAGTTCACTTAAAAGTAATACTCCCTCTAGATTTATGTAATGATGTATTTGGTTTAAAAAATACACCAAATACATCGATCATTCCATGAATCTAAAAAGCAAACTTTTTTTATATTAAGAACAAGAGAGGTTATTAAATTCTATCGTAAATTCTTAATGAGGTTGTGATTCTCGCTGACCTTTAATTGGGTTGTATCTCCCTTAATTTCTTCTTCTTCTTCTATCAATTGATAACCTATATGATGGAGTAGTAAACATGTCCTTTAACATTAAATTCTATATTTTTTCTAAAAGAGATTTTAGCCACTTGCATGAAGTTACGATAATTCTTCGTTATACTTTTATCAAAAAGTATTCGATTGAAGGAATTTTTTATGCCGATAATACTGATGTGAAGTGTATTTGATACACATATAATGTCTGAACTTGAGATAAAGAAATGAGAAAAAACACGCTGTCAGGGTACACATTTTATTTGGGCACTGGTGCAATTTTATGGTCTTCAAAGAAACAATCGATCGTCAGGCTTTCTACGGGAGAAACAAAATACTGCAGAAACAAAATACGTAGTAGTAACCAATTGTGCTACTCTAACAATATGGGTGAAAAGAATTTTAGAAGTGGTGCATCAAAATTAGAATACTCCTACAAAGATATATTGGGATAAGAAGTCAACGATTGTTTTTTTTGAACAATGAAGAAGTCAACGATTGTACTGTCTAAGAATCCTGTTTTCTATTGACGGTCCAAGTATATTGCTATTCAATTGCACAAGACACGAGAATTAGTTACTTAGAAAGAAGTGGTGATCAAGTATTATCCCACTCAAGAACAAGCTGCATATATATTTACAAAACCGTTAAGTTTAGAAGCCTATAAAAGATACACCGTGTACAATTGAATGGATGAAATATTGTGTTGAAGTTAAATTTTCTTCCTCTGTTTCTCTCGCAGCACAGAAGCAGAGTATATTGTGGCCAGCAAATGACTGCACCAAAATATTGTAATTTTCTCTATGACCTTCTTTCTATATATTCACTAAGCACTTCATTCAGTGGTTATAATTACAAAATCAAGCTTGAATTTTTATTTTTTTATGATCTTCATCTTCATTCAGTGTTTATAATCACAAAATCTATGACCTTCTTCCTCTGTTTCTCTCGCAGCACAGAAGCAATATACACAAAAAATAAGTAAGATGAAGATCATAGAGAAAATTACAATATTTTGGTGCAGTTATTTGCTGGCTACACTATCTACTCTGCAGTGGCTTTCCTCAGTCAAATCTTTAAATTTGATCACTAGGGGTTCCTCCGAATTGCCGTTGCTTGAAAATGATTCACCATGTCTTCTGCAGCTTGTAACAATATTCGGCTTTAACAAGCTACTATCTCTGCCTAAAATGTTTCTGAACTCTACTTCTCTTCATCACTTGGATCTTATTTATATTTGCTCTCTCACTGCATTTCCAGTGAATAGTCTTCCCACTTCATTATAGTCACTTCATATAGATGAGTGTCAGAATTTAACATTCTTGCCTCCTGAAACATGGAGCAATTGCACATCACTTGTTACTTTAGAGTTAAAAAATTGTTGCGATGCACTTACCTCCTTTCAACTAGATGGTTTTCCTGTTCTTCGAAGTCTTTCCATTGAAGGCTGTAGCAGTCTGGAGTCCGTTTCTATTTCAGAAAATGCCTCCCTTGCCCTGCCAACTCTCCAAACACTTCGAGTCATGCACTGTGACGCACTTAGATCACTGCCTAAACGGATGGACACCCTCACCGCTCTTGAAAGTTTGACTCTCGACAGTTTATCATTGTGTTGTGAAGTAGCTTGTCTCCCTCCCAAATTACAATTTATTCACATTGAATCCCCGAGGATAACTACACCTGTGACTGAATGGGGTTTACGAAACCTTTATGCTTTATCTGATTTGCATATTGGAGGTGATAACATTGTTAACACCTTGCGGAAAGAGCAATTGCTGCCCACTTACCTTGTGTATCTGACAATAACTAATCTCTCTGAAATGAAGTGCTTATGTTGTTCAAGCCTTGAGTCTTATAAAGACTTTTTTCCTTCTTTTCTGAAATCACTTGTATTCGTAGATTGTCCGAAACATAAGTAATTGCCAGACAGGTTGCCTTCCACTTTGGAAACACTGGAATTTGATGACTGTCCAAGACTTGGGTTATTGCCAAGACATGGGTTTCCTTCCTCTCTTAAGGTGCTGAGCATTAGCCGATGCCCGCTTTTAAAAGCAAGGTATGCCACTCCGAGAAGGGGTCATGTGTCCAAGATCGCTCACATCCCTGTAGTAAAAATAAATTATGAAGTGACAATATGAGCCATGGGAAAGGAAAAGAAGAATTGCACTTCCATTTCAGGTACATTTTTCTTTTATGTCACCGGTCAAGAAGAATATAATGTTTTCAATTATAGGAGATATGTAATATAGTCAAGTTCGAGAACTACTTATGTGGTAGACAATGTTCATGTAACTATTAACACATTGTATACAACAAGAGTCCTGGTCATTGTTTGGGATTTTCAAATCACCTGATGGTGCCAAGATTCTATCTAAACACAATAATCAATCTTTGGATAATTTGATGATATTATGAGTTAAACTCTGTTTAGTAGATCATTCTTCAAAGGTTGAGTGACATGAACAATTAATCTTGTGTTGTCTTCAATTTGTTTTATAAAACCTTGATATTGCATCAATTTTGCAGAAGAGAATGTAGACAATGTATTTTCACGCATAATCAAAACTGTAACGCATCCTGCCCAAGCAAAATTATCCTTCAGGATATTTTTGTCAGGTTAGAATATACAACTGTACCTTTACCTTGTACTGGTATTTTATTTTCATATGCATGATTAAGTTAAGGATTTACTGGGTGTTTTGATTTTAGACATTGAGCAAACAATGTGCCAATCTTCCTCATTGGGGAATCCGTGTTAATAATCAAATGGCTGAATATCCATATTGTCAATTCATCCCTGCTGGTCAGTGTGTCTCCTCATGATGATGCCCCCGAGGTATGCAATTCCTCACTTAATTAGCTTGAAACTCTTTTCTCTGCTCTTTGCCTCGTTTTTATTGCAAGAAGACGATTGGTACAGCTAGATTGGTTGGTGGTCTCTACACAATTGAGTCTATTCCTAATCCGGTTTTCCCTGTTATTTCTCATTCTATTTCCAATTGTAGCACAAATAATGTTTCTGATGCTGTTATTTGGCATATGAGATTAGGCCATATTTCTTTTGATAGGCACCAATGTATCTCGACTCAATTTCCCTTTATTCATTTTAATAAAACAAGAGTTCCTTGTGATGTTTGCCACTTTGCTAAACAAAGAAAGTTGCTACATCCAAATAGTGTCACTAAAACCACTCATATTTTTGATATTCTTCATGCTGACATTTGGGGTCCGTACTCTCATACTTCTATTTTAGAACACAACTATTTTTTAACTCTTGTTGATGACTTCAGTAGACATGCTTGGGTTATCCGTATGAAATCTAAAGCAGAAACTAGAAAACATTTAACCAATTTTATTTCCTTTGTTGAAACACAATTTGGTACTAAACTAAGTGTTTAAGTGATAATGGTGTTGAATTCCTTCTGCATGACTTTCTTTTATCCAATGGAATTCTTCACCAAAGATCTTGTGTGGAAACCCCACAACAAAATGGCACTGTTGAAAGGAAACACCAACATATTTTGAATGTTGCTAGAGCACTTTCCTTTCAATCTAATCTTCCCAAAATTTTTTGGAACTTTGCCATTCAACATGCTGTGCATCTCATCAATAGAATTCCCACACCTCTTCTTTCCAACAAATCTCCTTATGAGATTCTTTACAATAAACCACCTGTCTTCTTACATCTTAAAACTTTTGGTTGTTTATGTTATGCCTCCACTTTACACACACATAGGACGAAATTTGACTATAGAGCTCATAAGGAAGATTTCATTGGCTATAAAGAGGGTGTCAAAGGATACATCCTCTATGATTTGTCATCTCATCAACTGTTCATTTCTAGAAATGTCATCGTTTATGAACTTCATTTTCCTTTTCATTCATCCTTAAACACTAATCATACTATACCTGTCCTGTCCCTTTATCCACCACCAATTCTGCCTTTCTTTTTTATTCTCTCCCTGTCGAAAATAACTTGACTACTCCCACTCTTGATTCAACTTTATCTTCACCTGGCAGTTCCACCACTGCCAACATTTCCATTGTACCACATATGTCTTCTCCTAGTAATCCTAGTGAGCCTTCTCCGGCTTCCTCTCCTTTGCCTCCTACTCAACCCCTTAAGCATTCTACCAGAATTATAAATAGACCAAGTCACTTGCAAGATTACCATTGCGAATATACTAGCTGCACTAATTCATCTTCAGGTATTAATACTGCTGTTTCTTATCCTTTATCTTCTGTTTTGTCCTATAATAATTGTTCTTCTTCTTATAAAAATTTCTAACTCTCAGTTACTACTAACCCTGAACTCAAAACCTTTATTCAAGCCTCTAAACATGAATGTTGGCAAAAGGCTATGCAAGCAGAGCTTAATGCACTTTCTTTGAACAAAACCTGGACTATTGTTGACCTTCCTGCAGGAAAAACCCCTATTGGATGTCGTTGGGTCTATCGGATTAAATACCATGCTGATGGCACCATTGAGCGCTATAAAGCTCGCCTTGATGCTAAAGGCTTTACTCAAATGGAGGGGGTTGATTATTTTGAGACCTTCAACCCTGTGGCTAAGTTAACCACTGTTAGAGTCTTACTTGCCTTAGCTGCTGCTAAAGGATGGTTTTTAGAACAATTGGACATTAATAATGCATTTTTGCATGGCGAATTAAATGAGGAGGTATATATGTCTTTACCCCCTGGTTTTGAAATCCCAAATTCTGACTGTTCCAATAGTGTGTGCAGACTGCACAAATCTCTCTATGGTTTAAAGCAAGCTTACTACAACCTTAATTTCCCTCGGATATTCTCAATCTCAAGCTGATCACTCACTCTTTGCGAAAGCTTCTGATTCTACTTTCACTGCATTGTTAGTGTATGTAGATGACATTGTATTGACTGGTAACTCAATGTCTGAAATTCATTTTGTCAAGCAGACTTTGGATAGTCGGTTTAAAGTAAAAGATCTTGGCCCTTTGAGATTCTTTCTTGGTCTTGAAGTTGCTCATACCAAGGATGGTATTTCCCTCAACCAAAGAAAATACACTTTGGAATTACTTAATGATAATGGTAAACTTGCTACTAAACCTGCCACAACACCATGTAACCCTTCCACTAAGCTCACCAATGAAGGTAGCCCTCCTTACTCTGATAATTCTGCCTACAGAAGATTTGTGGTCGGCTTCTTTATCTTACTCATACCAGGCCAGATATAGCATTTTTAGTTCAGCAGCTTAGTGAATATGTTTCTCAGCCTCTTGAATCTCATTTTCATGCTGCAAACCGTGTGCTCAGGCATCTCAAATCTGCCCCTTCTCAAGGACTCCCCCCCCCCTCTAACTCTCTCCAATTATCTGGTTTTGCCAATTCTGATTGGGCCTGCTGTTTGGATACTAGAAAATCCATTACTGGTTACTGTGTGTTTCTTGGTTCTGCACTTGTTTCATGGAAATCTAAAACAATCTACTGTTTCCCGATCCTCCTCTGAAGTAGAATACAGGGCATTAGCTAGCTTGTCTTGTGAGATTCAATGGCTTCACTATCTCCTTGCTGACTTACACATTCCCATAACGTCCCCTTCTTCAGTTTATTGTGACAATGTTTCAGCAATCTATCTGGCTCATAACCCTACTTTTCATGAGCGCACCAAGCATATAGAGATTGATTGCCATGTGATTAGAGAGAAGATTCAAAAGGGCATCATTCATCTATTATCTGTTCATTCTTCATCTCAACTTGCTGATGTATTTACTAAACTCATATTTACTAAACCAATCGGTTTTGTCTACATATTGCTCCATTTTTATTGGATTCGGTACTTCATTGGGTTTACAACATAACAATTTAAAAGCATATTATTAGTCAATTTAAAAGTTTATTTTATACAAATATATTTAAATAGTCCCAAGAGCCTAACACGTGAACTAAAATAAGCCTGATCTATGTTTTAAAAAGTCTAACACGTGTCCATATAATCTGACTCATTTTATTAATAAATAAGCTTCTAATTTTTTTTTAATCTTCTATATTTTTTTTTGGTCAAGATCTTCTATATTTAATTTAAAGAAAAAAAGAGTCTAACCGAACATTTATAAAACCTGTGAGATTTGTATAAAAAAAAAAAACCCCGTGAGATGGCCTATTTCTACACACCACAAACTATAAAACCTAATAACACACATAATTCGCAATCCTCTATAAAGCTTGACGGCTAATTCTCACATAGCATTGTGAAAAAAGAGGAGGAAGGCGCAGCATGGAAAAGAACAAACCACTGTATCTTCCATCTGAATTGGTTATTCAAATATTGGTAAGGTTGCCGGTGAAGTCTCTTATATGTTTCAAGTGCGTTTGTAAGTCATGGTTTTCTCTTATCTCTGATCCCAATTTTGCAAATTCACATTTTCAACTTACCGCAACACACACTCATAGAATTCTCTCCATATCACCTTTTTCTCTTAAAACTCAATCTATAGATTTTGAATCATCGCTTAACCATAAATCTACTTCACGCAACCTTAATTGGCTTCGACGGTCTAGTTATCTTAAAATTAAAGGTTCATGCAGAGGCTTTCTATTGTTAACGGCTTCTTCAAAATTATATTTATGGAATCCATCCACTGGATTTCACAGACAAATACCCGCGTCTCCTTTTTATTCTGATACCCTACTATTCAATTTCAATCTTCTATATGGTTTTGGATATGAGCAGTCAAGAGATGATTACTTGCTGGTTTCACTTTCCTATGATGTTAATCATGCTTCATCACAGTTGGAGTTTTTCTCATTGAGAGATAATACATGGAAAGATATTGAGGGTACTGGCTACCCTCATTATCTTGATCCCAAACCAGTGTCTTTGATTAACGGAGCTATTCATTGGTTGGCTTTTCGTTTTGATTTAATGGTGCATGTTATTGTTGTTTTTGATTTAATGGAAAGGAAACTGTTAGAGATTCCTACTCCAGATGGTTTTGGCCATTATGACCATTATCATAAATATATTGGTTTGTGGGTATTTGGAGATTTTCTCAGTCTATGGACTAAGAATGATCATATAGTTGAAATATGGGTGATGAGAGAATATAAAGTGCATTCGTCTTGGACTAAGACTCTTGTTTTTCCTACTAATGCCATTCCTTACTTTTCCCCTATATACTCTACCAAAAATGGTGATATTATTGGAACAAATGGTAATACTGGATTGGTGAAGTATAATGGTAAAGGACAATTGTTAAGGCAATGCTCTTACCGTGATGATCTAGGTGAACCCCAAGTGGTCATGTATACAGAGTCTCTGCTCTCACTCCCTCACTTCCTGGAAACATTGAACAAGTTTAAGAAGACGACACAAACAAGAAGATTGAGGTTTTGAAATATTCTCCTTCACCATTTTCTTGATATTTATAATTATATTGATTACATATATCTTGATAAGTGCTAAATTTCAGTGATTTTACCTATACATTTTAAGCATTTATTGACTTATTTTATAAGTCATTTGACGTAAAACTTCCAACTATCTGTAAATATTAATATTTACTAGCAAATTAGTATTTTAACTATTTTCACCTACTTTCCCTTACTTTTGTAGGTTTTAGCTATTATATATTAATTATATAAGATACATATTATTATATTATGATTAATGTTTATTTATGTGTTAATAGATCAAAAAAGAAGTGCAAGGATACAATTACAAGTGGGATTAAAAAGAAAAAGGAAACAATGCGGTCTAAATGGAAAAGAGGAGCAGAGAGTTAAGTTGCAAGTTGCAGACACCACCGTTTTGCTTTCTTCATACTAAAGGAATTGCATACTTAAGTGATATAAAAAAAAGCCTATAAAAGCATCCAGTTAGACAACACGACCAACACTAGAAACAGAGAGAGCTTCAGAGCAAAACGCAGGGAGTGAGAGCGCGGAACAGACAGAGGAAACAAAGGTGGATGCACACCAACTGTTCGAGAAATCGACACTGGTGTTGTTATTTTATCTCTTTTCTTTTCACTTGTGTAAAGCTACCATGGTAATGAGTAGCTAAAGACACTTTTGTTGGGATTAGATGTAAATTACTCTATTAGTATGTGTTTCTATCGATCATGGTTTTATATATGGTTTTAGTTATCTCTCAATATTGATGTTATCTTTGTTTTCATTGTTTTAATCTTTGATTTGAATTGTTATAGACATATACCTTTTGAATCTAAGAACTAGGATAATATCTATTGAAGTCTAAATTCTAGACATAGATTTAGGTTTAATATTCACTTAGAGTATCGAATCTTAATGCTATTGTATTGATTGACGATCCGAGACATCGGAGGTTAATAGATGCAATAGATATCTCAGCGTTATCTGAATACGGAAACGTTCGACGAGCGATACGTGATAATATTGGTAGATGACTAGAACCTGTGTAACTGATTAGGGGAATATGTATGAATGAGTGATTGAAATATAATCCCAACAATTTAATCTCTCCTACTTTCGTGTTTTCGCAACTTTCGTAATCAACCATCTTTGAAATCCTTTACTTGAAATTATATTAATTGTTGAACGGCATCGATATCGCATCAGTCTTGTGGAGACGATAAAAACATACTTACTTTTGTATTTTAACATATGTTCAAGAAACTACCTATGCAATCAGTCATCTAAAAGCTTTTCAATGAAGAGAACGCAACAATAACATGTATCAAGTATGACAGTGATAATTTGATATAGTTGAGAGGATAAAGAGCTCACTTAAAAGTAATACTCATAATTTGCAGGAACATTCTATGGTCTGTAGAGAGAGTATATTAAATTCTATCGTAAATTTTTAACGAGAATTTTGAAGGAGAATTAGATTCTGAAGGAGATACTAAAAAAACTCAACGGCCTTTGATTGAGAGTAACTATCCGTGTCTTCCCACCCGTCAGTGTGATATGCTATTTTCTCTGCCCAAAATGATTCTGACCAGCACTTTTCTTCATGAGTTGGAACTACAAAGAATTCCTTCTCTCACTGCATTTCCAGAAGATGGTCTACCCCATTCACTGAAGTCGTTGAGAATTGTTGACTGTGAGAATTTAACATTCCTGCCTCCGGAAACATGGAGAAATTACACATCCCTTGTGTATTTGGACTTAGAGAATAGTTGTGATGTGCTTACTTGTTTCCCACTCGATGGTTTCCCTGCACTCCAAGACCTTTCCATTCAAGATTGTAAGAGTCTGGAGTCCATTTTCATTTCAGAAACTTCTTCCTCTCAGTCATCAATGCTTCGAAAACTTACACTCCATTCTTGCAACGCACTTATATCACTACCTAAACAGATGGACACCCTCACAACTCTTGAAGAGTTGCTCGTCTCTAACTGTGATACACTTAGATCACTTCCTGGACTGGACACCCTCACCTCTCTTAAAAGTTTGCATCTCTGGGGTCCTCAAGAGCTAATGTTATCATTTAGTGAAGGACCTTGCCTACCTCCCAATTTGCAATCAATTTATATTGAATCTCCGAGGATCACAGTGCCACCCATGACTGAATGGGGTTTCCAACGCCTCAAAGATCTTTCAAGATTGACTATTGCAGGTGATATGGTTAACGCCTTACTGAAGGAGCCGTTGCTGCCTATTTCCCTTGTTAATCTGTCAATCAGTAAGCTCTCTACAACAAAGTCCTTAAAAGGAAACGGGCTTCGACATCTCCTCTCTCTCGAAAACCTTACCTTTTCTAAGTGTTCAGAGCTTGAGTCATGTTCAAAAGATGTGTTTCCTTCCACTCTGAAATCACTCCGTTTTAATGATTGTTCAGCACTTGAGTCATTGTCAGAAGACACTTTGCCTTCTTCTCTTAAGCGATTGAGCATCTGGCGATGCCCTCTGTTAGAAGCATGGTATGAAAATAAGGAACATTGGTCCAACATTGCTCACATCCCCGTCATTGACCTAAATGGCAAACTGACAATGTAAGACATTAAAAGCAAAGGGAAGAAGAAGGAGTTTCACTCCCATTTCAGGTACGTTTTGGTTTCACCTCCCTAGTCTCAATTGTATGCATTCAGTTGTGTGCACAATCTAAAGAGATTTGTAATTACATAGTCAAGTTCCACAGTGATTATGATATATATATAATCATGTTTTTAAATTAACAAACAAACTGAGTAAAATAGGACACAACGCAAGGCCAATATCCATGATTTGGATGCATATGTAGGTTTAGCAACACATATTCTTGGCTAAGTTGTTTTAGCAACACATATTCTTCTTAACATAAAGTCCATTTATGTAACATGTCCTCTATATAAGGTCTCGATTCGACATTCCCCCTAGTAATTCAGTTTCTTCATACTTTTGTTAACAGCAGGCAAGTCATGTTCTCAGAGAAGAAATCAGAATTGGATTGCTAAAGAAGCCAACCAAGTTTCCATTCTTTGTGATGCTGAGGTTGCTGTCAAACTCTTCTCCAATACTCCAAACCTGTTACTGTTATCTAGTTATGTTCTAATACTGTGCATATCAGAACTGAAGGTTACAAATATTGACGACTATAGTTTCAGTAAAATATATTCATCATTCAAAATCTGATTATACTCCATTTAGATTTAAATATAAAATTAAGTATTTGGACATAAATTAAGAATGTTAGTTAACCATGTTGGTCCAACTGGTAAATTCTTGACTCACACATTACAAGGTTTGGGGTTCAAACCCCGGTGTTGATATGCGAATTTCATTGTCCAGTAATATATAAATATTTCTGCTAGGGATCTTTAAGTTCTGAAGCTTTCGTGACCCTAGTGAGCCCTTAGAATAAAAGGCCATCTAAATTTTTACTGAAAAATATTATGCAAATTGCATGTAAAGTAACATATTTTCATTCTTGAAATGAGCTACATAAAGGAATAAAATAAAGGATTGTTTACAAAATTGAATATATACAATAGGTATATTCTTAGAAATCCTATGTGATAATTCATATTTGAAACATTTGTTCTCCTCAGTTGACTTGACTCTGCTACCTTAGTGCCACACATACTACATGTAAGACCTATTATTTTTCAAATAAATAAAATAAAATATAGTTACTGTCATGAGAAAGTTATTGATTTAGAAAATATTCCTTGGCCAGGAGCAAGTATTGCCAATGGATCATAAATAGATTTTCTTTGCTTGAAAATCTCCCATTTAGGACCATAATGTGTCTGCCATTCTTCTTGTGTAGTGTAGTGGGGTAAATATTGCTTTACTCCAAGATGGGCTCTTTCACAATATTCTAAAATTCTTTTGTTCTGATTTAATATGTATTCAAGTCCATCAGGTCCATTGGATGAGGGCACTGCAGAAGCAAGAAATGCCACTAAATAGAAAATATCTTCATCTGGGGTGACAACTGATGTTCTCTTGTCCCACCTGCAGATAACATTATATTTTAAATTATTATATACTTAAAATATTGGTACCATAGTTATAGTTACTATGAATCATAGATACATCTTTAAAATATGAAATTGAGTTTAATTGAGTCACAACCAATCTTATGTGTGACTTTTTTTTTGTTTTTGTAAACAAAGTGGCAAACACTACTTAAACTTATACACACAATTGCGAGTCCCGAGTTTGAACCTAGGTGAAGGCGTCCGACCTAGCAATATCAACATCGCCAATTGAACTAGAACTTATGGATCATATGTGTGACTTTCAAATTAGTTATGATAGAAGTCAAATGTTTTTAATAATATGACGATTATGATCGATTGACAGCTGAAAGTGTATATGAATTAAATGGATCCGGATTCTATGCGGTCATTAACTGCATGCAGTGGTGCAATCATTGATTCCTGACCGTTTGATATTGATCAGATGGTCCATAATAGAGATATTATGATTTTATAAAATGTGAAATTTCATTCAGAAAATTTTAGACTGCCCGGTTGAGATTGATCGGACGGTCAGAAAGTTGCAACTACACGAATGCATGCAGTCAGTTACTGCACCGAATCCAAATCCGAATTAAATCCTATTATATTTTTTAAAAAAACATGTAATATATTGTATTCAAATAACAAATTTTGTGAACCTTACTTAGATTTATTTACTGGGTAGATAAGGACAGGGCCATTGCTAGTTCCCTTGACAATATTGCCAAAGACTACCTCTGCAAAATTGTGTATTTTGCTTTTTGGTATGAAAAGATTGAGCCATGGATGTGGAACATCCCATAAACCTTTTGAACGCAATTTAACTTCTGAGATATGTACTCTGTCTAGAAAATCAACATATGTGACTTCTGTTTGAAAAAGTGTTGATGAGATATAGTTCAAGTGGGACAAGTGTTTCTCAACTTCCTGCATAAAGAAAAGGAACATAATCATTAATGATAAATAGTTAAATTAATGTTTTTTTAACTTTGTATAACATTTAATTATTTGGTTCTTGTCCCCCTTGATTTTGTATTTTTTTTAATAATTTTTTTTTGGCTTCAAAAAAATTGATTATGCAGGGCAGTCTAGTTGACGAGGCCCCGCCAGGTGGAGTCTGAGGCGGGTAGATATATGTAGCCCTACCCCTACAAACGGAGAGGCTGTTTCGATATACCTTACCGCAACCATACCATTGCATTAAGGCTCACCCTCAAACTTGTTTTAATATAAGTTATGATCTATTTTCATAAGATATCGTTAAGAGCTTATGAAAATAAGCTCAAAACAGCTTATGAAC
This sequence comes from Trifolium pratense, assembly GCF_020283565.1. Taxonomy (NCBI): domain Eukaryota; kingdom Viridiplantae; phylum Streptophyta; class Magnoliopsida; order Fabales; family Fabaceae; genus Trifolium; species Trifolium pratense. The sequence goes on from NC_060061.1 coordinate 51,223,295, forward strand.
ATGTCAAAAGATGTTTCTATATGCCCTCACAAATAGTCTCTCGCAAGTGCTTATACCAATATACAAGTTCGAAGAAGCCAATCCAAACAGACCTTAATTGATTATGACTTTGTATGAAATCAATATTTGTTTTCTAACCTGACTTACTTCAAAGGTATCTTCTAGACTGAAGTATTTGGCCAATTCAAGGCAGAAAAGTGTTCTTCCATCTGACTTGAACTTGCTAGCTTGAACTGGATCTTGTGGACTGAAGGATAATCTCCAGTTATTTAACAAACCAGTTCTGTTTTTAATCACAAATCCTTCAATGTAATCAAAAGCTTTTTCTGCAAAGATTAATTTCTCTTGGTCTCTTGTGAATGTAGTGAAATCTGTATATAGTACTCTAATCCATTTAACCTGTTCAAAGCAATAGAAAAATATTTGTGATCAAAATTGCAACTTGCGAAACCACTTAATGAAAATTAAAATGCATTATTACCATGGTAGGTGCTGGCTCTAGCAAGATTCTAGCTTTTGTTATGATGCCAAACTGTCCTAATCCTCCAAGTACACTGTGAAAGAGTTCACCATTTTGGTCTTCAGAACAATTTACCACCTCCCCAGTTCCTGCATTCATTCATCAATAATCTTTTTTCAATTACCCAAAAGAAAGCATTTTCTTTTTGTGTACAAATTTATTTGCAGCCTATTATTTGTTTTTACATTCTTATGTGCCCAAAGTAAAGTTACATAACTTAACATGGCTTTTTTAAAAAATGTTTCTGATGTCTTTGCAACCGTAACCTGATATAAAGCGACTGAGACCACATATTCGTAGTTGACTGTGATTCTCTATAATATGAAAAGTCACGACGCCACTATAGTTTAAACTTGGAGTTTTAGGGATTTTAAAGTTATCATGCAGCTATGTAGCACCGACACTTTATATTGAAGGCATGTTTGGTGTACGACATAAACTGACACATGTAGTTACACTCAATCATTCTACTAGTCAAATTATTACCAATGACAACATGTCAGTGTTGTCTCTGGTGTTCGTGTTTGTGTCAGTGCTTCATAGCATGTCATGTCAGTAATTCACAAGAGACAAATTAGTAGGTTATCTATTTAGAATATGGTTATTCCCCCCTTTAGTTCAATTCTTGACTATATTCACATCTTCCACATGTTTAATTACAAAAAAGATTCTCATTCTCACCAAAGTTACCAACCTGTAACAATCTCCATCTTCTGAACATTACTTATCTGTGGACCATGCCTAAAAGCCTGACCACTAACACCAGCATTGGATAAAGTACCACCAACTGTCAGATGCAAATAATCTGTCCAAGATCTTGGTGCTAAACCATACCTCAATGTCTCATTCAAAATATTTATCCACAATTCACCTCCTGACACATCCACATAAGGAAATTCTCCACCATACACCTTAATTTCATCAACATTAAGTGATTCCATATTAATCACAACTCCTCCATGAGCTTGTGCTTGACCTTGAAGTGAATGACCATGTCCTCTAGCTGCAACAGCTAGCTCAGAACTAGGACCTAAATTCCATATATGCTTTATAGTAACTGCAATATCAGAAACTGATTTTGGATTTAGTACTGTCATAGGGTAAGATTGGTACCTGTTGCCAAAGTCTCTAGCTGCATTTTTTAGGACATGTTCATCAAAACTAAAGTGTCCTTCTAAAGGAAGTGATTTTAAAGAAAAAGGGATACTTGAAATACAGAAGTTAAGTCTAATGGTAATACAACTTAGGAATAAAATCATGAAGCCTTTTATGAACAAAATGTTGTATTCATTAACAAGGTTAAATGTTGGATATCTCAATTTTTTAAGGGAAGATATGTTGGTAGTTAAAGGGTGAAGAAGGTTAAAGTTAAACATGGTGTGGAAGAAGGAGTATAGAGGGTTGTGGTTGAGTCAACTTTTCAGTTATGAGAATCAATATGAAGGTTGATATAACTAGGATTCTTTTTGGAGTTAAAAGAGAAGTAGAAGCTACTATACTTATACCAAGTTGAAAAGGAAAAGTGACAAGAAAAAGTGAGATTTTCACAAATCTCACTTTTCCAAACAGTTGCAACCACAATCCCATCTTTTCCATCATTTCATCAAAGACTCGCATGTTTCAATTTTATTTTTCTCATTAACCAATTTAACTATCTTCTACAACAACAAAAATCAAGTTTAACCCACTAAGTAGGATCGGCTACATGGATCAAACAACGCCATAATATTATGCCATATATCATATTTCTACCAAACTCATTAGTCTCGTATAGTTTTTTTGGGGTCAATTAGTCTATAATGGCTAGAAATTCACCTCTTGAAGTGAATAACTCTACCCTGCATATAAAATACAATATCCTTACAATTTGAGCTATGCTCAAAGGGACCTATCTCGTATAGTTTTACTACACATCTAACGCAACATTCTCATCCATGTATGTTTATTTTATATATAAAAGTCCAACACAATATTCTCTCCAAATTTAGAGGGAAAAAAATGTCCAAGTACTATTTGTATTTTTTCTGTCTATGATCATGACATGAGGGTAGGGATATCATATATGCCCCATGCTTATATCTACCGTTAGTATATTGAGGTGGTGGTGATAGTAGTGTTGAATATTCCATTACTTATGGAATGTGAACATCTTGTATTCCATGCCATTGAATTATATGAAAAGGACTTGTGAGATTGTATTGTATTTGTATTAATATACATTCAAGGTGAAGATATGACATTGGTAGGGTCTTTGTTGGTCCATGTGACACGTGAAGTTTTCATTCATTTGTGCTTGGTTTGGACTATGGTTATGGCCATGTAGGGACTGTAGGGACCTCTTCTTGGGGCCCCTTTTGTAGGTCAAGAAAATCTTTTGGAAGAAGAACAAATGTAAATTAACTATGATACACAACCATATGTACTACTACTACTACTGTTGCTGATGTTATTTAGAATCTTTAGTACATATCTATTTTTCATGTTTTTGTGACATGGATTGCTCACAATTCTCCGTGGTCACGCGGTCGAGAAAATCATCATCATCATTAGTGTAATAACGAAGGTCTTGTATTGTAATAACAAAAATTGACTTATTATATAGTAACTTTTCGACTGCAGAGAATTCATATCCGTGTTTTTGACCGTAGAGATCCCCATATAATCATTTTTTGCCGCAGTCAATATACAACCAAGGAGCAATACTTACAATTGAAAAACAAGAAAATGATGAATACAAAAAACGAAGCTATTGTGCGAGCTGAACATCTAAAATTCAACTAAGAGACCAAATTAAAAAGTTATTTGAAATACTATTGTTAAAATTCAACTAATAATATTTGTTATAGTTCAACCGCAATGCAAATATTATTAAGCTGAATACGAGTTCATCCGAGTTCATATCAAGGATCTCACAATTGTGAGTTTTAGTGGTGTACATTTATGACTTCATCTATAAATTGAAAAAAGAAGATAAAAAAGGACCTCTAATATAATTGTGTTTAAATTTTATAATTCTATACGATGTTGATCGATAGTTAACATATTAGATCAATTAATTAAAGAAAATGGATGTTCTTTCACACTCTTGTTTGTGTGGTCCATTGATATTTGACGGCTTCCTTATTGGGAGGGATGGATCGTAACGAGTGGGGTGTACTGATTTTTGTTTTGCTGAAAGTTAACAAATTAAAAATATATTAATTAATGGATTCATTGGATTGAAAATGACATAATCATGATATGTTAGACCAACAACATGATAATCGCGCATTCTATGTTGCATAGGTGCGGATACTGGTACCGGTACGTGGTATGACATTTAAAAAAAAAAGAAGGTATGAGTACGCTCGTATAATTTTTTTTTTATTTTTTTTTTTTTTTGGTCAGGTAGCCTAGTGGCTTGAAATTCCACCTTTAAAGATGGATAAGTGGAGTGTCCAGGGTTCGAACCCTGGCTCCTGCATATAAAATGCTGATGTCCCAACCAATTGAGCTAAGCTCATGGGGAACCGCTCGTATAATTTTTTTTTAATATAGTTATATAGTTAAAATAATACAATTATATTTTTAAAATAATTAAACATAAAAAATAGGAAACTTTAAAAGTAGTTATATTGTGGTTTACATATTTAGGAAATTAGGAGTAGTAAGACTGTGCGGATCTACTTTTAAAAATAAATAAAAATGGAAGGAGACTGAATCGATTCTAATTTTAAACTAAAGTGAATCTTTATTAAAAAAAAGTAAACAAATAAAAAAATAATGGGATTGGAATGTGTTGCAAAAAAAGAAAAAGAGAATAGTTTTTGATAAAATATGTACCACGTGTTGACCCTGAGAGTACCACGCGCGTACCCCGGAAGTACCACGCGTGTACTCACATGAAAAAACAAAAAAAAAACTCGGTAATTTGAGGGTACATACCATGGAAGTACCATAAGCGTACCGATACCCGGTACGTACCCGTGCAACATAGCCCGCATTATTTTATAGCATATTATGTGACCTCTTTTCATGTAAATGACGATTCCAACTTTAAATCATATCTTTTTTTGGTTACATTATAATAAACAAACTTTGTCTGAATAATTGATCAAATGTCCGTAAATCTAACTCAACTAGCAATTTTAACTGTTAGGTTGGAAACTTTTATCTGAATTTTAAACTCGGGAGAGTCGTAACATCCTAATTATATGTTGAGTTTTAAGTGTAAGTAGTTATCTTTCACATTAACTATGAATAAAAAAAAAATGTTGGATTTATAAGAGAAATGACTCATTAACCTAATATCTTAAGATTTTGGATATAGATGTATGTCTCCCTCTCTTGTGTTCTTGAAACATTTGACCTGAGTTTCCTCGGATTTTCCAATATTAAGCACTTCAGTTTTAGGTGTTTGATTGTCACTTCATCTACCGACCAACACAAAAATAATAGTTCGACTTAAATAATTTTGCAAAACGAACATCAATAGGCATAGTAGTGTGAAAATGTGGATACAATTAACTTAGTAATCCTTTGGTTGACATGTTTTCTAGAAGGAGACCGACCATTAATTAATAAGTATAAGAGTGATTATAATGTGGGAATACTCCTAAACACACATAGTGATGGCCACATTATGGGACCTATATACTCTCTAGTGACCATTGATGCTTAGATTGTGGAGAACAGAATCCTGTTTTAGAGACCATAGAATGAAGAATTGTCACATTTAATTTAAGATTTAATATTAGGCGGGCGGCTATGAAATTATGTTGCACCTTTCCATTCACACTCTTAGAATCATTTCATATGTTAACTATTAACATACATGTTGAATTCGTCTCATGTTGAGTGTAAAATGTTTGATACCAACTGAAAAATATTTATAAATGAGAGGTAAATTGAATTAGATGTTTTTATAAAGGCTAACTCAATTGATAATACTGATTTTGTTAGGTTATGAGTTTAAACTTGAAACTTCACAATTGAGTTTTAAATTTTCAATAGTGTTTGTCACTTTATTTATAGCTAAAAAAAGTAAAATTGAACCGGATATTAGTAGTAATTCAATATTTTGTATTGGGCCTTGAATCGCTTACTTAATAATTTTGTGTTGTTGTCTAATATTTATAACTATATATTATCACGGGACATTACGTAAGTTTCAGTAATATTTGTCATTTTAATGAGTTAAGGTTATGTTTCTAAGTTTTCAATTCTTCTTTTTGTTTTTTGAATAAATTTTGGACATAACTTAGGTGATTTTGTATGGATCTTAACATAAAATTTACTTTTAGTGGATATAACAAACTTTGAGAAAATCATGAATTTGAGAAAATCATGATTTGTTATGTTAAGAACTATATGAAAAACACCTAAAGAAACTCACCTAAGTTTTATCCTAAATTTCTAGCATATATAAAAAAATAATTAATAATATTAATTTAATAAAATATTATTGTTCTTCTAACATGCATATATTTTCAACTTAAATGTTTTATAATTTTTTTTTCTAAAAAAAAAAGTACAAAAAACATTCTCTAAATTATTTATATTAAGGGTGCATTTGATTCGCAAAATAGTAAGTACTAGAGAGATAATATTTTTTATATTAAAAGATAAAATGAGTATTTTAACACAATTGAATGGTCCAAATTACTAATGAACTATCTCTAGTGGAAAACCTTGGGAGAGAATCCCTACTTGAAGAAATGAGATATGCAGAATATAAATATTGGACATGAGAGGTATATAATAGAATATTACAAGACAAAATTTAAGATATTGAATAAATTTTATTATGTATAATATTTGATAGACAAAAAGTTGTTTTAATATTTTAAACAACTTGTGGAGATGATAAAAAGTTATTTTATCGGATACATAAATTTTAGTTTTTGTCCAATACTTTGATCCCCTAACTTGTCCGGTTACTTTTTCAATTTTAAATTCAAACATAATACAAATGAAGTTATTAATTGAAATATATCGTAATTATTGATTCTCTTAAAATTTAGAGAAGAGTCTCGCCGCATGAGCCTCACGATTGGCTAGCTAGAGATTGTTCATTAACGAATGATAATTCACAAATAGGATATTAGTGCCCACCTAGCCGAACTTGAAAGGATTTGTCGCCACATAATAACCCACATCATCATTTCATAGTGATTAAAATATTGTTTGAGAAGGGTTGTTAGGGCACAATTTTTCTTTTGAGGATGCTAATCACCCTTAGATTAAATATAATTTTTCTTATCATGTTCCCTATCCCACTTTTATTCCACTTAAATCAATGTCTCCTTGTCTCACCTCCAATCATAAGAGGTTACATCTTGATGCTAAATCCTTCATTTCCCTTTGTATTGTTGTCGTTATTTTGTTCATTTTCATCACCAACATTTAGATTTCAAAGAATCTTTGATCACTACCATTTACTACTCATCAAGTGAAAACAATATTCCTATTAATTTCTCTTTGTAAAGCTTAATAATTAGATCTATTAAATAATTAATAAGACTAGGACAATCTAAACTTTGCTCTCCATCCGATAACAAGACATTACAAATGAATAAAAAAACAAATGCGTATCTTGTCGTTATCTTAATCAATTGTTTTTTTTCTTAGGGTGTGCATGGTTGTGGAAAAAAAATGAAAAAGAGAAATATGTGTGTGAGTATGAGAAGAGAAAAAAAGATGAAAAATAAAGTATAATTAATGTATTGATTGAGATTATGAGATACGAGAAAGATGAGAAAAATAGATGAAAAAGAAGTGCGTTCTCTATTACAAAGCATCATATGGTCATGGTAAAGGAAAAGGCAGAAAATATCTCATTTTCTCTAATAGAAACCAAAATTTTGAGGACCTTGTAGATTGTATTCTTAGATGATTTTATGTTTCATTTTGTTTAGAGTACTACTTGTACTACCTCCATTGTACTGGCTAGTACCTCGTCTATTTGTCTCCATATTTTAATATATAAAAAAAATTAAGAAGAGAGAATTGCTATTAATTTTAAAAGTATAGAACTATTCTTGAACTAAAAACTTAATTTACAATTTATTTAGTTTAGTTTGACACATATAATTATTTTTACTTTCAATTAATTAATTTATTACTATATTTTAATTCAATTAATTTAATATTTCTTTTAAATTGATTAATTAATAACGAGGAGGGATCCGTTGACTCCAAGAGTAAGTCTCCATTGACTTACCCCGCTTAATAACTCGATATCGGCATTATATTTCTTCAATCCAACCGTTGAATTCAAAGATCTCATTGAGTAGATCAACTCCACAAATTTTTATAAAAATTCAAAAAAATGTAGTTATGTATTTAGAATATTGAAATTCAACGGGTTTTTTTAAAAGTTTGTCGTACGCTCAATTGAAGTTATAAGAAAAAATATCAAATGATTTTTAAAATAAGGGGACCAATTCTACAAAATGATGAAAATAGGGGGACCAAAACTGCAATTAAGCCAAATAAAAATAAACATATGAATGTTATGAAAGTGTTTATTTAAAATAGAAAAAGGAAAAAGAGGAAAATTTTATAAAGAAAATATCAATGCATGTACAATTTTGTAAATATTAAAAGACAAAAAAAATTTGAAAAATGGTCTTATAAATAAAAACACAAAGGATTCAACAAAAAAGAAAACACCAAGGAGTATTGTATTAGATTTTTGGATATGTGATATGTGTGGGGTGGGTGGAGATTAAACAGTACAAGACACAATTTTAGAATTTACTACATGTACATTTGGTGTAACCTAATCTTCCACAAAATGATCAAGCAAATTTTGTCCCTATCCTGTTAGGCATATAATGCAAGCCGTAGAATATGCTTAGAACCCTATAAATAGGGGTTGGTCGCATGCCAATATAAGTTGATATAATCATCTAGCTGCTAGTTTATTCAAATAACATTATAAAATCGGCGCCCCTAAACAATTTAATGTCATTTTTTCTGCAATGATCGAATTATGTGACTTGTTGATGTTGTTAAATATAAGAATTTTTCATTGTAACATGATTAAACTCCGTGTATTCTGCATGTATGAGTTTCTTTTATTGACTTATGAACGTAGTAGTATCCTAGTCTAGTGTGAGTGTTTGTCAGCCGCAAAATTCACATGTCTTAAAATATATCCCATCGTGGCATTGTGCCTCATCATATGGAAATACTATATGGGTTAGGTCCAAATCCTATGACTTATATTTATGGTGAAGAATGCTTGAAAGTCACGACAATCATGTAAGTGAAACTACTATATATGCCTTAGCAGCAATTTAAAACGTGTGTTGGAGGATCAAACCGTACATGTGCTCAATTTTATGGGACACTAAATTTTTTATAGATACATGCATCCAGGGACGGACATAAGGGGGGTAAGTAGGGGCTGAGGCCCCTCCTCTTGTCATATTTTTTTCTTCATAATATACTTGTTCTTGATATATACTACATAAATTGATATTTGAGAGATGTGTTAAAAGATTATTAATGACCGTTTAGTGCAAAACATGCACCCACAATATAGTAATTGTAACAATTTACTTTAAAATATTTTGATAATATATATTATACACTATTAAAGTCCAAATTCAATTCTTCACAAAAAAAAAAGGTCCAAATTTAATTAAGTTAATTCTGATTGTTTGCTATAAGTCAAAGATTATTTTCTTGTTATATGAAGATTGTGAAAAATAGGTTGAGAAATAAGATAGAAAATGAATTTTAAACTAATTAATACGGTTCAGTTGTTGATGAATTTTATGATATAGAACAATGTCGTGTACAATTTAGATAAACAATGTAATGCATTTTTTATTTTTTATTAAGCATATTTAAGTATTATTATAATTATTATGATTTATTTAATTTTTATTATTTAATTATTCCGACCCCCTATTTTATAGATTCTTGGATCCGTCCCTGCATGCATCTAAAACAAACTAATATTTGCATTGATATTTCACAATGAATAATATGGATGGGGATCTATATATTTATGTGGAAGGAAATGAAAGAAAAATGCATATATATCGAGATATTGTTTCCTTTGCAGCCTTAATAGACGGTAGGGTGTAATTAATGTGTAGGAATGCATTTATTTACCTTAAAAAAATAAATTCTTTTTTTTTTGAGAAAATAAAAAAAAGAAAAAAAATACTTAAAAAAAATTCTAATCACTAGTATATTTTACAAAAAAAAAAATGATTGGACTTATCCTTGTATGTCTCTTTATTTACGAGGAGTGCTAGCAATAGAGCTGTAAAAAGGGCCTTAAGGGGCCGGCCCTTTAAGGGGCGGACCCACTTATTCCTGATTATTAATTTTATTTAAATTTTAAACAATTTTTCTAGTGTCGTGAACTTATTCTCTTTTTCTTCAATCAGCACTGTCCACGATCGGCACCCTAAAAAAACTGTTTTTAAAATTTAAATAAAATTAATAATCAGGAATAAGTGGGTCCGCCCCTTAAAGGGCCGGCCCCTTAAGGCCCTTTTTACAGCTCTAGCTAGCAACACACTCTTTAACAAACACACTCTAACACACTATCTTCTATTGGTTAAAATTTATATGGGTCCCATAAAAGTTATATGGGTCCACATTTTTTTATGGGCCCCATGTGAATTTCAATCAATAAAAGAGAGTGTGTTGGAGTGTGTTTGTTAAAGAGTGTGTTGTTAGCATTATTCCTTTATTTACCTTAAAAATTGAAATTCTAACCATTAATTTACTTAAAAAAAATGATTAGACTTTGGCTCTGTTTGGTAACACAAATAAGCTAACTTATAGCTTATTATATGAGCTTATAAGTTTGTTTTAAAAAATTAGAGGTGTTTGGTAACAAGCTTTTTGTACTAGCTTATAGCTTTTTTTCAGATGCTATTTCAAGTAGCATTTAAGCTTATAGCTTATAGCTTTTTACACTTTATTCCATTTTTACCCTTTAATTTAATAACTACTCACTCTAAAAAATAAACTACCCACTATCAATTATGTAATTTTATATTTAATAACCACTTTAAAAGCTAATTTTACCAAACACTTTAATTTCAATAAGCTAGCTTTTCAGCTATCAGCTATAAGCTAGCTTTTCAGCTATCAGCTAGCTTATCAGCTATCAGCTAACTTATAGCTTATTTTTACCAAACAGACCCTTTGGCTCTGTTTGGTAACACAAATAAGCTAGCTTATAGCTTATTATATGAGCTTATAAGCTTGTTTCAAAAAATTAGAGGTGTTTGGTAACAAGCTTTTTGTACTAGCTTATAGCTTTTTTTCAGATGCTATTTCAAGTAGCATTTGAGCTTATAGCTTATAGCTTTTTACACTTTATTCCATTTTTACCCTTTAATTTAATAACTACCCACTCTAAAAAATAAACTACCCACTATCAATTATGTAATTTTATATTTAATAACCACTTTAAAAGCTAATTTTACTAAACACTTTAATTTCAATAAGCTAGCTTTTCAGCTATCAGCTATAAGCTAGCTTTTCAGCTATCAGCTAGCTTATCAGCTATCAGCTAGCTTATAGCTTATTTTTACCAAACGGACCCTTTGAAAACAAGGCACGTCTGGACATAAATATTACATGTTCTAAAAGAAATATTTTAATTGAAACCGCCGGGTGGTGGTGGTTATAAATAGTCTTTTGTAACTGAGTTAAACTCATGGAGACTATGATTTATAAGTCACAAATATAGGCTGATAAAAACTCATTTAATTAAATCACTTTTTTTTTTGTTACCATTATATCGGGAAAGTTGTGTAGCACACAAGGTAAATTCTTCCCACCAAACTGAATTTTCTCCATACGTATGAGTTAGGAATCGAACCCCTGACCACTTAAGGGGACTAAGACCCTTACCACTTGAACCAATTCTTTGTTGAAATTTTATTACCACGTGTTTTTTTTTCTTCATAATTTGTTGTGTGTTGTTGATTCGGGTTTTGAGAAGAAGGGGTGAGAGATTTTGGTAGGCTAGAGGTCTTGGATTTGATCCCCAACTTATTTTAAACAAAAAAAAATAGATATTGAAGTTTTTTGTTCATAAAATATAATTGATAAAATCTTTAAAGGATTTCTATTAAAAAAATCTTTGAAGGAAATAATCAAAACATAAAGTGAGAAAAAAATGCTGAATGAGAAGCAAGAGACAAGTAACTCCCATATAAGCAGATTGTGCGGAACAATTGAGGTTTGAAAAAGTCTTTTTGAAAATTTCAAGTGAGACGAGAAAAAAAAAAATATGGATCCATATAAACCTATACATTTTTCCAAAATAAGAATGAAAATCTATATACTTAGAAGCCATTTTCTTAGTGAATTGTAGTGGAGACAATATCAATTCCAATGGAAGATATAATTAGCACCTTGCCGGATTCAATTATATGTCACATTCTCTCTTTTCTCCCAACCAAAACCGCCGCAACCACAAGCATACTCTCAAAGAGATGGAATCCACTATGGCTCTTAGTCCTCACTCTCAACTTCCAATTAGACACCACAACCTTAAAAGACATAGACTCCTTTAGAAATTCAGTCTATGCAGCAATGTTCTCACGAAACATCACACTTCCAATCCTTTCGTTTCGTTTGAAATGCAGCCACTCTTCGTTTAACCAATACGATGTTAGTCGATTTGTTTACTTTGCAATGCAACGAGGGATTGAGAAACTCAATATTAGCATTGACATTAACTTTCCCCCTAACATTCTTAGTTGTAAGATGCTTAAGGTTCTTAAGTTGAAAAGAATAAAGGTGAGAGATCTTTCTAATGAAGTGGATTTTCCGGCTCTCAAAATTCTTCATTTGAAGTCGGTGTTGTTCGTACGTCATGAATGGCTTGAGAAATTTCTAGCAGGTTGTCCTATTCTAGAGGAATTGCGGACACACGATTTACATACAATTCCACCCAATCCATTTGTTCGAACCAAACCGGCTTTTAAGCCCTTACTTAATTTGACGAAAGCAAGGATTTTCGATGATCATATTATTTCTGCAACTTTGGTTTGTAATGTGCAGACTCTACATCTAGACCTGGTACGTATGAATATGTCATGCTCCTAATGTGCAGACTCTACATAGACTGAAAAATTACTCAAAAAACTTAAATATTGTGAATTTTAGAGACTAACCCTTCAAATGTTTGTCTTCTGTAATTCTTGCAGATGGAGTGGATGCGTTCTGATAAACTTCCCATGTTTCATAATCTAACATACTTGGAGTTTAATTTTAGGTATATATATTTGAATAATATGTGGGAATGGTTGCTACAAATGCTCGATCATTGTCACAAACTTCGAAGTTTTGTCATAAAGGTTTTAATTTATTGATGTTTGAGTTTACTTTTTTCCTTTCATTTGTAAGTATAATTCTATGTATGCAAAATAATATTTGAATGGTTGGCAGGATCAGATACTTCGAGACGAGGAATATGTCCACAATTGGAAGGAACCACCAATTGTTCCAAAATGTCTTTCATCCCAACTCAGAACATGTTGCATTCAGGGTTATAAAGGCAACGATATTGAGCTTAAATTTGCAAAATATATTTTGGAGAATTCAAAAGTATTACAGACCATGAGATTTAAGTGTAATCGTTATGTAAATATAAAACTAAAATATAAAATGTTATTGAAATTATATTCATTAACAAAGGGCTCTGCAACATGTAAAATTTTATATGATTGACGATATGTTAGCAATGGAGGTCTACATGGAAGGATCTGCGGCGTGGCAAGGGAGCTTCAAATATGGCATAGTACGTATTGTCCAAGTTTGTTCAATTTCTCAACAGTGGCTTTGATCTGTTGATCTATTTTGTTTTTGTTTCTAGTTTATTCAATTACTGATTTTGGTTCATTTTTGTCCTTATGGCAAACTATTCATAAAATTGAACAACAATGCAATGAAACAGTGAGTACCAAATTTAAATGAAGGTGGTTGATCAATGAACATGGTGGTTTGAAGGCTTCAAGTTTTTTCTGCACTTGTTCTTTTTCATGTTTTAACATTCTTCTTTGTAAACTATATATGAATTGTGCATTTGTGGCTGATAGTCTAACACACAACACTAACACGCTGTCACCATTATTAGTTTGAGAAAATTGAAGTGACTAAATTTGATCATATCACGTGATCGTGTCCGACACAAATACTCCCTTATGTAGTACATAGCACGACAACAGAGTTGAGTGCTGCCGGAAAAGGATCTAGCCGTTATGATCTCCCAATTCGGGTATAGTACCATTTGTACTTTCTCCATTGGAATCTTCTCTTCTAGTGAAAATAACCGCCGAAAGGTTTTAGGTTGAACTTGAAAAGCCAATCAAACCCGACGTAATAAATAAGGTACCAGTATCTAGTGCTGCTGGTAGTGATCAGTGTAAGACATAGGTAATCTATGAAGACCAAAACTTATTTTTGGAATGATTTATCTCTCAAGATGTTTGGAATGGCTTGATTGGAATAACTTCTACGGTATTGGTACAATTCACACCAACGGCATAAGACATATTTTTTTAGCAGCCAAATTCCTTTATTAACAAATTCATGATAACATATGACATGTTTTTTTCTGACCCGCTAGTTTTTTATATTTTTACAAAAATGACATAATGTTTCCATAATGGGCCGGGTTAGGAATTTTCATTTGGGCTACATGAGCTTGAGCCAAAAAGGTCCGGTTTCATTTGGGCTCAAATAGTAGTACATAAACTTGTGAATAAAGAAAGAAAAAAAAAAAATAGAAAACCTAAACAGGGACGTGTAATAATATACTCCCTCCGTCCCAAATTATAAGAGAAAATTGGTTAAAGAAAGTTGATGTATTTGGTTAAGAATTTGGACTAAATACATCAATTTTTGTTGACCAATTTTCCCTTATATTTTGGGACGGAGGGAGTATATGTATGTATATATACTGAAGTCTTCCTTGCTGTTCACCATCCCCCATCCAGATGCTGTCTTCCAGGAGGTCAACTCCAACCACAGATAGGATTAGCAACATGCCGGATGAAATTCTGTGTCACATCCTCTCCTTTCTCCCAACCAAATTCGCTGCAACCACAAGTGTTCTCTCTAATAGATGGAAACCGGTGTGGCTCTCAGTTGAGAGTCTTGACTTCGACGACAAAACCTTCAAGGATTTGGTTTCCTTACTCCATATTATGTACTCAACAATATCTTTGCGAGACATCACACTACCTATCCATTCTTTCCCTTTGAATGGAATAGTCATTCCGGTTGTTTTTAAATTTGCAAATTATTTTCAAATGTGTTGCGGGTTTGAGTTTGGGTGGAAATAACCCAAACCCAATAGGTGTGGGGTGTGTGTTGTTTTGCCACCCGAACGGTCTTTAGATTTGAGTGATGATTTCCGGTGTGAGTTTGGTAAGTGTCAAACCCGCACCCATGGGCGCCCGTTGCCATCCCTACCAAAAAGACTTCCATCCATTCGTTTAGGTTAAAATGTGGCGGATCTTCTCGCTTCAAACCAAACCAAGAGATTTCAATCGAATTTTAGAATTTGTGATGCAACGAGGAGTCCTGAATCTTGACTTCGACATGTTCAACAAACTCCGTTGCATCAAATTACCACCTTGCATTCTTAGTTTTAAGACCCTTCAAGCTCTTACGCTGCTAAAAGTGAAAATTGAAAATTTTGATCAAGTGGATTTTCCTCTTGTCGAAAAACTATTTTTGCATAGGATTTGTTTCATATCTCTTGAATATGTTGTGAAGTTTCTATTAGGTTTTCCTATTCTAAAGTATTTGTATATAAATTCATCTGTATCGAAGAAGTCACCTATTACAATGGAAGATGTGAATGCTTTACCTAATTTGGTCAAAGCAAGGATTTGTGAACAGAATACTCATGTGGCTTTGTTTGGCAAGACAAAGATTTTGCACATAGATAAGGTATGAAAATTATGCTCATAAATAACTATGTAGAGAAACCGTGAGTCAAATCTTCAGTAGTTTTATTATTTTATTTTTGTTTTAAAATGGTTTATAATTATACATTAAAATGATAATTGACCTCTGTTTTTTCTTAATTTGTATACAAAAACCTACTGAAAATATGTAATGGACGTAGTATAATATATTTTTTTTGAACAAGGACGGAGTATACTATATATATGTAATGGTTCCTCGTGCAGTTAAGGTTCGGTTCAACAAGATTTCCTGAGTGTTACAATTTGACAAACATGGAAGTTAGTATTCATCATGATCGCGTCTGCGATAAGAAGTGCACCTGGTTGCTAGGAATTCTACCATATTTTCCCAAACTTCGATATTTTATGATTCAGGTTTGATGTTATGAATTTGTTTTCCTTTTCGATTCTAGTTTTAATTTCTCATATTATAAAGAATAAAGAATCTCAAGTTCATATGATATCACAAAATAATACTATAGCTTTGTTGATTCCTAACTAGTATTTTGGCAAAAGGCTTGCTTGAAACAACTTAATTGCATGTTATATCTTAGAAGGATTCTTATATTTTTTGGATGGTTTATATGGTGTTTTAATTACTGTTGATTGCTGGTTTTCATTTTCCTGTGAATTTTGAGTATTAAACTGATCCATGGTTTTGCTATTTTTACACTTAAATATATTGTCACAACAGAAGTTTTATTTGGGTAGAGGGTTCAGATTCTGGTCATAAGTTTGATTGTAAACCAAATCCATTTTTTATTTATTTTCACCATCAGTATCCGGTCAATTGGACCGTCTAATCTATTTTGGAGGTCAGTTCTGCAATCAAGTGGTTCCAGCTCCCTCTTAGTTCTCCTTTACATATTATTGTTACTTACCTTTCTCTTGAATGAAGAACTTGGAAATGAGTGATCTTTACTTACCTTTTCCAATAATCTTGAGTCATTCTGCATAATGCAGAACTTGTGTTGTAATGTCTAAATAATCAAAGTATACCTTCTTTGCCTGTAAAAAAAGTTTATATTGGCAAAATTTGAAGGCAAAATTAACATTGACGAACTACGAGTTGGGTTGCATAAGTTAGGCTACCATTTTCTGGGATCTTTGCTGTTTCACAATTGATGGATGTAGAAATTATTAGTTTGTCAAACTAATTTGTCAACATGTGTCTTTTTTTTATTCTATTTCTTATTTTGTCTTTAGAAAGTCTTTCTAGTCTTGAGTATAAGGTAAAAAAAAAAATTGTACCTTTTAAGAGAATTAGTTAGTATCATTTAACTTTCTTGATGCACCTTTGTACAAAGACCAATATAAAAAGGTCACCGGCCAAAGGCCAATAGCCACCTTTTTGTGCTTTCTCTCAGTTTGGATCGTAGAATTTGAGCAACGAAAAAACACGCTCCAAATTCTAGTATCCGAGTGGAGTGTTTTTGAGGTTTTGGTGGAGGTGCAATAGTCTTAGGGCAAGGACTGATTCACTAAACCTTTTGGCCCAAACCCTAATTGATTTTGGTGATTTGATATAATTTAAAAATGCCACAAAAATACTATATATATATTGAACCCTAAACTCCTACCTATCCTTTGCTCGCCGCATTCATTCTCCATTAGAGAATGGCGTCTTTTTCCCGACTGTCAAGTCCCGCAGCTGATAAGATTAGCGACTTGCCAGATTCAATTCTTTGCCATATTCTCTCCTTTCTCCCATCCAAACAAGCTGCCACCACAAGTATCCTCTCAAAGAGATGGAAACAGGTCTGGCTCTCAATCTTCACTCTCCACTTTGATGACAAAATCTTCAAAGATTTTAACAGCTTTCGCAAATTTGTTTACTTAACCATGTTCTCATTGAGAGACAAAAAAGTTTCAATCCATTCGTTGACCTTTAGATGTAGTAGATTTTCTCGCTTCAACCAAAAAGAATTCGATCGAATTATTAAATTTGTGATGCAACGAGGAATCGAGAATCTTGACTTCGACATGTTCCATAGACAACGTGTTATCAAATTACCACCTCGCATTCTCAATTTGAAGACACTTCAAGTACTTAAGCTGGCAAACATTAAAATGGGAGATTTTGATCAAGTGGATTTTCCTCTTATCAAAACTCTTCATTTGCATAGGATTTATTTCATATCTCCTGAATATATTGTGAAGTTTCTATTAGGTTGTCCTATGGTAGAAGATCTGTATACAGAATCATTGGTATTGAATAAGTCACCTGTTCCGATGGAAGATTTGAATGCTTTACCTAATTTGGTCAAAGCAAGGGTTTGTGATCGGAATACTCCGATGGCTTTGCTTGGCAAGGCAAAGATTTTGCACATTGACGAGGTATGAATATCATGCTCTTCAATAACTGTTTAGGAGACTCTATGGTTTCACACTACTTCCCGTTTACTAAATCTTTGTTAGTTTAGCGTTTTATTTTCGTTTTAAAATGCTTTATAAATTTAAGTAATAATCGACCTTTATTTTCTAACAATGTAGTTTTTGGTAGGGTAATTTTGAAATCATCAAAATTATCAGTTACATACATCCACCTATGATGAGCTTTGGCTAGAAAATTGAAGAGGTTGTGTTGTGGTAGATCATGTTTGCCTGCAAGATTTCCGGTCAGTAGTATGAGAGAGTAGCAGTAAATTTCTCAGGTGTGGTATATGTAATGTATTGTAAGGTTTTCAAGTTACTTAAACTTAATTTGAAGTTTTCTTTCAAAAAAATTCTTGTACTATTATTGTACTAAGGCCTATTATATATGCTACAATCTGCTGTTGTAATAATTGCTGTTGATGTTCATCACAGCAATGTCTGTCTCTTTAGTCGTTACAATACATTTGTCTACATTGTGTTCTTAATTTGGGTGATGATCAATCTCATGCATTTTGGATTTCTTTTTCTTTTATATATTGTTTGCCTCAACAAATATATTATTTATTTAGGTCTGTTTGTGTATTTCTACATCAACATATAGCTTATGTTTTGCCATATATTTAACTTGTATTTCAAAGGTCATATACTGTTCTATAATCAAGCCTCTAAACTGCTCCCTCACTCATAGTTTCGCGCTTAAATACCTCTACCTCCTCATTTCTTTCATTTTTATCTGCATTCTCTCCAAAGGAAACCCTTCTTTTACTAGCGCTCTTTGCAGTTCACAGTGCTCTTCTCAATCTCGATCCTAGCAATTCCCTACAACCCGAGGGTGAGCACCATTGAAGGATCTTTGTTACATTGAACAAACAATACTCATATATGTATGAGGTTATTAAATAGTAGGAGGCCATTCTTTTTGATAAAGTATTGAAGGGAATTGTCTGAGATTAACTCTGCTTGGATTGATGTATTTGCGTTTATTTTTTGAATTTACACTTGTGAGACTGTTTATGGGACTGGTATTTTGAAACAACTTATTGTTGAGTTACGAGGGGGCAGCCAGGGGATCATCCATATTGGACAAGCGGCGGGTCCCGCTGAGCACAGCAACGGTGGTACAAGTACAAGTCTAGTGTAGGACTCACACTTGAGGGGGAGATTGTTGTGGCAAGTGTGAGGTGAGAAGTCCAACATTGCTTAGAAAAGTGGAGGTTGAACACTTTATAAGTGAGAAGACCCATAAACCTAACGCCTTAAGGTTTTGGGTTAAAGTGTGGTGTCAAACTCATATTTTTCAATCTCTATTTCATAAGCTCTCCAAAATAAGTGTTTATGCACTAAGCGCTTATATATTGATAATTGCTTATGATATAAACACTTAATTAAGGTCATTACCCATCAAGTTTCCTTGAGTGTTCAACATGTTTGTAAGAGCACTATAGTGATATCGAGTTTAGCACCATGGTTTCTATTCTTGATGCGGTAGTCTCCGCAACAGAATCACACCACAAATTGCAGTGCGATTCCGACTGCATCCTAACCACATTAGGAACCATATTATATGATTTCAATCATGCTCCTTCGATTAAATTAAATAAAAAACGATTGAACATATGAGTGCACCATGCATTTATGTTCACATTATTATATTTAGTGATGATTAGTGATATGTTACTTGATTTAGTGACAATTCGGTTATGTTAACTGCAGTTCGGTTATGGTTAGAGAACTGTGTCTGAACTATAGGTTCGATTCACGAACTGTTATAATGGTTCAGTTAATTTAAGATTCGGTTCGCACAGTTCTGCAGTTCGGTTCAGTTCACAGTTATTAGATAAATGTTAAGAGCTAGGGTGAGTAGGTGTTGTTCACCAATAAATAATTCAGTTCGCCGCATGTCACATACACAATCCTATTGCACACAAAGGCATGCCGAACTTGCAATCCTATCATAGATCATCGCCGCGTTAACTGGAGTTAAACGAGGAGGCCTCAAGTTAAGAGTTGTTATCGCCTTTTTTATCTGAGCTTCCACTGTTTTTTTTAATTTGTTTGTTGCTGAGTGTGCATTGAGCCATACTATGTTCGAGTCGATTCAAATCTTTGAGCCAACCTTTAGTACTGCTGCTTCTATATATCATAAAATTCGATCTTCTCATTTGCTGTGACAGCAATGGTTATTTTCATTTGAGCAGCAGTTTTGAAATTTATAGAACTGCCTGAAGCTGTATCAAGCACTTGTCTGTTTCTGAGGTGCAAGTTGCATCTGAACTTTGCTATCAAAGTTCTGTCCTGGACACGCCGATGCTGTTAAGGATTTCTTGAATCTTTTGTAGTGACTCTCCTTCTTTAATATGGGTTCTCAATATTCAAGGAGACATAGCATTGAGGTCTCTCGACCACCTCCACCTCATCACCATTATAAGATAAATTAAATGTTGATGGATCATATAAAATATCTTGAGAGACTATTTGTGGAGGTTTGATTGGAGATGTTCATGGTAAGTTTATCCGTGGCTTCTACAATAAGTTTGGTTATTGTATGTGTATAACTCAGGGCGCTTCGTATTGGAATAAAAGTTGCGAGTGAGTTAAATATTAAAAATATCATCGTTGAGATTGATTCTTTATGGATCTTAATAAATTAGAAACTCAATATTTGGTTCGTCGTTGTTAATACTTCATGATCTACGCCAGGTGCATTTCTCCGACCTCTCCTCCAAGAGGGGAACGACTGATTGTAGGGATGTACAATAGTTGATTTAGGCCGGATTTGGCCTAATCTGTTGTCCAACCGAGTTGGGTCTACAGGTCCGCAGGTTCAAAAATCAAATCTAATACCCAAACTGATTACATGTTGTACAACGAATTGGGTCAGATTCTATCCGCACATAAACGAGTTTGGGTAATTAATAGTTTGGGTTGAGTCAGCGGTTCACGGGTTGACCTGCAACCATACGAAGACTCCTAATTGATTGTCATGTATGTTGTGAGGCTAATCACAAAGTTGATAAATTTATATTATTGATTTGTGAGAGACATATGTCATGTGTATGATTTTTTTTTTTTTTTTATATTAATGCTTAAATACATTGCTGAGTAGATAATATTATTTATGTTTCTATTAATTTTTTTTTTGGTACAAAGTTTCTATTATTATTATTATTATTATTATTATTATTATTATTATTATGTGTATTCATTTTATTTTTTCTATATTATCTTTACAAATTTTTTTATTGATTAAACTTTCTATAATCTTTTTATAGTTTTTGTTTTGTTCATATTTTTATACATAGATTTATATATAATTTGTTTATTGTATTCATCTTATTCTTATTTTTATTAAAATTACAATAAAAGATACAAAATTTGAAATTTTATTAAAACTAATAAATAAGGACAAATTAGTAAAGTCGATAATAATTAATTTTATTATTAGAAATAGATATATGTTTTTATATTTTTGACTAAATATATGTTTTTTGTTAAGGAATGAAATATACGTTCTACTTTAAATTTTATTTATATTTAAAATACTTTTAAGATTTGATTAAAAAAAATCCATGATTTTTTTTATCCCTACATTTATCTCTTTACCCCAACATATTTTAAAATATTTTCATTCTACCCTTTTGAATCTTTTGTAGTGACCGTCCCTCTTTTAGTTTAATGTTGGATATATTGTGCTTTTTTTTTTAAAAAAATCTAAAAAAAAAAATACAAATTAATACATAAAAATAGAAATATAGATTTTACGAAGAAAAAAAATAGAAATATAGAAATAGAAACCTAAAAAATATTTTTCATAAAACAAAATAAATATAAACAATATTTTTTATAAGAATATAATCTATATATCTATTCTATACCTATATTAGAGGATACAAAATATTTTGGTATGGACTTTTCATAATACCAACAATATCCTTAACTTTTTTTGAGTAACAAAAATCTTTTATTAACAAACTCATTACCATAACAAAAGGTATGTCTTTTTATTTTTTTCTTCATAAGTTTGCATAATAAACCAAGACAAGTTTGACTGCGAGTGAAAATAATATCCGTTTTGCACAAAAGTAAGTCCAAAATTATTATTATTATTACTGTTATTATTGGTGATCTAATCGAATTACAAACAGAAAACCTATATATATTCACCCCAAACCAAAGCTCAATACCAACCTTCTGCTTGCGGCATTCATCATTGATAGTGATGATGACGTCTTCTCCCCGGCGGTCAATTCCAACGATTGATAGGATTAGCAATTTGCCGGATTCAATTCTCTGTCACATTCTCTCTGATCTTCCAACCAAACAAGCAGCCGCCACAATCTTCCTTTCAAAGAGTTGGAAAGATGTGTGGCTTTCAACCCTCGCTCTCGACTTTGATGATGAAACCTTCACAGACTTCAAAAGCTTTCACGAATTTGTTTACTCAACCATGTTCAAATTGCGAAATAAAAAGACTCCAATCCATTCTTTTACCTTGAAGTTAGGAAACTCTTCTCGCTTCAACCAAAAACAATTCAATCGAATGTTTAAATTTGTTATGGAACGAGGATGCGTGAATCTTGACTTCAACATGAATGGTAAATATTACGTCATCAAAATACCTCAAAGAATTCTCAGTTTTAAGACACTTGAAGTTCTTAAGTTGACAAACCTAGAGATGAGAGATTTTGATCAAGTGGATTTTCCTAAGCTCAAAACTCTTAGCTTGGATAGGGTCAAATTCAAATCTCATGAATATTTTGTCAAGTTTTTGTTTGGTTGTCCTGTTCTAGAGGATTTGCATACAAAATCAATTCAATTCCATGGTGCACTTTTGGAAAAGGAAAACTTGATTGCTTTACCTAATTTGGTCAAAGTAAGGTTTAATGATACTCATACTCCAATGTCTTTGGTTTGTAAGGCAAAGATTTTTCATCTAGAAAAGGTATGAGTATCTTGCTCCTTGTCTTCAAAGTTTATTAGTATTTTATGTTTGTTCTAGAATGTTTTTGCAATACATGCATATGTAATGTCCTCTACCAACTGCATACAAAAGGGATTATACATTTCTAATATATGTAAGTATTATGAAACTTTTACAGATGTCGATCTCGTCAGCAGGGCTTCCCGTGTTTCACAATTTGACTCACCTGGAACTTAGTGTTCATGATTATCATTATCTGTATTTATATGTAAAATGCACCTGGTTGCTTGGAATACTCCAATATTTCCCCAAACTTCAACATTTTATCATTAAGGTTTTGATATTTAGGATTTGTTTTCTTTTTCAATTCTAATTTCAAGTATTCTTTTTTTAAACAAAACATTATGTTAATTGCTGACAGGATTGTGGGGAATCATCACATACTAATTGTTTCAATTGTTGGAAGCGTCCAGATACTGCTCCCGAATGCATTTCATCACAACTCAAAACATGCCACATTAAACTTTACAGAGGCGGAGAATATGAGTTTGAATTTGTCAAATATATTATGCAGCATTCTAAAGTACTAGAGAAGATGATAGTTACATGCCTTTTAAACAATGAAATATTACATAAGTTATCTTCATGCACAAGGGGCTCTACGAGATGTAAACTTTTATTTGGTTGATGATGACGATGATATTTGCATCATCTTGTTTGAAAAATGTGTAGTGGTTTTCATGAAAGAAATGTTTTAGGGTTAATTACATTTGATATACCTGTTGGTGATTCTATGAATGATGATAAAATGTTAACCTTTAAATTTGATATATTTCGACAATTTATTTGTATTGTATGCCTCACTTTGTAATATATAGTTGTTGGATGACTTTTAAGGCCTTAAGAACTGTTATAAGCCTTGCTGGTTTTCGTGGCTGTAGTTTTCGATTTGTTGCAAATTGTGAGCACTATGTCGATCCATGGCTGTGCTATTTTTACTTAAATATTCAATGTCATATAGGTTATTAAAGGTGTAGTTAACATAGGTTCTGGTGTGCCCCAATTAGTTCTGACTATTATATTGGTGATCTAATCGAATTACAAACAGAAAACCTATATATATTCACCCCAAACCAAACCTCAATACCAACCTTCTGCTTGCGGCATTCATCATTGATGATGACGTCTTCTTTCCAGCTGTCAATTCCGACGATTGATAGGATCAGTAACTTGCCAGATTCAATTCTATGTCACATTCTCTCCAATCTTCCAACCAAACAAGCTGCCGCCACAATCATCCTTTCAAAGAGTTGGAAAGATGTGTGGCTTTCAACCCTCACTCTCCACTTTGACAACAAAACATTCAAAGACTTCAAAAGCTTTCACGAATTTGTTTACTCAACCATGTTCAAATTGCGAGATAAAAAGACTCCAATCCATTCTTTTACCTTGAAATTAGGAAACTCTTCTCGCTTTAACCAAACACAATTCAATCGAATTTTTAAATTTGTTATCGCAAAAAGATGCGTGAATCTTGACTTTAACCTAGATGATAAATATAACCTCATCAAAATACCTCTAAGAATTCTCAGTTTTAAGAAACTTGAAATTCTTAAGTTGACACCTAGAGATGAGATGTTTTGATCAAGTGGATTTTCCTCGGCTCAAAACTCTTAGCTTTGGATAGGATCGAATTCAAATCTCCTGAAAATTTTGTGAAGTTTTTGTTTGGTTGTCCTGTTCTAGAGGATTTGCATACAAAATTAATTAAATCCCATTGGCAAAACTCAAGTGCTCCAAAGGAAAAGGAAAACTTGATTGCTTTACCTAATTTGGTCAAAGTAAGGTTTAATGATATGCATACTCCTATGTCTTTGGTTTGTAAGGCAAAGATTTTTCACGTAGAAAAGGTATGAGTATCATGCTCCTTGTCTTCAAATCTTTGGTAGTTTATATAGTATTTTATATTTGTTCTAGAATGTTTTTACATGGTTTTACAATACATTTAAGAAATAAGGTAAATAAGCAGGAATACTAAGTTTCAAACTCCGGTCCTGCATATGTAATGTCCTCTATCAACTGAGTACTAAGGTTTAATTTGGAAGTAAAAACCTATAAAAGGGATTATACATTTCTAATCTGTGTATTATGCAACTTTTACAGATGTGGATCTCTTCAGCAGGGCTTCCCGTGTTTCACAATTTGACCGATATGGAACTTAGTGTTCATGATCGTGGTATGTATTACAATGTAAAGTGCACCTGGTTGCTTGGAATACTCGAATATTTCCCCAAACTTCAACATTTTATCATACAGGTTTTGATGTTTAGGATTTGTTTTCTTTTTCAACTCTAATTTCAAGTAGTATTTTTTTTTAAAACAAAATATTAAGTTAATTGTTGACAGGATTGTGGACATAAAACAAGTAGTTGTTACTATTGTGGAAGCATCCAGACAATACTCCTGAATGCATTACATCACAACTCAAAACATGCTGCATTAAATTTTCAAAAGGCGGAGAATATGAGTTTGAATTTGCCAAATATATTATGCAGCATTCTAAAGTACTAGAAAAGATGATAGTTACATGCCTTTTAAAGGATAAAATATTACATAAATTATCTTCATGCACAAGGGGCTCTACGAGATGTAAACTTTTATTTGGTTGATGATGATGATAATAGATGCATCATGTTGTTTGAAAATTTTGTAGTGGTTTTCATGAAAGAAATGTTTTAGGGTTAATTACATTCGATATACCTGTTGGTGATTCTATGAATGATGGTAAAATGTACAACTTTGATATTGTTGCGAATTGTGAACACTATATAGTTGATGCATGGCTTTGCTATTTTTACTTAATTTCAATGTCATAACAGAGATTCTTAATTTGTTCACTATATAAAATGTGATAGTTACTTACTGATTCTCAGGGGCGTCTCCGAGTTTTAGGAGGCTCTGTGCAAAATATAAAAGTAGCCCCTTAATAAAAAAAAATTAAAAAAATTATCGATTTAAATTGCATATAATATAAAAAAACATTCTTGTAAACATATAAATTATCAATATTAAATCTTACATTAAATTAAATGGAACAAGAAATACAAAATAATTATCTTTGAATATAACGTCAAAAAAGAATATCATAATCTAAGATTAAATTTTATGCAAAGATTAAAATGGACTAGAACTATATTTACGAGTATAGATAACTAATATATTGATACTCATGATATTTATGAACATTAACAATATATAACTATTATTTTATGGCCTAAAAATTAATCTATTAATATACATCTGATATTTTATAGGTATAAATAATATATAAGTAATACTATTGGACCTCAAAATTTTGAGTTGAGGCCCTCAAAATTTTGAGGCCCTATACCGTCGCACATCTCGCACATGCATGTGAGCCTCCGCTGATTCTACTCATGCATGCATCATGGCTCAAGTCATCTAGTCAACAAACAAAGATTGAACTTCCACAAGCTATGTAATATAGTTCTTGTAGCTCTGAACATGATACTCTAATCTCAACTGATGAGGCTAACTAGTAATTCACAGAGTTGTATTTTGAAACGACGAAATAGTTATCACAATATTGTCTCAACAGCTCGTCCTAGCTTGAAGGACTGTCCAATACATAGAAACACTACATAACAAATAAGAATTTCTGCCTCAATTTCAAGCTTCAATCCTAAAATTTAACAAACACCAATCCTAAACAGTATAAGCTAGCTACAATCCTAAAACTACAAGGACACAAACAATTTACATAAACAATGAAATTAAGGCACAAACAAAACAATGAAATCGGAAAACAATGAAACCAGGGCACAACAAAACAATGAAATTAGAAAAGAAATCATACGGTGAGGAGCAAGGTTTTCAATTGCGGTTGCGGTCGTGGATGCGGCAGTTGTTGCGAATGCGGTCATTGCGGTTGTTGCGGCGTGAAATCATTTTGAAATTTCACAAGTTATATAAAATGAAACTAGTATGTAAGTACATTATTTATCCACCATTACATAGTCTTAGTTTATTCCATAAACAATAATTTGAATGTATTGAAAATACACGGTTGATAGATTGTTGAAAATAAGATTTTTCATTAATTTGACACAAATTAGGATTTGAAGTTCATAAATTTTATTTTTTGGTGAGAAAATTTGAACGAACATCGCCGAAAACATCTGATGCGGCTTTCGATGCGGTTGTGATGCGGTTACGATGCGGCCGTACACGTGAATTAAGATCACACCGCAATTGCGGTGTGATGCGGTTGCGGTGGCTACCGCGTCAGCAATACTG
The DNA here is from genome assembly GCF_020283565.1 of Trifolium pratense. Classification (NCBI taxonomy): domain Eukaryota; kingdom Viridiplantae; phylum Streptophyta; class Magnoliopsida; order Fabales; family Fabaceae; genus Trifolium; species Trifolium pratense. Next base: position 51,250,374 of record NC_060061.1, read on the forward strand.
CGGCCGCAATTGCGGATGCGGACCGCAATTTAAAACCTTGGTGAGGAGTGAAATTCGGAAATAGAAAGTGTTTGTAAAAAGTTTTTTTCATTAGCTTATAGTTTCTTTTTATTTGCTCTTTCAACCGGCGTTTGAACTTATAGCATTTTATAATTTTTTTTTCATACCCACTAAATATACATGTTTTTTTATGTCATTTTATATTTATCATCAACTACTTTAAAAGCTAATTTTATCAGACACTTTAATTTCAACCAGTTAACTTTTCAGATATTAGCTCTAAGCTAAATGTTCAACATGACTGGATTGTCTCCAATCAATTGAGAATTCAGTTAAATCTTAACCATTCATTATTTTGTAACATGGGGATTAATAATTAAATAAGAAAAAATCGAGGGCAAGAATCTACACTTTATTCCCTCCTGTGAGATTGTCACGGGAGACAGTCATATCCCCTTTTCAGCTATTAGTTAGCTTAGCTTATAAGCTATCGGCTAATTTATAGTTTATTTTTACCAAACAGACCCAATAGCTCTACTTAATGCGTATCTTTTATCATTTATGTTTCTATTTTTATGTTATTCTTCTTATTTTTTATCATGATGTTTTTTTTTTTTGCATAATTTTTTATTGACTTTTGTTCCTATTTTTATGCTTATTATTGTTTTTAATAGAATATTCATATGTCAAAAAAAAATTATTAAATTGAATTCCTATTTTTATGCGGAGATTGATGTTCTTCCCTCCTTTTTTTTTTCAAAACAAAAATGAATAAAATAAATAAAGAGGAAACGATAACAGTGTGTGAAAGATAAGATAACAGTAAGACAAATTATCCGGAAATATTTAGGAGTAAGTCATATATATATATATATATATATATATATACTCAGAGATAGGTTTTCACAACATATAGACAATTTCTTAAAAATTTCATAAAACGCTAGCCACCAATATCATCAACAATGGAGGAATTCTTTGACAACAATGGTCAATTTAGATATACAACAAACTCATCTCCGTATTTCACAAATTCATACAACAACAACAACAACAACAACAACATCATGAATTCATGCTTTGTTAATTTGTTCCCAACATCGATAATGAATGAAGGAAGCTATCACAACACAAGTGAAAGTGTAATGAAGTCCCCGGTTAGATACACAAGCCAAAACAACATGAGTTCATTTACTTTGCCCCCAATATCAAGAATGATGGAAAGATATGACAACAAAAGTGAAAGTGAAAAGAATTTATCGTTTAGATACACAAGCCAAAACATGATGCTTTTGAAATCGGCAATAAAGAACTCGATGAAGAAGAAGGCAGGGAAAGCGGCTTTGTTAGCTGAAAGGATGATCATAAAGGCAAAACGTACATCAAGAAGTGAATGTTTTAAACGTCGTCAAAACTTTAAAACCCAACCTTCTAGATTATCAGTCATGTCTGATGCCCAAGAAAATATTTCAGTGGTGTGAGAGTTATGTACTCAGCTTCTTGAACATTTTTTCAACTCACATCTTGTATATTTTTAGGGTTATAATCACATTTGATATACCTATTGGTGATTCTATGAATGATGGTAAAATGCACAACTTTTGTGTATTTTGAAAATTTATTTGTAAATTGATATATTTGAAATTATTTTTGATTGCTTTGGAGGTGTGTTTTGGTGTTTGAATGTCAAATTTCACTAGTATTTTTATATATATTTTATGCAAGCTATGACCTATTTATTGGTGTTTTATGTGAGAGGCAGTATATCCTCAACTGTTGAGATAAACATTTTAATATGATTTTGAAATTAGTGGTTTTTGAAGCCTTCGAGTTAATTAGTTTTTGTTGAGTTGTAATTAGAAGTTTTGTCAAATCAATGATATTTTCTCAGTTGAGCCTTAGGCTGGAAAGTGATATCAATATAATGAGAGGAAGCATGTAACTATAATAATAGTCTTTTATAAGATTCTAGAATTATGTTTCTTAATTTCACTCCATTTTCAAAGAAATCCAAGTTCTTATGAAAATATTAACATTATTTGATGTATACTTTAGTAATTTTCAAAGGATTATGGTTATAACTCATAATTTGTTACCATGTACTTATAATATTTATATTTGATTTATTATTTAAAGTAGTTTAAGGCTACCTCACAAAGCTCGGGTTGAGTTGTTCCAGCAACATTCTCATCATTCATAAGTTTTCCTAACTTTTTTGCACGTTATCAAGATGTGGCTGACATGTGAAAAAACTTTGTATTCAAGTCCTGCTCCTTTAACCAGGGCATCTTAACCCTCTACTTCCAACATGCTTCTTCCTGGACTAACAATCTTGCATGATTCTCCTGAAGTTGAATAATGAAATATCACGAATACATCTCCATTGCCATCTGCTGCTCAACGTTTTGATTTTTCAACCAATAAATTACTATAATCTAAATTTCTTTCTTCACTTTGACGACAAAACCTTCAAAGACTTCAAAAGCTTTCACGAATTTGTTTACTCAACCATATGTTCAAATTGCGAGACAAAAAGGATTCAATCCATTCTCTTACCTTAAAATTAGGCAACTCCTCTCGCTTCACCCAAAAACAATTCAATCGAATTTTTAAATTTGTTATGGAACGAGGATGCGTGAATCTTGACTTCAACATGAATGGTAAACATCACCTCATCAAAATACCTCAAAGAATTCTCAGTTTTAAGACACTTGAAGTTCTTAAGTTGACACACCTAGAGATGAGAGATTTTGATCAAGTGGATTTTCCTCAGCTCAAAACTCTTATTTCCACTTGCAAGACTCAAGTGCTCAAGAGGAAAACTTGATTGCTTTACCAAATTTGGTCAAAGTAGGTTTAATGATACGCATACTCCAATGTCTTTTTCATATGTTATACTTTTTGTACCAACAATCTATATTTTTACTCTAAAAATTGTGATTTTTGTCATAAAGGTGATTTATTGTCTCCAACATTAAATCTAAAGATGAAATATCAAAATTTCAGACCAAAATTCACATTTTTTACGGAAAAAAAAGGGAAAAATTGAAATATGACTAAAATTGCAACAAATGTGAAAATACGGGACTTAAAAAATTAAATATATGTCATTTCATATTTATATATGCTAGTTCAATTGCTAATTTTATCTAATACAATAAATGCAATTAATTATGAACTAATATTTACACGAATACTTGAACTAATATGTGTACCGAGTTACTTATAGTCATCAATAATAAACTCTAAATTAATATTTACATTAATATTTGTAAAAATATGTATACCGAGTGATTTAAAATCATTAATAATACATTTAAATTAATACTCTATATATAAAAAAAATAAAAAATTTGGGGTTGGGGGTGGGCCGTGGCCCACCTCAGCCCACCCCTAAGATTTGTTTAGAATTTATTATAGGATTAGTTTTGTTTTAAAAATATATGATTTGTTTTTATGTAGCTCTATATATAGAGTCATAAACATAATGAATAAAACAAGAACTTTAATATTCTTCATATAACCTTATATTTGAGGAGAGTTTTCTCCCTAAATTTATATCTCACCAAATTCCGCAATACAAAAACACAAAAAACCATATCAGTGGTATCAGAGCGCTAAGGTTCAGATCTGTGAAGATGGAAGAAGATGATGAAGACGAAGAAAAAAGAAGAAACCATGAAATCAACAACCCATAACTTTGATTGCATCTTTATTATGAAGATGTGAAAAAGAAGAGAAAAACAACCCATAGCCAAAAACCATAACCATAACCTACACCTTTCATACGTTATATGCGAGATGGTTTCATGTATTATATAACCCATAACCATAACAAATACATGAAAAAAGCTCAAGTCTCATATGAAGTTGTAGAAAAACCATAACCATAACCTGCATCTTTCATATGTTATATGCGAGATAGTTTCATGTATAACCATAACAAATACATGAAAAAAGCTCAAGTCTCATATGAAGATGTAGACAACAAAAACAAAAATCAACATGAATCTCGGGCTGGATACAACATAAAAATATTCAGTCAGGGAGGAGTGTTAAACAAAAACAGCAACAAAGAATGTGGATGAACAACAACAACAAAAAAAATTAACATGAATCTCATGCTGGATACAACACAAAGATATTCAGTCGAGGAGGAGTGTTCAAAAAAAAAAAGTTTTTTCAACTCAAATCTCAGGTCGGATACAACACAAAGATATTCGGTCAAAGAGGAGAGGCTTGATAAACAAAAAATACAATAAAATTTCAGTGCAAATCTCAGATTGGATACAATAAAAAGATATTTAGTCAAGGAGGAGTGTTGGGAATAATGCCTAAATATCTTTTTTGAAAGATTTTAGATTTAAATATTATTTAGATTTATATTTAAAATATGATAATATTAGATTTTATGATTTATATTTCTATTTAGAATATTTAAGATTTGTTTAGAATTTATTATAGGATTAGTTTTGTTTTAAAAATATATGATTTGTTTTTATGTAGCTCTATATATAGAGTCATAAACATAATGAATAAAACAAGAACTTTAATATTCTTCATATAACCCTATATTTGAGGAGAGTTTTCTCCCTAAATTTATATCTCACCAAATTCCGCAATACAAAAACACAAAAAACCATATCAAAATACCCATCTTATTTTCGAATATAAAAATATTATCGTTCTATCTTTTCCAGTACAGGTTTATCCTGTCTTGTATTATCTTGTTCCTGTAGTGTTATGTCCAGTTGCTTTATGAATCAAACGCACAATTTCTTAAAATTTCATGCAACCCTAGCCGCCAACATAAACAATGAATGGATGCTTCGACAACAACATCGTGAATTTACGCTTTGCTAATTTGTTGTTCCTAACATCGATAAAGAAAGAAAGCTATCACAACACAAGTAGATACACAAGCCAAAAGAATATGAATAATTTATCGAGAATGATGGAAAGTGAAAAGAAGTTACGGTTTAGACGACGGCGACTTAGATATACAAGGCGAAACATAATACTCCTGAAATGGACAATCAAAAACTCAATGGTTAAGAAGGGAGGAAAAAAAAGCTTTGTTAGCTAAAGTATAGTAGTTGATATTATTTCATTATTTGTGCTAGTTTTTAACGCCACTATTGTTTAATCTCAAATTAAGTTTCAGTTACATATTGGGGCCTACATATTCACAATAAATGAAAATTATGCTCCAGGTTGTTTTAAAAAAATTGCTACTGACGGAGGTCATATATACTTCAAAGTTTTCACCAAAATAGCATTGTTCAATAGCGTCAAACTACATAACTTGATCAAAATATATACTTCAAACATTATTTAGGAAAAATAATAGTACATATACAAGAATGATTTAATCTTAATCGGAGAAATTTCGTCTGTCGAGTACCTAATTCATAGGGTGAATTTTTTTTCTTGAAAATGATATCCGGTCGTTTACCCCTTGCTCAGATTTTTTTTTCTGTTTACCCTCTGCAAAAAATAGATTCCCTCATTTACCCCTAGGTGTATTAGCAGGACATCTGACTGTATAAATCTGCTGATGTGGCTTGTACACGTGGAAAAAAATTCATTTGTATTTAATTTTAGAATTCCATGTCATCTATTAAAAAAATTTGAAAAAAATAATTAAACCTTTTTTAATTAAGAATTCATAAAATTGATAATTTTGCTTCCTAAAAATTCATAAAACCCATGAAATCGATAATTTTGCTTCTTAAAAATTCATAAAATTGATAATTTTTGTTTTTTAAAATTCATAATAAGCTTTCCGTAAAAAAAAAAGCATAATAAGCTTGCTGCATAATTTTGCTTACTATGCAGACCCAAAATTATTGCATAATTTGCTGCATGATATATCTAATTCGTTGTCTGCTTCTTTGGCCAGAATCGTCTTCTTCTTCACTAGAATCGTTCGTCTTCTACTTCTTTCTATTTCTAGGACAAATGATTTGGTTGAAGAGCAAACACGATTAAACTTATACGACTTATGGCGTGGAATTTTAAAATAAATATAAATGAATTTTTTTCCACGTGTACAAGCACATGTCATCAGATTTGCACAGTCAAATGTCCTGCTGTACACCTAGGGGGTAAATGAGGGATTCTATTTTTTACAGGGGTAAACAAGAAAAAAAAAATCTGAGCAGTGGGTAAACAAAAATTTGCTTATTTTGCAGGAGCAAATAATCATTTACCCAAAGAAAAACTATTTACGAAGAAAGAAAGTTTTCATTACGTCGTTCTTGAAGAGATCACTAACACCAATCGAAAGAGAAGCATGTGTCAAAACGTCAACATATGAGAAAACTCCAAGTTTAACAAAAAAAATCTACACATCGATTCTTTTCTCTAAAGAGAAACAAATTTTTTTAATAAATAAATAACAAAATAAGATAAATAAATAATCTAAAAAAACAAAAAAAAAACAAAAAACAAAAAAAAAACGCTGCTATAAAAAAGGAGAAACAGATACCACAGCACGCTCCATAAACCCTTCTTCCATCATCGTCGGGATGTCGCAATCGGAGGAACCAGTGGCTGCGGTGGATAGAATCAGCCAGTTATCAAACGATATATTATGCCACATTCTCTCCTTTCTCCCAATCAAACAAGCTTTCACTACCACCATTCTTTCTAAGCGATGGCTTCGAGTCTGTTACTCACTCACCGTTCTCAGCTTCAACGACGAAACCGTCGCAGACTACGAAACATTCCGCCGCTTTTGTCGCTTTATAGATACTCTCATGCTCTCTAACCAACAAGAATCTCAACTCAAAACGTTTAGCCTTAAGTGTCGTTTTTGGTTTAACGACGACAATCATCGAAGCTTCGACGGATGGTTAGAAGCCGCTAAACAACGTCGTGTCGAGGAATTTCATATCTTCCTCAACAACGTTACCATGAGTTCCAACATTTTCATCTCTCAAACCCTTGTTGTTCTCAAACTTGAGAACTTAAGAGTTGAAGATGAAAATTTGTGTGTTGATCTTCCGTCGCTTAAAACCCTACATTTGAAATATGTTTGTTTTGAAAATCAGAATGATATCAAAAAAGTTCTTAAGGCTTGTCCTAATCTAGAAGATCTGCATACTTCTTATCCAAGGTATTGTTTCCTTCTAACGTCATCCTCTTATTTAGAAAAAAGGTTAAAAAAAAAAGGCCGCCGTTGAGGTCGTAGTGGCTTTATGGATTTTGCGATTTCGACTGTTATGCCGATGTGTTATAAATTGCTTGTCACGTTGTGAATTAATCACAAATGTACTTGGTCTTGTTAAAAGTATTTGTTCTGTTATATAATGCATAATAACTTAAATTTCTAGTCATGAGCTTAGCTCAGTTCGAACCCTTTCATCCCACTTATCTACCTTAAGACTGGAACCCTTTCATCCCACTTATCTACCTTAAGACTCTTTTTGGATTGATGGAATGCCATGGAATGGAATGAAACATACTGGAGTATAATAATGTTTCATTGTTTGAATTTGTAAAATAATAATGGAATGAAATCCAATACCACCACTTACCTTCAATTTTGTTCATCTTCTTTTTAAAATATTCAAACAGTGAAAGGGAAGATTTATTCCATTTCGCTCCATCCCATTTCACCGCACTCTATTCCGCTCCGCTCCATTCTATTATATTCCATCAATCCAAACAGAGCCTAAGGTGGAATTTCTAGTCACTAGGTTACTCTTATGTCCCGTCTGTTTTCACGGTAACCGACTGTTTTTAAAACTTTCCAAAAATGTAACAAATTAAATCATGACACGATTTTTCCAAAAACTTTTCCTTATTTTGTAGTTTTTTTCTTCAAACTTTTGTACTATCTTCAATGGAGCTAAATTCCATACTTTTTGTCATGTTATTATACCTAAAACTTACTATAATACTCTAAAACTTCTAACAAAAACCTTATATGACTGAATGTCACCAGGTACATAAGAAGATGTAAAAAGAATAAGGAGTTTAGATCCTTGTTCTTGTCCAAATTAGTTAAAGCTGATATCGGTTCGAATGATGTTCCGTTTAAAGTGATTTATAATGTCAAGTTTCTACGCGTAATCAAGGTAAAGCCTTCTTTGAAGAAGAATATTAAAGAGTTCTTCAAAGGCATTCCGGTGTTTGGAAACTTAATTCATATTGAACTATGGTTTTATGGCTTCTTTCATGGTTGGGATGGTGTTGTTCAATTGCTCCAGCATTGTCCCAAGCTTCAAATTCTTTACATGAGAAAGGTTCGTTCCTCGAGTATTATGTTGTTTACTTAACAAAGTTGATGTGTTTGGTGTAAAATTTAGACCAGATAGATTACCTTTTGTTGAACCATTTTTTCTTATATTTTGGGACGAAGGGAGTATGTTAATTTGATGAATGTTGTTCTTATCCCTTTTGACAGTGGAATACCAGCGTATCTAAGGATTGGGAATGCCCAATTTCGGATCTTCAATGCCTTTCATCTCACCTCAGGTCATGTACTATCTTAAATTTTGAAGGCTCGGAAAATGATCTTCGGTTTGCAAAATACATCTTGCAGAATGCAAGGCGTTTAGAAGTGATGACTATCGGTGTTAATACTAGCTCCTCAGATGGAATGCAAAAGCATCAAATTATAGAAGAATTATCCACCTGTCCAAGGATGTCTTCGGGATGTAAACTTTCATTTTAATTTATTTAATTTCTAGATATCAGTGTTTTTCATTAGTTTCTATTCTAATAATATACAACCATTGAATTTGATGGTAATTAGTATGAATGGATTCTAGGGTGGACTAGCAATGTTGCTCGATATCGATTTTGTTTTGATGCTTTTAATTTAATTTTGGTCTATTGCATTGCAAGTGAGAATTGTTCCATTTCCGATTTGTTGTTGGAGTTGTTTGATTGTGCTTGTTAGTGAAATATGTTGGCATTAAAGAGCTTGTGATATAACAATAGTTAATGTTATCATATACATTGCTGCGGCCACTATTATCCTTTTTTTGTTAGCAGTAGAAAGATTCAAAGGAAATGCATAGTCAAGAGGTAGTTAATACTTTAATTGGTTACTTCATTACAATTTTGCGTGATTTTCTAGTTGTACTTTTTGTTTGGCATCATAGAATTAGATGAAAATGAAGCACAAGGTTTTCTTCTTCTATTTCTAGAATCCACTATTTATTTGATATTTTGTTGGTTAATTGGTTGATTTTTGAATAAGTAGTTCTGTGAGTATTATTATAATGGTCTGGAAATATGCTATTTTCGGCTTTGTAGCATATCTTAGAGTAAGGTATATGTAATATATGTCTGAACTGAATGGTTTTAGTTGCGATAGATGGAACCCGGCTTTCATTTCCTATGAACCTGCATATGATATTTGATTTTGAAGCTGAAAAATTGGACAGGTTAGATGCGGACGATATTTGTGTTTTGTTATCAAATTTGTAGAGGTTATAATAGTATTACTTAAAATTGTTTGTACGATTATTGGATTCATATTCCAGGGTTTATTAAGAATTTGGGGATTTTGATTTTTAAGTTTAAAAGAGATTACGGGTGGGATATGGGGTGGAGGCGGAGGTTGTTTGTTTGGGAGGAAGAGCTTCTTCTTTGTCTATTGGAGGCGCTAACGCATGAGTTGGTGTTTTCAGTTGCGAAAGATGAGTGGAGATGGAGATTAGAGGACGGTGGGATGTTTTCGGTAAGCTCGATTTATGGGTATCTAGGCCGTGTCCCCTCTTCGGATTCGATGTTCAATGATCATGAGTTAGGTGTCTTTGAGAATATTTGGAAAAGCCCCGCTCCTTCTAAAGTTATTGCCTTTTCGTGGAAGTTATTGCGTAATTGAATTCCAACAAGGTGTAGTTTAGCTCTTAGAGGGTGTCAGCCGAATGGGGGGTCTCGGGATTGTGTGCACTGTAATGGGTGCGAGGAAACAGGGCTGCAACTTTTTCTTTTTTGCGAGTTTGCTGCTAAAATTTGGAACGCGATTTTCCGGTGGCTTGGTTTGGTGATTGTCATTCCACCGAATTTCTTCTTGCTGTTTGATTGTCTAACAGGGGCAGCATGTAATAAGAAAGTTTGGAAAGATCCGGACAAAATAATTGATGAGATCAAAGCTTCTTTTGTGGCGGTGGGGGTTTGAGCCGACATAATATACCGATGTGCTTGTTCTGCGAATGGTGCTGGGATCCTGGGCTGTGTCTTCGGCGCTAATTGGAGGGGTGGAGAGTTTTTCACCCGCTTCCGGTCTGGTTTGTTTCTGCAGGAACAGCAGGCCTGGTTGCTGGTTTTTGTGGTGTGAATTGTGGTCAACTGGGAGGGTATGTGGGGTTTTTGCTTGGAGCGGTTGTTTGGGGTCTGCTGGGTGTTAGGAGAGCTACATATGCTCTTTGTTTAGATGTTTTATTTTCTGTCTTGTACATCTTGTTGTATTTCACTTATCAAGTACTCCTTGTACTTGCTTTTTTAATAAAATTTGTCTTATTAAAAAAAATGTTTAAAAAGAGATTAAAGAGTGCATAAAATAAAGATTTAAGCTACTTTGAGGTGTATTTGAGTAAAAATTTGTGCATAAAATAAGATAATCCTAGATAGATCAGCATTTTTGTGCATGAAAATCATGAAAAGAACCAAAGTTTACGCATTTTGGGAGATAAATAACTAAAATGTTACAAATAAAAGATAAAAGATCAAAATATTAAAAAAAAAATAAAATACTAGTTTAAGTCACGGTTTGTATTTTATAGGGACTAGTTTAAGGACTAAAAGTATTCTTTACTAGCAAAACAAGTTTAACATGGACTATTTTTACATTCTACAATATTCAGAAATGATATATCAACACAAATTCTAGACACAAACCAAACAAATATACACATTTTTATTTTTTAAATAATATAATGTTCTACAATATTATGGAAGACTATCTCCATTAAAATTAAATAGAGATAAAACTGAAAACTTCGCATAACAAGATTAACCATTTTCTAAAGATACATGTTGTGTTACCGCATAAGCTTCACGTGTGTTTGCCTACGTAAACACTATGGTAAAGTTTGGATGGAGGAATGTTTTGAGGTAAATTAATTTTTTTTAGGGAATTCATATTCTTCTATCCAAATTTCCTTGTTTAGATGATTAATTTGGGGAATTTTCACAATCATGTAAATTTATGAAGTATTTGTCAAAGTTAAATTTAATGAATTTAAAATCACACATAAAAACTATGAATTTGAAATTTCTTCCTCCCGTATATTTCAAAATTTACAAATTGACACCGATAAACATTTTTAAATTGCAAATAGAACCCTGAATTTTTTGAAAAATTACAAGCCCCTAAAAATTTCAAATTAGTCCTTTAAATTGTTGAAAATTATAAATTGATCCCTATTTATTGAAGTTAGACACCCATAGTGTACATGTATAAGTATTGAAGTTATTACCCATATGAATATGAGTCTCAGCACAAGTATTTTTTGAAACTATAGAGATATGGAAGCACTTGAATTTTTTGACTAATAGTCAATTAAAATAGTTTATTCTTCGTGTCATATCATTAAAATGAGATTTGGATCCTCTCCAATTATTGTCTCAAGTTTTCTCTCCTTTTGTTAATCTAATAGTTGACAAATGAGACTTGAGAAGAGAGAGAAAAAACATGGAGTGATGTAAAATACAAGATTATTATTGTTTGATCGTGTAAAATTGTTTTATACTTTGTTTGCATATATCCTTTTATTTTAATTTTTCTTCTCATTTTTTAATCCTAGAAAAACACTACTCCTTCTGTCCCAAAATAAATGACTTATTCGATCACATTCATATTTGTCAATGCACAACTTTAATCATTAATATCTTAAATTATCTATTATTAAAAATTAAAAAAATTATATATTTTTAAAATACTCATCGAGATAAATCAAACAACATTTCATATGCTAATATTTGCATATACATATTAGTAAAAAAAAAATCAGTCAAAGGAGATCATATGAATAGTAGATAAAGTAAAAAATAAGTCATTTATTTTGGGACGGAGGGAGTAGTTTGTTACATGAACAAAATAATGAAAATAAAAACTAACAATATTTTTTTTGACAAGAAAAAAACTAATAATATTGTGTACCATAAAAAATTTAGAATAGTGCTAACTTGTGTTCTAAGAACACCAACTTTTTAAAATTTTAAAATTTATTTATTTAAATTGTTTAAAAAAAATATTTATTTAAATATAAAATTTCTACTTTTTAGTCTTTAATATGTGCCTTAGCCAAAATTTAAAATAATTGTAGACCCAAAAAATAGGAAAATGATAACTACATTCGGGTTATTTAGTTAATAATTTTTTTTTTTGAATTTTATTTAATGATCTTAATATAGATTAACAAAGAAGATAAGGAAATAACTTTATAGAAAGAAAAAATATATCCTTATCAAAATAAAAAAAAAAAAATAGGTAAAGAAAGACAACTGTATGTAAAAAAATAGGAAATTGATAACAAACTCATAACACTAAGGCAAATTATCCGGAAATATTTAAAAATTTTATGAGTTTCTTTTTAATAAATCAAAAGTAGATATTATAGGTAGCATGAGGTTGTTACCATATCCCTTAATATCCTCACTTTATAGTTTACTCACTTTTCCAAAATATATATACTCTAAGGTCTTCTTAATATAGTGAACTTCTTAAAAATTTCATGCAACTCTACTTTGCCACCGATGTCAACAATGAACAACTACACAAATGCATACAACAACAACATCATGAACTCATGCTATGCTACTTTTCCCCCAACATCAAGAAAGAAGGAGATCTTTCACAACACAAGTGAAAGTGAAAAGAAATTCCCGGTTATTAGCTACACAAGTCAAAACATGATACTCTTGAAATCGGCAATGAAGAACTCGATGGAGAAGAATGGAGGGATGCAGGTTGTAACTTCCGCAAACGTCCCCAACATCAGGAATTCAACTACTTTTCCCCCGGTATCAAGAATGAAGGATAGATATGACGCCAAAAGTGGAATTGAAAACAAGTTTCAAATGAGTCAGTTTAGATACACAAGCAGAAATATGATAGTCTTGAAATCGGCAATAAAGAATTCAATGGAGAAGAACGGAGGGAAAGAGGCTATGTTCGCTAGAATGATGATCATAAAGGCGAAACATACGTCAAAACATGAATGGCATGAACGTCGTAAAAAATATAAAACCCAACCTTCTAGATTATCCAACATGTCCGATGCCCAGAACATTCCAAGACAATTCACTATTAAATCATTAGTGAAAATCGCCCCGAACAACATGATTTCAACTACTTTGCCCCCAACACCGAGAATGAAGGAAAAATATGATAACAAAAGTGAAATTCAAAAGAAGTTACCGTTTCAATACACAAGTAAAAACATGATACTCTTGAAATCGGCAATGAAGAACTCGATGGAAAAGAAGGGAGGGAAAGAGGCTATGTTAGCTAAAACGATGATTATAAAAGCAAAACGTACGTCAAAAAGTGGATGGCATGAACGTCGTCAAAAATTTCAAACACGGCCTTCCAGATTATCCTACATGTCTGATGTCCAAGACATTCCAAGAAATTTCAAATCATTCTATTATCAGGGTAATCTTTATATCAATTCCTTTCTATGAATTTTAGGTATATGTTTCAAATTATAGTTCTTAATTGTAGCATTATGCCTGTTTATTTGTTTGTGTTACTTTGATTTGAGTAGGGACCCAAAAATTATGGTGAAACACTAGTAAGACTTTTTGAAACCCTTGAGATGCAAATTAGAGAAAACCCATTAGTTTTTTACACTTAAGTTCTACTTAAAGTGAAATTGCTAATAGCCACTCTAGAGAAAAACAAAGTTTGGAAATTTAAGCACATGTTTGTAAATGCCTCCAAATTTAGCATAAGGGAATGTAGGATCAAAATATAGAATAAGGGATGAATATATATCTGGAATGGCAACTCAGTTAAAAAAGAAAAAAAAAAAAGAAGCAGTAAAAGGCAACTAATCTGAGTAAACAGGGTGACTTTAGTAACCCTCATTGTCATTCAGTCCAAAAGTTGGTTGATCCCCAAATGCTTAAAAAAAAAAAGAAAAAGAACTGAAGCTGACCATTGTGCCATATAGAAAACCCAAAAATAAACAAGAATGCTACATCTCTTATGTGAAAATTAGGTCTCATTTAGGACAAGGGTTTAGTGGAAAAATGAAGTTGATTTCTATGGTGCTGGATGTTGTGGAACAATGAGTATGAACTGCACACACACACATTTTGAAACAAGTGGGGAATGATCTATGATGTTTCAAAGAGGGTGAATTAGAGTGATTATTGTGTTAGCCAAATTTGAGGGACCTCTACTCATTTCTTTTTAATGCATGCATTTTAGACTTTTTGCTATAAATTAGTATGAACTATTTGTCAACATAGTTAGGATTTCAATTTTTTTTGTTCTAAAGAGCCAAATGGCTAAACTCGCACACACCAAGTGTTGAGAATTGAATAATTGTAAATTTGAAATTATACGTCAATATATAAAATATTCATTCAACTTTTTATTATTATGAGTTGTACCTACATGACGGATGTTAATGATCTATTTTGTTGCAATTACAATGCTAATTTTTGTTTTAAAGAATAGAAAATATTACTTATCGTATATGCATGGTATCTTTAATTTAATTAAGCCTTCAAACTGTCTAATTAAATCATTAGTTTGTTTTCAATTGATGCACATTTTTATATAGCCGAAAGGATTATTAAAATGTTAATAACCTAATATTGATTTTCAATTTTTCAATGTGTTATTAGAGAAGTGGTTTCATCGTAGCATGTAGAATTTTTTGAAGTATTTTATTTTTAGTAGAATAGATGATAGACTTATGGGTAATAGTAATTTCCAAATTCAATTGATCAAATGACTCAGTTTTTTGTATCAACTAATGTTAATTGTTGAAGGTCAATTTCAAAATCCACAATAAATCAATATTTTTGAGATCGGTACAAATATACAAATTTCTATTGTTAGAAATTAGACTAACGTGCAACTTTAAGATTTGATTAGTAACTAATGTTAGAAATTTGTATATTTGTATGGATCTCAAAGACATTGAATCTTAATTTTTTATGAATTTTATAGAGTTAAATATATTTTTAATCACTCTAAAAAATTACGACAAAGGATAAGAAATTATGGGTGAAAGTCATATCTACTTATAACACGTGTTTGAAACACAAATTGTCTAATTAGTAACCGGGAAACATTTAATCATCGATATGTACAAGCAAACACACACAAATAAACATGCTCAAGGATCAATTCTCATGGACGTATACAATATTGAGTTGTTGAACACACCCTCTTTGTTTTTTTGGTGGCAACATTTGCACTAGTTTGTTTTATATATTTTTTAAAATACTATGATCACTTGAATTTAATTTCTAAGAGTTTAATAAATATACATTAATTTTTAGACTAATATAGTCAATTAGAGGATGAGAGGATGTCGATTATAAATTGTACTTTTGATCCATAACTTTAACAATTTTTTGATTTTGGGCGCTTAACTTTCTTAATATCACTTTTAGCCTCTTAACTTTATTCCAATTTGCAAAAGACTAATCCACACTGATCTAAACTAAGTCAACACACGTGAACGGTGACTCATATGATATTCTTGAAATCTGCAATAACAAATTCAATGGATAAGAAGCTGAATACAAAAAAGTTATGTATACTAAATTTTATAAGTGACCATGTTTTATTTTTACTCAAGGACTATGTTAAAAAGTCAGATATTTGTACGGATTTAAAAAATATTTAACCTTAGATTTTTATTAAAAAGTCACATTCACTTGGTGGTGGAGCCGTTTGGGTTATCGTGAGTCTTAATCTTGGTCGTATTTATAGAGATGTGGTTTATTTCTTGATAATTACCTTTGTCATTCTACTGATTTTTGGCACTCTTAATATCATACTTCTAAAATCAATAAATAGCACTCTCAAATTTGGTCTCTCAAAAAGTTTATACAATAGTTCGAGGACTAAAATTATTTAATTATTTTTTTTGTCCATATAAAATGATTAAATATGTTTTTTGTCTCTATAAAATTATCAAATTGTCCATATAAAAAAAGTGACATGTTTTGGTTCTACAAAATTATTATGCACATAGTTTTAGTCTATGTTGTTAACCAATGTGTACTTTTGAACGATTATTTCACGGACATGTTTAGAACATTATAGAAAGTCCCTCATGATTAATCACTTTTTATCTTTTGGGTTTTGCTAACCTGTGCCCTTAAGAATGCAAAAGTGAAAGCATTATCTTAAATTTTGTTTAATTAATTTGTAATCAAATTTAAATAGTGAATTAGATGCATAAATTATAATAAAATATTTTCTTTTTTGAATTACTGAGATGTGCCCTAAGCCTTATCTTTTTATAGTATTTTAAATATGGATTTTGCTAACGTACACCCGCTTATTTTTAAGAAGGTGTGTGTTAGCAAGTTATAACTAAAAAGTAGTTAAATACACCTTAAGGTGCATGTTGCTAATGCACACCTTCTAAAAAATAAGTGGGTGTACGTTAGCAACTCCTATATGCATTTGCTATGATACACCTACTTAATTTTTAGAAGGTGTGTGTTAGCAAATGATAACTAAAAGGTAGTTAAATACACCTTAATGTGTATGTTGCTAATGCATACCTTCATAAAAAACAGTGGGTGTGCATTAACAAATATATGACAATAAAAAACTTATTTAAAAATAATTAAATTTTAAAATAATAGCAAGGGTAAAATTTCATGCATAAATGTTTTTTAGAGAATAAAATATAATTTTTTTAAAGTCTAAAATATGCTATCACTTATTTTTATATAGACAAAAATAAAATTATTTTTATATAAATTAAAAAAATATTTAACCAAAAATAAAATAATGTTCTACAAAGTAGCCCATAATTCTTCTGGAATCTGTGGATACAACAGCAACACACACGATTTTCTTCTGTGAACAGTACTAATGCTGACCTGTACAGTACTATATATATTAAATAGCATCGTTTCATTTTCTTTTCAGTTTTCAGTTTTCACAGTAGTAGAAACTAAAAAGTGATTACTTCCACCGCGTTAAAACTCAAAAGCTCTTTCACCTTCTCACTTCAGTTCTGATTCTTTCTGTGTTAACTTTCTCAATTCCAAACAAAAAAAAAATTACCAAAAAACGAATGGGAAAATGGAATTATCGTCCGTCGCGTAGATTCTTCCCTCGTCGCAGATCTCCTAATCCTCCTTCCATTTTCTACGACATCAAAGCACCTCTTCCTGGTAATTTCTTTCTTCTTTCTTTTTTTCTTTTTTTAATTTTTTTTTTATGATATTGTTTCTTTATTTGGGGGTGAGAAAAAAAGTTTTTTTTTTTTTTTTTTGTGAAATTATATTCAGTTAGTTAGAAAACCTAGTTGGAGAGGAAGGGTTATTGTTGTTGTTGTTGGGTGTAGATCAATGGTTTAAGAATTGAACCGTGAAGTGGCATTGTTTATGGTTGTTTTGTTGGTTTGATGTTTGGTTTTGTTTTTAAAACATTGGTACTAAGAGAATTTGTGAAATCAGAACATAAATAATGTGTTTTCACTGACAAATAAGTGAAGATTTTTTTACTTTAGAAAATTGGTTTATAATATAAATGATATGAATTTTGTTTAATTGTGTGCAAAAGGCTGTTCTTTGCATTGTATTTTGTTTTCTTGATGCAAGTTCTGGACATTTAGTGTTTAAAGTTAACATTTTTCGCTGTCTATTGCATATTAGGAAATTGTTTTGTGTAGTCTAAGTTGTTTGCTGAAAGCGCGTAATGGGTAAGGTTGCTGCGTTGTGACCTGAAATCACAGGTTCAAATCTTGGAATAGTCAATCCACTTATAGGGTAAGGGTGCGAACATCTACTCCTCCTAACTCCCACTTGGTTGGAGTTTGTTCGTGCATTGGATGATGGCTTCCATGAATGTAGTTATAATATAGGTTGTTTGATACAGCGTAGTTAGATGCGCTGAAAGTTTGAATCTATTTCTTTAGTAAGTGTGCTCTTGCGTTGAACCATTAAGATTCCTTTTCCTTTATTTGATGTATCCCTCTATTGATTGAAGAGATCTGTTCCAATTTCTAAGTTTTTAGAGAGGTTTCAGGTTTAAATTGAAACTCTCAATCTTGCATTCACCATGTTTATAATAAAGCTTGACCTTGTTTTCTTGTTTTAAAGAGAGGTATCCCGATTGAAGTTATAGCATAGGCCATTCTGTATTCAATAATAACATTGGTTTAAGAAACACTTTAGAGGTTTTACATACTTCATAAATTAGGTATTTAGCATTAGATAGTTTGTACGCTCAAGTAGTTAGAGAGATGGTATGGTTAATGGTATCACACTTGTACGAATTGGGGCATTTTGAGGTTCAGACCCTCAAAGTTTTGTAATTTATACTATACAACAGGGGAACTTGGTATTTTGAGGATCACTTGATAAGGTGAAGCTATCTTAAGCCATAGCTTTAAGAGGAGATGTTCTGAAATGGCAGTTTTCGTTGAAAGAGGGAAATCAGAATGCAAATTGGTGCATCTTTCATAAGGTGGTGCTCAAGCATTACCTTGAAGTTTGGACTCAAGACGTGTAAGCAGAAACTGACTTGCATGAAAGCAAAGAAGCATATATAGAATTGAAACAAGAAAACAGAAGGAAAGTTGATGTCTTGAAGGATGAAGAAACGGTGGTTGAAAAAAAACAGAAACGGAATTAGAACCTTCAGCAGTAGAGGGTAGGAGCATTTTTGTTCCAGCAGTAGTGGCTCCTGTTAACCCACCACCACAGCCCGAAGTGTTGGATTTGAGTGCTCTCCCAGCAGGGGCAGGTGATAGATCGTAGACCGACAGAGCTCTCGCTCATACGCAAGCTGACCAATCTTCCACCACCGTAACTGCCGGATGCAGTTCGTGGTACAGTAGCTAAAGAGGCCTCTATAGTAAACATTAAAACCGTTGTATCACTGCCCTACATGGTAGAAGGGTGAAGCGTGTAGGTCACAAACACCAATTAAGACATTGGACCAATTTGTTGCCCTAATTTGTGTCACCCATATTATTTGTTAAGTAGTTTCAAGCCCAACATAGTTGCAGTGGCTTAATTTTTATTCTGTCTGAACATTCTACACCAACTGGAATTTGCAAAATTGATTACCACTAATGGGAAGATATGAAGGGATGTTTCAAATCAAGTTTGGTGTTGAAATTGGATAGTTATTAGATTCAGGTAGTTAGAGAGAGTATATTATCACAATGTATATAAACAATGAAATACAGGAAAACAGAGGAAGAGGATATTGAGTCAATTTGTTAAAATTGAGCTCTTTTGACTTTGGTGGGGCAGACCCTATAAAGTTCTATGGTTCATACTTTAAAACAGGGAATTCTGACCTATTTCTTGCAAATAAAATTTCAGTTCTTATCGGGTGACTTACCTTACATAATTGAGTTGGTTCAATTGGCGCTGGTTCTCAAAAGTTTAATAAAAAATTCAGAATACTTGTGTGAATTTTCATATTATTTATTGTCATAGCTTTTATGGTTGAATTTTCTTTACCTGTGTTGTTTATGTCTGAAAACTATGATGGTAATTTATTATGTGTTGCTGTCCTTCTTCCTTGTAATACTGTATCTAATTTACTGAATTTCTTGTTTTTCAACCTTGTTAGAATTTCAGCACGATGGAATACCTTTATGGGAGAAAAAATATTGCACTTTGAGTGGACGTGTACCGTGGCAGAAGATTGTTGATTCCAAAAAGTTGATTTACTGCCACCATAATGTGCTCGATTGGAAGGATTCAGGGGCCGAAGAAGCATTTCAAAATGCCAAAAAACGTTACTGGGCAGAAATCAACAGTCTTCCCTGTGATATTTCGCTACCTGATCCAGATGCTTATATTGAGCAAATAGATTGGAATCCTTGTATTGACCCTGAACTGATAAAGGAATTAGATAATGCATTCTTTACTATCCCCGATGAACAAGAACAAGAGAATGCCATAAAATATAAAAGAACAAAAATATCAGTTGATGGTGAAAATCCTTGGGAATGTGCTGCATTATCTCTTGGCAGAGCTTCAGAAAATAAAGTCCAAGGACAAAACCAGGGGGATTATCATGATAATTCTGAAAATGTGGATACTACTGACAATCCCTGGGAGAGTAGCGTCTTTCGTGGAAGTCGAGGATTAACTGACAATGCTTGGGAAGGTGGTAATGATAAATCAAGAGGTTGGAATGAAGGAAGCAACCATAACAATCAGTGCCGAGATTGGAATTCTGGATGCTTAGAGACAGATAAAGGATGGGGAAAAATTAGGGATAATTCTTGGTGCCAGAAGCAGTCAAATAATTTGTCTAATATTGGCGGCAAGTCTTGGGAATACAAATCTAGTCAGCAGAATGCAATTTCAATGAACACAGGATGGAGAAACGGAGACACAAATGTGTCAAGATGGAAACAACAGGAAAAAGCTTATGTTTCCAGCGATTCGCAATTTAGAAGGAATAATCGAGGTGGTTGGTCTGGTGGGAATCAGAGTTATCAAATGAGGGAAGGCTCTAATAGACATAATTTAGGCTATAATGGATCTCAACTTCAAAGGGATGATAGTCAAACAGGTCATTATTGGAGGAGAGAACAAAGTAGAAAAAGGGATTTTCGCGCTTAATGGTTATTAAACCATACCACACCTCGTTTTTTGATGGACACTAGTATTTGTTTTTTGTTTATACTGGTCAATACTGATATGCCACAGGGTAACTGTTTGCCAGGATTTTGGAAGAAGGTGGTTACTGGTTGCTAAGGCTTCTCAAACAAGAACAAATTGGGGGTATTTGCTTTATCCTTGAGGTGTAAACTTTATTTCACAGTTTGGTTTTCTATGAAGAGAAAAACTTTTGGGTTTGTCTCATTTTGGTTAGTAGAGAACACTCACTTAGGTGCTTTTTGCAATGCTAAATCTCCTGTGTGCTTTTTGAGTGGATCTTTGGACAATGGATCAATAAGGCTTCCTTGCAACTCAATACCTTATTTTGTTTTGATCTTTGTGGTCTTTGTACTATGGATGTTCTCTTCATAAGTTTGAGAAGGGCCATTTAGCTAACCTTTACTTGTATTTTAGCTTGGAAACTTAATGTATATCATGAATAATAGTTTAATATTAGCATGGCAACGACTACCATAGACCACTTTGATAAAAAAATATTTTTAAAAAAATGTGGAGCAAACAAGGTGTGTTTTCCATTGTAATCAAATTTTTCTATATGTCTGAATCAAACTCATGACTACTTAAAAAATTCAAATCTCTTTTTATCCTGCTCCTATTCTTGTTTCTATAGTCACATTTGGTATTCGTTGAACCACATGTGTAACTATTTTTGTTCGATTTTTTTTCTTTCGATTTTATGGTTTTAATGACAGCGTTATGTGTGATTTTTGTTTCAAGCAGTTTCAAAAGCTCATTCCAACCAGTGAGAGTACGTTGGTATGTGATTGATTTTCTATAAATTGTTTGTGGATTTAGACGAATCAATTCGCAAAATTACTGCGAATTAGTACGTTGATACCAATTTGCAATTTTGTAATCATTGTAGCTATAATAATGTGATTACTGTCTATAACCCATGAAATGTTAGGACTAATTTGAGATATAAAGAAGTAGTGATAATGGTCATGGACTCATGGGTCACTGCTTTCAATTGGAAGCATTGCCTCTTATCCCAATCACTTCAAAATTTAATTGATATAAATGCATGATGAGTTCTCATATGGAGATTTCATCAATAACAGGGTAACCTGAATTGGTAAAAATATATACACATCTAAAAACACTTATTCTTGGAACAAATTTGAATAAATATTTAGACTAAGAGTATAATGTTGTCTGATTTTGCAGGAGATAACAGAGGATCCTAACTTTCTCCATCACTGGAATAATTACCTGAGCTCTATTGAGTATTGATCATACCAATAACTTAACTGCTTTGGGAGATGCATGGAATAAGTTGGAATATAGGACCAATGTTACGAATAATTGTTATGAGTCTGATGCATTGCATGAACAACGAATACTGAAGTCACGTCTTTTATTCACCGACAGAGATGTGGCAGCAGTAGCTGAAGCAAACAGTGGGGGAGTGGGTACGATGAGTGACTGACCGATTTCCTATCCAAACAAGGGAAGGAACTCTGAGTGACCGACCGATGCTGTTTGCATAGGTTAGCTTTTGAACTATAAATATGGACTCGGTGCATGCTTACACGAGCGCGCACTGAGAAACAATAAGGGTAGTGTCCGAGTGATGAATGATATTCTGAGGGTTAGAACAACTTATATTCCGTTGATGCTCTTGAGTCGTTTAGTTATATCACAACTTATCTATGCATTATAGAATACCACTAGTCTGTCCTCCTAATTGGGGAACTCGAAAACCTGTACTGTACACTACATTCTTAATAACCTCTCTGCCCAATTAAAACCTCTGTTATGGCATTGAATTTAATGGCAAATAGAACAACCATGGATCATTGTAATGCTAAAAAATCACAACAAATTGAAAACTACAGCTACGATAATGCAGATTGACAAACAGATAATGTAATCTGCATCAATATTTCAAGCAATCAAGGATTTTAAGTTTCAACCGACTAAAAAATCAAGCACTAAGTTTCAAGCAACCATATATTTTCCACAGAATAGAATAAAAACCTTCCATTGCATGGATTGGTCATATGATATTACTCCAAAAAAAAATGTCTGTCATGAAAAGCCACTAAACATTCTACAAAGGACATGGCGTAACTGACTAACCGTCATCGTAGATAAAATAAAAGTTTACACCTTGTAGATCCCATTGTGCATGAAGATAATTTCGATCGCGTTTGGTGCCTTGAAAGCCATGTACTTTTAATTGTCTTGGTTTCTTGTACTATTTTCATGGTTTCTAGTACTTTTGAATGTTGCAAAATATATTTCGCCAATCCAAATTCATATTCGCTGTCTCTGTAACCTCTAATGCAACATGTTTTGAGATTTGATGAAAGACATTCTGAAACAGTGAATGGATCTTTCCAACATTTAAAATGCTTACTTAGTGCACCCGTATAATCCTATCAACAATTCACATAATTCATGTTTTTAAAAATTAAAATATGCGAAATTAAAGTTAAAAAAGGGAAATATTCATAAACATGAGCAAAACCTGAATGTTAAAATGTTGAAGTCTAGGGAAATGTGGGAGTATTGCTAGCAACGAACTGCACTCCTTTTCGAAAGTCATACCATCAAAACTAATTTCCAGATGGATCAAATTGTGAAACATCGGTAGGTTTGTCCATTTCTTCCACCTTGCCTGTATGAGTTGTGCAAACTACATTATTAGAAAGCAATTGATGTATATTTGTACCAAAACACTCAATACAAAGAGCAAAATATAATTCATCTAAGCAAAGATTGTATTCATACATATTCCATATGCAAAATCTTCGCCTTACAAACTAAAACCATTGGAGTATTCACACCAGAAATCCGCACTTCGACCAAATTAGGTAAAATACCCGAGTCTTTCAATACATGGTGCCTAGAATGGTTGTTGAAGTATAAACATGATTTGAAATTTTCTAGAATAGGACAACCAAAGAGAAACTTCACAATATATTCATGATTTTTGAACCAAACAATATTCAAATGAAGAGTTTTAAGATGAGGAAAATCCACTTTATCAAAATCTCCCATTTGTATGTTGGTCAACTTAAGAACTTGAAGCATCTTAAAACCGAAAATCCGAGGGGGTAATTTGGTAGTACCTAATTTATTGGACATGTTGAAGTTAAGATTCTTGAGTCCATATTGCATCACCATTTTAAAAATTCTATGGTATTGTTTTTGTGTGAATTGAGAAGATCTTCCACTTTTGAAGTTAAATGAATGGATTGAAACATTCTTGTCTCGCAAAGTGAACATGGTTGTGTAAACAAATCTGCGAAAACTATCGTAAACTTTGAAGGCTTGATCATCAAAGTCGAGAGAGAGGACCGAGAGCCACACCGATTTCCATCTCTTTGAGAGGATGCTAGTGGTTGCAGCCTGTTTGGTTGAGAGAAAGGAGAGAATGTGACAAAGTATTGGATCCGGCAAGTCGCTAATTATATCGGCACTTATAATCGACGATCTCAAATCAAGGAGAATTTGACAGAGAATTAAATCTTGCGGCTGCAAGGTAATCCTATCAAGGGAAGATTTTTTCATCCTTTTGTTTTTGTGAGAAGACGACATCTTTGGCAAGAAAAGGAGGATTGAGGAGTGAGCCAAAGATGCTTAGTATGGAATTCTGAATCTCAATACATGCATATCTTTTATTTATGTCTAAACCTAAAATATATTTTGATTTATGCTAAAATCTCGGCATATTTTGTGCAATATTTATTTGAAAAAAAAAAGTGAAATTTTTGGTACTCGGATATGTACCGGTGCACCTGCTAAGGTCGACATGATCTGGATACCGATACTTAAAAAATATAACCTTTTAATTAAAAAAATAAGTTGGTCCTAGTGGTAAGAGTTTTAAGGCCAAATGCATGTATTCAAGGTTTTACTTTTGTATCACATAGATCTTTAAGTTTTTTAAGTTACAAACTTGTTTTAAGTTTTAGGTTTTGTATCAGATAGGTCTTTTATGATTTTTAAGTATTAAATAGGTCTTTTAAATTTTACGTTTGTATCATATAGGTCCATCAGAACGAAAACAAATTCCATCAAAACAGAAAAGATTCGGCGGTTGTTTGTTTTCAACGGAAAAAAAAACACAGAAAATATTTGATTTAAATTTAAATCTAACAGTATAATTCAATATAGTTAGTATTTTTTACTGATTCTTATATTTTTCTTTTTGATGATAAATCTTTTTAAAAATAATAATAATTTTCAAGTAAAAAAGTATAGCCCCTCAATTCCCAATTATGCCTCAATGCAATAGATTTTGACGAGTCGACAACCTATATTTATATATAACTTTGGCACTTTACACTTCATTTTCTGATTAATAATCTGTTTGGCAAGAAAAAATATATTAAACACTTTAGGCACAATGAAGGCCTCAAAAAGATTGTTTTCTTTTCACCCCAACTCATTTTACTTTAACCAATTCAGATCTTATGTAATCATATCAGTAGTTGAAGAAGCTTAAAATATGGATCATAGTAATGCTCAAAATTCACAGCAAATAGAAAACTGAAGATATTAGTCATCCCCCACATCCAATTGTTAAAAAAACAACAAAAAATCTGTATGACAATCATTATAAGACAACAGATTTTAAAAAACTATTTAATTAGAATCAACAACACACAAAATCATCCATACATGAAACAAAGTGAGGCATAAAACATATTTTTTTTTGCAAGATGACAGTATAATGCTCATCAATCAAATAAAAGTTTACATGTTGTGAAAGAAGATAATTTCAATAACATTTGGTCCTTTTCAAGGCATGTACTCGTAATTGTGATGGTTTCTAGTACTTTTGAATGTTCCATAATATATTTTACCAATCCAAACTCATACTCGCTGCCTCCGTAACCATTAATGGAAAATGTTTTGAGCTGTAATGAAAGACATTCTGCAACAATGGGTGGATCGTTCCAACAATCGAAACACTCACTTAGTACACCCCTAGAATCCTGTCAACAGTTCAAATAAGTTTTTAATCTTAAAATTAAAATACATAATATCAACAGTTAAAAAACATAAAAAAAGAGGTGGGGAAATATTCGTAAACATGAACAAAACCTGAATGATAAAATGTTGAAGTTTGGGAAAATGTGCGAGTATTCCTATCAATGACTTGCACTCTCCAAAGAACGCCATAGTACTAAGACTAACCTCCAAGTTGATCAAATTGTGAAACATTGGTAGCTCTGTCCATTGCCACAGCAACATCTGTATGAGTTGCATAAAATACAATATCAGAAATGTTGTACAAATTGTTGTTCAACTGATATAGATTTCGACGAAAACACCCAATAAATACTCTGAGGTTAGATAGAAAACAAAGTTCAATTATATCTTGAATTTCAAAAACAATTAACAAAGATTTTAATTTGAAACAATAATTCATCTAAACAATTATTTAGGAGCATTGTATACATACATCTTCCACATGCAAAATCTTTGCCTTACAAACCAAAACCATTGGAGTAAGCGAATTCCAATTATCAGTGATCCTTACTTCGACCAAATTAGGTAACACACCCATGTTTTTCATTGTCATGTCTCTATGTTTTATACCTAAGTCTAATTGCAAATCTTCTAAGATAGGACAACCAAGAAGAAACTTCACCATATATTCATGAGATATGAAAAAAACACAATTCAAATGAAGCGTTTTGACACAAGGAAAATCAACTCGTTTAAATTTTCCAATCTTTATCCCTGTCAACTTAAGAACTTGAAGCGTCTTCAAACTGAGAATGCAAGGTGGTAATTTGGTAAAACAGATTTTTTTGGACATGTTGAAGTCAAGATTCTTTACTCCTCGTAGCATCAAAAATTTTAAAATTTGATTGTATTCTCTTTGTTGAAAGTGAGAATTTCTGCCACATTTGAAGGTAAACGAATGGATTGAAGTCTTTTTTTCTCGTAACGTGGATATGGTTGAGTAAACAAATTGGCGAAAGCTATTAAAATCTTTGGAAGTTTCACCATCAAAGTCTAGAGCGAAGACATAGAGCCACACTGTTTTCCATCTCTTCGACAAGACACTTGTAGTTACAGCATGCTTGGTTGGAAGCAAAGATAGAATGTGACACAAAATTGGATCCGGCAAGTCACTAATTCTATCTGCCGTTGGGATTGACCGCCCGGGATATGCCATCTTTGCTGGATAGTTTTCGTTTTGACGGGATCAGAGGCCAGTCAGTCATTAATTTGAGTTGAATACACATGTACATCTATTTATATGTAGGTTTGGAAGTTCCATCAAAACGAAAACAAAAATTCCATCAAACAGAAAAGATTTGGGGGTTGATTAAAAAAAAAAACAGAAAAAACAGAAAAGATTTGATTTAAATTTAAATCTAACACGGATAATTCAATTTATTTATTTTTTTACTTTGTTTGTTATATTTTATTTTTTTATGATAAAATATTTTAAAAATTATTGATAATTTTCCAGTAAAAAAAAAGGTGATATAAATCTTGATTTGAAGTATATTTAAATGGAATATCTTCATAACAAAGTTTATTACTAATATTTTTATTTTAAAAAATTAAAATTTGTATATACACCATAAGTGCAAAAAGTTTCAAACAACCAACTTATTTTAATGATGTAAGTATGTAACATTTCTTAATGAAGTGTAAAATATTTTGATTATACTACCATATCAAAAATATTTTGAATAAAATGTCAAAAATATTTCATGTATATAAAAATTTAAAATATTTTGCATTGGCCTAAAAAATATTCAATTTTTCATAATGAATTTTGAGGAAGTTCTTATTGCAGGTGGAAACAAAAGATGTAATTTGACAGTTTATGAGCTGGCTGATACAAGAATATGAGATCATTTGTCTGTTTTTTTTTTTTTTTTATAGACTTAAAAAGCTTCAACCATTATACAGCATTGTATTTACTTTAAAATGGTCAAATCTTGATGAGTTTTCAACTGCTTTGCAATTTTACTAACCAAAGAGAGGACAGAAACAATGTTATTAGATTGATGAAGCAAAGAAAATACGCAGAAGCATAAAAAAGCAGAGGCAAAATAACAAATAAAACACATATTGGCGCGAAAACAAAGAGTTAAGAAAACTAAACCGATAGATTGATATAAAACATAGACATCATCAGTCATCACACAGTGTGATTCACACTATGCTATCCAAATGAAACAATTAAGAATCAAAACATGACCAAACAAAAATTCGAATATATAAATATCCGAAAAGTAGAAGACAAGAACCAAACTAGACCATAGTATGTCAAATACAAGAAAATAAATAATATCTGAAACATGCTATCTAGTAGAAAGGATTCTCTTGTGGTATGTGTTTTCCTGTTATAGTGCATCCATACTTCGAAAACTCGCTCTGGATTCGAAACTTCTGCATCACATAATCGTCTACCTCTTGTATCCTCCACCATGCATTTTGACCAAAACAGAACATACATAACTTCTATTGTTGGGTGAACTTAGTTATTGTTTCAACTGAAAAGGTAACACCATTAAGAATATGAACTTTTATTAATTAACTTTCCCACAAATTCAGATTACAAGCCACAAACAAGTTTATACTTAAGTCAGCAAGAAATTAGGAATTCAATCCTTAATGTTACACTATGTTGCACACAAATGGAAAACCGAAACAAGTACCAATATAAAGCAAAATAAAAACTACAAAATTATTAAGACTATTCCCAACTTCACATTTTATCAAACACGTATAAGGAAGAAAAATCTAATGAGTTAGACAACAAACATCTAAATGGGGGCTGAAGGAAACAAAAACAAAGAAAATGGCAAAATCTAAAACAGAAAATTTGTGTTAAATGCACATTTAACTCACTAATGTGTAGTCAACTTTTGCTGATGGTGCATTTTGAAGCAAAAAGTTCACTATTTCCGTTGGTATTAAGCTTGAATCATAATACGTTGTTACTTTCAGTGATTTCAAGCTATACAATGAAGGGAATTCAACCTTCAATATATCAGGAACAAAGGAGAGTACCTAATCAATTAAGGAAAACACTTTAAATCAGAAAATATAGAAGAAAAGTTGGTGTAATAAAAAATTGAAAACTGATAGTGAAGCTTCTAAAGTTTTCTGAAACACAAACATTCCTTAATGTATACCTTCAAAGCATCCACAGAAACTATCAATGATTCTGTATTAGGAAGCTGAATTAGCCAATTGAGTAGAACCAAACGAGTTTTGTAGCAATATGCATTGATATTTACATTTTTGACAGAAGAGAGATTGCTGAAGCTCCCATAAAGTTTCTCGTGAAGAATACCTGAAAAATCAAAGGTACAAAGACTTGGGGCAGATAACTGAAATTTTTGCTTGTTAGGCCAATCTTTTATTGTTAAATTGGCAAGTGTGGCACTCGATATGAAGAGACATTGCTTACCACTACATATACAATGGGCAATGTTCAAACTATTCAATCTGTTTAATGTCGAAAATGGATTGATGCGACTGTCATCCTTATCACAAAAGATAAATCCTTGAAGAGACAAGTTGGCCAATGCCGGCAAATTCAGAGAATTAAGAAATAATGATCCCTTACAATAAGGATTAAGAGAAAGGTCCAGAGACGTTAAAGTGTGACATGAAAAATAGGAAGGTGGAAATCTTAGGTCATCATAATTCGTATTGATTTTTAATCGTTGGCCATTGTGTGAAAAAACATATTTCAAAATCCTTTCGAGTAGTTGAGTCTCAATCCTACCATCACCGTAAAAATCAAAGGTGTAGAGTGACGTTGAAGCATCACGGTGGCACAAAATATTATACACAAATTCGGTGAAAGCCCTGCGAGTTGTAAACTGTGTAGAAGTTAATTTAAGTGTAGGGAGAGTCTTCCAAAGATTTTTCCATCTTTTTGAGAGTATACAATATTGAACAGCTTGTTTCGCATCGGAAAAGGAGAGTATGTGATGTAAAACATCATCAGGCAAATCACCAAGTCTGTCTTCATTCTTCTCTCTGTTATGTTTATGCATGATTTTAAATTGCCGTCGGGGACAACATAAGTAGATGCAGAAAAGCAACATAGAGTCAGAAGTTTGTTTGCAATGAGAAAATTAAACAATTGGGAAATCAGTTGTGGGAAGAGACTCTTGCTTTTCTTGGAAACTATATTATGTTTCGCAAACTTAAACCTAATTACTTATTTATTTATTTTTTCTTCTTTTTTTGCAGTCCACATCATGTCAATCAACCCTAATATATACGTATCATTAATGATTAAAAGAGATTGAGTTTTTTTTTACTATATATTTATAAATAATATATTGCATTCATGTGTTTTTTAAAATTATTATATATTATTTGGCTTAACTACACATTTAGCCCCTTATTTTAGGTTTTAATTTGGTTCGTACGTTTAAAACGTAGTATCAATTTGGTCTCTTACGTTTCCACCGTTTGCATCACACGTCTTATGTTATTGATGTCAACATAAATTCAATCCTTTTCGTTAAATTTTGGAGTTAATTTCTTATAACTTTTCGTTAAATTTTGAGTTAATTTTTTCCAAAACTTTCACATAGTACCCTCCTATAAATTTCGTTAAATTTTGAGTTAATTTCTTTTGAGTAGGTGAGGCTCCATGCCACCAATGCGGTGAAAATCAAAGGTGTGCACATTGAAGCATCACGTAGAGACAAAATATTAGAGACAAATATGTCAATATTGATATTGCCATGGTTTGGCAGGTACAAAGCAATGTCTGAATTACTGCTGCTGCCATGCCTCTCAGGTTCAACAAAATTAGACAGAAGGTTTTGCTTCCTTTATATACTCTACTTGATGCGGACTGGATCAGCATCAGGTGTGATATTTTGATTAAGCACCAACTCATGCCGCAGAACTACAGAAGTCATTTCATTTCTCTTTCAGGGTCAAATTTGTTTTCATTCTCCAGTTATACAACAACCAAACACCTGTTTGACCAACTCGAAAAAATTCTGTATTCGATGAGTACAAGTGTACAACCCAGTGCAGTCCAAATATCTGTGATCGAACTATCTATGGTCGCAGAAAGTATTGTCAAGATTTGTAGTTCTTATCGCAGGTGGAAACAAAGATGTAATTGTCAAAACTTGAAACATTACCAAGAAATTATGAACTTGCAAAAGAGTTAAGTAACTATTCTGAACTTGTTGAATTCATAAAAAAATATGATTAGTGATAGCAATGTATCTGGTTCCATTCATATTTGAATATTAAATCAATAGACTATTTAAGTATTCTACTTGCTGCTAAGTGCTCAAATTTCAATCTGTCCACTACTGCTATAAAATTTTATCAACACAAGAAATGCCATAACACTTTGATATGAACAAATCTGAAAGATGTAAAAACCTGTTAATAAATCCTCATATGTATTTTTTTGAAAGACACTAAAAAGAGTAGTAAAAAAAACTCATTTTTTTGTGTAAGTCGCTTCATCCATGCATTACTTAATCTAAATCTACACTTATCAAGTAAACTATATTTTGTAGCATTGTATTTACTGCAAAATGCTCCAATCTTGATGAGTTTTCAACTGCTTTGCAATTTTTTTACTAACCAAAGTGACAACAGAGACAATGTTATTAGATTGATGCAGCAAAGAAAATACGGAGAAGCATAAAAAAGCAGAGCCAAGATAACAAATAAAACACATATTGGCGACAACACAAGAGTTAAGACAACTAAACCGATAGATTGATATAAATATCCTAAAAGTAGCAGTCAAGAAACAAATTAGGAACCATAGTAAAGTCAAATACAACATGCTATCTAGTAGAAAGGTTTCTCTTGGCATGTGTTTTCTTGTTATAGTGCACCCATTCTTTGAAGACTCACTCTTGATTCCAATCTCTTGGCAAAACTTCTGCATTAGACACAATAACTTCTGTTGTAGACAATATCATCTACATTCTAACAAACATCTAAATGGGGATGAAGGAAACAAAAACAAAGAAAATGGCAAAATCTTTAAAACAGAAAATTTGTGTTTAATGCACATTTACCTAACTAAGGTAATGTGTCAACTTTTGCTGATGGTGCATTTTGAATCAAAAAGTTCACTATTTCCTCTGGTATGGATGCAGAAGAAGGGTCCTTTACTACTTTTAGTGACTTCAAGCAATACAATGAAGGGAATTCAACCTTTAATAAATCAGGAACTAAGGAGAGTACCTAATCAATTAAGGAAAACTCTTAAATCAGAAAATATAGAAGAAAAGTTGGTGTAGTAAAAAATTGAAAACTGATAGTAAAGCTTCTAAAGTTTTCTCAAACACAAACATTCCCTAATGTACCTTCAAAGTATTCAGAGAAATTGTCAATGATTCTGCATTAGGAAGCTCAATTAGCCAATTCAGTAGAACTAAAGAAGTATTCTTAGGTATGTAATTACAACAATATGCAACAATGATCTCTACATGTTTGACAGAAGAGAGATTGCTCAAATTCCCACAAAGTTTCTGATAAGGAGTACCACAATAAACAAAGGTACAAAGACTTGGAGTAGATAACTCAAAAAACTTCATCCTCCCATCATAACTGTCATCGTTTATTTTCAAATCGGCAAGTGTGGCATTCGATATACAGAGAGTTTGATTACCACGAACCATACAATGGTAAATGTTCAAACTATTCAATCTGTTTAATGTCGAAAATGGATCGACATGGCCATCATCGTTAACATAAAAGATAAAGTATTGTAGACACAAGTTGGTCAGTGCTGGCAAATTCAGAGAATTAGGAAATACTGTTCGCACACCATACAAGTTAAAACAAAGATTAAGAGATGTTAAAGTGTGACATGAAACGAAGGAAGGTAGAAATATTAGGTCACGACAACTCGTATTGATTTGTAATTGCTGGACATTGTGTGAAAAAGCATATTTCAAAATCCTTTTGAGTAGTTGAGGCGCAATGAAACCTGCACGGTGAAAATCAAAGGTATACAGTGACGTTGAAGCATCGCGGTGGGACAATATATGAGACACAAATTTGGTGAAAGCCCTGCGAGTTGTAAACTGTCTAGAAGTTAATTTAAGTGTCGGAAGAGTCTTCCAAAGATTTTTCCATCTTTTTGAGAGTATACAAGATTGAACAGCTTGTTTGGCATCGGAAAAGGAGAGTATGTGATGTAAAACACCATCGGGCAAATCACTGAGTCTGTCTTCATTCTTCTCTCTGTTATGTCCGTGCGTTCCTCTCTTCATTAGTAGAGCTTGTAGTCTTGCTTTTCTTGAAACTATCGAGGCATTACAACTCATACTTAAATTACCTAACCTAATTTTTTCCCTTTTTCTTCTTCCTGCGGAAAGTTTGTTCAGTTTTTTTTTACGATAGAAAAATTTGTTGTTTCCTTGTTATATTCAGATTTAAACTGAATTTGTTACCTATAATAACGATTCATTGAAGATTTAAATAAGATGAGTACTAGGTGCAAAAAAATAGGAATTTATTGGTAAATTAAAATGAGGGTATATTAGGAAGATATGGTGCAAAAATCCACTTTCTTAATTTGGTGTTATCATTCTAACTTGACACTTTTAAGAAAAAGGAGAGAGTAACAATAATTGACAAATATTTATCAAAAAATTTTTTTGACAAATCGTATTTTAAAGCACAAATTGGACAGTTCATTAGAAATGCTAAATATGATAGAACTGAACATTTTTAAGAAAACAGAGGGAGTAGCTTATAGCTTATTTTTCATGTTATTTTATACTTATTTTTTCATGTCATTTTAATTTTCCTATAGTGCACTAATTTTAACAAACACTTTAATCAGCTAGCTTATTCGCTATAAGGCAGCTTATAAGCTAGCTTATCATCTATCCGCTATTTATACCATAGTGCCACAATTTGTTGGTGAACTTGTCTTTGAATTCCAACAAACTTATTTGAAAACTTCCAGATAGATAAGAAGTCGCATTGGCCTAAAAAATATTCACAATTTCATAATGAATTTTGTTGAAGTTCTTAATTCAGGTGGAAAGAGTTAAGTAACTATTCTGACCTTGTTGAATAATTCATTAGAATTTATGATTAGTGATAACATTAGAATATTAAATAAATAACACTATTGCAGTATTCTCCTTGCTGCCAAGTTCTCAAATTTCAATCTGTCCTCAAGTAAACCGTTGTGAATTATGATTGAATTACACCAATAATCTTGATGTGTGGAGCAAATCGAATAAGCAATCAAAACGTGGAAATAGCAATAATAATCACGAACAAAAGATAAGTAATAAAACTGTAAAGAACACGAAGCAATTGTTTACCCAGTTCAGTCAAAACCGACCTACTCTGGGGGAGAGAGCCACTCTCCGTTTCACTATCAATGAAAAGCTTGATTACAACGAAATTCAATACAAAAGAGTCGCAAGAATTAGACTTCAACCCTAATTCTACCATTTTCTCAAATATCTTCCCATAACCAAGAGATTTCAATGATAAGTGATTACAAGATGAAAGAATCAACACCCAAAACCTAGAGATGAACAAAGAGTAACCCTCTTAACCCTAGCCACCATTTTGGTGAAAGAAACCCTCAAAACTTGTTGTCAAAAAACAGAAAACGTGACCCTTTAAATACCCTGCAGCAATTTTCGCCCGAGACACCACTTTTTCTGCCTGGGGCGAAAATTTTTGCCTGAGGCACCAGTTTTTTCGCCTGGGGCGACAAAAAAACAGAGAGCCCCCTTTTCCTGCTTCAAATTTCGCCCGGGGCACGGGTTTTTTTCGCCCGGGGCAAAAAAACAGCATATTAGTGTTTTTTTCCACGTTTTCAAGGCAATTCCCAACATAAACAATATTTTGCATAAAGGTTTTGATGAGTTTTCTACTGCTTTGCAATTTTCCTAACCAAAGAAGCGACAAAAACAATATTATTAAATTGATGAAGAAACGTAAATATGCAGAAGCATAAAAACGCGAAAGGTAAGATAACAAATAATAGCAGAAAGGTTTCTCTTGTTATAGTGCATCCATTTTGAGCAAAACTAAACATATATAATTCCTATTTCTTGTGTGAACATGGTTATGGTTTCAACTGAAAAAGTAACACCGTTACCATTAAGAATATGAACTTTTATTAATGAACTTCCCCACAAATTCAGATTATTACAAGCCATATATCAAGGTTTTAAATTGCGGTTGAGGTGGCTGATGCAGTAACGGTTGCAGTTGTTGCGAATGCGTTTATTGCGGCGCGCAATGCGGCTATTGCAGCGTGAAATCATTTTGAAATTTCACAAGCTATATATAATGAAACTACTATGTAATTACACTATTAATTTATCCACCATTGCATAGTCATAGTTTATTCCATAAACACTAATTTGAATGTTCTTAAATACACGGTTGAAAGATCATTAAAAGTGAGATTTTTCATTAGATTTGACACAAATTAGGATTTGAAGTTCATAAATTTTATTTTTGGGTAAGAAAATTTAAACAAACATCGCTGAAAACATCTGATGCGACTTCTGATGAGATTGTGATGCGGTTGTGATGCGTTCATACACGTGAATTAAAATCACATCGCAATTACGGTGTGATGCGGTTGCGGAGGCTACCGCATTAGCAATAATGCGGCTGCAATTGCGGATGCGGACCGCAATTTAAAACCTTGCCATATATGTAATTGTACTCAATCAAGTTTATACTTATAATGTCAGCAAGAAATTAGGAATTCAATTAATCCTTAATGTTACAATATGTTGCACACAAATGGAAAACCAAGACAAGTGCCAATAAAAATGAGAATAAGAACAAAAAAATAAGTGACTATTCCCAACTTCAAATTTTAACAAACACGTATAAGGAAGATAAATCTAATAAGTTAGACAATATAATCTACATTCTAACAAAGAAAAAGGCAATATCTAAAACAGAAAATTTGGGTTTAATGCACATTTACCTGACTAAGGTAATGTGTCAACTTTTGCAGATGGTGAATTTTGAAGCAAAAAGTTCACTATTTCCTTTGGTATGGATGCAGAAGAACAGTACTTTACTTTCAGTGACTTCAATCTATACAATGAAGCGAATTCAACCTTCAATAAATCAGGAACTAAGGAGAGTACCTATTCAATTAAGGAAAACTCTTAAATCAGAAAATATAGAAGAAAAGTTGGTGTAATAAAAAATTGAAAACTGATAGTGAAGCTTCTAAAGTTTTCTGAAACACAAAAGAAGTACCTTCAAAGTATTCAGAGAAACTGTCAACGATTCAGTATTAACAAGTTCAATAAGCCAATTGAGTAGATCCAAAGAAATATTCCCAGATTCTGATATTTTGTTATTATGCACATAAATAGTTACATGTTTGACTGAAGAGAGATTGCTCATGCTCCACAGAGTTTCTGAAGCGGAGTACCTGAATAATCGAAGTACAAAGACTTGGGGTAGATAACTGAAAAAATTTAATGTTAGACCCATAATTATCACCTCTTATTGTTAAATTGGCAAGTGTGGCACTCGATATGCAGAGACATTGGTTACCACTACATATACAATTGATAATGTTCAAACTATTCAATCTGGTTAATGTCGAAAATGGATTGACGCATCGTTAACACAAAACATAAAGCCTTTAAGAGACAAGTTTGTCAATGCTGGAAAATTCAGAGAATTAGGAAATAATATTCTCTCAAAATAATACTTATAAGAAAGGTTAAGAGACGTTAAAGTGTGACATGAAAAGAAGGAAGGGGGAAATCGTAGTTCATAACAACTCGTATCAATTTGTAATAGCTGGACATTGTGTGAAAAAATATATTTTAAAATCCTTTTGTGTAGTTGAGGCTGAGTGATATCATTATGGTGAATATCAAAGGTGTTAAGTGACGTATTTGAAGTTTCCCGTAGAGACAAAATATGAGACACAAATTTGGTGAAAGCCCTGTTACTGGTAAACTGTGAAGAAGTTAATATAAGTGTAGGAAGAGTCTTCCAAAGATTTTTCCATCTTTTTGAGAGTATACAATTGGTTTATTTAACTTTGGTATTTTAGAAACTAAAACTTTTATCATACTTGTAGCTCTTATGAGTTAAATACATTTATCACTTCCTTGGAGCTAAAGTTTATTGCAGCTAAAAAGCTTCTATGAGCAAGAAGTTAAATCATACTAGTCTTATATGTTAGTATGATACAATAACAATTTGTTTCTCCACCTAAGGGAGTTGTAGTTATATTAATGCATGATAATAAGTTATAACTATATATAGAGACCAAGGGGAAACAGAAATAGAGGAAACAAAAAACAAACTAAATAATCTCGATAATAATCTCGATCCTATTCAAAAATTGAATTCACATTTCACCTAATGAATCTAATTAATGATATGAACTTTTTGCTGAAGGTGAGTTTTGAAGCAAAAAGACAACTATATCATCAGGTATGGCTGGAGATCCTTCTTTAAATATTGCTTTTCGAAACTTGTCAACTTCTTTTTGGCATCTTTCATGCAGCGGCACGAATTTGCCATGTACCACTGGATCATAAGATGCAGATGAAATTCCTACCTTTTTTACTCTCAGTGTTTCCAAGTTACTCAAGGAGTGAAATTTATCCTTCAATAAATTAGGAACTAAGGAGAGAACCTAAGAAGTGAAGGATGACAGTAAATGATGATCAGTTTAATGAATAAAACAAAAATAAAGCTTCAAAAAGTGGCAAGTTATGGTATTGAAAGAATTAGTATACCTCAAGAGTAGTTGAAGTTACCGTCAATGATTTGATTTCAGTAAACTCTTTCAGCCAGCTGAGTAAATTGGATGGAGGCTCTGAATTATTCACGCACATATATGCATCAATATTTACTTGTTTAACAGAACAAAGATGGCTCCCACATATTTTCTCAAAAGGAATACCACCATAAGCAAATGTAGAAAGATTTGGAGTAGATAGTTCAATTTTGCCATAATTCAGTTCCTCCTTTGTTTGTATAGTTAAATTGGTAAGTGTGGCACTGGATATGCTGAGATTTTCTGCATCAAAAACTTTACAAAAACCGAATGGTCAAACTATTCAATTTTTCTAGTGCTGAAAAGGGTTCAGCTCGACCATCTTGGCTATGAAATTCAAAGCGCGACAGAGACAAGTCGGTTAATGCCGGCAAATTTAGAGAATTTGGAAATAATGGTGTCATAATAGGATGTCGAATGTAAAGTTTAAGAGAAGTTAATGTGTGACATGAAAAAATGCAATCCGGAATGTGTATACTATAATAATAGAGAAAGATCCGTAGCCGTTTTAGATTTTGTGAAACAGCGCAATTTAGAATGGTTTCGAGTGGTTGAGGCTCTACCATACCCTCAATACTAAATCTGAGATAGTACAATGCAGTTGAATGATCGCGAAGAGACAAAATTTTAGTTGTATATTGGGTGAAATCATTCATAGTATAAAAGTACCAAGAACTTAATCTAAGGGTGGGAAGAAGCTTCCAAAGATTGTTCCATCTTTTGGACAAAATGCAAGTTTGAACGGCTTGTGTGGCGTTCAAAAAAGAGAGTATGTGAAGAAGAACACATTCGGATAAATCGCTGAGTCTATCTTCATCGTCATGTCTTTCTCTTTTCATCGTGACTGCCAATGGAAATTGGAAGAGGGAGATGAGAAATAGTATTCAATAAACCTAGAATGGGCGGCTGCCAATTTGATGTAACAACCTTCTTTTATACCGTAAAAAAAAAAAAACATAGCCACTAATTCACAAACCCTACAAGATCCAATGGTTTTCATTTGATCAAAAATATCTAATGGTTCACATTTAGACAAAAATAACTTTAGATGTGATGTTAATTAAGAGTTAACGGCAGAGACTAACATACATATCAATAATGGACCAATCCGGACTTCTTTTTTTCTTTAAGGGACTATTGTGAAACATAAAATTTCTTTAAGGACCAAAATACTCATTAAGCCTTTAATTAAAAAAACAAAACTCTAGCTACAAACTCCGTCGTAGCTAATCCTAGATTTTCTTGTAGTGTACGGGGAAAAATCCAAAGAATTATAAAATAAGAGGGTAAAATTCTAGATTTTAAAATAAGAGGGTAAAATTCCGATTTATTCAAAATAGTGGGTAAAAATGTATTTAAGCTTTTTTCTTCTTTGTTTTCTGAATTTCTCTTATTGGTGTTTATATTTTTTTTTCTTTCTTTCTATAGTGGTGTTTATTTATATTGTTGATAATAATGTCTAGTCAAAAAAAATAATAGTAATGTTCTAAATATGTTTTGAATATTTTAGATTTAAATATAGTTTAAATTTATATATTTAAAATAAGGTAATAGTAGGAATTTAAAATTTATATTTTAATTTAGAATATTTAGGTTTTTTTTTATAATTTATAGGATTAGTTTATTATTTAAAGATATGATTTAGGAACTTGTAGCTATTTTTATGTTTTTTTTTTGACGTAAAGCTATTTTTATGTTAATATATAGTTTTCATTAACGAAAATTGTATTTGTATAAAATATTTTTCCATAAAATACGTATGACAGATAATTAATTACGTACATCAATATATGTATGTGTATTCATAGAGATTAATTGATACGATCATGAGTTCCCTAAACATGTGGAAGGAAACTTATAAAAAATGCAAAAAAAATATTTTGGATGAATATGGTTTGAGCCCAACTTGAAGCCAATTCACATGATAAGAAGCATCTTTGGGCTGATTTGCGGTCTAATAATACTGGACTAAATAAATAAACAATTAAGTCCAATTTTCTTTATTTTTATTGTAATTTTCGTTTTTGGTATTAGGAGGGTTTTTAGATGACCTTTAGTTGTGAGGAGGATACCTTGAGTTTCTACTCGAGAGCCAAAAATCTTGGTACAATGCTTCGCATAAAAAAACTTGAGTAATATATTTAGCAACAAGAATTTGTAAATAAATATATTACTTACTAAAGCAAATTAGTGATCTATCAAAAAATAATTTTAAGCAAATTGATGGTGTTTTTAAAAATAAAATAAAATAATTGATGATGCAGTGTTGTAATCAAACGGAGCTAGAAACACCTATTATATAATTTTGCTTATAGAAAAAACCTATTATATAATCAATTAATCACTATATAATCACAATTATTTAATTTTGGGGCCTAAATTTGAGCTTATAAAAATTTAAAAATTGGGGGACTAAAATCTTAAATTTGGTGGCTTTATGGTTGGATCGGGAATGAAAGTGAACATATAATGTGCTAGGACATTTCCCATCATATTTTAAAATTAGCACAAGTAGACAAACAACCAAAATCTTGCACAATATGATATTTTGAGAGATCAAAATTCAAGAGATGTTCATCAAACCAAAATCTAAAACCCAACACCCAAATTGATATCATCCACAAGTGGTCATAGGCAAAGGAGAAGATAAGATTCACAATCTTTGATTTTGTCTAGATGATTTTTTTGACTTATACGAGCACAAATCGACTATTATATTAGTAATCTTTAAATTGACCGAATTCACCACAAATATGAAATCCATGTGTTTCGTGAAGAGGAGACAAAGGTTTTCCAACAAACACGATGTGTACACATAAGAAACAAACCATTCTTAAGCCCAAAATGTAAAACAATGGACAATCCAAAAACACAACAAAGATACAAACAAACATAATGGCAAGAATTTAATTACTAACAGCTAAATAAACACTAAACCCCGAAGATGCCACTGTGGCTTTATCCGCAGTTCCCCTCAAAAAAAATTAGATCATTTTGTAAGTTTCAGTTAAGGGAGTTCCCCTCAAATAAATATGTATAACAATTTGTTTCTCCACCTAAGCGTCGCTTCTTCTACTCT
This sequence comes from Trifolium pratense, assembly GCF_020283565.1. Lineage (NCBI taxonomy): Eukaryota > Viridiplantae > Streptophyta > Magnoliopsida > Fabales > Fabaceae > Trifolium > Trifolium pratense. The sequence goes on from NC_060061.1 coordinate 51,291,032, forward strand.
TCGGGAACTCTTATTTAACTGTTGCTAGCAAAACTGGCAATGATTATATGACCGCGGCCCATTGTGTTATTTAGGAGCGGTTTTACTGCATTGCTAAAAAAAAGTGTGGCCTAAAGTCAAAAATGTTGTAGTGATACTAGTCTTATATATTATTAGTATGATCCAATAACAATTTGTTTCTCCACCTAAGGGAGTTGTAACTATTGAGACCATGGGGAAAAAGAAATAGAGAAAGCAAAAAACAAACTAAAGAATCTCCAATTCAAAAGTGGAATTCACATTTCAACTATTGATTCTAATTAATGATATGAACTTTTTTTGCTGAAGGTGAATTTTGAAGCAAAAAGACAACTATATCATCGTCAGGTATGGCTGGAGATCCTTCTTTAAATATGGCTTCTCGAAACTTGGCAAATTCATTCTGGCATTTGACAGACAGCGGCACGAATTTGCCATGTACCATTGAATCGTAAGATGCAGATGAAATTCCTACCTTTTTTACTCTCAGTGTTTCCAAGTTACACAAGGAGTGAAATTTAACCTTCAATAAATTAGGAACTAAGGAGAGAACCTAAGAAGTGAAGAATGACAGTAAATGATGATCAGTTTAATGAATAAAACAAGTATCTTACGACGAAAACAAAAATAAAGCTTCAAAAATTGGAAAGTTATGGTATGAAAGAAATAATATACCTCAAGAGTAGTTGAAGTTACCGTCAATGATTTGATTTCAGTAAACTCTTTCAGCCAGCTGAGTAGATTGGATGGAGGCTCAGCATTATTCACGCGCATATATGCATCAATATTTACATGTTTAACAGAACAAAGATGGCTCCCACATATTTTTTCGAAAGGAGTACCACCATAAGCAAATGTAGAAAGATTTGGAGTAGATAGTTCAATTTTGGAGTAATTCCGTCCCTGCTTTGTTTGTATAGTTAAATTGGTAAGTGTGGCACTAGATATGCTGAGATTGTCTACATCCAAAACTTTACAGAACCTAATGGATAAAATATTTAATTTTTTTAATGCTGAAAAGGGTTCAGCTCGACCATCATTGCCACTACGAAATACAAAGCACAATAGAGACAAGTGGGTTAATGCCGGCAAATTTAGGGAATTCGGAAATAATGTTGTCACATTAGGATGTCGAACATAAAGTTTAAGAGAAGTTAATGTGTGACATGAAAAAATGCAAGCCGGAATGTGTATATTATAATATAAGAGAGAGATAAGTAGCCGTTGTAGATTTTGTGAAACAGCACAATTTAGAATGCATTCGAGTAGTTGAGAATCTACCATATCCTTGCTACAAAATCTGAGATAGTGTGCAGTTGAATAATCACGAAGAGACAAAATTTTAGTTGTAAATTGGGTGAAACCATCCTGAGTGTCGAAGTTTGAAGAACTTAATCTAAGGGTGGGAAGAAGCTTCCAAAGATTGTTCCATCTTTTGGACAAAATGCAAGTTTGAACGGCTTGTTTGGCGCTCAAAAAGGAGAGTATGTGAAGAAGAACACATTCGGATAAATCGCTGAGTCTATCTTCTTTTCTATCATCGTTATGTCTTTCTCTCTTCATTGTGACTTCAATGGAAATTGGAAGAGGGAGTAAGAATCGGCAAGAAACTTTCTTTTATTTTGCGGCTTGTTCTGTTCTCAGTGGGGGTTTATATAGTTGATTGTATAAATATTTTTTAAATATTTTAGATTTAAATCTATTTAAAATTTATACTTTAATTTAGAATATTTAGTATTTGCTTAGAATTTATATATAGGATATTAGTTTGTTATTTAAAAATATGATTTAATTATATATATATATATATATGATTTAGAAATTTGTAGTTTCATGAGTCAATTCGGAATAATCTATTTTTGAGATTATGCAAATAAATACATTTTTATGTTAATTTATAAGTTTCCACTAACGAAAACTGTATTTTTATAAACTATATTTTCATAAAATACATTGACAAATTTATATTTATACATAAAAATTTATTTATTTGCATAAACTCAATAATAAGCTATTCCAAATGGGCCATATGTAGAACCATATAGTTATAAGAACTTTTCTCACCCGACCCCCCATTTCTTTTATACCCCCAAAAATCTCATTTTGCCCCTTGCAATTTGAAAAAATTTTGCCAGAAAACTTCAGTTTTTACGAACCGCAGCCACAGAACTTCGATTTATATAAACCACTCGCTGAATTACTTCGGTTTATATTCACCGAAGCCATACTTTATATAACTGTCTTTACTGTCAATCAACTATCAATCACGGAAAAATGGACACATTAATCTAATCATATCAAATCACATAGATATAAGATATTCTACTATAAACAATACTATATATTTGCCATTATAAAATCCTATATGGGTTCATATTAAGAGCCTTACAAGTTGCAACCAAGGTTTTAAAGAGCAGTTACGAAGTTGTTGATGCGATTGTGGTCATCACGGTTGCTTCAAAGCGTAATGCAGTTGTTGCGGTGTGAAATAATTTTGAAATTTCACAAATTATATAGAATGGTATTATTATGCGACTACACTATTTACCCACCATTGCAAAGTCTTAGTTTATTCCATAAGCACTATTCGAATGTGCTTAAAAATATACGGTTGAGAGATTCTTAAAAGTAAGATTTTTCATTAGATTTGACATAAAATTAAGATTTGAGTTTGGTAAATTTTATTTTTTGGTAAAAAAACTAGACAGATATAGACACATTGCAATTGCAATTGCAATTGCGGTGCGTTGCGCGGAACTATCTTATTTAACTTTTAACAATCTTATTTAACTTTTGTATTTTAGAAACTAAAACTTTTATCATACTTGTAGCTCTTAATTATGAGTTACATACATTTATCTGTTCCTTGGAGCTAATGTTTTTTGCAGCTAAAAAGCTTCTATGAGCAAGAAGTTAAATCATACTAGTCTTATATGTTAGTATGATCCAATAACAATTTGTTTCTCCACCTAAGGGAGTTGTAGTTATATTAATGCATGATAATAAGTTATAACTATATATAGAGACCAAGGGGAAACAGAAATAGAGGAAGCAAAAAACAAACTAAAGAATCTCCTATTCAAAAGTCGAATTCACATTACACCTATTGAATCTAATTAATGATATGAACTTTTTGCTGAAGGTGAGTTTTGAAGCAAAAAAACAACTATATCATCAGGTATGGCTGGAGATCCTTCTTTATATATTGCTTTTCGAAACTTGTCAACTTCTTCTTGGCATCTTACAGACAGCCGCACGAATTTGCCATCTACCATTGTATTGGAAGATCCAGATGAAATTCCATCCTTTTTTACTCGCAGTGACTTCAAGTTAAGCAAGGAGTGAAATATAACCTTCAATAAATTAGGAACTAAGGAGAGAACCTAAGAAGTGAAGGATGGCGGTAAACGATGATCAGTTTAATGAATAAAACAAGTATCTTATGAAGAAAACAAAAATAAAGCTTCAAAACTTGGCAAGTTATTGTATGAAAGAATTACATGGTTACACAATCGTGCAAATCTGGCAAGCATCGGTGTGGTGGATAATCCAGATGAAATTCCTTCCTTTTTTACTCGCAGTGACTTCAAGTTACACAAGAAGTGAAATTTATCCTTCAATAAATTAGGAACTAAGGAGAGAACCTAAGAAGTGAAGGATGACAGTAAATGATGACCAGTTTAATGAATAAAAAAAGTATCTTACGACGAAAACAAAAATAAAGCTTCAAAACTTGGCAAGTTACGGTATGAAAGAATTAGTATATACCTCAAGAGTAGTTAAAGTGACTTTCAATGATTTGATTCCAGTAAACTCTTTCAGCCAGCTGAGTAGATTGGATGGAGGCTCTGCATTATTCACGCGCATATATGCATCAATATTTACATGTTTAACAGAACAAAGATGGCTCCCACATATTTTCTCAAAAGGAATACCAGCATAAGCAAATGTATAAAGATTTGGAGTATATAGTTCAATTTTGCCGTAATTCCGTCCCTGCTTTGTTTGTATAGTTAAATTGGTAAGTGTGGCACTAGATATGCTGAGATTTTCTGCATCTAAAACTTTACAAAACTGAATGGACAAACTATTCAATTTTTCTAGTGCTGAAAAGGGTTCAGCTCGACCATTATTGCCACTACGAAACACAAAGCGCCGTAGAGACAAGTCGGTTAATGCCGGCAAATTTAGGGAATTCGGAAATAATGTTGTCGCATTAGGATGTCGAACATAAAGTTGAAGAGAAGTTAATGTGTGACATGAAAAAATGCAATCAAGAATGTGTATTTTATAATATAAGAGAGAGATACGTAGCCGTTGTAGATTTTGTGAAACAGCACGATTTAGAATGCATAGTTGAGGATTTACCAAATCCTCGCTACTAAATCTGAGATAGTATAGTGTAGTTGAATAATCACGAAGAGACAAAATTTTAGTTGTAAATTGGGTGAAACCATCCGGAGTGTCGAAGTTTGAAGAACTTAATCTAAGGGTGGGAAGAAGCTTCCAAAGATTGTTCCATCTTTTGGACAAAATGCAAGTTTGAACGGCTTGTTTGGCGCTCAAAAAGGAGAGTATGTGAAGAAGAACACATTCGGATAAATCACTGAGTCTATCTTCTTTTTCATCATCGTTATGTCTTTCTCTCTTCATTGTGACTTCAATGGAAATTGGAAGAGGGAGATAAGAATCGGCAAGAAACTTTCTTTTATTTTGCGGCTTGTTCTATTCTCAGTGGGAGGTTTATATAGTTGATATAGTTGATTGTATAAATATTTTTTAAATATTTTAGATTTAAATATATTTAAAATTTATATTTTAATTTAGAATATTTAGTATTTATTTAGAATTTATATATAGGATTAGTTTCTTAATTAAAAATATGATTTAATTTTATATATGTATATATGATTTAGAAATTTGTAGTTCCATGAGTCCATTCGGAATAACCTATTTCTGAGATTATGCAAATAAATACATTTTTATAAGTTACTACTATCGAAAACTGTATTTTTATAAACTATTTTTTCATAAAATACATTAACAAATTTATATTTATACATAAAAATTTATTTATTTGCATAAACTCAATAATAAGTTATTCCAAATGGACCCTATGTACCATATAGTTATAAGAACTTTTTACTCCCGACCCCCCCGCCATTTCTTTTCTACCCCTACATTTATCCATTCACCCCTACAAATTATTTTATTTTCCAATTTTACCCTTTTTGCCATTTAACTTTGTTCACCCCACATCAAGTGTTCAGATTTGTAAAAGATTTTTTGTTTTATAAAATTTATTGAAAAACTGTTTAAAATTATTCCGATTCATTTTTTGTGATTTTAAATGGTTCACCAGAACACACTTAATATAAGTTCTTCGAACCCGAATACTTATATTACGGGTTCTAGTTTGGTTTTTCTTAAAAAGAAAACATCCAACGCAACTCTCGCTCACCACAAATCAGTTAAGTTTTACATCCAACGCAAACAAGTTAAGTTTAGTTGGGTGGGTTTTAAAAAAAAATTGGCACAACCCCACACGTCAAATCTGGCCAAAAATTGTTCTACTAGAAATTGAACTCGGGTTCTTGATATGCAAAACTTAAGGGTCCGTTTGGAATATCTTATTTTTTAGCTTATACAAAATAGCTTTTGCAAATAAATAAGTTTTTAGATATTATTATAAGTTTATCAAGGTAGTTTATGAAAAAATAGCTTATAAAAATACAGGTTTTGTTAGTAAGAACTTATAAATTAACATAAAAACTTATTTATTTTCATAAGTTGTTTTGCATAAGCTAAAAAATAAGTTATTCCAAACAACCCTTACTTGAACACAACTATTTGGTTATTATATTTGTTTTAGATTGGCCCAAGGTTCATTGTCAATCTAGACTGGGTTGCCTAATACTTGACTCTTAGGCAGACCAGAGCATGGACACACCCTAAAGGTGCAATGCTAAAGGAGTGCTCCCAACCATTGAATCTAGGGTTTCAGGCAATTTGGCAACATAGGCCAGAAGCCCAGAACTGCATGACCGAAAAAACGCAGCAGCAACAAACAAGCAGGAGTGAACAGACATGGACACCGTACTAGCTCCAACGCCAACCAACAAGAGAAACAACCTGCTCAACGACACACTGCAGCACGCACAAAGCGGAACCCAAATCACACCTGAACCCACATTGCAAAACCAAAATAAAACCTACGTCCACAAATTGCAGACCTGCAACTACAAATGTTTACCGAACTCACAAAACAACTTCCTGGTCCCATTTTCATTCTATTCAACCGCCATCGGTAAGCAATACTTTAATGTCCGGCACTACATCATTGTATTCCTTAATTAGTTCCATTTTATGGCTGAGGCCTCTGGTATAGAAGGACAAACTGATGTTTTCATCAATCTACCTAATAATCATAAATAAGGACATAAATTCAGATTGGAACCAGTCCCATGGCTGCAACAAAGAAACTACCAGAGTTGATGCTTCCAACCCTTTTCCACCGTGTATGACAGATTTCAGCAGACAACAGGACAATCAAATCTCGTTTTCAGTTATCAAACATGAGAATACAGTTATACACCATTGGTTGTGTTCATATATCAAACATGGTTCCTATACACTTATACGCTGATGGAAGCGCGAGAGATATAGATCAAACTGTTTGAATTATCCCAAAGCTTCTATATATCCTAAGCCACACATGAACTATCCAAAAGCTTTTATTAAAGGAACTAACAATATTAGAGTAATATATTTAATTTACTATGCTCAAATTATGATGTGTCCTCTACTGTTTTGAAATTTTATTAATCAAAGAAGTGACATAAACAACATAGTAGATTGACAGAGACATGAAAATATGCAGAAGCATAAAAATAAGAGCAATAACAACAATCTCAAGAAAAACAATAGTTAGGACAACCAAACCTATAGATTTATTTAACCCAACCCAGAAGATGAGACTTCAAATCACATCACAAAAGGCTCCCCAAAAAAACTGAAATATATAATTCTCGAGAAAGTAGAAGATATATGAAACAAATTAGGTACAATAGTATAGGTCAAATGCACGAAAATAAAAACTATCTAGGTGGTAGAAAGATTTCTATTGGTGTGAGTGCAGTGCATCCATGCTTTGAGTTCTTGATTCAAATCTTTGGCAAAACTTATGCATCATTACAAGTTGTTGATTCCAACCTATTCTTCAACCCAACAAATATAGCTTAGCTTCTATTCTTGTTTGAACTTGGTTATTGTTTCCACTGAAAAAGTAACACAATTAAAGAGTATGAACTTGTATTGACTTCCACACAAATTTAGATTAATTACAAGCCATTTATGTAATTGTACACAAAAGGAAAACCAAAGTAGGTATCAATAACAAGGAAAATAAGAACCAAAAATTAGTTAGTTTTTAGTCCAAAACACATCAAATTAATGTATTATCAAACATGCATAAGTAAAATAAATTAAATGAGTCAATATAATTAAACATGTAAATGTAAAAACCAAACCATAAAAATAGTATTTAACAAGTTGTATGCACATTTACCTTAATCAAGGTAAGATGTAACCTTTGCTAACGGTGCATTTTGAAGCAAAAAGTCCACTACTTCTTTAGCTATGGATGAAGAAGGTAAATATGTTACTTTCAGTGACTTCAGGTTATACAAGGAAGAGAACTCAGCGTTGAATAAATCAGGAACTAAGGAGAGCACCTAATCATTTAGGGAAGATAGTAAATCAGTTGCTGTAATAAAAAGTGAAACTGCTAAATTTTTTACGAACGCAAACATTCTTAGAAGTACCTTCAGAGTATGCAGAGAAACTGCCAATGATTCGATATTAGCAAGCTCAATCAGCCAATTGAGTAGAATAAAAGGTGTGTTCTCACCTTTTGATAATTTGTTATTAGGCACATATATAGTTACATGTTTGACTGAAGAGAGATTGTTCATAGTCCCACAGAGTTTCTGAAGTGGAGTACCTGAATAATCAAAGGTACAAAGACTTGGAGTAGATAACTGAAATTTCATGTTACCACTAATTGATAAATTGGCAAGTGTGACACTCGAAATTGAGAGGCTTTGATTATCACTAACTAGACAATCGTTAATGATCAAACTATTCAATCTCTTTAGTGTCGAAAAAGGATCACCACGACCATCATTGTTGACACAAAAGATCAAGCTCTGTAGAGACAAGTTGGTTAATGCCGGCAAATTCAAAGAATTAGGATATAATGTTCTTTGACGATTAACATAAAGGTTAAGAGACCTTAAAGTTTGACATGAAAAGAAGGAAGGTGGAAATTTTTCAATTTGACATTTGACATCAATTAGTAATCGCTGGACATTATGCATAAAGGCATACGTCAAAATCATTTTAAGTAGTTTTAGATCAATGCTATCGTCACAGTCAAGATCGAGAACAAGCAATGGGGCTGCAACATCGCGTTGAGACAAAATTGCAATGACAAATTTGGTGAAACGCTCGAGAGTTTCAGAAGAGCAATACGAGGTTAGTGAATGGCTTGAGAGTTTCAAAGTTAGGGTAGGAAGAGTCTTCCAAAGAATTTTCCATCTTGTTGAGAGTATACAAGATTGAACAGCTTGTTTGGCATTGTTAAAGGAGAGTATGTGATGTAAAACATCATCAGACAAAGCACTGAGTCTGTCTTCATTATTCTTTTCTATGATATGCTCATTCCTTCCTCTCTTCATTATCTTCTCAAACAAAAAGCAAAACTGAAATGGATTAATGTTACATGAAATCAGTATCTAAAAGGTAATATCATATGCTAATAATCAACCTATATATATGCATGGTGATTTGATGTAGAAGGATTTCTTCAGTATTGTATTATTTTAGGTAGATTTCTTATTTTTATTTTTCACTACTATTTAGTATTTAAACTAAACTATTATAGCCTTGAATAAAAATTCAAAGATTTTCCTCAAATTTGGTGGATTCCAAATTTTTCCGGTGGATTCCGGCATATTTATCTAATAGGATTAGCGCTCACTTTTTCTTCACCGTACTGCGTTATGATTAAAAGCGTGTTCTGATTCAAATAGCATGTAACAATCGGTGGAATAAAATTAAGAGACAATAAGAAAATTAACTGAGAAGGGGAAGAATAATCAGGTTACAATCAGTAACATGTAAAATAGTAGTGAAACAAAAATGACAGTATAAAACCCTAATAGTTGAAGAAATTGAGAATACCTTCAGATTTGGAGTATCAACTAAAATTGGAAACGATAAACGATTGAGAATGATTGAGACAATTTGTACTGTGTAGACCCTTGCTTTTCTTGAGAATTATGTGTGTTCCCAATGCAGTTTTATTACACTCAAGTGCACCATTATGAGTGTTCCCAATGCACCGTTAATGAAAAAAGAGATTTCAACATGGAGATAAGTAATATTCGATAAAAAATTATCATTAACTATTTGACCTCAATATTAATATATATTTGTCCCTTAAAACATCTCCCTTAATCAGTTTGGTTCTTTAAAAGAAGCCTGAATAAGACCAAACTGATTAGCGAAGATGTCTTTAAGAAATCTATTCAGACTTTTTTTTTCTTTAAGGGATCTATTCGAACCTTTTCTTCTTCAAGGGACCAATATGAAACAAAAAATATCTTTAAGGGACCATTTTACTAATTAAGCCTTCTACTCCCTCCGGTCCTTATTATAAGAAACACTTTGACAAAATCACACAGACCAAGGAAGGTAAATTTTCTCATTAATGATTCTAACATTTTATGTTATATTCCAAAACTAACCTTTGACTAGCATGTGAAATAGGACTATCTAATTAATGCACTAGCATTATAATGAATTATTTGATTGTATTTAATAAGGGTACAAATGGAATTGTGTCAAAGTGTTTCTTATAAAAAGGACCAAATAAAAATTCCAAAGTGTTTCTTATAAAAAGGACCGGAGGGAGTATTATATATCATCTCTAAAAAGTACCAATACCGAAGAGGAAGTTCCATTCACTTCGTACGTGTCTAAGAAAACTAAAAAATAAAACCAACGGATTGCGCGCAGCCTTGGAGTTATCCTACCCGGTCTAGGGGTCCACCTCCACGATACACTCCATGATCCTTTATGGGAGTTTTATAGTCGAATATGGAAGTATGGCTAGTCAACTTCTCTTAGGTTCGATCGATATAGAGGTTTTCTTTTGTGGGAAACCTTGCCACATGTTCTCTTTGAGGACTAGTTTAGGGATATCCCTAATTTTGGATTTGTTTTTGTTCCTTTTTTGTTTTTGTTTTTGTTATTTTTGTTCTTTTATTTCTTTTTCTTTTGTTTTTTATCTGGGTAAGGTTTGGTCCCTCACTTTGTATAGTTTCGTATAAGATTAGTGCTACTAGACGTTTCTCGAATGTCTATTAGCCATTATGATGTCATTATGATGCTTTTAATTTACCTAAAAAAAATATACTCTCATCTTCCCAATTTGATTGACACAGTTGACTGTTGTGCACTATTTACACATATTGCTTTGACCTTATTTTTCTACTAATAAACAAGATGTTTGATTCGTCTCGATAAATATTTTCAAAATATCAAATTTTTATAATTTTTACTATTATACAATTAAAAATATTAATTTTTAAAGTTAAGCATTGGCATGCGTGAAATAGTCAACTGTGTCAATCAAATTTTGACGGAGGAAATATCATCTCAAATAAATTACTCCCTCCATCCCAAAAAGAGTGACCTAGTTGACTGTTTCACGTATGTCGATGCATAACTTTGACGATTAATATTTTAAATTATATAATAGTAAAAATTATAAAAATTTAATATTTTGAAAATACTCGTAGAGAAGAATCCAATAACATCTTATATGCTAATATTTATTTTTATTTATTAGTAGAAAAACATGATCAAACCAAATAGATGAATAGTGTATATTTTCAAAATCGGTCACTTAATATGGGACTGAGGGAGTATAATAAATTGGTACACCTTGTTAGTAATTTTTTTTGTCTTAGAAACTGTGTTTCATTTTCATCTATTAAAAAATTTGCGGATCACGATATTGGGAGGAGTAAACTATATGTAATAAATTGGTATATACACAACCCGTGTGGAAGCACAGTACTTTAACTAGTAAAATACTCAACCAATCGTCAGTTGGTTCATTGGTGATTGGCGTTGAATTTGGTATGGAAGACCGCAGTTCGATCTCTACAACTGCGAACGTGAGGGGGCTGGAACCACTTGATGTCAGAACTGACCCCGAACCAGATTAAACTGGTGGTGAAAAACCAAAAAAAAATATTCCTCCGATCCTTAATGTAAGAGAAATTTTACTTTTTAGATTCATTGAGAATCTAATGTATTTAGCCTATAATATGAACTACATACATTAGATTCTCAATCAATCTAGAAAGTAAAGTCTCTCTTATATTAAGAAGAACCGGAGGAAGTATAAAAATTTGTCTATGTGTTTGTCAAAAAAATAAATAAATTTGTCATGTTAGAGTCTCTTTGTGAGTTTAGGTGAAGAGAGGGAGAAACAAAGAAATAGTACATGAAGTGAAAGGAGTGAAGGACTTTAGAAGGAGAGGGTTTTGAATTTGGATGGTTTATTTATGTGATGTCTGGTTTGGTTCTTCTTTGTTGTTTTTTGACCTGCTGTTGGAATGGAATAGATTATTTTCTGCTTTTAGTGTTTTCTCTTTGAATATGGGATTTTCATGTGGGTGTTGTCTCCCAACTGAGTCAATGTTAGCTGGAACTCGATCAAAAATAATTTATCTTATGTCGAAATAGCCTCTCCCCCGCCCAATCTTTACATTAGTGTGGTGGGACAAAGATTTTAAATTGCGGTTGGCATCCGCAATTGCGGCCGCAGTATTACTGATGCGGTAGCCTCTGCAACCGCATCGCAGCGCAATTGCAGTGTGATATTAATTCATGTGTACGACCGCATCATAACTGTATCACAACCGCATCAGACATTTTCGGTGATGTTCGTTCAAATTTTCTCACCAAAAAATGAAATTTATAAATTTCAAATCCTAATTTGTGTCAAATCTAATGAAAAATCTTACTTTTAATGATCTCTCAACCGTGTATTTTAAAAACATTCAAATTAGTGTTTATGAAATAATAAACTAAGACTATGCAATGGTCGATAAATAGTGTAGTTACATCGTAGTTTCATTATATGTAGCTTGTGAAATTTCAAAATGATATTTCGCGCCGCAACAACCGTATTGTGCGCTGCAACAACCGCAATGAACGCATTCGCAACAATCGCAACCGTTACCACATCCGCAACCGCAATTTAAAACCTTGGGACGGACACCGCCCCAATCCTACAACATGAACGAAACTTTCGATTGCAGTCGATGACTGTCAACCACAAGATAAAGAAAGCAATTGAAGCAATCATTAGTAGTATCCCTTCTTGGGGCTCCACTCTCCCCCCTAAGTCCTAGCCCTAGTGGGAGTAGTGACTAGCGTTATAGGTTATTGGGCGGCCGGAAGAATTGACATCTCGATGTAATACAGCCTTTTATATTTTAGTTGGGAAATAACGGCGAAGTCCATCCGAACCGTCCAATGAAAAATAAGAGGAGACCAAAGCGCCAATGTCTTGCGAAGCACATGCGAAAGGGGCATGGAGAAAAATAGTTATGAGGTGTTTTTTTGACAGATCAACCAGTGACTAAGTTCGCCAACAATACAACTATAGATCACTTCATTGTACTCTATTCGGCAGAAACAGAATATAATTATTGTTAGCATATCATAAATTAAACGATATAACCATATCCAGTGTCCAGTGCTAAAAATAAAAGAATGAGATTAATACAAAGAAGCAGTTCATCTAGTGGGCCATAAAAGAAAGAATGATGAATGCATTTCAGATGGAGTCAAAGTAGCAGGATTGATAAAGAAGTAACCTAGCTTATGATGCAGTTGGCTCAATAATTCTACTTGGACAATTGAAATCCGAAAACAAAACAGACGCGCACACAAAACAGATTCACACGTACACAACCAAAACCGCAAAACAGAATCGTAATAATTTAGAAAATTGCACTAAACCAGAGCCACAATTATGACAGTAATGCAGAGTAACATAACCAAGTTATAGATTGATATAACACATAACCCACAATTTTGTAACGAAATAGTTGAATTGAATATATGAGACTATAATCCACACCATAGTATCCAAATAAAGCAATGAAGAACAAAACACGTGTGTTATATCATAATGCGGTTTTATTTTCAAATTCTCTTAATTTGCCGGTATTAACCAACTTGTCTCTATGGTGCTTTGTATTTTGTAAGGGCAATGATGGCCGATCTGAAACCTTTTCGACATTCAAAAAATTGAATAGTTTGACCATTCAGTTTTGCAAAGTTTTTGGTAAACAAAACTTCTGCATATAGAGTGTTACGCTTGCCAATTTATTAAGAAAAGCCGGTCTCCGATCACAAGACGTAACCGGAGTGAAGCAAACCATTACAAGATCTCTGCTAATAGCAGAACAAACACAAAAACCAAAACAAACACAAACACAAAAACAAAAACAACTACGAACAGAAAAGAAACGCACATATGATGACCACCCACAAAAATTGAAGAGAAAACCACACCATAATCTGCCACAGACCCCCAGCAGGAATCACAACCACAAGCAGACAGAAAACTATATAGCAAGTTATTTTGTCTCATATAACTTGGCTTGAGGATGTAGGAATAGAATTCCAGAGATTCCGCTCATGAATTGGAAGAACATATAGCAGACTTTATATCATTGCATTTTGTTACTTTATGCATAAAAATTAGACAGAACAGCACATTCATCATGGAAAATTAATGTTTTGGATCCTTGTTAATCATTTCGGTAGTATGTATCCATCACAGTTAAGTCTGTAGACTTATCCTCGTTAATGATGCAGTTGGTTCTAACAAGCTAGGAAGCCCTCAATAATACTACTAGGAAAAATAAAACCCAAAACAAACAGCAGTAAAATACAATAGGTATGCACACACAAACCAAAACCGCAAAACAGAATATTATAAATCTTCTAAAAGTATCCAAATAAAACTATAATCCACACCACACCATGGTATCCAAATAAAACAGTGAAGAATCAAACATATGGCCCATAACAATTCAAATGATTAAATCTTCTAAAAGTAGAAGACATGAAACATATTCGGAACCATAGTATGTCAAATGCAAGAAAATAAATAATATCTTAAACATGCTATATATCTAGCTAGATAATAGAAAGTTTTGTTTTAACATGAGTATTCTTGTTATTACAGTGCATTCATGCTTCGAGGACTCACTCTTCATTCCAATGTCTTGGCAAAGCGTCAGCATCACATAATCCTCTACCTTTTGTATCCTCCACTATACCTCCTGCGCAAAACGAAACATATATAAGTTCTATTCTTCTGTGAACATGGTCATAGTTTCAACTTAAAAGTAACACCAATAAGACTATAAGAGTATGAACTTGTATTAACTTCGCCACAAATTCAGATTACAAGGCATATATATATGTACTCAAACAATTAGGTAATTTTCATTTTATCAGACAAAAAAAATCAATAATTCATGAAAATAGGAAACCAATCCTTATGTCAGCATCTTTAAAATCAAATAACTTAGACAATATAATGAACATTCTATCAACCTTGTAAAGGGAGACGAGGGAAAGAAGATAAAAAAAAGAATGACAAAATCAAACCAGAAAATTATATTTTACAAGTTGAATGCACATTTACCTTAATCAATATAAGATAACCTTTGCTGATGGTGCATTTTGAAGCAAAAAATACAACATTCCTTCAGTTATGAATTTACCATCTACTTTCAGTGACTTCAAGTTATACAAGGAAGTGAACTCAATCTCCAATAAATAAGGAACTAAGGAGAGAACCTAACAAATGAGAGAGGACTCAAGAAAAGTTGTTGTAATAAAAAGTGAAATCTGAAAGTGAAACTGCTAAAATTTTCTCTAACACAAACATTCCATAAATTACCTTAAGAGTTCTATGAGAAATTGTCAATGATTCAACATTAGCAAGCTCATCCAGCAAGTGGAGTAGAAGCAAAGGATTATCTTTGGGATTTGACCACATTCCCACACCAATAGTCATATCAAGAAGCACATGTTTGATAGAAGAGAGATTGCTATTGATCCCACAGAGTTTCTGGAACGGAATATGACCGTGATAAACAAAGGTACAAAGATTTGGAGTATATAACTGAAATCTTATCCCGCCAGCAGCTGAGTAGTTGGTTCGTATTGTTAAGTTGACAAGGGTGGTACTCGATATGCAGAGATTTAGTTTATTATCACGAACTTCACATGCTCCATAAATCATCAAAGTATCCAACTTGTCAAATTTCGAAAAGGGATCAACACGACCATCATCACCGACACAAAAGAGAAAGCCATTTAGGGCTAGGGTTGTTACTGCTGGCAAATTCAGAGAATTAGGAAATAATGTTATCGGCCTAGGAGATTCGTAAATCGAAAGGTGAAGAGATGTTAAGGTATGACATGAAAACAAGGAAGGGAGAAATTGTTGAATGTCAAAATTGACATCAATTCGTAATCTCTTGACACTGTGTGAAATAGCGTATGTCAAAATCCTTTTGAGTTCCCGAGGATCCATTCTACCCTCACACTGAAAATCGAGAACATCAAGTGAAGCTGAGGCATCTCGTAATGACAAAATCTTAGAGATAAATTTGGTGAAAGCCTCAAAAGTTGCGAATTGTGAAGAAATTAATGTAAGTGTGGGCAGAATCTTCCAGAGATTTTTCCATCTAGTGGAGAGTATACAAGTTTGGATTGCCTCTTTGATGTCGAAAAAGGAGAGTATGTGAAGTAAAACATAGTCAGGTAAACAGCTAAACCTATCTTCATTCTTCTCTTTGATACGTTTTTTCGTTCCTCTCTTCATTATCTCACAGAAGAAGCAAAATTGAAATAGAGTGATGTTTTTTGCAATGGAAAACTAAAACAATTGAGAAGAGAATAATTTATTTATAAGTTATAATGTCCAAAAAAGTGAATTTATTTATTTTGATTAGGAAGACGTGGATTTCAAAGATTATTTTCCTGAGGTTTAATAATCGATGAATAACACAGGTTGAATCTCTCAATTACAATGCATATAAGTGACTTAATTACAATTATCGGGGGGTTTCTCGCTTGCATTTTTTCTGGTACAATAATTACAAATGTTGAAGTTTCTTTTCATATGCAATCATAGTTTTAAAACTCGGACCCATTGTCGGTGGGCCCAGCTATTAGATCGCTTATACTATCGAATTGACACTAAACCGGTTAAATTAGTGAAATCCAAAGTAAACTAATGAAAACTGACCAATTCAGCAGTTCACTCTCAACCAAGCACATGTGACTTAATAATTATACGCACTTTAATCGTACCCAAGATTGAAGAAAATTGAAGCCTCTACAAATGTAATAGGAGAAATCCACAGTATTCAGAAAATGATGATGAGAAAAAAGGAGAAAAAGAGTCGAATGAAAACAAAATTGTATGATGCAAACATACCTTTTATACTTTTTTCTTTCATAGGAATGATAAACTAAAAAATTAAGCTCTAAGTCTCTAACTCAGTTCCTGTAAAAGGAAAAACCAAAATTATAGTGACAAGAACAAAAAGAATTGCAGTAGCATGAATAAAAAATAATTCCATGAAACAAACAATAGATGATTCAAATGCAAGAATCATATGACTGCATATCATCAGAACGAAATCATAGAACAATCAACATAACAAAATAAACAAATAAAACAAAGTCACTTGACAACCAACGACGCCAATTTGGGACTACAGAGATTTGAAAACGGTGTTTGTAGACAATGGCGAGAGAATAGAGTACACATATTGAAACCTGAAAAGGATTAAAAGTTATTAAATAATATGAATAAACTTCCTTCCGCGACGCACTACAGTATAGTCATAGCTAATTTCTTTATTTATTCAACTGTACCTTCAATAAGATACAAAGTCAGCAGATACAAACCATTAGTGAGCTAAGATAAAACAGAAGCTACAAATGCAGAAGAAATCAAAGCTTACCTTTAGTAGTGATATAATCAAACTATTCAAGAGCTTCTGAAACGGTTCGATATAAGTTTGGTGACAAAACAATGCAGCAAGTGATTATCCACCCACCTATATTACAAGTCACAGCATAGCATTCATTTGAAAAATATTAAGGCCACAGCCACATGTACTTAAATCTTGGGATTGTGGTTAGCAAACAAGATCATAAGGTTGATCATGAAAAGTTATAGTTGATCGATAGTTCTTCTCGTCACAAGGCAAAAACAAAGTTTCACTGCCACAACCATAATCATGTTTTAATTACTGAAGTTTATCAACTTTGTTACCTACTGAGGTTGTAGCCGCTTTGTAATCCTTTATATTGTGGCTTATGTGACCTTAATAGTTGTTGCGTTACATTCACATAGACATCAAAGTTCTTTGCACTATATAAACTAAAATGTCGAGCATTGAAACTCTTGATTGAGAGCTTTGTCACTCATCTGGTCAATATATTTAATTTGAGGAATTAGTCTATACAACTACTCATACCTGCAGACTACAGTTTATAACTAAATCTATTGTTACCTTACTGTGAATTCTTATCAGTTCTCAGCATTTATTTGAAACACGAGGTGTGGATTTAATTTCCTTAACCTTAAAAATCAGGATACATATCAGTTCTGCGATTAACCTTCAACATGGTTATACAGCAGGAAATTTACTATATATAACTCTGTTTTCCCTATATCTTGAATTAATAATGTTGAAAAGGATTATAGCTTCTTTTTTTTTGTATGAAAAGGAATTGCAGATTTAAATAGCCTAATAATAATGTCGACATTATAGTCGGTACTAATTAGAGGACACCAGAACCTATGTAAACTACACCCTTAATAACCTATCTGCCTAAATAAAATCTCTGTTATGGAATTAAATTTAAGTAGAAATTGCACAATCATTGATCAACATAGTGCTCAAAATTCACAAGTCATAACAAATCGAAACTATCAAAACCAGTAAGGCTTAAAAGATAAAAATAATAGCGAAATTAGACATTCATAAATCATTCATAGAATCACCAAACAGGTATGTCAAATGTAATTAACCCTGAAACATTTCTTTAATGAAAACCACTACACATTTTTCAAACAACATGATGCATCTATCATCATCAACAAAATAAAAGTTTACATCTCATAGAGCCCCTTAGGCATGAAGATAATTTCTGTAACATTTCATCCTTTGAAAGGCATGTACCCTTAACTATCATCTTCTCCAGTACTTTAGAATGCTGCATAATATATTTGGCAAATTCAAACTCATATTCTCGGCCTCTGTAAAATTTAATGCAACAAGTTTTGAGTTGTGATGAAATGCATTCTGGAACAGACGCTTCCAACAATAGTAACAATTCTTTGCATGCCCACAATCCTGTATACAATTAACATAATGTTTTGTTTTCAAAAGAAAAATATATACTTGAAATTAGAATTGAAAAAGAAATCAAATCCTAAACATCAAAACCTTAATGATAAATTGTTGAAGCTTGGGGAGATATTGGAGTATTCCAAGCAACCAGTTGCAATTCACTTCATTGCAAACTACATAAAATCGATCATGAATACTAAGTTTCATGTGTCAAATTGTGAAACACGGGAAGAGCTGCGCACAACATCGACATCTACAAAATTTGCATAAGACACAGATTAGAAACGCATAATCCCTTTAGTAGATTTTTGCTTCCAAAACTCTTGCTTGACTTTATACTAATTGTTCTACAAAATCTCATTCTGCGTTTGATTTGCTAAAAATAAGGGATGGGATAAGACAATTTTAACTGTATTGTGTTTGATTTTAAAATTGTTTTAGGGACGGGACAAACTAGGGGCCAAGGGACTGGACAAACTGGGCGGCAAGGGACAAGACAAAAACTGAAATTTTTGTCCTCCACTGTGCAAAAGTTGTCTAAAATAGCAAAATAACATTTTCTCCACCAAACATAGTATCACTCAAAATTTGTCCAATACCTTAAATATTTGTTCTGTGTTGTTCTGTTCTGTCCAATACTTACATTTTACAGATCAAACATATCTTATATGAATGGTTAGAAAACAATGGTCGATGTACCCGTGAACATATAGTAGGGACATTGCAGGTAATACGTCAGATCAGAGTTCAAATCTTGATACTCCCACTTATTCTTTTAAAAAAACTGAAATTTTTAGCCACTAAACTATTTGACTATAAAACCATAATATTTAGTAGCATGATATTCATACCTTTTTTACATTTAAAATCTTTGCATTACAAACAAAAGACATTGGCGTATCCGTTGCAGATAACCTTACTTTGACCAAATTAGGTAAAGCAATCAAGTTTTCTACAAATAACTCTTTGCAATAGAAATAATAATTTTTTGTCTGCAAATCCTCTAGAACGGGACAAACATGAAAAAACTTCCCATAATATTCGTCAGATTTGAACATAACTCTATCCAAATGAAGAGTTTTGAGTTGAGAAAAATCCACTTGATCAAAATCTCTCATCTCTAAGCGTGTCAACTTAAGAACTAAGTGTCTTAAAACTGAGAATGTGATGTGGTAATTTGATATGGCGCTTTTTAGCATCCATGTTGAAGTCGAGATTCACGACTCCTCGTTCCATGGCAAATTTAAATATTATATTGAATTGTTTTTGGTCGAAGCGAGAAGAGTTTCCTAATATCAAAGAAAAAGAATGGATTGGAGTCTTTTTATCTCGCAATTTGAACATGGTTGAGTAAACAAACTCGTGAAAGCTTTTGAAGTCTTTGAAGGTTTTGTCGTCGAAGTTGAGAGTGAGGGTTGAAAGCCACACATCTTTCCAACTCTTTGAAAGGATGATTGTGGAGGCAGCTTGTTTGGTTGGAAGAAAAGAGAGAATGTGACAGAGAATTGAATCCGGCAAGTCGCTAATCCTTTCGACGGTGGGAATTGACCGCCGGCAAGTCTCTGTGTCTCTAATGGTGAATGCGGCAAGCATAGGGTTTTAGGTGAATATATATATATATATATATATATATATATATATATATATATATATATATATATATATATATATATATATATATAGGCTTTTTTGTTAACCTAGAGAGAAAGAATACATAGAAAATTGTAAATACATACCTCGGTAGATATTGATTAATATTCATAAACGTAAACGTCGCAGCTGAGCGGAGTTTTTCAGCAAAGCACTGCCACGAGCACCGCAGTCTGCATCATAGATACGGTAGAGTCTTCTATTTTCACGCAGTAGTCGTAGAGAATTTTTTAAACCCCCGTTATTTATCAGCTAATTTTATCAAATACTACAAATTTAACCGGTTAGCTGGCTTGTCGGTTATCCACTATTTTTTACCAAACAGAGCCTTCATCTTAGGATATGTTTGGAAAACACATAAGCTAGCTTATAGCTTATAAGTCATAAGACTAAAAAAAGACATGTTTGGTATAACAATTTTTTAAAAAGAGCTTATAGGCTTATTTTTCAAACGTTATTTCAAGTAGTTTATGAGCTTATAACTTACCGTTTTTTCTTCCAACTTTACCCCTACCATTATACCATTTTACCTTGGTATAAGTTGTTTCGCATAAGCTAAAAAATAAATCAATCCAAACAGACTCGAACGCATCCCCTGTAAATTACCATATCGTCTATCCGCTATTTTTTACAAAAGTCTTAACGTGGCCTTATCTTTAACTTGTAACTTTGCTTAAATTAAAATGCATGTTTTACACAACTGTATAAGTAAGGATTTCAAATAGTGAAGGCTAATCTCATTATTTTTTTTATTAAAAATATGATTTGCAATTCAATATCATTATGTTGTACTCTTCTTTTTTTCAATGACAGTTTCTGAGTTTCCAATCCTTTCGACCGTTTAATCTGGTTCGAGGACTAATTCTGACATCAAGTGGTTTCAGGCTTTTAGCCATCTTCCGATCACAGTTGCGGATGACCGAATTGTGGATTATGTTATACTCTTCTTAACTAACACAAATAAACACATGTATATAAGATAATTAATCATTTCTAATTTTATGCTAGCTTGTAAATATTTCAATTATGGCACTAAATGTTCAATTATGATGTACCACCAAATATAGCCAAACAGAGCAAAAACAATATATGCAGGGATAAAGTTAAACAAGACAATCAAAAACCATATAAATCACCTATAACAAAGTCAAGCAGAACCCAACAGAGAAAAACATAACTAAACAGAGACTAAGTGCTACCTTCACAAAGCTCATTTGTCTAATTACACTTTGTAAGGGCACTGATATAACTAAAGTATAATAAATGAAACAAATTAGGAAAATAAATAAATATTAAACAAGCTATCTAGTTATTAGAAAGGTTTCTCTTGGAAGGAAAAAAAAAAAACTGTTATTGTTAAATTATTTGATAGAGTCTCTAATTTCTCGGCAAACATCTGCATCAGAGATTCCTCTAGCTTTCGTACCCTCCACCGTGCGCCTTTTCTGCAAAACCCAACATTTATAACTTATTATCACTCCCGCAAATTTAGATTTACATTAATTAACTCAAACAAGAGCACATTTTCACATTACCAAACAATAGCATCAAAGAAAATAGGAATCCAATCCTTATATCAACATCTTTAAAATTTAAACGCAAAATGCGCATGTGTGAACAATAACTTTCTTACATATTCATGCAATCCAATCTTTTCAATATATAGCATCCGCTTAAGTTGTGACCGAAAAGATCATGCTATGTTAGTAATATATGCATTTAGAATTTGTTACTCTAAATACAGGTTTTGTAATTATTTACTGAAAGTAAGTTATAACCAAAGACACAGTGGGAAATAGAAAATAGAGAAGGATGCAAAAACAAAGTTAATAAACAAAAAAATATTGCTTTAAAAAGTTGAATGCGCATCTAACCTTAATTAGATGCCGATGATGTCAACCTTTGCTGATCGTGACTTTCGACACAAAAAGTTCACTATTCCATCAGGTATGGATATGCGCGACATTTCTACTTTAAGTGACTTCAAGTTATCCAGAGAAGGGAGTTCAGACTTCAACAAGTCAGGAACTAAGGAAAGAATCTAAGAAATCAGGGTGAATTAGGAATGTCATATTTTTGACAAAATTTATAAAAGTGAAGACTGAAAAAATGAAACATTTATATTTTTTCTCAAAACAAACATAGCCTAAAGTACCTTAAGAGTAGGTGAATTGACGCTCAATGATTGAGTATTGGCAAGCTCAACCAGCCATTTGTGGAGAACCAATGGAGTCTCTACAGAATGATATAAACTCATGAAATTAATAGATACATGTGTGATGTTGGGGAGATTGCTCTTGCTCTCACATAGTTTCGGAAGAGTAAGACCCTTAAAATGAAATTCCCGAAGACTTGGAGTAGAGAGCACGATTCCAAATCCAAAATAGGTGCTAGGACGAACCAAAAGATGGGATGATACCCTTAATCTAACAAGAGTTGTACTTGATATGCAAAGGTTTTGTGCACCCATAACTCCACATTCGTAAAGGATCAAAGATTTCAACCTTTTTAATGCGGAAAAAGGTTCCACATGACCATCATTGTCGACAGAAAAGTAAAAGGACTGTAGAGCCAAGATAGTTAACGCCGGCAAATGAAGAGAATTTGGAAATAATATTCTGTGCATATATCTTGTAGGGTGAGCAACCAAAAGTTGGAGAGATGTTAAAGTATTAGATGAAAATAAGCAAGGCGGAAAACTTTGAATATCACATTTGAATTTGAATTCTAATAGTTGTACATTATGTGTAACAGCATATTCTACTATTGTTTCAATTAGGCGAGGGTCCATGATAACCTGACGGTGAATAATGATGTGGTGCAGGGAGGTTGAGGAATCACGACGAGACAAAACGTGAGAGAGAAATTTGTTGGTTAAAGCTAAACAATTAACGGTTTTAAATTGTGAAGAAGCTAATATAAGGTTGGGAAGACGCTTCCAGATATTGGTCCATCTTTTGGACAAAATACAAGTTTGAATTGCGTCTTTGGTGGTGTCCAAAAAAGAGAGTATATGAAGAATAACGCAATCGGGTAAATCACTGAGTCTATCTGCATTCTTCTCTTCGTCTTCAGTATTTCTTGTTCTACAACTCTTCATTATTACTAAAGTTGCAACTGAAACAGAGTGCTGTTCGTTCGTTTACGATGGGAAACTGAAACAACCAAAAAGAATAATAATAGTAGTATTTGTAAGTGTGAGTGGAAGAAAGAAGATGATAATAGTAGTATTTAAGGAAGAACAAAATACCTTGCAGAGTCGCTATTGATGGATGATTTGTAACTGTATCTATCTATTCTAGATTTCTAGGTCTAAATTCTTTGGCGCAGTAGTAGGTCTAAACTATATATAATTAACTGCTCAAAGAAATTGATGAAATTCTGTTTTTGTTTAGGTCTAGATTTCTAGGTCTAAAATCTGTTTTTTTTTTCCTGTTTTTTTTTTGTGTACAATAGAGCTGATGATCGAACCTAGGACATCTAACATACTATCCAAACCCCTTACCATTTGACAAAACCCAGTGACTTTCCCCAATTTTGTTTTAGCCGCTTAGGTAATTGAAGTATAATGTTTAAATATATTTTTAAGATTTTTCTTTTGGGTACAATATTTTTAAGATTTTAAATTTAAATATATTTTAGTTTTATATTTAAAATATTTTTAATTAGTATTTATGAGTTTTTTTTTATCAATTTAGAATTTATGAGTTATATTTATGTTTAGAATATTTATGATTAGTTTGTTATTTAAAGATATGTTGTTTTTTTTTGTTACTAAAGATAGTGTCAAAGGTTCCATCCAACTAAAAATTGGGATAGTTTGTGTCAAAGGTTCCATCCATGAGTTCCTCGTTGTTGAATCTCCGGAGAGAGAGCCGAGGACTTTTTCTTTTTGATGACTTAGACTCCATTTAGCCGGGCTTATTTTTCACTTGTTTACTTCTTAAAAGAAATAGATAAGTAGAAAATTTTATTTGACTCAATTTCTCCTTAAAAGAATTAGAGAAATATAGTAAAGAAGTAGGAAATAAAGAGAAATTGGGTCAAACACAATTTTTTACCACTTTACTACTTTTAAGGAAAAGAAAAAAAAGTAGAAAATAAGTAGGGTCAAACGGACCCCCTAAAAGTCTCTATACTTTCTAATTAAGATTCCTTTCACTTAATTTAATTTGTTTTGTGTTTGTTTTGGGCCTTCACTCCTCTTTTGTACACAAAAAATAAAGCTGGATGTGTTCTCTTTAGGTCTCCCAGGATTCTTTTTCTCTACCTGGATTTTATTTTTTTGTCCTTCAATAAAAACTTCGGTTTCTACAAACCGATTTTTTTTTGCCTTGAAAAAAGAAATCGGTTTCTGTTAACATAATTTGAACTAGAAAAAACTTCGGTTTCTGCGAACCAAAGTTTTTATTAAGGGAAAAATTCGATTTTTTGAGGTATAAAAGATACATTGAGGGCCTAAAGATAAGTTATTCCAGTGAACATAGTTCAATTAGTAGGGTTATTGAATTTATAATATGCAAGAGCTTGGATTCGAACCCAAAACTCTCCTGTTATTCATCTCAAGGGGGTGAGTTTCTAGTGACTACGCAACTTGAATTTTTTTTGTCTTTCACTCATTTGTTCTCCCTCGTTTATTCTCACCTCTGTAGCCTATTTATGGCATGAGTTATTATGCATAAAGAATAAACTTATGCATGATACATAAACAAATTTCTACCATCAAATTGAATCTAACAAATCTCCAAACGAACCATTTCCCACCCCCAAATCAACAACAGCAATCCCTGAACGTCATCAGATTGCTTCGTAGTTAATTTTAAACTAAAATCATGGCAAAATTATTTTTGTTGTGGAATGATTTCACATTAGATGTACTTAATCATGCCAAAACCATTTTTAATGTGGAATGGTTTCAGAGGGTTGTAATCCAAAATCATTTTGCTGTGGAATGATTGTGTTATGTATGAAAGGTGCATAAGGAATTCGCTTATGCACCATAACCGCTCCCCCCTATTTATGTGCCTCATGGTTTATTCATACATATCAAAGGATCTTCAAGCTTTGTAATGAATCTAAACATTAGCATTCTACAGCAAATAATTATTTCTTGACAAAAATCTCAAGAAGGATCAAACATATGGCCCAGAAATATTCAAGTATATAAATCCTCTAAAAGTATAATACACGAAACAAATTATAGAACAAAATATAGTCAAATTATAGAAAATAAATAATTTTTTTTTTTTGAAGAAGCTAAATTAGTCCACCTTAACTTAATTGGCACCAGAGAGAATCGAACCTGAGACCTTAAGGAGGAGCACACTCCTAGGTCCCAAGCCAATACCACCAGACCAATCCAAATGGGTGAAAATCTCAAACATGCTATCTAGCTATTAGAACGATTTGTCTTGGAAAACATGTTATAGTTATAAGGTATCCACGCTTCGAGGACTCTCTTTAGTCCACTTTCTTGGCAAAACATCTGCATCACAGATTCAATACCTGCCCTCCACCGTGCCTCTTCTGAAAAACCAAACATCCATAACTTCTGTTTTCATGTGCTAGCTCTTGGCTTTGGTTTCAACTGAAAAAGTAACACATTAAGAATGTTAGCTTGTATTCTCACTTAATTCCCCACAAATTCAGATTACAAGTCATTTTCACATTACTAATAAAAACAGCAACAAGTAATCAAGAAAATAGGAAGCCAATCTTTATTTCAACATCTTTAAAAATTTAGAGGAAAAATGTTGCACATCAAACAGAAACAAAAGCAGATAGTAGTAAGACTATTTTAGAACACAAAAGCAGATACTAGTAAGACTATTCTAGAACTTGTCAGTCAAATTAACATTTTACTCCTATCAAACAAGTGAAGGGAAACAAATGCAAATGAGTTAACAAATAATCAACACCGTACCGTATCAAATGAAACATATTACAATCCTGTAACCAACTAGATGTTATGCAGTCAATCCTCCTCTTGATATCAATCTTCATTGGCCTAAAAATACAGATTTATTTTCAAACCAATATTTACATCCATTCAATACGAGAAATTCAATCATTGCTATAGATCATTGACTTAAGTTGAGTGTTATGACTATAACGTGAATTCCGTACTACCTCCATCAATTAACACTTGAAGAGGATTACCATTGATAAAGCCCTGAAAACGTATGGTGCCAACAGAAGCAAAACCATTCATAGCATTCAAAGAAAGGTGGTGATTAGTATTACTCTCAACAGGGTCAATAGAATCAATTAGAACATGGGAATTCTCAATGACAGCATCTAAATCCTCACAATCCTCTAATTGCAGTAAGCCAGTAACATAAGATTCTTGTTAGGACAACGATGTTGTGGACTGAATTTATCATCACAAAAATAACAAAGCCCTTTTTCTCTACGTAATTGGATCTCATCCGGACTAATGTGTTTACACTACTAGAAAATTCGCTTTTAGAGACCGATTTAGCGACCGAAATAATTCGGTCGCTATAGAGACCGAAATAGAGACCAAATTTTGAGTGTCAAAGTTAAAAAAATAATCGGTCGCTAAATCGGTCGCTAATGGATTTAGAGACCAAATTAGAGACCAATATTTAGCGACCAATATTTCAGTCGCTGTTAGAGACCGAATTAGAGACCAAAATTTTGACCTTCAAAGTCAAAAACTATTCGGTCGCTACATCGGTCGCTAAGTGATTATAGAGACCGAATTGGAGACCGATTATTATTAGCGACAACAGATCTGACGCAAAAATATTGTTACAACAAAAAGTAAAAATTTATTTAATAATAAAAATCTATGTTATGATGCTAAATTATTTTTTTAAAAAAAAAATCCAATTTATTTATCTTGTGATTTCCAATTTATTTATCTTTTGAATGACTAGAAATAGAAAGCACTGAACAAATTGAAAAACACAAGAAGAAAAGAAACAAATTTCACGCCAAACCCTTTCTTCTTTAGCAGATCCTTTCTTCTCCATACCCTCTCCTATCATGACTGAGTTATCCACCAAATCTCCGCAGTGCTTGAGCTCTCCACGAAACCTTTTTTTCTGCAAACTTTGTCACGTCTAAGTTCTGATTTCAACAATTGCCTCAAATCTTGTCCAATTCATGTCCACATACCTTCGAGTTCAACAATTGCCCTAATCCCTTTGATTTTGACACTCAATTGCTGCTTCTAATCCCTAATCTAACATTCCGCCTCTAATCGAGAGACCGCGACGAACCATAATCTCACGATTCAACTTTCAATCATAGCATCGTAATTTAGCATCAGAAGCCAGTTCATTCTGTCCTCGGGAAAGCGTATGAAACTCCCTCTCTCTCTCTCTCTCAATACTGTTTTCATGTTTGTTTTGGTAGAGATCTGTGAAAAAAGTGATATTTTGAATGCTACATCTTGATTTCTTATATATTACATATAAATGAGGTTAAGATCTTTGAAGACATTTATGTACGGTGTTCTGCAGTCTTGGTCCAATTGTTTTTGTGTTTGGGGTTGTGAGACTAAGGTGGGTTTGTACTGCTGTTTTCGTGAGCTGTTATGTTAGTAAAGGGGTGTCCCTTGTTCTTTTTGTTTTGTTTTTTCCTTGCTCATGTAATTCTCTCATGAGTGTGTCTTATGCTCATGATTATTCAATAGAATTGTAATTTTAAAAAATTATGTATGAGATTGAATTGAAGATCTTTTGGTGTTCAATATTTACCACTGTTGAATCTAAAAGAGCTTTTGTTTGTGGTCATTTATTTCTAGCTAGTTAGTCCATTGAATTGTATGGTATCTATGAATCATTGTCAATTTGTTCTAGTGTTGTTTTTGTTAGATAGTTCATTGAATCATATCTATGAATCATCATTTTTGTAAGATGTGTCTAAACTGGATAATTTGTGGGATGGTATGATTCTTACTTTAAATAAGTCCCTAATAGTGAATGATAGGATCAATATTGTTCAGATTAGTCAGTAATGTGAGGATACAGAAATTTCAAAAATAAAAATAAAATATATTGTACTGAACTGACTTATAATTACTATGCCTTCACTACTTTAATTTTTATTAGTATTTTCCAATCTTCTTTACTAGCTACTATCTTGTTTTATATCACATATTTAGCAATGGGCCGGGTGCTTTTGTTTATCCAAAAATGGTTCACTTATGGTACATTGCTACTTATTTAGATTGCCAAAAATGGTTCACTTTATATTGTGTATAGCTGTATGCCTGTATGACATCACATATATTTAGATTGCCAAAAAAAAGGTTAAGTAGTAGAGTGTATAGCTTAAATGATTACTATCAATTACAGTATAAGTAGAGTGTATTAACAAAGAGGCAGGTTGGGAGAATTAAATATAACTTGTGCTTCTGAGATTAAACAAACAAATTGGCATTACAAACACTCACTCTCACACATATAATCTCTCTCTCTCTCTCTCTCTCTCTCTCTCTCTCTCTCTCTCTCTCTCTCTCTCAGACTCAGTTACTGCTACAATTTAGTTTCAACACCAGACATCCTCCGCCTGTTCATTTCCTTGGTAATAGCTTTTTATTTTTGAGATTTATTTTCTTCATTTCTATTTCTTTTTATTCATTCTGTTTTCTTATATGCTTTATTCATTTCATATATAAGCCTAATTATTATTTTATCTATAATTATATATTTCACTGCAAATTTTGTTCATGTCATCCTAAAACACGTACTGCATTTGATTTCACCTTTGCACACACTTGTGAGTGAGACCCTATACCCGGGTCCGAGTGAAACTTAGGATGAGTGGAGGTTCAGTGATAGCCATTTTAGGATTTTTTTTTCCTATCTGGATATTGCGAGAATCTCATCCAGTGTGCGCTCTTTGGTAGACGTAGTTCATCTATTGTTGTGTTGTGGTTTATATTTAAAAGAAATTTTAGCTGTGGAAACCTTAATCAGGAAGTGAACAGAGTCGCCGAGAGATATATGTCACGTATTATAAGACCACATTTAGAAAATACTAAGTCTTTTGCTATGGAGGGACAAACGGTCTCTCTCGACTTGTACGGGAGCAAGCAATGCCAATGGTTTGACTATTAATGCTCTGAAATTGATTCTATGGTAGTTGTCAAGTTCCTAGTCAAGATGGGAAAACTATATACTGGGTTTGTTCTAGTCACAAGTGCAAAGTCAATTAGGTACTCAAAAGGTATATAGTGCAACACTCCATTCATCTACATTGATCATCTATGTTCCAAAAGTTATACAATACTTGAATGCTTTATATTGGAGGAA
This sequence comes from Trifolium pratense, assembly GCF_020283565.1. Classification (NCBI taxonomy): domain Eukaryota; kingdom Viridiplantae; phylum Streptophyta; class Magnoliopsida; order Fabales; family Fabaceae; genus Trifolium; species Trifolium pratense. The sequence continues at coordinate 51,320,529 of NC_060061.1, forward strand.
ACTAAGCTGATTGTTAATCATGGCCATTAATGAGTTTCTGGAGTTTATAGTTTCATTAGATTCATATTTTTTTTATGCTACTGGTTTTCCGCTTCGTCCCATATTTCTCGTGCCTTCTAGTTGGGCTGCATATTGGTCCATGTGTATAGTTATTTGTTTCCTGAGGTTATTTATTAATATATTTCTCTCTTTATACAGATTGGGAAATCATTTGTTGTTTCTAGATGGAAGGATTATCCACAGTTTATTTTAGATTGGGAAATTATTTGTTGTCTCTATTGAAATTTGAATGGTCATAGCTTATTTTAGATTATAGGTTGGATGCACAAATCAGGGTTTAGTGGTTCAAGGTTGAACTTGGTGTTTATGCATTATTAAGTCAGAAATTAAAATATTCCATGGCTACATATATATCATTAGTATAGCTATTGATGTAGATATAGCTAAGGTTGAAATCCCACTTTTTTACAAGGATAATTGTTTTCCAGATGTTTGCTGATTTAAGATGTTCTCCATGGCACCGTATCACTTTGTCCTCCCGATTGTTTTCCATACAAATGAACACTGGGTATCATGTCCAAAAGTATACAACAGGTTGGTAGTTTAATATTATAGATTATATAGGTATAGGTATTGGATGGATTGCAACAATTATTTACTTGCATTATGGCCTGCTGTAAACATCTGAATGCTATTGACTTGTCAACCCTTTTTTAGTTGGGATCCTTTTCTATTGTGTATTGGTGACGATGAGTATACTATTCATTCATTGTGAAGTTAAGAAAAGTTGTCGTTTCACTTACAGGGTGATACACCGCATGAAAAGCGACCAAAGCTGGGTAGTAATGCAGTAGAGGTGAAAGGGAAGGCCGTAGAGGTGAAAGGGAAAGACAAGATGTCAAAAACTATTGATGCTGCAGAGTCGGCAAATCCTGATGAGTTTAACTTGCTTAATTTGACTGAAATGAGAAAGTGTTTAACATTGGTAAGAGCAACACGAATGAAAGCAAACAGGATGCATGAAGAGTTATTTTTGGATTTCCTAAACCTGGGAAGAAAAGGATTGCAGAGCTCTTTGATAGTGTCAAAGATTCCTTCCATTTCTCATAATCGTAAATTCCTAAGGGTGAGCATTCATGAGTGCTTTTGTTGGTGGTTGAGTTTAAGTCTACATATTTTAGCATTGTAACTGATAGCCTGCTAATTGTAACAGGTAATAATAATCACTAGAGTTGAATGGAAGGAGTTTGCAATGGCGTACAATTATTAGATGACCGACACACCCAACATAGATTTGTATATTTATTTATAATTTATAATAGGGAAAACCTAGGAGTGGAAATTCTTGTTTCCTTTGTTTTAGGCAGAGACTATAGCTCAATAGATAGTTGGTCATATTGATTTAGTAATATTATCATTTAAATGTGATTTGATCCTTTAGTTGGGAGTGAATCTTCTTTATTTGCAGGCAGGCGAAATTACCGTGGTTCAGGTTCCGCGTCAACTGAATGGGTGCAAAGACATGAAATTGAAGAACTGAAAATTGAAAGGGAAGAAATGAGAAGGGAAAATGATGAACTTCGTGATATGGTAAAACAATTGATGGAAAGCTTAAACTTTCGGCCGAAGCCATATACTAGAGATGAAGTTCATGAAGATATTGCGGCTAATAGTAACGATGATGCGACTGATGATAATGATGATGACATGTCTGATGATGGTGAAGAATGATGATAATTATGATGTGTTTGATGATGGTGAAGAATTATGATCAAGAACAAAGTATGACAAGTGTGATTTATTATATATTGTTTTCTTAGTTAGGATATTGACTTTTTTTTATGCAAGAATTGAACGGGATTTATTCCCCTTTTTGTATGTGAAGATCAATTCACTTATATACTTGCAAGTGTAGGTAGTAGTGATAACTTGGTCTTGGTTAGGTTATGCTTTGGATTTATTACTTATTTTTGGATAAGTAGTTGGTAATACTTAAATATAAATATGTTGTGTTCATGTTGTGTTCATGTTTAATTGTTTGGGATTTTAAATTAATAATAATAATAATAATAATAATAATAATAATAATAATTAAAAAATAAAATAAAATTTAGAGACCGAAATAGAGACTGAATTTCCTACATAGCGTCTTACAATCGGTCGCAACATTGGTCGCAATGGGCAGAGAAAATAATTTCAAATCGGTCACTAAATCAGTCGCTAAAATCAGTCTCTAACACAGTCTCTGAATTCAGTCGCTACTTCGGTCTCTAAATTCAGTCGCTACTTCGGTCGCAACGAACAAAGAAATTATTAAAAAATCAGTCACAAATTAGTCGCTATAGCGTCGGACAATTCGTCGAATCCATCGTCGCAAAATCAGTCTCTAAGCCAGTCTCTGATTCCGGTCACTGTTTCGGTCGCTAATTTTGGTCGCTATTCAGTCGCTAAAAAATCGGTCGCTGGGGTGGTCACAACTGATCAGCGACCAGGGTCATTGATGCCGATTTTTTTTGGTCGCTATTTCGGTCGCTAATGGATTTAGAGACCGATTTTCATCAAAATCGGTCTCTAAATCGGTCGCTAAAGCCGAGTTTTCTAGTAGTGTTAATGGAGCGTTGGTTTGGCATTTGTGGTGTTGTGGTGGGTGTGGGCAATAGGGGTGGTTTCTTTGGAGGCGAGGGTGAAGATACAGGGTTAGGGGTTGTGAATTTGGTACGAGGGTGAGTGAATTGTGACGGCTTCGGTGTAGGATGAAACTTAACAGAGAATAAACGAGCTACAGCCACAGCTTGAATCAGAGAATTAGGTTGTTGAGCAATTACCTCATGTTGAAGCTCTTTCTGCAAGCCACTAATGAAGCAATCTAACAGAGCTTCCGCTGTAAAACCGGTGGAGCGATTAGCAGGGGCCGTGAACTCCAAGTAATAATCATCCAACGAACCCATTTGAGAGAGTTTGAACAAGGAAGCGTGTGGTCGTTCGAACTCAGAGGGACCAACTTCAAGCTCAATCGAACGTGACAATTCCTGCCATGAAAGGAACAGCTGAGCACGCTGCAACATTTGATACCAAGGAATCACAGATTGATCAAAGTGCACAGAAGCAATGGTAAGGCGTTCTGGATCTGCAGTGTTATAATAATCGAAAAATTGATTTGCACGAAACAACCATTCAAGAGCATGTGAGCCATCGAATCGGGGAAATTCGAGATTCACGCTGCTAGTATGCAGATGAGGGTTTTGACGTGGTTGCTGCACATGACCATGGGTGACCGGCATTGTCAGTTAAGGACTGCAAAAGTGTCTCCATGCGTTGTAACACAGTGGAAGTGTTGGTGATGGAGTGGCTGTGGTTTGCCACCTTTTCAGTGAGGTGGTTGAATTGGACTTGAATTTGGGTGTTGATGGTTGCAGTGAGTAGTTGAATCTGGGTTTCAATGGTGCGGAATCTCATGCCGTCGGTCATGGTGACAATGAAAGCACCAAATTGTTATGACTATAACGTGAATTACGGTGGAAGGATAGATTTTTATTGATCGAATGATGGAATTACAGTACTGATATGAAAATAACAAGTATAACAAACTATGAGTTTGTTGAGAAGAAGAAATATCCAAGAGGATCCAAAGAGAGAGAAGAGAGTTACACGCATTTCATACCTTCCTCTAAATAATTCTCTCCCTATTTAATGTCGTATTTAGGATTGGGCTTCCTTTCTCTATTGCTTCTTCTTACTTCCACGAATCTTGGATGTATGGCCACGTTGTCACTATTGCTCCCCATGCATGCCTCATCATTATGTATCATTGGCTCATCATAATGTATTATTGCCTCATCATTATTATTCCTAACATTGAGGCTGAATCCAACCATGTTATTATTTATGAAGTAAAACTTGTTTCTCTACCCATGTTACTTATCCATTGATAATAAGTTATAACCAGAGAGACAGAGAGGAAAATAACAAATAGGGCAAAACAAAACTAGAAACCGGTGTTTATAATGTTGAGGCACTTTACCTTAATCATTATATGCCGTTAATCTTTACTGAAGGTGAGTTTTGGCGCAAAAAATCGACTAAGGAAGGGAACTCCGGTATGAAACACAAAGGTAGATCCGACTTTACATTCAGTGACTTCAAATGACACAAAGAAGGGAATTCAATCTCCAACAAATCAGGAACAAATGAGAGAACCTAATAAATGAGCGATGATCGTGAATCAGGATCAATAAAAAAGTAAGCATATTAAGAGAAAAAAATAATTTAATAATAAGAGAAACTTAAAACTACAGCAAAAAATTTCTTAAACCGAAAATGCCCTAAAGTACCTTAAGAGTTCCTGGAGAGACCGTTAATGATTCAATATTAGCAAGTTCAACCAGCCAATTGAGTAGAACCAAAGGAGTTTTCGCAGAAGTTGACACAACATAAATAGTTACATGTTTGATAGAAGAGAGATTGCCATTGCTCCCACAGAGTTTCTGAATAGGAGTGCCCCTAAAATAAAAGTTAGAAAGACTTGGAGTGGATAACTCAATTTTGCAAGAGGCCTTGGGAGGACTATCAGGCGCAATAATCTTTAAATGGACAAGTGTGGTATTAGATATGCAGAGGTTTTGTGCATCCAATACTTTACATCTATTAATGATCAAACTATTCAACTTGTTTAATGCTGAAAAAGGTTCGACTCGACCATCATTGCCAACAGAAAAGGCAAAGTATTGTAGAGACAACGTGGTTAATGCTGGCAAAGTTAGAGAATTTGGAAATAATGTCAGAGCATGAAGGTGAGGGCGAATAACTATAAGGTTAAGATATGTTAAAGTTTGACATGAAAATAAGCAAGGCTTAAAATGTTCAATATCACATATAACATCCATTCGTAATTGCTTGATATTATGTGAAACAATGTATTCTATAACCCTTTCGAGTAGGCGAGGCTCCACCAAACCACAAGGACTAAAATTAAGAGTGTCCAGTGCAGTTGAGTCATCCCGAAGTGAGAAAATTCGAGAGACAATATTAAAATGTGAAGAAGCTAATGTAAGGTTTAATGTAAGTTTGGGAAGATACTTCCAGACATTCCTCCATCTTGTGGAAAGTATGGAAGTTTGAACGGCACGTTTGGTGTTCAAAAAAGACATAATGTGAAGTAGAATGCAATCGGGTAAATCACTGAGTCTGTCTTCAATACGGTTAAGTTTATGACATTTTCCTCTCTTCATTATTTCAGTAGGTTGCAAAAGAAACTCAAACAACTGGGAAAAATAATAGTACGGTATTTGTAAGTGTGAAGGAAAATGATGATTTTGGGGAAATTGAAATCATTAGAGATGAGATGAAAAAGAGTAAAATACCTGGCCGCGTCGCTATTGAGTTGTGAGTGTTGAATGAAGCATTTGAAAAGAAAAAAAAAACTTTCTTTCGTTTGATTGTGAAATGGAACGACAACGACCAGAAAGCTCTGTCTAGGTCTAAACTCTCCCCTGCAACTGCGTTTTAGGTTATTGCAGATTGTTATTTTGGGTATTCATTTTTATTCTTTTTTTTTACTTTTTTTGACTATATTTTATTTTATTTTATTTTATTTTATTTTTACTTACCTTTTAATGACATGATATAAATATGAATATAACCCGAGGAAATCCATCCATCTAATAATTTGAAGTATAACTTTTGAAATTAGTTTTATGTAAAAACAATTTTTGTGTAAAAAAAAAAATGTACTCCAGAGATAAAGTACGTGTTAAATCTATTCGTAGTACCCTCCGTTAAATAATCAACAATGAATTGATCTAAGTGGTAAGGATTGTGGCCTTCTTAATCATGTTGTTATGAGTTTGATTTCTGACTCATGCGATAAAATACGGTTAACCCACCTTATATACCCCATGAATTTTTCGATGGAAATTAATTATCGCTAACGGCGATAGATACTTCGTACTAATATCATACTAACAAAAATCATGTTAGCATAATTATAATAGAAATAAATTATATGATGCACAACATTTGAGGTAAAATATCAAGACCGGTTACGTACTCGTACCAAATACGTACCCGTACCTTAATTTATGTCCATACAGATACATTAGTTTTTCTCAAAATTTGGTATCTCTTATTGGTACGGTGCCCGCACCTATCCAAGGTGTAAGCGATCAATTTAAATACTCTGTGGAGTGCTCCATTGCCCATTTCATTTTCGACTGTCCGATTCCTGATTTTACTGTTTTGATTCCTTTACAGCAGGGAATCCGGATCCTTATTCTTCACCACTCCCTTTAACTTTTGCTTTCCTCTTCACCTTCCCTTCCAATTTCACAGCACATTCCGTACATTTCCAACAGCATCATAGTTAGACTCACTCACTTCATAACATTCTTAATTTCTCAAAATCAACACAAATTTCCACGAACAAAACACAATAGAATCTTATAAGTATCGTGTTTTTCTTAAAAAATGCCTCCTCCTCAAACACCAAACAAATTCTACTTCTTCTACGGCCACCGTAAACCCTCCCAAAACCGCCCAACCGTACGCGGTGGCCTTTTCTCCAATCGCCAAACTCTCACTCCTTTCAAACCCAAACCCACCAAAACAACCAACCCTTTCCAAATCCAAAACTGGGACCCACACTTCCTCTCTCAACCAAACCCCTCACCACCATCCCCATCCCCTGAAGCCGCATTCTCCGCCTCCCTCCGTCTCTCCCCAATCGCCCGGTTCATCATCGACGCCTTCCGTAAAAACGGTAACAAATGGGGCCCACCAGTTGTAACAGAACTCAACAAACTCAGAAGAGTTACTCCTAACCTAGTTGCTGAGGTGCTTAAAGTCCAAACTAACCCTACCCTAGCTTTCAAGTTTTTTCATTGGGTAGAGAAACAGAAAGGTTATCATCATAATTTTGCGTCTTTCAATGCATTTGCTTATTGTCTTAACCGTGCGAATCATTTCAGGGCAGCTGATCAGCTCCCTGAGCTGATGGATGCTCATGGGAAGCCTCCTTCGGAGAAGCAATTCGAGATTTTAATTCGAATGCATTGTGATGCTGGTAGAGGTCTTAGGGTTTATTATGTTTATGATAAGATGAGGAATAAGTTTGGTGTGAAACCTAGGGTGTTTTTGTATAATAGGATTATGGATGCTTTGGCTAAGACTGGTCATTTGGATTTGGCATTGTCGGTTTATAGTGATTTTAAGGAGGATGGATTAGTTGAAGAGAGTGTTACTTTTATGGTTTTGATAAAGGGGTTGTGTAAAGCTGGGAAGATTGATGAGATGTTAGAGGTTTTGGGTAGGATGAGGGAGAAGTTGTGTAAGCCGGATGTGTTTGCCTATACCGCGTTGGTTCGGATTATGGTTCCAGAGGGGAATTTGGATGGTTGTTTGAGGGTTTGGGAGGAAATGAAGAGAGATAGAGTCGAGCCGGATGTTATGGCTTATGGTACTATCATTGGTGGTTTGGCTAAAGTCGGGAGAGTTTTGGAGGGTTATGAGTTGTTCAAGGAGATGAAGAGTAAGGGTCATTTGATAGATAGAGCGATATATGGAACGTTGGTTGAGTCGTTTGTGGCGGCGAATAAGGTTGGGTTGGCTTTTGATTTGCTGAAGGATTTGGTGAGCTCAGGATACCGGGCGGATTTGGGGATTTATAATAACCTTATTGAAGGTTTGTGTAATTTGAATAAGGTTGAGAAAGCTTACAAACTTTTTCAAGTCACTATTCAGGAAGGTCTTGAGCCAGACTTCTTGTCTGTAAAACCAATATTGTCGGCTTATGCCGAAGCGAAACGAATGGAAGAATTTTTTAAGTTGCTTGAGAAGATGGGGAAATTGGGGTTTTCAGTTATTGATGATCTCTCCAAATTCTTCTCCCATCTGGTTGAGAAGAAAGGGCCAGTAATGGCACTAGAGGTATTTACACACTTGAAAGAAAAAAGTTATGTTAGTGTTGAAATCTACAATATTCTTATGGATTCCCTTCGATTGAGTGGTGACGTGGAAAAAGCATTATCACTCGTTGATGAAATAAAGGGCTCAGACTTGAAGCCCGACTCATCTACATTTAACATAGCAATTCTTTGCCTTGTTGATCGCGGTGAAATTAAGGGAGCATGTGAATGTCATAATAAGATCATTGAGATGTCTTGCATTCCATCTGTAGCTGCTTACTGTTGCCTTGCTAAAGGTCTTTGTGAAATCGGAGAGATTGATGAAGCCATGATGCTTGTTAGAGACTGTTTGGGCAATGTTACTAATGGACCTATGGAGTTTAAGTATTGTCTTACCATTATTCACATTTGCAAAGCAAATGATGCAGAAAAGGTCATTGATGTATTGAATGAGATGATGCAACAAGGTTGCCCTTTAGGCAGTGTCGTGTGCTCTGCAATCATCTCTGGCATGTGCAAGTATGGAACAATTGAAGAGGCTAGAAATGTTTTCTCAAATTTGAGGGAACGCAAATTGTTGACAGAATCTGATACCATTGTATACGACGAATTTTTAATTGATCACATGAAGAAAAAGACAGCAGACTTGGTAATATCAGGATTGAAGTTCTTTGGTCTAGAATCTAAACTCAAGTCAAAGGGTTGTAAGCTGTTGCCAGATTGAAAACTGTTGTGTGGAGACGGATTATATCCTTCTAACTGAACATGTATGATGATGCTTCCTCAAAAGCATTTGGCATTTGAGAGAGGTCAATCATTGCTTTTATTTGTTTCTCGAGCATCTCCAGCTGGTATCTGATATTCTCAATTTTGTGGCTGTGAACACGTGACACATGTTGCTGGACACTGTTGCATACTGTGTACCATTGGATTGTAGCACTATGGAGGTCATCATCGGTTATGGGTTGCACAGATTGTATATCATGTGACAGACAATGTCACTTTCGGAAGGTCACTCGACATCAAATCATAGCATTAGCCGATACTTGCTTCGTGGGGGTAATTGAATTTCTGAAAATTACTTTATAGTGTTGTCTGCACAAATCTATTGTGAAATGAAAAGTAAATACAGATTTTTTAACTTATATACTTTATCCTTTAAAGTATACAATGGAGAGTATCGATGTGATGTTAACATTTAAACAAAATCTCTTTGCTCACACTTAGTGCACCTTTTCTTCATTCCCTCACTGGATCTCAAGAACCCAATAAAAAAGGCCTTTTAGCTGCCTTTTAATGTTAGAGAATTAGGGTTTGTTTATTTTTGTTTCCCTTTGCTGTTTTCTTTTTCTTTTTGAAGTTTGTAATTACTAAATGTCACTCTGTTTTCACTTTGTTTCATAAACTCATATGTTCAAAGTTTTGCATATAAAGCAATGGGAACATCTTTTATTGTTTTCATTGTTTCCTGTACAATTCGAAAAGAGGAAATGGTGGAAACCATGTGACAGAAAATGCCTTTTGAAATGAAACTGTCCATTAGCTTCTTGTTCTAACATAGAAGTAGGATATGCAGTGTTCACTGTTTGGTTTCAATGTTAACCATAATAAAATTGCACATATGTAAACTTTTTTCTAATCCTAATTGAACTTTATCTCTCAGTCTATGCAGATTGTTACCATGTTTGTTATACGTTCGTTTGTAGTGGAAGAATTTGTGTTTAGGAAAGCTTAAGCTGCATTAATTAACTGTACCAATATAGATTCAACGACAGTTGTTGATATACCAGGATGAAGAACTATCATTACATTTGCCAACTTATCTAAAAATGCATTTAAGTAACTGTACAATGATGAGCTATTCCTATATTCATAATGTACTCCCAGACACCTATGTTGCTGCTGTGTGTGACTTAACTGCCGATAAATACATGGCTTTAGATAATTCTGCATGTAAAAACGAGCGAGTAGTAAGATACATTTTCATTTATTTTGTTTCCTACTGTTTCTGCATTCTTCATATATATTTTTTCTTAAATGTTCATCATCTCCAATCATTTAGTGGTCAGAAGACTTTATTGATAAAAGAGATTGGGTTTTAATTTTACTTCCTGCCCCTCTTGCTTCATTTACCAGTAACTTGAACCTTTATTTCAATTGTGAAGTGACAGCCCGCTTACATTTTTGCAGGGGTGTGCATAAATTGTGGCTACCCTTACACCACATTAGTGTGTTGGAGCATACCACACTAGAAAGGCCCCATTGTATTCCCTTGGTATGAAAAACAGATCAGCCTCCAAACCCGTATTTTGAAACCAGCTTATATCACTGCAGCCTTGCTTCCATTTATAAGTTTCTTATTTTCTGAATCTCTACCAATTCGAGACTCACTATTTCTTCTTTCTCATCACTTCTTTTGATGCTCTCCCGATTCTTTTATGATGGGTCTTTTGTACGGTATTTTACCTTTTGTTCGGTATGTTATTCCTATGCCACTGTTTATCATTGATTTGATTTAACCCCCTATTAGCGTGTTAAATGAGTTATCATTCTTTAGAATTTTGATGATGTGTTGACCTGAAAAAGAATTAGCCAAGGGTGACTGGGGTGATGAGGAACTAAGGGTTTTGCTGGTGTTGTTGAGGCAGGGGCGTTTTGATGGGGCCTTGGGTGTTGCAGCAGGTGACTGAGCTAAAGTGGTGGTAAAAAAGATAAGAGATAATGGTACTAGGATTGAGAAGAAGATAGTTTGCTTCGCCTTCTTATTGGTAATTAAAAGTTCTGGACTAGATTTTCTTGCTGCTATTGGAATGATGCAAATGATAGCCTGATAGGCTAGTTGTTATTACTACGAGTGATTTATAGAATGCTAAACGAGTGACATTTAGGTACTAGGTTTGATTTATGATTGTTGCCAATAGTATGAGGTTATTTCTTATCTGTCTTCTTGGAGATTCGGATGGTACAGCAAGATAAGGTACTGAAAATGGGATTTCACTGCTGTAGTTTAGTGTAGCCACTAACTTCTTTAATTTGATTTTTTGCACTATGGATACTCTCCCCTCTCTAATCACTCCGCTCTATTTATAATCTGAGAAAATGATTGATTTTGTAGTAGAGTTGTCACTGAATCACTTGAAGCAACTAGGAATTTATTTTTTTTGTGACATGTTCATGTTACATATTTTTTTGTTATTGTATTTTACCCCTAAATTAAAGATTTCCTTTGAGCTGTAAGAATGTGGAAATTGTGAAGACTTTTTGAAGTTGTAACTTGTAAGGCTTGGATTCTGGAAGATATCACAACATTATGGTTATGCGTATGATCATATGAATTCTGGTTTGGATGGTTTTGCTGCAGCTATTCAATAGTCTATGTTATGGGGTCATGAATGTTGTGCCTGCCTACTATAGCTGAGATAAACACAACAGGTGAGAACCGATTGCCATTTATTATGACTAGTTCATGGTTCTCAAAAAAAAAAACTGAAACAAACTGTGAACTGCACCTGAACCAAACTGAAAATAACCAAAATATTGGCAAAATTTATCCAACAGAATTGATGTGTTAGACATGGTTCAGTAACTGCACACTTAGCAGTTCAGTTCGATAGCCCAATGCCCGATGGTCTGCAAAGATTGAGTAACGACAAAGAAGTGGAATGGTCAGTTTAAGGTACAGTTCCATTTCTGTGTTCTGTGAATGTATCATTTCTTTATTCGAGTTTTTATTATCTTTTTTTAATATTTTCATACATTGACTTCATGTTTACTTGCAGTTCAGTTGCAACCACCAATAATAAAAATGCAAGGCTGACGGTTCTGTGTGGCGTGGGCATGGTTGTTGTCGGTGGCCAAGGTGCAATGCCTAGGTCACTTCTTATAAACTCCAGTTCACTGAACCTCAAAACCAGATTAGTTTGGTTCTCATAAATGTAAACAGTTAGGCTCAGTTCATCAAAACTGTTTTCTTGAATTCAATTTGGTTTTCTGAATGAACAATGACATCCTTTTTATTCATGTCATATCTCTATCGTTAGTATTGAAATGCCCTTCGAAAGTGTGGTTGAAAACGATATTATGTCCGAGCTGTTTGTTTGGTTGTATCGGGTATTAACCATCCAAAAAATCAACTAGTGAATTGGCATTTTTAAAAAACATCCCATGATGAGCATAAGATCTTTAGGGCTAGTTTTCAAAAGATATTCTCCCTCCGTTCTTTTTTATTTGTCGTTTTAGAAAGGAAAAAAAAACAATAAATTAAGAATGTGTATTTTTGCACCTTATCTTCTTATTATTTTCTTATTTTAATTCACCAATAATTTTTTTTGTACACACTTTCTCTTTTCAATAAATTTAATATATATTATGTACCAGAAAAATTAAAAAACCAAATATATATTAAATCTTTTATGGTTTCAACAACTACTCCTAAATATTTGGAATTTATATGAAGGTATAATAGATAAGATATAACTTTAAATTATCAAAACGATGAGTAATTTGAAACAAATATTTTTTTCTAAAACGATAAATAAAAAAGAACGGAGGGAGTACTTGGAAGATAGGAAAGTTGAAGAGTTGAACAATCTTGTCGATATGCGTGATTGCTTGTCTACCAAGCTTTCTGATTTTATTCATAATGGTTATTTGGTGTTTTCCCATTTGGATCTCTAATTTATGCTTCAAAATCATTGTTCATAAAATAATTTAAAATATTTATAAATTTATTAAAATAAATAATGATAAAATTAAATAAAATGACATTATAAAAAAATTAAAACTAAACATTAATTTATTCCAGCAAAAAAAATTAAAGACTCTTAAAAAGAAACAGAGAGAGAGTATATAGTAGGGGTGGCAAAAGGAGCCTGATCTGTTGGGCCGCCCTGTTTAGCCCACCATTTTTGGCGGGCTGAATCTGAGTTTTGAACTTGACCCCTCTAGTTGGGCCGTCCTGCCAAACTCGCTTAAAAAACGGGCGGGCGCGAGACGGTATGCGAGTTACATAAAAATATAAAATTTATCTTTTTTATTTTTTATGGTAAGGAATAGAATAAGACGGTCCAACCTAATAAAATACAACACCTATTAGGGTTTTTTTCTTTTTTTCTGTTCATTCAGTACCAACCTTACCAAAGAAAAAAAAAAGAAATACAATCGGTGTCAAATTTAAGATTACTTGTTGCCGATTTACTCTCCTATTGCATTGCTTGTTCTTGCTATTCAAATTACTTCATACCCGTGCTTCTACTTCATCGGATTTCTAGTGTAAGTTGTTATTTTTATTCTATTACTTGAACCAACGTTACATACGATGGTTCAGATTTTTCTCAAAAAATTGTTTGTTTATATGTTTTTTAACAACACAAGTGTCAAAATAAAAAAATTATAAAAAGTTAAAAAATTGTTTGACGGACCTAAGTTGACTCGACTCGTCTCATTCTACTTTTAGGCAAATTTAAATTTAAGCGGACCGAACCTAAGTGGGACGGCTTGCCCACTTTGCCAATATATAGGGAATGAGCCCTGTTTGGATTAGCTTATTTTTGAGTCAAACAGCTTATGCAATTCTTATGTATTATTATAAGTTTGTCAAGGTAGTTTATGATAAAATAGCTTATAAAAATACAATTTTCACTTGTCAACTTATAAAATAACATAAAACCTAATTTATATCGAATAAACTCAACAATAAGCTAATCGAAACCGAAAAGAGAACAAGAGAATTGGAGTATTCTTATGTAACTTCCTCTATACAATTATCATCGATCACAAACAACAATTATCCATGACTCATCCAAAGCACTGATAGACGCCAAATTAGCGCAGCTGGAGCTGCCTACCATTACACGGGAAGAAGTTTCCAAGATAATTGAAGAATTTAAATTTAGATCTTCATCCATACCTGATGGAATAGTTGCCTTTTTACTACAAAACTCACCTTCAGCAGAAGTTCATATAATCGACTAGATTCAAAAGGTGAAATGCGCATTCTACTTTTGAAAGATATATTCTTTAGTTTGATTTTTGCCTCCTCCGTTTATATTTCCCTTGATCTCATATATAGTTATAATTAACTTGTTATCATCATATGGATCTGTATCACTACATGATTATATCCAGGCTTAACTTGTGTGTGTGTGTGTTTGGATGCTGTATATAGCAAGGATTTGGGTGAGTTTTGTATTTTGATCGGCGTAGGTAATTTTAGTTTCAAAGACTTTATATTGTTATAGATGAGAACATCAAGTGATGATACTTTGTTGCCTTCAAAGTTAGAAGAACAAGTTATGTATATATTTCTCTTAGGGAATTGTTTGTTTAGAATTAGAGCTTTGTGAATTAATTTATCAGCAAAAATGCAGAGGTGTTAATTTTTATTTTTTTTATATATATTTGTTTGATGTTTTACAGCGTTCTTCCTTTGCCACAGATGAACCAGATGCTGTGACTAAATTTATGAAGAAGACGAAGGCCCCTAATGGATTTGCATATATCGACCTGTCATTAATGTAAAACAAATTAAATTGTCTATGCAACTTATGAGTGCAACCCTATCTTTCCTCATTTTGCTAATTACATATTTATAGGTTATCTTAATCGACTATTATTAAATGATTTAGGATCAATATAAATGTTTTTTCGATACTGCAAGTGGTGTTTTTCCATGATTGCCGTGAGAATTACAGGTTTGGTTTTGCTTGGCTCAGCTTATAGTTCAAATCGTTGTGGCATGTGTACGGTGTACCAGACAATAGTTTTAACAAAGAATGTGATGGAATCTAACAAAGGAACTGAGTTCCACGGAAACTCGGTGAAAAAAAGAAGGAAATTGAGAGAATTTTATTGATCAATTCATCTAAACATTACAATGATTATTACAAGCTATATATAGTGAATTCTAATGATGGTAGCAATGTAACAAACTGTAACTAACTTAGGTACAGGGTAACTTATTGCATAAGTTACTGGCTTATGCGAGGTAAATATCTTGACAGAATCTATGAAATGAAGTGTATCACAACTCACCAATGTATATCTTTGCGCCTCGTGTGTTTGATGTTCCATAGATGGCACACACACACACACACAACTTTAAATTTTCTTTCAATGTAAATACATACAGACTACTAGAGTCATTGAGATCTTTAAATATTTGGAGTTTGGATAAAATCATTAGTATCAATTTGAAGTTTGAAAAGCTTTAGATTTAATATGGCAATTTGTTTGTTTTATTTTTTCACATATTGTTTTTTATTTTATAAGAATCATATTACAAATTGAACCTCCAATTTTTCTTGGTTCAAGTGTTTAAGGATTGAGTTGAGTTGATCATCATTGAACTTTTGATGCCTACCCATTGCCTAATTCTTGAGTAGATCTGGAATTCCAAATAGGAAAATGAAAAAAGAACCATTGAAGATGTCTGTGAAAGAAAAGAAGAAGATGGATGGAGAGTTTTCAGATTTCATTCAAAGAAGAGAAAGGCAATGAAAGGTGGGAGAAAAATAAAAATAAAAGAATTTGAAGGGATGAAGAGGTGTTTGTTGGAAATTGGAATGGGAAAAATTAACGTGAATGAAAAATTTACTTTGAATCTGAATGACATTGAAAAATGATAAACTTTGGAATATGAAAAGAATGACTTTGGAAAAAGTAACATGGAGTTACCCAAAAAAAAAAAAAATATTACTCCCTCTAGTCCTAATTATAAGAAAAAATTTACTTTTTAGATACATTCAAAGTTTGATGTATCTAAACTATTATATAGACTAGATACATTAAACTTTCAATGTATCTAAAAAATGAATTTTCTCTTATAATTAGGACCGGAGAGTGTATAGTAACATGGAGTAAATGATTGGAGAGTTTTTCTTTTGTCGTCTCCCGAGTCTTTCAGGCACTACTGACTTTTCGATTCTACTCCTTTTTAACATAGAATACGAGTGTGTAAATAATAAAAATTGAAAAAAGAACTGTTGCATTCTTTGTCCAAAAAAAAATGTTGCATTCTGATTCTTATAAAAGATAATATTTTTGCATCTCTGACACTTCATCGCCCCTATTTTACAAGATTTACTACATAAGTAGCAAATTTAATTTGCATTCTAGGATGCAAACTTTTTTCTAAATATTACCTCCTCTGTTGTGCACTGGCGTTGTAAAGATTATTTACACATACATCTAATGATGCGTTGCCACATCATTTAATGAATGTGACACATCATGTGTTTTTAAATACCATACATGATATGTCAGTATATTATTGGATGCATGTGTAAAATAACTTTACACTGACGGTGCATATAAATTAAATTCTTCTAATTAAATATGGAGAAAGTTATTTTTGAAATTTCCGAATGCGACGAGCAAAGACGGATTCAGTGGGGGGCAGGCAGTGGCCAAGGCCTCCCTTCCTCCTATATATGAATGTGCAAATGCTATATATTTTTCATTACTCCTCTCTCACACACGACATTGATCATATACATGTATCTAAACCAATATTATAATATTAGTTGTTAGTAATATTGTAAGACAAACACATGAATTATATAGGGTAAAACAATGAGTTATTCCGAGGTTGTCAATAGGGTATATTAAAATTAAATAAATGTTTTTAATGTGTGTTTTTGTTAGTATTTTTTTTGGACAAATTGACCAATACAATACACACTTGAGTACCAAACCAATAAAAGATAGACACATATTTGAGAATTAATCTGTCTAACAAAAGACACATTGAGGTTTTTCTTTTCATAATTTAAATGCATTAAAAGACTATTGTGACAGTTTAATTTTTGGGCACCCCGTCGAATGAGTTTCTAGATCCGTTCCTGGCGGCGAGACCAACCAGAAGACACGGAAATAATAACTCCTAATTGGATATACTGAGTAGTACTTATAACTTATATGGTCCAATTATTTAGATGAATACTCCCTCCGGACACAAATATAAGCAAAAATATAGAGGAGATTTGTTATTTTTATTTTTCACTACTATTTAAACTAAACTATTGTAGCTTTGAAAGACAACTTTTTGATTCAATAAAAATATAGAGAATTTTCTCAAATTTGGTGGATTCCAAATTATTCTTTCTGGTGGATTCTGAAAGGTGGATTTCAGAACTTTTTATCTAATAAGATTAGCGCTTGCTTTTCCTTCTAGCTTCCGTACTGCGTCAAACACATTACGTAAATTGTTGACAGGATTGTGTGAATGAGAACATTGGTTGGATTAGTCTACCAGAAGGCATCTCATCACAACTCAAAACATGCTGCATTAGAGGTTACAAAGGCACAATATATGAGTTTGAATTTGTCAAATATATTATGAAGCATTCTAAAGTATTAGAGACCATGATAGTTAAGAGTAGCACCTGCCTTTTAAAGGACCAAAAGGACCAATTGTTACTGAAATTATCTTCTTGCGAAAGAGACTCTATAACATGTAAACTTTTATTTGATTGATGATGACAGATACATCATGTTTTCTTTTTAAGAATGTAAACTTTTATCTTCATGAAAGTAATGTTTGCGGTTAAATACATTTCATGCATATACTTGTTGGTGATTTATAAATTATGGTAAAGTGCAGCACAACTATAATATGTTTGAAGTTTTTTATTTGGTTGCCTGAAACATTTTTTGATTTGGTTGCCTGAAACATTTTATTGATTCCTATTTCTTTTGTATATTGGCATTACTTTTGGTGCTGTTTTTGTTTGGTAATTGGTAATGTGAAAATGGGTTAATGTAAAGCTTGTAATTTGAATTTGTGGGAAAATGAATACAAGCTCACATTCGTTTTTGAGGCCGTTGTCGTTGTCGGAGATTGTTGATTGTTGAACAAGGCAATTTGAATTAAATTAGGGAATTTATTTTTTTCAGTCAAATATTTAAAAAATAAATAAAACATTTCAAAAATATTAGTAATAGAAGATTTGTAATAAAAAAAAGTAATAGAAGATTTTGTTTTCTTTTATTTTGATCTTATTTTTATTTGTTAAATTCAAAATCCCTATATATATAAAACTTAATTTATATATATATCCACCTAAAACCCTTTGCTTAAGAATTCACCATTAGAGGACACACACACAGAGAGAGAGAGACCATGGCATCTTTTCCCCGGCGATCAAATCCCTCCGTCGATAGGATTAGCGACTTGCCGGATTCAATTCTCTGTCATATTCTCTCTTTTCTTCCAACCAAACAAGCTTTTACCACAAGTATCCTCTCAAAGAGATGGAAACCGGTATGGCTCTCAGTCCTCACTCTCGACTTTGAATTTGGTGATGAAACCTTCAAAGATTTTGATAGCTTTCATAAATTTGTTTACTCAACCATGTTCAAATTACGAGACAAAAAGACTTCAATCCATTCATTTTCCTTGAAATTAAGAAAACCTTCTTCCTTCAACCAAAAACAATTGAATCGAATTTTTAAATTTGTGATGGAACGAGGAGGTGTGAATCTCGACTTCTACATGTATTCTACTACACGCTTTATCAAACTACCACGTAGCATTCTCAGGTTTAAGACACTTCAAGTTCTTAAGTTGAGTTTGATATCAATAAGAGACTTTGATCAAATGGATTTTCCTGTTCTCAAAACTCTTCATTTGCATTTTGTTCGGTTCAAATCTCAAGAATATTGTGTGAAGTTTCTGTTTGGTTGTCCTGTTCTAGAGAATTTGCATATACAACATATTTTATACACACGGCAATCACGTGTTCCCATGGAAAAGGTGAATGCATTACCTAATTTGGTCAAAGTAAGGATTTTAAATTTTGCCAACTGTACTCCGATGACTTTGTTTGGTAATGCAAAGGTTTTGCATATAGAAAAGGTATGAATATCATGCTTTTAAATATCTGTTTAGAAAAACTATTGTTTCATACAACTCCTTGTGTTCAAATCTAGTTTTTACTATACCGATCGTTAGTTGGTCTAGTGGGTATTGGTGCCCTACTTGGTTGGAAGGACCACGGTTCAATCCCTCTGCAAGTACGAGAAGAGTTGGAAACACTTAATGTCAGAACTGCGGTCCCGTGGACCCGATAATGGTGGTGAAAACCAAATAAAAATAAAAACCTATTTTTTATTATGCAGATGTCGATCTCTCGATACTGGTTGCAAGAAGTACTCCCATATTTCCTCAAACTTCAACATTTTATCATTCAGGTTTTGATGATGTTTTGGATTTGTTCTCATTTTCTACTCCGATTTCATGTATTTTAACTTTTAATAATAAAGTATTATGTAAATTGTTGACAGGATTGTTTGAATAAGGACATTGGTTGGAATAATCTAAAAACTGCTCCAGAATGCATCTCTTCACAACTCAAAACATGCTGCATTAGAGGTTACAAAGGCACAATATATGAATTTGAATTTTTGAAATATATTATCCAGCATTCTGAAGTATTAGAGACCATGACAATTGAGTGTAGTACCTGCCTTTTAAGGGATCAAAAGGACCAAATGGTACTGAAATTATCATCTTGGGCAAGAGACTCTACAACATGTGAACTTTTGTTTGATTGATGATGACAGATAAATAATCATATATTTGATTGATGTTCCAAGAATGTGTGGTGGTTTGATGAAATAAATGTTTGCGGTTAATTACATTTCATATACTTGTTGGTGATCATTTATAATATATTTAATGTTTTATTTGGTTGATTGAATCTATTTCTTTTCCAACTTTTCTTCTGTGTTTTTTAATTTTGCTCTTAGAGGGATTACAAGAGTTTTCCTCTATTGCAAGAAGCTAATCTCCTTTCTAAGAAATCGAAGTTCTTATCAAAATAGTATCATTTGATGCATGCTATAACATTGTTCAATGGTGCAAACTAAAGAACTTGATCATGTTTTGCATGTGAATAGGATTCTAAGTCTAATTTACAGACTTGTCTATGTAGGCATGTAATATTGATGCAAATTACTGTCTCTATAGATAATATCTGCAAATACTCATAGATAGGAGTGTGTAGTACGTGTCCGTCGCAATCCGATGGTTGTGATTGGTGTCAACTCTGTTCCACACAATTTTGTGTGTGGAAAAAGGACCGTATAACTAATGACATGACATCAAATAAGGGAGGATCCGAGTTGATCCTCGAGTTATCCAACTTGTAATTATAGTGCTATTATATACGGATAAACTCAGTTTACATATGGACACAAGTAAACTGAATTTACTTGCACTACTTCAATGTTATTCTTAAACCCCATGAAACAGAGGAACTCAACACAATTTATTGAAAAAAACCTTACATTGACATTGAACTGTGATGGTATGATCTTAGGGATGGAGATCTGAGTTGAGTCTGTCTTCCATCTTGCCTCCTCAATGTGATAGTCGTGATATGGAGGTTTCTTTGGTGGTCGATTTAGGTTCAACTCGGAGATTGCACTATATCATCATTCTGTACAAAAAATGCAATGTCTTTTGTACCCAATATCAAGCTTTCAAAAGTGTTACAAGAAAATAGAACACTGCCAAATGATGACATTTGGGCACGGTAGCTCCATCATACTCTACAATAAAAACTTTGATAGCTGAACCAAACTTGTAGCATTTACAGCCGGAAGTGACTCGCTCAAAGGTTATTTTTAGAACCGTTGCAAAGTGTAGTTGTGACTATAACTTTTTGTGAGATAGTGTCCCATTGGAGAGATTTGCAAGATCGCCTAAAACTCTAGATCCAATGGTTGGGAGAGATCCTTTGGCCTTGTTTGAGCGCCTCGAGCGTGTCCATGCGATGGTTCGCCTTTTACCTAGTGACCCGGGCAGCCTCGTCTAAAGCGAGAATGGACCTTGATCCAATACAAAGCAAAATGATTCATCAACTTAGGTAATTAATAAATTTCGCTCGAAGAACCTAAGTATAATTTCTGGTGGAACAATTCTTGGTCAGACAAATAGGGTGTTCCTAGGTTGGGTTAGGCCAATTTTGGGCGAACCCGTTACCTGACCTAGTCAAATTTAACTGTTTTTGATTGAAGGTAAGGTAAAACTCTTCAAGTACTTAAATTCTTGGTCAAACTAAATCTTACTAGTAAAATTTTTAATACTTAAGTATATTACATAACAATTTTAAACTATATTATCAAAAATAAAAATTTAATTTATTTTTTAAACGGATTAAATTTTCAAGTGCATATGAGTTTGGAATCATATACCTGTTACCAAGACCAAATGGTCCAAATCAGTTCCGATTTTAACAATTTGGTTCAGATTGAATAAAAATTTAAACAAATTTAGATAAAATACTATTTGCATTTGATTTAATTTTTAGATTATAAAAATAGCTTATATAAATAAATAATCTTTTATGATAATTCATAAGTTTTTACTAACATAAATTGCATCCTTATAAGATGTTTATTTTCGTAAACTATCTTGAAAAACTTATCATAATATATAAAAACTTATTTATTTATATTTTCGCATAAGTTCAAAAAAAGTCTAAAAAAAATATATATAATCAAGTCAATTCTATTATAAAAAAAAATCAATCTAAACATATCTTAATTCCATAAAAGATAAAAATAAATATTTAAGTTCTACTAACTCTAATTCAAAAAAGGTTTTCAAAAAAAAAAAAAAAACTCTAATTCAAAAAAGTAAAAAATAAAAAATTAGAAACCCTACTAGGAAATATAAAACCCCAAAATAAAAGAAAGTTGTTATATATATCAATTCTAGGTTTTTACTCAAAATCAGCAAGCGAGGTTAATATTTCTCCTTTCCAAATTTCCATTGCAGTCACACAAAACCACTTGCCGCAAAATTGATTATAATTCAAAAGTTCCAACAAACACAATGAAGAGAAAAAGACACAACGATGATGACAAAGAAGAAGAAGATAGACTGAGTGATTTATCTGATTGTGTTCTTCTTCGCATACTCTCCTTGTTGAACACCAAACAAGCAGTTCAAACTTGCATTTTGTCCACAAGATGGAAATATCTCTGGAAGCATCTTTCTAACCTTAAATTACATTCTTCATACTTTGACACTATGGATGGATTCACCGAATTCGCAGCTCAAATTTTGTCACTTCGTGGTCATTCAACCTCTTTGTACTCTCTCAAATTTTATAGCGACAGTATGGTGCAGCCTCATCTAATTCAAAGGATTTTAAAATACGTTGTTTCACATGATGTACAACGGTTCCAACTCAATCTCCTTTATAGTATTGAACACATTCCGTCTTGTATTTTTTCATGTCACACATTAACTTCTCTTATGCTATATGTTCGCCATTCTGATGCAACAATATTATTTCCGGATTCTCTGAATTTGCCGGCATTAACCAAATTGTCTTTATGGAACTTTGTATTTCCTATCAAAAAGGATGGGCTTGCCGAACCCTTTTCAACACTAAAAAAATTGAATAATTTGACCATTAGGTCTTGTCAAGTTCTCCATGCTCAAAATCTCTGCATATCAAGTATCACACTTGTCCATTTAAAGATACAAACACATAAAAAGAATTACGGCGAAGTTGAACTATATACTCCAAGTCTTTCTACATTTGCTTATGCTGGTATTCCTTTTGAGAAACTATGTGGGAGCCATCTGCGTTCTATTAAACACGTAATAATTGATGCATATATGTACGTGAATAATGCAGAGCCTCCATCCAATCTACTCAGCTGGCTGAAAGAGTTTACTGAAATCACATCATTGACAGTCACTTTAACTACTCTTGAGGTATATACTAATTCTTTCATACCATAACTTGCCATGTTTTGAAGCTTTATTTTTTGTTTTCTTCGTAAGATACTTGTTTTATTCATTAAACTGATCATCATTTACTGTCATCCTTCACTTCTTAGGTTCTCTCCTTAGTTCCTAATTTATTGAAGGTTAATTTTCACTCCCTGCGTAACTTGGAAACACTGCAAGTAAAAAAGAAAGGAGTTTCATCTGGATTATCCACGACACCGATGCTTGCCAGATTTTCGCGGTTGCCTATGTATTACCAGGATGATGTTGCCAAGTTTCGAGATGAAATATTTAAAGAAGGATCTTTATCCATACCTGACAAAATAGTTTCTTTTTTGCTTCAAAACTCGCCTTCAGCAAAAGTTCATAAAATCTATTAGATTCAAAAGGTGAAATCTGCATTCTACTTTTGAAAGACATATTCTTTAGTTTGATTTTTGCCCCCTCTATTTCTGTTTCCCTTGGTCTCTTTAATAGGTGCAGTGCAGTATTGACTTTGCATTGAGTGTTTCCCTTTCCCTCTTTAATTAATACTTCCATTCTCTTTTCATGTAAGAAACCAATGGCTTGACTTATGCTAGTTTTCATCATGTTTTTATGTAGGGTTATAGTTATACTAAAGAGTGCCCCTGGAGCACTCGTTAAACATACCAAAAATAGAAATAAAAGATAAAATTAATGTTAATAAAACAACTTTTTATACTTTCGATGCATTGAATGCACCAGTTCAAAAACAAAATTTCTTTATTTATATGTTTAACTGCATTTTCCTTGATGTATTTTGCATTTTAATATCCAACATATATATTGTTGGGATAAGTTTCAAACTGAGTTTTTAATTTCTTCTACTTTAATTTTTATGTGCACACTTAGCTTTGAAATTAACAAGACGATGCAAACCCTTCCAAAAACAGGTACATAAATTGTTCAAGAGAAAAGGATTATCCTACTTTAAGGCCCTTTTCCTAATATACTATAGAGAGAATACTTTTGGGTTTGTCTCATGCATTTAGGTTAGTAAATAGCATGTTTTAGCAAAAATGGTGACACCAAAACGCGATCGCTGAGACATCAAAGACAGTATAGTTATTGAAAGAAAGTGAAGGAGGGGAAAGAGAGGGTAGATTTTTGTAGCTGTGATTGTTAAACATATCACATGACACTCTTTAACTTCTAGATGTGATTAACTTCTAGCTCTTTGAATCTTCGTGTAAAAACTCTTTTTTGAAAACTTGGTATCCGGCTTTAAGACTGACTAATCTAAGTGAACCAATCACACCGCCCACTTGTGGGGGCCCCATAAAGTCAGAGTTTTTTTGCTCTGTATGGCTTAGTCCACCAAAACAAGGTTCAGTTCAATGTTTCATGTAATAAAAAACAGAAGATTCAGTTCAAAGTTTCAATCAACACTGCATTCACCTTTTCTTTTAAGAATTTAATTGGTATTTTTCTGAACAAATAGTATTTTTTTTATCTACATTGAAGAAATAAAATATTCCTTATATTTAAACCCTTTATAAGCTTACATATTAGATTCACAATACATGATTGTTGCTTAAGAAGAGAGAAAGATATCAAGATAACCAATGTAACATGAACTGAGGGAAACTTGAAGCGTAGAGATAAACACCTCTTTTTTCCCTCTCCCTACTCATTTGCAAATCTATTGAAGATCACATTTAAGCTTCCCTTTTCGGTCTGTTGCGGCCACGTGGAAGGACGGGTTCTTCTTCTAAATAAGTTTCTACATCGACATCATTGTCATCTTCTTCGTCTTCATCAATTTCCATGATAGCTTCATTTTTTGCCATCTGGTATTGGTAAATAATGTCACAAAATCAGGGGAAACCACCTTTTTAAGCTAAAACCAATGTTTTCTGATAAGCATTATATCCAACCACATACACGACTCACTAAACAGAAGATAACTGACAAATATTTCCAAAAGAGGTTAGCTAAGAGTCTATAATACAATTGATTAGCAATTAAAATTTGCATATAGAGCAATATTATCGATGGTGAATGGCGGAGAGCCAACAATCCGACATACCAGTCACCATATCCGAGTATGGTGCCGTGGTGCCACCATCCTTCACAAATTGTCCATATCGGTAATAGAGGCATGGCACATGCAGAATGGATACACCTTATTGAGCTGGTAAATAGAATTGCATACACTTGCACATATTAGTAAGTCATGTATGATGAAAAATTCAATCATCTCCCAATTTATGATAAAAAATTATCAAATATCTTCTAGACTCCAAAGATTTAAAGTTGTAAAGATTTGATGCTAAATATAACATATCTACATTCTAGAAAAATTCAGGTAGACAGTAGACATAAAATCAAAGTAGACATAGCTAAGGTTGCATAGGTCATGTTAGAAATGTCTTTAAGGAATGTCTTTATGCTCTACACATATCCACTTTATTTGAGTGTAAGGTAAACACATGAGTGTTTGAACAGCAACTGAGTTTTACTCATCATAGTTCTAAGCCATGCCCCACGGCACTTCAGAGACTACTTCTGTCAATTTAACAAGTGTTAGCACTTAGCAGACATAGGCACATATCAAAGGGAAGATCAACCAACTTAAAAGGCTTAATTTGGCATATGGAAATCCAAATCACAGTGATTAGCAACAAAATCCACTAAGCAGCTTAAAAAAGTGAACCCATTCCCAAAATTCTAACGATCTAAGTACATGTTAAACACATTATGTATAAGGTTTCATACCTTGAAACAAACGTATCTAAGAGCACATTCAACCTTAGTCCTTGGACACTCTTTAAGTTAAAATAACATATCCTTAACCTTAGTCCTTGGAGAAGATTGTCATGGAGTAAACTTGCAAGGACGATTGCTTACTTAAACAACTCATCTTTAACAACGTGTTGGTTAAGTTGTAGCACTTGTCATAGATCCCTAAGGGTTGACTATTGGAGCAAAATTATGAATATGTTGCTTCAAAATTATATGATACTGAGAGTCCACTTGAGCCACACATTATAGGGTTGTCCATTGAAGGTGCTCTAGGATAAGTAACTCTTATAAAAAAAATATATTCATAATAATGTGGTTGTTCTTGTAATTTGGAGATAATTTTCTAAGTGTATGTTTGGTTCTAATTTTGGATGAGCCAAAATCGATTCTAGAGGCGTAGAATTGATTTTGACATGTTTGGTTGCTTTTGAGTAAAATTTATTGTCTCCATAATTGATTCTAACTTAAAAGCTAAAAATTGGAGCTTTTGATTCTAGAATTATTTTTGACACTCAAACTTGTTGAACTCACTTTTACAATAAATGTATCCAAACATAACTTACTACTAGTCAGAATCAGAATCAGTTTTACATAATCAATTAACTCAAAATCAATTATTTTCATCGCAAAACAAAACACACAGTCTAAATTTGGTTACTTTCAATTTTGTAAGAATACAAAAAAATCAGCATCATGTTCATTCATTCAACCAGATGGCAACACTATTTTTGCACAAAACCCAGATGAGGAATTTCATCAAACACGTAGAAGACACGAAAACAACCAAAAAAATTCAAATTTTCAACAACCAATACAAACAAAGAACCAAATTTAGAGACTCATTTATGTTTGTGAAATTATTACCTCTTCGTAGAAATCTTGGTCGAGCTTCTGACCGATTCGGAGAGCTGTGAAAACTGTGACAGCTAGGAGAGAAAGAGGAAGCGCAATCGCGAATGCATAGCTACTAGCGTTGGCTCCGGCACGTGTGACGACCGTCGCGCTTCTCGGTCTCCGGCAAGAGGCGTGGAGAAGAGGTGGCGGAGAGTTGCGTGAAGGTGGGGTCCTCAAGGAAGGGAATGTGAAAGAGTTAGTAGTGTGAAAAATTGGATTAGAGATGAGAAATAGTGTTGCCATTGATTATGATTGTGGATTTGTGTAGTGGTGGATGATGATGATGATGATGGATTATTTCGTTTTTCTTTTTCTTTTTTTTACAAAATTATTTCGTTTTTCTATTGTTACTATTTTGGGAATAAACCGTTATTTTGTCCTAAATGCGTAACACCGGTAAATGTCTTTCATTTATCAATCTGTTAAGTTAATTATTGTGTTTAATAATTTAAAGCGTCTTGTTAACATGTGCATATAGGGCACATGATAAGGTATCTTAATTTAGAAATTTAACATTTAATAATACAAGACATTTAATGCTTGAAAAGTTAAAATGCACAAATTCTAAGACATAATTTCTATTTTTACTACCTTAACATGTGCCATATATGCACATGTTAACATTCTCCTAATTTAAATTTCTATATTTTAATAAATTATTACTCCAAGATAACTGAGCTCCAACTCCAGTAAAGGAATCGGATAGTAAGATACAGTTTTTGAAAAGCGGTAATGATGTAATGTCCAAAGATTGGAGGTAGCTACTTCGCCAATAGTACTTCTTCCTTCTTCAACCACTTTCTCGCTTTCAAATCACCCGATAAGAATGTGGAGAATAACCAAAACATAATGGTTCCTTTATGATTATGAATTTAGTTCTTAGTATATTCTTAAAATGACTAATATGAATAAAATTTAATAGAGTTAGAGATCTTTATGAAATATGCATAAATTCGGTGACCTATCTGACGTTCTACAAAAATTATTTGTACAGAACAAACTATTGAATTTTGAGGTCTTGTACTGCCTTTTTTGTAAAGCTCATTAACCACTTGAACCCAATGACTTGGTTTATTGCACAGATAGCTTAAATAAGACACAGTTTTTCATAAAAATAAATTGAACAAGTATTAGACACTATATATGGTTCTGATTTCTTTAAGTACTTACATCAACAAAAAAAAATAATAATAATAATTCACGATCACTAATATATGTCATGACCAATTCTAACATGCACAAGTGCATGTCTTTCATGGTTGTTAATATATTCATATACTTGAACATCATTAGCAAAGAGTCAAATATATGTATATAATACCAGAGAACAATCAATATGGTGAGTGAAATAAACTGCTGTTATCCTAATAACAAATATTAAGAAAAATACATAAAATAGAATTCAATGGTAGCACTCTATACAGAAAAATGACAAAAACAATATGACATATCAACCTATGGAAGGATAAAAAAGGGTGGTCTTGAAACTGATTATGAGTGTGAAATGAGGTTACTATCTTCTACTACTCCTGGCGGAGACTGCGGCGGTACAGCCAATTCTTGAAATACAGCAGATTCAAAATCCAAAGTCTTCCTAGCAGTTGCTTGAGATTCTTTGGTTCTTCCAATCTTTCTAGATGGGAGGGATATAGAGGCAACAGCTCTTGTTGAATTACTACTATCAATTGAATGCAAAAACTTTTCTTTCGAAATTTTTGGTGCTGATGCAATTACAGAACTGAATACTCCAGATTCCCTCAAACTTTGTATTATGACCTGAACACAAGTTCATCAAGAAATGAGTTTGAAGATACCAAAAAAATAAGTAAAATATGTAGAAATAGATATACCTAACACATAACATTGTTCTTAATCGTGTAACACGTAAAATAGAAGTTTGGTCAAATTCCACAACATAACGGTGCCATAACCTATATCCGCTATTTGACAACATTTCGTACTAAACAAACACCGTATTGCAGAACAATAGTGATTTGTTCAAATTCAACTATGTTCTAGCCCTATAACACCGCAATTTAACAACAGTTGCTCTAACGAGCTGACTCATCGGGACAACTTTTACTTCATGAAGGGTGTTAGTACCTTGTTTGTTCCTCTATACCATTATGAGATTAAATAAAGGATTTTGTGTCACATTACACCATAAATATAATATTTTCAGTTAACTAATGTTGTTGACCTTGTTTTTCTTTTTTTCTCTTCCTTAATAACTTATTACTCACCATGGGAGTATATATGCGAGTCAATATTCCCTTCCTCAACAGTTTTATCTTCAGCTCTTTATCACCCCACACAACATGCTCATTATACCTGGAACAAACAAGGACCAAATGTTTCTGGAAGATCAATAACATAATGATTATAAAATAGAGGAGGGATGAGATTGTAAATAAGTAGAAATTTAAGCTACATACCACTTCAACATTTCTTCTTCAGTTGCAGTCGAAGCAATGATGAATGCCTGAAATTGATGAAGTAAGCTTAGTATAAATGAAAGCAATGATGAATGTCTAGAATCAAAATGGTCTAACCATCTCCCTGCATGCCCTTGCTAACCATCTCCTTAATATAATTTATCGTTCCTCTCTGACATTTTGACCAAAACCAAATACCTATTGGTGCACTTCACTCGGTCCATTTTTTTTCTAAGGCCTAAATCCAGTTCCTAACACACCAACATTACTATTACAGAAGTATTGCACTATCGAATCTAGATACTAAATAAAAGCAATTCTAACAAAGTTCACTATAAAATAGCCAAGCTCAAGTCAAAGCTATAGTAAAATAACAATACACTAGTTGCTAGAATATTAGAAAAATACACTATATTGTAAGTTATTTCCTAGGAATAGTTTATAATCTTAGAGTATCTCTTAGGATTAGATTTTATATTGCTTATTATTATTATTATGATTTGTTCTTGATATTAGGATTGAGTCTATGTATCCCTTTAAATAGAGATCAGTGTCTACTGTCTAGTCTTTGGTATCAAGTTATTATCAATAATAATATTCAAGGTTCTTATTATTTTCTCTCTTCCTTTTATCGAAAATCCCACAACTTCAACAATAGTATAAAAAATCCTGTTTTCTGATATGAAATCCAAGTAAAAAACTGAATTGAAGAGAAGGATGAAAAATAAGAAAGGAAAAAAAATAAAACTGAAACTTACAGATCTGTCAAATTCCAACATGAAGCATCTTTTGACATCTTCTTTTGTAGGTTTGCAACCACAACGATCACGTCTAGACGTTAAATCCGAGAATTTGGCGTATGTGTAATGTAAAACAGCAGCCTCTTCCAATTTGATTTCACTGCCATAATTCAGAAAAAACCATTACGTTACTATTTAAAATGCCATGGATACAAATATGTTTTATAAATTGATGATGTACTATACTTTGGGGTTTTCATATAATTATGCCATCTGTGTGCACCATTAGGCCGAAGATGATCTTGTACACGTGCAACTGATTTTCCATTTCCATAAGTCAGGAAGTAGTTTGGATTACCACGGACAGAATCTTTGTACATGCCAAAGTATGTATCCTTTGGAAGATGATCATAATTCTTCTTAAACATCGTCACCTGCTTTGACAGATCAAAAGAGTAAAGAGTAAGAGGAAGGTCGAATTATAAACAACAATATACAAACTTCAAATCAGAACTGCGGAAAATATTATATGAATGACATTGTTTGTTGCAGATTCTTTGTTAATAAGTTGCACAACATTTTAGCAAAGACATCATAATGTTTTCAGGACTTACCTCACTAAATGGTTCTTTGATATCTTCTCGCTCAACACTGCTCTCCTAAAAAAAGAAGACTGGTAGCATTAGTTACAAAACTGAAGCTATAACAAAATATCCATTTATCTTCCAGTTTCACAAGTTATAAATGAACATCATGCAATTAAGAAAAATTTGGAGATTCTACTTACATAGTTGGGAAATATGACCATATCAACATTTCCTGGAACATCAAGAAGCAACTGCCTTAAAGAATACTCCCGAGCACCAGCCGGGTGTATTAATTCATCTGTATCGAGATGAAGAATCCAGTCCATGCCTAAATCCTGATGTTACAACATGCAGAAAAGTGTGTTGATCAACGAAATTATGCAGAAAACAATAATACTATTAAAAATAAAAACTAGTAAAATGAGAATTTGCCATACCCTTGCCATAACAATGGCCATCTCCATATTGAGGGATTGCTTTACAAAAAGTTCATAATTGCATGGCTTATAAAAGAAACTTGACAGCCATGTCTCATTCCAAATACGGCTGATGCAACCAACAACATATATAATCAGTATGAAAAATCTCTTTCATAGAAACTAAATAATTAGAATAACAATATCTCTATATGTATCTTGAAGACAGGAGAATGTAATATACTACCGTGTCATGTAAAAAGTATAACATGGACAAGTAAAAGAAATAAAATTTTATGCAATGAGCATGAACACAAGCAATTAATAAAGCAGAATCTTGAATAAATAGAAGAGTCATTATGGACAGCTAGAAACATCAAAGGATGGTACCGCGTAGTTCTTCAAAGGAGTTTTTAACTTTTAAGTGAGTTATTTCAGAACTCTGGTGAACACTAACCATTGAAAATCACAAAATAGGTTCAAAGGATGCGTTTGTAAGAAAAGGGAAAAAATTACTAACCTCTTAGTTTGTTGTTCTTCCAGCTGTCTTGTTCTATATATAACCTTTACACCCTAGTTAAATAACATAAACCAAATTAGGATAATAGCATTAGGAAAGAGAAAGGCTGAATGTAAAACAAAACAAAATAATTGGATGCTAATACTAAAGATCGGTAGAATATTGAACTTTATTGTTCAACTCGCTTTCACGTTAACGTGTTCTGTGTTTAACTCAATTTAACTAAAACCAATTTTACAAAATAAAGTCTATCGAAATCAACTTTTGTCACCATAGAACAAACACACGTTGAGTTTGTGTGAACTTACAGGAATTGATTCCAAGACCTTTGATACTTCGGGAGTAGCAGCCTTCCCTTCCACAAAGAGAAAAAAGTTTGTCACTCCAATGACTTTATGATAAAACATCCAGGGAAGAATCTGCTCAAGCCCGGCAGATGTACTAGATGTGACACAGATCTGCAAATGAAGAATAAAATAAGGATCAAATCAATATAAAAAGTAATAATACTTAATAAAATCTATAAAGAAGAGGTCAATCAAGTACTTGGACAAAAAATGAAGACAGGGAAAAGCTTCCCGTGTATTTAAAAAGCTTCATCATAAGAACACTACAAAATTCTAAGAAACAATCTTCAATAAAAATATCTCAAGATTAACTCAATTTGCAGAAACCATCAAATACAGAATTACAGATCATAGAATCCCAATTTTAACATAGATCACATGAACTCAAACTCCAGTACTAATAACATAATTTACTCAAAGTTAAACGCAACAACGACTAAATATATAATCAAATTTTCTAAAAGATTATAAAAGATATGGAAAACCTATAAAATTTCCATATAAAATCAACTAATTACCAATAAAATTTCACAAATTCTATTAAGATTAGAAAGCATGGATCACATGAACCTTCATTCTTCTCATCAACTAATTAATGACCATTTACCAATGAAATTTCTACATGAACCAATAAAACATAGATCGCATGACCTCAACTCAAACTCCAGTACTCATGATAATTTACTCCAACTCAGCTGGGACTAAAGTTTAAACCAAAATTACTATAAGATTAGAAACGATAGTAAAAACAAACACTTTACTAATTGAGAAGCTCGAAAACCAGTATTCAATTCATTATCCTCATAAACTAATCACAACAAAATTTCTAAATGAACCCAATTTATAAACACAGATCACATGACAAAAAACATGAAAACCATCACAATTAACTAAAAAAGTGAAAATAAATCCAAACCCCACAATGAAGCCAACCCTTTAGCTTCAAAATCACAACAACAAAAAACAATCACAACCCACAATTCAAAATTAAGAAAAGAAGCATAAAAAACAAACCTTTGGAGTAAGAGAATCACCAAAATCAAGTTTCCAATTATGATAATAAGGAAAAGAAGGTGAAGAAGAACGACCAAGGTTAAGACAATCAGAAGAATGAGAAGTGGAATGAGAGAAAGGGGGAATAGGAGAAGATTCCATGCCAGGGAAATTATGAGAGCCATGAGGAGATAAAAGGGTGGATGGATCGGTTATGCCACCACGCCATTGAAGGATGAATGCTATAGTTGCTAAGGAGACAGGGAGGAGTGTGAGAAGGAGGAGGATCTTTGAGGTGAAAGAATGGGATGAAGAGGAAGATGATGTGGTTGAACGGAGTGGAGTGTGGAGGTGGTGGTTGTTGATTGGCATGGTGGCGGTGGTGGTGGTGGTGGTGGTGGTTGGAATGGAAGCAACCACCGAATCGGGTTACACACGCAACAGCAACAGCTCCTCTGTTCTGTGATAGTGAGGAGAGTGGGAAATGGGAATCAATGAATCAAACAAAATTGGATGGAGTCGGTCACATATGCTTTACTTCTTTCAATTTTTTTTTTTGGTAAGGTAATTTTGTTTGTTTTTGTTGGAATAAAGTATTTTGCTCTTATCTTTGATGATTCATACATATAAGTGGAAGAGTCGGGATTTTTAAAGTTTTGAATTTTACCTAACAATTTTGACATTTTTATTGATTGAATTATGACGTGTATAAGTGGCTAGAAATTCCACCTCAAAGATGAATAAGTAGAGTGTCTAAGGTTCAAACTATAATTCCTGCACAAATAGTGAGATGTTTCTACCAACTGAATTAAGTTTACGGGAACTATAGATCGAAGGTTTTATATTGTTATTACTATTGAATTTGGATTTTAATCTTGCCATCTTAAAATTAAGAATTTTAATCTATTTATTTTGAGTGAGTTTGAATTTTAACCCTCTTATTTTAAAATTCGAAATTTAAACTTCTGTTATGAAATATAAGTAATAGTAATAATATATAAGTATAGATGAGAGAAGAAGAGAAGAGAGAAAGAATAGAGATTGTATTATTCTCTTCAAGGTGTGTGTTTACATGACAATACAAGTCCTATTTATAGGACAATATAATGGGTCAGTGGAATGGGCCGATGCTTAATGGACATCCACCAAATTATTCATAACACTCCCCCTTGGATGTCCATCGAGGATATGTCTCGTTAAAACCTTACTAGAGAAAACCCATTGGGAAAAAATCCTAGTGAAGGAAAAAGAGTACATCATCCTTTGTGTGTGAACTGTCTCATTAAAAACCTTACCAGGAAAACCCAGTGGAACAAAACCATGGTTAAGGGAAAAAGAGTGCAGAACATATTTATATCTCCCCCTCATAAAGACAATTATATATGAGACGAAGAAAATCGAATAATCTTATGTATAGTTGTAGTAGTTGCTCAAAAGTTTTGCTTGAAGCTGACTTTGTAGAAAGACATATCTTATCTTCTTTATCATATAATCTTCTCCAAATATGCAGTTTGTGCGACATTATCTTCATGTTGAATCGTTGCAAGAACCCTTTAGAAGAAAACTCACAAATTCTTGTATCTGATGAATCACACACTTCAACCAAATCACATTCTTGATTTATCTTCTATAGTGCTCAACTTTCCTCGTCATTTTATTTCATGATCTTGTTATTGTTGTTTGTTTCATAGATCTCCATGAGTAATTGTACTTCTTCATGTGAACATAAAGTTTGTTTGTGATCTATAACTTTACGAGGATTAAACCAATTACCTGCATATCTAAAATAACAAAATATATACTTGATGATATATTGACAACAAATAATAGGTCCATAATGTATTTGGCCCCAATTGAACTAAAATGTGGTACTTCAGGACCAATTAGTTCTTCATCATTTACTCGAACTCTAAAATATTCTTCAAATACTTATTTTGTAAGAAATGACAATATTTCAAGCTCTTAAGGAGTCTCTTGATGATATTTTTATCATCAACATAGATATATAAAAATTCATTGCCAAATATTTTCTTAAAATGAACAAATTGTCATTTTCATATTTCTCGCTTGGAAATATTCAACAAGAATATTATACAACATGCATATATATTGCTCGAGTATACAAGGAGACTTATTCATGTTTATTAAGTCACCTTTTTCAATAGTTTGATATATGTGTCTCACGAAAATTAAATCCTTTTGGGATTTTCATATAATTATCAAGTGAGATGATTTTCATGTAATCATCATTATTAAGTGAGTCATTCAAATACATATACTAAACTTAATCAATTATAAAGAAGTTATGAATTCACTTCAGGTGAATGCGTCTCTTGAAAATTAATGATAGACGTTTATCATTATTCTTTAATAATGAGTCAAACTTTAAATATTTGTATATTTTCTTTTCGCGCGAAAACTAATTTGTAATAATTATTTTCATCTTCAAGTGTATGGACTGCTGGTCTAACAACCTTTTGCTTTGCAAAGCTGGTTTAATATTGTATCAATCACGTCTATCTATTTAGTCAATAATTTCATTGTCTATAATCTTTAATAGACTTTGATGATCCTCATTGTCATTTATCACATATATAGCGCTTTACTATGTGCAAAAAAATATTGTCAACGTTGACTTCATCTCGGTTCCACCATATTTCATCCATGACATAATTTATCGATATCTCTTTATTTTCATATCTTTCAGGTACCTGATAAGTTCTTCTGGAACTCGGAAAATCAATTATTCATATCCTCACTTGGTCATCTTTCTTTTTAGCTCCTTTTCTTATTTGAGGATTTTCATCTTTGGAACCGATTCGCTTACCACGCTTCGGGGTGGTTAAATTTCATTTGCTTGTCCATCAAGGACATTCATTTTGATTGGAGCATTAGCAGCTGTTTATTAATTTCGTAGACTATGCAAATGAATTATCTTTAGAACTTCTGGTTCATACTAATTTGTAAGAGGATCAAGCCGAGATAAAAATAATAATAATTTATTTCAAGTTATTCAATTGAACTTCTGGTTCATATTTTTCAGCTGCTTATTCTCCCCCTAATATTGGGAAAATTAATTCATCACTTGAAAATCAGCCTACAGGGTTGTAAATAATTCTCCAATTTTTTGCTCAAGATGATTTATAATAGATGGAGATTCATATCAAATACATTTTCCCAATATTCTTTAAGAACCGTTTAAATGCATTCTATTGGAGCAATTGCACATACACAACACATCCAAAAATGCTTATACGAGAATCATGTTTATAAACAAAGTTCAAATTGTAAATTAGGGGAGAACTTATAATAACTAGTTGGCTTGATGCGAATTAGTATCTCAATATACATGTTTGAATGTTCCCAAAATATAAATTAGAAGTTATGATCTCATAAGTATCAGTCATGTAATTAACTTTAGACGTCTAAGGGTGTGTTTGTTTGGGGGATTAAAATTATAATCCTAAGATTATTATTCCTTGGAATATTATTGCTGGGAATATTATTCCTATCAATATGTTTGGTAAATAAATAAAGTTCCTTGGAACATTTTTAAAATAAATTCAATTAATATTTTAAAATATTAAAACAAAAAAATAAATGAGTTAAAAATAATGGGAGAGTGGGGAGTTATGGGTGGTTACCTCTTATTCCCATGGGAATGTAAGATTCCCACCATTTAACATGGGAATAAAAAGTGGGAAAGTCATGTGTAATTTATATTCCAAGGAATAAAAAGTTCCTAGGCATAATTTTTTAAAACTTGAAACAAACATAGGAATTAAAGATTCCCAAAGTCACATTCCTGGGAATAAATTTATAATCCATGAAACAAACACCCCCTAAAGAATGGATCTTCAAGTCCATTTTTTTTCTTGTATGACCATATTCTATTTGATATCAATTTCAACTGACATACGATACTTATCAAATATTTCCTGAGAATTTAGAAAATGAGATCTTAGCAAAACTATTTGAGAAAATAATCTCACAAACTTCTGGTTGTGAGTAAATATGCATGTGACTAATTTAGTTGATGCATCAATTCAAGTCACAAAATATCTAAATGGTCCAAAATCTCAAATTATCAATTTCTTTTGGGAATTAATAATCGATAAAAATTATTAGAATGAAGGAACTTCGGGCCCTTCAATATATATTTATAGTTTTTTTTCCGCATCATAATAAATCCGGGATGACCCAACCGGTATTGCCAACAATAAATTTAATATGATTTGTAAACTTCTGGTTTACAATAATTTGTACTTCAATTGCACTATTATATATAAAAGTGTAGTATGAACTTCTAGTTTATAACTTTTTCATTACACTTAATTTATCCAAAATATGTGTGGTAATATATAGAGATATTCAACATCTCTTCATTTCTTGTTTCCATATTGATATTCATATATGAATGACAAGAAGATTATACTTATGCAATTAATTGGTCTGCAAATCAATATCTCCCTTATTATTGGCCTGAATTGTTACTATTGTCATTTATGTCTGTTTAAAAACGTTTCATCAGATTAGCGAGTGAGTGCCCTTACCAATCAATATAAATGAGCTCCAAGCAAACTTCAGGTTGCCACTCGAATTCTTCCTTGCAAATGGAGCCAATAAATTTTGATGATTTTACAAGTCATCTCAAATAGCCACAAATCAACGGCAAACCAATATATAATAATAAAAAAAAAACTCTAATAATAAATCAATGCAAGGATAATTTAATACTCAATTGTCTTAATAATTCCTCAAAATAATAATTTCAATAACAGTTTGAAGTGAGCATTCAAATAACAACAAGACAATATAAAATTTACAAAATATTTACAAATATTCACATAAATAACATTTGGTGTAATAATTATCGTAAAAAACATTTGGTATAATAATTAACAAAATTGAGCCTAAAATAAATTTCCAAATAGAACACTTTAACAAAATAATTAACATTAGTGTTACAACTTTTAAAGTAAAAGAGAGTTTCTCATATAATATTTTAGGCTCAAATCGTGAGATTATATAGTTTAAAATTATATATGATTCTCAGTTCTCACATTCAATCAACACCAAATATTTAAAAATTTCACAAAATAAATTCAAATCCCATAAACCAAGGATATGATATTAATATCAAACAAATATTCTTGAATTGAATATATATAAAAAATATTCTGGGTATAAATTATAATTAAATTTATTTCCAAAAGAAAAAAGATATGCTTATGGTATGGATTATAATTTTATTTCCAAAAGAAAAAATATCAATTAAATTGATTTATTATGGAATAAAAATATTTCCTTAATAAGACACGATTCATACCTTAAGCATTGTAGTAGCTGAATTAATTCATAATAACTTAGAGGACAAAATTATCGTATAAAATAAAATGAATAAAGTATTAAGTCATGCACACCTTTTTATTTTAGTAACATTCAAACTTGGTATATGAAAGTAATAGGAAACATCACAATTGTGAAATATAATGTAAATAAATAATCACTTAATTCATCATTTAAAAGGTCAAGTTGATTTTATCTTGCAAAAATCCCAGAAGTAATAGGTAGTATCACAATTACAAAAATTTGGCTAATAGAAATCACAAAAGAAATTAAACGATATGATATTTCAATTGATATTTGAAAATTTGTCAAATCAACTAGTTTTATTTTTAAAACAAATCATTTAATTTCAAATGAATCAATCATAATACTTCCTTAACCGATAATGTAATAAATTGAAAACAATAAAAGAAAGAAATAAAAGGCATTCAATTGTTTTCAATGAGATTGATTGACCAAATTAACATATGAATGACATTTTTTTTTTTTTGACGATATATATGAATGACATATGAATGTATTAGTAGTGTACTAAATTATTGAATTCTTCTGGAATTCATACAGAATAATCTTGAGTTCTTCGTGAACTACACTTTTGAATTCTTAGGAATTCATAGAGAATAATATGAGTTCTTCAGGAACTATGCTTTTGAATTCTGCAGGAATTGATAAATTAAATCTGTAAGGCCGTAAAAACGGTGCGATTCATGCTACATGCTTTCTGTGAAATTTACTTAGCAATTGAATTTTACAATTTTATCCATTGAGTTCTTCAGGAACTATATAATAAATCACTATCAATTTACAATCCTTCAAGGATGTAGGAATATTGAATTCATCTAGAATTCATTGAAGAGAAAAAGAAGTTGTTTTATTAGTTCTTCTGGAACTATATAACACATAAAAGTATTTTGATGTGCAATCCATTAGGGATGCATGGTGATAAATGGTGATATTTCGTAAATTCTTCAGGAACAAAATAATTTTTTTTAAGTTCTTCGGGAACTAAGATTATGAATTCTTCGGGAATTCATGTATTAAATGTCTAAGTTATTCAGGAACTAAGAATAGGTTCTTTAGGAACCAAAATTATGAATTCTTCGGGAATTCATGTATTAACTTTCTAAGTTTTTCAGGAACCAAGATTATGAATTCTTAAACATGTTTATGTTGTTTTGGATGATCGAAGTGTCGATGTTTCACCATACAGGTGTCGGTCACGAAACATAATGATGCTTCACCAGACTATTGTCGGTCACGAAACTCAAACAATATCAAACATCCAAAATACATATTATAAATAAATAAATAATTGATCAACATTTTATGTAATATTAATGACCAAAGTGTCATGCTTCACCATACAAATGTCGGATATCACGAAGCGTAAACAACATTGAATCAATTAAATACATAAAGAAATGATGCTTATTTATTTATTTAATTTTAATTATTATTATTTAATCTTTATAAGTATACAAGGTTCAAACGATTCATAATCATATAATAATCAAAAATAAAAACTACTTGTGATTTCATAAAAATAGAATAAGAATTGCGTACCTCAGTTGGTAAGCTCGTGCTGATAACGTGTTATGAAATATAAGTAATAGGAATAATATATAAGTATAGATGAGAGAAGAAGAGAAGAGAGAAAGAATAGAGATTGTATTATTCTCTTCAAGGTGTGTGTTTACATGACAATACAAGTCCTATTTATAGGACAATATAATGGGCCAGTGGAATGGGCCGATGCTTAATGGACATCCACCAAATTATTCATAACAACTTCCTTATTTTTTTTATTAGTTTAGAATTTAACCCTCTATTTGTAAAAATATGTCATAATATAAATAAAAATATACTATAAAATTATTTTAAAGAATAGTAAATTATTATAAAATAGTATAAAATAACCTATAAAAAAACAAGTATATACTAAACAATTATTTCTTTTTACTTTATCAATTATCAAAAAAAAAATATATAAATTATTATTCCCCCCGTCCCAAAATATAAGAGCAACTTTGACTAAAAGACATTATTCACGTATCTTGCTTTAACCATATTTTCATAATAATATATAGATATAAATATTAGCATGTAAGATCTTGTTTGATTTGTTTTGATGAGTATTTTCAAATATAAGTTTTTATAATTTTTACTAATAGACAATTAAAGATATTAATGATCAAAATTGTGCATTGACAAACGTGCACTAGTCAAATTAATTTTTATATTTTGAGACGGAGGGAGTACATTTTAGAGGTAAAGGTGTAATTTTTTGTAAAAATTAAAATTATTGTTTTCTTTCATAAAATAATGGATTAAAATCTAAATTCAATTAAAATAAAAGTTTTAATTCTAAATTTAACAATTAGGGGATTAAAATTGTATTTAAGCCCAAAAAAAAAAATCCACCATGGTAGTTATGAAAAGACGAATTTGGGGCTGTATAGACGACTTGAGTTAGTCTTTAGAAGAGGCATTGCAATTACAATAAATCCAGCAGCTGATCACTGTCCATGGATATCTGAATCTTAATTTCAATCCAAAGGTAACATTGCGAATCGCTCAGATCTAATTCAAATGCATTCATTTTCAATTGTTTTGCTTTGCTTTCTTATATATCTGAGTTATGATAATTTTCTAATTTTATTTTACTTCTTAATTTCCGTTATCTATTGTATGAATGAATGGATTCAGTTTTCAAAGGAATGATTAAAATCTCTGAAATAGATAATTGTTTATTATTTCCAATGAACTCTGTGTGCTCTTTCTAGCTGCATTTTATTTTTGACAAATGATCATACTATTTCCAATGTCTTCAAGATTTTAAATCACGGTAAAAAATTTTTTTTTTAAGAAGCTAAATTAGCCCACCCAAATAACGTAATTGTTGTCGCACGATCGTTGATATTATTAGTTTTTTTTTTTATATTTTGACTGATTCATTATTACAAAACTGACTTGTAAGATGATGATAAATGTTGCTCTTTGTAAACTCCTTTCAAAGCTTGTGTCTTTTCAATGTCGGTTTCTCGATAGACATTGCGGAGAATCTAGGTCAAATGCTGTTGATGTGGCCCAAATTGCGGTTGCGTTGCGGTCACAGAGATGTAATAGACCATGATGTCGCGACTCATATTGTGATTGTAACCCTTTTTAAAATAATCTTGCATGTCATTGTAGACTGAGATTCTTTTGCGGAAAAAATAGATAAGTGAAGTGAAGTGTTTGATTTTTTTTTATTATCGTTGCAAAAAGAAGTCATGAGTTAGTTTTGTTTGAATGTACATATCTTTTTCTGAGAAGGTTTGCAATTTTTTAGGTTAGATAATATTAGTGCATAGTTCTCTCTTACTATAGTTCTTTTACTAAGGCTGCATTTCTATTATGTTATTATGTTAAAATACGATGCATAAGTTAGTAAAGGTTCTTATTGCACGAAGTCTTTTATGACTTCAAATGGATTTGATTATCTTGTATTTCAGCATCCAGATCCATATTTGTCCAAACCCGACTCTTTTTTTTTTTACTGTGTAGGTAGAACGAAGATCGTTTAGTTTAGGCTGCTTCTGTGGCGAGTGTATTACCTAATTGACAAGAGTTGAAGACGATGGTGAGGTCTACCACCAAGGATGCCCAAGATCTTATCCGTGCTCTTTGGTCTGCGTATTCTGCAACCCCCACAAATCTCAAGGTTGTTCCCCTCTTTTCTGCTGCATTTGTCCAAAAATCTATACTTTTTCCTAACCCTGCTTTGGTTCATCATTTAGATAATTGATCATTATGTCGCGTTCGCTGTCTTCACTGCCCTCATCCAGGTACTTCCCAAGCTTGCTTCAATTTCTAAGAGGCCTGTTCATTTATCTTTTGGATGTTTACCTGTAAAATTATTGTGCCAATCTTTGATGATTGTGGTGCCTCCCAATATGATAGTGAGATTAGTCCATATATGATAGTGATGATTGCAGTGGCTTTCGATATTAGTTTTTTAAAATCTAGTTTTAATGCTTAGACAATGCTCAATCCACAATTAAATGGAAGAAAACCCAGTTCTGCTCCTGAAAATCTCATTTAAGCCTCTGAAATCAATATACCAAACACAAAGGTCATTCCATATATTATGACATTATGCTAAAATGCCACAGTCCAGAAATTACTTCACACCTCAGCAGAATGCACGAGAAACATAGACACCATCAATGTTGTTAAATAGTCGCCATGGCAGAATGGTGTGGCAGATTTTTTGACAACCACCATCACCATAGACAATTTGTGAAGGAATGCCGCCATGACAGTGCCATAGGCCGCAACAGTGTTTATATAGTGGATTTATGGCCGTCTGCCATTGACAACATTGGACACCTTCATCCACATACATAACGAACAAAAAACCCAAAAGAAGATACCTAACTGGAATGCGAATGAACTCTTCCCTATTCCTAATTACCTTGAACACCAAAACATTTGTAATCTTACTTTACCATATAGTATCCTTCTAGACATTATTGATAAATTCCCTCCAGATTTTTAATCGTACTTTAACATATAATATCCTTCTAGATTATAGTTTATTGAACTCCCAAATCTCATGTTTTAAAAACACACTGTACAAGTGAAATTAATATGTTGGTGAAGGGTTCAAGGATGGCCTGTAGGATTGTGTCGAAGTCACTTGCTCTTTTTTTTTACAATAAGATGCTGTTGTTGAACCTTAGATTTTTCCATTTTCCTATTGACCAGGTAGTTTACGTGGCGTTGGTGGGAACATTTCCATTTAACTCCTTCCTTTCAGGAGTACTTTCTTGTGTAGGGACTGCAGTTCTGGCTGGTAAGTAATGAAGTTGAATTAACATTTTCGGTGCAGCTGGCTATGCAATTTGTGCATATAGATATACACATGTATAAATATAATACAATAGTTCTATTCCGCCTAGGTTCATAAGCATAAGTTTAGTTTTTGTCTTTCTTATCAATGTTATCATCCTCTATTTTTCACCAGTGTCTCTCCGGATCCAATTGAATAAAGAGAACAAGGAATTCAAGGTAAAATTCTTTTCTTGTGTATTGTGATGTTTGAGTTACTTTATATCAGTCAAATTCAAAACCTATAAAATTATCCATGCAACTCTTGACCCGCAATATTTATAGGTTTTCTTTTGTTTATTCATGGTATTAATATTTCATCA
Organism: Trifolium pratense; assembly: GCF_020283565.1. Classification (NCBI taxonomy): domain Eukaryota; kingdom Viridiplantae; phylum Streptophyta; class Magnoliopsida; order Fabales; family Fabaceae; genus Trifolium; species Trifolium pratense. The sequence goes on from NC_060061.1 coordinate 51,363,418, forward strand.
TCTTGGCAAAATTATGTAGTTTCAAACTTAATCTCTAAATCTTTAACTTGACTAAACAAAGTAGGAAGGAAATGAAGAAATAATGTGTTATATTGTTTTCTTCACTTGATATATTCTTACAGAGAATTGTTCTTTCATCCTAATGCAGGATATTGCACCCGAACGTGCTTTTGCGGACTTTGTTCTCTGCAACGTGGTGCTCCATTTGGTGATCATGAACTTCCTTGGTTAAATTGAATTCATGTGGCTTTGCTTGTTTCCAGTAGAACAGAACTTATTAACCCAAAAGGAAGAAGAAAATAGAACAAATATCTGGGATAGTAAAAAAAACTAATAGTACTATACCTTGATATTTGGGTTTTATTTATTTTAAAGTATTTTCTTTAGTTTTATATTGATTCAGCCACTACTACAACCCGTTTTCGTTTCTGGGAATTTTGATAAAAATTGATAAAAATTGTGAAATTATACAATGACCTCTAACTAACTTTCTAACTCTCTAACCAAACTTATTAACCTAACTAACTAACACTAACATAATATTATATCTGTATACCAAAAAAATAAAAATAATATTATATCTGTTACCGCAAATTAAGTGTATCTGTTACTATTTTTGAAAGTACTCCATAATGTTTTGTGATAATGAGGATTACACTAATAAATGATTTTTTTTTTTTGAGTCACACTAATACATGATTAAGAATATATAGTTTATTAAAAATATCACTCTTTCTTATTTTTATTTATTTTTGCATTTTTATAAAAATTTGTGAAATGGTTAAATAAATCACTCATTTTAAAACCGAGAGAGTACTACCATCTACCTACCGTAGGATAGGAGAAAAAATTATAGTAAATTATTGTACATTATATAGGGATATAACATTATTGTAAATTAATTGTAAATTATTGTACATTATTGTAAATTAATGGTCATAAAATACATATACATAGTTGACAAAGTACGTACTACATTCATAAACTTTGTTAAACTTTCTGTCAAAATAAATAAATAAACTTTGTTAGACTTGAGAAAGACTTGCCTCTATATTTGACTTTTTTCTTTTTGGTACGAATTGAATTTTCATATTTAACTGTTTTTAATTCGGCTAAATGTTAATTTGGCTGTTGGTAACAAACTTAATTATTTTTTGTGTAAACAATAAGGGATAATTTCTCGATTCTTTCTTTTGATGTAAAATACTAACAATAATATAATCACTCGTAAAAAATAATGCAATTATTTTTGTCTGTTTGTAAGGTAGTTATACATGGTGCTAGCTGGTCATGGGGTCCTTGATATAATATAACTATACTCCAATAATTTGCTCAAAACTCTTTGTGATCCATTTCTTTGTGCTTTCTCGAAGTTTGATTTTTCAAACTTGGATGCTCGTTATTTGATAGAAAAGTATTATTTATTATACATGCACAATAATTTTAAACATCTTGTTCAAAAATAAAAATAAAAAAATAATGTTAAACGTTCACCAACAATTCCAAATGCTAAAAATGAAGTAGAAAATGACAAACCCTTTCAAATAAATCTAAATACAGCACTAAAAAGTTCTAAAAATCAAATACCATGATTTTATTCTTTAATTTACAATGTTAGTTTTCTATAAAATGTACGAAGAAAATGTAAAAGTTATAAATTCAAATGCTATTTAAAATAACATTTCAATAAAAGTTATAAGCAATAGGAAAAAGTTTTTTTTATCAAACAAGCTTATAAGTTTATTTAATAAAATAAATGTGTTTAACAAAATTTTCAATCTTCTATCGAACTTATAATTTTTTTAATATGCTATTTCAAAAAGTTTGAACTTACAACTTATAACATTTTACCTTTTATTTCAATTTTAACTTCCAACTCAAATCAATTGAATTATTCACTCGCTCTAATTTTACTAAAAACTTTATTTTTTTTGAGTTATTTTACTACACGGCCCCACCCTCACACACAAATTTCCTTGCAAGTGATGGGAAGGTGTGATCCGTATGTATGTGTGGCTTACATTAATATCATTCATTTTTAGAAACCAAAAAACATATAATTCATTTTCTACTTCTAATTTCACTCATTCATAAGAAACTTCATCTTTCTTTCAAATATATGTTGCTGTGCTTCCTCTAAGTCTTTCTTTTCCAGATCTCTCTGCAGCTTCAGTTTATTCCACACAATTTATTCAAGTAATTTTTCTCTCTAATTATTTTAGTAAACACATTTTACTCATATAGCTTCTTCTTTTCCCTTTGGTAGTATAGTTAGTACTCAAATTTCATATTTGACATTTTATATTGCTTATATATATATTTTCCTTCAAAAAAAAAAATATATATATTTATCTAATTTTTCTTATACTCTCTCAATCTCTCTCTTTCCTTTGCAGATCTCAGTTTGTGTTTTTGATAAAGAAAATTGGTTTGTTAGCTCTCGCACTTTCAGGTAATATTTTCCTTTGTTAACAAAAGTTAATCTTAATTTTGATGTGTCTCAACAACATATTAAATGATTTTCGATTTCTTCAAAGAAAATTATAGATGATTTATATGATATAAACTTTGAATCCAACAGTAAATTTTGTAAAATTCGTATTCGTGATAATATTATTCGTAAGTGATATATGCATGGTGCAAGACATGACAAGCTCTTTCACCCTAGAACTTACCTCTTAATAATATTATTAATTTCAACACAAAATATACTATCTCTATCACTCCACAAAGTTAAACCGAAAGATAAGTAAAATTTGATAAAAGATTATTTCAATCATTTCATAAATCTTAGTTACATTCAACCGACAAAAATTTCAAAATTGTTAAGGTTTGATGTCGTGACTAGAGTTCGAATCTCGGTTCCACCACATATGTCTGTGAGTTTCCAATGACTATTGTCATTACGTCTTACTATTAAAAAAATTAGGTTTAAATGCAGTTTTAATCCCTTATTATGACTAATTTGGATTTTAACTCCATATTTTTTTTTTGCACCGTATCCCATCATAACTCCCTATTTTTAAATCCGAATTTTAACCATCCTATTTTAAAACCATAAATAAATTTTAGCTGTCGTATTTTGATTTAATTTAAATTTTAACCTTCTATTTATGAAAATATGTCATAATATAAATAAATAAACCAGGAAAAAGCACAAATATGTACGAATATATATTTGAAAAACTTAATTTTCTGATATTTATTTTCAAATTATCAATATATATTTTTAAATGAAAATATTTTGACTTAAATATTTATATTTCTTAAATTAGGATTTTTTTTCTCTATTTATTTTTTTTTTTATCTAATTTTTATTGGTATTTTTCTTTTATTTGAAATTTAAAAAATATAAATATTATTTCCTGATTTTTGTCATTTCTTTTATTGAAATTTTAGTTGTTCTTTAATTGTTTTTTTACAAAATAATTTTCTACTATTTTATACTCCCCCGGACACAAATTTAAGAAAAAAAACACTTCAAATTTTGGACACAAATATAAGCAAAAGTCAACTACTTTTAAACTAATTAATACTACTATTCCTAATATACCCTTATTTAATCATTTCACTTTCAAAAGTTTATGTGATTTCCAAGGCATAAATCACTTTTCAAAGGGTAATATAGTAAAGTTAACTCATGTTTTGCATTAAATCAAGAAAATTAATTACACTTAACTAAATTTCTTAAACACCGTGTAAACGGTTATTTTTTTCTTATATTTGTGTCCGGAGGGAGTAGTAATTTACTGACATTTGTTTTATATATGTTTTTTGTAATTTTATGGTATTGTTTTTATTTATATTATGACATATTTTAAAAAATAGAGGGTTAAAATTCAAACTCTATGAAAATAGGGGGTTAAAATCTCATATTTTATAATAGAGGTGTTAAAATGATTTTAAACCGTATTTGAATTTCTAATAAAAGATAAATACCGTATTAAACCGTATTTAAATTTCAAATAAATTATTTTTTAATAAAATCCAAATTAAATTTTATAAAAATAGGGAGGTTTCAACCGTATTTAAACTAAAAAAAAACACAACCATGATGTGAATTTGGATTTTTTCAAATGTCCTTAACTAAAATTTCATTTTTTTTATGAGACTTAACTAAAATTTCATCAACTACCTTATCTCAATCATTTCCTTGAAGACACTGTTTATTAGATAATGAAAAAAAAAACATAATATATTAGAAACATCTAAAAAATAATACATTTTCAAGAATTAATAATATTTTTTTTGAAGAAGCTAAATTAGCCCACCCAAATTGGCACCAAAGAGAATCAAACCTCAGACCTCAAGAGGAGCACACTCCCAGGTCCCAAACCAATATCAATGCACCAACCCAAGTGGGTTGCAAGAATTAATAATATTAATATTATATTAGTTTAATTTTTTATTTAGAATAAAAATATTTGATTTTTAAAAATAGAATAGTGATGAAGAAATATAAAAGTCACAATATTTTTAGTTGTTTGCAATGAAGATAGTCTGCATAGTTGTGTATCATTATTAATTCAAACAGTCAAATATTTAATATATTTTCTAAAATTTAACTTCTTGTAAATGTATGTATATAACATATTATGATCTTGCAGTGAGCCTCTCACAATATCATGGCAGAGCTGATTGCTGGAGCATTTCTTTCTTCTTTCTTTCAATTCACTTTTGAGAGGCTTACATCAAAAGACTTCAAAGACATCTTCCATAAAGGGTTGGTGAAAAAACTTGAAATCACACTGAATTCTATCAATCAATTGTTGGATGATGCAGAGACAAAGCAATACCAAAACTCACACGTGAAGAATTGGCTTGATGAGGTAAAACATGAGGTATATGAAGTAGATCATCTGTTAGATGAAATTGCACTAGAACAACGAAAGAGCAAGGCGAAACGCTTCTTTTCAACTTTGACTAATCCATTTGAATCTAGGATCAAAGATTTGCTAGGCAACCTAAACTTTCTTGCAGAGCAAAAGGATGTGTTGGGATTGAAAGAAGGAAGGTTTGCTCGTAATGAACTTGAAGTCGGGCCAAAATCTTCGATAACAATTCCAATGACATCTTTGGTGGATGAATCCAGCATATGTGGTAGAAAGGGTGATAAAGAGAAAATTATTAATTTTCTACTTTTAGATAATGGTAGTAGCAACCATGCACCAATAATCAGTATAGTTGGTCTTGGTGGGATGGGTAAGACAACCCTTGCTCAACTTGTGTACAACGACCACATGATTCAGAAGAGCTTTGATCTTAGAGCTTGGGTCTATGTTTCAGAATCTTTTGATGTTGTTGGACTCACTAAAGCAATTCACGAGTCATTTGGTTGTTCACCAACCAGTGAAAACTTGGAAACACTTCAACGTCAATTGCAGGAGAAGCTAACAGGAAAGAAATATTTGCTTGTTCTGGATGATGTCTGGAACGGAAATGTGGAAGTTTGGGAGCGTTTTCTACTTCCTTTTAACAAAGGATCTTCTGGAAGTAAGATTATTGTGACAACAAGGGACAAGGAGATTGCAAACTCCATGAAATCCTCGATGTTGCTTGATTTAGAGCGACTGGGGGAGAGTGATTCTTGGAGTTTATTTGTGAAACTTGCATTTCATAACCGAAATGTGAGTGAATATCCAATTCTTGAATCAATTGGCAAGAATATTGTAGTCAAGTGTGGAGGGTTGCCATTAGCGGTAAAAACATTGGGGAACCTCTTGCAAAAACAATTCTCTAAAAGTCAATGGGAAAAGATATTGAAGACTGATTTGTGGTGTTTATCAGAGCGTGACAGTAACATAAATCCAGTATTGAGATTGAGTTACCATAATCTTCCTTCTAATATGAAGCGTTGTTTTGCTTACTGTTCCATATTTCCAAAGGGTTATAAGTTTGAGAAGAACAAATTAATCAATCTTTGGAAGGCAGAAGGTTTGCTAAATTGTTGCAGAGGACACAAAAGTGAAGAAGAGTTGGGTAATGAGTTATTCAATGATCTAGAGTCAATTTCATTTTTCCAACAATCACTATATTTTGAGGAGATCAGATTCGTCATGCATGATCTTGTCAATGATCTGGCGAAATCAGAGTCCCTAAAATTTTGCTTACAAATTGATGAGGGTGATAAGGTGCAAGATATATGTGAAAAGACACGTCACATTTGGTGCTCTCTTGATTTGAATGATGATGCTAGAATATCAAAGAAAATTTGTAAGATTAAAGGATTACGCAGCCTGTTGGTAGAAAGACGAGGTTATAATGGCAAACACATCATAAGCAACCAGTTGCAACGTGATATATTTTCAAAACTAAAATATTTGCGGATGTTGTCATTTCGTGGTTGTGAACTCACAGAGCTAGCAGATGAGATAGGCAATTTAAAGCTTTTGCGCTATCTAGACCTGACATGGACAAAGATTAAAAGCTTACCTGATTCTATTAGTGAGCTCTATAATTTAGAGACTCTAGTATTGGAAGGAACTGATATAAAGAAGATGCCAAAGAAGATAGGTAGGCTAAACCATCTTCAAACGCTGAGTCATTTTGTTGTGGCAGAGAATAGTGGGTCTGATATTAAGGAGTTGGATAATCTCAATCTTCTTCAAGGAAAACTTTGTGTTTCAGGGTTGAAACATGTCATTAATCCCGCAAATGCTGCAAAAGCAAATATGAAAGATAAGAAGCATCTCGAAGAATTAATTATGCAATATAGTGACAGTTTCGAAGTCAATAATAATGGAAGAGAATTGGATGTGTTGGAGGCTCTTGAACCAAATAGCAACTTGAAGAAACTCAGCATTGAAAACTACAATGGCAACCACTTTCCAAATTGGCTAAGGGATTGTGATTTACCCAACTTAGTATCTCTTAAACTGAAGGGGTGTGGATTATGTTCTCAATTGCCGCCACTTGGTCAACTTCCTTGTCTTAAGGAGCTTTCCATTTCACGTTGTCCCGAATTGAAAAGAATTCCGCCGGAACACCTTCCTTCTTTACAGACATTGTACATTTATGAATGCAACAAGTTGGAGGAATGTTTATGTCTTGAAGGATCTCCTTTGCTTAAAGAGGTTTCTATAGAAGAATGTTCCAAATTGAAAAGGGCCCCCTTGCCTCAACACCTTCCTTTACAAAAATTGAAGATTGATAATTGTGAAATGATGGAGATATCAATCCCTAAGGGTGATAGTATGATAGAGTTAGTTCTACAGAGATGTGATCGGATTTTGGTAAATGGTGGATTGTCGTCTAGGTTGAAAATGTTTGTCCTTCGGGGAAATCGGTACGTCGAGTTCTCCGATGAGCAAAATTTAGTAAACTGTACCGATCTTGAAGAGTTGTGCTTTGATTTAAGAGGCTTTGTTGTAAAACGTCCCTCTTTAGATCTGCGTTGCTATAATTCTCTTTGTTCTCTTTTAATAAAAGGATGGGACTCCTTGCCTTTTTCACTACATCTGTTCACCAATCTTAAATCTCTCTATTTGTACGATTGCCCACAGCTGGAATCATTTCCAATTGGAGGTTTGCCTTCCAACTTGATATATCTTATAATATCCAATTGCCCAAAACTGATTGGTTCGAGAGAGGAGTGGGGTTTGTTCCAACTCAATTCTTTGAAATACTTCACAATTAGAGATCGTGAGTTTGAAAACGTGGAGTCCTTCCCAGAGGAGAATCTGCTGCCACCAACTCTTGAGGATCTTAGTTTGTATAATTGTTCAAAGCTAAGAATAATGAACAACAAGGGTTTTCTCCACCTCAATTCTCTCCGAGATCTAACTATTGTCAACTGCCCTAGTCTTGAGAGCTTGCCAGAGGAGGGTCTACCCAGTTCTCAATTGTCCATTGTTGATTGTCCATTAATTAGGGAGAAGTACAAAAAGGAGGGAGGAGAGCGTTGGGATACAATTCGTCACATCCCGAAAGTGAAGATTGACCGGATTGAGCAGCACGAATGAGATGTGGCCCCAGGCAAGTACAACCAACCCATGTGTTCATTTTCTCTTAATTTATTTATTTATTTATTTTGACTCTCTATTTGATGTTGAACACTCACAACTGTATCTCAACGATCTTGTCGTTCCTACCATTTTTGTTGGGTAGCTAGCTATAGCTTCAATCGACCAATTTTTCACTATCATTTTCAGTTTGTTGGGTAATCAAGATTATTGTATAATCTTCATTGTAACATTATTTTAAGATTTTTTTTTTTAATCATCCTTACACCGTCATTTATTTTTTTGAAATAGAATTCTTTTGTGTATCCTTGTTATTCTATTTTCTGAATAATATTTCCATCTCTGCCAAAATGAATGGTTTTCTAAAAATTGTTTTTTTCACTTCCAATAAAAAGTACAATTCTTCTCTGTTATTCTTCTCGGTCTCACTTTGTTTTGTGTCCCCTTTTCTTTTCCAGAAATAAAGCAGGAAGACAGCTTGGATCAACCAATTACCAGGTGACGATTTGGCCTTTTACTCTCATTTTCATATATATTTTTTTCCTTTATAATTGTTAACATAATATTACATAAAACAAAAACCACCTTCGAAGATTTTGACATACTCCATTGTGTTTGTGTTTTCTGAGACAATTGTAGATTTGTTTAGTTGTCTTTATATAAACTTAATGAAGATTAATCTATTGTGTGTTTCTTCTATCTTAATGCTAAAATTATATTTTCCATACATACAAATCTGTAATAACAATTCTGCTTATACGTCAGATAAAAAAAAAAATGAGATCATGAATGATGTAGTTTGATGAACTAGACAGTGTGGTGTTATGAAACTTATGGTTTTAGATTTGTTCCCATTGAATGAGAATCTGGAACATACTTAATAATTGCAAAAAATCTGGATGCAGGGTGCTGAAAAGAAAAGAGACAGAAGAATATCAGGAAAATCTCCGTAGATGATGATAATGAAAAAATTCCGATTTCAAAGAGGCCAAAGATCAAGAGATGATTCAAAGGAAACATGTTTGTCAGCTATTGTTGAGTATCGCTCATAAGTCATAAGAGATGACTTATGAGCGATATCATATGTTTTGAATAGCATACAACTTCGTTCTTGAGTCTCTAATTTGTAATTTCAGTGCTTCATTAGCACATATTTTTTAAAACCATCTCATGGCATTCTTCATTTTCAATTTTAACTTATTCTACCTATTGATATAAAAGTGTTTTAATTGTTGAGATCCTTTTTTTCTTACATAGACTTTCATATTTGTCATTGTTCATAGCTAAATTATCTTTGAAAGAGACATAAATTCATAGAAGTATATCTGAACAGCGATATCTTCTGAAAACTGTGATGCTTTTGACAAATTGAGAGCTTTGTGTATACTAACTAACAAGAAACATAAATTGAAAGTTTAAACTATAACAATTAAGAACACAGTTAAATCTGATATGCTTGTGTAAACAAAAAAGTCTCGACAGAAATTAGATATATTGTTTTTAACAGAAAACAGTATGTGGACAATATATTCAATATTAGATAGAAAGTATGAATACTCCTTGTATGCACCTTACCTTTTAAATAGTCAATTCCACACATATCGTTGATGAACCCTCATCATGACATGTTATCTAAGCATTTTTAAGGCGATTCTTAGGAAATAATGTAAAGAAGTTGAGTAGAATGATTGAAATATACCCGAATAATAGATTGAGTGATGCATAAGCAAAACAGGGGAAAACCTGAGTTCATACTGCACCAGGGCGCAGGAGGTTGCGCATGGCGCAATGTTGCCTCTTTTTCAGACTCATTTCCCCTGAAGGTTGCGCCATTGCGCCACAGGGCTGCACATGGCGCATTTGAGAGCTTAATAGAAGACCCTTTAAACTGTAGGCTGTGCTATGCCGCCAATTAGCTGCGCATGGCGCATTGTTTAACCTTGTTGATGGAGAACTCCACTGGATGCTACGCCACGGCGCAGAGTAGCTGCACATGGCGCAATCTAGACTTGTTTAGATTGTTTCAAATGTTGTAAGCTGCGCCACGGCGCAGAGGAGCTGCGCATGGCGCATGATGAACACCTGGGGAGTGAAATCTTGATCTGGAAGCTACGCCACAGCGCAAGAGGCCTGCGCCACAGCGCAGCTGTAACTGCCTCTTTGCGCCAGGGCGCAGGGGCCTGCACATGGCGCACATGCGTGAATTATAAATAGATGTTCTGTTTTCCTGTGCAGGTTGGACTTTTTAAGATCCGGAATTGAGAATCAAGCTCCATCTCGTACTTTCATCTACTCTTTTAGCTGAAGATGATGAAGATAATGCAGGATGAAAGCCAGCTGGTGATTATGTGCAAGATTATGGCACACTAAGCACCAAGATTGGGAGTTGGAGGTGAAGACTATGGATCAAGCTCTCGCGTGAATTCTTCCTCAATTGTAATCGGTTCAGTTTATTCAATTCAGAACTTCTTAGATTGTAATGCTTTTGTGTCTTTTAGCTAATTACACAAATGATCCTAACAATTGAATGCATGTGAGAATATGATTTAGTTGTAGAATTGAGAATTCTGAGTAATCAATTTGTGTTTAAGAGATTGAATGTTGATTGATTATGTTAATTGAATCCTGTATTTCTAAACCTCAATGAATCACAAATCACTTAAGAGATTAAGGATTTGTGATTGATTGAGAGAAGTGGATTGCAAGAGATTGAATACACTTATAATTGATTCATCATTGAGTAAATTAATCGATCCTATTGTGTGTGAATTCGCGCGTAGCTTGTGAAATAGTTCGATCCGAAAACTCTCAATCATTCCAAAACCTTGAAACTAAGAAGTAGTAGATTCTTCTGAAATTAATCCCCAATCATGTTTAAAAATTGTGTGTTCAAATACGGTATCTGCGATGCGAATTTAATGCAATCCCTGAGGAAACGATAACTCTTATATACTACTCGAGGACTTTCGTACACTTGCGAAAAGATCATCAAGTCTTCTTCAACTAGCCTGCTATACTTACGAAATTAACAGTCGTGTCATTTTAAAGATTTATTTTCACATTTCAACAACGGTGGGAACTAAATATGATTGTACAATTGATTGGATATTAATATCAACAACAATAAACCCACTTGGGGTTGGTCTAGTGGTGTTGGCTTGGGTCCTTGGAGAATGCTCCTCTCAAGGTCTCAGGGTCGATTCCCCCTGGTGCCAATTTCGGTGGGCTAAGTCCATACAGAGCAAAAAAACTCCGGCTTTAAATGGCCCCCCACAAGTGGACGGTGGGATTGGTCCCTTGGATTAAGTGCAAAGTGCCGACACAGAAAAGAGTGGTCTATCACTCCAACAAATAAGCAAACAATAATTCTCTTCTTTAAACATGTATTTATGACTATAACGCTGCAATAGACATGTTGCTTCTATCCTCCCATTGTAACTCAAAGGTACCTTCTCAAATCCAGCCATTTCAAGCCTTCTAATCCATTTCTCAACCTTCTCATGCCTCTCCTTTCTATCCGTAAGAATAATAGGCCTTGCCTTTTCCATTACATTGTGATAGGTTATATACAAAGAGAGTTTCCTATACAATTATGACTCATCAAATATAATTATTGACTAATCAAATATAATTATTTCTAATCAAATACAATAATAGTCTAATACACCCCCGTAGTTGAAACAGGAGGTTGACGAATGTTGAGACTATCACGAAAATCTTCAAAGAGTTGCAACGGAAGTCCTTTGGTAAATATGTCAGCAATTTGGTAACGAGAGGGAACATGTAGGACTCGTACTTGGCCGCGAGCAACTTTTTCGCGCACAAAATGTATATCCATCTCGATGTGTTTGGTGCGCTGATGTTGAACTGGGTTACCGGATAGATAAACTGCACTCACATTATCACAATAGACTAGAGTAGCTGTTGTAACTGGGCAATATAGTTCTAATAGTAAATTTCTGATCCAACAAGATTCAGACACTACATTAGCTACTCCGCGGTACTCAGCTTCTGCACTAGACCGAGAAAGAGTGTGTTGGCGTTTGGCAGACCATGAAATCAAATTGTCACCAAGATAAACACAATAGCCAGAGGTGGATCGTCTAGTGTCTGGGCAACCAGCCCAATCCGCATCGGTGTAAGATACCAATTTGCTGACAGATGAGGGATATAAGTGAAGGCCAAAATCAAGAGTACCGTGAATATAACGAATGATACGCTTTAGAGCTGACATGTGTTGCGTTTTCGGGTCATGCATGAATAAGCACACTTGTTGCACAGCGTAAGAGATATCTGGTCTTGTAAAAGTTAAATATTGCAATGCACCGGCAAGACTTCGATACTCGGTTGGGTCATGATATGGATTCCCAGAAGAACCACTGAGTTTTGCCTTGGTGTCAACTGGTGTAGGTGATGACTTGCAAGAGGACATGCCTGCTCGTTCTATAATTTCCTCTGCATATTTCTTTTGAGACAGAAAAAGACCACATTTGTGTCTAGTGACAGATATTCCCAGAAAATAACTCAGAGGACCTAAATCCTTCATGGCGAATTCAGAGCTAAGTTTAGACATAATAGAGTCACGAATAGCATCAGAGGAAGTAGTGAGAATTATGTCATCCACATATAGAAGGATATAAGCAGTATCATTACCGTGATGATAAATGAATAAAGAGTGATCAGAAATACTATGAGAGAACCCCAATTTGGCAACATAGTCAGTGAATCTTTGGTACCAGGCACGAGGTGCTTGTTTGAGACCATAAAGAGATTTCTTTAGAAGACAGACATGCTCAGGATACTGGGGATCACGGAATCCAGGAGGCTGGTGCATATACACGGTTTCGTCAAGATTTCCATGCAAAAAGGCATTCTTGACATCTAGTTGATGAAGACACCATGACTTGGATAATGCAATGCTGAGTACCGTGCGAATAGTGGCCGGTTTGACGACGGGGCTGAAAGTTTCACCACAATCGACACCTGATTGTTGATTAGCACCATTACCTACAAGCCGAGCTTTGTATCGCTCAAAAGAACCATCAGATTTCTTTTTGTGCCTGAAAATCCACAAACTTCGAATAACATTAGCATTAGAGGGACGAGGAACTAATTCCCACGTCTTATTTTCAATAAGAGCATCATATTCGTCTTTCATGGCCATTTTCCAATTATGATTATTTAATGCATCAATGGGATTTGTAGGCAAAGGAGAGATAGATTGGTGGGTTGATGTATGTAAGTTGAAAAGTGTACGGGGTTTGAAAATGCCATGTTGTGCTCGGGCTGTCATTTGAGGTGAGTGAGGTGCAGGAGGGGAAATAGGGGTCTGAGTAGGCGGAGAGGAGGTGGTAGGTGTTCTTTGTGTAGATGAGGTCGTTGTTTGAGTCATGGGTGTAGGTTGTTGGGCTGAAGAGGTTGAGGGGGAAAAGGTTGTTTGGTCTGTGGTTTGAGGGGGAGGAGTTTGTTGGGCTGCTGGTGATGGTGGTTGAGTGACTGTTATGTTGGGAGACGAGGTTCGTGGAGATGTGGTGTACACTTGTGTGGTAAGAAGTGGGTTTATGCCGTCATCTAAGAAGTTATAGTTAGTCGTTGTAGGAGCATTCATGGTGGAAAAGGGAAACGTATTTTCCTCAAAAATATCATGCCGAGAGATAATGATTTTGCGACTTGACAATTCGTAACACTTATAACCTCTATGATTGGATGGATATCCTAGAAAGACACATGGTGTAGACCGAGGTTGGAGTTTATTCCTAGTGGTGGACGGAACTAAGGGATAACAAAGACACCCAAAGACTCGGAGATATGAATAAGACGGATCTTTTTGGTAGAGAATTTTGGTGGGTGATTGGAGACTGAGTTTCTTATTTGGAAGTATGTTGTGTAGGTAAGTGGCCATTTGAAGAGCATGGTGCCAGAAAACTGGTGGAATAGAAGCATGAGCAAGGAGAGTTCGGATTATGTTATTGATCGTACGAATTTTTCTTTCAGCTTTTCCATTTTGAGGGGAGGTGTGAGGACAAGAGAATCTAAAAGACATTCCATTTAGTTCACAAAACTTATGAAAGTGAGCATTATCATATTCTTTGCCATTATCACATTGAAAACATTTTATTTCACGCTCAAACTGTGTTGTAATGTAAGCACGAAATTGTAAAAAAATGGAATGTACTTGTGATTTGTTTGAAATTGAAAAAGTCCATAAAAAATCAGTAAAACCATCAAGAAATAACACATAGTAACGATGTCAAAAAGAAACTCCTTCACAAGTAATGATGTTCTTTATTTGCTCTCCAAGAAGCACGCTTTCAAGTTTTAGTTTCTCCACTGATGTTCTCGTAACAGTTGAGTCCAAGCAGTCAAAAAGTGAAGTGTAAAAGTACAACGCTCGGTCAATTCTCTCCATTAAATTACATCCGTTTAGATTTGATTCCTGTTCAGTAATCACTAAAAGTTTCGGTTTTAGTTTCCGCATGGTGTTAAGAAAGATCCCCATCTTAGGCGACACACCTAAAAAAATGCTGAATCGGAACTCAAGATATACGCATTGCTCATATCTCTTTCGAGCCACTCTGCGAAAGTCCTCTGGCCCATCTGTCCTGCTCTCTGCAGATTGATAGATGACGGTCCTGCTGGCGAGATCTTCCCAACCATTTTGTCATCGGTTGCAAGGAGAGAATGCAGCTGAAGAGCAGAAGTAATTGCAACAGCATCTCCTGTCTTGACAGGCAAGTTTTCGAAATCAACGTCTTCGAGTTTGCTAACAATTGGATTGAACTGTAAAGGAAAATCCAAATTTCCGGCTTCAGTTGTCAAATGAAAGCTCATTTGGTCCAATACCTCCTTCTTTTCATGAATGCCTGTAATTTTAAGATGAGGCGGACCTCCATGTCGTTTCTTTAAAGTTTGTATAAGATTTATCCATTGTGCTGGCTCGGAACAATGGAGATCAATAATATGAACAACCTTTTCGCATTCCATTGATTCAACAATTGCTTGGTTTGTTATCAGGTATGAAAACTTCAAAAATGGACACAGTTCATAGAAGTATTTGTGAACAAGATGTCGTCTGAAGACAATGAGGTTTTCGAGGAATTGAGAGCTTTGTATACACCAGGTAAATGTTTTACTATCTTGTATCCTAGTGCTTCACTGAAATAAGTGACTATTAATTCTTTGCACAGCATTACCATAAGGTGATGAATCTGAGAAATATACTCAAGTCCAATATCTGCATTTTTTATGCTTCCAGATGCAACACATTTAGCACACTCATTAAGAAGGCTTGTTGGATTTGAGCTGTTGGAGTCACATCTTAACTCTCTCGGCCACTGACATGGTGAATCAAAAACCATTTCATGGCAGTCTTCATTTTCAAGTTATCGAAGAATGATTAATATTAAAGAAGAAATTGAACTAAGTGACAGTTCTACAATAACAATTCTGCTTATATGTCAGATCAAAACAATGAGATCATGACTTTAATTAGTATTTATCTTCACTAAGTGATCTTATGCATATATATGAAAGATAGAGAGCATAAGACTGTTGAAAAGAAATGCTAGGTGTTTACTTGCAATCTTTTAAACTGCTTGTTGAATTTTGAATTACACAACATGCCTCTTCCTCCATCTAAATGAAAGCAATGTTAGATTACAGCACCTCCAACAGTGGATATGGATGTTGTTTAATCTTTCATTCAAATAGTTTGTTTAGACCCTGGGAAGTAGCGACTGCTTCCCTTCAGGATAGCACCATGTCACAATGGAATTAAGCTTGGCCCTATCTCGGCCTTTATTTTATATAAAAAGCAGTTTCAACCTCTGCATCTTAGAATGTCGGTACCGAACAACCGATTCCAACTGAACTGTGAATACCTTAGTAGTTAGCAATCATTTGGGAGTAAATGACTACTATGTTACCATGTACTACCATGTACTGCATTTGGTATAGCCAGAAAAGTTTTGTTATAATAAATTGGCTAAAGAAGCCCCTTGTAGCTTGCCTTGTAAAGCTTATCACTGAACAAGAGGATTAGATCACCAAATTCTTTCTTGCAAAGAAATTTATGTTTCTTTAATAAAATATATTATTTTTTGAAACATTCATCACATTCACACTCATATTATAGCCAAGTTTTATCTCAGCAACGGCTCAAAGAAGCTTTTCATTATATTCAGATTACAAATTTTAATGTTGATTAGGGGAAAAAACTTAAACAAACACAGTAAAGATCATTAGAAATGTTTTTCTAGTAAATTATTTTAAACAACTAGATAGTATTAAACCAAGAGCCAACTAGTTTCTTCTTCCAACTTTTATGGTTCATAGGGAAATTTCATACTGCAAAGTGAAATAAGGTAACTCTTGGATCATAAGAGAAAATTTGGGAGGTCACTAATGACACATAAGAGTAAACAGGTGCACCCTATTATTTTCTCACTTTTAAGATGCTGTAAGCCATGACACCATCACATGATTCCATTTTCAAATAAAGTTGTTAAACTGATGTAATTGAATAAGCAGAAAGAAGCTACTTAACCATTTACTTTCCAAATGTAAAATTACAAGAAATGAAAAGTTCAATCCAATTGCCACACTGAACAGAACACACCTAAAACTTAAAATCCATAGACTCTCTTATACCATGTAACTAACATTAACCATTTATTTCAGAATGAAATAAAGTTGATCAAACCATAAACATTCCAATACTTAGGCCGGTCACACTTAAAAGTCTCACCTACCTTAAATATACATGACATAATCAACAAGAAAAATACAAAGACACTACTAAACCTTCTATGTACACAAGTTATTTCAACAGAGATTGCATACTCTAGTCGGAAACTTGCAGTTCAAGCAAGCTATCATCACCATGAGCTTCAAAGTTTCTCCTAACGAGGTTGGTGAATTCTTTGAGGTGCACACTTGAGGTTAACATATTGTGCTGGCTTCTCAAAGTGCTTTGCAGATCCAATAGGTGACTTGGGACCCCTTTCCCTTGGTGACAAGATCTTGAGAAGTGCTGAAGCATCCTTGTTAACACCTGATTAAGAAAGAAATCAACTATGAGACATTACATTTTTTTTTTGTGATGAGCATGAATCAAACTCGGTACTCCAGGATTTACAACACACACGCGCTGTACACCAATAATGTACAAATATTTAACAATGTGATAGTTTGCAATTGAAAGTGAAAACAAAACGACACTAGTTGGTTGATTTCCTTAGACATATGTGCATGAGTATATTATAGTCGAAACAAACTAACATTGTCAAATTATAAACAAATATTGCATCGCGTAAATATATTATCAAAAATCATAAAATATTTTAGTATCAATTTTCCAATCAATTAGCTTTAATGCTTACCATGAGGCTTTTTCTCCTCAACAGGATCATCCATAACCGGACATTCTAGAGCTTCGTCGGACATCACCAATTTCTCAAACTCATTCTCTAGAAATTTGAAGTCTTCTTCTTCAATGCCAAGATCAAAAGTTTCTGACAGCATATTTTCCATATCATCATTTGTAGTATCATTATCAACACATTCTTCAAAATCTTCCTCCATATACTGGCTCAACCAATAGTCATGAAACCATGTCGAAGTTTTCACAAGCTCCCACCATTGAGGTGAAAAATCCTCCACCTGACGAAGAGCAGCAGGTACGAAGAGAGGTGCATTTGGATTCAGAGCTGAACTTCTTTTAGATACCATTGTCGCCATTAGAACTTGTCAGCCAAATACAATAACTTCAGAGCAATCCTACACAATGTTCATAAAGTATATCAGTTTACACATGAGAATATAACAGTGTTGTCGATCGCAGATCACAAAAACAACGACTGTTCGAATTCTGCTAAGCTATAGCTGTTATTTGACAATACTATTAAAATTTCAAAGTCATGTATCAGAAAATATAACCTATTACCAGTGAAACAATTTTCTCTCAAGCTATCACAAGAAAACATCTAAAATAAAAGGAGGATTGCATAAGATATGTTATTTTAAAAAAATGGTCATGATCTAACAATTCTTGAGCAAATTTCAGAAATTCACTATCTTTTGTTTCTGAAAAGAAAAATAATTAAATTTCTTTTAGAGTTAAAAAAACTATGTACCGCAATGTAAAATATTTTAGCCAGTCATCCAATCAAATTTCACCAAGTAGATGCCTATTAAGTGTATGTTTGGTATCACAGTGAATATGTCAGAATCAAGGTGATAGTAAACATAGGCTAAGATATTTAAGCTAACAATAAAACAAATTGATGTCTATAATATTAAGGAGCAAAAAGACAAACAAATGGATATTCATGGAATAATCCTTAAGGAATCATGTCAAATACTAAAGTAAACTCACATGTAAGTTAGGGGATCAGGAATTTTCTAGCAAGAAAAATCAGTTACTACAAATCTATAACATAAAAACAAACAAAAATGACAAACACATACACAAAAATATATAGTAACACTTGATACTGATTTCACCTCAAATATTTAGAACCTCACATACTTACTTCAGATCCATAAAAAAAATAAAAAAAAAAAAAATAAAAAATACTTACTTCATATCAATATCTCACAAACCAAGATCAAACCGATCACTAAAAAATATTCCAAAAAAAAAGAAAGTGACATACTCCCTCCTCCCAAACTATAAGCAAAAGTTGGTCAACAAAAGTGACCAAATACATCAGATTTCTTTGACTTGCTTATATTTTGGGATGAATGGAGTACATGAAAAAATACATAGGTAAAAGTTCTGAACTAACATAACTTCAGTATCAGATTCAACTAGTGTGGAAGAAAAAATATCCAATCTTTATAGTACCAACCACATAAAAAATTAAACTTTATTTAACCATGGGAAACAAGATCACTATATACTACTAACTTTGTCAAAACAAATAAAAAGGAACAGATCATACTATGTTATAAGGTTAAAGAATTTTCACATAACTGAACAAAGAAATAACACTAATCAAATGGGCTATGAAAAAAAAAATTAAAAAACACATTTTTTACAAAAGATCAACAATGGATCAAAGATATTGAACAAAAAATAGCACACATCAAATGAAAAAAAAAAAATGAAACATAACATGATGATGTTTCATTGTTACCTATGATAAGAGAGTGATTTTGCAGAGTGAGTGAGTGAGTGAGTTGAAAGTTGAAACAAAAGGAAAATGGGAAGTGGATAAATAAAGAAGAGAAAAAGACAGGATCTAGCTTCGGGTTATTCCAAAGCTGAGGTTCGGAAGGAGGTTAGTTTTGCTTTTTTTTTTAGGTGTGACCTAACACGTGGCTGGAAAGTGAGGAGAGTGGTCGATTGTGGAGAGAGAGTAGTTAATCGGACGGTTGAGAAACGTACAAGTGGGGAAGATATTTTGAGTAATGGGTCAGTGATGACTGTGTAGTGTTGATAAGGGCGGCTTGAGGAATTATAACATGCGCCCGGTTGCATAATATTTTGACTGTAATCAGTGGGGTTTAATTGAAATAAACGGTTGAGATTGTTTTAACATTTAATGGACTAAATAATTAATGAAATTTAAATTGTTTGATATTAAATTAATAATTGAGATAAATTATCGCATCAAAACTATATGAAAGTATTGCAGCAAGGGGATCCAGCTCCGTAAGGTAGTTTAGTTTGAACAAAGAAATAAGATGAGAAGAAGAAAAAAAATAGGAAATAATGTTAAAGGTATGAATTTCATGAAAGTTGTTAAAAAAGAGTGAAAATGATTAAAATATAATAGAAAGTGGGATATTTTTTAATTATTTGGTAAACTGAAAATAAAACAAAAGAAAAATAAATATTTTTAGTTTATTTGACATGCGTGTTGTATATTAGGTGTGTTTTGTGAAAAGTAAAGTAACAAAATACGTGTAAATGACAATATACAAATTTACGGGTGGCATGTTGCACGTAATATTGTTACTGTTAGAGTTTGTTGGGGTGAGGAACATGGTCTTAGTGGTTATGGTTGGAAGTTCTCTTGGTGTATGTCTTGCCTTTGTAGTTAATCATTTTATTCTCTTCGGAAAAAGTCAGGTCTTCTTGTTGTTGAGGTGATGAGGGTGTTCTTGTTTTTTGAAGTTGGTGTGCTTGCTGTTTTTTCTTCTTGCCTATGTAGTTTTTGTGTTTTGTGTTTTCCATGGGGTTTGTCACTTCTGGAAGTCTGAAGACGGGGAGAATTTTCCTGTGGAGACAGGATGAGAGAAGAAAGTCTCTCCGATGGAGGTTTCGAGATGAGAGTAGAATGTTATCCTCATCTTTGTGGAGACTCTGTCTCCAAACACTTTATTAAAATAATATTTAGGAAAATGCTAAAGTGCATGATAAAGTCATTGTGCAAATCCAACGAACCGTATTAAACTATGTTTGGTCTAACCTTAGCGTTCTCTTGCACATGACCACCAAGGCGCCACCCACCGAACTCCCTTACCTGCATCTACATCTGTTGGATAGTGACAATCACTGGATCCGATTGACTACTATAACTGCCTCCGACACCGGTGAATGTTGGTCTCACATCGTTCCGACATGAAATTTCAGGGTCTCGTCGCACCGTCACGGGATATTTGTCGGTTTGCCTTCGACGGTGGTGAAAGTGTGTACATTAGAATTAAAACTGATTTGAAAGCTGAAACCGAAGATTCATTTAAATCTAATAGTTGGAGCTAGTGTTGTAGTGAGGATTAACGGCGGTGGCGGTGAAGACAATAGCGGCGACAACGACGATAATATATAAGTACTTAAATATCCACATAATGTGTATATAAGCTCCCATTTTTATTTTTATTTTTGTCAACAAAAAAATCCACATATAAATAATAAAGTCATGCTATATGGCACGACAAGAAACACCGACGAATTGCACGACAATCTTTCCTTTTCAGATTGTTCTGATTATTATCACGATCACTAACAAACCGCCACATACATCTTGATCTAAGCACTCACCACCGCATATACAAGTCAAATCGGTTCACACCATCCCCTGTTGCATTAATCGAGTGGTCATCTAAACAACTTATGAGAGCTTCTACGGTACATTCAAATTTGAATGTACCGATACATTAATTTAGAAAATTGATAAATTAATAATTATATTTATGAATTAAAAAATTATTAACCGATTATTGGATTTTAAAAATAATAATATCACAAGAAAAAACACAATTTTTTTGTTTATAAGCATCACAACAATTTTTCTAATATTTTTTTAGAAAAGAATGTTTAGTATTATGATGAATAAAAATTTAAAAATATCGAATTTTATATTTTTGACAGTTTTAATGAGTAATATTTAGTTACTATAATTATTTTAATTATAAAAAAATGATTTCCTTTAAAAGATATTCATTTATCTATTAATTTAATTACATAATGTACCGATACATCAGAATTATCATATGTACCATAGAATTTGTCAACAAAAAATAGTATGTTTATTTATATTTTTACACAATGTGTGTGTAAATTTGTTTATATTTGATGAATGTTAATGTCTCAAAACTCACAATGATATCTTAATTTTTCATTTATTTTTTGATTTAAATTTATTTTATTTGTATTTGGTGTTGGAGGATGTTAGTGGATAGAGAGGGTTTGTGGTTTCACGTTTTGGCAGCCTGTTATGGAGTGGAGAGAGGCAGATTGCGAGAGGGAGAGTCTAGAGGGTCATCGTGGTGGAGGGAGATAGTACATATTCGAGATGAGGTAGGTGGGGTAGGGGAGGGTGGTTTGGGGAGAACATTTCGAAACAAGTGGGGGATGGGTCTGATACTTTCTTCTAGACTGATCCCTGGGTGGACGGGAGACCTTTGCGTGAGCGGTTTAGGAGGTTGTTTGATTTGGCGGAGAACAAATCAGCTTCAGTGGCTGGAATGTTCTCGTTAGGGTGTGGGGCAGGTGGGGAAGCGTGGGTGTGGCGGCGTCAGTTGAGGGCATGAGAGGAGGAGATGTTGGGGGAGTGTTGGACTTTACTTCTTAATATCTCCTTGCAGGATCATCTTCAGGATAGGAGGCAGTGGCGGCCTGATCCGGATATATGCTATATTGTTCGTGGTGCATACCAGCTCTTGACAGCTCAGGATACAGTTTCTTTGGATTCTGCGGCAAGTCTCATTTGACATTCTCAGGTTCCTCTGAAGGTTTCCATCTTTGCTTGATGACTTTTGAGGGACAGGTTACCCACCAGAGCAAATCTGGTCTCTCTACGTATTGTATCCTTGATGGCTCATTTTTGCGTGTCATCACTTGTTCCTTTCTTACCGTACTTTTGGTGGTATTTGGTCTCTTATTAGCTCTTGGATTAGCTCTTCACCGGTGACAGCTCATACCCTTTCAGATCATTGTTCAGTTCACTACATCAGCGGGTGGTCTCCGAGCTCGGCGTTCCTTCATGCAACCCATATGACTTACTTGTGTGTGGGTTGTGTGGAATGAACGTAACCACAAATTTTTTAGCGGCTCAAAAATTCTATATATCAGATGTTGGACAAGATCAAGACTTTTTCTTATAGGTGGTTTAAAGCGACGAGTAGCACTTTAACTTTAAACTGTCATAGTTGGTGGTCTAGTGTTATGCTTTGTTTGGGCCTTGTATGATTTTTTTGTTGTTTTCGTATTGTGACTCATGTAACATTCTTTAGTCTCTTTTAGCACATCTTGTGCTAAAAAGATTTTTATATATTTATCTCATTTTGGCTTTTTAAAAAAAAATAAATAATTAATGGAATAAATCCCAAGTACGAGCAGTACTACGGGGTAAAATACAAGTTTATGGGTCGAATGTAGGAACTTTATTTTTCTTTTATGGAGAATGGTAACTTGTGCCCTTAAGGACACATGTTAAGAAGATAAATGTGGAAAACATTTATTGAACTTGTGGTGTATTCAATTCTCTAAACATTAAATGTTTTCTATCATTAAATACTCTATTTCTATTTTTAGGTAGCTTAACATGTGCCCTTAAGGCACAAGTTAACATAACCCTTCTTTTATATATTAGTTTGATTGAAAATAATAAATAGGCTTAAATGCAGTTTTACCCCCCCTATTTTGAAAAATGCGGAATTTTACCCCCCCTATTTTAAAATGCGGAATTTTACCCCCCCTATTTTATAATTTGTTGGATTTTGCCCCCCCACCAAAATTTTGCACAAAATCTGCTTCTGAGCCTCAAGTTCAAAGCTACGCACAGAACTCAATTTGGATCAATAATTCACCAAACTGGTACCGAAACGACCGCAATCGAGTTAGTTTTCCACAGAATCAAACTCCACTAAATTTGGAGTTACAGAGAGAGATTAATTACTGTTTTAGTGAAGGTCTGTTCAAATTAATTATCGTATGAAACTACTACTGGTATTCTCGTCATTCCTCTCACCCTGTAGCTCATTTTTTAATACTATTTACACGTATGGAAATCTAACGAAATTACCCTTGTTGGCATTTCAATTTCGTCGAATTTGGAGTTACAATGTGTTCGGTAGACGATGTTGAATTTGAAGATCACGAGTAGATTTCTGCAGAATTAGTAATTGGACAGACCTTCACTAAAACGGTAATTAATCTCTCTCTGTAACTCCAAATTTAGTGGGGTTTGATTCTGTGGAAAGCTAACTCGATTACGGTCATTTCGGTAGCTATTTGGTGAATTATGGATCCAAATTGAGTTGTATGCGAAACTTTGAAGTTGTGACTCGAAAGCAGAATTTTTGCAGAATTTTGGGGAGATACCTTCACTAAAACGGTAATTAATCTCTCTTTGTAACTCCAAATTTAGTGGGGTTTGATTATGTGGAAAGATAACTCAATTACGGTCATTTCGGTAGCCGTTTGGTGAATTATGGATCCAAATAGAGTTGTATGCGAAGCTTTGAAGTTGTGACTCGAAAGCAGATTTTTTGCAGAATTTTGGGGGACATACCTTCACTAAAACGGTAATTAATCTCTCTTTGTAACTCCAAATTCAGTGGGGTTTGATTATGTGGAAAGATAACTCGATTACGGTCATTTCGGTATCCTTTTGGTAAATTATTGATCAAAATTGAGTTGTGTGCGAAGCTTTAAAGTTGTGACTCGAAAGCAGAATTTTAGGGGGGGGCAAAAACCAACAAAATATAAAACAGGGGGGGTAAAAGTCCGCGTTTTAAAATAGGGGGGGTAAAATTCCGATTTAATGAAAACAGGGGGGGCAAAACTGCATTTAAGCCAAATAAATATCTAATTTTTTTATTGTTGAAGGGTCCCGCAAAAATCGTGGGATGTGTAAAAGTAGAGATGAGAGGAAAATATTTTTTGAATCTGATAAATATTTTAAGTGTCATGATAAGGGTATTAGTTAAGTACACTAAAAAAGAAAATAAATGATAAAATTAATGATGAGATAATAACTTTTTTTGTTTCTGTCTCCTTAGAAATCAAGGACACAGTAGTACAATCCTATAGAACAGACCCTGTTCGAGTAAGTAGTACAATCCTACAATAACTTTTTACATCATTAAAGAATTGAATGCACAATTTACAAGATAAAACTTCCATATTTATATGATTAACTAGTATGGTTTAGCTTTGAACTGTCATAGTTGGTGGTTTAGTCCTATGCTTTGTTCGAGCCTTTATAGTTTCTTTTAATTCTTATCACGTCTAGTCAACATTTTTTTTTGTTGAATTTAAATAAGTCAACACTGTTCCAGCTTGATGATGGACCTTGTTTTACGAATTTACGTGGTGCGTATTAGATTATGTTACGTCATAAAGCGTTGAAAATAAACAACACAAAAACAAAATAATTTCTATAGATGATTCAAAATTTCAAATTATTTCATTTCAGACTGTAGCTGGAAGCACTACATTTTTTATTTTATTTTTACTAAGGAAGCACTATACATATAGAGTGTGATATAATATATATAATTTATATAATTGAATCCACTCTTGTATAAATAAAAATGATTTAATAACCAAGTAGCATATGCATAAGATCTTCAACTCTTAATTAATTGGTAGAGGAGGAGGGAGGATGATTTGGAACGGTGAATCCTGCAAAACATTCCCAAAATTCCGTAAGATACATTTTTAAACTAAAATAAAATAATTATTAATTATGATAATAAATTGAGAGTTTCTTACTATCACACTTGAAGCCAGGAGTAAGAGGTCTGTGACAATAGTTGAAGCAATACAGCACATTGTTCCACCCAATTATATCCGCATAGGTTTTGCCAGGAAAAAGTACTATCACATATATATAATATATAAAAAATTACTAACATTTAAATATTATTTACAAATTTTGACATTAATTAATATGTAGTATATATAAAAAAAATTGTTTGAGGAATGATTAATATACGTACTTAATTTTTTGCTGAGACTATTCTTACATACGCATGGTACGTTGGCTGTTCGAATGACATTACAACATCGATCATTAGGGTTTATTGGTTTAGGCAAATCTTTGTTCATGTAAACCATGCACTCAATATTAAAGCCCATAATGTCAGTTTCACAATCCTCTCCACTCACATTTTGATAATGGCATAGAGACATTGTAAGGATTAATGTCAATAGCCATATGGACTTCACATTAAAACTCGACATTTTTTTTCTCTCTAGACTATAGATGTATGTTTCATATATGCATGCTTGATGACTTATTTATATTAAGGATAATTTTCTTATTTTGGTAACCATATTAAAGAGGAGAGATAAGGCTAATTAAGGAGGAGAGATAAATTCTACATTTTATTTAAAATTACATGTGTGGAATTCATATGAGATCTTTTTTTCTTCTAAATTTATTATTTTCATCTCAAAATAATTGATATAATAATTGCAAAAAAATATTGATATTTTATAGAGTCAACATTGAAATATACTGGGTCCCGATGAAC
The DNA here is from genome assembly GCF_020283565.1 of Trifolium pratense. Lineage (NCBI taxonomy): Eukaryota > Viridiplantae > Streptophyta > Magnoliopsida > Fabales > Fabaceae > Trifolium > Trifolium pratense. Next base: position 51,389,310 of record NC_060061.1, read on the forward strand.
TCAATAACATTGACTTTTCTTAAAAAAAACTGGAAAAAATTAAACTATTATTAATGATTTTACATATACATCATCCGATCATTTTTATAAAAAACGAAAGACGCAAATTATTAAAACAAGAAAATATATGGCAACAATTATTTTCATTTTGGCTTGTTCAAAAAAAAAAAATTCATTTAATATTATTATAAATTTAAATTTATTCTGGTAAAGTTTCTTATAAAAAGTTAGGACAAATTTTTTTGTCACTTTTGTTTATTATAAAAATCACAGGAGGGGTTGTCAAAAAAAAAAAAAACAGTAGGGAGTCATGTAAATTTAACTTAGTTGGTAGAGACATTGTGATATATATGCAACAGTCGGAGTTCGAATTCTGGATACTACACATAGTCGGCTTTAAGGTGGAATTTATAGCCACTAGACAGCTTGAAAAAAAAAAATGATCGGAGGAAGTGTTTCAAAAATCGAATTGGATTGGTCGGTTGAACCGGGAATCGAGAAGTCACCGGTCTGGTTTGGTCTGATTGTTGGATCATATATGCTATTGAGCCAATAGAAACCGGCGTGACTCGACCAAAATTCGATCCAGCGGTATTTTAAAATCGGTCGGATCAATGCTTATTTTTTTGTCAAAAAACTTAGTGGCTAGAAATTCCACCCTTAAGGTGGATAAGTGGGATGACCGGAGTTCGAACCCCGGCCCCCTGCATATATAATGCAATGCTTATTAATTTGTTTAAAAAATAAAACAAAAACAACTTTTTTTAAACTTTTTTTTTTTTGAAAAAGAAAAAAATGGAAATTGAAATTAGAAAGTGAGAGATGATACAAGTGAAGAGAGAATTTGAAATTATGATATTTGAATTAAATAATTTGTGAATGACAATAGTTAAAATTTAAAGAACAAACTTATGAAATTATGAAATTTTACATTTTTTATATCATGAATTTTTTTAGACCAATAGTGATATGATTCGACCCGGTATATAGTTTTGTTATAGAAACCAGTTTATTCAACCGAGTTATCTGGTGTTTAGCCATGGGGTTCGACTAGTGATCCAGTTGTTCGTCCAATGATCCAGTGACCCAATATCTTCATTGGTTTGATCCGGTTCTTAAAACATTGTCTGAGACAGAGTAAAGAGGGCAATGGTCGTAGGTCCAAAACAAAACAAAAAACCAAAATTGTTATTTTTGCTTATCACTTCTTATTCTCTCAAGGTGTACGTATATATCATTGTAACAAGTGTCAAATAAGAATTTTGGTACAATGATATTTGATATGAATGATAATTGATGAAGATACATCATACATAAGTATCAACGATCAAATACTCTCTTTGCATACGTATCTTTTAATTGTATCAAGTATCAAATTCTCTACCAAACTGCCTTTGCATTACTCCCTCATGGTTGCACGCCTACATTTCTCTTATTCTCGCAATCTCGGTACGTGTGCACCCGCCCATCGTCAATGGTATAGCCACATAAACAATGTTTGTCAAAAAAGTCATAGGAAGTTAGCAAATAAAAAATGGAGTAAATTTGGAGTAAATGAAATATCCGGGGTTCGAACCCGACTGGAAAGAATGAAATAATTTGTAAAGGTTCATGGTGGTTTAAAGGCATCAAGGTTTTATTTTTGGATGAAGACATCAAGTTTTAACATGTTAGTGTTTCAATGTAAAAGATCCTTTGTACAGTTTTTTGCTATATTCATGATGGTAAGTTTTTATTTGCCTTGTTCTGATACTGCAGTAGTACTAGTAGCAGCTAGCTAACAAACTAACCAACTTCTAACACAACTAAAATTCAAGTAACAAACTTCTAACAAAAAGTTTAACTAACATAACTAATTTATTCTATTATGCTGGTGTAGTAAGGATAATTCTGTGGAAACTGTATGGCCTGGAGGGATTGGAAGTGTAATGACAATATGTGTGGGGTTACAAACTAGTGGTGCTTAACCTTTGATTAGATATTTTTTGTGAAATGAAATTTTATTAAACTAAATTATGTTAATAAAAAGAAAAATTCAATCATATAGAATTGTTCTATTTCACCAATTCTTGCAGATAGCCTTTCAGAGGTTGTGAACCACGCTTAGTCTGAGATACTTTTCTTTGTGTTCGATTAATTAATATCATGGTTGGTAGGGCATTTCTTTCGTCTGTGTTTCAAGCAATTCGTGAGAGGTTGTCTTCGAAAGATTTCAGAGACTACTTCGATGATGGGCTGGTGAAAATTTTCGAAATCACACTGGATTCTATCAATGAAGTGCTGGATGACGCAGAGACAAAGCAGTACCGTGACACAAACGTAAAGAATTGGCTTGATGATCTCAATCATGAGGTATACGAAGTAGATCAATTATTGGATGTGATTGCTGCTGATGCACAACCAAAAGGCAATATACAACGCTTTCTTTCGGTTTTTATTAATCGAGGATTTGAAGCTAGGATTGAAGCATTGATACACAAGATAGAGTTTCTTGCAGAGAAAAAGGATAGATTGGGGCTTCAAGCTAGTAATGAAGGTGGAGTCACTCGCAAGATATTACCAGCTGCATTTTGGGTTGATGATGATTATGTCATATATGGTAGAGAGCACGAGAAAGAGGAAATAATCGAGTTTTTACTTTCAGACAGTGACGGTGAAAACCAGGTACCCATAATCAGTATAGTGGGTCTGATTGGGATAGGTAAGACTACCCTTGCACGACTTGTTTACAATGACCACAAGATGATGGAGCAAGTTGAACTTAAAGCTTGGGTACATGATTCAGAATCTTATGATCTTGTTGATCTTACTATATCAATTCTCAGGTCATTTTGTTCTCCACCAAAATGTAAGGACTTGGAAACACTCCAACGTCAATTGCAACGGATGATAACGGGCAAGAAATATTTGCTTGTTCTTGACTGTGTCTGTAGCAGGGATGAAGAATTTTTGGAGAAGTTACTATTTCCTTTTAACCATGGATCTTCTCAAGGTAAGATAGTCGTGACTACACATGACAAGGAAGTAGCATCAATCATGAGATCCACCCGGCTACTTGATTTAAAGCAATTGGAAGAGAGTGACTGTTGTAGTTTATTTGTGAGCCGTGCTTTTCATGAAAGGAATGCGAGTCAATATCCAAATCTAGAAATTATTGGCAAGAAAGTAGTAGATAAGTGTGGGCTAAGATAATGGAGACTGATTTGCAGTGTTTAACAGATGTTGGCTTTAACATGATCCCGATATTGAGAATGAAATACCTTAATCTCTCTTCCAATCTGAAACATTGTTTTGCTTATTGTTCCATATTTCCCAAGGGCTATGAGTTTGAGAAAGGTGAACTAATCAAGCTTTGGATGGCAGAAGGTTTGTTGAAGTGTTGCGGAAGAGACAAAAGCGAAGAAGAGTTGGGTAATGAATTCTTCGATGATCTAGTGTCAATATCGTTTTTCCAACGATCAGTAACTATGCCATCATGGGCTGGTAAGTACTACTTCATCATGCATGATCTTGTTAATGACTTGGCAAAATCAGTGTCAGGAGCATTTCGCTTACGATTAGCGGGTGATAATGTGCACGATATCCCTAAAAGGACACGTCACATTTGGTGCTGTCTTGATTTGGAAGATGGTCATAGAAAACTAAATCAGATTCTTAAAATTAAGGGACTACACAATCTGATGGTAGAAGCACATGGCTATGGTGACCAGCGGTTTAAGATAGCAACCAATGTTCAGCATAATTTGTTTTCAAGACTAAAATATTTGCGGATGTTATCTTTCTACGGTTGCAATCTCTCGGAGCTAGCGGATGAGATAAGCAACTTAAAGCTTCTGCGTTATCTAGACCTATCTTATACTGAGATTACAAGCTTAACAAATTCCATTTGTATGCTGTATAATTTGCATACACTCTTATTAGAAGAATGTTTTAAATTGACTGAGCTTCCTTCAGATTTTTGCAAACTCGTCAATTTGCGTCATCTTAATCTGAAAGGCACTAATATTAAGAAGATGCCAACGAAGATAAGAGGGTTAAACAATCTTGAGATGCTGACTAATTTTGTTGTGGGAGAGCAGTGTGGAATTGATATTAAGCAGTTGGCGGAACTCAATTATCTGCAAGGAAGGCTTCAAATTTCAGGGTTGAAAAATGTCATTGATCCGGCACATGCTATGGCAGCAAACTTGAAAGATAAGAAACATTTAGAAGAATTAAGTATGTCATACGATGAATGGAGAGAAATGGATGGATCAGTAACTAAAGCACATGTCTATGTCTTGGAGGCTCTTCAACCAAATAGAAACCTCATGAGGCTAACCATCAAAGACTACAGAGGCAGTAGCTTTCCAGATTGGCTTGAGGATCATCATTTACCCAATTTAGTATCGCTTGAATTGTTGGGATGTAAACTCCGTTCCCAGTTGCCACCACTTGGGCAGTTCACCTCTCTCAAGAATCTTTGCATTTCAGGCTGTGATGGAATAGAGATCATTGGTACAAAGTTTTATGGCTATAATTCATCAAATGTTCCATTTAGATCCCTTGAAACTTTGCGATTTGAGCACATGTCTGAATTGACGGAATGGTTATGTCTTGAAGGTTTCCCTTTGCTTCAACAGCTATGTATAAAACATTGTCCAAAGTTGAAAAGTGATCTTCCGCAACACTGATACACCTAAAAATATGCTATTTATTTAGTTAATTTACTATTATATTCTATATGTTTTTATTTCGATTCCGAAGTTTTATTATATAAATAGTTACTTATTTCTCATATTTTAAATAAACAGATAAAAAGTGTACGAGTTGAAGAAAGGAGCGAAAACGGACCGAAAAGGAGCAAAAATGAACAAAAGGCCACACATGTGCAGCCAATTGGGCCACACATGTGCAGCCCACAAGATGCTCGCCAGCCAAGCCAAAGTGGCGACCGCCAACAAGGCCCTAATGGCGCCCGCCAGCTGCATCCAAGTGGCCCTCGCCACTTCCTTCAAATCATGGCCATCCAGTTAATCAAACGGCTACGCGAAGAATTTTTACAAGTCCCACATCGGCCAGTTCTTGTCTTTTCCTCCTTGTATTTTAGTATAAATAGGCTAGTTCTCTTCACTCAAAAACAGAACACTTGACTTGGAGAATTGAGAACTAGGCTTAGTACCACAAGGTTTTCTTCTCTAAAGTTGAGAGTTTAGTATTATTTTATTCTCCGTTGAGAATAAAATAAGTTTTTTTTATTTTCCTACCATTACGCTGTCGGAGTCCGTACTCGAGATTCCTTTTGTTATTTCAGGTTCTTATTTTATTTTATGGTCTTATTTATTTCTTGTCTTTATTTTATTATTTTTATTTTATGCTTTTAATTTCTGCTTTTATTTTTATTATGTCTTTTTATTTATTTGCTTATTTTATTTTTATGTCTTTAGTTTTAGTTATGTCTAGCTAAATTAGCGTTGCTAGGATGTGTAGTTAGTAGCTAATAGGGGTTCGGTAGTTAATACGCGCTTAATAGTTTTCAACCACCAGTTTTAAATAAATACGTTTTCAAATAATTCGTCACGAGAGTGAGGGTTGTTTTAAAGGCAATAAACCAACATTGACGAGAGTTGAGGTTTAGGGCCGGATAGTTAAAACTGACCGTTAGTTCTAAAGTCCGCGAGAGCTATTTAGGATTAATGAGTTTTATATTGGTTTTCAAAGGTACTTAAATAGGTAAGTGAGTGTGTGAGAGCTGAGCATTTATTTTATCTAAGTATAACGCTAGTCAAGATTTGCGAGAGCTGAGATTAGTGTTTTTAAATTAAATATAATTCTTGAAAACTGACAACGGTTTTATTTTCTTAAGCAGTTTTTAATTAAGCGTTGATTATAATTCATCACGAGAGTGAGAATTAATTAAAGTAAAAATCAATAGAGCGAGAGCGTGAGATTTCTACTAGATAGTAAAAACTGAACATTAAATCTAATTCGCAACGAGAGTTGGGATTAGAGTTAATTAAATTATATTGTTTTTCAAAGAGTATTTTATTAGCGGGTGTGAGGACGAGAGTTAAGCACCACCTTTATAATTTATAATACTATCTGAATTGTATTTTTAAAACAATATAATTTCGAAAATTTAACTGTTTACACCACTAAAATCTAGAAGTAATGCAATTACTTTGTAAAGTATTTTATTAATTTCATGATGCGAGTTGTGAGAGCTGGAAGTGAGAACGGCTTTCGCCTGGAGCATCGATTTTATTAAAATACGACAATTAGATGTGGTAGTAATTTTGTCTAGCGCGAACTAAGTATTGAACCCTCTGAAGCAACTAATAGCACGTCCTAGCAATATTTTATTTACATATTAAAAATCTAAAAATATTTGTTTCCTCTTATTTTAGTTATTCAATTAATCATAACCCTTTAAATCATTAGCCTTAGATTTACAAAGCAACACTAGAATACGGTAGGTCGATTATTGGTCCTTTGGGTTCGATATCTTTTAAAACTACACGACACGACTGTATACTTGCGGTCATTGTCGCGTCTCACGATCAAGTTTTTGGCGCCGTTGCCGGGGACCAATTTAGTCGATATCGTAACTCCAGTGTTACACCGTAGAGACTAAGGCAATTTTATTTTTATTTTATTTTACCCCGATTAGTTCGTTTGTTGCATGCCAAGCACTCGCTCTAGAGGCGAAAGATTGGTGCAACTAGTTAGCGAACCCGAACGTCTTTTAAAGACGTAGAAATTTAGAAAATCAATTAGAGATTCCTCTTCCTTATATAGTTAACGAACCAGATATGGCTGAAGGACCGCAAAACCGTCCACTTAAGTCATACGCTATTCCTTCGCAAGCTGAACCTCACAATAGCATCGCTGCCCCCGCTATTGAGGCAAATAACTTTGAGCTTAAACCTTCGTTGTTGTCGGCCGTACAACAAAACCAATTCTCCGGAAACCCCACGGACGACCCCAATTTACATTTGTCCATATTCTTGCAATACGCGGATACCGTGAAGGCAAATGGTGTCAGTCCCGAAGCTATAAGACTTCGCTTATTCCCATTCTCATTAAGAGATAAAGCTAGAGCCTGGCTCCAGTCCCTACCATCCAACTCAGTCGCAACATGGAACGAGTTGAAGAAAGTCTTTTTAGCGAGATATTTCCCGCCTAGCAAAACTGCTATGCTAAGAGCCCAAATCAATGGATTTAGACAAAGAGACAACGAATCTCTTTTCGAAGCATGGGAAAGATACAAAGAAATGATTAGGATATGTCCTCATCATGGGCTCGAAAATTGGCTAATTATCCACACCTTTTACAATGGTCTCTTGTACAACACAAGATTGACCATAGACGCCGCAGCTGGTGGCGCACTTATGGATAAACCATACAACCAAGCCTATCAGCTTATCGAGAGCATGGCTCAGAACCATTATCAGTGGGGAAACGAGAGAACAACGGTAGAGAAACCTCAAACGAAAGGTGAAATGTACGAAATCAGCAACATGGACCACATCAACGCCAAGTTAGATGCCTTAACTCAAAAGATAGAGAGTCTAACCAACGCACCCAAAGCCACCGTGGCTGCAACAATACAAAATTGTGAGTTGTGCGGAGCTCAAGGTCATACTATCGCTGAATGTCGACTTCTAACCGAAGCTCCCACCGACCAAGTGAATTACACTCAAGGGAACTCTTACAACCAAAACCAGAGAAATCACCCGTACCTTTCGTACAATAGCAACAACGCTTTATATGCACCTGGCCAAGCACCTACTCCTTCGCCACCAGGATTCCAAAAACCTGCTCAAAATGCTCCTATAAAGTCAAACCTTGAATTGATGATGGAGAACTTCATAGCCGTACAAACTCAAACTAACAAGGAATTCCTAAATCAAAACATACACACTAATGAGCAAATTAAGCAATTAACAAGCAGGCTAGAACTCTTGACCACTCACAATAAGATGTTAGAAACACAAATCGCACAAGTGGCACAACAACAAGCATCTACCTCTGCTCCTGCAGGCATATTTCCTGGCCAGCCTCAGCCAAACCCTAGGGGACATGTGAATGCTGTTATATTACAAAGTGGGACACAATACGATGGACCGGCTGATCCTAGAACTAAAAATCCTACCATGCAACCCAATTCTGATAAGACAACCGAGAAGGAGAGTGAACCAAAAGAAAAGGAGGATAGTGGAGAGGAAACCCAAGAGAAAGAGAAACCTTACGTTCCTCCCCCACCATATAAACCACCCATCCCGTATCCTCAAAGATTAGTACAATCCAAAAACGTAGGGCAGTTTAAGAAATTTGTAGAGCTTCTACAAAAACTAAACATCACAATACCTTTTACGGAAGCTATCACACGAATGCCCTCGTACGCTAAATTTCTTAAAGATATCTTAACTAATAAGAAAAAGATCGAGGAAGAAGAAACCGTTATGCTTACTGCCGAGTGTAGCTCCATACTTCAAAATAATATGCCTCCTAAGCTAAAAGACCCAGGAAGTTTTTCCATACCCTGTGTAATTGGAAACTATGTAATAGATAGGGCCCTATGCGATTTAGGAGCCAGTATCAGCTTAATGCCTATGTCCATATGCGAAAAACTTAATTTAGGAGAATTGAGACCAACTAAAATGTCAATACAATTCGCTGACCGTTCTGTCAAATACCCCTTAGGTATACTAGAAAACGTGCCAGTACGTGTAGGTCAATTCTATATCCCTACCGATTTTATAGTCATGGACATAAGGGAAGATTCCAATACACCTATCATTTTAGGAAGGCCATTCTTAGCAACTGCCGGAGCCGTAATAGATGTAAAGGAAGGAAAGCTAACGTTTGTAGTAGGTGAAGAAAAAGTCGAATTTATTTTAACGCAACTCATGAAAGCACCAGCTATAGACGATAGTTGTTACATGGTAGACGTCATCCAAGAATGTAGAAAAGAGAGTGAGAAGGATCAAACTAAACATTCTGAAATTTTAAAAACTTCCACCCCTCCAACTCATAAAAATGGTGATGACGACCTAGCTAAATGTTTAGAGATTACACAAGTTCCTAAACCTAGCCATGTTAAACCAACTTTAAAACTAAAAACTCCATCAAGACTCCAAAAAGGAACCCCTGTAGCTCCGAAAAAATTAAAAGGTCCCGTTTCTAAGAAAATACCTCCCGACATATTAAAAGACCACCCAGAAAATAACATCGCTCAAAATAAAATACCCCCGGGTGTCTCTAAGAAAAAGAAAGAAAAAAAGAAGAGAAGACCTATGAAATGGTCTGACATTTTCAAATGGAGACCCAAGAATATTGAGCATAATTTAAAAGATGTGAATCTAGAGGAGGAACCATGTTGACCTATAGGGCTAAATAGTCGAGCTACCGACGTTAAACAAAGCGCTGCATGGGAGGCAACCCATGAGTTTTCTTTAATTTTTGCTTTCTCTTATTTTCTTTTTATGACTATCTCTAATAATTCTGTGCCTAATAGAGCTCCCACGCACATTTCTCCAAATGTTGCTGCTGGTGGGGGCGAAAATATTGTTCCACCTGCACACACTACACATTTTTTCTAACACTTTTGCAGGTAGTTCCTCCTCATCAAGGCAAAGCTCCATCGATGATGTACTCCATGAGATACGCGCCCAAAACGCACTAAATCAAGAGCGCGATGGATTATTCTATGCCATGCATCAACAACAAGAGGAGATGATGGAACGAATGACATTCATGCAAGCCCAGCAAGACCAAATTCTTCAAAACCAACATGAGATGCAGGGCTATTATCATAGGTGGGAGAGCTCCGAAGAGCACCGTCAACAACAGCTCGACAATGTCATACAAGAGCTAGGCGGTTTGAGGCTTCAGTTCAACAATTTCCAAAATTATCAACATCCTCCCTCATGATCTCTCCACCAGGTTTTGTGCTCCAAAGCTACACTTGAGTCTCAACAGTGAGGACACAGTTGAATTTAAGTTTAGGGGAGTATTCTACCATCCTTATTTTATTTCTCAGTTATTTTATTTTTAGTACAATTTCCCTTTTCGCAAATAAAATAATAGCACTATTTTCGGGTAAATTTTAAATTTTTCCTTTTTCTTGAGCCAAATTAAAATTTTTTCCAAAGACTTAGGACAATAGCTCACTTAGAAAGTATATAGGTTAAGAAAAGACGAGAGGCTAAGTTAAGGAAATTAGGGAATTTCACAACAAAATCGGTATTTTTCCAACACCCAGAAGTCTCCCTAGTATAGATATCAATTTGAATAACCATTGTGCCAAAATCTCCTGATTCAAATTTGTGGAATCCTTTAGTAGTTTATCTATCCAGTCGGACACCATCTATGAAGTCACACATTAAGTAGGTTTGTCGATGAATATAAGCGAATCATCTAAGCAAATTCTTAAGGTCATACTGTGGTAATACGGTTAAACCTTAAAGAAAAAAATATATATATAAGGTCATACTGTGGTAATACGGTTAAACCTTGGAAAATATTTATATGGTTGCTAATACAAAATTTGTATCATCAAAATTTGTATCATCAAGCTATTTGCGAGTTGAAAAAGATGAACAAAGACGCTAACCGGCTTTCTTACCATGTGTGTGACATAGATAAAGGGTCTTAATGTGACTGTCTAGAATGAAAAAGGATGAAACAAAGGAGAAGATTTAGATTTTAGTACAACGGCATGATCCAAATTCGATATGTATAAGAGGGAGAACTTTGTGTGTCGTTGAAATACCCTTCTTGATTGTATAAAGAACCTAACTAATTAATCTTAGCCGATTTGAATTTCTGACCACGTATGAGTACTTGTGATGTTATTTTTCTCTAAGTCTGTGTGTGTGAGTTGCTTCGCATTTCAAATGTTTTCTATATGCAAGCTAAATTGCTTGAGGACAAGCAATGATTCAAGTTTAGGGGAGTTTGATACACCTAAAAATATGCTATTTATTTAGTTAATTTACTATTATATTCTATATGTTTTTATTTCGATTCCGAAGTTTTATTATATAAATAGTTACTTATTTCTCATATTTTAAATAAACAGATAAAAAGTGTACGAGTTGAAGAAAGGAGCGAAAACGGACCGAAAAGGAGCAAAAATGAACAAAAGGCCACACATGTGCAGCCAATTGGGCCACACATGTGCAGCCCACAAGATGCTCGCCAGCCAAGCCAAAGTGGCGACCGCCAACAAGGCCCTAATGGCGCCCGCCAGCTGCATCCAAGTGGCCCTCGCCACTTCCTTCAAATCATGGCCATCCAGTTAATCAAACGGCTACGCGAAGAATTTTTACAAGTCCCACATCGGCCAGTTCTTGTCTTTTCCTCCTTGTATTTTAGTATAAATAGGCTAGTTCTCTTCACTCAAAAACAGAACACTTGACTTGGAGAATTGAGAACTAGGCTTAGTACCACAAGGTTTTCTTCTCTAAAGTTGAGAGTTTAGTATTATTTTATTCTCCGTTGAGAATAAAATAAGTTTTTTTTATTTTCCTACCATTACGCTGTCGGAGTCCGTACTCGAGATTCCTTTTGTTATTTCAGGTTCTTATTTTATTTTATGGTCTTATTTATTTCTTGTCTTTATTTTATTATTTTTATTTTATGCTTTTAATTTCTGCTTTTATTTTTATTATGTCTTTTTATTTATTTGCTTATTTTATTTTTATGTCTTTAGTTTTAGTTATGTCTAGCTAAATTAGCGTTGCTAGGATGTGTAGTTAGTAGCTAATAGGGGTTCGGTAGTTAATACGCGCTTAATAGTTTTCAACCACCAGTTTTAAATAAATACGTTTTCAAATAATTCGTCACGAGAGTGAGGGTTGTTTTAAAGGCAATAAACCAACATTGACGAGAGTTGAGGTTTAGGGCCGGATAGTTAAAACTGACCGTTAGTTCTAAAGTCCGCGAGAGCTATTTAGGATTAATGAGTTTTATATTGGTTTTCAAAGGTACTTAAATAGGTAAGTGAGTGTGTGAGAGCTGAGCATTTATTTTATCTAAGTATAACGCTAGTCAAGATTTGCGAGAGCTGAGATTAGTGTTTTTAAATTAAATATAATTCTTGAAAACTGACAACGGTTTTATTTTCTTAAGCAGTTTTTAATTAAGCGTTGATTATAATTCATCACGAGAGTGAGAATTAATTAAAGTAAAAATCAATAGAGCGAGAGCGTGAGATTTCTACTAGATAGTAAAAACTGAACATTAAATCTAATTCGCAACGAGAGTTGGGATTAGAGTTAATTAAATTATATTTTTTTTCAAAGAGTATTTTATTAGCGGGTGTGAGGACGAGAGTTAAGCACCACCTTTATAATTTATAATACTATCTGAATTGTATTTTTAAAACAATATAATTTCGAAAATTTAACTGTTTACACCACTAAAATCTAGAAGTAATGCAATTACTTTGTAAAGTATTTTATTAATTTCATGATGCGAGTTGTGAGAGCTGAAAGTGAGAACGGCTTTCGCCTGGAGCATCGATTTTATTAAAATACGACAATTAGATGTGGTAGTAATTTTGTCTAGCGCGAACTAAGTATTGAACCCTCTGAAGCAACTAATAGCACGTCCTAGCAATATTTTATTTACATATTAAAAATCTAAAAATATTTGTTTCCTCTTATTTTAGTTATTCAATTAATCATAACCCTTTAAATCATTAGCCTTAGATTTACAAAGCAACACTAGAATACGGTAGGTCGATTATTGGTCCTTTGGGTTCGATATCTTTTAAAACTACACGACACGACTGTATACTTGCGGTCATTGTCGCGTCTCACGATCAAACACCTTCCTTCTTTGCAAAAATTGGAAATTATAGATTGCCAAGAGTTGGAGGCTTCAATTCCCAAGGCTGATAATATCAGTGAGCTAGAACTAAAGCGATGTGATGACATTTTGATAAATGAAATTCCATCCAGCTTGAAAAGGGTCATCCTTTGTGGAACTCGGGTCATTCGATCCTTGCTAGAGAGAATTCTATTAAAGAGTGCCTTTCTTGAAGAGTTGGAAGTTGAAGACTTCTTTGGCCCAAATCTAGAATGGTCCTCTTTGGATTTACGTTGCTGTAATTCTCTTTGTACTCTAACTATAACAGGTTGGCACTCTTCCTCCTTGCCTTTTGCACTATACTTTTTCCCCAATCTGAACTCTCTCGCATTGTACGATAGTCCATGGCTGGAATCATTTTATGGGAGGCAGTTGCCTTCCAATCTATGCAGTCTCAAAATAGAAAGATGCCCCAAATTGATGGCTTTGGGAGAGGAGTGGGGTTTGTTCCAACTCAATTCTCTGAAACAATTCAGGGTTAGTGATGATTTTGAAATCTTTGAGTCTTGTTCAGAGGAGAGTCTGCTGCCATCAAATATTAACTCTCTTGAGTTGATAAATTGTTCCAACCTAAGAATAATAAACCACAATGGTCTTCTCCACCTCACTTCACTTGAATCTCTATATATTGAAGATTGTCCTTGTCTTGAGAGCTTGCCAGCGGAGGGTCTACCCAGCTCCCTTTCTACTTTGTATATTCATGATTGTCCAATAGTTAAGGAGCTGTACCAAAAGGAGGGAGGAGAACGTTGGCATACAATTAGTCACATCCCTTCTGTGACAATTTCCTGATTGGCGGCTGAGATGATATGCTATTGTATCCAGGTGTACCGCATTCACTAATCTGTTTATACTTGTCAAACATTATTAAGTTTTCTTTTAAATGGTAAAAATAATGCATAAGATACTATATTTTTATTGAACAGTGCTCGCTGTCTGCGATATATGTTGCATTGGTGTTTCTGACACTTGCATTTGACCTGAAACCATGCTATTTTAGCCATCCATTCTCATTTGTACCAGATGAATGGCGCGACCACTGCTGTCACACACAACCAGAAGGATGTGTGGCTGTTTGTTCCACGACCACTAAGCTCAAGCATGGTTTAATTGTTGGCTATTTCAATGTGTAGACGCTGCGACTTGTTGTGCTTGTATTCTTTTTAGTTTAATTCACTATATAATCTTCTCTTTGTTATTCTTATGACTTTTGTATCCCTTCTTAATTTCATGTTAAATGCATTTATCAGCACAAATTATCATGTCATGGCATTCTTCATTTTCAAATTTTACTGATTCTACCTATTTATATAAAAGCTTAATTGTTAAGATCATTTTTTCCTTACATGGACATGCAGATTTGTCATTGTTCATAGGTAAATTAGTTTCAAAGCGTGCTTATATGAACCTTCAAAAGGAGACACAAATCATAGAAGTATATCTGAAAATACTAACAGCGAAAACATACAAATCTTATTCAGAAACAGTGACATTTTTGCGGATGGAGAGCTTTATGTGTAAGCTATTTCTATAACAAATGATGAAATAAAGTCAAATTGTTTTCATATAAGTCATAAGTTGTATGCACAAGCTATCCCGGGGGAACTCACTGAAATAAGCTAAATACAATTCGTCGACATGTCATAATATTTTTTCATAAGCTCTCTCAAATAGTTTCCCAAATCAATTTTGGAAATGTATTTGCTTTGAAAACGAAATGATTTGCCGCTGGTCTAACAATTAGAGTGTGTTTGGATGGGGATTCTAGAAATTTAAGGGATTTTAAATACTAGGGAATTCAATTGGAATTCCTTGATTTTCAAATTCTATTGTTTGGATAAAGTGGTGAAATTTCATCAATTGTAAAATTCTTTGTTCGGGTAATGTAATTAAATTTTCTTCACTTAATTTTATTTATCTTAATAAAATTGACCCTAAACCCAAAAAAGTGGCCGAAAACCTAAAATGAACGTAAACCCAAAATCGACAAGGAACTCAAAAAACCGGCCGCAAACCCAAAAAATCGGCCCAAAACCTAAAATCGACCGTAAACACAAAAAAACGGCCGAAAAACCTAAAATAGACCAAAAACCCTAAAATCGACTATAAACTCTAAAATCGGCTGAAAGTCCAAAAAATCAGACGAAAAACCAAAAATTGACCCTAAACCCAAAAAAACGGCCGAAAACCCAAAAATAGTCTATAAACCCTAAAATCGGTCGAAAACTGGGTTTATAGTCGATTTTTGGGTTTTCGGTCGATTTTAGATTTTTCGGCCAATTTTAGAGTTTATAGCCGATTTTAGGATTTTGGGTCGATTTTAGGTTTTCGGCCGAGTTTTTTGGGTTTAGGGACGATTTTAGATTTTTCAGCCGATTTTAAGGTTTATAGTCGATTTTAGGGTTTTTGGACAATTTTAAGTTTTTTTGTCGATTTTTTGAGTTTTCGTTCGATTTTAGGGTTTATAGTCAATTTTTGAGATTTTGGCTGATTTTTTGGGTTTATAGTCGATTTTTGGGATATTGACCGATTTTAAGTTTTCAGCCGAGTTTTTTGCATTTAGGGACGATTTTAGATTTTTCAGTCGATTTTTTAGGTTTTCAGCCGATTTTAGGGTTTATAGTTGATTTTAGTGTTTTTGGCTGATTTTAAGTTTTTCGGTCGATTTTTTGGAATTTTTGCCGATTTTAGGTTTTTCGGCCGATTTTTTTTGGGTTTAGGGACGACTTTGGGTTTTGCGGCATATTTTTTGGTTTTTCGGCCGATGTTTTGGGTTTTTGGACGATTTTAGGTTTTTCGGCCGATTTTTTGGGTTTTCATGCGATTTTAGGTTTTTCGGCCGATTTTTTGGGTTTTCGGCCGATTTTAGGGTTTATAGCCGATTTTTGGGATTTTGGCCGATTTTAGATTTTTGGCCGAGTTTTTTGGGTTTAGAGTCGATTGTGGGTTTTTCGGCATATTTTTTGGATTTTTGGTGGATTTTAGGTTTTTCGGCCGATCTTTTGGGTTTTCGGTTGATTTTAGGGTTTATAGTCGATTTTTGGGATGTTAGCCGATTTAAGGGTTTTTTTTGCCGATTTTTTGGATTTTCTGCCGATTTTATGTTATTTTGGCTAATTTTAGGTTTTTCGATCAATTAGTAATTTTTAAAAATTTAAAGAGAAGAAGAAATTTCAAATTCTTTGGTTTTATGTGTCATTTTGAAATTCTCTAAATTTAACTTGAACAAAATACTTCATAAATTTCCATCATTTTGAAAATTCTTCAAATTATTATCGAAACAATGGTATTCACCTCAAATAATTTGAATTCCCTCAAAACATTACTTTACCTCAAAAAATTCCCCCTTCCAAACACACTCTTAAGTTAGTGAAATTGCCTAGTCTCTAGAAATTTACATTTAAGGTGAGTAAATGGAGCATCCGGTCAGACCTCGAGTCCTGCTAGGACTGTTCATGGTTTGGTTCATAGAGAAAACTGAACCGAACTGTTGCAACAATTCTATATATATATATATATATATATATATATATATATATATGAGGAGTGCTAGCAAGACACTCTTTAACAACACACATTCTAACACACTCTTTTCTACTGGTTAAAGAGTCTGTTTGTTAAAGAGTGTGTTGTTAGCATTATTCATATATATATATATATATATATATATATATATATATATATATATATATATATATATATATATGTCCAAGTCTTTTTTAATGAATGCATGTCATAGTCTTTATACATCATCATCATGTGAACAGAGTGCAAATGGTAGAAGATTAACAATAAATAAACACCGTGGTTGTAATTAGGGGTGGTGAAACGAGCCGGGCTGACCTGTTTGACCCACCATTTTTGGCGGGCCGGGCTGAGGTTTTCGGCTCGCTACCTTAAGGTGGTCCGCCCCGCCTAAAAAACGGGGCGGGGCGGGTTAGCCCGTGGGCTTTTTAATTTTTTATATTTTTTTACTTTTACTGAAAATTGGGCTTGGAATGAGGAGCCCAAATCTCAATCCAGTAATATTTTTCTCTTATATAAAACTTCAAGTTTCTTTTTTTGCCAAAATTAGGGTTGTTTGTTTCATTCATTCATTTCATCCGCCGTCATGCTCCCTTTATGCTAGTATTTATCCTTTTATCTTATATTGTAATGAATTACTTATTAACTTAGTTGATGTTTCTGTTAGTTTAATTAAGGGTAATTGTAAGTGTTAGTTTAATTATGGGTAATTGTAAGAAATTACTTATTAACTTTATTAATGTTTTTGTTAGTTTAATTATCCCTATTCTCTGCAGCAATCTTTTCTCAACTCTTAATTATCCCTATTTTCTTTTAGTTTAAAAATAGGAGGTAAGAATTTTAAGGAATTATGAAGTTATAATTCAACCTGCTTAACTTCACAATCTTCTCTCAATGCAATCTGCTAGTATTTTTTTTAACATCGACTAAGAGGTAAGAATTGTGAAGTTATAATTCAAATTAAAAAAAAAAAGAGTATTTGGCGTAGCCAATAAATTGGCGGGCTTGAGTTGTTGAACCCGGACACCTAAATTACCCCGCCCCGCTTTTGGGCGGACCTAAACGGGGTGGACCTAAACGGGGCGGGCATGCCCACTTTGCCACCCCTAGTTGTAATCGGTAGGTGTTGGATTTTTGTACCGTTGACGCGCGAAACAGAATCGGTCTGGATTCATTTGTTACAAAAAGTGCTTCATATCATTTTGATGCTTCACTCTCTTCTCTTCTACAACCCCCCTTCACACTCTTTCTGGTGACCGGTCCCAGTTTCAGTCAGTTGAAAAACAAGCTCAGGTAACTCTCTCTCTCTCTCTCTCTCTCTCTCTCTCTCTATCTAACCATATTTGAACTCGAAGATTTTGTCCTTAAAGTTCATTAACCACTTTAGTGCAACCACGATTATACAATAGAAGACTTTAACCATAGATTATGAGTCTGTTTGGGTTGACTTATTTAAACTTATCTATTGACTTATGTTTTGGGAAACTATTTAGAGAACTTATGAAAACAACTTTGTTTACTGTTCGTAGGTTCATTTTCATAAGTTCTCCAAGATAGCTCATGAAAATAGCTTATATGAAAATTATTTAACTTTATTCTATATTTTGCCATAAAAATAGCTCATACATAAGCACTTATTGTGATAAGTGTTTATTATGCTCTAAACTGTAAATAAGTTGTTTATCTAAATATGGCCTCAATATTTTTTGTGAAATGACATATTTTATTAGAATTCAATCATATAGAATAGTTGTATTTCACTAGATAGCAGAATGCATAACCTTTGGTCAAACAAAAAATAAATAAATAACCACATATTCTTGCAGATAGCCTCTCAGAGTTGTGAACCACGCTCAGACCTGAGTTCCTTTTTCTGTGTTCAGTTATTATTATGGAAGAGGTTGTTGTTGGTGGGGCTGGGGCATTTCTTTCGTCTGTCTTTCAAGTGATTTTTGAGAGGTTGGCCTCAAGAGATTTCAGAGACTACTTCAGCGAAGGGCTGGGGAAAAAACTGGACACCACATTGTATTCTATCAATGAAGGGCTGGATGAGGCTGGGGAATTGCAGTACCAAGACCTAACCGTGAAGAATTGGTTTGATGATCTCAAACATGTGTTATACGAAGTAGAGCAGGTATTGGATGTGATTGCAATTGACGCACAACAAAAGGGCAAGATAGGACGCTTTATTTCAGGTTCTATTAATCGATTTGAATCTAGGATTAAAGTATTGCTGAAGAGGTTAAATGTTCTTGCAGAGGAAAAAAAAAGATTAGGACTTCACGAAGCTAGTTATGTAATTGGAGTCAATCCGCAATTGTCAAGTATATATACAACTGAATTTTTGGTGGATGACTCTGACATATATGGTAGAGAGCATGAGAAAGAGGAAATAATCAAATTTTTACTTGATGACAGTGACTGTGACAACCATGTACCCATAATCAGCATAGTGGGTCTGATTGGGATGGGTAAGACAACCCTTGCCCGACTTGTTTACAATGACCACAGGATGATGGAGCAATTCAAAATTAAAGCTTGGGCCTGTGTTTCAGAAGCTAATAGTCTTGTTGCTCTCTTACAATCTATTCTCAGGTCAACTCATTATTTTAGTCAAACAACTAATTATTTTGGAGGAGAATATACTGATGACGTGAATATGCTCCAACGTCAATTGCAACATATGCTGGCGGGAAAGAAATATTTGCTTGTTCTGGATGGTGTCTGCAAAATGGATCGGAATATGTGTGAGCACTTACTACATCTTTGTAAATGTGGATCTTCAGGAAGTAAGATGATCATGACAACATATGACACGGAAGTAGCATCAATCATGAGATCCACCGGACTACTTCACTTAAAGCAATTAGAGGACTGTGACTCTCGGAGTTTATTTGTGAAACATGCTTTTCAAGGTAGGAATGTGTTTGATTATCCAAATCTTGAATCGATTGCCAAGAAAATAGTAGAAAAGTGTGGGGGTTACCCTTAGCTTTGAAAACATTGGGGAATCTCTTGCAAAGAAAATTCAATGAAAGTGAATGGGTTAAGATATTGGAAGCTGATTGGTGGCGTTTACCCGAGGGTGACAGCAACATTAACTCCATACTGAGATTGAGTTACCTTAACCTCTCTTCCAATCTGAAGCGTTGTTTTACTTATTGTTCTATATTTCCCAAGGGCTATGAGTTTGACAAGAGTGAATTAGTAAAGCTTTGGATGGCAGAAGGTTTGTTGAAGGGTTGGGGAAGAGATAGAAACGAAGAAGAGTTGGGTAATAAATTCTTCAATGATCTAGTATCAATATCGTTTTTCCATCAATCAGTAATTAGGCCATCATGGACTGGTAAATACTATTTCATCATGCATGATCTTGTCAATGATTTAGCAAAATCAGTGTCAGGAGAATACCTCTTGCGAATAGAGGGTGATAACGTGCAAGATATCTCTGAAAGGACGCGTCATATTTGGTGCTGCCTTGATTTGAAAGATGGTGATAGAAAACTAGAGCATATTAGTAAAATTGAGGGACTACACAGTTTGATGGTAGAAGCACATGGCTATGGTGATCAACGATTTAAGATAAGCACCAATATTCAGCAAAATTTGTTATCAAGACTAAAATATTTGCGGATTCTGTCTTTCTCTAGTTGCAATCTCTTAGAGCTAGCCAATGAGATAAGAAATTTAAAGCTTCTGTGCTATCTAGACCTATCTTACACTGAGATTGCAAGCTTACCTAATTCCATTTGTATGCTGTATAATTTGCAGACACTCTTATTGCAAGATTGTTTTAAACTGACTGAGCTCCCTTCAGACTTTTACAAACTCATCAATTTACGTTATCTTAATTTGGAAGGCACTCGTATAAAAAAGATGCCAATGAAGATAGGAGGGTTAAACAATCTTCATATGCTGACTGATTTTGTTGTGGGAGAGCAGTGTGGATTTGATATTAAGCAGTTGGCGGAACTCAACCATCTTCAAGGAAGGCTTCAAATTTCGGGGTTGGAAAATGTAATTGATCCAGCAGATGCCGTGGCAGCAAATTTGAAAGATAAGATACATTTAGAAGAATTACGTATGTCATATGGTGAACGGAGAGAAATGGATGGCTTAATAACAAAATCACATGTCTCTGTCTTGGAGGCTCTTCAACCAAATAGAAACCTCATGAGGCTCGCCATCAAAGACTACAGAGGCAGTAGCTTTCCAAATTGGCTTGGGGATCGTCATTTAACCAATTTAGTATCCACTTGGGCAGTTCCCCTCTCTCAAGAAGATTTCCATTTCAGGCTGTGATGGAATAGAGATCATTGGTAAAGAGTTTTCCGGCTATAATTCATCAGTTATTCCATTTAGATCCCTTGAAACTTTGCGATTTGAAAACATGTCTGAATGGAAGGAATGGTTATCTCTTGAAAGTTTCCCTTTGCTTCAAGAGCTTCGTATAAAACTTTGCCCCAAGTTGAAAAGTGACCTTCCTCAACACCTCCCTTCTTTGCAAAAATTGGAGATTATTGATTGCGAAGAGTTGGAGGCTTCAATTCCCATGACTGATAATATCAGTGAGCTAGAACTAAAGAGATGTGGTAACATTTTGATTAATGAATTGCCATCCAGCTTGAAAAGGGTCATCCTTTGTGGAACTCAGATCATTCAATCCTCTTTAAAAAATATTCTGTTTAACAATGCCTTTCTTGAAGAGTTGGAAGTTGAAGACTTCTTTGGTTCAAATCTAGAATGGCCATCTTTCGATTCTCTTAGCTGTAATTCTCTTCAAACTCTAACTATAACAGGTTGGCACTCTTCATCCTTGCCTTTTTCACTACACTTGTTCCCCAACCTTAATTCTCTTGCGTTGTACGATAGTCCATGGCTGGAATCATTTTTCGGGAGGCAGTTGCCTTCCAATCTATGCAGTCTCAAAATAGAAAGGTGCCCCAAATTGATGGCTTCGAGAGAGGAGTGGGGTTTGTTCCAACTCAATTCTCTGAAACAATTCAGGGTTAGTGATGATTTTGAATTCTTTGAGTCCTTTCCGGAGGAGAGTTTGCTGCCATCAACCATTAACTCTCTTGAATTGATAAACTGTTCCAACCTAAGAATAATAAACTACAAGGGTCTTCTCCACCTCACTTCACTTGAATCTCTATATATTGAAGATTGTCCTTTTCTTGAGAGCTTGCCAGAGGAGGGTCTACCCAGATCTCTTTCTACTTTGTCCATTCATGATTGTCCATTAATTATGCAGCAGTACCAAAAGGAGCGATGGGAGCGTTGGCATACAATTAGTCACATTCCTGATGTGACAATTTCCTGATTGGCAGCTGAGATGAGATGTTAATGTAGTCAGGTGCATATGACCTGAAACCATGCTCTCGTGGCAATCCATTCTCCTTTGTACCAGATGAATGGCGCGACCACTGCTGTTTGTTCCACTGCCACAAAGCTCAAGCAGTCCAATTGTAGGCCCCACATCTGGATGTGTGGACGCTGCGGCTTGTTGTGCTTGTAATTCTTTTTAATTAAATTCACCATATAATCTTCTCTTTGTGACTTTGACTCCCTTTTCAGTTTTTGATACATGAGTCTATAGAAAAGAGATTGGAGAATAACTTGCGTCCCCTGACTATGTTTTGATTTTCAGTTTTACTTTTTTATTGTTAGAAAGAAGTGATAAAAATTATTAAAAATAGTGGTCTTTCACTCCAGCAGACAAGGAAACAATCATTTTCTTCTCTGAATGTGTATTTATGACTATATAGCTTCAATAGATTTGTTATTTATATCACAAATTCAGTCATTTGAAGCCTTCTAATCCATTTCGCAACCATCTCATGCCTCTCTTTTCTATCCACTTGCCTCATAGCAGTTAAAAAGTGAACTCAATTCCCAATTGTCAATCAAAACTCTGTACGAAGAAGTGATCATTTATTTTGATAAAAATACTAATACGATATTCTCATGAACCATTCAATATTGCTAGCCAATGCATCAAAAACATGCTTAGATTATGAAATTAAGCTTTTTTAATGCTATGTGCCTCGAATGAAGCTAGTCATGAAAAGGTTAATAATTTTTGTTTTGAACTATGTAATCTCTCATTCTCTCTTGCCTTTCCGTTTGTGTTTGAATAGACAACTTAGTTAAGCGCTTATTGCATAAAAAATTATCATAAAATGGTTTATGTATAAACTATTTTTATGACAAAAGATGAAATAAAGTCAATTATATTCATAAGTTAAGTTGTGGACATCTCATAAACTTTTTCCATAAGCTTTTTCAAACAGTTTCACTAATCAATTTTGGAAATGATCTGCCACTGGGCTGTCATGGTTCCTTTTAGCTTAAGTTAACCTCCACTCTATGCTTCCATTGATTATTTTGGCTCTATTTTGTTACTGAAGTTGTTGTTTATAGGAAAAGACATGAATATATGATAATAGATTTTAAACAATTTTAGTTTTTATCTTATTTTAAAATTTTAAATTGTTACATTGACAGATAAGGTAGATATCATTGACATCTTTTCAAAATTGATAATAAATGAATTTCTGTCCAATGGTTAATTATCTCCCTCAAGATTGATAGCGTAGATAATGCGACCATTTTATATGTAAATATACTTAAAATATATATATTTTTTTAATATAGTTAATCCTAAGGTATATAAATATATTTTAACTTTTTAAATATACTTAAATATTAGTTTTTTTTTTTGTCTTAGATGAAGTGGTAATCTACTTACATTAAACTCACATATAATTGTGATATAATTGTGAGATCTCGGATTCGAACCTGGGTCACTACGTCCGACCTAACAATTTCGACATTTTTACCAGTTGAGGTAGGACTTATGGGACAAATATGAGTTTATTTAAAAAAGAAATAAGAGTAATAAATATATTTATTATCAAAAACATATATTTATTAAATTCTAACTAACTAGTTGGAACTCTACGGAGTCTGAATATATTATTAAATACATGGTGTGGGAGGATTATTGTTTGATGCGTTGACGATACTGATGATGAGTCTTCTTAACACAAAAATTAGTCTTACTAAGGAAAGTACCTCATTCATTCCTTCTATATCCTCTCTCTCTCTCTCTCTGGTGATTTGATCACAATCTCAGCTAATTGAAACTTGTTCAGGTGATTTTCTCCCTCTTTAACTGTTTCTTAATTATGCATCATTATTTTCATGCTATTACTCAAACTAATTCAAAACTTTTACTTCCTAGTTCAATTCAATCTGTAATTAGTTTAACTTACTTTATGAATTTAGTAATGTTAATAGTAGTAATTGTTAGTGAAAGTTTCAAAGTTAGTTAGAATTTGTTCTTTTAGGTAGCTAGTTCATTAATTCTCATTTAGCTATATATATTTTGGGCCTGTTTGAATTGAGTTATTTGAGTTTATCCACTGACATAAGTTTTGTGAGACTGTTAGAGACAACTTATGAAAATAACTTATGATAATTTTCATAAAAATATTTCAGCTTATTTTCATAAGTTCTCTGCATAGATTATGAAAACAGCTCATAACATATATATAAAAAAATTATCTTTATTTTACGTTTTGCTATAAAATCAGCTTATCTAAGCTTATACATAAGCACTTATCATGATAAGTGTTTGTGCTATAAGCTGCAAATAAGTTGTTTATCCAAACATGCCCTTTGCATACATTTTACATATCTTTTGTCAAAATGATTCCTTATGAATTTTACTCCCATTCAAGCTTTCAAAGCTCTTTTCACTCAGTTCCCCCAAATTCTCAACAAATAAACTAAATCTGCACTTGAGCACATTAAATTAAGGAATAAAACTACTCAACTATCTAGTATTTCGATTATTTTTAGTTACCAAATCATGCAATTTCAGAGAAAGTTGTTTTCAAACAAAAAATCATGCATTTTGATTAATCTAAAGTGTCACTGCTAATTTGCTTTTGCAGGAAAAGTTTTGACTTCATGGAAAGGATGTCTTCATCATCTTCATCATCATCAACCTTCAATTTGAATTCTCATCAATGGAAGTATGATGTGTTCATAAATTTCAGAGGGGAAGACACGCGCAAGAACTTGGTTTCACATCTATATGCTGCTCTATTAAACGCCGGAATCAACACTTTTCTTGACGATGAAAAGCTTAAAAAGGGATGGGAAGTAGAGCCAGAACTATTGCGAGCAATTCAAGGTTCTCAAATATGCTTAGTTATTTTCTCAGAACACTACACTCAATCTAGTTGGTGTCTTGTTGAACTGGTGAAAATCATGGAACACCGCAGAAGTAATAATAATGGTCCAGTGGTTATACCCATATTTTACCATGTTGACCCATCTGTCGTTCGTCGTCAAGGGGGTGATTTTGGAAAAGCTTTGGAAGCTATTACCAAAAGAATTCAACCAGAAAAAGAGAGGCAAGAACTTTTGCGGACGTGGAAGCGTGCTCTCAATCAAGCTGCAAATATTTCAGGATGGGATTCCAGCACTTTCAGGTACAAAATCAAGAAAGATCATCCAATTTGGTCAAATACGATGATAAGTAGTCCTTAAACTATTATTAATGCATCAAATTAGTCCGTCCGTTGCTTTACAAATAGGAGAGAGAATGATGATTTAGGGACTAACTTGATGAAAGAAAAATAGTTTAAGAACTACTTATTATATTTCTATAGTTAAACATCGCATTGATAGTTTATTCATAATCAATAATTTCTTCTGGTGGTTTCTTGCTTCGTTTTATTCCTTTTTTATCCTTTTCATTTTATCTATTTTATAATCATAATTATTGACTTATTGAACTTGAAGGAGTGAAAATGAACTAGTGAATAAAATTGTTGACGAAGTTCGGAGAAAGGTGGAAAACACATTCTTACCCAATACGGAATTCCCAGTTGGACTAGACTCCCGTGTGGACCAAGTGTTTATGTCGATTGAAAATCAATCAAGCAAAGTTTCTATGGTAGGGATCTGGGGAATGGGTGGGTTGGGTAAAACTACCACAGCCAAAGGCATCTACAATAAAATTCATCGCAAATTTGTCCATAGAAGTTTCATTGAGAATATTAGACAAACTTGCGAATCAGATAAAGGGTATATTCGGTTACAGCAACAACTTCTTTCAGATCTCTTCAAAACAAAGGAGAAGATACACAACATTGCATCGGGGACAGCTATTATCAACAAAAGAATCTCTGAAAAAAAGGTGCTCATTGTACTCGATGATGTGACCAAAGAACAGCAAGTTAAAGCTCTATGTGGAAATCCTAAATGCTTAGGTTTGGGAAGTGTACTCATTGTTACAACAAGGGATGCACACATACTTAGGAGACTTGAAGTTGACTGTGTCTGTACAGCAGAAGAAATGAACGAAAACGAGTCCCTTGAGCTTTTTAGTTGGCATGCTTTTAGAAGCGCGTCTCCAAGAGCAAATTTCAGTGAACTCTCCCAAAATGTAGTTAATTACTGTGGAGGATTACCCCTGGCTGTGGAAGTCCTCGGATCTTACTTATATAAAAGGACAAAAGAAGAATGGAAAAGTGTGCTATCAATATTAGAAAAAATTCCCAATGATGAAGTGCAAGAGAAACTGAGAATAAGCTATGATGGTTTAACGGATGACACGAAAAAGGCTATATTTCTTGATGTATGTTGTTTCTTTATTGGCAAGGACAGAGACTATGTTACCGAGATACTAAATGGGTGTGGACTTTTTGCTGATATTGGAATTGCTGTCCTCATAGAGCGGAGCCTTCTAAAAGTTGAAAAGAATAACAAGCTTGGAATGCATGATTTAATAAGAGACATGGGAAGAGAAATTGTTCGTGAAAGTTCAAAAGAAGATCCTGGGGAGCGTAGTCGGTTGTGGTTTCAGGAGGATGTACATGATGTTTTAACAAAGAATACGGTAAGAACTGACCCTATACAATTGAATCTTTTGATTATCTTGCTTAAACCATTTCATTCAAGTCAAACCAAAAACATTTCCCCTTCTTTTCTTAGCCTTTTTACTTCACATGCAGGGAACACAAAAAGTTGAGGGATTGATTTTGAACTTGCAAAGAAAAGGTAGATATAGCTTCAATGCCAATGTTTTCCGGCAGATGAAGAACATGAGACTTTTGCAACTTGATTGTGTTGGCCTAACTGGAGATTTTGGACATCTTTCCAAACAATTGAGATGGGTCAATTGGCAACGATCTACCTTCAACTGTATACCCAATGACTTTTATCTAGGGAATCTAGTTGTTCTTGAATTAAAATATAGCCATATTAAACAAATTTGGAAGGAAACCAAGGTATAATAACATTTTATTTTAAAACTCAGGTTAACTACAATAGTATCTCTTTCTACTTCCTATCTAATGTCTCTTTTAAATAATTATTTTCTCGCAGTTGTTGGACAAGCTAAAAATACTGAATCTCAGTCATTCCAAGTACTTGAAAAGCACCCCTGACTTTTCAAAATTACCGAATCTAGAAAAGCTCATTATGAAGGATTGTCCAAGTTTGTCCGAGGTGCACCCGTCCATTGGAGTTCTTAAGAATCTTCTTCTGATAAATGTGAAGGACTGTACAAGTCTTGGCAATCTACCAAGGGAGATCTATCAGTTGATATCCGTGAAAACACTCATTCTTGATGGTTGTTCAAAGATTGACAAATTGGAAGAAGATATAGTGCAAATGACATCCTTGACAACTTTAGTTGCAGCAAATACTGGCGTAAAACAAGCACCCTTTTCCATAGTTAGATCAAAAAGCATTTTGTATATATCCCTATGTGGATATGAAGGATTATCACGTGATATTTTTCCTTCTCTCATTTGGTCTTGGATGTCACCAACAATGAATTCCTTACCACATACTCCCCCCACTTCCTTGGATGTAGAGAGTACTAATGTGGTTTTGAGTTATCAATCAACAATGCACAGTAGTTCTTCAGAATATAGAAGTGTTACGGTACAATGCCAATCGGCGATTCAACTAATTCAAAAATTAAGTAGTTTTGTTGATGGTCTATATGGTGCAAAGCTTACTGAATCGGAAACATCACATGCATCAGATATCTCGGATCTTTCCTTGAAATCTCTTTTGGTTACAATGGGAAGTTGCAACATAGTCGTCGATGCTCTTGACAAGAGCTTATCGCAGGTTCCTCCTCTATCCTCTGACGTTACTCATTTCTATTTTCAGTTTTTTCTTTATATTGTAAAAATTCCCGGAAGATATAGGATCAGGTATGTGACATAGAAGTTAGTTGAACTTTTAGATAATTATATCCTTTAATATTTTTCTATAGATCATATTTTTCTTTAAATTTATCTCTGTTACTTTTATTTGTTTAATGTCAATATTTATTACATTTTTTCTCTTCATTCATTTAGCTTATCCATACTATGTACACATGTTTAACTTGAAAAGGATAATTGAACCATTGTTGAAGCTATATACAGGTTTAGTCCTTTTTTTTTTTTTGAAAACATACAGGTTTAGTCCTTTATTAGATATAGAAGGAGAAAAGGGAACAAAATATTAAAATTAAGAAAAGCTATACAGGTTTGGTCTTGGGCATACAATGGTTAAAAACAAAGGGCCCAATTATTACAAACTATGAAAAACTCACCATATATCTGAAACCCTTATCTGAAAGTGCATATATGATCAAAACTTTGAAGTGGAGATATTAAAGAGCATACGCAAAGTGGGAAGAAGTATACGTGAGTGTGTAGTAATAACATTAGAGTATTGGCCATTAGCCCATTACGATTTATAAGATGTGTAATTGTGTATGGCGTCCGTTTTGCAGTTATTATAAAAGCATAAATCTGTTTTAACATTTGACTGTTGATGTTTGCATTAAAAAACTATTCATGTTTTCTTCAAATGGTTTCCTTGTGTATATATTTTTCTGTAGTGCACTATATTGATAATATAAATGGCACAAAAATGTCTATTTGCACAGCACTTACATAAATAACTTAGCATATGTTCATGATTCAGGGATTGACAACCAATGATTCTAGTGATTCTTTCCTTCCGGGTGACAATTACCCTTCGTGGTTAGCTTATAAAAGTGAAGGACCTTCAGTGCGTTTTCAAGTGCCCGAGGACAGTGATGATTGCTTGAAGGGAATAACTTTTTATGTTGTTTATTCATCTGCACCCGAAAACATGGAACCTGAATGTCTCACTAGTATTTTGATCATTAATTACACAAAATTCACTCTCCATATACACAAGCGAGACACAATAATGTCATCTAACGATGAAGATTGGCAGAATGTTGTATCAAATTTAGCAGTTGGGGACAGTGTGGGGATTTTTGTAGCTTTTGGACATGGATTGACCGTTAAGAAGACAGTTGTCTACCTAATATATGGCCAGTCAAAGGCTATGCAAATTAATCCATCAATTACTTTGGAAGTTGAACCATCTAGTGAAATTCAGATGGAGCCATTACCTGAATTGGAAGTGCAACCATCATCTAATGTGAAAAGGGAGCCACCACCTGAAGATGAAGTTCAGCCATCACCTGATGTGAAGATGGAGCCATCACTTGTCGTCAAGAATGAGCCATTACCTGAACTGGAAGTGCAACCATCGTCTAATGTGAAAAGGGAGCCATCACCTGATGTGAAGATGGAGGTGGAGCCATCACTTGTTGTCAAGAATGAGCAATTACCGAAGAGAAATAAAAATATATTTGCAAGACTTTCAAAGAGAGTGGGAGAATGTTTACGCTTGAACTAGAATATAGGCCTCAACAATTTTTAATTTGGCACACCTTTGTACTAATTCACTGCCAATAAATGAATTGGTCACTGGTCATAAATAATGGTTGTTCTGACTTCTGTGTTAGCCAGTCAGTTCAGCAAATAAGTAGGGACGGAGGGAGTATTTTATAAATAAGTAATTTTTTATTTTTTTATAATAATGAGGGCCTAAGCCCGAACAAAAAAGAGAATTACAACGGAAACGGAATGAGCCTAGGAGAAGTTATTCCCCTATTATCAGCAGAAACTAAATGGCTAACTTGGCTAGGACACTTATCAAAGTACACAATATTCAAATGAAGAGAGTATCCTATATTCGCTAATGCATCGGCACATGAATTCACTTCTCTATAGGAATGAGCAATTTTAACTTCCCATGCTTGATCTAGCAACTTGGCAACTTGCATATACTACTTATTAATGAAATTCCATTCACACTAGTAGTTGCACCAGACTTGATAGCGTGAACCACTGCAATTGAATCACTGCAATTGAATCAACATCAAGTTCCACAAATCGAAAGCCCCTAGACCACACGTATCTCAGTCCCTCCAAAACACCCCAAAGCTCCGCCGTAAATGCGCTACAAACACCAACATGCTTTGCAAATCCTCCGATCCAACCTCCACTACTATTTTGAATAATTTCTCCACACCCTGCTATTGTCCTTCCCCTTACAAGCTCCGTCAGTGTTAAGTTTAACCCAACCATTTACCGGCGGCTTCCAACTGATCCACACAGTGCTGCGAGGTATGTCAGTCACAATCCGTTTGGATTTGTTCGCATTTTTATACTCTCTGCATCTCTGACTCTTTGCATCTCTGTAACACGAACTGAACAGCATGCACCGGTCGAATAAAGTTTTCAACGTGTAATTCTTTATTCCGCCAAATCCACTTAGCCCAAAACTCCGGCCAACGGATGTCTGCATTCCAAGCTAAATCTCCTTGCAAGTTCAATTGGTCTCAGATTTTCTTCGATTTAAACCGCATTCTCATCGCGCCAAAAAAAATAAGTGCAGTACCAGGGTTCGAACGTCAGTCCCTACATATTTTTCACAATGTCCCTATCAACTGAGATACGTTCATATTTTGAACAATTCTAGTAATAAGATTTAGCCTCAAATGTAGTTTTGGCCCCGAGCAAATATTATTATTTTATAACTTTTTAATTAAAAAATATTTTTAATTTTTTTTAAAAAATATCACATAAACAATTTTTAGTCAAAAAAAGTCAATGGGGGCTAGCAAATACAAAAATGAATAAACTTGGGTGGCCAAAATCAAACAACTGAAACTTGGAGGGTTAAAATTAAGCAATTGAAACCTGGGGGTCAAAATCACACAATTGTGAAACTTGGGGACAAAACTGCATTTAAACCTAAGATTTATCTAACATTTGTAATATTGCACATGTTAAAACAAGGCTTAATTACTAAATTGGTCCCTTAAAGACATTTTTGGTTTCAAATTGGTCCCTTAAAGAAAAAAAGGCCCAAATTGGTCCCTTAAAGACTTTGCCGTTAAACATTTTGGTCCTTTCCGTCCAGAAACTGTTAATTTGTACAGGTGGCAAACTGAGTGCTTACGTGGCATACAATGACTAAGCAAAAAAATAGGTGATTGTGTATTTAAATTTTCTTGTTGATTTTAATAAAAAAAAAATTAGGGTTCATCTTCATCTTCATCCATTCTCTTCTTCATCTTCATCCATTCTCTTCTTCTTCTTCTACATTTCAATCAGCATAAAATTAGAAAACCCACTCATACCAACAACCAACCATTTCTTTCTCAACAACAACTACAAACCCATAAAAACAACTCAAAATTAGCACAAAATTAGAAAACCCCAAAATTCCAAGATCCAGAATTACATCTTTGGTCCCTTGTCTTTATTTTAGGTTTCAAGTTGGTCTCTTATCTTTTCTTTAAGTTTCAAATTGGTTCCTTAAGTATCAATTAAAAGCAAATAAAAAATAAAAAAATTAAAACACAAACGACCAATTTAAAACCTAAAATAAACATAAGAGACTAACTTGAAGATTAAAATAAACATAAGCTACCAACTTAAAACCTAAAATTTGACGGGAGAGACTAACTATGGCAACAGAAGAAAAGATAAGACACCAACTTGAAACTTTTAAAAATAAGAGATAACTTAAAACCTAAAATAAAACTTAGGTACTAAATGTGTAATTAAGTTTTTTTTTATTGAACAACAACCATTATTTATTAAAAAAAATTCATTTGTTAAATAATTTGGACGTGATAGAAAAAATATGCTTATCTCAATTAGTAGGAACATTGCAATATATGTACAACAGTCTGAATTGTCTGGATTAAAACACAGGACACTCCTGACCAAAAAAAAAAAAAAAAAAAAAAAAACACAGGACACTCCACTTATTCACATGAATTTTCAATAAAAAAATGTTAGTAATATGATCCACATGTAAACCATGATCCACCGTAGACCATTCAATTCGATATTTCTTAGCATAGTATTTATCATCTCTCCATTGACTTGTTAGCAATAGCATAGTTGAGCAAAGAACTAGATCTTCTATTCCTGACTCAAATAGCCTTGTGAATCACTGAGATCCTTTTTGCTTGTTTGTTTGTGTTCAATTAATTGATTAATATCATGGCAGCACAGCATTCTGTTGGTGGGGCATTTCTATCGTCTGTGTTTCAAGAGATTCACCGGAGGTTAGCTTTAACAAGATATTACAGAAACTACTACGATGAAGAGGTGGCGAAAAAGCTAGAAATCACACTGAGTTCTATCAATGAAGTTCTGGATGATGCAGAGACAAAGCAGTATCAAAACCCAGATGTGAAGAAATGGCTTGATGATCTCCAACATGAGGTATACGAATTAGAGCAACTACTGGATCTGATTTCTACTGATGCTCTGCAACGAAAGGGCACAGTACAACGCTTTGTTTCAGGTTTTATAAAACGATCTCCATATAAAGTATTGCTACAGAGGCTACAGTTTCTTGCATGGCAAAAGGTTATATTAGGACTTCAAGAAGAAGCAACTCGTGATAATCATGTATGGGAGAATCTATCAACTACTAGATCTTTGGTGGATGAATCTTCCATATATGGTAGATATCATGAGAAAGAGGAAATAATCCATTTTTTACTTGCAAATAGTGACAATGACAACCAGGTATCCATAATAAGTATATTGGGTCTGGGTGGGATGGGTAAGACAACCCTTGCCCAGCTAGTTTTCAATGACCACAGGATGACGGAGCAATTCGAAATTAAAGCTTGGGCCAATGTTTCGGAATCTTTTGATCTTGTTGGTCTCACCCAATCAATTCTCTGGTCCTTTCAATCATTTCAATCCCATAATGAAGACTTGGAAATACTCCAACATCAATTGCAACAGTGTCTAACGGGCAAGAGATATTTGCTTGTTCTAGATGATATTTGGAGCAAAGATGGGAATATGTGGGAGCATTTACTACTTCCTTTTAGCCGTGGATCTTCTCAAGGTAAGGTCATCGTCACAACGCGTGATAAGGAAGTAGCATCAATCATGGGATCCACGCGCCTACTTCATTTAAAGCAATTGGAGGAGAGTGACTCTTGGAGTTTATTTGTGAAAGATGCTTTTCTAGGTAGGAATGTCGATCAATATCCAAATCTTGAATTGATAGGCAAGAAAATAGTAGAAAAGTGTGGAGGGGTGCCTTTAGCTCTGAAAACATTGGGGATTATCTTGCAAACAAAATTATCTCAATCTGAATGGGTTGAGATATTGGAGACTGATTGGTGGCATTTACCCAAGAGTAACAGCAACATTAACTCCATACTGAGATTGAGTTACCTTAACCTCCCTTCCAATGTGAAACGTTGTTTTGCTTATTGTTCTATATTTCCCAAGGGCTATGAGTTTGACAAGGGTGAATTAATCAAGCTTTGGATGGCAGACGGTTTGCTCAAGTGTTGGGGAAGACACAATAGCGAAGAAGAGTTAGGTAATGAGTTCTTCAATCATCTAGTGTCGATATCATTTTTCCAACAATCAGTAATGCCAACACGGACTGGTAAGTACTACTTCATCATGCATAATATTGTCAATGATTTGGCGAAATCAGTTTCAGGAGAATCCCGCTTACGAATAGAGGGTGACAATGTGCAAGATATCCCTGAAAGGACGCGTCACATCTGGTGCTGCCTTGATTTGAAAGACGGTGATAGAAAACTAGAGCATATTAGTAAAATTGAGGGACTGCACGGTTTAATGGTAGAAGCACAGGGCTATGGTGACCAACGCTTTAAGATAAGCACCAATGTGCAGCAAAATTTGTTTTCAAGACTAAAATATTTGCGGATGTTGTCTTTCTCTGGTTGCAATCTCTTAGAACTAGCTGATGAAATAAGAAATTTAAAGCTTTTGCGCTATCTAGACCTTTCTTACACTGAGATTACAAGCTTACCTAATTCCATTTGTATGCTGTATAATTTGCATACACTCTTATTGCAACATTGTTTTAAACTGACTGAGCTCCCTTCAGAGTTTTACAAACTCATCAATTTACGTTATCTTAATTTGGAAGGCACTCGTATGAAAAAGATGCCAATGAAGATAGGAAGGTTAAACAATCTTCAGATGCTGACTGATTTTGTTGTGGGAGAGCAGTGTGGATTTGATATTAAGCAGTTCGCGGAACTCAACCATCTTCAAGGAAGGCTTCAAATTTCTGGGTTGGAAAATGTCATTGATCCAGCAGATGCCGTGGCAGCAAATTTGGAAGATAAGCAACATTTAGAAGAATTAAGTATGTCATACGGTGAATGGAGAGAAATGGATGGCTTAATAACGACATCACATGCCTCTGTCTTGGAGGCTCTTCAACCAAATAGAAAGCTCATGAGGCTCACCATCAAAAGCTACAGAGACAGCAGCTTACCAAATTGGCTTGGGGATCGTCATTTACCCAATTTAGTATCTCTTGAATTGTTGGGATGTAAACTTCGTTCCCAGATGCCACCACTTGGGCAGTTCCCCTCTCTCAAGAAGCTTTGCATTTCAGGCTGTGATGGAATAAAGATCATTGGTACAGAGTTTTACGGCTCTAATTCATCAAATGTTCCATTTAGATCACTTGAAACTTTGCGGTTTGAGCACATGTCTGAATGGAAGGAATGGTTATGTCTTGAATGTTTCCCATTGCTTCAAGAGCTTTGTATAAAACATTGTCACAAGTTGAAAAGTGCCCTGCCTCAACACCTTCCTTCTTTGCAAAAATTGGAGATTATTGATTGCGAATTGTTGGAGGCTTCAATTCCCAAGGCTGATAATATCAGTGAGCTAGAACTAAAGAGATGTGATGAAATTTTGATAAATGAATTGCCATCCAGCTTGAAAAAGGTCTTTCTTTGTGGAACTCGGGTCATTCAATCTTCACTAGAGAAAATTATATTGAACAGTGCCTTTCTTGAAGAGTTGGAAGTTGTAGACTTCTTTTGTCCAAATCTAGAATGGTCATCTTTGGATTTTCTTAGCTGTAATTATCTTCACACTCTAACTATGACATGTTGGCACGCTTCATCCTTGCCTTTTGCACTACACTTGTTCACCAATCTTAATTCTCTCGTGTTGTATGATAGTCCATGGCTGGAATCGTTTTTCGGGAGGCAGTTGCCTTCCAACTTATCCAGCCTCAGAATAGAAAGATGCCCTAAATTGATGGCTTCGAGAGAGGAGTGGGGTTTGTCACAACTCAAGTCTCTGAAACAATTCAGTGTTAGTGATGATTTTGAAATCTTGGAGTCCTTTTCGGAGGATGGTTTGCTGCCAACAACTATAAACTCTCTTGAATTGATAAACTGTTCGAACCTAAGAATAATAAACTACAATTGTCTTCTCCACCTCACTTCACTTGAATATCTATATATTGAAGACTGCCCTTGTCTTGAAAGCTTACCAGAGGAGGGTCTACCCAGCTCCCTTTCTACTTTGTCCATTCATGATTGTCCATTAATTAAGCAGCTGTACCAAAAGGAGGGAGGCGAGCGTTGGCGTACAATTAGTCACATCCCTTCTGTGACAATTTCCTGATTGGTGGCTGAGATGATGATAGGTTATTGTAGTCAGGTGCACGTCATTCACCCTTCTGTTTATACTTCTCAAACATATGTAAATTTTCTCTTAAATAGTAAAATTAATGCGTAACATACTATGTTTTGTTGAACAGTGCACGGTGATTGTGATATATGATGCAATGGTGTTTGATGAATGGCACGACCACTGCTCTCACGTGCAACCAGAAGCGGTGGCTGTTTGTTCAACTGCCACAAAGCTCAGGCATGGTCCAATCGTAAGCTCCGCATTTGGATTATTTTTAATTTTAATTTTCCATATAGAGACTCTTTTATTCTTGAGATTTTGTATCCCTTTTTTGGGGTCTCTTTAGCATTAATTGTCATTTTTTCATTATGTGTCTGCCAAGTTACGAAAAAACCTGAGACTAGACAAACGATATAGGAGAATAACTTGCGCCGACCAATTATGCTTATATGAACCTTCAAAAGGAGACACAATTTGCAGAAGTGTATCCGAAAATACTAACAACAAAAACATATGATCTTATTGAGAAACAGTGACATTTTGTAGGAATTGAGAGCTATTTGCAGAAGTATATCCGAAAATACTAACAACAGAAACATAGGATCTCTCCTTTAGTAATTAATCAACTTATCATGTACCTATTTACAGTTTGGTTATTTATTATAAATTTGTTCAGATACAGTATTGATGTTTATGACTGAAGCGACTTTGTTTGTTGCATTCTGCTTCAATCGGATATTTCAATTATTTACTATATCATAAAATAATCTCTAAAATCTGATCAACAAGCTTAGTTATGTGCTTTATTGATAACTTCAGTTTAATATTTACTGACAAAATTTTCTTACTTCTCTCTATGTTAGCTTTGAATTTTAGTTTTTAGTTTTTTGAAGGACTCAAATTTTTACTACTATTGAGCAATCTTTTATTTAAGAGATTAAAGGATATGCAATTTTAGTGTAAAGTTGTTTCACATTGGCATCAATTTGCCTTTTCTTTTTTTGATTGGTTGTTGGTCTAAAATAACTTTACACTCATGTTTTTTTTTTTCGGTTACCTTTACACTCATAATTGTGACAGTGAATGTTCTTTAATCTCTTTATTTGACCTCTTAAAAAAAAACTCTATTTGAAAAAAAAAGTGATTCATATTAACAGTTTGAAGTTTCTAATGTTTTTTCCTGTCTGTTTTTAATGCAGCATATTCTTTTTAGACATGAATTTCTTGAAAGAACTGATTAAGCACACACCACTAACCAAGCACCAACTTCAAATTATAAACAGCAGGGTAATCTTGTAAGGCCTCAAAGAGAAGCCAAAAGAAAGGTCATCCCTAATGATTTTATGGACACAAGTTAGTTGAATTGAAGCTCTTGTCTTACAAAGTTTCAACAAAATGGACAAGAGAAATGGTTGATTTTGTTACCACTCTACCCCATAATTGTCTCCTTATAAACACAAACATGAACTTTGCTTGTTTTTTAGTGGTTGGTTAGCATTGCCAGGAAAATTTTACGAAGATATTCCAAAACAATATTGGGATTCATGTGGTAGCCCCTATAATTGGGGAGTTCTCTTTGAATGAAAAACAAACAGACAAGTCGATGTCTAGGAAGTGATTCCAATATGTTATACTCTCTATGGAACAAATAATATTGTGATAAGCTTCATTCCATGGTGCATTATCATTGGTCATTAGTTAGAGCGTTTTGGAATTATATAATAGTGTGATAAGCAAGATAGAGGAAGGAAACAAGTACTATCATGCCAAAACTTTGTCACAAACTGCACACTCTCATAGACATCAAGTTTATTATATACTAGATTATATCTTTCTAGAAGGAACTTTGGGTTTGAATTAAGTAATTTAATTGTCATTTTTTTTTGTATAACAAAAAAGAGTACAAAAACAACATGTGACTGACCAAGATATTTCAACTATGTAGTTATGCATGTGACACATTCACAAAGTCTAGATCTTCAAATTAATATCGGACAGTTCATATTACATGACTTTGAAAAAATAGTCTAAAATACAAATTGAAGCTTAATCGTCTGATGTTTCTTCTCATTGTCTGTGTGATTACTAGAATGCGAAGAACATACAAAATCCTAGTTTTTCCTAGATAAGCATAATTCCTAGTATATAGAGTTCGAGACACCTCTCTCTCTCTCTCTCTCTCTCTCTCTCTCTCTCTCTCTCTCAAGTCTCAACTTTTCTTTTACTCCTCTCTTCCCTCTTCCTCATCCACTAGAGAGGAATGAGTATTTTTTGGACTTGGGATCACCCGTTTGCATCGATTGTTATCTCTTTTTATCTAAATAAATGGTTTTTACATTGATCTAAAATTTCTTTTGCGATTTTGTCATTTAACTTAAGATCCATTGCTAAAAAGATATTTTTGTACATGACATCTCTTATATTTAGGGGTGCTCAAATCCAAACCAATCCAAATAAAAACTGAAAACCGATCCAAAAAACCGAAAACCGCAAAAAACCGAAGTTTTTTGGATGTGTTTGGATGTTCTTTTGTGAAAACCGCAAGATCGGATCGGATTTCGGATTGATTTCTTAAAACCAATCCAAACCGAACCAAACCGCATACATATATTTTAATATTTATTTATCTTTTTATTAGTATAAATATATATATTGCATTAACTTTTTTTTCATTTTAAATTTTGTTAATTAATTTAATCTATTTTAAATTTTGTAAATACTATATGTTAGTTTAATTTAATTTTTTTTTTACTTTTTATATGTTTTGAATATAATTGGTAATTGTCATTCCAAAATATTAACTTTCAATATATTATATGTTATATTTTACATCAAACTTAATATTTATTTTGTCAAAAATGTCAAACTATTATTTTGTAGCGTTTTTTATAATATTTATATTTATTAAAAAAAATTACAATTTATAATTTGGATATCCAAAAACTGATCCAAATTAAACCGCATAATATTGGATCAGATTTTTTTTATTTGTCATCCAAAACCGAACCAAACCGCAAATGAATTTATTTTTGGATCGGATGAGTTTTTGCCTCAAAACCGATCCAAACTGAACCGCGAGTGTAACACCCAAACCCATTATTTATATATATTTCTACCTTTAATAAAAATCTTTTTCAAAATACGCAACGGAAAATCACATTTAATTTATTGAATATCGGTTCGAGTATTACACTCCTCTATCAAAATAATACTAATGTAATTAATTAGTAAAAACAGTGTTTATACAAATCTTTGAATCAAATAATGTATTTATTGATTATACAAAACAACCTAGACAATAGACTTTATATACAATATAAAACTCTTTCCCGTGTCACAATCAGAGCGGAGCTTCACCGACGACTCGACATCGAATACCACAAAATCCTGTAAAATCTGGACCCCCAACGGTCCAGCACATAACACATAAAAGAGAGTTAGATAACATACTCAAAATATACAAGTGTAAGTAAATGGTACTTAAACACTTCTTCATAAAAACATGCATAATCATACATTATACATATACATCACCATCATTCATGCATATTCATATATCATGCATATACTTCATTTATCACCTAATCAATCATCCACAAAAATACACCAAACATATAGTTTCACGTCGTCTCGGACAATACCAAAACATCAACAAATACATTGTTCAGATTATGGTCATGACGGACCCTGCGTTGTTCATTTTATAGTCATGACGGACTCTGCTCCTCACATACGGATTAACAATCAACATTTACCAAGTATGTGTCAAACATCATTTATCATAAAATGCACACAAAATCCCTAATGCAATCTAATGCTTCACATTCATGTTATGTCCTCTAGACACCTCTAATGCATGTGGTACCATCGTCTTTATCAGGGTATTTCACCTCCGATATCCTTCTTTATCAAACAAATATAGTTCGATATCTTTCTTTATTGGACAAGCCAATATCCCTAAATATTCATGATGCATGCACTCAAAACTCATGAATATATTCATCAACAATTTTGGCATATAGCCCATCAACAATAACGTGGAACACTATCCAACGTCCGTCTTTATTAAGATAATCAATACCTTAATATCCTTCTTTATCGAATAACATAATTCGATATACTTCTTTATTAGAATAACATAATCCTAATATCCTTCTTTATTAAGTTAATTAACACCTTAATATACTTCTTTGACATTTAAATAAACATCATCACAATCATAATCAACAACAATTCATTATTCATCAACAAGCAATCAATCATGGTTACAAACACTTAATTGCATGTTAGGATACCTTAAATCCATGTTACAAGTGCCTAATTGCACTTAAAACAACTATCAAAAAGTTGCAGGTCCAGTACTGTTCGCTAAGCGAAGGGGTAGCGAGCCCTCAGCGAACCTCACCAGAGGAAGGCTAACTCATAGCGAGCTCTCAGCGAACTATTCGCTGAGCGAAGGGGTAGCGAAGGCTTAGCGAACCTCACCAGAGGATCACCTGCTCGTGGCGAAGCTGCAGCGAGCTGTGGCGAGCTGTTCGCCACACGTTCGCTGAGCGAAGGCCTAGCGAGTGCCTTCTGTCAGGACAGTTCAAAACTAGCGTTTTTCTACACCAAATCACCCAAAAATCCCATTTTTCATGTTATAAACCCCAAATAAGTTTATATTCAGGTGCAACAAGCATATCTAAACACAAAAGGACAGTTCATTTCACCGATCTACATCATAAACATCGAAAAAGTAAAGATTGAACACTTTTACTCAAAACACTCAAGAACACAATGTTCTTGAGTTTAATCCTTTATAAATCTCGTTTTTTAACCATTAGATTCGTTCATACATCATGATATGAGCATGTTAAACATGTTATGAACCTTAGAATCGATTTCCATTAAGAAAATCCATTCACAACTAAAACGAAAATGGGGTGGAGGAAGTTCGGGTGAGGAGAAATCGACATTCCCCCCTTCCTCGAATCACCCACGAATATGAAATCTACTCTCTTACCTGGATTCGAAGAAAACACGCCGAAGCTCTTGAATCCCTAGCTCTCCCCTTGCCCTAGCTCCTGAAGCTCTCTCTTCTCCTCTCAAGAACACAAAAGAAACATGAGAAATGAATTCTCTTCCTCACTATGCCCTTATGGGCGCCCCTCACACACACAAGGCCCATTGGGCCTCAAGCCCAATTGGCTTGGCCCAATAACGCGTTAACTCACTCTATTCGCTTAATAACTAAAGTACTCGATAAATAACTCAAGTTATTAACTTAATTAAAATGCCACGTTAAATAAAATATTTTAACACATGAAAATAATAATATGAAAATTGGGTCGTTACAGCGAGCACCCCTACTTATATTAAAGTTTGTATACACAAGCAAATCTTAAACCTAATTTGTTTTCCCTCCACTTTTATCCAGCAATTTTTATAAAAAAATAATACAATTTTGTCTTGACTAGGATTCGAACTCGCACCCCTTCAGTACAAGAAAATATTTTCAACCACTATGGCAAATATACCAATTGTGATTAAAACTATGTGCAATAATATTAATTTTCGTATAGGAAAGATTTCATACAACAATTAAACACCATCAAATTACATTGCACAGTTTAAACAATTAAAAACCGATAATTAGAAATCTAACAAATCATCAAATCATACATTTTCTTAGTGTTACATTTTTCGAAAAAATTTACATTTCTTTATCCTAATTCAATATTTTTTACTAATTAACTAAACATGTTAACCATTTTCTTAGTGTTTTTTTTAAGGAAAGAAAAAAATCATTGGACTTAAAAGTACCTTTTTTTTTTTAACTAAACATGCTAAGAAAAATATACTTTTTTTATGTCTTTCTGAACTTAGAAGTTTGTTCACGTAGAGGAGTATGATTGATCGTTTTAACACGATTTCTACCTCGGGACTCCCAAACCACAAGTTGAGACTTAAAGTTGGAGTTCATGTTATGCTATTAAGGAATTTGAATTAAAAATTAGGATTATGCAATGTAACAAGACTTATTATTACAAGATTGGGAAAACGTGCTCTTGAAGGAAAAATTATTTCAGGAAGTAATATTGGTGATCAGGTTTTCATACCTAGATTTTCACTGACACCATCTGACGTAAGAATTCTTTTTAAATTTCAACGGAGACAATTTCCTTTAATAATTTCTTTTGCGATGACTATTAATAAGAGCCAGAGACAATTTTTAAAGCATATTGAGATATATCTTCCGTCGCCAGAGTTTTCACATGGTCAGTTGTATGTTACGATTTCAAGAGTTACTTCTAGAGAAGGATTAAAAATATTGATCATCGACGATGACGACGAAGATACGACTAAGACTTCGAATGTGGTCTGTAAGGAAATCTTCCGTAATATACCTTCATTTGTATGAATATTTATCCAAAATTATTATTGAATTATCGTTTAATTAATGTTACTCAAAATTTTTAATATTCCTTATATTATTGCAATTATCATATCATAATTTATAATTATATATCTTACAGCTAATTAGACCCGTTAACAGCACGGATGTTCTAGTTGACTTAGAACGTCACGTCCATGATCAATACGCCACTCGGCCAATAAACTTATGTGATTAGGTC
Organism: Trifolium pratense; assembly: GCF_020283565.1. Lineage (NCBI taxonomy): Eukaryota > Viridiplantae > Streptophyta > Magnoliopsida > Fabales > Fabaceae > Trifolium > Trifolium pratense. The sequence goes on from NC_060061.1 coordinate 51,431,182, forward strand.
ATCACATGATTTTCTGTATCATGTATGTTTTCCCCTAAAATCAAATCACAATTATTCACTGAAACAATCGAATAATATTATCTGGTTCAATAATATTTTATTTTTTGAGATTTATTTTTACCATCCTACCTCATTTCTCGTGCACCTTACGAACTTATCCAAATACCCTTGTTTGTTACTTAGATAGTGGATACCCCAAAAAATATCTTACGTTTATAACGTCCGCTACTTAAGTAACGAACAACAATTTACAACAATTTCTTATTTTTATTTGAGGAATGATAACATAGGAAAGGTATAGGGCGCACAAGAAACTAGTAGGGTGGCAAAAGAAAATCTCTTATTTTTTACCGTAAAAAAAATAAAATTATTGGACCATATTTTACGAAATTTACCTTAGGGCCCGTGGTTCTAATTTTTCTCTTCCCACCCCTTGTGTTTCTTTTCTACCCTTCATTTTTCCATTTTTGCCCTTGTATAAAAACTTCGGAACACATTTTATAAAGTTTTCCAAAGTTTTTTTAGTTCAAATTCGAAAAACAAATTCTGAAATATTTATCCAATGGCAAAAATGGAAACCCACCGGGTAGAAAAGAAACACGCAGGGTGTCGGAAGTAAAACATTCCCGGTGTTTAAACGAAAGCCCAAGCCCATTTTATGACATGTGATGTAACACGTGACTTCAATTCACCATGTAACAATTTCTCGATTCAAAAACTGAAACCCAAACGCGGCATGGTTTCTTCTGCAACTGCAATCACTTCACGCATTTGACCCCTTTTCACCAAAATCCTAACAAATTCCGCAAGAAAATCGAACCTTACCGGAATGGAAAACCAGACTCGAGTTCGGTGCCCGGAGAATGAAGAACTTGCTTCGTTCATGAAGAACAAGTGGAAAGAAATGGCTTCGCAACCTAAAGGTCTTTCCGATAACATCGAAATGGCACTTTCTAAAGCTCATTTCAATGTTTGTAACTCTAAAAATCCAATTCGAACTATCAAAGATTTCTCTACTGTTAAGTATGTTTCAAATTTCTCTACTTTTTGTCACTATACATGTACCATTGTGATAAATATTATAACTAAATGTACATTAATTAATATTATTATGAAAATTTTAAGTGTATAGTTAAATTTAGGTTCTTTCACTATATGTTATTAGAATATTAGTATAGAGTTGGTTTCATGGTTTTTTCACACTCTGTATATGTAGAAATGTATTATAGATTAGGTTTAAATATGGTTTTAGTTCTGCAAATATGAAGTTTTTTTGTTTGGATTCAATCCTGCAAATTCAAAAACGGTTGCTTTTAGTCTTGACGTTATAGTGACTCAATATAATCATGACACTGGTCCAATAAGGTGATTTTAGGACTAAAACTAACTGTTTTTGAATTTGCGGACTGAATCCAAACAAAAAACTTACAAGGACTAGAACAAAAACCGTTATAGTTGCAGGGTAGGGACTAATATCATATTTAAACCTATAGATTATTATAAATGTAGTTGTAAATTTTAGTGGTATGAATTTGAATATTTTGTTGTGATATATTGTGTTTGTTGTGACTTGAATTTAGAGTACCAAAGCTCTATTTTCTTTTAAATTTAGAGTACCAAATTAAGTGAAAAGGGTTTTGGGTGCTTAGTGATTGGCTGTGTCTTGCGTGTGCTGTTGTTGATGTGTTTGTAAAGTGATAATGGTAATAGATGAAGTAAGATTATTTAAATTTGGTTTTGTGGTGTACTAATCTAGTACTGCTCGTGTATTTTATGGAATTGGATTCTGTGTTGTACTAATATCTGTAGCACCGACACCTTTAATCGAAGGCGTGTCTAGTGTCCGACACGTAACAGTGTCCGATACAACACCAACACATGTGATTATTACATTCAATTAATTCATTTTCTCAAATTATTACCGGTGTTGACGTGGCACTGTTGTGTCCGGTGTCTGGGTTGATGCTTCATAGGTACTAACACTATGCTGTGATATATTGGGTTTGTTGTGAGTTGAACTGATAGTAATAAAACTTCGTTTTTATTTTAAAAATTGAGAACTATACCAATTTTGATTGAAAAGGGTTGTTGGGTGGTCAGTTTTAATTTGGGTTTTGTGGTGTTCTAATCTAATAGTACTAATTTGTTTTTGGAATTGTGTGGAAGGGGTGTGGGGAAAATGATGTTGAGGCTGATGCAGGGTTTTTTTGGGACCGGTTCTGGAGGTACTGAACCAGATGACTTGACCACAAAGGGTATGCCTGGGGCTGTTTAGTTTTTATTTTTATGCCGTCTTCCACTGTCTTTACATTTATTTTTTCCATACTTCTGTTGAATTGTTCCCTTTTTCTCCAATATTATAGGAAAGAAAACTAAAGGTACCAAGCGCTATGTACCTCAAAGGAACTCTGTGGCGTATGCATTATTGATAACCCTTTACAGGTATATATATCTGTGGTCACATCACATGTATTGCTGATAAATATGTTTTTATTTGGTGGCTGAAATATGTTTTTGAATTTTTTATGGCAAAACTTGTTATATTATAAGATTTAGCACTTTTTTAATAGGGGAACTTCAAATGGGAATGAATTTATGCGTAAACAGGAGCTTATCGATGCTGCTGAAGCTAGTGGGTTATCTCGAGCACCAATTGCGTATGTTTGACATAGTTCTTGTTTTTGTTTTTGTTCTGTGTTTAAATAACTGATGGCTAAGGAAATGTTTACAATTTTTGAACAATGAATGTTCAGGCCAGAAAAAGGGAAAGGAAAACCTGGACATTTTGGAAGTTCTCCACAGGATTGGTACAGTGGATGGAGCTGCATGAAGACATTGATATCCAAAGGATTAGTTGTAAAATCGAGTTGCCCAGCAAAGTATGGTTTTTTATTGTCCATGTCTTTTCTCATTGTGCTACTAGTTTTGCATGTGAACCTTCTCTTGATCCTTTATGTTATCTCTCATATATTATTATAATTACAATTAATAATTAAAATCCACTTTTAAGGGAACTTCCTTGTGATTCATGATTGATAACACTAGGCTTGAGAATATTTTTCCTTTTAACGTGCTTAATCAATTGAGCTTTCTGTATAGTTGCATGAGAGTTTTTTCGGAATTATTTTTTGTAATTCATTATTAGTGAACGTTGCTGCTATGATTATCTATGTGCATTCTATCTCTATGTATGGATGAACCTTCTTAGCAGAGGAAATCTACACCTACACATTAATTTATTAGATACTAAGTTGCAGAACTATTGGAGTGGTTATTGTTTACAAACCTAAAAGGGTTATATATGCTTTTTAAATGAAATGTTGAGTTTGATATGATTAGATGAAAGTTCCATGTTTGTAAAAATAAATTCTGTTTTGTTTTTAGGTACATGCTAACCCAAGAAGGCAAGGAAGCAGCATGTGACTGCCTTAAAAGATCTGGAATGGCAGAATCTCTGGACAAGTCGGCTTCTGTTGAAATTCCTATTCATATGGATAAACAAAACTCATTAGATATGGAAGTTGATGCTCATGATTTGGAATCAGAAGTGACATCACCATTGAACAGGCAAAAGAAGCCGGTGGATGTTCCTCTTGATTCCCTTGAGAGGGTATGATTCCTCTTATAAAGAGTACTTGTTATTTCTTTTGTTTCTTCATATTCGTACTATATGCTTCTGCTCTTTACTTGCACCTTTTCTGTGGAAAGCACTAAAATGCTGCCTGGTGCTGAATTATATGGTATACATTTTGATTTAATTGCTCTATTTTTTGGATTCGTTTTCATGAAATTACAATTGGATTGTTGGTTATAATTGGATTTTTGGATTTATAGTCAAGTGTAATTGATGAGTGGTCTTCATAAACCTTTGTTTCTTGTATTTGTTGTGTATGGTGAGTAAAACTTTCTGATAAGAATAAACCGTCATGGTTAAGTTGATCTACTCATTTTTGTTTTCTATATCTAAGACTTCATGGTATAATAGAATGTATGCAACACGAGTTCATCAAAGGACAAACAAATTCTAATTTTAATGTGAAATTTGGAAAACATACACCACCACTAGTCCAACTAATAAACAATGTAACTTTTAAGTTAAAGCTAAGTGGATATGTATGTATTTATGTATGCATGCATGTATATCCCAGAGTGTGTCCCACATTTTTTAGAATTCAGTGTGTTTTGTGTCAAAAGTCAATGTCAGTGCTTCATAGGTTACAATTTACGTCTCTTTTCAAAAAGAAGGTCAATGAAGTTAGGTATTAAGATTACCTTATTTAATAAACATGTTATTGTCATGTCACCTCACTTCTAGATGATTCCCCTTTTGTTGCTGCCTAGTAAATTATTATTTTTTTGAAAAACTGTTGTCCAGTAATTGAAATGTAATTTTTCTTTGTCTATTGCAATTTCTTCTTCTGTAGTTTACAAAAATGGGTTACTCCAAGGAGCAGATTATTACTGCTTTTGAGGATGTTTCCAGAAGCCACCCAAGTAAAGACATTTCATCTCTGTGGCCGGCTGTTTTGTGTCAACTTCGGGAGGAGCAAGTCTATGGCTCACAGCCAGAATCTCGAATAATGATGAATGCTAATGCTGTTGTAAATGGTATTTTTTCTTCCATGTTTCAGTGTTTCTTTAATGTCACTGATATTATCTCAGTAAATCATTTCATAAATGACCAGGTCTCAAAGGCCCCATTGAAAAAGAGAGCAGAACTGCGAGTTCATCCTGTGGTGGGCATGTGGCAAACTTACGTTCTCTTGATATTCCATCGTTTCCCATGAGAGCTTGCTCATCAGCTGTATGGTTTGTTCTGTTTGTTAAATTGACCTTGAGCATCATTTGTAATGTGATACTGTACTAGGAAGGTGATGACTACTTCTTTTGATAATGATTTTGATCCCTTCAAGATTTTTTAAAATGTGTGATCACTGACCACTACTAAGTAGCATTCTTGAGCTTATAAACAGAAAAGTAGCATTCTTGACCAGATTTCATTTTTGTGCTGCAAAATGTCAGAAGTTATATGTTGCATTGATATTTGCTGCATTCCCTTTCGTGGTTGTCAAACTCATAAGTTAACTAAGAATTTTTGTGCTGAATATTTTTGTTGAATAGTGTTTTCAGAACTTTGGAAGTTTGAAATGGACCTATATCCACATAGTGATTTATTTCATTTTTCACCATTTTGTTCCTACACATCACCTTTATCCATCAATCCTAAACTTGAACCATTCCATTTGTCCTTAATATGGAATATGTTAAACTGGTCAAGGTCCTCAAGGAATAGGTTGGATATTCCTGGAATTAGGTCTGGTATTGAGTGGAAAACTATAGTGAGCTTGTTAAACATTTCTAAATGTTATATTTACTCTTTCAAGTTTACAAGTTGAGTTCATGGATACTTTGCAAGTTTGAGAATCTTGTTCCCTTTATTTTGTACATTCAGTGGCAAATGCATATTCTTATAGGAATAGTAAGATGATAATACACTTTACCCTCACCCTGATTAACTATACTATTTTAGTTGCACTATCCACCTTGGTTTATCAAATTAGCACACTAGAACCTAATTGCACATGACTGACTGTCATCTCCTCTACTATACTCTTCCATGGAGCTTAACCTTCTCGTGGCCATCTAAGACTACCAGCTATCCTTGTGTTGACCTCACGGATTATCCAGTTTAATCATGTGATGGACTTTTGAAAGTATTACCAGCTAGGTTGTGTTATCACCATAACTAAATCCATTTTAAGTCACTAATTTATTTATTTTTTATTAAACCATACTATTTTTTAAAAGATGGTTATTCATGAAAGTAAGCTGTGTATTAGAGGATAATTGTTGTTTAATATTAAAATTTCATGGCACATGTTCATTTTATTATGTTAATTGTTAACTATTTTTGATGGAAGTGGAGGGAATTATGATTGTATTAAATATTAGGATCTAATGTACTTAATAATTAGGGTGGAATGCAAATTGAATGCCAAATTAGTGGGTTAAATGCATTTGGAACCTAACTTTGTTTTGTATTCCTTTGTATTTATCTTAACTTAGACTTATACATCATTATTAACATTTAGTTCTTGAAGCCGTTTTTTTTTTAACTTGGTACTTGTCGTGGTGAATATCTTAGGATCATGCCATGCAAAAGCCAAACAAGGATGAGGTTAAATCACAGATGAACATTTTAAGTGTGCCACCATTGAGCTTGGGGGAGAGGTTTGAGGATGCTTATGAAGTAATTTTAATATTGGATGACCGGGAGCAATTTGCTACACAGGGGTTAGTAACCTAACTTGAAACTTCTCACTCGGGGTTTTGTCTGATTTGTATCATATGCTTTATACTTTATTTGATATTCATTTTAGTATTTTTGACACAATGGATAGTTTATTTGTATTTACTACAATCTGTTATATCGTTGATTGTTTCAGATCACGATCTAGAAAAATTATCGAGAATATTCGTAGCCACTTCAAAATCCAAATTGAGGTCAGTTTTGATTTTTTTTCCATGTATAATTAGTTGATATTACTTTCTAAAACGTAAGTGTATATATTATTTACTGAATGTTGATGCTAATATTTGTCAAGGAAAATTATAATTGTGCTATGTAGTCACTAGGTAAGATTGCTCACATGTACATGTCCTGTTTATTTATTACTGAATTACAAGTGCATTTATTTAAGCTTTTTCATGATCTTCTTTCCTTTGAAAATATCATTTGTATAATTAAGTCATTGTTTGGATTTTGGATAAGCTTTTGAAGAAAAACCATAATCTAAGAATTTTTCCCCAGTCAAGCTGTTGACAGCAAAGTCATCCGTTGTTACTTTTTTTTTTGGTAAGCTAATGTTTTGCAGTTCATGACATACTTCAAGAAAGAACCTACCTATTATGTTGTAACAACTGTTCTTCAATTTGAACCCATCACCTCTTTTGATTTGGTAATGGAGTTGGAGATTTTCAGTACAGATTTTTTTGACAAATGACAACTTATTGGTTTAGAAACAAATTAGATGTTTTGTCAATCATACTTGAATTTGGATTAAACTAGATTTATTTATTGAATATGCACTTCTCTGTTTAGAAGATGGTTAAAATATTCAAGAAATTGATTCATATATAGGTCCGGAGATTGCCAGTTGGAGATGGGATTTGGATAGCGCGCCATAAAACTCTTGGCAGTGAATATGTGTTGGATTTTATTGTTGAGAGGAAAAAAATTGATGATTTACGCAGTTCAATTAGGGATAACCGCTACAAGGATCAGAAGTTAAGACTCGTGGTAATTATTCCTTCTACATAGTTATGACTGTTTTTTGACACTATGATTGTTTGAACAAGTTAATGTTCTGCAGTTGCTTCAAAAAATAAAAGTTAATGTTCTGCAGCATTTTTTCCTGTTCTGAAGAAAATAGAGTGTTGCGTGTTTGGTTTTAGAATTTTGTTAAACATATCCAATGGCATCTTCACTAGGACTTCCTATCCGTTTTTGGTATGATGTTGATGAATCTCATCTCCAATACTAAAAAAAAAAAAACAGCATAAACTAAAATTAAGTTGTATCAATCACTCTTCTGTTCATGAACTAGAGCATTGTATTGTGATTCAATGTCAGCGGTGGCTAAGAATATGGCATATTTGCTATAAAGACCTTGCACATTGTTTGCTCTTTGCAGGTTGAAATGTTTATTTTATTTTTCTTGCTCAGTTATAAAATTTTATACATGCTATACTGATGTCACTTCTCCAACCCCCCATTTCTAAATTCATATGGACATTGTAGAGGTGTGGGCTGAGGAAGCTGATATATCTTGTTGAAGGTGATCCAAATTCTTCCGAAGCTGCTGAAAGCATAAAAACAGCGTAAGTACATTTCTTCATTAAATCTTTTGAAAGTATCAATTCTGACATTTGATTGGAGCAAATGAGCAACTTTTTAATAATGAAATTTCTTGTAACATGTTTTGATTAAATGACAGATGTTAGTAGTTATTTTGTTATTGGGGGGAGTTGATTCCATTCCATCATGACCCCTTTATCATTCCAACCCCAGTGTTCCTCTCCCAAACAAGCAAGCCACCTTAATAAGGGGATATGGTTCTATGACCCCTTTATTAAATGATCTTGTTTGTTGTTCTTGTTGTGGTGGTGGATATTGTTCTTATGTTTTGTTGTGATACTTTCTTGCATTTGGATTCTGAACCAGTGAGAAGACTATGGCACTATGGGTTACTAATTTTTGCTTGAACTAAGCTTCCGTCTGGATGAAATTAAAACTGTTACCGTGTTTGTCATAGACGCTTATCTTTAAAAAAAAAATATACATTTAGATTTTCTCGATAAGTCAAAGTTATGCTAAATTTATGGTTATTTATTCTGGCCTTGTGCAGCTGTTTTACAACAGAGATTCTGGAGGGATTTGACGTACAGAGAACAAGTGGTTTAGGTGATACCCTAAGGAAGTATGGCCATCTTACCCAAGCAATTTACCAATATTACAAGTCAGAATTTTTTGAAGACAATAAGAAATACTCTGCGATATGTCCTCCGTATGATGAATTTGTTAGAAGGTGTCAAGACCTCGAAAAAATGACAGTTAGTGATGTATTTGCCATCCAACTTATGCAGGTACTAATAATTTTAAAACTAATTTTGAACTGTTTTCTTGTAATTTTTTTTATTTGTTTTGCCAGTATGTTTTTTGTCCTTAAGCCTATGTTTTGCATAAAGAGCTGCATCTTCTTAATAAATTGGATGAGTAACTAATTCCGCTATCAACTTGTTATCCTATATATATATTGATTAAATGATTTCCATTTAAACTTATTTTGAAACTCAAATGCAGGCCCCACAAGTTACAGAGGAGATTGCCATGGCTGTGTTGGATTTGTATCCCACACTTCTGTCTCTTGCCCGTGCCTATTCACTACTTGTGAGTCCTCATTCCTTTCTCCTATGTATATTGGGCAATAACACTAGTATATTGGGACCCTAGTTTTAGATTGTCTTGAGAATCTTTATCATTAAACTGATGCTCCCTCTTACCCCTCTAAGTTTACCCACTGCAATTGTTTGTTTTTGATTAGGACGGTGATTCTTGCGCCCAAGAGCAGATGCTTCAAAGACAAAGTAATAATGCGATCAATGCAGCTGCTAGTAGGAACATTTTCCAGCTTGTTTGGGGTAGCTGACATGTATTTCCTCCTCAAACTTGAGTTTTTGGATGGGAATTCACTAAGCAAGGGTGAATACCATTTTTTTTTCTCACTTTAGTAAGTTCTCTTTAGCGTATGTGTATGTAAAATTATTGTTAGTTTATATTATAACAAAGTTTTAGTTAAGTGGTCATCTGTATATTTTGTAAAGCAAAATCCTGTACAACACCAATCAGAGTATTTTACATACGGATTAGGATCAATTACATGAATCAAATGATAGGATGTCATAATTGTCTTATCATACAAAAGAAGGTTTAGAATTAATATTTGGTGAAATGTGCATTTAGGCTTCAAACTGACAACCTTAGTGGAATCATTCCTATATGAGGCGATTTTGTGTATGTCCGAGTTCGATTCCGAGTCTCCTCACTTTCCCCTCTCTATGCGCGCGCGCGTTAGTCTAAGTATGTGTTAGCCACTAAGCCAACAACAAAAAAAGGAAAATTCCTATATGAGCTTTATGTGATTTCATAATTGATCAATTTCAGTTTCTTTTAATGAATGTAAATCACTTTTGAACCTTTTTATTTATTTTTGGCGTATTTGCTTAAGTTTCTGAAAAATGAATAAGAATTTTTAAGAATTATATTTGATTATTTTAAAAGTTATCGAGTGGTTTTTAAAAAGCATTTTTGCTGACGTTTTTCAAAATTAATGATAAAAAAATGTTAGTGTTATATTTGTGGTAGGTTGTGGTTGAGAAATTGAGAATAGAACCTTCAACATACATATTTAATTTTTTAACTTTGACTTTTCATTTTTTTAAAAATAATTTAGTATTTGTTAATTCAAAATAATAAAAAATGTATATACTTGTTCAAAAAAATAAAAAAATAAATGTATATAGTAATTAAAATAGAGCTTATTATTTAGGGACACTTGTTTTTGGTGAAAAGGGACACTTTTTTTTTACTAAAGGAACTTAGTAAAGTAAATAGAAATTAAAGTTTTATGAAAAAGAAAAGAAATTGAACTAGTAATATTAAGTAGGTGTAAAGTAAGAGTGTATGTTTTTTCTTTTCCCTCATTCTATAATTGTTTTTGCACATTGTATTATATTTGTGGTTGTAACTCAACAAGTTTTGCTCCCTGCTGGAATAGAAACAGGAATATGAAATTTCACAAAAAAAAAAAGAAAAGAGAAAACATTATTACTATCTTCGGAAAGACATCAAATGATTTTATATTTATGTAAATGATCATTTCATTGAGGTGATCTATATGATGTAAGTTTTCAAACGAATAATTAGTTTTGTAAATCTCTCCCCATTTCTTCCACTCTTCCCCTCTCTCTTTTTCAGTGGAACTAAACATACCTATAATACTAAATGAGTTCTATTCATAAAACACAACAAAATTTTAGTAACTTATATTACAAACATATAATATATAATATATCAAGAGTCTAAATAATGAATCATCAACATAAAGTTAAGTGCAATACTTGTGTGAAAGTCTTACTCACGGAATATTTATATAACTTTTGTATGTCTACTAGGATATGACTTATTAAAACTTTAATACAGTACGAAAATCCAATAAAAAAGTTAAGTTTTATGATGCAAAAACTATGTTTTTGTTTTTTGACTCTAATGATCTAAACTATGTATAATATTGAAAGATTGATAAAGAGAGAGTACAACTTCAATGAATTATACCATATGTCTAAGCAGAAAGCTACAAACAAGGAAATATCAATAGAATGCCATACATAGGACTTAGGATAACAGCATAGGTCTTAACAAGAATACTTCCCTAACGAAATGGTCAAATACTTTTTTGGTTGCTCAGTCTTGAGTCTCAATCTTTCCCTTGAAAAATTCTGCATAAGAATTCACGTCTTTCATTTTTCAGGACTTAAACATACACTATAGAACACTAACCATAATCAATTATTTAATGCTAAATGCAAAAAATTATAATTTTGCATGGAACAATGCAATTTGCATGTGTTTGTTGATACAAATGGAAGAGGTTTGGGTTCCTTAAACCTATGATATTGAATATATTGAGTATATGTATTAAAAAAAATGGAGATACCTAGATTGAAAAAAACAAGGTTGGTTTCAGTTTTTGTTATTGAATAAAATAAGTATTTTATTTCTTTGATTGAGTTCTAATAACTAGGATTTAGGTTTCTACATTCACATAATGAAACCGTCATTTTAAACCGTTAGATGAAAAATCCGACCGTGAAATTCCAACTTTGTATTTTACACCCGATTTTCCAAAGTCAAAACATGAAACATGTCTTATTTGAATTCAACGATCAAGATTGTGTGACTGTCAAATACATAATTATGTGACTAATATTAAACAACATAATCCAATTGATTGAACTTAAGAGTTCCTTAAAGATCTAATCTATAATAAAGTTGATGTCTATGAGAGAATGCAGTACTTGTTACAAAATTTTGGCATGATAGTACTTGTTTCCTTCCTCTACCTTGGTTATCACTATTAGATAATATATAATTCCAAAATGCTCTAACTAATGACCAATGATAATGTACCTAGAATGAAGCTTATTCTTAGCAAGTTGATTAGTATTCCAAGACATTACTTAGAAGAATATTATTTGTTCCATAGAGTGTGTAAACACTTCCTATGTGAGACAATATACATATAAAACATCACATCCCTAAGTTTAGGAGCTACCCTTCAGATGAATCCAATATTATTTTGGAGGATCTTCCTAAGATTTTCCTTGCAATGCTCATCACCAACCTACTAAAAAACAGACAAAGTTCATGTGTTTGTTTATAAAGAGACAATTATGGGAGTAGTGAGGTGACAAAATCAACCATTTCTCTTGTCTATTGTGTTGAAATTTTCAAGACAAAGAGCTTCAATGCAGCTAACTTTTGTCTATAAAAACATCACATACAAAAACTGTAGAGCTTTACATTTAGCAGAGGAACATTAGGGACCTTTCTTTTGGTTGATCTTTGAGGCCTTTTGGGCCTTACAAGATTAGTCTGTTGTTGATAATTTGAAGTTGGAGGTGTGGTTAATCAGTTCTTCAAGGTAAACTCATGGATTCAGGTAATAAATAATATTCTTGACCACAATTTTCTTTTGCTTTATCCTTTAAAAAATTCAAGGCGAAAGACAGACAGGAATTTTGTTGTCAGCTCAAACTTAATTAGTGTGTGTTAGGGTTAAGGAAAATAAGAAAACTACTTGGTATTGCGAGGACTCGGGCACAAATGAAATAGGAGATAAGTGATTCAGCAATTTTCACAAATTAATTTGGTGACGGATGTTGGAGACGGATTACTTCCGTGTCTAACAATAAATTGCTTATTGTTGACCAGTTAAACATGGATAAACAGACTAAGTATATTGTTGACCAGATAATTTTGTCTCTAATTCCGTCTGGAATAGAGACGGAAAAATTTCCGTCGATATTTCACTTTTTCCTAGTAGTTCCCCCGGGGGTTGGCCTGATGGTGTACGACTTGAGACTCAGTAGTGTGCACCTTTCTAAGTCTCAGGTTCAAATCCTCCACATCTTTTATTCTCTTTAAATAATTGATTGTTCAATAGTATAGTTAATACTTGAGTCCTTCAAAAACTGAAAACAAGAATTCAAAGCTAACATAGGGAGAAGTGTGAAAATTTTGTCAGTAAATACAGTAAACTTAAGTCATCATCAAAGTACAAAACTAAGCACATAAGACACAGTTGCTTCAATTATAGACATCAATACTGTATCGGAAAAAATCTATAAAGATAACCACACAGTATGTAGATACATGATAACAATAATTTCTAGGGTGAAATTTCTAGCCACTAGGCTACTTGACAAAAAAAAAAAAAAATAGATACATGATAAGAATTTTTATTTTTTTTAAAAAATGATGGTATGCATGATGCATCAATGCAACAGAACTCATCTCAACTACGTTGGCACCACTCTGCGAGAGTCTACCTATTTTATCAGCACACACATTTCTTTCCCTATAAAGTTGATTAATTACTCTAGGAGAGGTATCCAAATTTCCAACATTATTAATGTATATCGTTTTTTCGTTTCTTTTTTCAGCTAACTTATTTTACAGTCATTACATTAGAGTTTGATAAAAGAACAGAATAATTATCCTTTGTGAGAAAATATATTCTAGAAAGAGTCATTGTCTAATGGAAAATGACCTTTGGTTGTTTTTTTCTTCATCCATATTGATCTTATGGATTAGGTTCGCCGTATCAGTGGCTAAGGGAGTTAAGATGTGACTCTAATAGCTCAAATCCAATAAGCCTTCTTATTGAGTGTGCAAAATGTGTTGCATCTGGAAGCATAAAAAATGCAGATATTGGACTTGAGTATATTTCTCAGATTTCATCACCTTATGGTAGTGCCGTGCAAAGAGTGGTCACTTATTTCAGTGAAGCACTTGGATACAAGATAGTCCAACATTTACCTGGTGTATACAAAGCTCTCAATTCCTCGAAAACTTCATTGTCTTCAGACGATATCCTTGTTCAGAAATACTTCTATGACCTCTGTCCCTTTTTGAAGTTTTCATACCTGATAACAAACCAAGCAATTGTCGAATCAATGGAAAGTGAAAAAGTTGTTCATATTATTGATCTCCATTGTTCCGAGCCAGCACAATGGATAAATCTTATACAAACTTTAAAGAAACGTCATGGAGGTCCGCCTCATCTCAAAATTACAGGCATTCATGAAAAGAAGGAGGTATTGGACCAAATGAGCTTTCATTTGACAACTGAAGCCGGAAATTTGGATTTTCCTTTACAGTTCAATCCAATTGTTAGCAAACTCGAAGATGTTGATTTCGAAAACTTGCCTGTCAAGACAGGAGATGCTGTTGCAATTACTTCTGCTCTTCAGCTGCATTCTCTCCTTGCAACCGATGATGAAATGGTTGGGAAGATCTCGCCAGCAGGACCATCCTCTATCAATCTGCAGAGAGCAGGACAGATGGGTCAGAGGACTTTCGCAGAGTGGCTTGAAAGAGATATGATCAATGCATATATCTCGAGTCCCGATTCATCATTATCACCTCTTTTTTTAGGTGCTTCACCTAAGATGGGGATCTTTCTTAACGCCATGCGGAAACTAAAACCGAAACTTTTAGTGATTACTGAACAGGAATCAAATCTAAACGGATGTAATTTAATGGAGAGAATTGACCGAGCGTTGTACTTTTACACTTCACTTTTTGACTGCTTGGACTCAACTGTTACGAGAACATCAGTGGAGAGACTAAAACTTGAAAGCATGCTTCTTGGAGAGCAAATAAAGAACATCATTACTTGTGAAGGAGTTGATAGAAAGGAGAGGCATGAGAAGGTTGAGAAATGGATTAGAAGGCTTGAAATGGCTGGATTTGAGAAGGTACCTTTGAGTTACAATGGGAGGATAGAAGCAACAAGTCTATTGCAGCGTTATAGTCATAAATACAAGTTTAAAGAAGAGAATGATTGTTTGCTTATATGTTGGAGTGATAGACCACTCTTTTCTGTGTCGGCATGGAGTTTTAGGAGATGAACATTCATATATATGCTGGAATAAGAAAGTCACTTTGCACTGTTACATTATTTTGCCATGAATTTCAAGATATATGAAGAGAAATAATCAACAAGACATGAGTTTTAGGAGATTAATGGGTTTTTTACTTTTACATTTTTTTTCTTTCCTATGTTTTAATATTTGTTGTATAGATTTTATATTTTTTTTAACTGATTTCTGAAGTGTTTCAAAGAAGTAATATGATACTGTTAGTACTCTCTGGTTGGTTTAAGAAATTTCTGTTGTTTTTTAGTATTTTATGTTGCCTATTTAATGTCCTACCTTTGTACATAGAGCTCTCAATTCCTAAAAATCATCACAGTTTTCAGAAGATATCGCCGTTTATATGATGGGATACTGGGGCTGTGCAAACCTCTGGTATGCCCTCATCAGGTGATGGCTTCACTTTATCTTAGATAATGGTTACATTTCAAGTTCAGGTAATGGCTCCATTTGTACTTCACTCGACAGCATGAGCATGTCTGGTACAAATTCTGCCATAGAAGGTGCAAGATCAAATCCTAGCTTCCTTCATTTTCCGATTACAGAAAAGCTTTTAACACAACCTTATTTGAAAGAAGCCTTCACAAGTCACAACCTTCTAATCGAAACAATTAGAGGCAAGAATATTAAAGAAAACTAAAGATGTGTTATATAATTTCTGTCAAGACCATTTTGTTTACACAAGCATATTAGATGTAGTAGCATGTTGTTGAAGTTTATAAGAAACAGGAATTGAACCTGGTTTTCAGAACACATAGTTTATAAGAATTGAAACTGAAAATGGATTTTTATTACTGAATAGAGACTGATTACAACAACAGAATTACAGAAAAATAGAGAGAAGAAAAGGATTTGAGTTTAATGCGACCGTTTACATTGGCTCCCCTACCAATGTTAACATGGTGTGTTGCTGATAAGTATGTTACAACAACAAACCGGTTCCAAAAACTAAAGATTAAAGAAACAATAAAAGCAGATAATGAACACAGTGTTTGATAACGAAGTTCAGCCAATATTGCTTACGTCTCCGACTGCAGAGCAGCTGCAGTTCCTTTGTATTTACAACATCACACCTAAACCAAACCTCAAGTCACCACTCCACATAAAACGTTTGGGCTTGGTACAAGGAATATGAGCTCAATTGACCCTGCCCACTTAACAGGTTCCTTTGAGCGATGCTCTACAATAGCTGACAAACATGGTTCCTTTGAATCAAATCTTGATCTTTGCCCTCTTTGAAATTGTAGTTTCTTCATCATCATCATCTACTGAGATTTTCCTCCTATTCTTCTGCCTCTTTTCTTTTCAGCACCCTGCATCCAGATATTTCGCAATTATTAAGTATGTTCCAGATTCTCATTCAATCGGGACAAATCCAAAACCATAAGTTTCATAATACCACACTGTCTAGTTCATCAAACTACATTCATGATCTCATTTTTTTTATGACATATAAGCAGAATTGTTATTACAGATTTGTATGTATGGAAAATATAATTTTAGCATTAAGATAGAAGAAACACAAAATAGATTAATCTTCATTAAGTTTATAAAAAGACAACTAAACAAATCTACAATTGTCTCAGAAAACACAAACACAACGGAGTATGTCAAAATCTTCGACAGTGGTTTTTTCTCGAGTGGGATGCCAATGAATCCACTGAAATTCCTTTTGACAACAAAGTGGCATGACATTCAATTTTTGTTTTATGTTAACAATTATAAAGGAAAAAAATATATATGAAAATGAGAGTAAAAGGCCAAATCGTCACCTGGTAATTGGTTGATCCAAGCTGTCTTCCTGCTTTATTTCTGGAAAAGAAAAGGGGACACAAAATAAAGTGAGACCGAGAAGAATAACAAAGAAGAATTGTACTTTTTATTGGAATTGAAAAACACAATTTTTAGAAAACCATTCATTTTGGCAGAGATGGAAATATTATTCAGAAAAAAGAATAACAAGGAAACACAAAAGAATTCAATTTCAAAAAATAAATGAAGGTGCAAAAGGATGATTAAAAAACAAAAAATTAAAATAAAATCTTACAATGAAGCTAAATAATGTTACAATGAAGCTAGCTACCCAACAAACTGAAAATGATAGTAAAAAATTGGTCGATTGAAGCTAGCTAGCTACCCAACAAAAATGGTAGGAACGACAAAATTGTTGAGATACAGTTGTGAGTGTTCAACATCAAATAGAGAGTCAAAATAAATAAATAAATAAATTAAGAGAAAATGAACACATGGGTTGGTTGTACTTGCCTGAGGCCACATCCCATTCGTACTGCTCCATACGGCCACATTCCATTCGTACTGCTCCATGCGGTCAATATACACTTGAGGGATGTGACTAATTGTATCCCAACGCTCTCCTCCCTCCTTTTTGTACTTCTCCCTAATTAATGGACATTCTTTAATCCACAAATTAATAAGGGAGCTTAGTTGTAGACCCTCCTATGGCAAGCTCTCAAGACTAGGGCAGTTTCTAATAGATAGTTCTATGAGAGAATTGAGGTGGAGAAAACCCTTGTTGTTCATTATTCTTAGCTTTGAACAATTTCTCAGATAAAGCCTTACAAGAGTTGGTGGCAGCAGATTCTCCTCTGGGAAGGACTCCACGTTTTCAAACTCAGCATCCTTAACACTGAAAACATTCAAAGAATTGAGTTGGAACAAACCCCACTCCTCTCTCGAACCAATCAGTTTTGGGCAATTCTCTATGTTAAGTTGTATCAAGTTGGAAGGCAAACCTCCACTTGGAAATGATTCCAGCTGTGGGCAATCGTACAAATAGAGAGATTGAAGATTGGTGAACAGATGTAGTGAAAAAGGCAAGGAGGAGGAGTGACACTCTTTTATTTCAAGGTTACGAAGAGAATTATAGCAAAGCAGATCTAAAGAGGGATGTTTTACAAAGCCTCTTAAATCAATCGCCAACCGTTCAAGAACGGTACACTTTACTAAATTTTGCTCATCGGAGAACTCGACGTACCGATTTCTGTAAAGGACAAACTTTTTCAAGCTGGTCGGCAATTCCTTTACCAAAATCCGATCACATCTATCTAGAACTAACTCTATCATACTATCACCCTTAGGAATTGATGCTTCCAACATTTCACAATCACAAATTATCAATTTTTGTAAAGAAGGAAGGTGTTGAGGCAGTGGGGCCCTTTTCAATTTGGAACATTTTTCTATAGAAACCTCTTTAAGCAAAGGAGATCCTTCAAGACATAGCCATTCCTCCAACTTGTTGCAACCTCTTATCTCAAATTTTTGTAAAGAAGGAAGGTGTTGAGGCGGAATCCTTTTCAAATCTGGACATCCTCTTATATAAAGCTCTTTAAGCAAAGGAGATCCTTCAAGACATAAACATTCCTCCAACTTGTTGCAACCTCTTATCTCAAATTTTTGTAAAGAAGGAAGGTGTTGAGGCGGAATCCTTTTCAATTCTGGACATTCTCTTATATAAAGCTCTTTAAGCAAAGGAAACCCTTCAAGACATGACAATTCCTCCCAATTGTCCATCCCATAAAATTCCAAAACTTCAAGGGACCTGAACGAAAGACTTGTTGAATTACTGTCGTAAAACTCTTCGCCGATGATCTTTATTCCATCACAATGTGAAATGGAACGATACTTGAGACAAGGAAGCTGACCAAATGGCGGCAACTGTGAACATAATCTACATCTCTTCAGTTTAAGAGATACTAAGTTGGGTAAATGACAATCCCTTAGCCAATTTGGAAAGTTGTCGCCATTGTAGTTTTCAATGTTGAGTTTCTTCAAGTTACTATTTGGTTCAAGAGCCTCCAACACAGACACAGTGCTTTCAACTATTGAGTCATCCATTTCTTCTCTTCCGCCATCAAACACCATATATAATTCTTCTAAATACTTCTTATCTTTCAAATTGGCTTTTGCAGCATCTACATGATCAATAACATTACCCAAGCCTGTAATTTTAATTGTTCCATGAAGATTGTTCATATTTGCTAATTCTTTAATACCAGATCCGTTCTGCTCTTCCACTATAAAATAATTCAATGTGTGAAGATTGTTTAGCTTTCCTATATTCTTTGGCATCTTCTTAAAACCAAAAGGAAGTTCAAGATGACGTAAATTGATGAGCTTGGAAAAATTTGAAGGGAGCTCTGTCAACTCACACCATTGCAACAAGAGTGTTTGCAAATTATACAACATACAAATGGTATCAGGTAAGCTTTTAATCCGTGTGTCAGAAAGGTCTAGATAACGTAAAAGTTTTAAATTGCCTATCTCATCAACTAGCTCTGACAGACCACAACCATGATAACCTCTAAATGATAACATCCGCAAACATGTTAGTCTTGAAAACAGATCACGTTGCACATTGTTGCTTATCAACATAACATTGTCTCCTTTTAGTATTAGACTACGTAGCCCCTTAACTTCACATATTTGCTCTAGTAATTTATCAACACAATTTAATTCAAGAGAGCACCAAATGTGACGTGTACATTTAAGGTTACCTTCCACCCAAGCACTATCTATTTTCTTACAAAATTCTCCTGACACTGATTTTGCTAAATCATTGACAAGATCATGCATGAAAAAGTAGTGCTCTTGTGTAAAAGATTTTGTATGATGTGATTGTTGCAAAAATGAAATTGACTCAAGATCGCTGAAAATTTCACTACCAAACTCTTCTTCACTGTTGTATGCTTCGCAACACTTCAGCAAACCTTCTGCCATCCAATAACCGATTAATTCACCTTTGCCAAACTCATAACCTTTGGGAATTATAGAACAATAAGCAAAACAACGCTTATGATTGGAAGGGAGATTATGATAACTCAATCTCAGCACTGGGTTAATGTTGACCCCGTCTGGTAATCGCCACATATCAGTCTCCAATATCTTAGTCCATTCAGGTACAGAGAATTTTCTTCGCAAGAGTTGGCCCAATGTTTTTACAGCTAAAGGCAACCCACCACACTTGTTGACTATTTTCTTGCCAATTGATTCAAGTTCTGGATTTTCGCACTTATTCCTGCCATGAAATGCATGTGTCTCAAATAATCTCCAACAATCGCTTTTGTCCAATTGTTGTAAATCAAATAACTTCGAATTCAGGACATTCCCTACCTTCTTTTCACGTGTTGTCACGATAATCTTACTTCCAGAAGATCCATGATTAAACGGAAGTAGTAAGTCCTCCCAACAGGCAGCATTCACGTTCCAGATATCATCTAAAACAATCAAGAATTTCTTTCCCGTTAGTTCTTGCTGAAGTTGTTGATGAAGTAGACTCAAGTTTTCACCATTTGCAGAAAACTTAAATGATTCGAGAATTGCTTTGGTGAGTCCAACAACATCAAAAGATTCTGAAACATAGACCCATGCTTGAAGTTGAAAATGCTCCTTTATCTTCTTGTCATTGCACACAAGCTTAGCAAGGGTGGTTTTCCCCATCCCTCCTAAACCAACTATGCTGATTATTGGAACTTTGTTGCCACTGTCATTGCCTTCAAGTAAAAGTTTGATAAGTTCTTCCTTCTGAACTTCTCTACCATATATGGTTGACTCATCGACAAGAGCTGTAGTTGACAATGTTTTTGAAGGTTTCCAACTGACTAAGCCTTCTTTACTAGCACAAGGACCATCTTCCAATCCCAAATCTTTCTTTTGATCTGCAAGTAATTGGAGATTCTCCAGTACTTGATTGATCCTAGATTCAAATGGATTTGGAGTTAAAGATGACCACATGCCAGATATAAAATTGGTAACAGGTTCAGATTCAGCATTCATCTTATTCAGCATTGCATCAGTAGCAATCTCATCCAAAATTTGGTCTGCATCATAAAGAACATGTTTAAGTTCATCAAGCCATTTCTTCACATGTGTGTTTTGGTACTGCTTTATCTCTGCTTCTTCCAAGACATGGTTGATAGAATTGAGTTTAATATCAAGTTCTTTGACGAGATCATCAAGTTTATTACCACCAAAGTAGTATCTGATATCAACTGAAGCCAACTTATCAAAAATGACTTGAAAGGAAGAAGAAAGAAATGCCCCAGCAACCAACTCTGCCATGATATTGAATCTGAAGCACAAGTCTTAAAGCCTGCAAGATGGAAATGTGTTATTTATGTCAAGTAACATTAAATGAACTTTAATAGTAACATATAACTCTATTAATAATAATAATAATAATAATAATAATAATAATAATCCTTTATTACAATTACATTAATTGTATGCTATTTTTTATAGTAGTAATTTTAATGGGGACTTATATTTTCTAATCATATAGTAACATCCGTGTCTATTTTTTTATATTTTCTATGCGGAAATTTTTACTTATGAAAAATCTCAAGAGAGTCTTATATTTAAAGACGAAGATAGTAATTTCTACGATCATGACCTATATTTCTACTCATATAATAATATACATGTCTATTTTTTTATAATCTCTACGTGTATCTATATTTTTATTCTGTGCGTATCTATATTTTTACTCTTATAATAATATGTGTGCCTACTTTTTTTATAATTTCTACGCGGACCTATATAGTTCTACTCATATAATACACGTGCCTATTTTTTTATAATTTATGTACGGACTTGTATTTTTACTCATATATTAATACGCAGGTGCCTACTTCTTATCTCATGGATATGATAGATGTTTGACATTGATACATAAAAGAAATTATTTTAAAAACAGATGAATTAAATAAAAGAAATTTATATTTTTTTACCTTACAATTTTTGATTTTTTTTAACGGCCATAAGGTATTCAAACTACGGGAACTATTCAGGATATTTCAAAAAAGACATTTATTTATAAATTTAAAATAACTATTATACACAGGAAAACAAGTTGTTGCTGATAAAAATTTAAATAAGTACTATACATGGTGAACAAATTTTTGCGGATAAAAAAATTTAAATAACTAATATATCAATTTTTTAATTATAAACAATTTTTTTTTCATCAAACATGTGAACTTTATTATTTAGTAATATTTATAATTCAAATAAACACGCAATAAAAAATACAAGATATATATTTCTCAAAAACAATGCTTAAAATAATTGCAAGCTAGTAGAAATCCATATTACTACTCGATTTATACATATCCATTAGAATTATCAAAAATTGGATGGATTTTCAAAAGAAATTGGATGTGGCACTCTATAAAAAAAGTTTTGATCTCTATTAAAACTTTTTCATATTTCATATAATAGAGTTACTCTAATAATAAATAATAAGCAATAATAATATATTAAAAAAAAAACTAACACAATTTATTGTTGTTTAATTGAGACAAAAATGAATTGCAAGCAATGAAAGGTGGAACGATGCATCATGTTATTGTTTTATTAATTGCATTGCAATATATTATTAAAATATATATTGTATGTTACAATTCCCTATTAATGCAATTGAAAACAAAGAATTCTTGGAGACACTAATATTGAATATGTAAATTTAGCTAATTATCAAACACAAGCTCTATATAAAGTTAACCCAAAAGCTAATTATCACCACCATATTGAATATGTAAATTTACATTGTTGAAGTCTAGCTTCTATGTTTTAACAAAATTTTAATTTATCTATCTCATGGCAAAAACTCTATGGTTTCTTTGTCTAACATCTCCATGAGAAAAAGTTATGCATCTTCACCTTCCATACGATAAAGTTACACATTATAGTGTCTTGAATTGATTTAAAAGCTATCGTGTGCATATATATAGTTACATCATAAGTATATTGGTTTTTGTCTTTGGTAGGTGATAGTGTCTAACCTCTTAGAATATCAGGTATGTCTACATGTGATTGATTAAGAAATTGATATACATATATGTGATAGTTGCCTATTAATATGTTTGTAAATTGGAATTTTTCTACTACTCTGAGTTTAGAACATCTCTAATCATTTTTTATATTTCTTTTTTAGGTTGGATATTTTTTTAAATATCAACCGGTGTTTTGTTCGATGATTAATTAAACTTTGAGTTGAATCGATTAATATGAATATGACTATTTTTTCATGTGAAGGATGAGAACAGGATAAAACATACTTCTATTTTTGCTTACGTTGCATCCTTGCTCCTTATAAAGCCTATGAAATGACACATCATGTAAGGATGTGTATTTAACTCTAATGGGAGTTTGTAAACCATCATTTTTTTTAATTCATATAATGTTTGTAATTAGACAACTTTTCTTTTTCATTTATTATTTTATTAGTCTAATGTTTTAGCTTATTTGTTTCTTATTTTCTTTTTCATTTATTATTTTATATAAGGTAGAAGATTTGTATAAAAAATTGTTGATTAATAGGAATATAATTAATTTTTTTCATGTGAATAAGTTGAAGAGGATAAAAGAGACTTCTATTTATTGATTTTGAAGTGCCTTAAAATTTATATAGTAGATCGAGGGTATATTGATGTTGGAGGCATTCAATTAAAAGAGGACAATCCAAATAATTTAGAAATATAAATATGTGTCTCATTTTTAAATATTATATTGTCTACAATGTGTAAGTGATCTACTTGATCTCAATCAAGAGAAATATAGAAACAAAAACAAAGTAGAAATTAAAATAATTTTTTTTTTTTAGTTGACACTCAAGTCATGCGGTTCTTATAATTGTAATACATGCAAGAAGTATATTGATTCAACTTGACTTAGAGGTTGTCCAAATATATAATCTTCATGCATTTATCGTATAACATTTGCCTAATTCTGGATGGTTCAATATGAATATATATGAATTTTAATAGACGGTCTTATTTTAATCTACGCATGTCATCTTATTCTTACAACCATAAAATGAATCGATGAAAAGAATTGTGCTAAATACTTTTTCCTCCCACTTAGAATTGTACTAAAAACTTTCTAAATTAAATTAAAAAAAGACAAAAATTATTAAATAAAAATTGTTGATGCTCATTTGTCAAAATAAATTTTAGAAATTATTAAAACCGTAGATGTTAAAATATATTTACATATATTTAGAAAATATAATCACACATATATTTAAACATATTTACACACAACTAAAATTCATCAATAATTCAAAAATTATTAATTTAATTTACATAATAATATAATTTTTTGGATAAATTAAGTACATATTCTAAAATATTATTTACGTTACGGCTGAAAATAAAATAGTGGAATATTTATAAGAATAAGATGACATTTCTTTAAGCAAATAAGAAGATGACACATGTTAAATCTTAAATTCATCTATAAGACTTTCTTTACCTTAACCAAATAACTAAACCTAAATTCAAATATATAAAATCTTCGTCCAAACTTATATATTAACAACAACAAATATTCGAGTTTATATAATATAATAAGAAAAAATAAAATAAATGTTCAAGAAAATATTAAATAAGAGGGACAAAAACTAACAATAATTTTGAAGAGACACAAACCTCGCCAAGTAAAAGAAAAACAAACCAAAAACAAAAGGACCAAGCAAAAATAAATGTGAACCAAACAATAGACTAAAAAATTGGGACTAATAAAGTTGGAATAAAATTTCACTAAGTGAATAAGTGAGAATAAACTCCAAGAGAACGAGAGATGAGTAAGTAGATAAGCTATTTGGAACCTTAAATTGTATAGAACGTAGTAAGCAAATACATTATTTGATACATAATTTTCAAAAAATGAGATCACGTGGAACAAATAGGCAAAACCACCATATATGAATCATATTCTATAATCAAAACTTATTTTAACATTTCTCATGAGCAATATTGTCTACAAGTATAATTAGGTATGCCTCCAACTCTTATTGAAAATAATAAAATAAGGAATACATCAAAAATAAAAAACAAAGTGACATTTGACTATAAAATTGCAACTCATATAAAGAAAACTAAAATCTTATATGATTACACTAATAAAATAAAAAATGATACATCCTTTCAAACTTATGAAATATTATAAAAGATCTATTACATTAAAATATAAACAAACTACGATATAAATTAATAAAAAATCTAATATTTCTAAACAACTTTTTTTTTTTTACTCATATACTAATATTAAACATAATCATATTTTAAAATAATATATATTATTTAACTATATGTGATTATAGTTTTCACAATGATTATTTTTTTATTTATAAAAATATTTTAATTATATATTTTAATCGAACCCGTGCAACGCACGGGTTTATTCCTAGTTTTTTATAGTAGTAATTTTAATGGGGACTTATATTTTCTAATCATATAGTAACATCCGTGTCTATTTTTTTATATTTTCTATGCGGAAATTTTTACTTATGAAAAATCTCAAGAGAGTCTTATATTTAAAGACGAAGATAGTAATTTCTACAATCATGACCTATATTTCTACTCATATAATAATATACATGTCTATTTTTTTATAATCTCTACGTGTATCTATATTTTTATTCTGTGCGTATCTATATTTTTACTCTTATAATAATATGTGTGCCTACTTTTTTTATAATTTCTACGCGGACCTATATAGTTCTACTCATATAATACACGTGCCTATTTTTTTATAATTTATGTAGGGACTTGTATTTTTACTCATATATTAATACGCAGGTGCCTACTTCTTATCTCATGGATATGATAGATGTTTGACATTGATACATAAAAGAAATTATTTTAAAAACAGATGAATTAAATAAAAGAAATTTATATTTTTTTACCTTACAATTTTTGATTTTTTTAACGGCCATAAGGTATTCAAACTACGGGAACTATTCAGGATATTTCAAAAAAGACATTTATTTATAAATTTAAAATAACTATTATACACAGGAAAACAAGTTGTTGCTGATAAAAATTTAAATAAGTACTATACATGGTGAACAAATTTTTGCGGATAAAAAAATTTAAATAACTAATATATCAATTTTTTAATTATTAAACAATTTTTTTTTCATCAAACATGTGAACTTTATTATTTAGTAATATTTATAATTCAAATAAACACGCAATAAAAAATACAAGATATATATTTCTCAAAAACAATGCTTAAAATAATTGCAAGCTAGTAGAAATCCATATTACTACTCCATTTATTTCAAAATGATAGAAAAATAGTTTGTGATCATACTATCAGATTAATCTTACCTTACTATATAATTATCTTACACGAACAACAATCTTTGCAGTGACAATAATTTTTTAACAGGACTAATTTCAAACTACACAATATCGTCCTACGATAAAAAAAAATCGCGACAACGCTGCGACCCGTGCGTACGCAGATATTATGCTAGTTTTAATAATAAATGTCAGATATTTATCGACAAACTCCTATTTTCCTTTCATTACAGTTTTTCTAAAAGAGTTAACCATAATATTAATAAGATAATATAATTGAAAAATAATAATTAATATGACATTAAAAATCGAAAGTAACTCTCATTTTTTAACAAGTTTATCTCTTGTTGTGGGACAAATAGCTTAACATACATAATTTGAAAGGTTAATTTTTGTTAACAAAGGAAGAGTAGAGATTACCTGAAAGTGTGAGAACAAACAAGCTGAGATCCTTGTCGGAAAAACACAAACTAAGATTTATTTGTAATATAAAATGTGAAAAATGAAATTTGAGTACCAACTACTACCAATGGAAAAAAGGATGGTATATGAGTAAAATGTGTTTAGTAATATTTAGAGAGAGAAATTACTTGAATTAATAAATTGTGTGGAACAAACAAAGAAACAAAGTGAAGCTGTAGAGAGATCTTTCAAAGATAGACTTAAAGGAAGCACAACAACCTATATATCAAAGATGAAGTTTCATATGGAAAATGAGTGATATGTTACGTACCTTACCTTTCTAGATCAACTCACTGACCCATATATTAACATACGTGTCTTTCCACACACCACACATAACGATCGCACCTTCCTATAGGGGTGTGCATGGTTTGGAAACCACACCACACCACATCTAATTGATGGTTTTGGTTCTAAACCAAAACCATTTCAATAACAAGCCGGATATTTTTTAAAACTAATTTGGATTTGATTATTAACCGGATCGAACCAATTTATAACCGGTTTGTAATAAAATTTAAGTTATTCACATGATCCAATTTTAAATAGGTTTTTTACTTAAACTAATTTCTTTTATTAGTTGATTTAAAAAAATAGATTTATTAATTATTTTAAAAACATAATTTTTCATTAATTTTATGATTGAATTGGTTTATAATCAACCCACAAAATAATTTTTTTAAACTCAAATTATTTTTTACATAGCCGAAAACTTGTTTTTTATATTGTTTTAAAAATATTTTTTATTATTTAAAAAAAGAGTAATTTTTAAAATTAAAAAATCTGATTTTTAAATACAAAAAAAAACTAATAAATAGGAAAAAAATTAAAATACTAAATTTTTGAAAAACTAAAAACATTAAAAACTGATTTTTTTATTATTTTTAAAATAATTATTAAAAATCTGATTTTTAAAATAAAATAATAATAAAATAGTATGGGTGGCTGGTGGTGGCCGGCCGCCGGAGCACCACCACCGGCCGCCGTGAAAGTCACCGGAGGTCCCCCGGAAAACCGCCGTCCGCCGTCGTGCCGGTCGGAGCACCGCCGCGCCGGCCGCCGGAGGTCGGCGTTGACCACCGGTCCTCCACCCCTCTTTTAATTAATTATTTTATTATATAATAAAGAATTTTAAAAAATTGAAGATTGGGCCTGAATTAGCTATTGGGCCTAAATTTTCAAAACAATTCCAAACCAAATTACAAAATGTGGTTATGGTTTATAATTGGTGTTTTTTTATTGGAGTGGTGTGGTTTTTTGTTTAAATGAATTTTGCAAACTAAAATTGAATATGGATTGGTTAGTAATTTGGTTAAGGATAGCCAAATTTTTTGCACACCCCGACCTTCCTATCACTTGCAAGGAAACTCTGGGAGTAACTTACAGTAAAATTATGTGTATTATATTATACATTTGGAAAATATTAACGAGAGCTCTATAACATTTTTTTTTTACCGTAACCTCTATGACATTTTTAAGTATCTTAAATATTAGGTTTTTGTGAAATTTTTATGAAAATGTATGAACTAACATGTCAAAAATTGAAATGGAATGTTTAAAGAGTGATCTAAGGAAACTCTTGTTAGCACGAACCTTGTATATTATAGGCCCGTTTGTATTAACTTATTTTTTAGTTTATGTAAATAAATAATTTTTTATGTATTATATTATAAGTTTCTCAAGGTAATTTATAATAAAATATCTTATAAAAATATAATTTTGTTAATGAGAATTTATGAATTAACATAAAACTTTATTTATTTGCATAAACTCTAAAATAAGTTAATTTAAACGAGCCATATATTTTCGAAATAGTCGAAATAAATGTCCCACAAATTAGCTTTGGCTTAATTAGTAAAATGGTCTCTTAAAGACATTTTTTATTTCAGATTGGTCCCTTAAATAAAAAAAAGTCTGAATAGGTCTCTTAAAGACGTCTCCGTTAAATTCGAGAAATGACGAAACTGCCCTTCCATTTGAAAATCTCACGTGCAGATTCTTATGTTGTGCCATTATATGTTTTTTAGGGATGGCAAAAAAACTCAAACCTAAGAGACCCACCCGAACCCAATCCCAAGTCAACGGGCGAAACCCGATTTGACTGGGTTTGGGTTTGGGTTCGGGTGACACCCGATAATATGAGTGTGGGTTTGGTATCAGTCAAGCCCACACCCGAAACCCATACACCCACCCGAAATATTTTATAATTACCTAATTACCCCCATAATCTCCCTCAATTTCCTTGGAAGACCTTAAATTTTAGTTGTAATTTAATTTCTTGAAAGTCTATGTTGTAATTTCTTGAAAGTCTATGTTTGAATTTCCTTGGAAGACCTTAATTTTAGTTGTAATTTAATTCAAAGTCTATGTTGGAATTTAATTTCTTAAATTTGCAAATTATTTTCAAATGTGCTGCGGGTTTGGGTTTGGGTGAAAAAAACTCGAACCCAATAGGTGTGGGTGTGGGTGTTGTTTTGCCACCCGAACAGTCTTTGAGTTTGGGTTTGGGTTTGGGTGATGATTTCGGGTTTGGGTTTGGTAAGTTTATATTAAAAAAATAAAATAAAAAAGTTATATACATAAAACAAAATACTGTAATATAAATTGTATTATATCATAATAAATATATATTATATCATAATAATAATAATAATAATAATAATAATAATAATAATAATAATAATAATAATAATAATAATAATAAATAAACATATGGGTATTTATGTCATTTAATAAACATACATTTTTCTTTCCTTTCACTTTTTTTCACTTTCACTCATACCAAACAATTAATCAATCATCTCACTTTATACTCATTTTCCATCTACTTTCTTTCCTTTAAGATTCTTTTCTTTCACTATCTTTCCATTCACTTTCTTTTTCTCATTCAAACATATTGTAAAGTCTTTATCAATGTTTGAGAATTGAGACTACTCCTCATCATATACTACTTCATTATTTGTACTCTCTATTTTCAGTAATTTATAGTACCTATCATATCAATTTGGGTCCACAAGTGTTTGAGATGAGACCACTCATACTTCATTATTGTACTCTATTGTCACTTATTTTTCACCATAGCTAGTCAGCATGACCCTTTAGAAATTACAGTATTTTTCACATGATTTGGTGCAAGTGGTTAAGAGAGAAATTCTTATATAGGCACAATCCCAAATAAAAAATTATTTGGGCACACACACATAAGTGAAAAAATTTAAATGTAAAACAATTTAGTCACATCATGTAACATCATTTCATCATTTTTTTAATTAATTTTTTCAAATTTTTGTATGTGTGCCTAAATTAAATTATTTAGGTTTGTGCCTAAGCAAATATATCTCGTGGTTAAGGATTTGAGTCTTTTAAATAAGCAATGGTTCAATTGTAGTATACTGTTATAATAAATTTCAACTATTTGTTTGAGATGGGACAGTTTTTTCCCTTTTTTTTTTCTCCATTTATTTAATCTGATTCAAAAGTCAATTATAGCTTCAAGTGGTTTCAGTCCTTTTCAATCGTAATTGCGGGGATCAAACTGTTGTCTCCCTATCAAATTTAGCATCAGTTGTCACTAAATCAACTAACGATCGGTGAGATGAATCAATTTAGATCACACATATTTTGTACAAGATCACAACTAATTTAGATTGAAATGAAAGACCGGGAGCCATAACTCGAGCCATATAACTACGTGATAAATTACAGTAAAATCTGTATAAAAAAAAAATTACAGTATAATATCCAATTTTGATTAGTGTAATAATGGTTTTGTTTGTTTACAAAATATTTGACTTTTATTTTTAAATCGTAAGACATTGAGTATACTTTTCTTTTACAAAAAAGAGATTGAATATACTTATGCTCCTTTATAATTCAATTTTTATTATATATAAAAAGAATCCAATTCAAATTAAAATATCTTCAAACAAAGTTAAAGGCAATGCCCCACCAACAATAATGCATTATCAACAGTGACGTACAATAATTTCCTATCTTATAAAGTAGTAGTCGGTCCTTTCTTTACATCAAATTTTTATAAATGGAAACAAATGCTAAATTATTGATTTTTTTTTTTTTGAGTTTCAGTTGAATAAAGATGGATATCCTATCAACAATAGATTTGCACTCTTAAATCAAGTGATCTTGAATTTGATCTCGATAAAAAATTCGTACTCATAATACAGTAAAAAAAATGGTTTATTCTAAATTAAACGAAAGAAACAGAAAACAATTTGTTTTTAAAGAGGTGACAATGCTCTTATTTTCTAAATTAATACAAGAGGTAATATCATAAACTATGAAGAAAGTTCTAAGACTATTAGACATATTTTTTGAAAAAATAGACAAAGCAAATGTAATTGTTGGCCTTGTTATTGGTGTTGAATGTTATTAATTTAAATTGGCGCTTCGGTATATAAAATAAATCATATAAAATAACCTCATATTTTGTCCACAAATCTTAGCTCAACCGACAGGAATGTCGAAATTGCTAGTGTCAGACGTTGGGATCGGAGTTCGAACCTCAATCACTTCACTTTGTGTGTGTGAGTTTTCAATAACTTTGTCATTTCGTCTATCGACAAAAAAAAAATAACCCACATATTTTTACCATCTAAACAGTATTTATGAGATACTTAGTTCCGTAAGCTTAATTCGGTCGATAACGACATTGCATTAACTCTATCAAGATGATTATGTGTTCATTATTATCATAAAGTATATACAAATAGTTTTTTTTTTTGAGACACATAATATTAATAAGATAATATAATTGAAAAACAATAATTAATGAGCGATGCTGTATAGTGCGAATCCGGTTCCACGAAATTTCACGAATGCTTACATTTACTTTTTTTCACGTGCGCAACATTTGTTATCTCACTCTTTTTTCCCTTCTAAAAGATTTAATAATTAATTAAATTAAATATAAAAGGAGAAGAGCACCGTTCCATCCAGTTCAATATCTAACCAATGAATCAAAGGCTTAATTAGAGATTAAGAACCAGTATTTATCAACAAAAAGAAAAAGATTAAGAACCAGTGTTATGGTCCTTACCTCTACCATCACTGCTGATTCCTAATTTCATATAAATGAAAGTGACACAATTTGTTTATCACTACTTTGTGCCTATGCAAAAGACAAGACAATAAACTCCATGAAACTCATTCTGTTTTATGTATGAAATTCTCAATCCATAAGTATTATTACTTGAGCTATCTAATAGCCATCCAAGTTATGAGTTTGTAGATTAAAACCCCAGAAAATAAGTGTGCGTTGATGTCTAAATTAAACTGGCAAGCTTGATAAAATGGGAAGGGTGGTTGGTGGTGGTGGTAAGTAGAAAATTGTCTTTCATACACTTGAAACCTCTGCAAGATTTAGAACAGGGTGCGTGCAGTTTTTATTAATATTAAATTTTCGATCACAACCGTTCAATTGGTATAATATAAGTTGGTGTATATATGGACGTTTGAGATATGCTTAAAGAAAAGGAGAAAGCGGTGTTATGGATGTGGGCCACGATTTCCATAGTATGCCATGTCATTCGCGAGACTTCGTGAGATACTTTTTCGCTCTATTGAGCATTTTCCATAATGAGCATTTTCCATAATTAATATGACATAAAGTTGAAAGAAACACTCATTTTTGCTCAAATTTATCTCTTGTGGGACAAATAGTGTAACATACATAATTTGAAAGCTTAAGTTTTGTTAATAAAGGAAAATATTACCTGAAAGTGTGAGAACAAAACAAACTGAGAGATCTTTGTTGGAAAAACACAAGCTAAGATCTGCAAAGGAAAGAGAGAGATTGAAAGAGTATAAAAAATTAGAGAAAATATATTTATAGGTAATATAAAATGTCACATGAAATTAGAGTACTACCAACGGAAGCTATGATGAGTAAAATGTGTTTACTACTAATATTTAGAGAGAGAAATTACTTGAATAAAATTGTGTGGAACAAACAAAGAAACAAAGTGAAGCTGTAGAAAGATCTTTCAAAGATAGACTTAAAGGAAGCACAACAACCTATATATCAAAGATGAAGTTTCATATATGGAAGTAGAAAATGAATCATATCATACTATATGTAACTATTTTATACAACTCACAGACCAATATTAATAATACGCGTCTTTCCACACACCACGCACCATCCCATCACTTGAAAGGAAATTGAGTGAGTAACTTTTTTTTTTTTTTTTTAGGATATGGAGTAACTTAACTTGCAGTAAAATTTGAGTTTTGTTAGAAGTTTCAAATTGACTAGAGATATGTCAAAAATAATCTTTATAAATATAGTGGAAATCTGAATTCTCAAGCTAATTTTTATGATTAAGTATCTTATCTCTCAAATTTTAATAAGTTTCGTACGGAAAATAATTGAAATGTTATGAACCTTTCTAGATCAACTCACTGACCAGTGACCATATATTAACATACGTGTCTTTCCACACGCCACACATAAGGATCGCACCTTCCTATCACTTGCAAGGAAACTAAGGAGTAACTTACAATAAAATTATGTGTATTATATTATATATTTGGAAAATATTAATGAGAGCTATGTTGTCCGGATTCGGGTACGGTACCGGTATCCAGTAGAGGTAAGGTATCGATACGAGGTACATAAAAAAAATCACACCACACTTTAAAAGTAATTTAAATTGTTCGAAACATCAAAATATGAAATTAAAAAGCTATTAGCTCAAAAAGAGTCAATTATTTCCTTTTCCATCATCACTAAAAAGAGCTAGCTCTAGTTAGGTTCGCCGCGAGAAAGATTAACAATTTCAATAATATCAACTATATATTAAATAAATCTCATTCATCTCTACGAATATCCCACATTTTTGTTGCACTTTCATTATAAGTATTAATATTTTCCTTTCTCGAGAGAATACGAAGATTGGTATGAATAAAAACTAAATCTTCATCTCTCTTTAAATTGACCATATTCCTTTTTTTTTGGATTGGTGTATCACGCGTGTACCCTTTGAAAAAAAATAAAATAAACTAGGTACGGCTTCTGTGCGTATCGGTGGAGTACGGTACGCGTACCGGTACCCGGTACGTACCCGGTACCGGTACTCTGTCTAAAATGGAGTACCCATGCAACATACTCTTTGACATTTTTAAGTATCTTAAATATTAGGTTTTTGTGAAATTTTTATGAAAATGTGTGAAGTAACGTGTTAAAAATTGAAATGGAATGCTTAAAGAGTGATATGAGAGAACTTGTTAGCAAGACCCTTCTATATTATAGGCCGGTTTGTATTAACTTATTTTTTAGTTTATGCAAATAAATAATTTTTTTTGTATTATATTATAAGTTTATCAAGGTAATTTATAATAAAATATCTTATAAAAATACAATTTTGTTAATGAGAATTTATAAATTAACATAAAATCTTATTTATTTGCATAAATTGTTTTGCATAAACTCTAAAATAAGTTAATTCAAACGAGCCATATATTTTCGAAATAGTCGAAATAAATGTCCCACAAATTAGCTTTGGCTTAATTAGTAAAATGGTTTCTTAAAGACATTTTTTATTTCAGATTGGTCCCTTAAAGAAAAAAATGTCCGAATAGGTCCCTTAAAGACATCTCCGTTAATCGGTTTGGTCCCTAAAAAAATGTCTGAATATAACAGATATGTCTTTAAGGGACTTATTCGAACTTTTTTTTTCTTTAAGGGACCAATCTAAAATAAAAAATATCTTTAAGGGACCATTTTACTAAGCCATTAACTTTAAAGTCTTAGTATATTTGGACTATATTAGAAGAGGTAACAATGCTCTTCTCCTCTAAATTAGTACAAGAGGCAATATCAAAAACTACAAAAGAAAGTTCTAAGGCTATTAGAACTATTTCTTGAAAACTTAGACAAATCATTTGGAACTTCGTTGGGCTCGCGATCGGTGTTGAGACTTGAAACTTGTAATTCATAAGCTCAACGAGATAAGCATTTTTTCGTCAAAAAAAATTCAACCACCAAACCAAAAAAATAATTTTTTTTTTATAAAAATACAAGAGATATTCAACCCTTACAATTCAAGAACAAACACTTTTTTTTTTTACACATAAAAATAAATATATTTGTAACTTGTAAGCGATGTTTAAGCATTAAGTTCTAGTTTCACATAATTAAGATTTTGTGCCAAAGAGATTATTATTATTTATCTTAATTATGTTTGAATATAAAATTAGAGAAACGATGATGTGTGCAATTTAGATACACAGTTATATAATTTTATTTTTTACTAATTTAAATAGTACGATTTACAACTGTAATTACATCACGCAGTTAGTTATAGTAGAAAATCCATTTTCCAAAACTAGCACAAAGTTGCTAAAACATTGACACCAACTCTACTACTAATACTAATACCTCTCTTGCATATGCCAAAAAGACAGATAAACCTAAACCCATTTTCAAAAGGGCGTTTTAGGGATGAGAAACAGTAATATTATACTCAACAACAAAATGTTCAGGGGTAGAAATGGAATTAACACTATTAGCAATAGCAAAACCTCTAGCAAATCTAAAAACACCAGTTCCACCAACAATAGGCATTTCTCTATTTTGTTCAGAAATATGATTTCTTCCCAACATACTAAGACTACTTCCACCATATTTCCCTTCCTTAAAAACAAAGTTTGTTAACATAAACATTCCAAGATCTTGAAGTGAAGAAAGACCAAATAGCCCTTGAGCTCTTCCAATGTGTTTTGAACTTAACTCTGGTCCGTCAGTCATTGCATCATCCATTACAAAAGTTGAACCAAATCCATTAGGCACATTTTGTGGTGTGTCAATGATTTGTACTATGGTTGGATTTTTGTTGTCTCTAATGTCATGATAGTAGAAATGGATATGTGTTAGTTTCTCTTTTGTTATTTGTTGTTGTGAAGGTAACATGATGTTGGATTGTTGTGAGAATTCTCCATTTGTGGAAATGAGTGTGAAAGAGAAGAGAAAGATGATGAAACTATGTGAAGGAGCCATTGTTGTGAAACACTTTTTTTTCTTCCTCAAAATGATTTTGTTTCTATTTAATACAAAGAGAAAGCAATGTTTTATAGGGGTTTTTTTGGAATTAAATATTTTTGTTCAATTTTTTATTGCCCATGTACTTCGCGTGGGACTTTCAAATGAAAATTTAATTGTTTGTTTATTTAAGTGCAAGTTCACTTCATTGCACACGAGGCAACACTTGATACACGTGTCTTGGCTCTTGGTAGAACCTAGTCATATAAACTTGAGAACAAATATAGTTTCGAGAGAATCGGAATTTGATTTTTATAATTAGACTGTACTTATTTTATGGCAAACTCTGAATTATATGATTTTTTTCTCTAAGAATTAGACGGTTAATACAAAAAAAACTAAGTAGCATGCCCGAGTGTTCATAAGAGATTCGTGTTCCACATATTTTATCGGGTTGTTTTAAATTATAAATATAAAAGTGATAAATTTGATTAAGAAATATTTTTGTTTATAATTAAAAATTTGATATAATATTTTTGTAAAGTTTTCAATGATGATATAGTCAATAATTTTTAGATAATAATTGAGCATCCAACTAAAGAAGATAAAATAGATCATTGAACATCTTATTGCACAAGTTAAAATTGTCTATCTAAGTACAATATATTTGAATCATTGACACACATTGTTGCAGAAGTTAAAATTGTTCATCATATCTGGTGTAAGTGGAATGTGTTTGTATATCATTAACACACATTATATTGCATAAGCTAAAATTCATCATTCTCGTATAAGTGCAATGTGTTTGTATCATTGACCCACATTGTTGCAAAAGTTAAAATTGGCCATCCTATGTGTAAGTGCAATATGTTTGTAATGTTGACACACATTGTAGCAGAAACTAAAATGACCAGCCCTCGTATAAGTGCAATTGTGTTTGTATTATCGACACACATTGTTGAAGAAGCTAACATTGTTTATCTTCATGTAAATGCAATATTTTTGTTTCATTGATACGCATTGTTCCAGAAGCTAAAATTGATCATCCCCCTGTAAGCTAAAATTGCAAATGTGATTGAGGGCTATATGCATCTCCATGAGTTTTGGAAGAAAGTGGTAAACAATAAGGATATCTTGGCTGCTTTGCCTAATGAGACAAAACCACCTGAGAATCCTTATAAGCTCACTTTCATGCCTAAAAAACAAGATAATTTGGGTAGTATCTCAATCCCTTTTGTATGGTTGGTGTGTTAGAAATTGAAAATGTTTTATGTGATAGTGAGGCAAGTGTGAGCATGATGCTCATCTCACTAGTAAAAGAATCCTATTTGGTAAGCTTGTGTCAATTTCATTGTTTATCCTTGTGGTTAATAAAACCGAAACAAAACCGGTGGAGATTATGTTGAATGTGACGGTAAGTGATACTTTTGTGGCTTAAGTACACATTTGGTCCCTTACGTTTATTTTAGTTTTCAATTTGGTCCCTTACGTTTAAAAAGTATCAATTTGGTCTCATACGTTTATTTTAGGTTTCAAGTTAGTCATTTCCGCTAGTTTTGTCACTAACACCGTTTGAACACTACACGTGTCAGCGTGTACAAGTGCCACGTGTCTGTCCACATGTGCAAATTGACTGCCACATGTGACAAAATTGACGGAAAGGACTAACTTGAAACCTAAATTAAACGTAAGGGACCAAATTGATACTTTTTAAACGTAAGGGACCAAATTGAAACCTAAAATAAACGTAAGGGACCAAATGTGTAGTTAAGCCTACTTTTGCCCCAATGGACTTTGTGGTAATGGATCGATATAGAACAAGATTTCGCTGTTCTGTATCTCTAGGAAGAAGATTTCCGAGCAGAGGGATCGGCATAATTAATTTGATAAAAT
This sequence comes from Trifolium pratense, assembly GCF_020283565.1. Lineage (NCBI taxonomy): Eukaryota > Viridiplantae > Streptophyta > Magnoliopsida > Fabales > Fabaceae > Trifolium > Trifolium pratense. The sequence goes on from NC_060061.1 coordinate 51,468,418, forward strand.
GTCTAATAAGGTTAAGACTTTCATATTGAAATGGTAGAATTTGATATGAAAGAACTCAAACTAAGTTGGAAGATGAGCATGAAATTGAGCACATGGAAGAGACTGACTATGAGAGGAATGAAAGGAGTAGGAATACGAAGGGGAGAAGCTTACCTTATTCTAAGGAGGCATATAGTTGAACTAACGCCTTTAAACAAACCGATGTGTGGGATGCAACTCGCGTGTTTTATTCATAATGGTTTTTCATTTTTGCGGCTTAACAAAGATGATTGAACATGTGATTTAAGACACTCAAAAAAGTCGGATTGTGGCTAAAAGATAATAAAAATGGGTTTGCTACAACTGCTATGGTTGTAGCACACCATCAAGAGAGCAATATGATTGCAAAATTTCACCCCATCCAATCTTTGGGTCAGGCTTGCTATGAAAAAAGAAATTTTCTGCGCGAAAAAAGAAATTTGAAGGGTGGAAAGGGAAATCATCACGACTGTAACAACTATTTCAGACCTTCTATAAAAAGTACAAACCCAAACTTCAATCCTCTTATACGTCTAGACCATCACAAAAACCTAAACCACCCCTTATACAAGCCATATAACTACAGTAAAAATACGCTCTAACCATCATTCACTCACAATTACCACTAACAAAAAACATTTATCATAATCAAACTAACAAACCTCCACTCCATAAACCACAAAACCCACCTAATTAAACCCCTAAGGCCTAAACCAAAAAAAAGATACAAGCCAAAGTTCAACATCAAACAAGAAAGATAAGCAATTGAGTCTTGTGTAATCGTTGTTAAATTTGAATAATCTATTAAGCATTGTTTTACTTAAAATTGGAAAATAAAGATAATGAATACAGAGAATCCTATTCCTAATACAATTGGAAAATAAAGATAATGAAATTCTATTCATGTTCAGTAAATTCAGTTCAGCGAACACATTCAAAATTGGTGATGTATACCAAGTTATAGCCGATCAGCTAGCAAGATTGTCCTAGTCCATTCTTTAAATTACTAACAAAATGAACACAAATCAATGAATACAATATTCAAAATCTAACCGATTGTACCGCTAGAAACACCTCAATGCTGCATTCTCAAGTTTCAAAACCATAATCTTCATCGGAACTGCTATTTTCAGAAATGTTTTCCATATCATCTGATTCATTTTTACTCTGCAGTTAAGCAAACCAGATGAGTGCAAGGTAGCTGGATTATTATAGCATAAAAATAACTTCAAAAGATACTTACTGGCATGTTTTTGTCCCAATCCTTTATTCTTGAATTTGTCAGCATATAATTATCTCGTAATGGAGCCCAAGAAGGTTGGTCATCTTCTCCCTTGTTTGTGCTTGCATTGGCCTGCATATCCAAAATCCAAGCAAATTGATAATTAAGCAACAAATCGGGGCTATCTCATTCAAGAAACACTTGCAGCAGTTTATACAAAGAAAATTAGAATTGTATTAAACATTGTAGTGTAGATCTATAACATCTTGTTTATCATTTTAATCCTTTAATGAATGCAGTGCAGTGGGTACTAAAATCACCAAACATTAGCCACCAGTTTGACAATTTGTCTGATCAGATAATAATATATCAAATTAATTCAGAGAGCATAATACTACCAAAGTATATATAAGTTAGAAATGCTCAAATCTAAATAGATTAAATAATTTGGACGTAGCATTCTCAACTTATATACATTTTGGTTCACTTTGTTCCAAGCAATGTGGTACTTATTCTTCAACAGAATTGAGCAGACACAGGGCAGATCAGTTCTAACTCAAACCATAATTTATAACAGTTTCAAATTGTCAACAAAAATGACTAGCAATGAAAAACTGACTGAAAGAGTACAAGTTGTAACAATCACCTTTGTGGAGGTGCCAACAGCTGGCCTCCCTAACTCTGAATAGAAGGCTTCTTTGGTGCGCTTTTTTAACTCTGATAACAAACACAAATTATATGGTTAGAATTGGCCACACATTTTGAATATATTAGGAACCACAAAAATAGAACAGATAGGTATGAACAAAAGAAAACGTGAAACAGAGAACTCTGGCAGGCATGGTTCCATTAGGGGGAGCATGGTCTCAAGTCCCAACCTCTTTTATTTTTTAACAATTATATACAAAAATAGATTAATGGTTAACTTTTTCCTCTCATACTTAGAGCATGATATCGTGAACAAGTCTTTGGCATGGTAGTCATATATTAAAATCAGTGTTATCCTATGAAGCATGGACACACCTCGGATTAGGCGTGTCCCGGTGTTGGACACACATCAGTGCATGACATTTTTTTAGATTATTAATGGTGTCAACATGTCAGTGTCCATGTTGTGTCCAGTGTACGTGTCTACGTCTGTGCTTCAGTAGTGTTATCAATAAGGATTGTGGAAAATAGTGGAACGCCAAAGATCTGCTATGTGGAATAGTGGACATAGCATCACAGGAAAATAGCAGAAGTAGCATAGCGGTTGAAAGAAAATAATTATATGAAAAGCAATGATATGCTGAAAAAAAAAGTGCATTGAGAGGTTTAAAAATTCGCTACGCTATAGCACTATAGAGCTTCTTTCTTATAACATTGACTAAATTAATAAAAATTGAGCTTGTTTGACCAAAACAATTGTGTTAAATTTCCCAGTATATCATATAAACTGAAACAATTAAACCCCCAAATGAGATTTCTCTTTCTTTACTTGATTCAGTTATCCTGCAAGTGAACTACTAACTAGAATCTTTTTAATGTCTTCCATTTTGTTGTTGCAGCATAAAACAACTTACCTTTTGCATCCCTATTCTTGGAGGGGTCCAGCCCTTTCTGAGCAACCTGTGCCTTGTTGACCTGCAACAGGTATGTACAAAACCTTCGAATTAATAATGATAAAGATATAATGCAACAAAGAAGAGCGGATGAAAATTAGGAGGAAACAAAATTTGCTTAAATGTTAAGACAAAACTTACAGCATTGAACAACTTGACCACTGAAAGAAATCGGAAGTAGTCCATGTTCACAGCAACAGTCACATCAGTAAGAGGAAATGCAAGCCACTAATCAATAAAAAAAAAAAGACATAAACCTTTATTGATTTTAAGGGAAAAAACAACTCATTTACCTCCTTTTGTCGCTACACTAATTAGAAACTTTTCATGTGAGTCCAAATAATTAGCAGGCTTGACATGTCCCTTTTCAGCTATCTGTAACAAGCAATACGATAGAACTTGTCAGACTGATTACAATATAGAAAATATTTTGAGCTACATAATTGGAGATGCACATAAATTTTAGTTTTAATTGGGATATCATTAAAATCACAGTCAAGTTGAAATTTCAAATTACCAGCAGCTTTTCCTTTTTTGCCTCTCCCTTAACCTTGCGCTCTGCCTCCTCTTCCGCAAGCTTTTCTATAACAAGATTCTTGTGTGCTGATAATACTGGACCCTATGGAGTTGTCCAAGTTTTAGAATACAAATTTTATAATTCTCTAATAAACATTAACATGCTGTAAGATCACGTGACTTACCAACAAGTCATCAGAAACACTCTTCTTTATAATATTCTTGAAGGCCATCTTGAATGCTTTACAACCTTCGGAGAATTTAGTAATTCCTGGCTGAATTTCATCATCATCATCTTCTCCTTCATCCTCAGAGAAATTAACTTTCTTATCGGTAGCATTCTTCTTTTGCGTTCTTTGTCCTCCTGCTTCTCCTTCATCTTCAGACAGCTCTTCACTTTCTATGTCTTCCTCCTCGTGCTTTTTTTTGGTGATAGATACTACACCTCTAGTCTTCATAGATGCCACACCTTTAGTCTTCATAGTAGCAGGGGCAGTTGTCTCATCTTCATCATCGTCAGAATTATATTCTCGTGTTCTCTTGTTGTAAAGTTTCTTCATTTTTTGGTTGATTTTAACTTTCTTCTGTCCATGTGGTGGCTGCATAACTTTTTGTTTCTTACTTGACTTTTTACGACCTTGGTTCTTACCAAACTTCCTCTTCCCCAGACCACTTCCAGGTTCAACACTTGCATTTCTTCAGCCATTGAATTGTTTTATAATTCAACCTGTATATGTCACACACATGAAGACATGTCATGAGCTGAGATACTATATAAATACAAAATGATGATTTTCAAAGTATCAACCGAAAATGAACAACTCTTTCCGAAAGTACCAGATCAATGCAGAATTATAAGAAACAGTCTAACCCATGACAATAGAGACATGCTTTAATAGGGAAATAGAGACTTGGGGAAAAGAAACAGAAATTGTTAGCTAATAATTGAATTCTTATTTTGGTAACATGACTTTCAACAACGTAAGCTATTTGTTTTACTTATTATCTTACTAACAAAATTTACTGATTTGTTAATACATATCTAAGATCAATTCTAACCCCTCTATGATAAGTTTATGTTGGTAGAGTAATTTTGAGCTGATAAAATTTCATTTTTCCTACTATATAGCAAATCACAAATCAACTACAGAACATATCAATTGCAACTACCACCGTTGCCGGAGAAAATTAGTAGCACCGGAACAATAATTTAATTATATACTTAGAGAAACAATTTGAACAGACCCTGAGCAGAGGAGCCACGTGATGGAAACATCCATATTGACAAGATAGTGTAGTTACTAATACTATACATGAAAACACACAAACAAAGCATATAAGATCAAGTATCCCTAAAAGATGGTAATAACAATCAAGGACTTAAAAATAAAAGTCCATGGCAACAATTTTGGATGCTACATCAAGGTTTTTCATGTTTTGCAGCTGCGGTTGTGGCTACACCAGCCACAATTGAATGCTATCCTTTACAGTACCATGTACGGTGACATGACAGCCATTTGGACATTGCAATAGCGATTTAAAACCTCAGTGACTAACGACAAAAATACAGAGCTATATGAGATACGGTTGTAAAGCAAAAAATCAGAAACAAAAGTGACTGAGAATATAATCATTTCCGTTTGGGGGTTTGTTGGAAGGAAAGGGCTTTTGGGAGAGAGGAATAGAGAAAACCTTATTTGAGGTAGTGATTTTGTTGAAAATGATAAGAGACAGCTTATGATTAATACTTCCTCCGTCCCAAATTATAAGGGAAAATAAAAAAATCACACTTATTAAGAAAAAGTAAAACATGAGAATTTGAAGTATGTTTTTGTGGGTTTTCCTTGGAATAAGTTGCATAGGAAGATGTAAAAACAATTTTTATTGGTTGTTGTTTATTGAGAAAATAAGAGAGAGAAGAAATTAAATGCAATTTGCATTTAATTTTATGAAAATAAGAAAAAAACATTCTTGAAAATGATTTTTTCTCTTATAATTTGGGACAAAAAAAATGGGCTTTTTTCCCTTATAATTTGGGACAGAGGGAGTATATTTTTAATTTTTAGAGACTTTAACAGTGTGAACAGGATTTGAAGAATTTATCTGAGAACTCCAAAATCCTCCTCCAATACATTTTTTAAGTTCCCCTAAAAAGTGGTGATGTGAAATGTTTGAATAGATGGAATGTGAAAATGTGGTTAATTATAGCATCATGTTGTGAAGACCTTTTTGTTTCAACAAACATATATATATATATATATATATATATATATATATATATATATATATATATATATATATATATATATATATATATATATATATATATATATATATATAGCATCATGTATACTAATTTTGAGTATTTTCTGGCTGCAGAACTAAAAATTAGATAAATCTATAAGTTCTATGCTATGCAAAACTGATGATCGTTTATATTTGACATATGACATGCTTTGAAATATACTTCTAAGAATTGTCTCTTTCTGAAAGTTCATATAAGCATGCTTTGAAACTAATTAATCGATGAACAATGACAAATATGAATGTCCATGTAAGAAAAAAAGGGTCTCAACAAGTAAAAATTGAAAATGAAGAATGTGATGAGATGGTTATCTCTACAACTACACAATTGCAAACCAACAAATAGTAAAAAAAGACAAGTGTCATCCTATAAGCACCTCCACATAGGATTTTAACTTTCATGTTTAGACAAAAATTTATCCTCATTTAGGCAAAGTTTTCAAATTTGATCATGGAGGGAAAAAATGTGTGAAGAAATGATCAAAGGGCCACACAATTGGGTCGAAATTGCAAGGCCCGTTTCATTTAGGCCCAATACGAAGGAAGGAAAAAAAATTCGCTGGCAGGAGGATCATTGATGCGTCGCTTTCCTCGTCTGTGTCGTTCACTCCCATTTTAGGTTAGCAGCAGTGAGAAAAATTAATCAAAAACAAAATCAAATTCCAAATCGATGCAAGCTTATACTGTCCTTGGTCCTCACTGGTTTGAAATTCAAACCAAAATCCTTCCACCTCATCTCTCAAACTACACCAATCTTGGCTCTCAGGTTTGTCTCTTTTTCATTTACCCTTTCTCCAATGTTCAAAACTTGCCATATCAGTGCTTCATCAAAAACCCTAATGCAGATTTCTACTCAAATCTCTATGCAAAACAATTTTCCCTCCAATGTGTTGATTTCAAGGCACAACCCTAAGGTAATTACGAAATTCAAATCCCCCGCCTTCAATATGTTGTGGGTTTTAATATTTGTTTATGTTTTTAGGGTTTCCGTGTTCTCCCTATTTAAATGGATGTTTGTTCATTGTTGAAATTGCACCGCAGCCAACATACGTGCCTCCCTCTCTTTTTTTAAATAATTTTAATCTAAAAAATTTGCTTTTATTCTGCACTGTCTTCTTATTTTTTGAAATGGCTTTGACTGTTGATAATCGTAGTATGTTTTCAAACATTGATGAAATCAACTCTGATAGAGCAACTTGGAATTTTAAGGCTAAGGTCATAAGACTTTGGCAAGTGAGTGATTTTAATCGAGTTAATGTTCCTTTTTCTGTTGAAATGGTGTTAATGGATGAAGATGGTGCTAAGATTCATGCCACTATTAAAAAAACTCTGATTTACAAATTTAAACATGAGATAATCGAGGGAAAAGTTTATTCTTTTGAAAATCTTGGTGTGGCATCTAATACTGGAGCTTATAGGACAACACATCATCCTTACAAACTGAACTTTCAGTTTGGCTCCTTGGTTCAGAGGCTTTCCAACTGTGATATTTTGAAGTCTCCATTTACCTTTGTTCCGATTGCTGATATTTTGGGGGGTTGTTATGACACTGATTTTTTAGTTGGTTAGTTTCATTCTATACATTTTAGTTCAGGTTTTGAAGTGTTTATTAAGCTATTAACACTACACTTTTTTAAATACTTGATGTCAGATGTTATTGGTTTCTTGACTGAGATTGGGCAGGAACGTGAGATCACTAATCAGAATGGTAGTACAACCAAGCTGAATGTCATTGCATTGGAAGCTGATGGGTATGATGTTACCTTAGGATTCACTTTCATAAACTGTTTCAATGTGTCTATATCATTTATTTAATTAAGTTTCTATTTAATGGATTTTATTTTTTTCTCATTAGGCATAAGCTTCAATGTACACTTTTTGGTCCATATGTTGATGAACTTAATACCTTTGTTGGAGCTGGTGATCTGACAAATGCTGTGGTTATTGTTCAGCTTGCTAAGGCTAAGATCTTCCAAGGTGATAATAAACAATAACTTTATTTATATCACTTATTTATTTTGTAGCTCATAAGAATAATACTTTTGTTTTCTAAGTATATATATGTTGTTTCTTCTTAAATCTGAAGTTATTGATTGGCAAATTGTAGACAAGATACATATCCAGAATTGCATGAATTGTTCTGTCTTGATATTTAACCCAAGTTGTGATGAAAGTGTAGCCTTAAGGGCAAGGTGTGTCATCAACTTCCCAAACATTTATTATCTTTAATTTTTTGCTTATTTTTAATAATCTTATAATTTATAATAGCTGTGGTAACTTGGGTTATCTGTTATATTCTTTATTAGTCTCAATGGTTCTGATGAGAATCCGTCTCCATTGACATTTACTCAAGTTAGTACAGAGTCAAGTGTAAAACCACTTGATGAGTTTCTGCACAATACTCCAAGGATTACCTTGCAAGGTCTCAAGGATGCTACAACTGTAAGCATTCTGACAAACTTAACATGCAATGAAGTTGTTTATTAACTATATTTTGTTTGTTTATAAGCCTCTGATTCTGATTTGTTGTTGTATAGGAATCATCACATGTTGTTGCTGCAACTGTTAAGAGGACTTTAAATCCCAATAGTTATTGGTATACATCATGTTTGTGTGGCAAGGCTGTTGTGCCGGATTCAAAGATGTGGTATTGTGAAAAGTGTAACAGGCATGTTTCAAAGGTTGTTCCTAGGTAAGGAAATTAAAATGGGGAATTTGTTTGCTTGATTCAATTTTATTATTTAATGAGGCACTTATAATACTTACTTTTGGATTATTACACAGGTTTTGTGTCAAGGTTAGAGTCATGGATGATACTGATTCTGCCATTTTTGTAATCTTTGACAAGGAAGCAAGTTCCATATTCAATATGACTTGTGCTGATATGATTCAAAATGGAGAAAATGTTAGTTTCAATTTATATTATTATACTTTAAATATTAATTTCTGTTTGGATAATTTAATCCATGTCAACTTTTTATTATGTAGGATGTTGGTGAAAGAATTGTTCCACCTCAAATTGATGAAACACTGATTGATCAAACCTGGCTTTTTAAGGTTGAAGCTAAACCTTTTCAGAATCCTAGGTTTGAGCAATCTTTCCGTGTGAGGAAGATTTGTACCGATGAGAGTATAATAAAGGAATTTAAGGACAAGTGGGATAATGAGGATGCTGTGTATCTTAAAAATACAAATGTATGCATTTATTCTGTTATCCTATTTTAAAATTTTATTTCTTTCATGGTCTGCAATAGACGGGTAATAATTTATTAATTTATACTTTTGTAGGAGGATGGATCTTTGAGTACTTTGCTGGAGAAAGGGAAAGATGATTATGTTGTTGGGTCGTCAAACGTCCTTTGTGAGGTAAAATATTGTAGTTAGTAAGATACAATACTTATGGTATGCAAATTAATCACATTAAATTAGATTTTTTAGTTTTGATTGACTTACTTAGGATTAATAACTTATAGTTCTATATTTTGATATTTATTACGTTAGTTTAGAATAATAACATGTGGCATCTATATTAGGAGTTTGAAAACTTTAGTGGAGATTCTGACAAGGGAAAAGGTTTGATTGTTGGACGGACAACTGTTGATGTTTCCCAAGATTTGATGACGAAGTTTTCATCAGCTATTGTTAATCTTGGCGATGACTTTGATAGTACTCCTCTTTGTATTAAACCAAAGACATCCATTGTGAAACAAATTTCATCTGCTGCTGTTGTGAACCCTAAGGCCGTTGTTGATGGTGTGAAGACAATTAAACCTGATGATAATGCAAAGCCAATCAACTCTGCTGGATCCGTCAATCAAATCAACTCTGCTGGAGCTGTGAAGTCTCAACAATCTGCTGCTGTTCTGAAACCAGTTGACTGTACTACTGTTGAGGATTTGAGCCTAACAGCTAAAGCCTCTGTTAGGCCATGTGGACAGCGAAAGAAAGTTGTTCCTAAGAGAGTGTCCCCTCAACATGAAGATCGAGATGAGGATGATAATGCTCCTATCAAGTTGTTGAAAAGGGCGGTCAAGATTGAGAAGATTTGAGCCTCAGATTAAGTTGTCATCCTATAAGTGAATGTTTAATTAGTAATTTTTATGTTATGTTTTTTGATGCCCAGTGGCAGTGGGCCTTTAATTAGGACTATGTCTAAGTTGCATTTTGATATATTAGTATTGGGCTTAAATATTGTTGTTTTATGGCCTAATGGCAGTGTGCCTTTAAGTATGGTTTTAAATTAGGGGAATGAATTTGTAATCAATTACAACTGTTGCAGTCCTTTGGTGCTTTCAGTTTGAACTATCATGCCATTTTATCATAATTTTAATATATATTTCCTTTAATTAAGCTGTGTAGTTTTGTATTTATGTTATTGTTTTTTACTGCAAGTACCAATTGGATAGTTATTGCATGGGTAAATAGTTTGGCAGCACATTCATTGGAAAGACAATGCAACATTAAATTGGCTGGACCAACCTTCAACTACTCATAGTGTAGGTGGACTAACCCACTCATCTATATATCAAGTTTATTTCATTTCAATATTTGTTCTATATTGTTTTGCACTGACTTTAGCAAAGCATACATGGCTGGAGGTTCTTATGCAGATAGCTATGCAAGTCTTGGTGGCAGGTTGCAAAAATGCTTTTTCACCACAATACATGTCAAAGATGTTGTAAGTTCTATGTTTTCTTTGTTTTTGATTTTTTTTCCTTATTTAAGCACATTTATACGAAATTCAAATCAGTTTATTCTTTCATTACTGCAGCAATTTGGTGAGATTGATCCTGTGTTTGCTCATAAGCACTCCGATGAGTTGGAGCAACAATGGAAAGTTTATTCAGGCAACCACTTACATTTGCTTACTTGGAATCAATCTCTTGGAAAACCTCTAATAACAGAAGGATGGACAGAACTTCGTGAACACTTTGACTTGCAGTTCCAGTATCATGAAATTAATATGGTGTATTACGGTGATAGTATGTTCCAACTGCTGCTTCCTTTGACAGGACCAGTCCCAACTAATGATTTTCCTTCATTTCACTCCCTGTCTACTAAACTCACTGAACCATTAACATTTGAGATTGTTTTATCAAATAACTCAAATGGATCAAGAGACGAATTAGTTGAGTATTTTCGTGTTAGTAAACTTCTTTATCTATACTGTTGCACATTATTACTTACACGTGTTGCTTTACTTCAACCATCTTTGACAGGTCTTCAACAAGTGGTTAGGTGACTATATCACTTCTTTTCATAATTATTTGGTGCTTGAAGGACCAGTCGCTGAACCTCATTTGGTAGAAATTATTCAAACACCAAGGAGAAATGGACTTCGAGAATTGGAGTATCAACAATGGTTGAAATTCAACATGGATAATTACTTCTCAGCTGGAGACCTTCTCAAGTTTACTTTTTTTGATATTGAAAATAGCAACAGAGTTGATGTTGATGTTGATAGAGTTGTTAGGAATTAACTAAAATAGGATGTGTTGAAGCATATGTTATAATTGTTTTTGCTGATTCATCTTGTCCTATGATAATTACTACTCCACCATGTGATCGGTTTGCCTAAAATCAGTTGTTGTATAAATAGTAATTCCATTTTATGTTTATGCGTATTGTAAGTTTTTCATTTAATATATTGTTTTAATGAATTAGTCTTCAAATAGTTTTTGTTTAGTTTTCTATTTACCAATAATATTACTAAATTAAATTCATGTCACAAGGAAATTCAGTAGTATTTCATGCTTAATTGGACTAATTACGAATTAATTATTATACGCATAAACAGGTGAATATCAAAATTCAGTAATATTTCTCATTTTTAATTTAATTTATAATTTCATGATGGTACCGTGTAACATGATATATCTTTTACCATAAATAAATTTCAAATTCCCTATCTCTCAAAAATGCACGGGGACTGTATGATTTTATGTAGACGTTATCATCCGGTCTATGTTTTGGACATCCATTTTTGTCTATCCATTCAAGATTACATTCATTTTTTAATTTAATTTACAATTTCATGATTAAGATATCCGTGTAACATGATATATCTTTTACCATAAATAAATTTCAAATTTCATATCTCTCAAAAATGCACGGGGACTGTATGATTTTATGTAGAGGTTATCATCCGGTCTATGTTTTGGACATCCATTTTTTGTCGTTCCGTTCAATATTACATTAATTTTTTAATTTAATTTATAATTTCATGACGGTACCGTGTAACATGATATATCTTTTACCATAAATAAATTTCAAATTTTATATCTCTCAAAAATGCACGGGGACTGTATGATTTTATGTAGACGTTATCATCCGGTCTATGTTTTGGACATCCATTTTTGTCTATCCATTCAAGATTACATTCATTTTTTAATTTAATTTATAATTTCATGATTAAGATATCCGTGTAACATGATATATCTTTTACCATAAATAAATTTCAAATTTCATATCTCTCAAAAATGCACGGGGACTGTATGATTTTATGTAGACGTTATCATCCGGTCTATGTTTTGGACATCCATTTTTGTCTATCCATTCAAGATTACATTCATTTTTTAATTTAATTTATAATTTCATGATTAAGATATCCGTGTAACATGATATATCTTTTACCATAAATAAATTTCAAATTTCATATCTCTCAAAAATGCACGGGGACTGTATGATTTTATGTAGAGGTTATCATCCGGTCTATGTTTTGGACATCCATTTTTTGTCGTGCCGTTCAATATTACATTAATTTTTTAATTTAATTTATAATTTCATGACGGTACCGTGTAACATGATATATCTTTTACCATAAATAAATTTCAAATTTTATATCTCTCAAAAATGCACGGGGACTGTATGATTTTATGTAGACGTTATCATCCGGTCTATGTTTTGGACATCCATTTTTGTCTATCCATTCAAGATTACATTCATTTTTTAATTTAATTTATAATTTCATGATTAAGATATCCGTGTAACATGATATATCTTTTACCATAAATAAATTTCAAATTTCATATCTCTTAAAAATGCACAGGGACTGTATGATTTTATGTAGAGGTTATCATCCGGTCTATGTTTTGGACATCCATTTTATGTCATGCCGTTCAAGATTACATTAATTTTTTAATTTAATTTATAATTTCATGACGGTACCGTGTAACATTATATATCTTTTACCATAAATAAATTTCAAATTTTATATCTCTCAAAAATGCACGGGGACTGTATGATTTTATGTAGACGTTATCATCCGGTCTATGTTTTGGACATCCAGAATTGTCTATCCATTCAAGATTACATTCATTTTTTAATTTAATTTATAATTTCATGATTAAGATATCCGTGTAACATGATATATCTTTTACCATAAATAAATTTCAAATTTCATATCTCTCAAAAATGCACGGGGACTATATGATTTTATGTAGAGGTTATCATCCAGTCTATGTTTTGGACATCCATTTTTTGTCGTGCCGTTCAAGATTACATTAATTTTTTAATTTAATTTATAATTTCATGACAGTACCGTGTAACATGATATATCTTTTACCATGAATAAATTTCAAATTTCCTATCTCTCAAAAATGCACGGGGACTGTATGATTTTATGTGACGTTATCATCTGGTCTATGTTTTGGACATCCATTTTTTGTCGTGCCGTTCAAGATTACATTAATTTTTTAATTTAATTTATAATTTCATGACGGTACCGTGTAACATGATATATCTTTTACCATAAATAAATTTCAAATTTTATATCTCTCTAAAATGCACGGGGACTGTATGCTTTTATGTAGAGGTTATCATCCGGTCTATGTTTTGGACATCCATTTTTGTCGTGTCATTCAAGATTACATTAATTTTTTAATTTAATTTATAATTTCATGACGGTACCGTGTAACATGATATATCTTTTACCATAAATATGTTTCAAATTCCTTATCTCTCAAAAATGCACGGGGACTGTATGATTTTATGTAGACGTTATCATCCGGTCTATGTTTTGGACATCCATTTTTGTCTATCCATTCAAGATTACATTCATTTTTTAATTTAATTTATAATTTCAAAAAGGCACCGTGTAACATGATGTATCTTTTACCATAAATAAATTTCAAATTTCCTATCTCTCAAAAATTAAAGGGGACTGTATGATTTTATGTAGACCAATGCTACAATAGACCACCTTCACGGTTGGGAGACCATGTACAAGTGGTCTACCTGAATATGAATTTTCCAAAAATCACTGTTGGTCTTAATCTCATAAACACCGCAAAGAGTTTCAAATTACTTTGACAGATAATAATTTTTTTTTTATATTATAACAATATTTGTATGTGGTCATGTATGTTGTTTCTCAAATGAATTTTATTATAATTGTATACTCTCTCTGATCCTTAATATAATATCGACTGCAAATTTTAACTACATTAATGTCAGAGGTGTATTTAGACTACATTATGATGTACATACATTAATATCTTAATCTTAATTTAAAAACTAAATTCACACCTTTTTATAAATTGAAAACTATCTTAATTTATATTACGGACTGGATGGAATGATTAAAACATTCAAATATATTGAATTTGTATAGATAGAATTTGGGGGGTTCGAATATAAAACCAACTGATGCATTTCAGCAATTGGGCTTTGGAGCAGGACAACCCGTTTGCCTGGCCCATCTCTTCATACGTGAGAAGGTATTGTATCTTGCCTCAAGCATCGTGTAACCCTAGCCGCACATACTCTCCTTTCCAAACTAAAATCACGCGATTGAGAGGAATTCCGTCAAAGTCGTCGCCTAATCAGGCAATTCATCTCCATCATCTCCTCAAATCCTATCCGTTCATTATGGCTTCTTCATCTGTGGTCAGGTACTGTCCTTATCAGTTGTTTTTTTTGCGTACTTTCCGCCAACATATGGGACCATTACATGCAGCTTTCATGTCTGAATCTAATTGTGGATAATATAATTTACTTTAAGGAAATAAATTAATACCTGTTTGTCAGTATTAGGATTGTTTTGTTATCTATTGAAATGTCGTTTTCAATATATATCAAGGTTTAGGGTTAAAGTTTGCTTTCTCAATGTTTGCCAAATTAATATTGAAAAAATTCAGCATATGTGCTTTATCTCTTTTTTAAATTCTCAAAAGTTGAAACTTGATGTATATATATATTATGCATGTTCAAAATTTTGAAAGTCATGTACCTATTTTAAATACTTATTTGATGTCTAAATATTAGCACAAACCATAATAGGAAATTTATGAAGTTGCTTTTTTTTATGATTGATTTATGCATATTTTTTAAGAAACAAGTAAAAAATTATAATTCAACACATAGACAGGTGTGCTAATCTTGGTTTGAATTTCGTATTTCCTATTTTAAATACTTATTTGATGTCTAAAAATTAGCAAAAGCCATAATAGGAAATTAATGAAGTTACTTTTTTTTTGATTGATTTATGCATATT
Source organism: Trifolium pratense (assembly GCF_020283565.1). Classification (NCBI taxonomy): domain Eukaryota; kingdom Viridiplantae; phylum Streptophyta; class Magnoliopsida; order Fabales; family Fabaceae; genus Trifolium; species Trifolium pratense. Next base: position 51,483,572 of record NC_060061.1, read on the forward strand.
TTTTAAGAAACAAGTCCAAAATTCCATGTTGGTTCAAAGCTGAAGTACACCCTGACAAGGTAAATATTTCAATTATGCTTTGTTGAGTTTATTTAATTCATTTCAATTCATTTATTTAAAACCTTGACATCACATGCTAATGCTAAGTATACTTTATTTTGAAATTAGGAGGAAATTTATATGTGTCCTGTTTTTGCTAAGAAGTATGCATCCAATATTAACTTCAAATACTATGGATGGATTAGAAGTAAAAATAAAGGACGTACTATGGTTGTTTTCAAGAGTAAAAATGATCGGTGTTATATTAGTGATGGTAGAGTAGTTGCTAAGAGGAATGGCTTTAAGGAACCAACTTCTGTCACCCTCTACTTCGAAGGAGAAGATAACCGATTTACCATGTTGCCTCTGATGACAGCCAATCATTTGTTAATTTTAATTATTATTCTATAGTATTTTAGTTAGTTTTTAAGAGTATTGCATGGTCAAAGAGAAGAATTTATGAAGAAATTGACACATAAAAGAGTTTGAAGACAAAAGACCAAAGAAGAAAAAGACTTAGAAAAATATTCTAAGTTTTGAAGCTCAAAATTAGCATCCACTTTCTGTATTTTCCGCGACGCGATGCATGGTCCGTAGTGCTGCGATTTTGCTTTCTAATATCACATGACGTCAGCCTTACATCAGCACATGGAACACACCTTAATGGAGCATGACGTGTCATTCAATTATAGGGACGCGGTTTTTGTTTATTAGTGGACGATCTTTTATGCTACAGCCTATATATATGACTACAAATTAGAAAGGGCATTATTACTTCCTGCGAGAGAGAAATACGTGCCGGCAGCAAAAGAGAAGAAGACTATTCTAGGGTTTCGCCGTCGCGGTCTTCATCGGTTATTCATGTATAATTTTCTTAACTCTTTTGTTATGTTAATTATTATTATGAGTAACTAATCTCATCAGATTAGGGATTTTAGATGATTCTCTGTGGAACTATTTGAACCATGTAACTACGTGTTCTTATTTATGCAATCAAAACTAATAGTTATTCAGTTAATTTCGTGTTTAATGCTTTTCTTTATTTGGCCAATATCGAATTGATTTCAAGAAATAATTCACTACTGACCCTAGGTTTTATTACTAGAACTAAATTAATTGTTTGCCAATCGTAATTGCTTTAGGAATAAAGAATTAGTTGGTATGATTGAGAATTTAACGTTCAATAACGCTTTTGATAATATTAGTTTCGCCTAAGGAATTAGGGTACTTTATTAGATAAAAGGGATCATGAGCCAAGGAATTGGACTTAATCTATTTTTGTTAAATTATCGTAACTATTAGAGTTTGGTTGTTGAGAATTAGAACCTAGAGTACCAAATAGGGATACAGAGAGGATTCGAACAATCCTTAATCGCTTCGCTCCATTAAAAAGTCTTCGTCAAGTTATTGCAATATTTATTTTAATTATTTTATAAACCAAATATATGCCAAGCATACCCCCTTATATTTACGTCCTAATTACAATTCAATTGTTTTGTCGAGATTGAAACAATCCCTGCGGATACGAACTTTATAAATATTATTACTTAACGATAAGTTAGTACACTTGCTAATTTTGTCATCAAGTTTTTGGCGCCGTTGCCGGGGATTGTTGATTAATTTCAACAAGGCAATTTCGTTTTATTTAGGATTTGTTTTAATTTTTGTTTTATTTATAAAAAAAATAAAAATAAAAATAAAAAATACTATAGCATACTTATTTCTATTATTTTTATTGTGCAGTGCTATTGAGGTATTTTTTGTTGTTTATGCGAGGTAAAAAGGTTGCAGGAGAGCTTCTTTTCGATCCTGAAATCGAGAAAACCGCAAAGGCAAACAGGAAAGCAGTACGGTTAGCTGCGACATCAGCAAGAAACACTTCAGGCGAAAGTTCTCAGTCTGAGGAAAGTAGTATGGCTGCACTTGATCCACCACCACCTCCTCCTCGAAGGACATTGGGTGACTATGGCCAGAGAAACAACGGAGAACTAGCAAATTTGGGTTTTCAACCAGTCAATCCGGTCTCTTTTGAAATCAAAAATTCAGTACTCAGCGCCCTCAAGGAGAATCAATACTCCGGGGCCGAATCGCAATGCCCGAATCTCCATCTGGCACATTTCTATGAAGCATGTGACTACACAGATCCACCGAATGTATCAGAGTCAGCAAAGAGGTTAAGGCTTTTCAAATACTCTTTGACTGGAAGAGCAAAAGATTGGTTAGACACCATACCACCTAACACCATCAACACTTGGCAAGAGCTGGAAGTTAAGTTCTTAGATAGATACTTTCCCATTCACAAGTACCTTGACAGAAGAGCAGACATTACAAGCTTCGAGCAAGGGGACTCTGAAACATTGTATGATGCATGGGAGAGATTCAAGCTGTGTTTGAAGAAATGTCCGAAACATGGACTCGATAATCATGCTCAGATGCAACATTTCACTCAAGGACTGAGAGCTCAGACGAGAATGTTTTTGGATGCGTCGGCTGGCGGATCATTGAAAAATAAGGATGAGAGTGAAGCTAGGGAGTTAGTGGAATCGATGGCTCAAAATGAGTATAGAGTTCAGAATGATCGTGGAGCAAAGAAAAAGTCAGGCATGCTAGAACTTGATACTCAAACTGCCCTCCTAGCACAATCTACTTTGATGAATACCCAAATGGCAGCCATGTTGAAACACTTTACAAACTCTTCCAACTCTCAAATGCAAGTCATGGCAGCTCAAGATTTGAAATGTGATTTTTGTGGGCAGGGACATGCTAATGGTGAATGTTTTCCCGAAGGCTCAGAGGAAGCAAAGTACTTAGCTAATTTCAAGAGGAGCAACCCCAATCACAACCCGTATTCGAACACTTATAATCCGGGTTGGAGAGATCATCCAAACTTTGGTTGGGGAGGAAATCAAAACTCCAATCAATCTCAACAACAAACTCCACTTCAAAACAATCAACAAAGAAAACCGTCACCCATGGAAGAAACTCTTGTGCAATTCATGAAGATGACCCAAGAGAATTTCGGAGCAATGAAGGCAAGCCAAGAACTCTCAAACAAAAATCATGAAGCATCTATAAGAAATTTGGAAACTCAAATTGGGCAATTGTCAAGGCAATTTACCGAAACACTAAATGGAGGCTTTGGTGGAAACACGGTAGATAATCCAAAAAATGAGAGTTGTAAGGCTATAGGTTTGAGAAGTAGAGTTGTTCCATCTGTAGTAGAAACTAAGAAAGAAAAGAAAAAAGAAGTAGAAGTAGAAGTAGAGAGAGGAAATAAGGGTGAGGGAGAAGTTGAAAATGAGTGGCTGATTGTTGATGAGGTTGAAGTTGAAAATGAGAGAGTTGAGGAAGAAAAAAGTGAGAATGGGGTTAAGGGAACTAGTGAGGGAGAAGTTGAAAAGAAAGAAAAATTGATTGATGAAGGTTCTATTCTGAGAAAAACCAAGAAACAAATTCTTGAAGACTGCGGTAAGGAGCAAATCATTCCCCCTTATGTCAAATTGCCATACCCCCATTTGAAGAAAAAGAAAGACAAGGAAGAGAGTCAATTTAAAAAATTCATGGAGATGTTTACAAAGTTACAGGTAAATGTTCCTTTTGGTGAGGCATTGGAACAAATGCCAGTTTACGCAAAATTCATGAAAGATCTCTTGTCTGGAAAAAGGAAGCTGAAGGATGATGAAAACATTGCCTTGTCAGAAGAGTGTAGCGCTATTCTCCAAAGAAAGCTACCACCGAAATTGAAAGATCCTGGTAGTTTTACTATTCCATGTTCCATTGGTGAATTGAAAATTGGAAGGGCTTTGTGCGACTTGGGGGCAAGCATCAACCTGATGCCGTTGTCCATGATGAAGAAGTTAAAGTGTGGAGAACCGAAGCCAACAAGAATGACTTTGACATTGGCTGATCGATCCGTTACATACCCTTATGGGGTGCTAGAAGATGTGTTGGTTAAGGTAAATGACTTGCTCTTTCCAGCTGACTTTGTTATACTTGATATGGATGAGGACTCCGAGGTACCGTTGTTGTTGGGAAGACCTTTCTTGGCTACTGGTAGGGCACTTATTGATGTTGAGCTAGGAGAGTTGATGTTGAGATTTCAAGATGAACAGGTTATTTTCAATGTGTTTGAAGCTATGCGTCATCAAAACGAAAATCCTCAATGTTATCGGGTTGATGTTATTGAAAATATTGTTGAAGAAACCTCTCGAGTTGAGAAACCAGTTTTACCGATGGAAAACGTGATCGTTAACTCAATTACGTTAGTTGAAAAAGGCCAAGAAAAGGAGATCGAAGAGTGTGTGCGTCAGTTAGAAGCCTTGGAAGTTGAGAAAGTGCAAAAGAAAATAGAGGATCTTAATGTTACAAGGTCTGGTGAATTAAAAGAAGAGGAGTCAACACCATCTGCACCCGAGCTGAAGGAGTTACCAACACACCTCAAATATGTGTTTTTAAGCGAAAAATCTATGCATCCCGCTATCATTAGTAGTTCCTTGAATGCTTTGGAAGAAGAAAAACTCCTAAGAGTGCTTAGAGAAAATAAAAAAGCACTCGGGTGGAGCATATCTGACTTGAAGGGAATCAGTCCAGCCTACTGCATGCACAAGATCAAGTTAGAAGAGGAATTTAAACCTGTCGTCCAACCACAACGACGACTGAATCCAACCATGAAAGATGTTGTGAAGAAAGAGGTTACAAAGTTGCTTGAAGCAGGGATGATCTATCCCATATCAGACAGTTCATGGGTAAGTCCGGTACATGTAGTCCCTAAGAAGGGAGGAATGACAGTCATCAGGAATGAAAAGAACGAGTTAATTCCAACTCGTACAGTTACTGGGTGGCGCATGTGCATAGACTACAGGAGATTGAATCAAGCAACAAGGAAGGATCACTTTCCTTTACCTTATATGGATCAAATGTTAGAGAGGCTGGCTGGTCAAGCCTTTTATTGCTTCTTAGACGGTTACTCTGGCTACAATCAAATAGCTGTAGACCCGGCAGATCAAGAGAAAACAGCTTTCACATGTCCATACGGAGTATTTGCTTACCGGAGAATGCCTTTCGGCTTATGCAATGCTCCCGCTACTTTTCAAAGGTGCATGTTTTCTATCTTTTCTGATATGATTGAAAATTCCATTGAGATTTTTATGGATGACTTTTCTGTGTTTGGTAAAAGCTTTGATATTTGTCTTGCCCACTTAGATGTTGTTTTGAAGAGATGTGTCGACACTAATTTAGTTTTAAATTGGGAAAAGTGTCATTTTATGGTTACCGAAGGAATAGTGTTAGGACACAAAATCTCTTCAAAAGGCATAGAAGTGGATAAAGCAAAAATTGAAGTTATAGAAAAATTACCACCTCCGATTAATGTAAAAGGAGTGAGGAGTTTTTTAGGCCACGCCGGTTTCTATCGACGTTTCATAAAGGACTTCTCAAAAATTGCTAAACCTTTGTGCAATCTCCTTGTGAAAGAGAATGATTTTAAATTTGATGATGAATGCTTGAATTCTTTTTCCATTATTAAAAATAAGTTGGTCACCGCGCCCGTAATCACATCCCCTAATTGGGAATTACCTTTTGAACTTATGTGTGATGCCAGTGATTACGCGGTTGGAGCAGTGCTTGGCCAACGACACGCAAAATTTTTCCATGCTATATATTACGCGAGCAAAGTCCTTAATGAAAACCAAGTGAATTACTCCACAACTGAAAAGGAATTGCTTGCTGTAATATTTGCTTTGGAAAAGTTTCGCTCTTATTTAATTGGTTCGAAGGTTATTATTTTTACAGATCATGCAGCATTGAAGTTTCTACTCACAAAGGGGGACTCTAAACCCCGGTTACTTAGATGGATACTGTTGTTGCAAGAATTTGATATTGAGATCAAGGACAAGAAAGGGGTTGAGAATGTGGTAGCTGATCACCTCTCAAGGTTGGCAAACCCCGAAATAACGAAAAAGGAGAAAAGTATAGTAGCTGAGTTCCCAGATGAGCAGCTATTAACAGTGACTGAAAGACCATGGTTCGCAGACATGGCAAATTTTAAAGCAGGAAATTTAGTCCCAGATGATTATAGTTGGCAGCAGAGAAAGAAATTTTTCCAAGACGCTAAATTTTATCTTTGGGATGATCCATATTTATTTAAGGTAGGTCCTGACGGTTTGATAAGACGATGTGTTGCAGGTGAGGAAGCAAAAAGTATCATGTGGCATTGTCATAGTTCAGCTTACGGAGGCCACCATGGCGGAGAAAGAACTGCAGCAAAAATTCTTCAATGCGGTTTTTGGTGGCCTACCATGTTCAAGGATTGTGTTGAATTTGTAAAAAATTGTGATAAATGCCAACGAACAGGTAGTATTGCCATGAGGAATGAGATGCCCCAAAATGGAATTTTAGAGATTGAACCTTTCGATTGTTGGGGTATTGACTTCATGGGTCCTTTTCCCTCGTCTTATTCTAACCTTTACATTCTTGTTTGTGTTGATTATGTCACCAAGTGGGTTGAAGCAACTGCTTGTGTTGCTAATGATGCTCATACTGTTGTTAACTTCTTGAAAAAGAATGTTTTTGCTAGGTTCGGAGTACCCAGAATTTTGATCAGTGATGGGGGGAAGCATTTTTGCAACAAATACTTGGAAAGTGTGTTAGCTAAATACAATGTCAAACACAAAGTTGCTACCCCCTATCATCCACAAACATGTGGACAAGTTGAAGTATCCAACAGACAGTTGAAACAAATCCTTGAGAAGACTGTTGCTAACTCAAGGAAAGATTGGGCAAAGAAGTTAGATGATGCGCTTTGGGCATATAGGACTGCATTCAAGACTCATCTTGGGTTGTCACCATATCAGTTGGTGTATGGAAAAGCATGTCATTTACCGGTGGAGCTAGAACACAAGGCCTATTGGGCGGTAAAATTTCTAAATTTTGATGAAAAAGCGGCAGGTAGGAAGAGGTTGCTGAAGTTGAACGAGTTGGAAGAGATTAGGCTGCAAGCTTATGAAAATGCAGTCATTTACAAGGAGAGGACCAAGAGGTATCATGATAAAAAATTGCTTAGAAAAGAGTTTTACCCGGGACAAAGCGTATTGTTATTTAATTCGAAATTGAAACTCTTTCCCGGTAAACTCAAATCTAAATGGTCAGGACCATATGTGATCAAAGAAGTTTTTTCTCATGGAGCGGTAAAATTAGAAGAGCCATTATCGAAGAGGACATTTAAAGTAAATGGCCAAAGAATTAAGCTCTACAATGGAGGCGAGATTCCTACTGAGAGGGTCTCATTGGTACTGAATGACCTTTAAGGTCAGCATTAGTCAAGCTAGTGACGGTAAAGAAGCGCTTGATGGGAGGCAACCCATCCGGTATGTTTTATTTCAGTCTTTATTTTTAGTAAAAACAAAAAAAAAACAAAAAAAAAGGAAAAAGAAAAAAGAACAAAAAAGAGAGACTATCAATGATGCCATCTGCTGACAATCCCTTGTGTTTCATCTTTCTGTTGTCTTGTTTATTATCAAGTTTAATGTTTTTATGTCTTTTCAGAATTGTCAGTGTGTTAATACCTGAATTTGCATGATGAAAATCTCCTAGACTTGCACATAAAAGAATAATTGCAGTGTGATTGCTCATGAAGTGCAACGGTTCAAGAGACAAAGAGACGAATTGGAAAGATGACGTTTTGCACGGTGTACTAGTTCAATCTTCAGATACCTCATCTGGTGAGCATATTGAGCCAAATAAATTCCACGGTATACTTTTTCTTTCACATCTTATGAGTGTATCCATGCTTTGTATATTTTCTAGAACTTGCAACTTTTCTCTACTGTTGATTGGTTTTACATTTTCACACATAGAGGCACATTTGTTTGGTACTCTGAGCCTTTTTCAAGCTACCCTGTTTATTATTTATCCGTTGTTAAACCAATTTGAGCCTAAAAAAAAATCCTCCTTTTCTTTCGGTGACATACCAAATTATAAGCCTTTTAGACCTGAAATTTTTTATCTGTTTGCCCTCCTTGGAGTTAGGTAGAAGCTTTAAATTTTCTTGTCATGGCATCATTTTAAGTTTGGGGTTGCTTCTGGAATTAGCAACATCTTAAGTTTGGGGTAGGGGTACTAGAGAACTTGAAAAGAAAAAAAAAAAAGAGAAAAAAAAAAAGAGAATAATAAAGACTCACAAAAATAATGGAGTTTCTTAGAAAAAAAATAAAGAGCCATTAAACATGAAAAATATTGGCATCTTCAAAAAGAAAGAAAAAAAATTGAAGGATAAGTTCTCTAAGTACCTAATTAACGATGAATTGAGTCCCAATAATGGTAATTTTTCAACAAGGAATAGTAGTGGATACCTAACTCCAATTTAGCCTACTTTTCCCAAAATTATCCCACCATTTACCTAAGCCAAGTTATAACCCTCAAGACCTCAAAAATGTGTGTGATGTATTTACTTTGATTGACGTTCAGAATTTTTTCAAGCTTATGGTAAAATAGCATTTGCATGTTGATGGAGTGAATACCCTATCAAAAATTGAGTGAATTAGTGAGTGAGAGATAAGGTTGGACTTTGTACATTGTGTGGAACGGTCATTGGACCAAATTTGATTCAAGTCTTGGAAGCCAAAGTGTTGATTGAGCAGGATCACTGAAGTTAACACCGGTGGTTCTATTGCCGGATGAAGAGAAAAGGTTTATGAGATTTTTATCATTCAAATTAATTTGTTAATTCCCTGATAGTTTTGTTTTGACAGGCATGTCACTTGAGGACAAGTAACAGTTCAAGTTTGGGGTTGTGATGACAGCCAATCATTTGTTAATTTTAATTATTATTCTATAGTATTTTAGTTAGTTTTTAAGAGTATTGCATGGTCAAAGAGAAGAATTTATGAAGAAATTGACACATAAAAGAGTTTGAAGACAAAAGACCAAAGAAGAAAAAGACTTAGAAAAATATTCTAAGTTTTGAAGCTCAAAATTAGCATCCACTTTCTGTATTTTCCGCGACGCGATGCATGGTCCGTAGTGCTGCGATTTTGCTTTCTAATATCACATGACGTCAGCCTTACATCAGCACATGGAACACACCTTAATGGAGCATGACGTGTCATTCAATTATAGGGACGCGGTTTTTGTTTATTAGTGGACGATCTTTTATGCTACAGCCTATATATATGACTACAAATTAGAAAGGGCATTATTACTTCCTGCGAGAGAGAAATACGTGCCGGCAGCAAAAGAGAAGAAGACTATTCTAGGGTTTCGCCGTCGCGGTCTTCATCGGTTATTCATGTATAATTTTCTTAACTCTTTTGTTATGTTAATTATTATTATGAGTAACTAATCTCATCAGATTAGGGATTTTAGATGATTCTCTGTGGAACTATTTGAACCATGTAACTACGTGTTCTTATTTATGCAATCAAAACTAATAGTTATTCAGTTAATTTCGTGTTTAATGCTTTTCTTTATTTGGCCAATATCGAATTGATTTCAAGAAATAATTCACTACTGACCCTAGGTTTTATTACTAGAACTAAATTAATTGTTTGCCAATCGTAATTGCTTTAGGAATAAAGAATTAGTTGGTATGATTGAGAATTTAACGTTCAATAACGCTTTTGATAATATTAGTTTCGCCTAAGGAATTAGGGTACTTTATTAGATAAAAGGGATCATGAGCCAAGGAATTGGACTTAATCTATTTTTGTTAAATTATCGTAACTATTAGAGTTTGGTTGTTGAGAATTAGAACCTAGAGTACCAAATAGGGATACAGAGAGGATTCGAACAATCCTTAATCGCTTCGCTCCATTAAAAAGTCTTCGTCAAGTTATTGCAATATTTATTTTAATTATTTTATAAACCAAATATATGCCAAGCATACCCCCTTATATTTACGTCCTAATTACAATTCAATTGTTTTGTCGAGATTGAAACAATCCCTGCGGATACGAACTTTATAAATATTATTACTTAACGATAAGTTAGTACACTTGCTAATTTTGTCATCAGCCTCCAATAGTTGAAGGCGGTTCTTCAGTTTCGAAAGCTTCTCCATCAAGCCATCCTAATAGGTAACTTATTTTTTTTTTTAAATTTTTCATATTGCTGATCAAAATAATGAAATAGTTCTAAATTAAATATTGATGTATATCTTCATGCTATTTTTATCAAAACAGCCCTAATGACTGCTCATTTAATCCGGAAAGTCGTTTCCAGACTGTTATTTCCCCCGATGAGGTATTGATTATATGGCAAAATATGTTATTACATTGTATTTTAATTTTAGACATAAAAACAACTCTTATTGAATGTCATTGTTTATTTTTTTTAATATTATATCATATCATATGTAGGAGAGAATTGACATTTGTCCTACTTTTGTAAAAAATTTTGAAAGCATCATCGATTTCTCAAGGCCTGTGTCAATAAGAAACAGTAAGCATCGACAAGCAGATGCCTTACTTAAATGTAGGAAAGGAGTATGGTATTTGACCGGTGGCTTCAAAGTTGCCAACATATTTGGATTTAAGAAACCTACAAATGTTTTTCTGGATTTTCAGTTTAAGGACAATCAGTTTGTTATGATCCAAAAAAGAGGTGGCAAAACAAGTCCTGTTGTTAAGTCTGTTGCTGATAAAACACCGTTAATAATTTTATCTTCGGATGAGGATGATGATGATCATGAAGATGACGATGATGATGATGAGGATGACGATGATGATGAGGACGATGATGATGATGATGATGATAATGAGGATGAGGATGACAATGAGGATGAGGATGATGATATGGTACAATTCTTACATGTTAGCAATAATAATTCAATGTATGCTGATGAGGACGATCCGCTTCGTCACTATAACTTTGATATTAAGATCACAGAGTCTATGGCATATACCAAGCAAGTTTTGGTAAGTTCAATTTATAATTAGCAATGTTTTTAAAGAATTTGTATTTTACTAATTTTAGTTCACTTTTTCTATGTTTAATTTTTTTGTAGCATTTTCCGAACAAAACATCAAAACATGTTCTTCCGGCAAAACAGGACAACATTGCCATGACGGATGTCAGCACAGGAAGAGTGATTAGCTGCACAATCATGACTTCAAGTCGCTACAAAAATGAAAGATATCTTGGTGACGGTTGGTATCAATTCAAGGATGAGTTCAAATTGAATCCTGGAGATGTTTTGAAGTGCTCAATTGAAAACCCGCCGCAAAACATGAATGTCATGATTATCCGTGCAGCTTCACCATAGCTTAGTATATAATGATATGTTGAAAATTTGTTTTAGGCCGTTCCGTAATCATGCTTTGTTATATTCAGACTTCTCAAAGACAATTGGTCAATGTTCCTTTGGTTTAAGGTTTTTTAATGGTTTGTACTTTGAACAACTTATGAATTCCTTCCATTTGATGTACTCTAACTATGATACCACCCTTACATTATAAGTATTAAGTTTTATTTAGTGGTTAACGTCATTTGCTTAGTTTGGTTGTTTGGAAAATAATAGTCATTGCATCACCATCCACTGCTATATATATGCACCAATATTACAATTATATATGGATGGATGGTGTGCATAAATTCCCAATTGGAACATTCCACACACAACTTATACATGCACTCTTTTGTATGCATATATTTATTTTATTATTGATTATTTTTTCTAACGACATTCAATAACAAATACTAATATCAAAAATTTTCATAAATAGCACACCTAAAATTATATTATATGTTCATTTTAATATTTTTTTTATCATTGTCAAAATTATGTTAATATAGTAATCGGCAGTCTATTTTTGTCAAAAAATATATCATGTTATTTTTTTAACCATTACTTTTATATATATACTTATACGAAAAATAATCGCAATTTCGGCAAAGAGAGCTCCGGTCATGAATTCTTTAAACCCAATACATAATTCCAAGTAAGCAAATGACAGAAAAAAAAAAAAACTTGGGTGATATTAAAGCAATATATTAATTTGTTATTTTCTTCAAGTTCTTTTAAAATATTTTAGTACTACTTCCTTTTTTATTGTATTAATTTTATTAGTATATAATTGTATAATGGGTATGGTATGGATACAACTTAACTTTTACATGTTTTACATTAAGATAATATTATCCATCAAATATAATACATTGACCTTAAAACAAGTATAAGTGGACAAGAACTCCATCATAAACCATTGGATGTAATGCATAAAAACAAAATCAAAAGTTGACTGATCAAAGCACATGAGTTGCATTGTCTTATTATGGTTTGTATTTTCCTTTTTTCGTCTAACAATATTGTGTTGACAAAGACAATAGCATGTGTTACTTATGCTACAAAGTAGACATTGCCATTGAAAGTTGGATATTCTAGGTTTATGATAGAGACAACACTATATTTCAATTGCCTTTTTGATTCATATTTCTTACACCAATACCTTATTAGATGAACAAACAAGATAACCAAGAATGGCTTGCTCAAAAGTTGAATAAAAAAGATTTCCCTTTTCGTTGACTACATTGGTCTCACAAATATTTGTTCAAAGTTTTGGTAACTGGTATTTTCCAAAGGTACATCAAATGGTGAGGTTTATTATCATCTTGGGACAAAATAATCCATGATGAACTATTATTTCCAAACATTTGTTATCATGAAGCTGGTCACTTAATTTATTCTCATGTTTTTTTTAAAAAAGTTTTAGTTCAATCAATGGATATTTCCCAAGCAAAAATAGCCAGATTTAATAGAAAACAAAGGTTACATAAACTGTCAAGCAAAAATAATGGGTCTACTTCAGGTTTGTGCTCTCTACTCTTCTCATCTTTGTGATTTTTCTTAAGTCTTCACCACTAAAATTTTTGTTCTTCATGACAGAAAATTTTGAACCAAATTTGGGTGAAAGCTCTTGCAATTTTAAGCCCTATGTTTCAGGTAGCACCATAATCACTACCTTGAATAAATTTACTACATTAAGTTGTATCTTAATCTGAAAATTTCATTTACATATACTTTTTAATACTTGGAGGTATTTTTTCAATAACAGAAAATGTCGCTCCAGCAGAGACCAAATCAAAATCCAACTATGTAGCGTCCGGACAAGTGTTTAAGAGAAAAGCAAATAGGACTCCTTTATCACCTTTGACTCAAGGTATTTAAAATTTCATTTTACATGTTTTGAAGATGTTGATAAATGGTACCATAATATCACAGTATATTTTTGATTTGGTGCAGATAGCATATTGACTACAAACATCGAAAGTGATGTCAACCCTGACATTCCAGCAAAAAGAATTAGAGTTCCAAATCCTAAATATTTTTCTCCACTCTCATGTGTAGTTAACTCTTCAAATGAGTCCAGTTCTAAATCGTCCAGAAATACACAACAAGGTTAATATGGATTATTGCTCAACACTTTATATTATCTGGTTTTTGTATTTTTTATAATTGTTTTCATGTTTAATCTTATTTTATCCCATTTGTTATATACAGGAAGAAAGTCAGCTCATTCCAAAGTTATTGATCCTACATTATCAAGATCAAATAACCATACTTCAAAAAGGTTTCGAATGCATAATAAATACATTGGTGTTCAAAGAATAGATTTTGAGGATGAAACCAATGGTATTAACTTTAAACACTGTTTTAATTGTCTATTGTGTTAGATATACATTGTATTGAAAAAACTAATTGCTACATGACAAACCAGATTCTTCTAATGTGGAAAATGACATTGATAAATGTAAATCCACTTTGTATGCAAATTCTGAAATTGAAGGTATGTGTTGAATTCACTCATATATCGAAATAATCAATTAGTTAATATATTTCTCAAGTATCGTTTATTGACACAATAGACAATACATTACATGTAGGATTTATTAACTTTGGCATGCCTGAATTTACATGCAAGTGGTGTCACGCTGAATTATGGTTTGAGGAACGAGCGGATAAATCAAAGACTGGTCCTGATATAGGATTCTCAATTTGCTGTGGAAAAGGAAAAGTTCAACTTCCTCTTCTTAAAAAACCTCCTGATCTATTATTAGCTTTGATCAATGGCCATGATCGACGTAGTAAGAACTTTAAGGATAACTATAGAGCTTACAACAGTATGTTTGCATTCACTTCATTAGGTGGACAAATAAACCACAACATTAACAATGGTGGTGGACCTCCTCAGTTCATATTAAGTGGCCAGAATTATCATAGAATTGGATCTTTATTGCCAGAACCAGGAACTAATCCTAAGTTCGCACAATTATACATCCATGATACTCAGAATGAAGTCATGAACCGAGCTGCATGCTTTAGGTCAGTAGTTTATGAAGTTTACTTCAAATATTATTATACTTACGTATATTACACATAATTGATATTTCTATTTTTTCCAGGTCGGAGAACAACAAGAAGGAACCCATTGATATATCTTTGGTTAAAGACTTGAAGGAAATGATAGATTATTGCAATCCTCTTGCTAAGTCTTTTAGAAAGGTCAGAGATGCTATTCAATCCGGTCATACTCATAATTTGTCCTTAAAGTTATATCGAAAACGATCAGCAGATTCAAGAATGCATAATATACCTACAGTTGATGAGGTGGCTGGTCTGATAGTCGGTGATTTCGATGAATCAGAGATTGGGAGAGATGTTATTATCAATGATAGCAAATATGGCTTGACTCGAATTCATGAAACTCATGTGTTGTTCTTGCCTCTGCAATACCCATTGTTGTTTCCTTGGGGGGAAAATGGTTGGGAACCAGATATTCCACATAGAAAGACAACTGAAGTACCAAGTGATGAGAAGGAAGACAGAGTTAAAATAAGAGAATTCATGGCTTTTCGAATTCAAGAAAGAAATAACGAATTTGGAAACATTATTTTTTCAAAGAGATTGTTTCAGCAATTCGTGGTAGATTGTTACACTATGATTGAAGCCCAGCGGTTGTCATTCATAAGAGAGAACCAAGACAAAATTCGTTGTGATCTTCTGAGTGGTCTACAAGAAGCTGTCGATAGAGGAGATGTGGATGCATCAACGGTCGGAAAACGCATTATTTTGCCTGATTCTTTTACTGGAGGTCCACGCTATATGTTTAACAATTGTCAAGATGCAATGGGAATCTGCAAGAGATTTGGTTATCCTGATCTGTTCATAACTGTTACATGTAATGCAAATTGGCCTGAAATCCGTAATTTCATTGATGGAAGACGGCTTCAACCTTCCGACCGACCAGACATTATTTGTAGAGTATTTAAAATGAAACTGGATCAAATGATGGCAGACTTCAAAAAAGATCAAATATTTGGCAAGGTTATAGCAGGCAAGTATTAATTTTCATTTGTTTTACTTCATTTCATCTGTCCTATATTTTATTGAAGCTTATTTAATAACTCATAAAATTTCAGAGGCAAGGTTATAGCATGCAAGTATTAATATCATCCAAGTTTTACTTCATTTCATCTGTCCTATATTTTATTGAAGCTTATTTAATAACTCATAAAATTTTAGATATATTGATATACTTGCATTATAATAGGTATGTATACTGTAGAGTTTCAAAAAAGAGGACTTCCGCATGCACATATGTTATTGTGGTTAGATGAGCAAAACAAGATAAAGACTGGTCGTGACATTGACAAGGTCATATCTGCTGAGCTTCCTCACCCTAAATTATATCCAAAACTCTACGGTGTTGTATCATCGTTTATGATGCACGGCCCATGTGGTGAAGCAAATGTCAATTCTCCTTGCATGGTTTCTTACCGTTGCTCAAAGTTCTTTCCAAAAAAGTACAAGTCCAACACAACCATTGATGATGAAGGTTACCCATCTTACAGGAGACGTAATACTGGAGTTGTTGTCAAGAAGACTGCAGCCAGCTTGGACAACGCCTATGTTGTTCCTTACAATCCTTTTCTGTTGATGAGGTATCAAGCCCATATTAATGTTGAGTATTGCAATAAATCTAATGCCATCAAGTACTTATTCAAGTATGTGAATAAGGGTCCTGACCGTTCTAATGTTGAGATCTCCAATGGCGACAAGTCAAATCAGCCGGTTGATGAGATAAAACGATTTTATGACTGCCGATATTTATCTCCGGCAGAGGCTGTATGGAGGACATTTGCATTTGACATTCATCAACATTTTCCAGCTGTGATTAGATTGACTATTCACTTGGAAAATCAACAATTAGTCAAATTTAATGATAATAGTTCACTCCATAATGTTGTCCGTTACCGGGAAATGGTTGACACAATGTTTACTGCTTGGTTTAAAGCAAATTTGGAATATGAAGAAGGTCGGGATTTAACATATTCCCAATTTCCTACAAAATTTGTTTATCTATCTCAGGAACATCGTTGGCAACCAAGGCAAAAAGGTTTTAGCATTGGAAGATTAACATATGTGCCTGTTGGAGCCGGTCAGTTATACTACTTGAGGGTGTTGTTGACAAAACAAAAGGGATGCACAAGTTTTGAAAGTATTAGAACAGTTAATGGCAAAGTACTCAATACATTTCAAGAGGCATGTAGTGAATTAAGACTTTTAAAAAATGACCAAGAGTTCAAAGATGCAATTAAGGAAGCTTATGAAACAGCATCAGGAGGTCAGATGAGGAGTTTGTTTGTTAGATTACTGAACATGAATACAATGACTAATCCATTTGATGTTTGGTGCTGTACATGGAAAATGTTGTCTGATGGTATTCTGTACAAAAAACGAAGGGAACTCAATCTTCCAGGTAATTAATTTGACCTTAGAAATCTTATAATATTTTTTATATTATATCTAAAATTATAAAACAACTTCGTACTTATTAAATGAAAATTTTATTGTAGATTTACAATTATCTGATGATGAGTTGAAAAATCTTTGTCTCATTGAGATTGGAAAACTATTGAATGAAAATGGAAGAACATTAGGTGATTACCCGTCTATGCCTGTCCCTATAGTTGAAGATGTCAATACGTTTCATAATAAACTCATAGCAGATGAACTCAATTATGATAGAGTTGAATTAGCTGCTATGCATGCAACTTTGGTTCAAAAGTTAACTGATGAGCAACATGGTGTCTATCAAGAAATTTTGACATCGGTCTTATCTGGAAATGGTCAATTCTTCTTTTTGTATGGTTACGGTGGTACTGGCAAGACTTTCTTGTGGAAAACACTTTCAGCCGCACTTAGATCTGAAGGGAAGATTGTGATCAACGTTGCTTCAAGCGGAATAGCTTCTTTATTGCTTCCTAACGGAAAAACAGCTCACTCAACTTTTTGCATCCCATTGGAAATAAATGAGAAATCTACTTGCAATATTAAACAACATTGTCACAGAGCAGAACTCTTAAGAGCAGCAAGTCTATTCATTTGGGATGAAGCTCCGATGATGAATAGATACTGCTTTGAAGCATTTGATCGTACAATGAAGGATTTGATGGGAAAGGTTGACAAAAAATTGCGACATAAACCATTTGGTGGAAAGGTTGTTGTCTTAGGTGGAGACTTTAGACAAATACTACCTGTAATTAGGAAAGGATCAAGAAGTGAAGTTGTTCGGGCAACAATTAGCTCATCAAGATTATGGAAGCACTGCAAAGTTTTGAAACTGACCAAAAACATGAGGTTGAGAGGTGATTTTACCGACAACTCAGAAAATGACCTCAAAGAATTTGCTGAATGGATTTTGAAAATTGGAGATGGCCTATTGAATGGAGATGAAAATGGAGAGGCTGAAATTCAAGTTCCAGAAGAATTGTGTGTTGTTCAAGCTGACAAACCTTTGATGGATTTGGTTGATTTTGTTTACCCAAATATTGTTAACGATATTGGGAAAAATAATTTCTTTAAAGATGAAGCAATTCTTGCTCCAACATTGGAGACTGTTAAAGAGGTCAATGATTTTGTGCTGTCTATGATTCCAGGTGAATCACAAGATTATTTAAGTTGTGATCAACCATGTAAATCTGATGAGGATCAAGAGGTTCAGAATGACTGGTTTACGTCTGAATTTTTAAATGATATCCAGTGTTCTGGGATACCTCATCATCAGTTAACATTAAAAGTGGGTGTCCCTGTCATGCTGTTGCGCAATATTGATCAAGCTAGGGGACTTTGTAATGGTACAAGATTACAGGTCAAGGAATTGGGAAAAAACATTATAACAGCCGTTGTTATCAATGAAAAAATGGACGGCGAAGTTGTCTATATTCCAAGGATGGACCTAATTCCTTCGGATTCTGGGCTTCCTTTCAAATTTTGTCGCCGTCAATTTCCCATATCCTTGTGTTTTGCAATGACCATCAACAAAAGCCAAGGACAATCTCTTTCGAAGGTTGCGGTTTATTTACCTAGACCGGTTTTTACACATGGTCAATTGTACGTAGCAGTTTCAAGAGTGACAACAAAGAAAGGCCTAAAGTTTCTTATATTAGATGAAGATGGTGAGACTTGCACGACAACCTACAATGTCGTATTTCCAGAAATTTTACATCATTTGAAGGTTTAAACATAATCAATAGACAACACATGGTAAGTTAAATTTTTTTTTCATTTCATTGTTAACAAATTATTATTGTATTGGTGGTTTATTATTTTTTGTGAAATAATGATAATATTTAATGTTTGTATATTGGTCCAGGTTTAAAAAAGATTGAATTGGCTATATTTTGATGATGCATGTTTTTTGATGGAACTACTGGTTCCTGCCATAATTATTTATTTATATAGGTAAAAATTACTCAATTTGTTTAATATCTTCTATATCAAATAAATTAATATAAATTTGTTCAATTAAATTTGTATGTTGCATCTTTTATAATGTTATTTATATGAACCATATGCTTACTTTTCCCAAATTTGGTTCAATTGTGTAGTTAAGGTTTTATCTACTATAGTATAATTTACAAGCCCAATGATGGACCATTAACAAAGATAAAGATTTGGGCCTAAATCAATCATGACCCATGACAAAGCCTATATCCAACTCATATCACAACTCATGCTTCTCATTCCAAAATAACAACACGGCTAGGGTTTTAACAAGGAAAGATTGGGAAGCATTTTGAAACATCAGCCGCCAACCAAAACCATCAGATTACAAGGCTTTGCTTCTACTCTTACAAAGGTATGTTGCTTATCATCCCAGTTTCCATATTTACTTCGAACAATACTCTCACTAATTGACATGCATCGAATTATGATTCATTGTGACCAAACATTACATTAACAGAGTTATTTTCATTAAATCAAATGCACAGATTCAAAGCAAATTCTGCAAAATATGCAGATATTTGTATACTGCATTTTTATAGTGGTTTTAGGGTATACTTTACCAATTTATATATCTACATGGTGTATTAGTCTTCTCATTATATCTTACAAATATTGTATTGTTAGATGAATGTGATTCATGGAGAAAATGTTGAACCACCAAGATTTTGGGAGATGGTTACCACTGCTAACCATGTTCAGGGCAGAGCAGTTTTGGTAATATAGACAATTCATATTTTGTTTTGAACTTATATTTAACTTACCCTCACATACTTTTTTATCAGTATACTAATTCACGTATATATTATTCAACTGGACAGCATTTCCCCCGAACAATCGTGTCTAACTATTTGCTACCTCAGCAACAACAGATTCTTCTGATTTTGGATAACTCAAACATTTCTGTGAATTGCATGATTAATACATCACCAAGAAATATGAATGAGAAGTATATAACTCAAGGGTGGATTGCATTTGTCAAACAAGCTAATATCAACATTGGTTCCAGGCTTAGGATTACTCTTTTAGATCCACCAGAAATTTTGAAGGTTCGAATCATCGACCAACATGAGTAACTCTATTTATCATTTGTTCAGTTTAGCTTATGTTTTAAGAACAATGTGATGTTTTATTATGGTTTGAACCATGTGTTGTTTTATTATATTTTGATTAGTATGAGTTTCAAGTTACTTTAAAAATCATGTGTTGTATTATTGATTAACCTATGTCATTGTTATTATACTATTTCGTATTATTCTATTATTTTTAGGTAAATGTTTGATATCTTAATATTATGCCTAATTATTTATCATGGTACTAATCAATGTTTTATCATGGTATTATTCTATTATTCTATTATTTTTAGCTCAATGTTTGATTAAAATATATAACAAATGCTTGCCCGTGCGTTGCACGGGTCGGAAATCTAGTAAATAACATGTGCAAATGAAGCACCGAAGTTAGATGCTCAAGAAGTTGTATGCTGCCTGCGCAAAACTTATGATGCCGATGATGGTCTATTAGGAAATACGAACCTCTTGGGATCTATCTTGGTCCAGGCCACAGGCGAACACCAGAAAATCGAAGATGATGCAAAGGAAGCAAAAGAAACAATAAATGCAAACAATGAACACACGATGTTTGGTAATGAAATTCAGCAACTGCAGTTCCTTTGTATTAACAATGAAAAATAAGTTTTACAATGCACAATTTGTATTTAAATACTACAGTCCAAACTACAACATCACCCCTAAACCAAACCACCAGTCACCACCACACAACAAACTGTAGGGCTTAGTCCAAAGACAGGCCTCTCTTAATCCGCTCGATTGACCCTGCCCACTTAACAATGATTATGAGCCATACTCAACAATAGCTGACAAACATTGTTTC
Source organism: Trifolium pratense (assembly GCF_020283565.1). Lineage (NCBI taxonomy): Eukaryota > Viridiplantae > Streptophyta > Magnoliopsida > Fabales > Fabaceae > Trifolium > Trifolium pratense. The sequence goes on from NC_060061.1 coordinate 51,504,282, forward strand.
TTTGACTCATTTCTTGGTCTTTGATTACCCTTTTTTGAACTTGGAATATTTTCTTTATCATCATCTATTGAGATTTTCCTCCTATTCTTCTACCTCTTTTCTTTTCAGCACCCTGCATCCAGATTTTTAACAATCATTCAATAGGAACAAATCTTAAACCACACTGCCTAGTTCATCAAACTAAAGTTATGATCTCATTGTTTTGATCTGACATATAAGCAGAATTGTTATTATAGAACCGTTAAGCATCGTAAATAAGATTCTAACGTGTAAATAGTAAAGGACAAAAGGAATACAAAACTACCACACAATAGATAAATCTTCACTGAGTTTTTAAAAAGACAACTAAACAAATCTACAATTGTCTCTGAAATAAGGAAATTTTAGCAAGATGAGATAATGAGAAATCACATACTCCAAAGAATGTGCAATGGACTTACTTGATCAGTTTGAGAACTTAGACAAGAGTTCAATTTCTTCTTTAATATTCATCATTCTTCGATAACTTGATGCAAAAAATGACATAGTTCCATAAGCATCGTCACATTATCCTTATGCCTCATCCAAACCTACAACATATGGCAGCAACATTTTGGTTCATAGGTTCCAAAATGAAACAATATATAACATGTCATTATATCCAAATACTTATGATTAGGTTTTCTTTAAAGTGTAACCTGGAGAAATATCAGCTATTGATTAAATGAATTTTTTTTTCAAGTAATTATCTCTGCAAATGCATCCATGAATTGATAAAAATATAATAAAGATGCATTAAGTTTCCATACAACGATCCAGATGAATTCATTAAAACTGTGCTGCAATTTTCTAGTCTCTAAGAGATAAATTGATTGAAACTTAGCTAATCCACTCACTTAAATCCAATAAGCCTTCTAATTGAGTGTGATAGTTTATTTGTTGCCTCTGGAAGCCTAAAAAATGCAGATGTCAGAGATCTTGGATAGTCAAACATTTATTAGGTGTGTACAAAGTTCTCAATTCCTCGGAAACCTTTTTATTGTAAAGGATCTCAATAATTTAAACCTTTTTTTTTTTTATAAAAATTGAAAATGAAGACTGCCATGAAATGGTTTTTGATTCGCCTTGTCAGTGGCCGAGAGAGTTAAGATGTGACTCCAACAGCTCAAATCCAACAAGCCTTCTTAATGAGTGTGCTAAATGTGTTGCATCTGGAAGCATAAAAAATGCAGATATTGGACTTCAGTATATTTCTCAGACTCATCACCTTATGGTAATGCTGTGCAAAGAATGGTCACTTATTTCAGTGAAGCACTAGGATACAAGATAGTAAAACATTTACCTGGTGTATACAAAGCTCTCAATTCCTCGAAAACCTCATTGTCTTCAGACGACATCCTTGTTCACAAATACTTCTATGAACTGTGTCCATTTTTGAAGTTTTCATACCTGATAACAAATCAATCAATTGTCGAATCAATGGAATGTGAAAAGGTTGTTCATATTATTGATCTCCATTGTTCCGAGCCAGCACAATGGATAAATCTTATACAAACTTTAAAGAAACATCATGGAGGTCCCCCTCATCTCAAAATTAAAGGCATTCATGAAAAGAAGGAAGTATTGGACCAAATGAGCTTTCATTTGACAACTGAAGCCGGAAATTTGGATTTTCCTTTACAGTTCAATCCAATTGTTAGCAAACTCGAAGATGTTGATTTCGAAAACTTGCCTGTCAAGACAGGAGATGCTGTTGCAATTACTTCTGCTCTTCAGCTGAATTCTCTCCTTGCAACTGATGACGAAATGGTTGGGAAGATATCGCCAGCAGGACCGTCATCTATCAATCTGCAGAGAGCAGGACAGATGGGCCAGAGGACTTTCGCAGAGTGGCTCGAAAGAGATATGATCAATGCATATATCTTGAGTGCCGATTCAGCATTATCACCTCTTTTTTTACGTGCTACACCTAAGATGGGGATCTTTCTTAACGCCATGCGGAAACTAAAACCGAAACTTTTAGTGATTACTGAACAGGAATCAAATCTAAACGGATGTAATTTAATGGAGAGAATTGACCGAGCGTTGTACTTTTACACTTCACTTTTTGACTGCTTGGACTCAACTGTTACGAGAACATCAGTGGAGAGACTAAAACTTGAAAGCATGCTTCTTGGAGAGCAAATAAAGAACATCATTACTTGTGAAGGAGTTGATAGAAAGGAGAGGCATGAGAAGGTTGAGAAATGGATTAGAAGGCTTGAAATGGCTGGATTTGAGAAGGTACCTTTGAGTTACAATGGGAGGATAGAAGCAACAAGTCTATTGCAGCGTTATAGTCATAAATACAGGTTTAAAGAAGAGAATGATTGTTTGCTTATATGTTGGAGTGATAGACCACTCTTTTCTGTGTCGGCATGGAGTTTTAGGAGATGAACATTCATATATATGCTGGAATAAGAAAGTCACTATGCACTGTTACATTATTTGGCCATGAATTTCAAGATGTATGAAGTGAAATAATCAACAAGACATAGGGGATGAATGGGTTTTTTACTTTCACATTTTTTTTCTTTCCTATGTTTTAATATTTGTTGTATAGATTTTATATTTTTTTAACTGATTTCTGAAGTGTTTCAAAGAATTACTATGATACTGTTAGTACTCTCTGGTTGGTTTAAGAAATTTCTGTTGTTTTTTAGTATTTTATGTTGCCTATTTAATGTCCTACCTTTGTACATAGATCTCTCAATTCCTAAAAATCATCACAGTTTTCAGAAGATATCGCCGTTTATATGATGGGATACTGGGGCTGTGCAAACCTCTGGTATGCCCTCATCAGGTGATGGCTTCACTTTATCTTAGATAATGGTTACATTTCAAGTTCAGGTAATGGCTCCATTTGTACTTCACTCGACAGCATGAGCATGTCTGGTACAAATTCTGCCATAGAAGGTGCAAGATCAACTCCTAGCTTCCTTCATTTTCCGATTACATAAAAGCTTTTAACACAACCTTATTTGAAAGAAGCCTTCACAAGTCACAACCTTCTAATCGAAACAATTAGAGGCAAGAATATTAAAGAAAACTAAAGATGTGTTATATAATTTCTGTCAAGACCATTTTGTTTACACAAGCATATTAGATGTAGTAGCATGTTGTTGAAGTTTATAAGAAACAGGAAGTGAAACTGGTTTTCAGAAGACATAGTTTATAAGAATTGAAACTGAAAAAGGATTTTTATTACTGAATAGCGACTGATTACAACAACAGAATTACAGAAAAATAGAGAGAAGAAAAGAATTTGAGTTTAATGTGACCGTTTACATTGGCTCCCCTACCAATGTTAACATGGTGTGTTGCTGATAAGTATGTTACAACAACAAACCGGTTCCAAAAACTAAAGATTAAAGAAACAATAAAAGCAGATAATGAACGCACAATGTTTGATAACGAAGTTCAGCCAATATTGCTTACGTCTCCGACTGCAGAGCAGCTGCAGTTCCTTTGTATTTACAACATCACACCTAAACCAAACCTCCAGTCACCACTCCTACTCCACATAAAACGTTTGGGCTTGGTACAAGGAATATGAGCTCAATTGACCCTGCCCACTTAGCAGGTTCCTTTGAGCGATGCTCAACAATAGCTGACAAACATGGTTCCTTTGAATCAAATCTTGATCTTTGCCCTCTTTGAAATTGTAGTTTCTTCATCATCATCATCTACTGAGATTTTCCTCCTATTCTTCTGCCTCTTTTCTTTTCAGCACCCTGCATCCAGATTTTTCGCAATTATTAAGTATGTTCCAGATTCTCATTCAATCGGAACAAATCTAAAACCATAAGTTTCATAACACCACACTGTCTAGTTCATCAAACTACATTCATGATCTCATTTTTTTTATCTGACGTATAAGAAGAATTGTTATTACAAATCTACAATTGTCTCAGAAAACACAAACACAACGGAGTATGTCAAAATCTTCGACAGTGGTTTTTGTTTTATGTAATATTATGTTAACAATTATAAAGGAAAAAAATATATATGAAAATGAGAGTAAAAGGCCAAATCGTCACCTGGTAATTGGTTGATCCAAGCTGTCTTCCTGCTTTAATTCTGGACACAAAATAAAGTGAGACCGAGAAGAATAACAGAGAAGAATTGTACTTTTTATTGGAAATGAAAAAAACAATTTTTAGAAAACCATTCATTTTGGCAGAGATGGAAATATTATTCAGAAAAAAGAATAACAAGGATACACAAAAGAATTCTATTTCAAAAAATAAATGAAGGATGATTAAAAAACAAAAAATTAAAATTCCCTTTAAAATAATGTTACAATGAAGCTAGCTAGCCAACAAAAATGGTGGAATTAACATATTTTTGCTTTGTGTTGGAGGTAGGAACGACAAGATCCATCAGATACACTTTGTTAGTGTTCAACATCAAATAGAGAGTCAAAATAAATAAATAAATAAATAAATAAATAAATAAATAAATAAAGAGAAAATGAACACATGGGTTGGTTGTACTTGCCTGGGGCCACATCTCATCTGTGCTGCTCAATGGAGTCAATCCACACATTCGGGATGTGACGAATTGTATGCCAACGCTCTCCTCCCTCCTTTTTGTACTTCTCCCAAATTAATGGACATTTCTCAATGAACAACACATTAAGGTTGAGAAGACCCTCCTCTGGCAAGCTCTCAAGACTAGGACAGTTGTCAATATCTAGATATTTGAGAGAATTGAGGTGGAGAAAACCCTTGTTGTTCATTATTCTTAGCTTTGAACAATTACTCAACCAAAGAGTCTGGAGAGTTGGTGGCAGCAGATTCTCCTCTGGGAAGGACTCCACGTTTTCAAACTCAGCATCTCTAACAAGGACATATTCCAAAGAATTGAGTTGGAACAAACCCCACTCCTCTCTCGAACCAATCAGTTTTGGGCAATTGGATATTTTAAGTTGTCTCAAGTTGGAAGGCAAACCTCCAATTGGAAATGATTCCAGCTGTGGGCAATCGTACAAATAGAGATATCGAAGATTGGTGAAGAGATGGAGTGAAAAAGGCAAGGAGTCCCATCCTTTTATTGAAAGAGAATGAAGAGAATTATAGCAACGCAGATCTAAAGAGCGACTTATTTCAATTCCTTTTAAATCAAACTCCAACTCTTCTAGAACGGTACAGTTTACTAAATTTTGCTCATCGGAGAACTCGACGTACCGATTTCCCAAAAGGACAAACTTTTTCAAGCTTGTCGGCAATTCATTTACCAAAATCCGATCACATCTCAGTAGAACTAACTCTATCATACTATCACCCTTGGGAATTGATGCTTCCAGCATTTTACAATTATCAATCTTCAATATTTGTAAAGAAGGAAGGTGTTGAGGCAAGGGGGCCCTTTTCAATTTGGAACATCTTTTTATAGAAACATTTTCAAGTAAAGGAGATCCTTCAAGACATAAACATTCCTCCAACTTATTGCAATCACTTATCTCCAATTTTTGTAAAGAAGGAAGGTGTTGAGGCGGAATCCTTTTCAATTCTGGACATTCTCTTATATAAACCTCTTTAAGCAATGGAGATCCTTCAAGACATAAACATTCCTCCAACTTGTTGCAATCACTTATCACCAATTTTTGTAAAGAAGGAAGGTGTTGAGGCGGAATTCTTTTCAATTCTGGACATTTACTTATATAAAGCTCTTTAAGCAAAGGAGATCCTTCAAGACATAAACATTCCTCCAACTTGTTGCATTCATAAATCACCACTGTCTGTAAAGAAGGAAGGTGTTGAGGCGGAATTCTTTTCAATTCCAGACAATGTGAAATGGAAAGCTCCTTGAGACTAGGAAGTTGACCAAGTGGCAGCAATTGAGAACATAATCCACACCCCTTCAGTTTAAGAGATACTAAGTTGGGTAAATCACAATCCCTTAGCCAATTTGGAAAGCGGTTGCCATTGTAGTTTTTAATGCTGAGTTTCTTCAAGTTGCTATTTGGTTCAAGAGCCTCCAACACATCCAATTCACTTCCATTGTTAATGACTTCGAAACTGTCACTAAATTGCATAATTAATTCTTCGAGATGCTTCTTATCTTTCATATTTGCTTTTGGAGCCTCTGCGGGATTAATGACATGTTTCAACCCTGAAAGATAAAGCTTTCCTTGAAGAAGATTGAGATTATCCAACTCCTTAATATCACACTCACGCTTCTCTGCCACAACAAAATGACTCAGCGTTTGAAGATGGTTTAGCCTACCTATCTTCTTTGGCATCTTCTTTATATTAGTTCCTTCTAGATAAAGATGACGTAAACAAACAAGTTTGTAAAAATCTAAAGGAAGCTCAGTCAATTCATAACACTTTTCCAAGATTAGAGTCTCTAAATTATAGAGCTCACAAATAGAATTAGGCAAGGTTTTAATCTGTGTCCTTGTAAGGTCTAGATAGCGCAAAAGCTTTAAATTGCCTATCTTATCTGATAGCTCTATGAGTTCACAACCACGAAATGACAACATCCGCAAATATTTTAGTTTTGAAAATATATCACGTTGCAAGTTGTTGCTTACCATGATGTCTTTGCTATAAAAAAATCGTCTTTCTATGAACATGCCGCGTAATCCTTTAATCTTACAAATTTGCTTTGATACGCTAGCATCATCTTTCAAATCAAGAGAGCACCAAATGTGACGTGTCCTTTCACATATATCTTGCACCTTATCACCCTCATCAATTTGTAAGCAAAATTTTAGGGACTCTGATTTCGCCAAATCATTGACAAGATCATGCATGACAAAACGGGTCTTATCATTCATAAACTGTTGGAAAAATGAAATTGACTCTAGATCATCAAAGAATTTATTACCCAACTCTTCTTCCCTTTTGTCTCTTCCAGAACATTTCAACAAACCTTCTGCCATCCAAAGTTTGATTAATTGATCTTTTTGAAATTTATAACCCTTGAAAAATATGGAACAAAAGGCAAAACAACGCTTTAGATTGGAAGATAGATTATGGTAACTCAATCTCAATACCGAGTTAATTTTATCATCACCTTCCGATACATGCCACATATCAGCCTCCAATATCTTACACCATTCATCTCGAGAAAATTTTATTTGCAATAGATTCCCCATTGTTTTCACAGCTAAAGGCAACCCTCCACACTTGTCTAAAATCTTCTTGCCAATTGATTCAAGTTCTTGATATTCAAACTCATTCTTTCCTCGAAAAGCATGTTTTACAAATAAACTCCAACAATCTTTCTGCTCCAATTGTTGTAATGGAACTTGGTGGTCAGATTTCATGAATGATGCAACGTGAGTTTCACGTGTTGTCACAACAATCTTACTTTCTGAAGATCCACTGTTTAAAGGAAGTAGTAACCGCTCCCAACACTCCTCATTGCCCGTCCACACATCATCTAGAACAAGCAAAAATTTCTTGCTGGTTAGTGTCTGTTGTAGTCGACAAAGGAGTGGATCCAAGTCTTCACCCTCTGCGGAAGAATCGAATGATCTAAGAATTGTTTTGGCGAGTCCAACAACATCAAAAGTCTTTGGGACATGGACCCAAGCTTTATGTTCAAACCGCTTCTCTATCCTCTGGTCTTTGTAGACAAGCTGAGCAAGGGTGGTCTTCCCCATCCCACCCAAACCCACTATGCTGATTACTGATACTTGTTTGTCGTTGTCATTGGTTGAAAGCAAGTAGTTGATTATTTCTTCTTTTTCGCCCTCTCTACCACATATGGAAGATTCATCCACTAAAGACGCAGTTGGAATTATTTTTGAGAATTGCGGGCCAACTGCACCGTCATAACTAGTGCAACTTCTTTGTGTCAATCCCAACACATCCTTTTGCTCTGCAAGAAAGTTTAGGTTGCCTAGCAAATCTTTGATCCTAGATTCAAATGGATTAGTCAAAGTTGAAAAGAAGCGTTTCGCCTTGCTCTTTCGTTGTTCTAGTGCAATTTCATCTAACAGATGATCTACTTCATATACCTCATGTTTTACCTCATCAAGCCAATTCTTCACGTGTGAGTTTTGGTATTGCTTTGTCTCTGCATCATCCAACAATTGATTGATAGAATTCAGTGTGATTTCAAGTTTTTTCAGCAACCCTTTATTATGGAAGAGGTCTTTGAAGTCTTTTGAGGCAAGCCTCTCAAAAGCGAATTGAAAGAAAGAAGAAAGAAATGCTCCAGCAATCAGCTCTGCCATGATATTGTGAGAAGCTCACTGCAACATGATAATATATATGTTATCTTCTGTTAAGCAAAATGGAATAAAATAAAAACTACGTATCTTCTATACATAGTTGGAATATCAATCTAACACATAAAACATAGGAGTACATTTTACAACAAGTGTAAATTTTATAACTTAATTATTTGTGACTTTTATATTTCTTCATCACTATTCTATTTTTAGAAATCAAATATTTTTATTCGAAATAAAAAATTATAAAGAGTACGATTGATTTCTCAGTTTGTTTTTACCCAAGTAAGATAATTTGTGCATAAGCACAGGCGAATTGAACTTCATATTAAATAACCCCACATATTTTTACTACCATTATATATTCTACTACCAATCCCTATTTTTTCAAAATGCATTATTTTTGTTTTGATTTTTATGACAGATGACTTACAAAACATAATCTTGAAAGACAAATATTTGTATCCTTAAGGAATAATTTAGCAGAAGCTCCTGCTCCACCATGAGTGGTGGTGGAGGTTATGGCAGGAAGAAAAAATTAACATGTGTGAGAGGGAGGCTCATTGACCATATTTTAACAGGTACAACCGCTACCCTGCCAGTAAAATGGATAGTTGTCGATCATGGGAAAATTAATACGGCTCTCTTTGTTAAAAAATAGGAGTTTAATTGTTGTGCACCGTCGGTGTAAATTATTTTTACACATACATCCAATGACGCGTTGCCACATCATTTAATGAATGTGACACATCATTTGTTTTTAATGACCATACATGATGTGTCGGTTTATTATTGGACGCATGTGCAAAATAACTTTACACCGACGGTGCGTATAAATTAAATTCAAAAAATAGTGGATAATTGATAAGTTAGTTTATAGCGGATGAACTTATAACAAATAGTTTATAATTTAATTTTTTATTTATAGCAAATAAGTTAACTGATTGATTTTGTAGTGTTTCGTAAAATTAGCGGTTGAACTAACTTATAAGTATAAAAAAACATAAAAAATTATTTTTTTAAGTAAGATGACTGGAGTAAAATTGAAAGAAAAAATAACAAACTATAAACTATAAGTTCATAAACTATTTAAAATAACATTTAAAAAATAAGTTATAAACTCTTGTTAAAAAAAAAAAAAAATTAAACTTTTTCCGAAAAATGTTTACTTTCGAGATGAGTCAATTTAGACCACACATATTTTGTACAGGATCACAACTAGTAATTTAGATTGAAATTACGTGCAGCCGTAACTGCATGATAAATTACAGTAAAATATCCAATTTTGATTAGTGTAATATTGTTTTTGTTTGTTTACAAAACATTTGACTTTTAATTTTAAAATTGTAAGAGATTGAGTTACTATTATGCTTCTTTATAATTCAATTTTTATTATATATAAAAAAATATCCACAAAGTTAAAGGCAATGCCCCACCAAAAATGAGAATAAGAGAGCTCTCTAGTCTACAATAAAACTCACACAACATTAAATGTATAGAAGTTGAATATTGGCGTCTCACTCTCAGTATATCAAATAACTCGTAAATTTTCATAAACATCACTTTTAAAAATACAAACAAACAAAAAATCAGTTTTTAAAATTTATAATGGGTGTTCCCATATGAGCATAGCTATTGTAAATGAAAAAGTCACTTTTTATATGTAAGGGTTGGGGTTGGTAAGAGACATCATTTTTTATATGCAAGAGTCGGGGGTTCGAACCTCGACATTCCACTTAGCAACCTTACGAGTGAAATTTCTAACAACCAGACAACTTGATAAAAAAATCTATAACGGGTGGATTTTTATCTGAGATTTGTTTAAGGAAAAAAAAAATCTAATTTTGTCTTTAAACCGTGTCTCTGTTAATTATAACGTCAAACTTTTGTCCCTAACACCCTCTTCAAGGCTTAGCCCAATTTTTTTTCAAAAAAAATAAATATATATTTTATAAATAATTTCAAGTCATTTTGTACGCATATTTGTACAAGTATTAATATAAATATTAGTTTAAGATTTATTATTGATGATCGCGAGTATCTCGTACGCATATTATTTTAAGTATTAATACAAATATTAGTTTATAGTTTATTATTGATGATTTCAAGTCTTTCATTATACGTAAAATCTTATTTTAAGTTATATCGTTTAATTTTATAATAATCATCTTTGACTTTGTTTCGAAAAAAAAAAAAAGTGGCTAATTAATTGAGTTTGTAGTATTGGGTAAAATTACCAATTGAATTAGCATATAAATATGAAATAACATAAGAAAAATATGTTTGATTAATATTTAATTTTTTGTGAAGTAAGATAATATGGATAAAAGTGAAATAAAAATGAATAAGTTATAAGCTAATTGAACTAGCTTATCAAAATAAACCATAAATTAGTATAATTTTGAGTTCTATATATTTTGGTTCAAAGTAGAATTTTGTTAAACATCAAATAATAGTTATATGCATGATTGTTCAAGGAGTTGCGAAAAAAAAAGTTATATGCATGATTTAATAGTCATAGTCATTTCCTTAGTAATTAATTTTCACGTTTGTTGGTTTGTTGTTGTTCTTTTTTTTTTTTTAGATATACATGTTGTTTTAGAAAAAATCTCAATAGTAATTAATTTTTTTAGCCTCACCGATTATTTGTGTCTGGGTCCGTCACTGCCTAACACCTGTTAATTAGACTATAAATAAAAGGCTATACATTCGAAATAAAAAACTAAATAAAAAGAATAAAGAAATTATGACATGAAAAATTATTATGTGTTCACCATTATCATAAATTGAAGTAGAAGATATAAATTTTGGGGTGATACAAGATAGTATTTTTTTTGTGTATGAGACACATAATATTAATAAGATAATATAATTGAAAAAATAATAATTATGACATAAAAAATTGAAAGTAACTCTCATTTTTGTACAAGTTTATCTCTTTGAGACAAATAGCTTAAGATACATAATTTAAAAGATTAACTTTTGTTAATAAAGGAATAGATGAGATTACCTGAAAGTGTGAGAACAAACAAACAAACAAACTGAGATCTTTGTTAGAGACACACAAACTAAGATCTGCAAAAAGAAAGATTGAGAGAGTATAAAAAATTAGAGAAAGATTTATAGGTAATATAATATGTAAAATTTGAGTACTACCAACCAAAGCTATGATGAGTAAAATGTGTTTACTAATTAATATTTAGAGAGAGAAATTACTTGAATTAATTGTTTGTAAACAAACAAAGAAACAAAGTGAAGCTTTAGAAAGATCTCCCAGAGAAAGAGTTAGAGGAAGCACAACAACATATATTTCAAAGAAAGATGAAGTTTGATGGATGAATGAGTGAATTAAGAAGTAGAAAATGAATGATATGTCATAAGGATATTAATATATTAGAGCATCCACAATGGAGCACTCCATTTTTTAGTATTTAAATAGTCTCACATAGACACATCATCAATTTATTATTTTTTTAATAATAGTACCTAATAGGTACTCAACCTCTCCAATGGAGCATTTCTTAAAAAGTTCTAAAATTGGTCCCATCAATAACTCCACATCATTAAAATTTGAAATTTAATTTAAAATATTATTGCCAAATTAAATTTTTTTGAATATATTAAATAAAGTGGGTCCCATAAAAAGAAGAGAGAGAGAGTTCTTATATTAGAACTAAAATGTGTTGTGCTCCAATGGTAGTACCTAATAAGTACCATGAGTACCTAATAGGTACTACACCATTGGAGATGGTCTTAATATATTAATATACGCGTCTTTCCACACACCACACACATAAGGATAGCATCTTCCCATCACTTGTATGGAAATTAGCTTATCGCAATTTGGAATAACTTATTTTTGAGTTTATGTCATTAGCTTATATAAAATAAATTAAGTTTTATGATATTTTATAAGTTTATACTAGTAAAAATTATATTTTTATAAGTTATTTTATTATAAACTAGATTGACAAACTTATAATAATAAACAAAATTTGCATAAGCTGTTTGAATAAACTTAAAAATAAGTCAAACGGTCGTAACTCGTAATCGAGGGTGTAATAACTTGTGTAGTAAAACTACTCTTGTAAAAAAAATGTACTGCAGTAAAAATTTAGTAAAATTGCGCTGGTAAAAAAACTGTAGTAAGAATGTAGTAAAATTTATTTTTAGTTATAATTGAAATATTTTATTCTAACAAAAAATAAAGCCGACTGAATAATTGCTTTGGTTTTGTTTTTATTATATTTTCTCATGAGATATGAACCAAACCGAAAATTGGTTTAATTAGTTTGGTTCAATTGTCTTCCTATTTTATCAAGCTCATGAAAATGATTTCCTATTTTTCAAATCAAATTTTTTGGTACCCTATTTTTCCAAACCTATGTTTTTTGGTCCAAAAATTGCAATTTTTAAGCGCGAAAAGAGTGATACCCCTTGCATCCGAAAATAATAACTGTAATGTAACTCCACACCGGCGGTGCGACGAGATCTTTTTTCACGAGATATGAACAAAATCGAAAAAAAAAGTTGGTTTAGTTCGATTAAATGATCCCCTATTTTATAAAATTCACGAAAATAGTTTCCTGTTTTTCAAATCAAATTTTTGGATTTTCTATTTTAAAATTTCTTTCATTATTTTTCCAAACGCATACAATTTGGTCAAAAAATGGCAATTTTTTGTGACAAAAAAGGTGATATCCCTCGCATCCAAACTATGTTTTAAGTTGGAAGTTAAAATTGAAATAAAAGGTAAAATGTTATAAGTCGTAAGTTCAAACTTTTTAAAATAGCATCTCAAAAAAATAATTATAAGTTCGATAGAAGATCGAACATTTTGAATAAGTTCGATATAGTTTTTCCTAGTATCACTTTTTTTTCCTAGTAATGGCTAGAAATTCCACCATAATTTTGAATAAGTGGAGTTTCTGGGGTTCGAACTCCGGCTTCTGCTTAATATATATAATATCTCTACTAATTAAAGTAAGCTCATGGGAATCGGTTGACATCTCTTCTAATTTGTCAATACGAGAAGCAAATTGTTGTGTAGACATAGACTCATTCAAAAGCACCCCCATCCCCTTATAGTCTCTTGCTATTTCACGATTCCGTAATTTTCTTTCATTCCTCCTTCTTTCCGATCAACAAAACGGAGCCTAAGTTCCGGATTCATCTTATCGGTCTAGCTCAACGATGAGCTCGATAAATTACAGTAAAAATTTTAAAAATTTAATTCAAATTAAATAATCCTTCAAACAAAGCTAAAGATAATGCTCCACCAACCAATAATGCATTCCTAAGATTCCCGACAGTAGCGTGTGTAACGGAATTTTATCAGTAGTGCTTTCTTTACATCAATCAATTTTTCTTTTTAAAGCACTACTTTATTTACATCAAATTTTATCAACGGAATCCAAGGCTCAATTATTAAAGTTTGTTTTTTTAAGTTTCAATTACTTTTTCCGTCGAATAAAACTAATTTATCCAACGAACAATAAATTGGTCCAAATTATAAAAAGTTTGGGCGTTGTAAGTAGACGACTAGAGGTTCAATTTCTAGCTGCTCGTGTCATGAAACACGTCCACCTCTATGATTAGGCGTGTTGTGGTGTCCGACATTCATATGACACTCGTACGACACGTGTCGGATAGATCAGACCGGTGTAAAAAAAAATTAATTTTTCCTTAACTTGGACACTCATTTGATCGGTGTCAGATACCTGTAAGAGACTCACACGACACGTGTCGGACAAGTTCTAAGACTATATCATACCTATTTGACATGTTTTTATTTGAATCTATGTCAATAGAGAGAGCCAAAATCACAATTTTTAATATGGCAATGCAGAATCTCTTATTAAATGAAGTGGAAAGACATTCAATTTATACAATAATCATGATCACTTCTTACTAACAATATTAAATGAAAAAAGAAAAACAGAAAATCACAGTGAAAGGCAAAGTCTTACACTTGTATGCACTAAACTTGTATAAGTAATTTATTTGAGGACTCTTCTAAAATTTAGTAAAGACATATATGCTAACTGATCACTCAAAGCTAGTCATGATATCTCTAGATCATATATTATTCATGATAGATCGCAAAAGTCTATCTTGATGTGTTTGCGATCTCAAAAACCATTCGATTAGAGTTGATATGCAAAGGTAATTGATTCTCATGCAAGTATCATTTGCATAGTCTTCCCAATTAAACTTAGCCTAAGAATATTGTGACTTGTGAGTGATTATCATTGTAGATAATATCTTTGAAAGCAAAACTCAACAGCATGAGAATGTCTGGTTCAAATTCTGCATGGAACAAATGTGTAAGATCAAATATCTAGCTTCCATCAATCGAGCAGCATTACAGAAAAGCTTATAACACAAATCTTATTTGAAAGAAGCCTTCACAAGTCACAACCTTCATTAGTAGGATTTAGAATGTGAGAGGAAATCTCTAAATCACTATTTACTTCCACAAGTGTATCACCTCAGTACTATTGCCAAGAAATATCAAGATTGGATTAGAAATAATAAGAGGCAAGAATATATTAAAGAAAACTAAACATGTGTTATGTAATTTCTGTCAAGACCATTTTGTTTACACAAGCATATTAGATATAGTAGCATGTTGTTAAAGTTTATACTTGCTAAACAGGAACCGAAACTGGTTTTCAGAAAACATAATATAGAGAACAAAAGGATTTGAGTGGAATGTGACCATTTACATTGGCTCCCCTACCAATGTTAACATGGTGTGTTGCCGATAAGTATGTTAGAACAACAAATCGGTTCCAAAAACTAAAGATTAAAGAAACAATAAAAGCAGATAATGAACGCACAATGTTTGATAACGATGTTCAGCCAATATTGCTTACGTTTCCGACTGCAGAGCAGCTGCAGTTCCTTTGTATTTAAATACTATGGTTCTGATTACAACATCACATAAAACCCCCAGTCACCACTCCACATAAAACGATTGGGCTTGGTACAAGGAATATGAGCTCGATTGACCCTGCCCACTTAACAGGTTCCTTTGACTCATCTCTTTTGACTTATGAGCGATACTCAACAATAGCTGACAAACATGGTTCCTTTGAATCATCTCTTGATCTTTGCCCTCTTTGAAATCGGAATTTTTTCATTATCATCATCTACGGAGATTTTCCTGATATTCTTCTGCCTCTTTTCTTTTCAGCACCCTGCATCCAGATTTTTTGCAATTATTAAGTATGTTCCAGATTCTCATTCAATCGGGACAAATCCAAAACCATAAGTTTCATAACACCACACTGTCTAGTTCATCAAACTACATCATTCATGATCTCATTTTTTTTATCTGACATATAAGCAGAATTGTTATTACAGATTTGTATGTATGGAAAATATAATTTTAGCATTAAGATAGAAGAAACACACAATAGATTAATCTTCATTAAGTTTATAAAAAGACAACTAAACAAATCTACAATTGTCTCAGAAAACACAAACACAACGGATTATGTCAAAATCTTCGACAGTGGTTTTTGTTTTATGTAATATTATGTAAACAATTATAAAGGAAAAAAATATATGTGAAAATGAGAGTAAAAGGCCAAATCGTCACCTGGTAATTGGTTGATCCAAGCTGTCTTCCTGCTTTATTTCTGGAAAAGAAAAGGGGACACAAAATAAAGTGAGACCGAGAAGAATAACAAAGAAGAATTGTACTTTTTATTGGAATTGAAAAACACAATTTTTAGAAAACCATTCATTTTGGCAAAGATGGAAATATTATTCAGAAAATAGAATAACAAGGATACACAAAAGAATTCTATTTCAAAAAAATAAATGACGGTTTAAGGATGATTAAAAAAAAAATCGTAAAATAATGTTACAATGAAGATTATACAATAATCTTGATCACCGAACAAACTGAAAATAATAGTGAAAAATTGGTCAATTGAAGCTAGCTAGCTAGCTACCCAACAAAAATGGTACGAACGATAAGATCGTTGAGATACAGTTGTGAGTGTTCAACATCAAATAGAGAGAGTCAAAATAAATAAATAAATTAAGAGAAAATGAACACATGGGTTGGTTGTACTTGCCTGGAGCTGTGCGTCAATATACACACAAGGGATGTGACTAATTGTATGCCAACGCTCTCCTCCCTCCTTTTTGTACTTCTCCCTAATTAATGGACATTCATCAATCCACAATTGAAAACTGCGTGGACCCTCCTCTGGCAAGCTCTCAAGACTAGGGCAGTTGTAAATAGTTAGATATTCGAGAGAATTGAGGTGGAGAAAACCCTTGTTGTTCATTATTCTTAGCTTTGAACAATTCATCAATAGAAGCCACGTAAGAGTTGGTGGCAGCAGATTCTCCTCTGGGAAGGACTCCACATTTTCAAACTCATCGGTAATTGTGAATTTATTCAAAGAATTGAGTTGGAACAAACCCCACTCCTCTCTCGAACCAATCAGTTTTGGGCAATTGGATATTGAAAGTGAACTCAAGTTGGAAGGCAAACCTCCAATTGGAAATGATTCCAGCTGTGGACAATCGTACAACGTGAGAAATTGAAGATTGGTGAACAGATGTAGTGAAAAAGGCAAGAAGGAGGAGTCACATCCTGTTATTTCAAGTTTACGAAGAGAATTATAGCAACGCAGATCTAAAGAGGGACGTTTTACAAAGCCTCTGAAATCAAACTCCAACTCTTCAAGAATGGTACAGTTTACTAAATTTTGCTCATAGGAGAACTCGGTATACCGATTTCCTTCAAGGACAAACTCTTTCAACCTAGACGACAATCCACCATTTACCAAAATCCGATGACATCTCTGTAGAACCAACTCTATCATACTATCACCCTTGGGAATTGATGCTTCCAGCATTTCACAATCACAAATCTTCAATGTTTGTAAAGAAGGAAAGTGTTGAGGCAGTGGGACCCTTTTCAATTTGGAACAATTTTTTAAAGAAACATTTTCAAGTAAAGGAGATCCTTCAAGACATAAACATTCCTCCAACTTGTTGCAATCATAAATGTACAATTGTTGTAAAGAAGGAAAGTGTTGAGGCGGAATCCTTTTCAATTCTGGACATTTACTTATAAAAAGCTCTTTAAGCAAAGGAGATCCTTCAAGACATAAACATTCCTCCAACTTGTTGCAATCACTTATCTTCAATTTTTGTAAAGAAGGAAGGTGTTGAGGCGGAATCCTTTTCAATTCTGGACATTTACTTATAAAAAGCTCTTTAAGCAAAGGAGATCCTTCAAGACATAGCCATTCCTCCAGCTTGTTGCATTCATGTATCACCAATTTTTGTAAAGAAGGAAAGTGCTGAGGTGAAATCCTTTTCAATTCTGGACATTCTCTTATATAAAGCTCTTTAAGCAAAGGAGAACCTTCAAGACATAGCCATTCCTCCCAATTGTCCATCCCATAAAATTCCAAAACTTCAAGGGACCTGAACGAAAGACTTGTTGAATTACTGTCGTAAAACTCTTCGCCGATGATCTTTATTCCATCACAATGTGAAATGGAAAGATACTTGAGACAAGGAAGCTGACCAAATGGCGGCAACTGCGAACATAATCTACATCTCTCCAATTTAAGAGATACTAAGTTGGGTAAATGACAATCCCTTAGCCAATTTGGAAAGTTTTTGCCATTGTAGTTTTCAATGTTGAGTTTCTTCAAGTTGCTATTTGGTTCAAGAGCCTCCAACACAGACACAGTGCTTTCAACTATTGAGTCATCCATTTCTTCTCTTCCGCCATCAAACACCATATGTAATTCTTCTAAATACTTCTTATCTTTCAAATTGGCTTTTGCAGCATCTACATGATCAATGACATTACCCAAGCCTGTAAATTTAATTGTTCCATGAAGATTGTTCATATTTTCCAATTCTTTAATACCAGATCCGTTCTGCTCTTCCACAATAAAATAATTCAATGTGTGAAGATTGTTTAGCTTTCCTATATTCTTTGGCATCTTCTTTAAACCAAAAGGAAGTTCAAGATGACGTAAATTGATGAGCTTGGAAAAATTTGAAGGGAGCTCTGTCAATTCATCACACCTTTCCAACAAGAGGGTTTGCAAATTGTACAAAGCACATATGGTATCAGGTAGGCTTGTAATCTTTTCCTCATCAAGCTCTAGGAATCGCAAAAGTTTTAAATTGCCTATCTCATCAACTAGCTCTGACAGACCACAATCTCTAAATGATAACATCCGCAAACATGTCAGTCTTGAAAACAGATCACGTTGCACATTGTTGCTTATCAACATAACATAGTCTCCTTTTAGTATTAGACTTCGTAGTCCCTTAACTTCACATATTGGCTCTAGTAATTTATCAACACAATTTAATTCAAGAGACCACCAAATGTGACGTGTCCTTTTAAGGTTACCTTCCACCCAAGCACTATCTATTTTCTTACAAAATTCTCCTGACACTGATTTTGCTAAATCATTGACAAGATCATGCATGACAAATTCAACATCATACAATGATTTCTGGAAAAATGAAATTGACTCCAGATCGGTGAAAATTTCACTACCAAACTCTTCTTCACTGTTGTATGCTTCGCAACACTTCAGCAAACCTTCTGCCATCCAATAACCGATTAATTCACCTTTGCCAAACACATAACCTTTGGGAATTATAGAACAATAAGCAAAACAACGCATATGATGATTGGAAGGGAGATTATGATAACTCAATCTCAGCACTGGGTTAATGTTGTTGTCCTCATCTGATAATCGCCACATATCAGTCTCCAATATCTTAGTCCATTCAGATACAGAGAATTTTCTTCGCAAGAGTTGGCCCAGTGTTTTTACAGCTAAAGGCAACCCTCCACACTTTTCCACTATTTTCTTGCCAATTGATTCAAGATTTGTATCGCGCACATTCCTGCCATGAAATGCAAGTGTCTCAAATAATCTCCAACAATCACTTTTGTCCAATTGTTGTAAATCAAATAACTTTGAATTCAGGACATTTGCGACCCCCTTGTCACGTGTTGTCACAATAATCTTACTTCCAGAAGATCCATGATTAAAAGGAAGTATCAAGTCCTCCCAACAGGTAGCATTCACGTTCCAGATATCATCTAAAACAAGCAAGTATTTCTTTCCCGTTAGTTCGTGCTGAAGTTGTTGTTGAAGTAGACTCAAGTTTTCACCATTTGCTGGAAACTTAAATGATTCGAGAATTGCTTTGGTGAGTCCAACAACATCAAAAGATTCTGAAACATAGACCCACGCTTGAAGTTGAAAATGCTCCTTTATCTTCTTGTCATTGCACACAAGCTTAGCAAGGGTGGTTTTCCCCATCCCTCCTAAACCAACTATGCTGATTATTGGAACTGTTGGTGGTATTCTAGAGGTGGTATATATTATAAACTATATTGTTGCATAATTTAGAGTAGGATAGTATTTTTGGGGCTGAATATTCATGTATTTTTCTTATTTCAAATGCATCTCATACACATGAATATATATAGCATGAGTAGTGATGGTTACAACTATCAAAGAGTCACCACTACTAGGTGCTTAATCAATGATTAAACACTCCACTAAGCACTAAGTGCTTCCACTAATAACAATGACAATTCACTCATGTAACTCTTCACTTACATTAGATAATTTCCACTACTTTATCATATTCCACTAACATAAAATCAAATCAGCACATTAACTAACATACTCCCCCTTAATGTGCTGCTCTTTAACTCTCATTGCTTCTCTAAGTTGTTGAAATCTTCTCAATCGCATTCCTCCAAACATGTTTGATTGCTTCAACAAAATTTTCTGGTTCCACAACACAATAGTTGCACCTTGCATAAATATCACTCAAGTCTTTCAATTTTATTGGAGTTGAGCTCGGAGATGATGAACTTGAAATTGGTGAACTTGGAGATGATGAAGAACTTGGTGTACATGGGGCTGGTTGCTCATTTTCAGCAGCTGAATTTTGTTGTAATAAAATTGCAGGGATTGTTTTCTCCTCCGTTTTGTCTTCTTCCCAATTCCAAGAAGCATTCTCATCAAATACAACATCCCGGCTAATGATCACTTTGTTTGTCTTCATGTTGTAAAGTCTATAGCCCTTTGACATGGAACTATAGCCAATAAAGACACATCTTTCACTTGTTTCTTCCAGCTTTGTCCTCTTTTGTTTAGGAATTTGAGCATAGCAAACACACCCAAAAACTTTAAGGTGGTTCACCGAAGGTGTTCTTCCACTCCAAGCTTCAAATGGAGTCTTATTCCATACAGCCTTTGTTGGACATCTATTCAGCAAATACACAGCAGTATTAACAGCCTCGGGCCAAAAGGTTTTAGGTAAACCTTTCTCAAACAGCATAGACTTCGCCATCTCCATCACGGTTTGATTCTTTCTTTCAGATACACCATTTTGCTGAGGTGTATAGCCAACAGTGAGCTGTCTTTCAACACCTTCATCTTCACAAAATTTGTGAAATTCATTTGAGGTGTACTCCTTCCCCCTGTCACTTCTCAACACTTTTATAAACCTACCACTTTGTTTCTCAACAAAAGCTTTAAACTTCTTAAAAATTCCAAAAACTTCAGATTTTTGTCTCATAAAATATACCCATGTCATGCGGGTAAAATCATCAATAAACAAGATAAAGTACCTATTTTTGGCATGGGACAAAGTATTCATAGGGCCACACACATCTGTGTGTACAAGTTCCAACACTTGTTTAGCTCTCCATGCTCCTCCCTTTGGAAATGGTTGGCGGTGTTGTTTGCCAAGCATACATCCTTCACACACACCAAATTTTTCTTCAATTATTGGCAGCCCATACACCATCTTCTTTTGATAAAGCAACTTGAGACTATTGTAGTTCAAGTGCCCAAGTCTTTTGTGCCACAAACAAGAGTCATTATCTTCTCTAGCCATCATGCTGAAATTTTTCTCGTAATTAAGAGAAAGTGGAAAACTTCTATTGCTGGTCATTTTTACAACAGCAACATTTCTTCTCTTTGAATCAAAAATTCTGCACTCTAGATTCTCAAAATTTAGAGAATAGCCATGCTCCAAAAGTTGTCCAATGCTTAGCAAGTTCTCATCTAACTCCGGCACATAAAGAGTGTCATGAATGACTTTGCTTCCTTGCTTTGTTGTAACTCCAATGCTGCCTTTGCCTTTTACTTCAACATGTTCTCCATTGCCCAATTTAACTTTTGAGCCAAATGAAGAATCAATGTTGATAAAAGCTTCTTTCTTTCCGGTCATATGATTGCTACAACCGCTGTCCAAATACCACACATTTTTATCTTCTTGAAATGCCTTTTGACAAGCAAAGAATAAATTACCTTCATCATTTTCTCCTTCTGCAAATGAAGCATGTTGCTGATTGCCAAAACGACAATCTTTTTGAATGTGCCCGAATCTCTTGCAATTGTAACATTGTGATTTGCCCTTGTTCCAACAATCCTTCTCTGCATGAGTGTTACTTTTACAAATGTTGCACCATTTATTTGATGCTCCTTCATGCCATCTCCCATCATTCGCACCTCTTCCTCTACCTCGTGAGTTTCTGCCTCTACCTCGGCCTCTTCCAAATCTGCCACCTCTAGAAGACTCACCTCTATTTTGTGTTGGAGGCTTATTTTCACCATTGTTGGGCTGAATGTTGAGTTTAGATTGAAAGGCACTCTCAACTGATTTTTCAGAACGTCGTAACAACCTTTGCTCATAAGATCTCAAAGACCCCATCAACCCTTGAACTGACATAGTTGATAGGTCCTTAGTTTCTTCTATAACAGCCACCATAGGATCAAATTTTTCTGTCAAACTAATCAGAATTTTATCAACAATTCTGCGATCATCTATTGTATCTCCATGTGACTTCATTTGATTCACCAATTCAGAGAGTCTGTTGAAGTATTCATTCAAACTCTCATTCTCCTTCATTCTTTCATTTTCATAGTCTCTCTTAAGAGATTGAAGTTTCACAGTTCTCACCTTTGAGTCTCCTTCAAACTCTTGTTGTAGAATAGTCCATGCATCCTTTGATGTTTTTGCTCTCATAATCCTTGGGAAAATGGATAGAGAGACTCCTCTTTGAGTCATCCCGAGAACTCCAGCATCTGTGATCTTCTTCTTCTTCAATTCTTCAAGTCGGGTGCTTGATTCTTCATCCTTTTCATTTGCTTTAGGTGCTGGTTCTTCATACCCCTTTTGGATGAACTCCAAGACATCCAAAGAGGTGAATAGAGTCTCCATTTTAACAGCCCAAAAATCATAATTCTCTCCTTCAAACAAAGGAACTTTAACATTGCTATAAACTGCGGAAGGGTTGGTTGTGGAAGCCATATTTTTTGTTGTTTTTGCTGCAGCTGCAAGGATCTGCAGCTCTGATACCACTCTGTTGGTGGTATTCTAGAGGTGGTATATATTATAAACTATATTGTTGCATAATTTAGAGTAGGATAGTATTTTTGGGGCTGAATATTCATGTATTTTTCTTATTTCAAATGCATCTCATACACATGATTATATATAGCATGAGTAGTGATGGTTACAACTATCAAAGAGTCACCACTACTAGGTGCTTAATCAATGATTAAACACTCCACTAAGCACTAAGTGCTTCCACTAATAACAATGACAATTCACTCATGTAACTCTTCACTTACATTAGATAATTTCCACTACTTTATCATATTCCACTAACATAAAATCAAATCAGCACATTAACTAACAGGAACTTTGTTGCCACTGTCATTGCCTTCAAGTAAAAGTTTGATAAGTTCTTCCTTCTGAACTTCTCTAACATATATGGTTGACTCATCGACAAGAGCTGTAGTTGACAATGTTTTTGAAGGTTTCCAACTGACTAAGCCTTCTTTACTAGCACAAGGACCATCTTCCAATCCCAACCATTTTGTTTCATTCAAAAGTGATTCTAGTTTGTCCATTTGTTCATTGATCCTAGATTCAAATGGATTTGAAGTTATAGATGACCACATGACGGATACTTTAGTGGTAAAAGGTTCAGATTCGGCTTTCATCTTTTTCAACATTGCATCGGTAGCAATCTCATCCAAAGTTTGGTCTGCCTCATAAACAGCATGTTTAAGTTTATCAAACCACGTCTTCACACGTGTGCTTTGGTACTGCTTTATCTCTGCTCTTTCCAAGACATGTTTGATAGAATTGAGTTTAATTTCAAATTCTTCCACCAGCTCATCAAAATTATTACCACCAAAGTAGTCTCTGAATGAAGCCAACTTCTCCAAAATCACTTGAACGGACGAAGAAAGAAATGCCCCAGCAACCAACTCTGCCATGATATTGAATCTGAAGCACAAGTCTTAAAGCCTCTCTGCAAGATGGAAATGTGTTCTTTCTGTCAAGTAACATTAAATTAAATGAAACAAGAAGAATTATAAACTTTAATAGTAACATCTACAGAATATCATTGTTCCTATATATCTAAAATTGTAAATCATGTGAGTGTGACTTTAATGTTTCTCCAAAACTCTATTCTTTTAATTATAAAAATAATCAATAAATTATAGGTAGATTATACTAACAACAAAATATATTAAATGGCCAACGTTTTTTACAATAATTTCAAATTAGATATAAATTTTGTCAATTACATCAACAAATATATTGATACAAATGGTAAGAATTTTGAGACTTTATGGCTATGTTTGGATTGGTGGTAAAGGATGGAATGGAATGGAGTGGTAACTAACTAAGTTCCATTGTTTGGATTTGCAAAAAACGAATGGAGTGGAATGGAACACAATGGAACTCATTCCATCCCATACCATCCAATCTTCTAATTTTCTTTCCCCTCCAAATTGGGGTGTATGCAATGGAATGAATATTTATAAAATATATCCAAACAATGGAATGATATCTTTACTCCATTCCGCTCCGTTCCACTTCATTCCATTATGTTTCATTCCGCTCCATTCCATTTTGTACCACCAATCCAAACATAGCCTATAGCTTTAACATGATAATCCAAAAAATGAAAATTTTGTGGATTACAAAGTCAAGTTCACTTTTGAAAATTAAATATTAGAATGATGGATGCTCTTTGCCATTGTTTTAACTTTTTTTTCAAAAATTATTTTTATAGTGTACCATTTTTTGATAATTTTTTTAAGGTATTTTTTCATTTTGTTAAAAAAAATTATATAATAAAATTTCAAAATATCTCTAAAATACGATGTTATTTTAAATAGTTTATTATAAAAATCATTTTTAAGAGAAATAATTTTATAAAAATATGTTATTTTTATTAAATTAAAATTTCTTTTTTTTGACACAAAATTAAGATTTCTTATATGAATATATAATTTAATGAATGTCAAAATTACTGTATTAATTTAAGAAAAATGCTAAACAGTGCCCCAGAGCACTCTTTAAGCATCTTAAATAGTAAGTATTTGTGAATTTTGTATGGAAATATGTGAAGTCAGTGTATTAAAAATTTAAATGTTTTACTTTATGAATAAACTATTTCTTTAAATAGAATGCTTAAATAGTGTTCCGGGATACTCGTTAGCAAGACTCTTAATTTAAAACAAATGAATTAAAAATAAAAATAAAAAAAATGGATGTCACAATTGTGTACTACTATGAAGTTAATGAATGTCACAATTGTGTACTTTTAGCAAAGTCGAAATAATAAATGTCCCAGCAAAGCAATAGCTCTAAAGTGACTACTCATCATACTTCATTATTGTACTCTATTCTCACGGACCTGGATCGGGTGCAGTCAGCAGCATGCAGTCAATTAGATCATGATCGCCTGATCAAAATCAGACAGTAAATATTTTAGTATCAAAATTATTATATTTGAAAAAATTAGGGTTGTAGTAAATTTTAAGCTGTCTGATTTTGATCAGATGGATGACAGATCATGACTGCAGCTTGACTGCACCAAAATCAAATTCACTTAATCCATTTCCCTATTCTCACTAATTTAGGGACCTGGATCCTCTCAATCCAATTCTCTCTCAATCTCTCTCAACCATAAATCTTATCCGTTTGATTGATCAAAGGGGCGGAAAGATTGAATCCTACCTATTGAAAGAAATACACCATACAAATGTTTATTCATGTTGTTATAATGATGATGAAGTTTTCTATTGAAGTTGTTAAATTATGTTGTCTATTGATGTTGTTGTTGGGGTTGATTGCAATGTAAGTTCCACATTGCTAATGAAGAGAAAAAAAAGTTAAAGAAATTATATTGAAAAAGTCCCACATCGCTTAGAATGGTGAAGCAATGAGGGAATCAATGTTATATAATGGACCTAGGTTCTTTGTTTATAATTGCACCAAGCAGTAACACTTGTAAACACTTTAAGTTTATATTTGTGTCTTTTTGCTTTTCTCTTATGCTCTTGTTTAAGAGTATTTGAGATGGAGTTCAAATATTTACTTTGGAGAGTGTGAGTGTATTGGGGCATGAGGTGATTGAGAGTGAAGTCTATGTGTTGTAACAATTTTCACATAGTGTTTATTCTTTGGTTGTCGGTTTTGACAACGAACGTGGTTTTTCTCCGGTTTGGAGTTTCCACGTTATATTATTGTGTTGTTAATTGCGTTCTTTTATTTTCTCTATGCCGGTTTTTCCCAACAGTTGCTTATTATAACATGACATGCATTTATTCATGTGTCCAATGACGTTGCTTATTGAAGTTATATAAATGATGTTGAAAATGACGTTGTTTAATAAAGTTGAAAATGACGTTGCTTATAATGATGTTGATCCTCCATGATGTAAAACTGGAAATGACGTTGTTATTGGTACCACGTGCATGTAGTGAGTCTAGGCGCATTGCATGCATTTTAATTACATTTGTTCATTTAAATGTTGTTGTCTATTTTTCCTTATTTAATTGTTGATTGATGATTGTGGTTGACTGATGAATGTGTGTGGCCATCCGTTTAGGTGGTCTTGTTGTTTATGATGTTGCTAGTTCTTATGTTGTTTTAATTCAGTTATTTTTTTTGATGTATTGTCGTTCACCTTTACATTCCCCTTTTGGTTTGGCCTTACGGTGTGCAACCGTAGATTTTCAGATAGGTGATGAGTCATAGCTGATGCGTTCGGATAGCTGATGCATTTGGATAGCTATTTAATTGGCGTTCGAATAGTTGTTGCTTTGCTATTTAATTGGAGTCTCTTTGTTAGGATGTTGTTGGGGAAAAGTTTTATTTAATTATGCT
The DNA here is from genome assembly GCF_020283565.1 of Trifolium pratense. NCBI lineage: Eukaryota > Viridiplantae > Streptophyta > Magnoliopsida > Fabales > Fabaceae > Trifolium > Trifolium pratense. The sequence continues at coordinate 51,530,725 of NC_060061.1, forward strand.
ACTAATTCTTTATTAACAATTGGACTATGTCATTTTGATTCAATCATTTCAATTTGGACTTTGAAACTTATATTATTGGTTTAATTTTTATTCTCCGTTGTATAATTTCTAATCATTTGAGGACGTAGCTACATTGAGTATGTGTGACATCCTTATTAAATAAATAAAATTAACTTTTTCACAAATAAAATAAAAGGGTAAATTAAGGGTGTTACTTATAAAGTTTCAAAGGGGTAAATTAAGGGTGATACTTATAAAATACATTTTTTAGGATCATTGTACCCCTTCATTTTTTAAGTACTCTCTCTGTAACACTTTATAAGTAAAAATACATTAAATATACAATGAACTTAAAAAATATTTTTTTACTTATAAGGCTATGTTCGGATTGATGGAATGTGATGGAGTGGAATGGAATGAAATGGTAAGTAATTAGATTCCATTGTTTGGATTTGTAAAAAATGAATGGAGTGGAATGGAACACAATGGAACTCATTCCATTCAATCCTTCAAGTTTTCATTCCCCCCAATTTGGGGTGTATGGAATGGAATGGAGCTTCACAATTAAAATATTACTATTTTATCCCTATTTATATTTTATGTTTTCTATTCCTCGTAAATTTGTTCTTTCACTTTTTTTTTTCCTCTGCTCAGTGTATTTCTTTTCTTATGCATCTTCTTTTTTCTTGCCTGTGTACGTGATAGTTTTCGTTATCTTTTCATTCGTGTTTCTGGCTGGATCTGTGTATTTTTCAAGGCTTCAAATAGATATATAAAAGAAAGTTTGTTTCTTATATTGTAGTTTCCTTGCTTGTAGTGCGTGTTTGTTAGCCTTTATATATGGACCCCCCGATGCAAATGTAGGACTAGTAATCAAAAGAAATGTTTCTTCGTCACATCTATTATTACCAATAATAGAATTTGTGTTTCAATTGGAGTATTTTTTTTTGTCACTGTTCTTGCTAGTACAATGCTTTTCCCACTCACATATTTAAATTTTTATTTTATTTTTGAAGGAGATAGTTTCCAGTAACAATAGATATACAGATATATTTAAATAATAATATTTTTAAATGAGGGTATAGTTGGTATAAAAAAGTTATAACTTGTTTCATTCCGTCTAATTTCCAAACAATGGAATGAAAACATTATTCCACTCCGTCATAGAATATCCAAACAGTGGAATGACTTTTTTGTTCCATTCCGCTCCGTTCCACTCCATTCCATTATATTTCATTCCGCTCCATTCCATTTCATACCATCAATCCAAACATAGCCTAAAGTATTACGGAGGGAGTACTTAAATTCGGTATACCAAATCACGTACCTACAACATTTGTTTAATTATTCTTAAACTTTTTAAATTTTTCAACTATTTTTTAAACTTTTTGTTTAATAAAGAAAATAATAATTTTACCCATAATTAACTTTATCAAAATTATTATGTGTTCAGCATTATCATAAATTTGAAGTAGAAGATATAAATTTTCGAGTGATATATACAAATAGTACCTCCGTCCCTAATTATAAGACTTTGTTTGACAAAAAAATACTATTCATTTACCTTGTTTTGATCATATTTTTTTAATAATATATAAATGTAAATATTAGCATGTAAGATTTTGTTCAATTTGTTTTGATGAGTATTTTCAAAATATTAAATTTTTATAATTTTTACTAATAGACAATTAAAGATATTACTGATCAAACATGGTTTTATAATTAGGGACATAGGTAGTAGTTTTTTTTGGCTTAATTAGTAAAATAGTCACTTAAAGACATTTTAAGTTTCAAAATGATCCATTAAAGAAAAAAATGTCTGTTTTGGTCCCTTAACTATTGACCGTTAGTCACAATGGTCTCTTCCGTCAGTTTTTAACACAAAATATATTATGTGGACTAACATTACATTTGGTCCACCATAGAACTCAATAAATCTCTTAATTTAAACCGTTTGATCTTATTGAAAAACAATAGCCATTGGATTTTGAATATCCACTATATGTAACAGTGCACCATTATCAATTAATTTTTTTCTCTATTTTTTCATCTTCTTCCTTACCTTGTTTTTCATCTTCTTCATCATGTTCATAAATTATCAAATAAATCCAGAAATAATTATCCACATATGAAATAATACATGAATACAGTCACCTCCTTCTCTCTTTCATCGCTCTTTCATTTCATTTCTCTTCAGTTCCCTCAAAATTTGTTAATAATCAAAGCAAATGTTTTTAGATTCCCGCAAGATTTTTTATTTTTTTTTAGAAACAGAAAAATTATCAATAATCACAATGAGTACAAAGTGAAAAGAGCAGGATACAAAAGAAACCTGCAAGAAACACCGACAACACCAAGATCAATCCCCAAAACAGTACCGCGGTTCTCTTATTTTTGTGATTTTTGTTTCCAGATCTGAGTGGTTTTGTTTTGGATTTCAATTTGATTATGTTGCTGTAATTAAGGATTTATGAAAATGATGATGAAGATGGTGTTGTTTGAAGATCTGCATTTTTCTTCTGGGTTTTGTTTGAAAATCTGCATATTTTAGATGAATTTATGAAAATGATGATGAAGAAGATGAAGATCTGCCAAAAAAAAAAACTTTTCTTTTGTTTTTTTTTTTGGAAATTGACTTGCCACGTCATCAAACTTAATGTTTTCAATGAAAATTAGACGGAAGGAATCATCGTGACTAACGGTCATATAGTTAAGGGACCAAAACGAACATTTTTTTCTTTAAGGGATCATTATAAAATCTAAAATATTTTTAAGGACCATTTTACTAATTAAGTTTTTTTTTAAACACATAATATTAATAGATAATATAATTGAAAAATATTAATTAACATGACATAAAGTTGAAAGTAACACTTATTTTTGTTCAAATTTATCTCTTCTGGAACATATATATATATATATATAATTTAAAAGATTAACTTTTGTTAACAAAGGAAGAGAAGAGATTACCTGAAAGTGTGAGAACAAACAAACTAAGATCTGCAAAGGAAAGAGAGAGTATAAAAATTTAGAGAAATATTTATAGGTAATATAATATGTCAAATATAAAATTTGAGTACTATACCAACAGAAGCTATGATGAGTAAATTGTGTTTACTAATATTTAGAGAGAGAAATTACTTGAATATATAAAATTGTGTGGAACAAAGAAAGAAACAAACTGAAGCTGTAGAGTGATCTCCCAAAGAAAGACTTAGAGGAAGCACAAAAACATGGACATGTATATATCAAAGATGAAGTTTCATATGGATCAGTGATTTTTTTTTTTTGACACAAAGATGAGTGAACTAAGAAGTAGAAAATGAACGATATATGTAGCTTTTTTATACAACTCAACTCACAGACCAATATTAATAATACGCGTATTTCCACACCTTGCAAGGAAATTGACGGAGTAACTTAAAGTTGCAATAAAATGGGTGGATATCTCAATTGGTTTGAGTTCAAAGTTAAAAATTAACCGTAAGTAGAAAAAATAAAGTTTAATTATTCTTTTGATCTCTTTATTTTATCAAATTCATGAAAATAGTTTCTCTATTTTAAAATCAAATTTTTTAGGATTTAATTTTCAGATTTATTTGTAAATTTGGTCTTAACTCATATTTTAGGCTATAAAAATGGTAACTTTTGATGGCAAAAAAGGTTAATTTCGATATCAATTATGATTATTCATCTTTAGATTCAATGTTAGAGACAATAAATAATTTTTTATGACACCCAAAATCACCATTTTTAGAGTAAAAACATGGATAGGGACCAAAGTTACAACAAATATAAAAATAGAGAACAAAAAATGATCAATTATAAAATGGGAGGACTATATTTTCGTATAGAGAGACAAACGTGCAATTAAGCCAAAAAATAAATAAACTAACAACTACTCTCTCCGTCCCAAAATGAGTGATCTATTTTGACTATATGCACTATTCATATAACTTATTTTGACCATATTTTTCTACTAATAAAAAAATAAAAAATTGCATATAAGATGTTGTTAGATTCGTCGCGATGAGTATTTTCAAAATATCAAATTTTTATAATTTTTACTATTGTATAATTAAAAATATTAATCATCAAAGTTATGCATCGATAAACATGAAACAGTCAACTGTGTCACTCATTTTGAGACGGATGAGTAATATCTAAAGTTTATATCATGTCGCACTATTTTGTGTTTTACAAATAATAAAAAGATAATTATAAGTCTCCGGGAGTTTATATAGTTGAATTGATTAGTACTAATGGAGAAAGACTTACTTGGGCACTGCCCCAACACATCATATTTGGGCACATTTAATCAAAATTTGACAGCACATTACTTTTTTTAAAAAATAAAATAAAAAGTGTTTTTCTTCTCTCTCCAGTCTCCCACTCTTCCTTCTTCTTCCTCCCTAATTTCTGCAACAAAAAAAAATGTTTCCATTTCTTCTAAACTTATCAAAATACATATCTTCCTTCTTTGGAGCTATAATGTAAAAAAAAGAAAAAAAACTTCTCCTGGATCTATCACGATCTCTCCTATGTCACTAGGAAAAACAATAATTTCATAAAATCAACAAAACATTTGAAGAACAACAACACACTTTAATGGAAAAAGTTTGGAAAAAATAAGATTAACTTGATTTCATTCACCATTATGGGAAGTTAAATTTAATTCACCACTCAATTTTTTCAATCAAAGCTCGATTAACTTGATTTTATTATGCCAACTTTGCATCATATAATCAAAATCAAGAGACAAGAAGAGAACGAGATGCGAGAAAATAGATCAATTTTTATCCCTTTCATAAATGAATCAAATCAAAATATTTCTAATTCTATTTATAATATTTTTTTAATCATCCCTTTCCCATTTTTTCAATACATTTTATCCAATCCCTCTTTTTCAAGATGCAGACTCAGATCCTTATTCAATAGATCTTACTTTTCCAAAGTTTTTCCATTTAATTGTGTTGTTGTTGCTGTTCAAATTTTTTGTTGATTTTTTAAAATTGTAATTTTTCCTAGTGCAATATGAGAAATTGGAGATAAATATCTTTTGATAAGTTTTGTTGTTGCAGAGATTGAGGTGAAATGGAAACGGAAGACTGGAGAAGACAAGAAAAAACACGTTTTATTTCATTTTTTAAAAAAGTATTATTCTTTATGTGATGTAAAATTTTGATTAGATGTGCCTAAATGTGATGTGTTGGGGCTGTGCCAAACTAAGTCTTTCTCCTAATGGAGAAAGACTTATATATACATAAATCAGAGTTTGATAAATTATAGATATTTCATTTATTTATTTTAAAAAGGTAAAATTCAAATCACTACGTAAGCCGTGACAAAAAAGATAAATTTTAAAATATAAAAACTAAGAATCATAAAAATACTAGGAGTGTGATATTATTTTGAAAGGTCATACTAAACGATATTTCGAGATACTTGTTAAATATACTAAGCAAGGTTGTCAGAACCGGACCGGACCGGTCGGTCGGACCGGTCGGACCGTGAACCGGCCATGAAACCGGCTCGATTATGATCGAAAATCGGATAGGAAACCAACCGGGAAAAAACCGTGGCGAACCGGGTTGAACCGGCCGGCCGGTCCAAACGGTTTTGCAATTTTTTTTTTTTTTTAAAACAAGGCAAAATCTTTTTTTTTTCTTTTAAAAAAAAAATCTGAAACAACGTAGGAATAGGAAAAGTTGTTTTTCATCTTTTTTTCTCTTCTCTCATTAGTCATCACGTAAAAACGCTTAATTTTTTTTCTCTTCTCTCCTCCACCCTCTTCAACCTTGCCACAAACCCTTCCCCTTCCTCCTCTTGCTCCGGCGCCGGCGGTACTACTACTACCTTGAAGACTATAATGATTATTAGTTTTTAACTTTTTATGTCTAGATGAACATTATAATGATTATTACGTTGCATTTAGCTATGCATTTGGACACTAGTCTTTATGAACTTGATGAACATTTAGTTTTTGCTTTTTCACTTGGCACTTGGTTTTGGTAGTATGTTGTCAATTGATTTTTTTTGAAAGCAGTATGTTGTCAATTGATGTTATGGTGCTATTTTGTGTTATTGAACTTAGTTTATTATATAATTTCTAATTTGGTTTGAATTATAAATTTTGGGTGTGGTTATGGTGCATAAGCCTAAACTTATGCACCATGCATAAACTTGCTTCCCACACCTACCATATTTGCTTCCTACACAAAAAGTCAATCAAAGGTCAGCCCAAGCCCAAAATTAGGCAATCCATTACTCGCGCGCCCCCCATATACTACCTCATTACTTGCGCGCCCCCTTTTGCTTAGCGCACCCCCCAGTTTTTTTTTTCCTTTTTCTCCTAGATTTATTGTGAGCCCCCCAATTTTTTTTTCCTCCCCTAGATTTCTAGCGCGCCCCCAATTTTTTTCCTCCTCCAAACTTCTAGCGCACCCCTCCCCCAAATTTCTAGCGCGCCCCCAATTTTTTTCCTCCTCCAAACTTCTAGCGCACCCCTCCTCCAAATTTCTAGCGCGCCCCCCCGTTTTCAATTAAAAAATAATTTTTGTTCCTTTGAAGTATATATTATAAAAATCCATTTTTAATTAATTTTCGTCATACACCCCCTCGAAGCCCAACATAATAACGAATGGTTCATGTATATATAAAGCATACTTGTCAAACATACAATTTAATTTTAAGTTTTATCAATCATAATCACAATATAAATAAAATTTCATACATTAATTACATATATATATATATATATATATATCGATTTTTCTTTACAATAAAAAAATGATCGAATCCAATATCTCATGCATACTATCCAAAATTTTTTCAACTAAACTAACCCTAATTGCTTTATATGATTTTTTGCTTTATGTAGCATGGTTTTGTAAAATGGTTATGTGATGTTTTACTTAATAACAATGGTTTCAGTATATAACATCTTGACACTAATGCCCATATGAAACCATTTAACTAAAATAATGGTTTCAGTGTATAACGCTATGAAACCATTTAACTAGACTAATGGTTTCAGTGTATAACATCTTGAAACCAAATAACAAGACTAATGGTTTCAGTGTATAATGCTATGAAACCATTTAACTAGAATAATGGTTTCAGTGTATAACAGTATGAAACCATTTAACTAGACAAATGGTTTCAGTGTATAACATCTTGAAACCAATTAAAAGGACTAATGGTTTCAATGTATAACATCTTAGCACTAATGCTCATATAAAACCATTTAACTATAATAATGGTTTCAGTGTATAACAGTATCAAATCATTTAACTAGACAAATGGTTTCAGTGTATAACATCTTGAAACCAATTAACAAGACTAATTGTTTCAGTGTATAATATTTTGACACTAATGCTCATATAAAACCATTTAACTATAATAATGGTTTCGGTGTATAACGCCATGAAACCATTTAACTAGACTAATGGTTTCAGTGTATAACGGTATGAAACCATTTTTGCTGTGGAATGGTTTCAAAGAGTTGTTCTCCAAAAACATATTTAACCATTAATAAAAATTGTGAAATAAATTTAAATTTTTAAAACGATATAAAACCGAAGAGAGTGACGTATCCCCAACCGTTCCAAATAATTCAAAATACCCTAAATAAAATTTTGGGAAAATTTTATTAATATCTTATATTTATAAAAGCATATTTACCTCATTTAATTAACTAAAAATAGTTCCAGGTCTCAGAAAAATACCAAACTGGTCCCAAAATTCTCAGAAAATTATTTACTATTTTTATGTAAAAATAAAAAAAAAATTGGAGTCTCCTTGGCACCGCACGCGCCCCCACGCGCCGCCAGTGAGAGTGGGCGTGGACGCGCGTCACTGTTCATCATCTTCCTCACCCATTTTCTGCAGAAACGGGTCACGACGACCCGGTTCGTTGACCCGGTTCGTTCTCCCTTAATAATCAACGAAACTCGACGTTCTTTATACCGTTTTGATCGTCGTTCGATTTTATGAATATTTCCGGTATTAGTTTTCGAAATCGGTGATCGAATCGCATGTAAAATGTGGCCGAAATTGAGCAAGCAAAAATAGAAAGTTCTTCAGTTATGATTATTACATGTGTAAAATCATCTGATGGCTGTGAATGACTTATGCACCATACATAAGAAAAGGCTTATGCATATTAACTTTTGCCATAAATTTTATTTTATTTTGACATTTGATATTTTATCTTTTTAATGTGTGAAATTATGAAATATTGAACAATTATTCATATTTTTTATTTATATATTAATTAAAATATATATTTAATTAAAAACGGTTCGACCCCGGTTAAACCCGATCCGACCAATTGAACCTTGAACCGGTAAGCTTGCCGGTTCGATGACCGGTCCGGTTCTGACAACCTTGATACTAAGAAAATGAAATAAAACATAAAATTAATGTTAGTAAGATAAGTTATAACATTTTTAAAGAATTGAATACACAATTTTATAAATATTTTTTTTAATATATTTAACTAGTATTCCAATAGACCGTTTACCATTTTCCTATTTTGAATCATAAAAAAACATCAACATATGTAAAAAGATGAGATCAATCACAATTGTGTACTGTGCTAAGTTTTCACTTTTCAAAAAGTCGAAATAAATGTCCTACCAAATACCAATCAACTTTAAAGTCTTTGTCTTTTTTTTTGAACCAAACAAACTTACTGCATTTCATTAAATATCAAAAGTTCAATACATGAAGGAATAATCTCAAATCTACGGAAACTAGTTCAGGAATTGGCCGCCCTAGCTAAAGTGTGAGCAACCGAATTCACTTGTCTCCTAATAAACTTAACTTCAAAGTTCACACATGATAACATAACAAGGATAATTTCGTTAACGATTGAAAGAAACTCTGAATTGCCTCGCCGTTTGGTACGAATAGCATCAACCAGCACTTGAGAGTCACTTTCAAACTGGACGCTTTCAAAACCTCTACTCTTAGCTTCATTCATTGCTTGCAATAGTGCCCATGCTTCACCCTCCTCTGTTGATAAAGTCAGTTGCTGCCACTGCGTAATTCCAGCCATAAACTCACCAGAACTATTACGAAAACAAGCACCCATCGCGGTCCTACCTGCACCGACAAAAAATGCTGCATCTACATTGCACTTTAACCATCCTATACGAGGCTTTTCCCACCGAATGGTGCTGACAGGCGGAACATCATGATCATCGTTACTTCGCAATTTATGGACGGCAATCCACTCGTTCCACTGATCAAACGCAGCCCGGCCAATTTGGTTTGGGCTTCTAACATTATCGTTCCAAATTTTATCATTCCGGTTATGCCATATACTCCATAACAGCATAGCCACTCTACCTATGGTAGCGTAATCCTCATTCCAACACAAGGCAAACACTCTATCCGCCGCACTACCTTGCTGACAAGCTGCGGAACCCAAGACAGATGACAGTCCAGCTGCTTGCCAACTGGATTGAGCAGAAGCGCAGGTGAAAAAAGCGTGTACATCATCTTCTACCTCATCTTCACACAATGGACAATGAACATCACAGTCAACATGACGTTCTAATAACCGATGCCTTGTTGGAATACATCCCCTACATAATCGCCAAAGCAGATGACGCGCTTTATGTGGAGCATGCGCTTTCCATATTTCTTTCCAGTTATCAAATTATTGTACTCCATTCTCAGGATTTAGCAAGGTTGTCAGAATCGGACCGGTTATCGAACCGGCGAGCTCATTGGTTCAAGGTTCAATTGGTCGGACCGGGTTTAATCGGGGTCGAATCGTTTTTAATTAAATATATATTTTAATTAATATATAAATAAATATATATGAATAATTGCTCAATATTTCATAATTTCACATATTAAAAAGATAAAATATCACAAGTCAAAATAAAATAAAATTTATAATTCAAACCAAATGAAAAATAGATGAAAAACAAAATTCTTTCCTATTCTTACGACGTCGTTGTTTTGTTTCAGATTTTTTTAAAAAATAAAAAATTAAAATGACGTCGTTTTGCCCTATTTTATTTTTTATTTTTAAAAAAAACAGCAAAACCGCTTGAACCGCTCGGCCGGTTCGCCGGTTCGACCCGGTTCACGTGTTTTTTTGCCGGTCGGTTTCATATCCATTTTTTGCTCAAAACCGAACCGTTTTCATGACCGGTTCACGGTCCGACCAGCCCGACCAGCCGGTTCGGTCCGATTTTGATAAACTTGGTATTTAGAGCTGGGGCTTTGGATCTATGATCACGTGCGAATTTTGAATCACAAAATTACAGCTCTATAGAGTGTTTTTTTTTTTTTTTGAGAGAAAAACAACTCTATACTATAGAGTTTGTCATAATGGTTATAACTCATAATATTAGGTTTCATGCAATTATAATTGTCAATAAAATTAAAATATTGAGTGTTTTTTTATTTGTGATTAAGTAGTTTAGTTGTTAAAATTTCAACCTTAAAGTGAATGAGTGAAGTGTCTCAGTTCGAACTTTAGCTCGTTTGCTAATTTATTTTATAGAAGAAACAAGTTCATTAAAAAAATTATAGTTATGAAATTATAAGTTGGTTTTTCAATTTGGGGTTTTATGACGGTTTTGGAGTGAGTTTGAGTATTTTTGAAACTGATAGAATGAGGGAGGGGGGGGGGGGGGGGGGGGGGGGGGGGGGGGGGGGGGAGGGAAGATGGTGTGTTTTTATATACATTATGATAGTCCTCTACTTAAGTAGCGGGTGATTTTAACATGTCTGTTACTTAAGTAGCGGATGACAAAACTTAAAAAAAAAAAATCTTGTAGGGTGTCTCGTGAGGGGTGGGGCCCGGGGTGGTGGTTAAGTCTTAGACGTTTGAGAATTTCAAATTTTTTCACATTTGCTATATAAGTAACGAATTAAATCTGCTATCTAAATAATAGACATAGTTATTTTGATAAATTTTTTGGGCACGAAAAACAGATAGAGTGCCAAAACAAATTTTCATCAAATTATTGTACTTCATTCTCATTATTAGTGTATCAATTTGGATCACAAAATTACAACTTCATCCGAAAAGATTAGTAGTGCAATTTGTTGACATTTTCCTTTCACTTAGAATATATATACACAACAACTCTAAAGTAAAAAAAATTGGGTCCACGAAAGTCACATGCGCTTTTTGAGTCAAATAATTTAATGACTAAAATTCTATTATTTTTAAATGAATAAATAGAATATATAAGTTCGAACTCCGATTTTTACGTATAAAAATGTTATATTTTTACCGACTAAACTCATCTCATGAGAATATAAAAGAGGCAATGCCCCACCACCAGTAAATAATAATGCATTTTTCTGTGTCAAAAAAAAAAAAAGCATTTTCCAGATTCCCGACAAGAGTGCGTAAGTACAATAATTTACTACCTTATTATATAGTAGTGCTTTCTTTGGATCTTATAGTAGTGCTCTTTTTACATGCAATTTCATAAACGGAAGCAAATGTTAAATTATTGAAGTTTTTATGTTGAGTTTCAAATATTGTTAACCGACAATTAGCTACTCTTTGTAATTTTTTATCTTCTCATAAATTTTCTATTTTTTTTTATCGTTTTTTTCTTTCTTCAATTACTACTGAGTCTGAACCTAAATCATACATTGAGGCTAAAATTTTTTCGGAGTGGCGCAATGCAATGCAATCTGAGATTGATGCCTTGTGTGAAAACAGAACATGGTCCTTAGTTTCTCCACCACCTAGGAAGAAACCGATTGGTTGTCGTTGGATTTTCAAAATTAAACGCAAATCTGATGGAAACATTGAAAGATATAAAGCACGATTAGTTGCTAAAGAATATACTCAAGTTGAAGGGATTGATTATTTTGATACTTTAGCTCCTGTTGCAAAACTTGTAACAATTCGAGTTCTTCTCTCAGTTGCTGCTGCAAAAAATTGGCATCTTCATCAACTTGACGTTAATAATGCATTCTTACACGGTGATTTGCATGAAGATGTATATATGCAACTACCACCAGGATTTAAACGTCAGGGGGAGCCTCTTGTATGTAAGTTACATAAGTCTCTCTATGGTATGCAACTACGACCCAAGTCTTTGATTTAGAAGTGCTTGTGTAAAAGATTCTTAATCATGCTCATGAGATGAAGATCATAACCTGTTAGAACAATGTCATCAACATAAAGGAGCAAAAAAACAGAATCAGATTCACGATGCAGACAAAAAAGTAAGAGGTCAGCTGTACGATGTGTGAAACCAAATTCAATAAGAACCTTTGAAAATAAGTGTTTAATTTCTTTTGGGCTTCATTAAAACCCTTTCAATCCAATTTTTTTTCTTCTTATAATTAGAACTATAAAGAGTATTGAATATACTGTCCGTAGGCTTTGGCTAACATGCACAAGTGCACCATATGGTTTATGGTGCACAAGTTGGTGATTTCATTATAACGAATACGAATTTTACAAAATCTATTGTTGGATTGAAAATTTATATCATATAGATCATCCATAATTGTTTTCGAAAAAATTGAAAAATTATTTGATATGTTATTGAGACCCGTCAAAATTAAAGGTTTATGAATTTTTATTAAATACCGTTAATCTTTATGAGTCTCAATAACATATCAAATAATTTTTTATTTTTTTTACATTTTTTTATGAATGATCTATATAATATAAACTTTCAATTCAACTATAAATTTTATAAAATTTGTATTGTATTGGTTATAATAAAATTGCCAACTTATACGCGCACAGGATATAGGATATAGTGCACTTGTGCCATTGTCCGCATACTGTTTTCTGTATGTCACCAAATAATGTGACGTGACAACCAAAAAATTATCCACATTTTTTGTGTTGAGTTATTCGCATTTCACATCACATGTATGATTTGTTATAAAAAAAAAGCAGACATTAGCATATGCAAAAAGATTGAGATCAATCACCGTACTCTGTTTTCAAAAAAGACGAAATAAATGTCCTAGTGCCATGTATGATTTGTTATATAAAAAAAAAAGCAGACATTAGCACATGCAAAAAGATTGAGATCAATCACCGTACTATGTTTTCAAATAAGACGAAATAAATGTCCTAGTGATGGTATTATGCAATATCGCAACCAAGTAATAAAGTGATAAGTTATTGTTCTCTAGAAAGATTGTGCTAAAATTACTAGTTTCGCTTAGGAACAACTGATAGTTTGCATTCACTTTGTTGTTTAGAGATAGTTGTGCGGGTAAAAAGTAAATTGCAGAAAAGTAAATTATTAAAAAATAGATAAATGTGTGTGTCCATGCGGGGTGGTTAATTCCCTTGTTCCCCTCTATAAGGATTAGTTTTATAAAATAGGTTCGGAAGCACTCGTTCCCGATTTCTATTACAAACTGGTCAGAGCCTAGTTTAGGTTGCCCTACTCTGCTTAAATATCCTCGCCCCAGTCGGTTCCACTTTTTTGTTTAGACTTTGGTATCATTACCCTTAAAGCTTAATGTGTCGCAAGCTGTCACGTGTGCCTAAAACTAGTTCTAACTCTGACGTCAGGTAGAATTTATCATTCTAGACTAAGCTTTTAATCATATACTAAGACCTCAGATACTAATGGTCTTATGTTGGACCTTAGCACACCGTCCTTCGTTCGGGATAATTAGTTTCGTTTCCTATTTGATATCCACTAATTTCCTTAGATTTTATTCTAATGTGATCAGTATTAAAATAAATATAAAAACCAGACAATAAAAAAGTTTCAATAGGAACAACTGAATTTATATCCAAATTATACAAAATCAAGCATTCGTAAGGGAGTTCAACAACTCCACATAACCTAGGAATAATAAATTACAAAGACAATAAAGAAAAGAACCTTAATCCGCGGGTATTTTTACTTAATTTGATACGGATTCATCTCTTCAGCCGCTGCTCTACTACTTATTTGGTTGCTGCTCTTCATTTGCTTGCTATCAATGAATTTAATTTATTTTCATGGTTAATTTTGTAACAAGCTTAAAGCTTAGTAAGTTTTAGCGCGAGGGGGAGTGTTAGAATAGAAAATATTATATTATTATTTGTTGAGAAAATATCTCTATGATTTAGTTTGTTTATTCTTAGTCCTAAAATAAAAGATTTAGTTTAGATTTAAATATATTCACTTGGTTATAAATACCAAGGGAGTCATACTATTTTATTATGTAAATAATATTATCGATAATATTTTATGTTCCTTATTATTTTCTCCTATTCTTTCACCTAAATACCTCAATTTTAACCGAAGACATTCATAAAACTTTCTATAAATTGTGTATGAACTAGACAAGCATGAATGGCCTTAAAATTTATTAAATTATAAAAATACACAAGAGAAAAATGATTTCAAAAATTAAAATACTTCAACACAATAAAAGAGAAACCAGAAAAATGGATATAATTAAGTATTTCAATAGAGAGCTATGTAGCAATCAAAATCACAAGAATGTTATGCACAATTAGGAATTTAATTGAATCATGGTGCAAAGACAATTAGAAAACACCAAGTTTCCCTTCTGGTACAGTGTGAAAAATAAAAGAGAATCAGGAAAAACAAAAACTAAAGGCTAAAAAACAAAACCAAAATCAAACTATATATTCGCGTAAGAATAGTTGCATATAGATGCATTGGCTGCATCCTCACCTTGTAATTGGTTGGATGCAATGCAAGTTCTCTGCATATACATAGAAACAAAAGCACACTATTAATGTTAAAAATACTAAAAAGAGACACAAAGTTAGAATAATAACAAAGATAGAAGAATTGTGCTTTTAATTGGAAAACAATATATTTTTTAAAGTATTCACTTTGGCACATTTAGGGAGATTATTCATGTGGTTGATGGCTTGATGCATTCTTTAAAGTTTAAAATGAATCCAACTCACATTAGGAGTTTGTAAGCAATTAACTTTAGACAAAAACTAGTATTTTTTGAGAGACTTTTGTACATAAAACATGGCTACAAAGGAAGACAGAATAATGTCAGTTGCATATCTTCTAACAGGAAATTACATATCAATTATGTTGTAGTAAATACCGAATTTGCGAAGAAAATAAATTACACAATTAATAGGAAGAGGTACCCAGTACCCACATGGCAAGACTTTATTTAAATTGTAACTTAGAGAAAATCTTTTTGAATCGATGGAATGCGAAAATGTGGTTAATTAATAGCATCATGTTATGAAGACCTTTTTGTTTCAACCAACATATCAGATATATATAGCAGCATGCAAAACTTGCTAAACATATAGTGTTCTGTTTGCTGTAAAACAAAATATGCATACTAATTGTGAGTTTTTTCTGGCTGCAGAACTAAAATTAGATAATCGATAAGTTCTATGCTATGCAAAACTTGTCATGATGATCATTTATATTTGAAATATGACATGCAAGAAAGAGGTCACAGATCACACTTGCTACTGTTCACAGTCTCATTATGCCAAAAAAATTTACTAGCTAAGAGAAAATGAATATATGCCTTGTACTTGCCTGCAGCAACATCTCATGATCTGCTGCTCAACTTCATCAAGTTATGGTCACCGAAGGGATGTGACGAATTGTATGCCAACGCTCTCCTTCTTCCTTTTTGTACTGCTCCTTAATTAATGGACAATCACTAATCCACAAACTAGAAAGGGAGTTGCGTAGACCCTCCTCTGGCAAGCGCTCAAAACTAGGGCAGTTGCGAATACATAGATCCTCGAGAGATTTGAGGTGAAGAAAACCCTTGTAATTCATTATTCTTAGCTTTGAACATTTTATCAAATAAAGATAATTCAGATTTGGTGGCAACAGATTCTCCTCTGGGAAAGACTCTATGTTTTCAAAGTCATCACTAACAACGAAAACTTTCAAAGAATTGAGTTGGAACAAACCCCACTCCTCTCTCGAAGCAATCAGTTTAGGGCAGTTGAATATTCCAAGGATGCTTAAGTTAGAAGGCAACCCTCCACTTGGAAATGATTCCAACTGTGGGAAATCGAACAACGAGAGAGAATGAAGATTGGTGAATAAGTGTGGTGCAAAGGGCAAAGAAGGCAAGCACCAACCTTTTATGCAAAGTCTACTAAGAGAATTATAGCAACGCAAATCCAAAAAGGGAAATTTTACGAAGCCTCTAAAATCAAACTCCATCTCTTCAAGAATGGTATTTTTGAGTAGATTTTGCTCCACGGAGAACTCAGTATACCGATTTTCACGAAGGACAAACTTTTTCAAGCTGGTAGACAATCCATTTACCAAAACTCTATCACATCTATGTAGATGTAACTCTATGATACTGTCACCTTTGGGAATTGATACCTCCAACATTTTGCAATCAAAAATCTCTAATATTTGTAAAGAAGGAAGGTGTTGAGGCAGGAGCCTTTTCAATTTAGGACAATGTTCTATAAAAATCTCTTTAAGCAAAGGAAGCCCTTCAAGACATAACCATTCCTCCAACTTGTTGCAATTACGTATCTTCAATTTTTGTAAAAAAGGAAGGTGTTGAGGAATGGCCCTTTTCAATTCGGGACAATTTATAATAGAAAGCTCTTTAAGGAAAGGAAATCCTTCAAGACATAACCATTCCTCCAACTTGTTGCAATTGCTTATCTTTAATTTTTGTAAAGAAGGAAAGTGTTGAGGCAAGGCCCTTGTCAATTCGGGACAATTTATAATAGAAAGCTCTTTAAGCACAGGAAACCCTTCAAGACATAACCATTCCTCCAAACAATACATCCGATCAAATATCAAAACTTCAAGGGACTTGAACGGAAAAATTGTTGAATTATTGTCGTAAAACTCTTCACCAATGATCTTTATTCCATCACAATGTGAAATGGAAAGCTCCCTGAGACAAGGAAGTTGACCAAGTGGCGGCAAATGAGAACATAATCCACAACTTTGCAGTTTAAGAGACACTAAGTTGGGTAAATGAAAACCACATAGCCAATTTGGAAAGCAGTTGCCATTGTAGTATTCAATAGTGAGCCTCTTCAAATTGCTATTTGGTAGAAGAGCCTCCAAGACATCCAATTCTCTTCCATTGTTATTGAAAATGAAATCGTCACTATAATTCATGATCAATTCTTTCAGATGTTTCTTATCTTTCAAATTTGCTCCTGCAGCATCTGCGGGATTAGTGACATTTTCCAACCCTGAAATAGTAAGCTTTCCTTGAAGATGATTGAGATTATCCAACTCCTTAATATCGGACCCACTATTCTCTCCCACGACAAAATGACTGAGTGTTTGAAGATGATTTAGCCTCCCAATCTGCTTTGGCATCTTCTTTATATAAATGCATTCAAGATTAAGATGACATAAACTAGCAAGCTTGTAAAAATCTGAAGGGAGTTCAGTCAATTCAAAACACTTTTCCAATATCAGTGTCTGTAAATTATACAACTTGCAAATGGAATTAGGCAAGCTTTTAATCTCTGTGCTTGTCAAGTCTAGATAGCGCAAAAGCTTTAAATTGCCTATCTCATATGCTAGCTCTGTAAGTTCACAACCACGAAATGACAACATCCGTAAATATTTCAGTTTTGAAAATAGATCACGTTGCACATTCTTGCTTATGGTGAAGTACTCCTCACCATAGACTCGGTCGTGTACTAACAGGCTTCGTAATCCCTTAATCTTACAAATAAGCTTTAATATTCTAGCACCATCTTTCAAATCAAGAGAGCACCAAATGTGACGCGTTCTTTCAGATATATCTTGCACCTTATCACCCTCAATTTGTAAGCAAAACTCTCGCGACTCTGATTTTGCCAAATCATTGACAAGATCATGCATGGCTATAATCTTATGGGAATATACTGATTGCTGGAAAAATGAAATGGACTCTAGATCATCCAAGAATTCATTACCCAACTCTTCTTCACTTTTGTCTCTTCCGCAACATTTCAACAAACCTTCTGCCATCCAAAGCTTGACCAATTCATCTTTTTGAAATTCATAACCCTTGGGAAATATGGAACAATAGGCAAAACAACGCTTTAGATGGGAAGGGAGATTATGGTAACTCAATCTCAATACCGGATTAATTTCATCATCACCTTTCGATACATGCCACATATCAGTCTCCAATATCTTAAACCATTCGCCTTGAGAAAATTTTCTTTGCAAGAGATTTCCCAATGTTTTCACAGCTAAAGGCGACCCTCCACACTTGTCTACAACCTTCTTTCCGGTTGATTCAAGATTTGGATATTCAAAAACATTCCTTCCTCGAAAAGCATGTTTCACAAATAAATTCCAACAGTCACTCTCCGCCAATTGCTTTAAATGATGTTGATGGTCGGATTTCACAACTAATGCAATATGCCTGTCGCGTGTAGTCACAATAATCTTACTTCCCGGAGATCCATGGTAAAAAGGAAGTAGTAACTGCTCCCACCATTCCTCATTTGCATTCCACACATCATCTAGAACAAGCAAAAATTTCTTACCTGTCAGTGTCTGTTGTAGTTGACATTTAAGTGGATCCAAGTCTTCACCATCAGCAGAAGAATGGAACGACCTAAGAATTGTTTTGGTGAGTCCAACAACATCAAAAGATTCCGCAACATGAACCCAAGCTTTAAGTTCAAACCGCTTCTTCATCCTCTCGTCATTGTAGACAAGCTGAGCTAGAGTGGTCTTGCCCATCCCACCCAAACCCACTATGCTGATTATCGATACTCGTTTGCCACTATCATTGTCAGAAAGCAAATAGTTGATAATTTTATTTTTATCATGATCTCTACCATAAATGCAAGATTCATCCACTAATGAAGCAGTTGGTGATATTTTTGAGGATTTCAAGCTAAATGCACTTTCAATACTAATGCAACTTCTTTGTGTCAATCCCAACACATCATTTTGCTCCGCAAGATATTTTAGCTTGTCTAGCAAATCTTTTATCCTTGACTCAAATCGATTAGTCAAAGTTGAAACGAAGTGTTTCACCTTGATCTTTTGCTTTGCATTTGTAGCAATCTCATCCAATAATTGATCTACTTCATATACCTCATGTTTTAGATGATCAAGCCATTTCTTCACGTTTTGATTTTGGTATTGTTTTGTCTCTGCATCATCCAACAATTGATTGATAGAATTCAGTGTGATTTCAAGTTTTTCAACCAACCCTTTATTGAAGAGGTCTTTGAAATCACTTGTGGAAAACCTCTCAAGAGTGACTTGAAAGAGAGAAGAAAGAAATGCTCCAGCAATCAGCTCTGCCATGATATTTTGTTCACTGCAAAAAAATAATGTTATCTACTGTTGAAAAAAATGTATTAAGAACTATATATCTTTAATCATATTTTATTTATATCTTGACCGAACTCCAAATTACTAAAACTCTTTTTTTTTCTCAGGAATTAGGCTTATCGAATAATATGTTATGTATAAAAATGACTTAATGTGAAATTTAGGAAAAAATTGAATAATTATTAAACTAAAAATAGTAACAATAAAATCGAATAATATGTGTGTGTGTGGGGGCGAGGAGGCCGACGGCCCTAGTTTTTTAGGGGTATATATATTACATATGTCAATAATATAAAATAAATAAATATCAAAATTCTTGTGAAAATTTAAAATAATATGTCTAAATATCTTGTGAAGATTTTAAATTTAAATATATGTTACAATTATATTTACAATAATAAATTTTAGAAGTTATTGTTTATATTTTTGTTTTGAATGTGTCAAAAAAATATTTTTGTTTAGAATCTTTTAAGATTTGCTTCTTTTATAAATATATATGATTTAGAGAAATGATGAGGGATCCGTTGGCTCCAGGAGTAAGTCTCTATTGACTTACTCCGCTTAATAACTCGATATCAGCATTATATTTCTTCAATCAAACCGTTGAATTTAAAGATCTCATTGAGTAGATCAACTCCACAAATTTCTACAAAAATTCAAAACCGTTTGATACTTTTTCTGATAACTTCAATTGAACGTACGACAAACTTTTAAAAAAACCGTTGAATTTCAATAGTCTGAATACATAACTACATGTTTTGAATTTTTATTAAAATTTGTGGAGTTGATCTACTCAATGAAATCTTTAAATTCAACGGTTGGATTGAAGAAATATAATGCCGATATCGGGTTATTAAGCGGAGTAAGTTAATATATAGAGACTTACTCCTAGAGTCAATGAATCTATACTATATAAAAAGAGAATACATGAGTTTTGGTGTGATCTTTTCATAATACCGACAATACCCTTAAAAAGTATCGGATCTTATTTATAAAAAAAAACAAAAGTATCGTATCTTATCTTATTAATTTATCTTTTGTCAAAACATCTTATTAATTTATGAGTATTTTGATATTAAATAAAAAATTCAATATGTATTAGCAATTCAATTTTTTATACTATTTAATAGTTAGACCCAAATTTTAAGGTCGTCCATAGACCACCAAAATCTTAAAAACGGGACTGGCTAGACTTTGTAACTAAAACAAAGGTGCTAGCTAGACCTAAGAATGTAAGAACTAAGAATAAAATACAATATTTAAATAAAGGAAAAAAAAGAAGAAAAGTTATAGGTTTTCTTGTTCAATATTGTTTAGTAAGAAAAATAACCAAACACAATAAGAAAAACAGATAGTTACATGCTCGGTTTTCTTCTATAAGACCATCTCCAATGGTGTAGTACCTATTAGGTACTCATGGTACTTATTAGGTACTACTATTGGAGCACAACACATTTTAGTACCAAATAGGTACCACTTCTCAAATAAGCACCCTCTCTCTCATAGTACTTAATAGAATTTGTGGGACCCATTTATAAATATGTAGAGTTATTGATGAAATGTGTAATTATTTGTGGGACCGGTTTAGAATTTTTTAAGAGGTGCTGGGTTGGAGAGATTGAGTACTTATTAGGTACTATTATTAAAAAATTATAAATGAGTGATGTGTACATGCGGGACCCACTTAAGTACCCAAAATTGAATTTCTCCATTGTGGATGCTCTAATATATACTCCTTCCTTTCTTAATCTTTAGTTATTTTAGTTTTTTATTTTTTCCAAAATTTTTTATTCTTTTAAGAATCAAAGTATAATTAATGATGTTTTACTATTTGTCCCTTACAAAAATTAAAAGTATTCATTAAATAAATTTTACTATTTCTTAATTTATATGTTCAACTTTAAAAGGACTGCGTCAAAAAACTTTAAAAGGACCAAAAATTGGGGATTGAGGGAGTATAAAACTACTATGCATGTAAGGTGGAAGACTTTTTTTTAAGGATAATATTCTACCAATTTAAAAGTGTGAAAATTAATTTTGATATTTTTTTGTTTTTGTTAAGAATTTTATATAGAGAGATATTATTTGAGTGTGTGTGGAACAAATAAACCGAGAATAAGTTCTAATTAGGGGTGGCGGAGGTCTGACGTTGGCCGTCGTTGACCGGCCACCCACCTACTTTTATTATTTAGGCTTAATTAATAAAATGGTCCCTTAAAGACATTTTTGGTTTCAGATTGGTCCCTTAAAGAAAAAAAGGTCCAAATAGGTCCCTTAAAGAAAAAAAAGTCCGAATAGGTCCCTTAAAGACATCTCCGTTAATCAGTTTGGTCCCTAAAAAGAGGTCTAAATAGGACCAAACTGATTAACAGATATGTCTTTAAGGGACCTATTCGGACCTTTTTTTTCTTTAAGGGACCTATTTAGACCTTTTTTCTTTAAGGGACCAATATGAAACCAAAAATGTCTTTAAGAGACCATTTTATTAATTAAGCCTATTATTTATGAAAATTCTATTATTTAAATTTTGTTATTAAAAAGATGAATTTTAATAAAAATAATTTAGGAAGGTGAAGAAAGAATGTTTTGGGTTCACTAAAACAATGTTTTGGCTTAGTGAAAAACGAAATTTGGTTTCAACCCCTTAAATGTATCTCAGTTACCTCGAGGGGATTAGTCTCTGCAGTTGCGCGCGGATGATACCTTTGGTTTACAAAAAAAAAAATGAAATTTGGATTGATTATACATCAATTCATAAAATAAATGAAAAATTATGTTTTTAAAATAATAAATAAATCTATTTTAATAATCAATTAACAAATATATTTTAAAAAAATTATTAATCAATTAATACAAATGTTTTTAAAAATATAAAAAATCAATATAGTTTAGTAGATGGACTGGATGGATATCCATACATTTAAGATATCATGATGAATGATTGGATGAATTATATATTTAATGGATTTATTGAATATTTAAAAATTAAAATAATAAATTATAATAAATTAATAGATTATTTTGATCCATCTATTAACCTTTAAATTCATCTGATTCATCATTTTGCCACCGGCGTAATTCTAATTAAGAAAAGGTTTAGAGGCAAGGATGAAGTTTACATGGGATGTGAAATTCCTGGCACACAGTGGACAGGTGTTGCTCAAGGTGTAGCAACACTTGTCTGTTGTAGACAGATGTTGTTACTAGTGCGCCAACACTTGTCTATAAACAGAGTAAATAACATAAAACAATACAAACAGTAAAGTAAATAACACACGAGAGTTGTTAACCCAGTTCAGCCTAAAGCCTACTCTGGGGGATACCAATCCAGGAATGAAGTCCACTATCAGCAGTATTACTTCGAAGCTAAACTCACCCGTTTACAACTTCTCACTTAATCACTACCCAATGACCCTTCTACCTAGGAACTCCTAGATATGAGACCCCGTCCCAATTCCCACCTTAGCAACACAGACAGCGCTGCTATTCAACTCAGACGATTACAATGATTGGAGACACACTCCTAAAACTAGGATTCACTCTTGCTTAAAAGCTTGCGAGTAAACCACACAACACAATAGAACAATCTCCGTACTTCAAAGCTTAGGAGAAGTTCACACTTACAACTCAATAACACTCAGGTCCTAAGCTTGCATCAATGAGACACAAGATAGGCTCACAATTAACACTCTAAAATCCTAAAAACACACGCTTTGTTAGACTCGATTTTAGATGCTTGAAACCTTATGCTTGCCTTCGTATTTATAGTAGTAGAACGACTTGGGCTTCAAGACAAAATTAGGGCTTCTAGAATTGCGGCAGCAGTGATATATTTTTGAAAACAATAGTTATATTTTTGAAACCGCAAAAATATATTTTCCAAAAATATAATTCCTTTGGAAAATAAAACTAGGGTTTAGCTGCCTCATGAAACACATTAAACACGTGCGCCTTCCTCTGTAAGAAACCTTGACATAATTCTTCAAACAGATCTTCAAAAGATTGAGTAGAAAATAATAACATCCAGCTGGCGCGCGCAGAACAGGGTCAGGTGTTGTTCCAAAGTGTCACAACATTTGTCACAACACTTGGGGTCAGCACACTTGTCTCAACACTTGGCTAAAATATGTTTTTGCAAAATGTAGCCAATCATACAAAAACCCAACAATCTCCCCCTTTGGCAAATTTTGGCTAAAACAATATTAGACCAGTATATAGAGAGATATAGTATTACCTTTCCTTCGAGTCAACATGATCACACAACTAGGAAAGAAAGTAACACATAATAAAAACTACTTCCAGATAGTCAAGTAGCATCAGAGGCAATGCAACAGCGGAATAAAACACAACTAGCCTCAAGGAACAACACAAGGGAAAAATAAATTCCCATAGGCATCTGAGAAAAATAAATTCTCAGTCATAGTAGATAGTGGACTCAATAGTCTCAGGTGCCATAACACTTGGCACAACATTTGTTATCAAACATTCAGGCGATCAAGAGATAATATCACTCACACTCCCCCTGAATTCATGCATACACACACCAGATAGAGAAAGAATATTCACTACTCCCCCTCAGTACATGCATATTACTCACACTCCCCCTCAATACGAGCATACGAACACTAGCACAACACCAGTCACCAGATGTGGGAACATCTGTCTTCACATTTGTCACACACACACACTACTCCCCCTTTTTAGCCACAATTTAGACAAACATCATGCATAGGAAATAGTAGTGTACCAGAGCATAGAAAATATCAGTGTGCAGTTATTACAGACCATAGAGCACACACAGGTGCTAGAAATTCAGGGCCTTGCCCATAAAAGAAACACCAAGAAAAACAACAAAAGTACATCAGAAACAAATATAAGGAAACATCAGAAATCAGATTGAAGAACTTTCATCAGAGTCCTCCATCACATCCTCAGAACCATCCTCAGAACCACTAGCCTCTTCTCCTTCTTGTCCATTTGGCTCACCCTCAGCCATCTCAGCAGCTTCCTCAGCCTTGAGAGCCTCAATTACACGGTCTATTTTCAGCTTCCTGGCCTCAAGAGCTCTGCTAGTTTCAGTAAGATCAGCAATCATCTGTTTCCTTGAAAGTACACCAGTCTGGACAGATGTGCCAACACCTGCTGCAACATTTGTCCCATCCAGCAGTCTCTGCTCAATCACCAACACCCCTTTCCTTTTGCAAGGAACATCAGAACTTCTTAGTATATCTGGGTGTTGTTCAAGCATAATGTTGCATAGCAGAGTGGGGAGAGCAACTGGCTTCTCAACAGCATATGTTAAAGCATGACTTAAGGTTTCTTGAAAGAAATAAGCTCCATAGTCAAAATTGGCCTTGGTACCCACAGCATAGATGAACCTACCCAATCCTCTTGCCACATCTCCTGAGTGGATTGTAGGGACCCAGTTGTGTGCAGCTATCCTATTCAAAACAGCATAAAATGGAGAGAGGGAAGTTGCAGACAACTTAGCCTTGCTTGGCCATACCTTAACTCTTCCTCCAGTGAGGACCTTGCAGATTTCATTATCTGTGGCTTTCAGAGGAGCCACTTCTTCAGAATCCCTTTGCAAATATTGGTTGATCACAGTTGGAGAGAATTGAACACACTTTCCTCGTACAAAAACTTGCCTATATTCAGGGCTTTTTGGATCATTACAGTCTGCAGCCACATTAATCAAAAATTCCTTGACAAGCCTGTCATAGCACTTGTCCAAACCAACCACAGTTTTCATCAAACCTGCATACTCAAGAGCTTCTACAACACTAGGACATTCAAGAATATCAGCTTTCAAATTTCTTTCCAGAGCTAACCTTCTATGATATACAAACTTCCACCTTGCAGACCTATTTTCCAGATGAAATGAAACATTATCTAATGGAGCAGATGGAACAGATTGAGGAACCTTCTTCCTTCCTACACTTTTCCTAGATGTGCTCCCAGATGCAGCAACATCTGTCTCCGGTTCAAAATCAGAATCACTAGTTGGAGGAGCCTTTCTTTTCTTGGTCTCTGACCTAGGGACCACTTTACTGACAGGTTTTGGAGGTCCATACACAGGCTTTTTACCAGTAGCCTTTCCAGCCTTAGAGGGTTTGGGTGTTTGGGCAGGTGTGTTAGTAGCCTCTACAGTTTTACCAGCCCTACTTCTAGTCCTCCTAGCTACACTAGCTTCAGAATGTGCAGGAATAGCCTTATCACTAGCTGTAGTTTCATTTTCATTAACAATGATTACCTCAGGAGTTTCATTCACAACTTTATCAGAACCAGCTTCTTTATCAGTATCCTTAGGTGGGGGACTCTCATCAGACTCAGAATAGTCCACAAGGTTCTCTTGTGCCAAAGATGTGGTAACATCTGGCACCACATTTGGCGCAGCGCCATGTGTTGCAACACTTGGCGCAACATGAGTCTCAGGAGCAGTTTTCTTAATGGACTCATCAGCAACAGGATTATTGGTCTCAGTAGAAGCACCAACATTATCATCATCAGCAACAGGGGAGTTAGGAACACTTTTCCCCAAATTTTCAGACACAGTAGGTTTCTCTAAACCTAGGTTTTCAACAGAATTTGGAGTATCAGAGTTTTGATTAAGTGAGTTCTTACCAGATGTGTCAACATTAACCTCTGCAGCTTTTACGACAGGAGTAGCAACACCACTCGATGGAAGTGGATCAACATGCAGTTCAGACATTGTAAAACTTCTTCTCGATTCAGTTCGCGATTTCTTGCTCTTCTTCTTCGCTTTCTTAATTGAAGAGGAGGGAGATGAAGGATTTATGCTCGTTCGTGATAATTTTTCCTTTTTCGCAACTGATTTTCTCCTCATCGTTGGACTTGTGGAAGGTATGGTGGTGAGAGGAACAGCATCGATTACCACCTTTTGTAGTGATGGAGTAGCATCTGACTTTGTTGGTGAAGATTTGACAGAGTTCGACATGATTTGGATTTGAGGTTTTCTGAGAAAAGGAGAAGTCAGAGAGATGTTGATGAGGAAGATAGAGAGTTCGTGAGAGAGAGTATAGATGAAAAATAATGATTGTGGTTGATGGAGGTTGAGGGAAGTTGAATGAGAACTTCCTTGATTTGCGTGTAACTTAAAGTGATGAGAGGTAGTTACACGCATTGCCTGCTGTAACTGCTATTTGTCTTCAAAAAGGCAAATTCCAAGTTTGCCTCTTAAATTTTCAAATTGACTTGCATCTAACGCCTTAGTAAAAATGTCTGCTAACTGTTCTTCAGATGCAATGTGCTCAAGTGTAACAATTTTTTCTTCTACAAGCTCCCTTATAAAATGATGACGTATATCAATGTGCTTAGTCCTACTATGTTGAATAGGATTTTTAGAGATGTTTATAGCACTCAGATTGTCACAGTAAAGTGTCATGACATCTTGCTCCACACTATACTCCTTCAACATTTGTCTCATCCATAACAATTGAGAGCAACTACTCCCAGCTGCTATATATTCTGCCTCAGCTGTTGATAGAGACACGCTATTTTGCTTCTTACTAAACCAAGATACTAGATTGTTTCCCAAGAAGAAACATGCACCAGAGGTGCTCTTTCTATCATCTGCACTTCCAGCCCAATCTGCATCACAATATCCAATTAAGGTAGAATCATTACCATGAGAGTATAGAATTCCATAGCCACATGTGCCATTGACATATTTGAAGATCCTCTTTACTTGAGTCAGATGACTCATCTTGGGTTCAGATTGGTATCTAGCACAAACACCAACTGCAAACATGATATCAGGCCTGCTAGCTGTGAGATATAGTAAGCTCCCAATCATACTTCTATAGAGACTTTGATCCACATCAACCCCTTTCTCATCTTTGGTGAGCTTCAAGTGTGTAGGTGCAGGTGTCCTTTTGTGACTACCACCTTCCATACCAAATTTCTTCACAATGTTTCTTGCATATTTTTCTTGAGAGATAAATATGGTGTCTTCCATTTGTTTGACCTGAAGACCTAAAAAATAAGTTAGCTCACCTACAAGACTCATTTCAAATTCAGATTGCATTTGATGCACAAAATGTTCCACCATTTGTCGCGACATTCCACCAAATACAATATCATCCACATATATCTGAGCTATCATTAGCTTCCCTTTCTCTTCTCTTACAAATAGGGTTTTATCATTACCACCCTTTTTGTATCCATGGCTGACAAGAAATTCAGTCAACCTTTCATACCATGCTCTAGGGGCTTGTTTCAATCCATAAAGTGCTTTCTTTAGTTTGTAAACATGGTTAGGAAAGCTTGGATCTACAAACCCTTTTGGTTGCTCAACATATACCTCTTCATTTAGATAGCCATTTAGGAATGCACTTTTTACATCCATTTGATATAGCTTGAATTTCAAAATGCATGCCACAGCCAAGAGTAATCTTATGGACTCCAAGCGAGCAACTGGAGCAAAAGTCTCATCAAAATCTACTCCTTCTATCTGGGTGTATCCTTGTGCTACAAGTCTGGCTTTATTTCTAGTAATATCACCATTTTCATCAGTTTTGTTCTTGTACACCCACTTTGTACCAATAACATTTATACCATCTGGTCTAGGTACTAGATCCCATACCTCACTTCTTTTGAACTGAGTTAGTTCCTCCTGCATAGCATTGATCCAGTATTCATCAGTCAAAGCTTCTTTAACATTCTTTGGTTCAATCTTTGATATGAAGCATGAATTGGAAATTGCTTCTTTTGATCTTCTTGTTGCAATTCCTTGATTTGGATTTCCAATGACAAGTTCCAGAGGATGATTCTTCTGTGTTCTAGTAGATGGTCCCTTGTTTGGTCTAGGAACCTCTGTAGTAGACTCAGAATGTTGATCAGGTTCAGGTTCAGTTTGATCATCATCAGGTGTTGGGACAGGTGTTATGACATCTGTCTCTTCAGCTGGATCTGCACTTGTTGTATCACTGTCATCAACAACAACATTAATTGATTCCATCATAGTTCTTGTTCTGGAGTTAAAAACCCTGTATGCTCTGCTGTTGGTTGAGTAACCTAAAAATATCCCCTCATCACTTTTGGGATCCAATTTTCTCCTAGGTTCTCTATCTGCCAAAATATAACATTTTGACCCAAACACATGGAAGTACTTCACAGTAGGCTTCCTATTCTTCCATAGTTCATACAATGTTGTAGCAGTACCTTTCCTTAATGTTACTCTATTGTGAATGTAACATGCTGTATTCATGGCTTCAGCCCAGAACTTGTAAGGAACATTTTTGGCATGCAACATTACTCTAGCAGATTCCTGTAAGGTTCTATTCTTTCTTTCAACCACACCATTTTGTTGAGGTGTAATTGGTGAAGAAAATTCATGAATTATTCCTTCAGCAGCACAAAAATCAGCAAATTTAGAGTTTTCAAATTCCTTACCATGGTCACTTCTGATTCTTACAATACCACAGTCTTTCTCCTTTTGAAGTTGTACACAAAGATTTTTGAATTCTTCAAAAGTCTCAGATTTTTCCCTAATGAAATTCACCCAAGTATACCTAGAGAAGTCATCAACAATAACAAGAACATATTTCTTACCTCCAAGACTCTCAACTTGTATGGGCCCCATCAGATCCATATGTAGTAACTCAAGAACTCTAGAGGTGGACAAGTGTTGCAACTTTTGGTGCGACACTTTGGTTTGTTTCCCAATCTGACATTCACCACAGATATTGCCTTCCTGTATCTGTAAGATTGGTAGTCCTCTGACAGCTTCCTCTGATATGACTCTCTTCATGCTCTTCAGGTTAAGGTGTCCTAATTTTTGATGCCACAGCTTAACCTCTTCATTTTTAGTTAAGAGACATGTAGATACATTACCTTCTTCAAGAGGGATCCACAAGTAGCAGTTGTCTTTTGATCTAATACCCCTCATAAGGATGTCTCCTTCATTGTTGCTAACCAGACATTCATTTTTTGTAAAGTTGACTTTCATGCCTTGATCACATAGTTGGCTTATGCTGATTAGATTGGCAGTTAGTCCTTTCACAAGGAGAACATTTTCAAGTTTTGGTAGACCATGATCAATCAGTCTTCCAATACCTTTGATTTCCCCCTTTGCTCCATCTCCAAATGTCACAAAACTTGTGGCATAGGATTTTACTTCCTTTAAATATTTTTCAACACCAGTCATGTGTCTAGAACAACCACTATCAAAGTACCAATCTTCTTTTGATGAGGCTCTGAGAGACGTATGGGCAATCAAACCTTTCCCACTGCTTTCAGCTGTATACTCCTTGATTACATCATCTTTTTGCTTCCATTCCATCCTTGTTTTAGTAATGGATGGATCAGACTCTTGAGGAGCTTCACTTGGATAACCATACAATTTGTAGCAGTAAGGCCTTATGTGCCCCTTTCTTCCACAGTGATGACATCTCCATGAATGGTACCTGCTTCTTGGTCTAGGTATAAACCTAGGTCTTTGCCATCTTTGCTGATGTGGTGCCACATGTGGCAACACTTGTCTCTGCTGTCTAGGAGACAGGTGTGGTGACATCCTGTCATGCATTTTTGGAGGTGGTTGTTTATTTATCTCAGGCATATATTTCCCCTCTTTGTTGTAATCCATAATCCTATTAACATTGTTGTATTCATACCCAATACCAGTTTTAGATTTGCTAGGAACAGGCAGAGTTTCCAGGATTTCATCTAGATCACTTCCTTTGAATAGCCTAAGAACATGCTTCTTTAAATTCTCAAGATGAGAGTTTAATTCAGTTACCTCTTCATTCAGATGGGCTATCTCAGTCAGTTGTTTGATCTTGTCAGCTTCTAAGTTGATGATAGTTGCCTTCAGTTGCTCAATGATCTTTAAACTATCTTCCCATTTAGTACCAAGTTCAGAGATTCTTGACAAATTAGCAGCTTTCTCAGTTTGCAACTTAGTGATTGTCTCTTTTTGCTCTTCAGAGACTCTGCAGACTTCTGCACTCTTCAGACACAGCTTTTTATATGATTCAGCAAGCTCATCAAAGGTTAGTTCTTCTTCACATGATTCAGTGTCAGATGTGCAAACACTTGTCAATACATGTATAGCTTTTGTAGTATCAGCTTCTCCTTCAGAATCTTCATCTGACCAAGTTACAGTTAACCCCTTCTTTTGTTTCTTCAGAAAGGTTCCACATTCACTTCTGATGTGACCAAACCCCTCACATTCATGGCATTGAACACCTTTATTTGGAGCTGATTTTTCATCTGTTACAGGCTTTCTGAAATTCCTGTAAGTGTTGCGACCAATGTCAGCTGCACCTGTCTTAGAGCGTTTGTCCATTCTCTTTAGCACCTTATTAAATTGTTTTCCCAGAAGAACCATTGCATCAGAGATGCTTTGTTCAGATTCTGTGTCACTCAGTTGATCTTCTTCTTCAGCATTTGAAACAAAAGCAATACTTTTGTTTTTCTTATCCATCTTTTCATTTGTGGCTACCTCATAGGTTTGTAATGAACCAACTAGTTCATCTAGCTTCATATCTGTGATATCCTTTGCTTCTTCTATAGCTGTGACTTTCATGTCAAACTTCTTAGGTAGAGACCTGAGCATTTTTCTTACCAGCTTTTCTTCAGGTATCTTTTCACCCAAGGCATCAAATTGATTGTCAAAATCAAGTATGGTCATGTGAAAATCCTGAATGGTTTCATCATCATTCATTCTTAGATTCTCAAACTTAGTTGTTAGGAGTTGTAGCTTAGACAGCTTCACTTTAGAGGTACCTTCATGAACAGTCTCAAGAATTGTCCAAGCTTCCTTAGCACAGACACACTTTTTGATGAGTCTGAATATGTGTTTGTCAACACCATTATATAGCGCATATAATGCTTTTGAGTTTGCAAGAGCAAGCTCATCTTCTTCTTTGGACCATTCTTCAGCAGATTTCAACTCAAGAGTTGGTTTACCATCTTTGTCCATCTTCACAGGTGGAGTCCATCCTCTCAGAATTGCCTTCCATGTCTTGCTATCAATTTGTTTTAGGAAGGCCATCATGCGGGACTTCCAATAGTCATAGTTTGAAGCGCCAACCAAGAGAGGTGGTCTGGTAACAAAACCTCCTTCTTTGTCCATCCTTGCCAGAAACGATTTCCCTGGAGCTCACCCTAAAATTCAGAACAGGGTGCCTGCTCTGATGCCAATTGAAATTCCTGGCACACAGTGGACAGGTGTTGCTCAAGGTGTAGCAACACTTGTCTGTTGTAGACAGATGTTGTTACTAGTGCGCCAACACTTGTCTATAAACAGAGTAAATAACATAAAACAATACAAACAGTAAAGTAAATAACACACGAGAGTTGTTAACCCAGTTCAGCCTAAAGCCTACTCTGGGGGATACCAATCCAGGAATGAAGTCCACTATCAGCAGTATTACTTCGAAGCTAAACTCACCCGTTTACAACTTCTCACTTAATCACTACCCAATGACCCTTCTACCTAGGAACTCCTAGATATGAGACCCCGTCCCAATTCCCACCTTAGCAACACAGACAGCGCTGCTATTCAACTCAGACGATTACAATGATTGGAGACACACTCCTAAAACTAGGATTCACTCTTGCTTAAAAGCTTGCGAGTAAACCACACAACACAATAGAACAATCTCCGTACTTCAAAGCTTAGGAGAAGTTCACACTTACAACTCAATAACACTCAGGTCCTAAGCTTGCATCAATGAGACACAAGATAGGCTCACAATTAACACTCTAAAATCCTAAAAACACACGCTTTGTTAGACTCGATTTTAGATGCTTGAAACCTTATGCTTGCCTTCGTATTTATAGTAGTAGAACGACTTGGGCTTCAAGACAAAATTAGGGCTTCTAGAATTGCGGCAGCAGTGATATATTTTTGAAAACAATAGTTATATTTTTGAAACCGCAAAAATATATTTTCCAAAAATATAATTCCTTTGGAAAATAAAACTAGGGTTTAGCTGCCTCATGAAACACATTAAACACGTGCGCCTTCCTCTGTAAGAAACCTTGACATAATTCTTCAAACAGATCTTCAAAAGATTGAGTAGAAAATAATAACATCCAGCTGGCGCGCGCAGAACAGGGTCAGGTGTTGTTCCAAAGTGTCACAACATTTGTCACAACACTTGGGGTCAGCACACTTGTCTCAACACTTGGCTAAAATATGTTTTTGCAAAATGTAGCCAATCATACAAAAACCCAACAGGATGCATGAGAATGAAACAGACATATGGCACCACTTCATTCTCATTTCATTAAATTCTTGGATTTAGAGCTTCTCCTTCCAAATTATGATTTTTTTTGTATAAAATTTATTTTTAGTTTTTTTTAATGGCGAATAATATTTATATATAATAAATAAAAATAACAAGATAAAATTCAGAATATAAAGGGGTACCAGAAGTACACCTTACTAAGGGTGTGTTTGGTAACACAAATAAGCTAGCTTATAGCTTATTATATGAGCTTATAAGCTTGTTTCAAAAAATTAGAGGTGTTTGGTAACAAGCTTTTTGTACTAGCTTATAGCTTTTTTTCATATGCTATTTCAAGTAGCATTTGAGCTTATAACTTATAGTTTTTTACATTTTATTCCATTTTTACCCTTTAATTTAATAACTACCCACTCTGAAAAATAAACTACCCACTATCAATTATGTAATTTTATATTTAATAACCACTTTAAAAGCTAATTTTACCAAACACTTTAATTTCAATAAGCTAGCTTTTCAGCTATCAGCTATAAGCTAACTTTTCAGCTATCAGCTAGCTTATCAGCTATCAGCTAGCTTATATTTTATTTTTACCAAACAGACCCCAAATCACGTCAAAAACTAAACACTTCTAACCCATCACCCCACAAGAAGATCCAAGGACCCCTCAGAGAGAGGGGCAAGGATCAATCACCAAGAAGAACAGACACAAGACCCAACTCAACACCACGGCAGACTTTACCGTTCTAGCAAAAAATAGGGTGCATACCCCACTCGTAAAATGAACAGCGGAGTAGGGTTTTTACGTATGAACCATTTCCAAGATGAAAGTTTCACCCTATTGACCAGACATTCAGCAGAAAAAGTTTCTTCTGAATAGAAAACGTCATTTTGAACGTTTAAAATAATCCACACAATAGATTGCCTGAGATATGAATATATTTTAATATATCTCTTATGTAGATATATCAAAATATAATATTTTTTACATTTAACTTATTTTTAACCAAAATAAATAAAAAATTATTTATTTAAAATCCAAATTTGTTTTAGAACCAAACACAATTAAAACTTATTTCAATATAAGAAAGTAAAAAAAAAAATGGAGTGGGAGATATATATATTACCTGAAAGAAATTGTGTGACCAAACAAATTGAGAAGTCCCGAAGAAAGAAAGACTCAAACTGAATATAAAAATTAGGGTAAGATATTTAGAGAGTTAGAAGCAATAAAAATTCATGTCAAATATGAAGTCTCAAATGAAATATAAACAGCAAAAATTAAGAAGGCACTTTGTTCACCAAACAAAAAAGGAAGTAATATATAGGTAAATTGTATTTAGTGAGAGAAATTACTTGAGAATGTGGAACAAAGAAACTGAGAATAAAATCTCCCAAGAAATGGTTTAGAGGCGGGCAGCACAAAATATGGCAAAAGGTATGAAATCTAAAATTGATGACAATGAGACACAAAATGGGATGAGGCACCTTTATGTATCTACATAGACCACACATGTCACCTTCTCACCACTTGCAATTGCAACGAAATAGAGGCGGATTATAGGGTGGGAAACATGATAGGTCTTTCATCAATGTACTACATGTTTTGTGGACTGGATTGAATGTGTACATGATATTATGGTGTACTGTCAGTATTATATTATTATTTTATATTTTCTTTGAAAAAAAGTTTTTGATTTTTCCGGAAAAATGTTTTCGATATTTTCTCGGGAAATTTTTTTCGGAATAAAAGTTCCCGATTTTTGGGGGAAAATGTTTCGATTTCAGATAAAAACAATTCCGGAGTTTTTCTGGAAAAAAAAAGTTTCCGTTCTTTTTTCGGGAAAAAAGTTTCGGATATTTTCCGGAAAATAGTTTTCAATTTTTATTCTGGAAAAAGTTCCGATGTTTTCCGGAAAAACGTTCCCGATTTTTTGGGGAAAATAGTTTCGAAATGTTCACCTAAAAAAATATTGCTGATACAAAAAAGAGTGAAAAACATAAAATATTTGAAACTTTTTTTCCGAATAAAATATTGGAATGTTTCCAGAAAAATATCGGAAACTTTTCTTTTTCCGGAAAATATCCAAACTTTTTTCCGAATAAAATATCGAAACTTTTTTCCCGAAAAAAGAACGGAAACTTTTTTGTTTAGACAAAATCTCCGGAATTGTTTTTATCTAAAATTGAAATGTTTTCCCCCAAAAATCGGGAACTTGTTTTCCAAAAAAAAAATCAAAAAAATTTTTCCGAAAAAATATCGAAAACTTTTTTTCGAAAAATCGGGAATTTTTTTCAAAAATAAATAAATAATATAATACTGACAGTATACCATAATATCATGTACTTATTCAATCCGATCCACAAAATACGTGATGCATTGGTGAGAGATCATGGTTTCCCACCCTAGAATCCGCCGGAAATAATAGAAAGGTGATAAATCTTGTATAATGTCACCTTATCAAGTCAGCACTCATTATAGAGGAAACTAATGACAATGAGTTTGATTTTGTTATTAATTGTTATTAAATTAATAAAACTTACTATTTGATAAAATACAAATTTGAAAAATCAACCTTCCAAGAAAGTTCAAAGAAATGGACCATAACTAAATTTGAAAAGACCGCATGAGCAAGTCATTACATGTGTCCCTTGACTAAGATTAACAAAGTTGAATAAAAGTG
The DNA here is from genome assembly GCF_020283565.1 of Trifolium pratense. NCBI lineage: Eukaryota > Viridiplantae > Streptophyta > Magnoliopsida > Fabales > Fabaceae > Trifolium > Trifolium pratense. Next base: position 51,565,882 of record NC_060061.1, read on the forward strand.
TAAGCGTATAAAATGTTCATTTTTCTCAATAATATGTCAAAGGATTTTAGTGAGATTTTGCAGGATGATCTATGCATTATAAATTTCAATACTATAATTGATTTTATAAAATTTAATTATATTCTTTAAAACATTATCGAGTGGTATAACCTTAAATAAATGTTACATATAAAGTAGAATTTCATAAATTTCAATAGAAGTTTCCTTTTTTTTAAAAAAAATTTGCTGTGGATTTAGTCAAAATTTTGCAGGAAACTGTTTACCTGTGGGTTTATCCAAGGATTTATTTAAGTACAAAGCCAATACCTTCTTACTATGGATTGATCCCTACAGATTTTAAAAATCCTCTGCAGATTAGTCCGCAAGTAAATTTCCTACGAATATATCCGTAGGTAGTTCCCAAAAAATGACGCTGCAAAATCAGCCGAAAGTTATTTTCAGGAAATTTTAGTTATTTTCAGCCCCAAGTCACTTCGTACAGTTCACAGAACTTTCTCTCCATTTGCAGTAGTGATCATGACATCATAAATTATATATAAAAAAACCTATATATCTATGGTGTCACATACGGAGTATATTTTTATTTAGTCAACACTCTTCGTATATTTATTTATGAATTGTATACATGGCCGATTATGCCGCCGAGCATGCCTGGCAATGTCTGGGCTGCCCATCTTAATTTATTTTTGTAATAATAAAAAACAGAAAAGAAAAAAAACAAAAGAAAGAAACGCATCTCGAAAATATACCGTACGAGACATATTTAGTCTCTTATGTTTATTTTAGGTTTTAATTTGATCCCTTATCTTTTAAAAATTTCAAGTTGGTCCCTTATGTTATTGATCTCAACATAAGTTGGTTATTTTCGTTAAATTTTGAGTTAATTTTTTCTAACTTTTTGTTAAATTTTGAGTTAATTTTTTTAAAACCTCCACATAGTACTTTCCCAAGTGGTCTACGTACGCAAATTCATTAGAAAAGTCGACGATTTAAACTAAAATTTGAGGAAAATGACCAACTTGAAACTTTTAAAAGATAAGGGACCAAATTGAAACCTAAAATAAACATAAGAGACCAAATATGCAATTAATTCTAATTTTTAACAACCTAAAACCTTCTCAATCTAGAATCTTTGTTTGATGACTTGATGTTGTTTTGAATTTTAAAATTTGTTAATTAAGCTGTTTTGATTGTTAAGTGATTATATAAATAAGCTGTTTTGATTGTAAGAATAAGTAGTTTAATATAATTATATACGTCGATGTGGATTCAGTTTTGATTGTAGCCTCTTATTTAGTTGAGCCTTAATTATATTGGAAACATGGCTATACTCTTGCTTGTTGTTTCTTGTTTAAAAATTCCTTCAAAAATTAAATGTTGAAAAACAGGGTTTTAATATTTCTATATTCGAAATTTGGGTTGATAAAATTTCCTCCAAAAATTTGCCCAGGCTCTCTAACAATCCTGGAGTCGCCACTAATTGTATTCTGTTAGAGTGATGAGAGTTAGAGAGAAGAATATTTTCATCAAAAGCATTGATTTTTATTATCACTTAAGGTACAATTTATAGAGTTTACAAATTGACCATTTACTTGACTAACAAGTAAATCTATCTAACAAACTAACTACCAACTAACTCAATTAGTTAGTAACTAACTAATAGAACAATAAGGCAGTTCAACAAAAAACAATTATAAATATCAAATATAGGAACTGGACAGATGCTACAACATCTGGAATAGCATCTAGAGCATTTGGTAGAAATAGATGCTACAACATCTGGCGTAGCATGCAGAGATTGAATTGTTTCTCAACACTCCCCTTTAATTCAATTTCTCTGCTTGCACAATACCTAACATGTTCCTTAGCTCCTTAAACTTGTCAGCCCTCAGTGGCTTGGTCAAGATATCTGTTATTTGGACATTGGTTCTGCAGTGAACCACAATTAGTTTTTATTTACTATAACTTGGTCTCTAAGGAAGTGATACTTGGTTTCAATGTCATTTGATCTTTCATGTGCAATGGGATTCTAGGCTAAGCTGATTACAGATTTGTTGTCAGCATTTAACCTCATTGGCTTCACATAACTGATCTTCAATTCTTCAAGCCAAACTGCTTGACATGCTGCTTGTGTTGTTGCTACATATTCTACCACACAACTAGACATGCCACTATGTTATGCTTCTTTGAAGACCATGAAATGGGTGAGTTTCTGAACCTGAACCCATACTCTGATGTGCTCCTTCTATTATCTTTGTCTCCACACCAATCAGAGTCTGAGAAACCTTCAAGTTCAATTTGAGTTTCATTGTTGCTTGATGGAAAAGTTAAGCCATAATCCTGTGTACCCTTCAAGTATCTTAGGTGATGACTTCTCGTCACACCCTTTAATTCATGCTTATTTGAGGGACATTAGACTCTTTTTAAGTAGTTTTGTTATGAATAAACAAGAGAAATCAGCTCGGATTTGATATTACTTGGATTACAAGGAAAGCAGGAAAATTATGCAGAAGTTTGAAGTTTTGCACTACGCTGGGGGCGTGGCTGTTACACGCGTAGCGTGGTGCCTGTGAAAGAAGTAGTTTTCCCCTGCTTTCACTACGCGCGGCGTGATGGCTATCACGCGCGGCGTAATACCCTACCAGAATTGAAGTTGCTCTCTGACTTAGTCACGCGCGGCGTGATGTCTACCACGAGCGGCGTGAAGGAGGAAGTTGAACTACGCCGTGGAGTGATCCAACCACGCGCGGCGTAATACCTCATCTAAAGATCTGATTCCCCTCTGACGTGATCACGCGCGGCGTGAAAGGCAATTACGCGCGGCGCAGTGTTAAGAAGAGCAACCACGCGCGGCGTGATAGATCTAGCGCGCGGCGTGTTTGCGATATATATAAAAGAAAAACTCAATTTCTGGAAAAGGGTTCGAAACTTTGGAGCTGAAACCTGATTTTAAGAGTTCTTGTGCATCAATTGGAGTGAGATCCTACGTTCCAGTGACTAGATTCAAGGAGTTCAACAACATGGGAGCAAATCTTGTGGAGTTGGAGCTTGGATCCTTGATTGTCACCATGAGGAACTAAATCCTCATAGAGGTTGGATCTAGAATATGAACTAAACTGATGTAATCTCATGTAATTCCTCATATTTGTAATGAATCTCTCTTGTATAAGTGTTATTCAATGAATTTCAGTTCTTAATGCTTTACAATTTCTGATCAACTTTGCAATGATTTTAGATTTTGATTATGTATGAGAATATGAGTTAAAATCCGACATGAATTCATTATGCACTTGAGTGTTTCCGTTCGAGAGATTGAAACATAGAGTGTAACATAAGATCAACGCACTTTTAATTACTCCGTTACCGGTAGCTTCCATCCAAGAGATTGGAGAAGTATCGGTAAGGGATAAGGTTGATTTATCAAGAGATTGAGATTCATCATATTGTTGATCTAGTTGTGACACTTGAGTGGTTCATTACGATATGATTGATTGCATGCGATTGTTATAGTTTAGGGAGTTTCGACGATCCAACCTCACTCTTTTATCACTGATTACTCAAACCGTTTTCTTACCAAACAATTACTCAAACAAACCCCCAATCATGTGTTTTAAGTTTACTATGTTTATAGACACAATCATCTTGATTGAACAACACAATCCCTGTGGATCGATATCTTTTTATTACTAATTGACGATGTTTGTACACTTGCAAAGAGTCAATCATTAGGATTCTTTTTGCTGCAATCAAGTGAGATGTTTTAGGCTTACTCATAAACCTACTCACTGAGCCCACTGCATAATTGATATCTGGTTTTGTATTGGAAATGAACCTCAAGCTTCCAACTACTTGTTTCAACAAAGTAGCATCTACTGCTTGTTCATCTTCACTTTTTGACAGTTTTTGAAATTCTTGAATAGCAGAACCAGATGTTTTACAGGATGTCGAGACATCTGGTCTGTCATGAATAATACGGCAAGACATATAACATTAAAAACAGATAATTTTAATAATAAAGTGCAGAACGTAAATAACACACCATAATTGTTAACTCAGTTCAGCATAACAACCTACACTGGGGGCATACCAAGTCGGGGATAAAGTCCACTAAATAGTATCAATTTAAAGTCCTCAATAAACACCCCGTTTATGACTTCTCACTTAATCACTACTCGTGCTATACTTTCTACCTAAGACTCACCTAGGTATGAGGCCCTCCTCCTCAACTCCCTCTTTAATCATAGTCAGTGATTGGATTCAACAGAACAATTCTGAACAAATAGGAAGGGACACTTCCATGACAAATACCTAGCCAACACCCTTGACTAAGTTCACAATTTGGAGTTGCTTACGAGCTTCCTCCAAGTACAATACTCAACTCATTACCTAAAGGTTTCTGAGTGAGGACATGGTGACCATCTCACAACTCGAGTGGTTCACTTACACCGACTCTCCTAGAGAGTGGCTACACGACACAAAACCCTAAAGACTACATCTTTGATGAATAATGGCTTGCGTGAGCAAATTAGGTTTAGCTCCTTTCTTTATATAGCATAAACAGCATGGGCTTTGATGAGCAAACGGGATGCACAATACTTCAGCTCCAAGAAATTCTATAAGCAAAATATATTTTCCACAAATATATTTGCATCAAATATTCCTTTCATAAATATATTTTATTGTCCATAAATATATTTTCTGTAACAATCTTCCTGAATCACAAAGATTTATTTGAAATAAATCTATTATATTTTCTGCAACAATCTTCACAACATATATTTTAAAATTAAATCTTTTCTTGATTCCTTAATATTTCATGACAATCTTGAGGAACAAGTAAACCGTCCATCGCCTTCTAAAGATTCATAAACCACGTGTGTCTTGATGAACAAGCCAGCACGAAACAATTCTTAAACCAGATCTTCAAAAGATTATGCGCAGAAATAAAACGAACTCAGACGCGAAAATAGAGCATATTGAATGTCGTACTCAATGTTGAAGCATTGTATGAGCACAATGGATGTCGTATCCAATGTTGAAGCATTTTATCCAACATCTTGCTTGAATGTTTGTTTTAGCAAAATAAGGCCAACACAAATCTCCAACAATTTTAAATTTGCTTCCATTGGAGTCTTAGCTTCATTGCAATTTTCCATATGAAACCTCTTCAATACATCTGCAATATACTTTCTATGATGCAATACAATACCTTTTTAAGCATAGTGAAATTCTAATCAAAGGAAATAATTGAGTTTGCCCAAGTCACTCATCTCAAATTCATTTTTCAATCTGCCACTTAATTTCTTAATGATATCTATATTATGACATGTAATCAACAAATCATTCACATATAGACAAATAATAATAGCATTTGAGATATCACTTCCCTTCATGTATACACCAAATTCAACAGCGCATTTCACAAACCCTTCTTTTTCAGAAATTCATCAATCCTTTTTTATTCCAAGCTCTTGGAGCTTGTTTGAGGCCATATAAAGCTTTATCAAGCTTATACACTTTATTTTTCTCTGATTCAACCTCAAAACCAGGTGCTTGCAGCAAATACACCTCTTCTTCCAATGGAACATTTAGAAAAGCAGATTTTACATCAATGTGGTATAGTGACCAATTGAATGAACTAACTATTGCAATCACTAACCTGATAATTTCCATCCTTGCTACTGGTGCATACACCTCAGAGTAATCAATTCCTTCTTGCTGAAGAAATCCTCTTGCAACCAGCCTTGCCTTGTGTTTCACTATCTTACCATATGGATTTTTCTTCAGGTTGAACACCCATTTCACACTAATAGCTTTCTTATGAGGAGGTAGCTCAACCAGCATTCATGTGTGATTCTTTTCAATTGAATGAAGTTCTTCTTTCATAGCTGCATTCCATTTTGAACATGCTACTGCTTCTTTCCAGTTAATAGGCTCAGAGTCTGCCATGAATGTTAAATGTACCAAGTCACGATGTTAAATGTGAACACTGCTTCTCATTTGTAGGGCATCTATTTAACACATATGTTGCAGTGTTCACATCTTCACCCCAATAGCATTTTGGTAGCCCTTTGCTCTTCAATATGCATTTTCATATTGAGCAAACTTCTGTTTCTTCTCTCAACTAATCCATTGTGCCGAGGTGTGTAAGGAACAGTGACTTCAAGAGTTATACCCTTTTCAACACAAAATACTTGAAATTCATTTGAATTATACTCTCCACCTCCATCTGTTATAAGAATCTTCAATTTATTCTCACATTTTCTCTCACAGAATTTTTTAACAGAACATTTACTCTCCACCAGCCAATGCACAAAATTTTTTTAATACAAAAAAATACTTCACTCTTCTTTTTTAACAGATAAATCCACACTTTTCTAGTAAGCTCATCAACACAAATCATGAAATATTTGTTACCTCCTAGAGTTGAAGTTTCAATTGGGCCACATACATCAGAATGGACTACATCAAGTGCTTGTTTTGATCTAGAGTACACAGAATTTTTGAATGAATTCCTGGGTTGCTTGCTTACAAAGCAACCTTCACACAGCTTGTCAGGAGTGTGAATCAGTGGTGGTAACCCTACAACCATCTTCTTACTACTCAAATGATTCAAACTTTTGAAGTTCAAATGTCCATACTTGTAGTGCCATAACCATTTCTCATCTTCAGTGATCAAACTTTAAAAACACTGAATTTCTAATGCTTGAAGATTCACTTTGAATGTTCTATTCTTTGACATTGGAGCTTTCAATACTAGTTTTTTGTGAGGATCAAACACTTGGATACAATTGTCTTTTGTTGACATTGTAAATCCTTTCTCAATCAATTGTCCAAGACTTAACAGGTTATGCTGCATGGTACATAAAGCACATCTGTGACAAAAGTATAGCTTTCATTCATTCTTTGAACCATTACTTTGCCTTCAACTGCAATAGTGCTATTATCTGCAAATTTCACATTGCTTTTGAAATTTTCATCAAATTCCAAAAACCAATCTCTATGACTTGTCATATGGTTTGAGCAGCCAATGTCAAGATACCATAGCTTGGAGTTATCACTTTCAGAGTTTGTAGTCACCATGAGAAGGAAACTGTCTGAATTTGAATCATGTTGCCTTGCATGATGTGCTTCATTATCTTGCTTCTTCTTTCCCTTGCTTCTGCACTCAGAAGCATAGTGACACCACTTATCACAATTGTAACATTGAATCTTTCTCTTATCATCTTCTTGCCCTTGAAGAAACTGTCTTTCTTTGAAGATTCAGATTGATCTTGATCACCATTATGGTGATTTTGATCATTACTGAACTCACCCTTGCCCTTATTCTTTTCACCCTTGTCATTATTGTTGCATTGCCCTCCATTCTTTGCATACAAAGCTTTTTCTTGACTAACTTTGTTATCTCTCCTTTCTTTTCTTTCTTGCAACCTCTGTTCATGTGCTTCAAGTGAACTTTGGAATTCATTGACAGATATTGTGGAGAGATCTTTGGATTCTTAATGATCATATTGAGGGTTCAAAGTTCTAAGCACTTTCTCAATTACTTGTTGATCAAAAACTGTTTCACCATAGTTTTTCATTGAATTGATTAGAGTCTATAATCTTGTAAAATACTCACCAATGGATTCCTTATCCATCATGCCCAGCAATTCATATTGCGTTCGAAGAGATTGAAGCTTCACCTTCTTTACTTTATCTCCTCCACCATGAGCATTACTGAGTATATCCCAAGCATCCTTTGCAGTTCTTGCTCCAGCTTCTCAAAATTTGATGAATCCACACATTGATGGATCAAGAATTGTGCTTTTCTACCTTTCTTCTTTGATTCTTTGAAAGCTGTTTGTTGTGCTTCAGTTGCATTTGCTGCAAGAGGTTCATAACCAGTTCTAATGATGTCTTCAGCTTCTTGAAAGCTAAAGATTACATTCATCTTCACACACCATTGGTCCCAATTCCTTGCATCAAGAATGGGAAGATTTGCAGGAAAGGGATTGCTACTGTTATTCATTGTGATGAATCAATGAACAAAAAAAAAAAAGAAACAATGACTATTTTCTGAGTGAAAAAAGGAATGTATCGAAAACCTAAAAGGCTAACTGATACCACTTGTTAGAGTGGAAGAGAGTGAGTGAGAGAGAGAGAGAGAGAGAGAGAGAGAGAGAGAAGAATAGTTTCATCAAAAGCATTGATTTTTATTATTGCTTAAGGTAAAATTTATAGAGTTTACAAATTGACCATTTACTTGACTAACAAGTAGTTAGTAACTAACTAACAAAACAATAAGACAGTTACAACAAAAAACAATTATAACTATCAAAACATAGAAACTGGACAGATGCTACAACATCTGGTAGAACATCTGATAAAAACAGATGCTATGCATCTAGCATAGCATGTAGAGATTTAATTGTTTCTCAACATATACAAGTTGCTTATAACTTTGGCTTAATAGTTTTTTATATTGTAGTGAAATTTGTACTACTAGCATTTTTTTTGTTGGTAGTACATAACGATAATAAACAAAAAATCTAAAAATAGTAGAATAATAATAGCCCAATTAACTAGAAGGGACAAAGTTATGCATAAATACCTCAGATTGCTTAGCGCTCCCAAGATTGCTTAGTGCGCCCCCCAGATTGCTTAGTACCTACGAAGCACCGACAGTTCTATGATTAGTCGTGTCGCGGTGTCCGACACGTGTCGGTGTCCGCCACACGTATGACACTCGTACGACATGTGTCGGATAGCTTATAGTGGTGTCGTAAAAAAAACTCAAGTTTTTCTTTATTTTGACATTCCTTGATCGGTGTCCGACACCTGTAAAATAATCGTACAACACGTGTCGGACAAGTGTCCCCAAAAAATTGTTTTTTCTTTGCTTATACTCTTATTAGGCACATATCAGACATATCTACAAGTGTTAAAGACATGTCAAAATAACAATATTGATCAATGAGGAATTGAAGACATTAGATTTTGATTACAATATTTTTAATTTTTTGATAGTAGATGGATAAATAAAGGTATAATATTATCGTATTTTGTTTTAAAACTTTTTTTAATAAATAATTTACTTAACTTAAATTAAATGTATATATTTTGACGCTCAATTTATATCTTTTATAAATATATAGCGGTGTCGGCGTCCTATATTTTTTACATTAGCGGTGTCGTCGTGTCCGTGCTTAGCACACCCCCAAATTTCTAGCGCCCCCAAATTGCTTAGCGCACCCCCGAAAATTCAGATCACACGGCTCACAACTACTGTACTTGCATCACACACTGTTATAGCATAAAATTCATTTCCCAAAACAACCGAAGTTGTTAAAACATTGACATCAACTCTACTACTACTACCTATCTATGATGGTTTCTCTCCCAACCTCCCTCAATTCTTTTCTACCCCCTGAATTTCTGTTTTTGCCATTGGGGGTACTGCGGTTTATACGAACCGAAATAAGCTGACATGCTGATAAATTTCGGTAACCACTTACCGAAATCTGGGACATTTCGGTTTGCAGGTACCGAAACAATTATTTCGGTAAACTTCTACCGAAAATGGCCTAATTCCAGCGACCAACGTACCGAAATCTAGGACATTTCGGTTCGCAGATACCGAACAAGCTGACGTTCGTTTTTTGTGTACCGAAAACGCTAATGTTCGGTTTGCAGTTACCGAAATGGTCTAATATTTGGCTTCGGTGAATACGAACCGAAGTTTTTTGGCAAAAATGTTTGAAACCGCAAGGGGCAAAATTGGATTTTTGGGAGGTAGAAAAGAAATGAGGGGGGTCGGGAGAGAAAACATCCCTATCTATCTATAACTCTCATTCATATGCCAAAAAGACATAAACCTAAACCCATTTTCCAAAGGGTATTTTAATTAGGGATGAGAAACAGTAATACTCCCTCCGGTCCTTTTTATAAGGAACAATTTGGAAAAAAAAATTTGGTCCTTTTTATAAGAAATAATCATTAAATTTATTCTTACAATTCCATTTCTACCCTTATTAAATTGTATCCATTCCAAAGTTATGCATTAATTAGAGTGACATATTCCCTAAGAATAAATTAATACACCAAGGTTAGTTTTGGAATAGATTGTAAAATTTTAGAATTTTTATTAAGAAAGATAAGGTTTCTTGGTATGTGTGTTTTTACCAAATTGTTCCTTATAATAAGGACCGGAGGGAGTATTATACTCAACTACAAAATGTTCAGGGGTAGAAATGGAATTAACACTATTAGCAATAGCAAAACCTCTAGCAAATCTAAAAACACCAGTTCCACCAACAATAGGCATTTCTCTATTTTGTTCAGAAATATGATTTCTTCCCAACATACTAAGACTACTTCCACCATATTTCCCTTCCTTAAAAACAAAATTTGTTAACATAAACATTCCAAGATCTTGAAGTGAAGAAAGACCAAATAGCCCTTGAGCTCTACCAATGTGTTTTGAACTTAACTCTGGTCCTTCAGTCATTGCATCATCCATTACAAAAGTTGAACCAAATCCATTAGGCACATTTTGTGGTGTGTCAATGATTTGTACTATGGTTGGATTTTTGTTGTCTCTAATGTCATGATAGTAGAAATGGATATGTGTTAGTTTCTCTTTTGTTATTTGTTGTTGTGAAGGTAACATGATGTTGGATTGTTGTGAGAATTCTCCATTTGTGGAAATGAGTGTGAGAGAGAAGAGAAAGATGATGAAACTATGTGAAGGAGCCATTGTTGTGAAACACTTTTTTTTCTTCCTCAAAATGATTTTGTTTCTATTTAATACAAAGATTATAGGGGTTTTTTTGGAATTAAATATTTTTGTTCAATTTTTTATTGCCCACGTACTTCGCGTGGGACTTTCAAATGAAAATTTAATTGTTTGTTTATTTAAGTGCAAGTTCACTTCATTGCACACGAGGCAACACTTGATACACGTGTCTTGGCTCTTAGTAGAACCTAGTCATATAAACTTGAGAACAAATATAGTTTCGAGGAATCGGAATTTGATTTTTATAATTAGACTGTACTTATTTTATGGCAAACTCTGAATTATATGATTTTTTTTTCTAAGAATTAGACGGTTAATATAAAAAAAAAAAAAAAAACTAAGTAGCATGCCCGAGTGTTTGTAAGAGATGCGTGTTCCACATATTTTATCGCGTTGTTTTAAATTATAAATATAAAAGTGATAAATTTGATTAAGAAATATTTTTGTTTATAATTAAAAATTTGATATAATATTTTTGTAAAGTTTTCAATGATGATATAGTCAATAATTTTTAGATAATAATTGAGCATCCAACTAAAGAAGTTAAAATAGATCATTGAACATCTTATTGCACAAGTTAAAATTGACTATCTAAGTACAATATATTTGAATCATTGACACACATTGTTGCAGAAGTTAAAATTGTTCATCATATCTGGTGTAAGTGGAATGTGTTTGTATATCATTAACACACATTATATTGCATAAGCTAAAATTCATCATTCTCGTATAAGTGCAATGTGTTTGTATCATTGACCCACATTGTTGCAAAAGTTAAAATTGGCCATCCTATGTGTAAGTGCAATATGTTTGTAATGTTGACACACATTGTAGCAGAAACTAAAATGACCAGCCCTCGTATAAGTGCAATTGTGTTTGTATTATCGACACACATTGTTGAAGAAGCTAACATTGTTTATCTTCATGTGAATGGAATAATTTTTGTTTCATTGACACACATTGTTCCAGAAGCTAAAATTGATCATCCCCCTGTAAGCTAAAATTGTCTTGTGCCTAATGAGACAAAACCACCTGAGAATCCTTATAAGCTCACTTTCATGCCTAAAAAACAAGATAATTTGGGTAGTATCTCAATCCCTTTTGTATGGTTGGTGTGTTAGAAATTGAAAATGTTTTATGTGATAGTGAGGCAAGTGTGAGCATGATGCTCAATCTCACTAGTAAAAGAATCCTATTTGGTAAGCTTGTGTCAATTTCACTGTTTATCCTTGTGGTTAATAAAACCGAAAACAAAACCGGTGGAGATTATGTTGAATGTGACGATAAGTGATACTTTTGTCCCAATGGATTTTGTGGTAATGGATCGATATAGAACAAGATCTCGATGTTCTGTATTTCTATGAAGAATGTTTCTCAACATGGAGGGAGGTATAATTAACTTGATAAAATGTCTAATAAGGTTAGACTTTCAGAGTAAAATGGTAGAATTTGATATGAAAGAACTAAAACTAAGTTGGAAGATGAGCAAGAAATTGAGCACATGGAAGAGACTGACTATGAGAGGAATGAAAGGTGTACGAATAGGAAGGGGAGAAGCTTACCTTATTCTAAGGGGGCATATAGTTGAACTAACGCCTTTAAACAAACTGATGTGTGGGATGCAACTCACGTGTTTTATTTGTAATGGTTTTTTCACTTTTGCGGCTTAACAAAGATGATTGAACATGTGATTTAAAGAAACAACACTCATAGAAGTCGGATTGTGGCTAAAGATAATAAAAATGGGTCTGCTACAACTGCTATGGTTGTAGCAGACCATCAAGAGAGAAGTATGATTGCAAAATTTCACCCCGTCCAATCTTTGGGCCAGGCAGGGCTGCTACGAAAAGAGAAATTAATTTAAAGGGTGAAAAGAGAAATCATCACAACTGTAACATCTATTTCAAACCTTCTATAAAAACAAACCCAAACTTTAGTCCTCTTACCGTAAAAATACGCTCTAACCATCCTTCACTCACAATTACCACTAACCAAAAACGTTTATCATAATCAAACTAACAAATCTCCATAAACCACAAAACCCACCTAAACCCCTAAGGCCTAAACCAAAAAAAAAAATAAAAAATACAAGCCAAAGTTCAACATCAAACAAATAAAGAAAGATAAGCAATTGAGTCTTGTGTAATCGTTGTTAAATTTGAATAAGTTTGTTATTCTTCTTCTATTAATATTATTTGCCATTTAAAAAATTAAAATATCAAATTCATGACAACTTCATTGCTCAAATTGTGAAGTGATATATATTATTCAAATTCATGCAACAATCTAATAGTTTGGCATATATTTTCTATATTATTATTTTGTTCATGAACTTGAAGCGATATACAATATTATTATTCATGCACTTGCAAAGAATAATATAGAAAATAAACATGAACTCTTGCAAGAGTAATATAGAAAATAAACTTGAAGTGATATACAATATTATTATTCATGCAACAATCTTGTAGTATATATATGATGTCAATATTATTATTCGATTTTTTCCAAACGGGGTAAAACTGCATTTCAGCCTTTATTTGTTACTAATTTTTAGGCATATATTTTCTATAAATAGGGAGTGTTTTTCTATAAATAGGGAGTGTTTTATTCATAGAAAAATAAGAGAGCAACAATGTAGGGTATCAATTAGAATTTGCTGCCGACACAAGGCTATGGTTTTGGAGAGAAACAAAAGGGTTGTCTCTTGGTATAACTCTAGGGTTGGGCAAAGGGGATTGATTACACCTCGAGAAACACTTATCAAATTGAGTCTCTTGGCCACGGGAAGAGATTCATGTTTTGGGTAGAATTAAAATTAATCGTTGTAACCCAATTGAGAATTTCTTTGTAAAGTTACTCTTTGATATAGTGGAACAGAGTGGTTGCTTTCTCCCCCGGAATATAAGTTGTTTTGACCGAACTGGGTAAACAAACATTGTGTTCTTTCTTTTCTCTTAACTTCTTTATCGGTGTTGTTATTATTATTACTTATTCCGCTTGTTGGTCGTCGTTCTATTGCTCCACACATCAAGTTTTCATTGGTGTGATTTTATTGACGAATTCACAACAATATATACTCAACAAAAAAATGTTCAGATGTTGAAATATCCCAAAGACTCTTACCAATGGCATATCCCTAGCAAACCTAAACACGCCGGTGCCGCCGACAATAGGAAGTTCCCTCACAGTGTCTTGAACAGGATTCCTTCCGAGCATACTAAGAGTACTACCAGCAAATTCACCT